>NC_045597.1:33815625-35270000 GCF_009762305.2 Zalophus californianus | reverse complement strand
GACCTATTCAATGGTGGCCCATCTATATATATATAAACCATTATCCCTTATGCCTTGCATGCCACGCATATTTGTTTTTCCTCAGCACATTTATCAAATAAATTCAGGGTCAATAAATTGATTTGAATAAGTTAAAACTTTTAATGTCATAAAAATTTATTTGGGCAATTACCTTCACAATCATTGGTATAGAAAATAAACTGACTAACATTGTTACTTTACTACTTTTTCCCTTCCAAAACTGTGCATATTACAGTGTTGTCATATGAAGTCAAAACATTCTCTAAAACACTGTGGTTTCAGTATTCCTATTTAGGATCAACCATAAGTCACGATAACTGTGATATTATGAATTGTAAACAGATAATATTCTAATTCAGTGATTCACAACATGTATGTTCTCGCATCTATCAAATCAAGCCACATACCCATTCTCTAATTTGATACTACTAATAATTTCAGGGAATATTTATGTAGGTCAAGCACTCCAGACATGTCTTATCTCATTTAACCCTGAAAAGAAATTTATTTTACCTACTAATGGCAGACTCTGGGCTAGGTATACAAAGATGATGGGAAGACAGAGCTTTTGCCCAGAAGAGTTTGGGGCTGAGCACTAATGCGTAGGAGGCATATATATCCCAGGTAAAAAAAGAAACTGGATCATCTGGAAAAGGACAGAAGATGTTTGAGAAACCTGAAGGTTCAGTGTGACAAGATGGTCAGCAAGGTGCATGGGGAAAAAATAAACATTAAAACCCATTTTATACCAATTGCCCACCATACAGGTATGTCATGGGATTCTCATGGTAAGAATTTTCTTAAGTTGTCTTTGAAGTGTTACTGTAAACTCTGCTTCTCGAATTATAATTCATAAAATAATAAACCAGTGCTTCATAAAGTTTCACCTGAGCTGTGACTTTGCATGTGAAATCTGCCATCTGCTTAAGAAAGAGCTCTGGAATTCAGAGAAATTTGTTGTCTAGTGTTATGAATCACAGAATTAAAAGTATCTGCATTAAATTTAATACCTTTATTTCACAGACTTGGAAAATGAAGAGTAAAGTCGCATTAGTAAGTATTTAAGGAGAATATTTTATAAAAGACTTTGAGATATGCCAAGAGAAATTATATCTTCAGAATAAAAGTGAAGGAAAAGTTCCATTGTTAGAGAATTTTAAAATGAAAATACTCATGGCCCTATATGTATGTTAACATAATCAAAATACAGGAATCTCTAAAGAAAAGGGGCTTTTACTCTATACACATCTATATAGTCCCATGAAAAACTAACAGGTTAAGATTTGTGATATATGTGTATATAACAAAATAAAATTTACTATTAATTAATTTGTGTAATGTTGATCTAGAATTTAAAAGAAGGCCATTCTTGAAGACTCAATCCTAATTCAAGTAAAATTAGAATTTTTAAACATCGAGAAATGTGCACAAGGAAATATACTTCAAAAAATTATTTCCACAAACTTGAGAAAAGTGATGACATAGTCATTCAAAAAGATGTTTTGGAGGAAAACACAACGTTGGAGGCTAAGAATAAAACATTAATGAGAGGAAATCCCAATATGGCCGGGCTATGAACTACTTTATTGTCTTTAGTGCCCTGTCCTCAAATTCAGAGTACCAAAAAGAAAGCTTTTATACAAGTATGTTAACCATTGGAAATCTTGGGCACTGCCAAAGAGAATATGCCACAAAAGAAATGTTTTATGGCCTGAATCAAATCCCCTGTATTTCTTGCTGCTTCTTAAATTATTTCTGCTTCTAAAATGGCGGGAGTCACCAATGAAAGAAAGTTTTCATATTTTTTATGAAAACAAAGGGAAAAGACTCAACTATAAGGAAAATTAGGATACATATTAGGAAAAAATAATACAGCAAAAAGAGTGAGAGAAAAAGAGAAAGGGACAGAGAAAGGAAACGTTTTTGCATTTCATATGGTTTATTTCACATATCTGGCATTCAGTAAATATTTACCCATTGCTTATGTCATTTCAGTATACCTAAGTCCAAGACTGAAATTCATTAGTGTAAATTAGGTATTTCATGGTTAGTTCAGCTAGGCACACATAAGTTTTCTATAATTGGAAAAAGCTGATACTGTAAGCTTATCTGTATTGTATATTTAATTTTTGGTAAATTAAAAATTAGATAAATTCTGTAATAACAAAAAATGGGCCTATGGAACAACACAAAGGTGTAAAACATGCTAAAAAAATATGTTGAAAAAAGCAGCAACTTAAGAAACACCAAGAAACAAATTATACATGAGAAATATTGTAAATTAGCATCAGTGGACAAATATGCAGGGAATAAACAGAAAGGTGCCGCATAAAGGAACAGTGAGTCTATTTATATAACTCAAATGTCAATTATTACTGCCTATTTCACCAAATTTAGACTGAGGGAAAAGATCAGAAATGGTTTTAAAGTCCAGAAAGCTCTAAAGAACTTGAAATCTGTTTATAAAAGTTTAAAGACATAAAATTGGTTTTGAAGCTTTGAGCTGTACCAGTTTTCCTCAGCACATATCTTTGACAAAGCCCTTATTTTGTCAAAGTTTTTTGTTTTTGTTTTTAAGTTTTTTTTTTTTTTTAAGATTTCTATTTATTATTTGAAACAGAGAGACACAGCCATAGAGGGAACACAAGCAGGGGGAGGGAGAGAGGAAGAAGCAGACTCCCTGCTGAGAAGGGCTTGATCCCAGGACCCTGGGATCATGACCTGAGCCTAAGGCAGATGCTTAATGACCGAGCCACCCAGGCGCCCTTAGTCAAAGTTTTTAATATTAAAAGCACTTCTCCTTAAATTTGGGATGACTTATATGATATTATGTCTATTCCTTCTTAATATACTAACTCAGTTTTCACATTTACATTTTGAATATGCCTTAAACTCTTCCGAGGTTCAAAAATGTATCAGCATTTTTATTTTTAAAAACAAGGAGTGAATTTCCTCAGCAGTTAGTACTTCTGAATTAGAATGCCTTCAGCTAAAGGTGGCTTAAGTATTCTAATGGGGTGGAGTTAATTGCTTTTTAATATTAAGAAGATTTAAAAGTTACTGATGATTAAGATTTTAGACCACAGTGATTCTTAGCATACAAATTAATTTTAGTGTCTTTTTAAAATCCATGTTTTCTAAAGAATTATTATCATTAGAATGATTTAAAGTGGTAAGCAGCAAATTACATATAAGAAGTTTGAACCTAAAATGACGCAAACGTATAACTAATTTCTCTACAAATGTCTCTAAATTAAGTCACTTGTTTTAATACAGACAAGTGTAGTAAGAAAGTTGCAGGGCCAGTATGAGGCACATGATAAATGCAGTCATGAAAGAAAACAATTTTTAATTTAGTAGACTCTATCAATCTAGAAAGCCATGAATATTTACTGTTAATTCACTATGCTGAAAAACAGATAAAAGAGAGAGAATTTGTACAAAAGAAAGAGCAACATATTATAAAACACTTACTGTAATTAGTATCAATATCACAATTTCTAGGATTACATAACTATATTGGAAATCATGCATTCAATGGTAGTTTTATATTCCTAGGAAGACTATTAAAATAAAAATTTATTTTCCCTTATAAAATATACATTAAAATATTGGAAAACCATTGGCATAGAGTCAAGGACTTTTTTTTTTAAAGATTTTATTTATTTATTTATTTGACAGAGAGAGACACAGCGAGAGAGGGAACACAGGCAGGGGGCGTGGGAGAGAGAGAGGCAGGCTTCCCACGGAGCAGGGAGCCTGATGTGGGGCTCGATCCCATGACCCTGGGATCATGAACTGAGCCGAAGGCAGACTCTTAATGACTGAGCCACCCAGGCGCCCCTATAGTCAAGGTCTTTATTCTGACAAAAAATCATTTTAAAAACTTCGATATGATGAGAAGTACCATTAGTGATATAGAACGTTTTTGTGTATACTCATTGTCAGAACATCTTACTATTTCATGTAAATGTACCTTCTAAAAGTTATATAATTCCACCTTTTGCCTACCTATTAGACCTTAAAGAATGTAATCTTTTAGTTGTTTTTTCTCTGTCTCTTAGAATCTCCTAATGATTCAGCCCAGATCAGTATGTATTCATAGATTGCTTAGTCTGTTTAAAGCAAATGAAATACACAGATGACTCCAAGGAGTTCACAGTCTAGTATTGGGAGTAGACCAATGGAGATATAACTTCCAAACAACAAGGCAAATACTGTAGTGAAGATTTTTGGAGCAGGTATATGGGTAAAACAGAAGTAGGTCCCCTCAAACAACCTAGTATGGTAATTCAGGAAAGCCTCCATGGTGGCAAAATTGTAATAATAATTTAAAAAATAGATAAATGGATAGACAGAACCCATGAAAAAAGTAATAGCAAAATAGTAGGTAAACTCAAATTGAAGCATCAGGTTGTACAAACTATCTATCCCAAATTCCAGTGGAACTCATTCCAATTATGTTATTGATCATGCCTTTGGTGGTGTTCTCGCCACGATCTTTGAGCTTTTACATTTTACTCCCAGCTCTTCTCCACTAGGTGCTACAAGAGAATTAAACCCTAATATCCTGACATTCATTGTATGTCATAAATTAACTTTGCCCTTATGCATTCCAAGTGAAACCATCTATTTAGTATCCATGGGAAAATTGAGAAATGAGTCACTCCCATTATTTTCTTCCAGGGCTTTATTCTTAGCAGAACCTTGATGGAGAATGGCTGCTTAACCTATACAATGAATTTTTCTTTTTTTCTTTTTTTTTAAGATTTTATTTATTTTTTGACAGAGAGAGACACAGCAAGAGAGGGAACACAAGCAGGGGGAGTGGGAGAGGAAGAAACAGGCTTCCCACCAAGCAGGGAGCCTGATGTGGGGCTTGATCCCAGAACCCTGGGATCATGACCTGAGCCCAAGGCAGATGCTTAATGACTGAGCCACCCAGGTGCCCCAACAAATAGGTTTTGATCAAATATAAAAGGTGTATGTCAAAATATGTGTAAAGGACAATATATATAATATTTTTAGTCATTGTTGAAGAACAGCTTGTGAAAAAACTAGAATTAAGTATTTAGATACCATCTGGCTCACTGACGCATTGCATATAGTTTAGTAATAGCATTTGATATCAAATTTCAAAATAAAAAATTAGAAAGTTGCCTTAATGCTGCTCTCAATTATGCCTAGATTTTGACATATTAGCACCTAGAAAAGATTATCATTTTCTCACTGACATTCCATAATGCAGATAATCTAATTTGTAGAAATATTCTTTCTCCCCAAGGGCTCTGCATGTCTGTTTTTATGTTGAATGGGAAAAGGTTTTATATAAGTATCCTGACTTTTGGGGGAAAAAAAATTTGCCCCACCTTAACTTTGCCTTCCTCCAATCATTTCTTTCTGCTTCATTAATTATTAAATATCCAATTTTATTTATTTTCCTTTTTGACAGCTAGTTGTGCTTTTTGTGTAATTATGTTTTCCAAAGAATTAATCCTTTTCATAACACTGATTATTTGGTATTCATGTTAAAAAAGATAGTCAAAGTACCCAGTCTATATTAATAAAATTTAAAAATATTAAATTAAGACAAAAAAGATTTGGAAGGGTTCCTATATTCACAATCCAAACATTACTATTTGAAAAAATAAATTTGCATCTACTAGCACAAATTTTTAACATGCATACCAAAATAATACTTAAATTTCTTCATGAAAGTACTTTATGAAATAGGGCATGGAAATATCAATCAATATATGCCTGTGAAAATGGGTTAGGCTGATACAAATGAAATACAAATAGGAAACTTTTAGCTTCCCACCAGCTGGGCTTTGTTATTTGTTACATGTAATTTTGAAACAACAACTAGTACATTGTTTGGTTAGATTCACTTCTATTTCCTGATTGGTCTGATGACCATGTAGATTTTAATCCCAAAATATTAATAATAATCCTTCATATGTTGTTGTAGCTCTATCAGGTACATAAAAATGACATTTGGCCCTAAAGGCATTGAGAAAGACAAATAGTAGGTCTTTAGCAACTCAGTGATAACAATTAAATAATTGTCCACTTTTTTAATATATTGGAAAGTAAATTATCACCTACCTGTTGTATAAGGAAAAGCAGCAGATCTTCATTCACACTTCTTTTTTGCTGAAAAGGCTTAAGTTTGACCTAATATTGTAGGTTTTTAAAATGTTTATATGCCATCTTTTGTGAGGTAGAAGTATACCTCATTCTGTGATTAAAATCTAGTTAACATGTTGAACAGGAAAAACAAGGCCATGTAATCATATATTACCTTTTTCAATATGCATCCTTTTTGATTCATGTCCCATATCATGACCAGCCAAATCTCCCTCTTTGGGCCCAGGGAGTACATTTGGTGATAAACCCATCAGCATCTGGTTCATGGATAACCCATTCTGATGGACAGCTGTCAAGCCCAAAACAAAAGAACAAAGACAAAAACACCATAACACACAATGTTCAAACAAATTAATTAAACTCACTTGGACTCAAAAATAAATAAAATATAATGGTCTAATGGTCTAACAGTATTGTAATCTATCTCTAAGAAAACTGAGAATTGATAACTATGATAATTCTTAAAGATAAGCAGAAAAATACTGGAATTGAAAACATTTTATCTTGTTTTTATTTCACAACGAATATATATATTTTTTATATATCTGGAATACTTTTGAATGGCCATACCACTACAACCACTAAAAGTTGTTAACTTTCAACAAGTTAAGGGGCTAATGTAACTGTTTTAATATTCATATTCTATTCTAGTCAATAAAACACAAGGTTTACACAGATACCAAAGTACTTCTTTAAAAAATTGAATTTGAACTCAGACTTGAAAATACAAGTGCCCAATTAATATCTATTGAAGGGTTGAATGAATAAAAACACTAATTGCTTTCTTGAACTATTAACAGTAACGTGTCACTATTGAAAAAGTAGATGACAAAACACCCTTATGATTTTCAAAATTCAGTCAATACATTTCTTAATAAATTGCCCAGGAAAATCTTGGTTTTGTGCAAAAAACTGGATGAGTACTCATTCCATAAAAACTTATCTTCTCTGGAAAAAAGAGATTTTTTTGAAAATATCATAAGAATATATTAGGAATTATCATTTGGAAATCACCACAGCAATAATTGTGTGAGGGAAGTATCTTCAAAAGATAATTCTAAAAGGAGTGGAATGGAAGTTTGATGGAAAATATAATATAAAAATATAATATTGATGAAAAAAATTAATTTTATATTTTATAAATATAAAATATATTTATATAATATTTATATTTAGACCTATTATTATTACTTAATATTTACAAAGGCTTAAAAAAAAGTAACTTTACAGTGGAGTAACTTTTAAGTGGTATTCACCACCTTAACCAAGAGATAGTTATGACAAGTATTGAGGAATATCATGTCTCTTAGAAGGATGCACTGAGAAGGACACACTATCATGCCTCTGTGATTCCTGCCAAAAATTCATAATTCAAGTCTAATCATGAGAAAGCCAAAGCATCCAATCTAAAGGAAATTCTACAAAAATAAATGGCCTATATTCTTTGAAAAACAATGTCAAGACACTGAAAGACAAAAAAGACCGAGGAACTATTCCAGATTAAAAGAGACTAAAGGAATATGACAAGTAATTGCAATATGCGTTCCTGGATTGGCTTTTGGACCAGTAAAGAAAAATCTTTTGCTATTAAAAATATTAGTAAGATAAAAATTTAAAAAAATATGTTAGTAGGAAAGTTGGAAAAGATTTATAGTTTAGAAGGGTACTGTAATAATCTTAATTTCCTGATTTTGATCATTGTTCTGTGGTTACATAAGAGAAATTCCTTGTTTCGAGAAGATAAACAATGATGTATTTGAGGTAAAGGAGCATGATGTCCATGTCCACGATAGGGACATTAAGGTGCCATTATGCCTTTATCAAGATCTCTCTTTCAGAGACATAGATGATTGGGTGAATTGAGTATCAGTGTGAAAAAATTCTTTGTATTATTTTTGAAATGTCTGTGTCAGTCTAGCTTTTAAAAAGACACATTAAAAATATGCATATACATGAACATGTATTTACATAAGTGTGTGTGTGTGTGTGTGTGTGTGTGTATGCATGCATTTGTGTGCATGTGTATGTATTTCTACTGGGACAATTATGGTAGTCCAAGCATGTAAAAATTTCTCCTTTGTTCTATCAAGAATAAAAAAGAATACAATGATTAATTTAAAACATGAATATATGACAAAATTCTTTCAAATTGTTCCCTATCTGCCCATAATTTCCATTTAAGTGTCATGAAAAAATATTTTTCTTTCTCTAGAAGGACAGTGTCTTTTCAATGATGACATCTTATAAAAGCATTAAAAATGAAACCAATATGCATCATGAAATTTCTGATTCTAGTGTCAGCATGGCATATAAGCATACAGAAAATATTTTATATGAAAGATGGCTTGAAGGAGTGGGAGCCATGATTTACAAGCCCCAGAAAATGTCATTGGTTTGGGAATGGTTATATTCACTTTTATTAATGCACAGTTATAAATCTCTTACAAAATTAGGGATATATGTTTTAGACAGGCCAAATCAAGTATTTATATTTAGAATTACGTTGAACTATATAACTGTCAATAATTAACTATTTTTAAAATAATCGTATTATATACAATTTAACCTAGTATTTGTTATCTACCTCAATAACATTCACACTAAGGATTTCTGCTTTACACAAATGAAAATTTTTGACTTATAAAGACACTTTATAGCAAATGTTTTTTCTGTTATAAAAATATTCTCAAAAACCAAATAACTTCAGCCAGTTATGTGTAATTAGATAAAGTTTGTACCACAAACATGATTTCTTAAACTAAATCCTGGAAAGGATACAATGATATTGATTTTGTCAACCAACACAATCACTGTTAATATGTTCACTGTATTGTAAAAACAATACTAGATTCTCGACACAAAATACACATATAAAATAACCAGTTAATTGAATGGCATTTTTAACTTTACTCTTCATTTTCTTGGTTAAATATCTGAAAATGTAATCATGAAATAAAACAGAGCCCCTACTTTTTAGAATTTAATATCTGACAATAATATGCATTATTGACTTACTAATTCAAATCCTAAAATTCAAGCAATTTAAAATTCTTTAATCTAACATTGATCAGAATGACTAAGACTTTTTTTAAAGTTAATTATTTTTTTATTATGTTATGTTAAACACCACACATTACATCATTAGTTTTTATGATGTAGTGTTCCATGATTCATTGTTTGTGTAAGTCAATTATTTTGAATTCCATTTTTTTAATTCCTCTTTGTGGCTATGATTGTCAATGCGGGTGAATTTTGAAAATTGATAAATTTCAAAACCTGGCAAGGGGGTGGGGCTGCGGAATAAATTTGAGTAACCCCTAAACCATGTACTTAGCCACTAGGTAACTGTGAGTTGTAGGTGTTTACTTCAGAAACTAATCTAGAAGGTTACTTTCGCTGTTTCATAGCTCAGATCTTTATGTGTGGCATCAAAGAGAGGGAGTTTATATCCGAACCTGTTAATGGAGTGCCATACCTCGTGATATTGCAAACTGGGAAACATAATTTTGAGAGATGGCTATTGCTACGGAGCTTCAGAACATGATACATCTGAGCTCTATTTGGAATGAGGGAATTTTGAGAAGAAAAGCCAGCTAATAGTTTAAATGGTGACAAGTAAAAGTATGAGACCTACGGATTCTGTCAGAAGAGCTCTCGGTCCGTGCTGGGGAGCTGGACACACTGCTGCTCCGGTGGGATGAGGCGTGGCTGCCTGGCCTCCGGCCCTCCTCCAGAGAGGGCGCAGGCGAAGGGCTGTCTGGGACGCGCTCCTGCGGCACCGCGGGAAGGAATTGGGGGAGAAAAGAGGTAAATATGTGGGAACTTTAATTAAGGAACGTTGATTTTTGTTCATGCAGTACTATAGAGATGCAAAGGAAAGAAATTCATCTTTCATTGGCAGTGTAACCTTTTATCTTGAGCGAAGCCAAAGTAGGGAAAGACTAGTTAGGAAACGGGTTCTATAGGCAAGCGGTAATGGCAAACGTGGATCCCCTCTCTGGATAAAAAGGGAGGCCAACAAAGACAACCCTTTTAGAACCCATTAGAACAGCAACAAAATAACAGAACAAAGCAGGTTTCAATTCTAGACAATTATCAATTTTAAAAGATCTCTATCTAGGTTCTATTGCTTCAGCAAGTGTCTAAGGATCATTTAGCACACAAATTATCAATGTGACAGGCCATAATAACAGTAACACTAGAGTCGTTATTAGCAGCTTTTTCCTCATGGCACTGCTCTGGACGCACCTGGATGGTCACATTTTTAAGCGTCGTAGAAATCGATTATTATTTAGCATTGGAATAATTTTGTTTGATTCTAGTAATTTTCAGACTACCTGCTTCTCCCAGCTCCAATTCAACCACATATATGTATTAGGGGAAATTCATGAAATATATATTAGTTGTATCCCAGGGAAACTTGGTATCATGTTTCCTGATACTATTGTGTTAACACTTAGGTCCCACACCACGTCTCCCCTGCTAAGCCTGAACCTTCCCCATTAGACTAATGTGCAAATATATCGTATAACTGTCTCCAATGAGCTATTATAAATGGAGTTACAGATTAAGAAATAAGATACTCCATTTACTAACATTTTTTTCTTTGAGCAACAAGATATTTATGACTTCAGATAGCAAGGCACATAGGCCTGGAAGAACTGTCTTTTCAATAATAAATATTTGAAAGGTTAGAAGGTAAACTACATGATATAGAATAAATAAAAAAAATAATGCCTTATTCAGGTGCAAAAGTACAAATATTAAAAGAGCAGCAGACTTTCAGAAATTTAAAAGAAAAAAGTTTTAAAATGTAATTGACTTGTAGGAGGTCAATGGACCATTGAGAATGAGGGTAGGTAATGCTATCTTTGGTCTCAGAGGTTCTATTAGTCCGGTGGTGGTTCCCAATCCTGCTCTGCATTAGAATCACCTGGGAGGTTTGTAACATGCCTGTGCCTGGGCTTTCCTCCCAGAGATTCTGGCTTACTGAGTATGAGGGTCGAATCGTGTCTCCAAAAAAAAAGATGACATCCTGATCCCCACTACCTGTGAATGTGAACTTCGTTTGGAAAAAGGGTCTTGGCAGCTGAAATTAATTAAAATGAGGTCATGCTGGAGTAGAGTGGGCTTTTAATCCAACATGACTGGTGCCCTTACAGGAGATATTGTGAAGATATGAGAGAAAATGTCATGTACGGAGGTAGAGATTGGAGTTACGCAGCTGCCAGACAATGCCAAAGATTGCCAGGCACCACCAGAAACAATGGAGAGGCAAGGAAGGATTCTACCTAGGAGCTCAGATGGAGCATGACACTGCTGCCATCTTGATTTCAGACTTCTAGTCTCTACAAATGTGAGAGGCTATGTTTGGGTAGTTTTAAGCCACCCAGTGCATGGTCTTTTGTTACATCAGCCCCATGCACTGAATCAGAAGTGGAGCCCAGACATCTCTTTATTTTTAAGACTCCAGGTGATTTTAATGTGCATCCAAAATTGAGCACCACTTGTCTCATACCTGTTTAATTTTTCAATCCTGGACATTGTTGATAAACATCTTCCACAGATATGTGGAGGCTTAATTTTTGAAAAGCATGACAAATAAAATGAAAATAACCAGAAAAATGACCAAACCCTCTTCCAAAATCCATGCATGAACCAGTTTCGCATTATATATTCCATGGAATAAAAACAGGTCCATAAGAAACTTCATGACAAAAGATTTGCAAGAACCAAAACAAAGGAAAAAGAAAAAAAAAACTAAATTCTTTCAAAAGTTACAATGTATATTAGAATCTTGTTGTAAAGATAACTTTTTGTATTTTAGGAGATTTTGGACTGGTCTAAAATGTGTGGATTGGTTTCTGTAAAGGACAATTAAAACCTCCCAAAGGAGAGATGTATTATCAATATTATACCATATAACACTTGCCCTTTACCTTAATTGATCAGAGGTTAAGAATAAAGTGCTATATTTTCTGCAAACAGCAAAACTGACTGGTATGTAGGTAAATGTACGCATCACACAATATGTTTTCTTACCCAAGTCACGTGGGGTTACATTTGAAAGACCGAAAATAAGCAAATGAGGAAGAGAAATGGGGCAGAAAAGAGGGAAAGAAGGAGACACCTCCCCCCCAAGTGCTAAAATTTACAGTTAGCTTGTTCAGAGAAGTTTATGACACATCATACATTTGTTATACTGAGGGATACTAAAGAAAGATGGTTTCCAACGGCACAATTTGGAGATTAAAAACTTTGAAATTAATGTCTCAACACACACAAAAAAAACATATTACCATTTTTTTCCCCAAACTAAATAAATCAAAGGAGGTACACTTTTTAAAAAGGATTTTATTTATTTATTTGAGAAAAAGAGAAAGAGAGAGAGAGAGAGAATGAGGAGGGGGTGGGACAGAGGGAGAAGCAGCCTCCCCACTGAGCCGGGAGCCCATCATGGGGTCCCAGGACCTTGAGATCATGACCTGAGCTGAAGGCAGTCGCTTGACCAACTGAGCCACCCAGGTGCCCCAAAGAAGGTATACTTCTAAATGATATGAGTTCTTTAGTCCACACGGCAAACAAATGACCTAAGTTTCTTTTTTATTAAATTTTTTATTGTTATGTTAATCACCATATATTACATCATTTGTTTTGGTGTAGTGTTCCATGATTCATTGTTTGTTCATAACACCCAGTGCTCCATGCAGAATGTGCCCTCTTTAATACCCATCACCAGGCTACCCCATTCCCCCTACCCTCCTCCCCTCTAGAAACCTGTTTGTTTTTCAGAGTCCATCATCTCTCCTGGTTCGTCTTCCCCTCTGACTTACTCCCCTTCATTCTTCCTTTCCTGCTATCTTCTTCTTTTTCTTTTTTTTTTCTCAAAATATGTTGCGTTATTTGTTTCAGAAGTACAGATCTGTGATTCAACAGTCTTATACAATTCACAGCGCTCACCGTAGCACATATCTTCCCCAATGTCTATCACTCAGCCACCCCATCCCTCCCACCCCGACCACTCCAGCAACCCTCAGTTTGTTCCTGAGATTAAGAATTCCTCATATCAGTGAATGACCTAAGTTTCTAAGAAACACATACATGATTTAAAAGAATAGAGACTTCACATCTGGATGCTGAAAGATACTTCCAATCTTTTAATTATAATTTTAAAAACAGCTGATATTATAAATCCTTTTTCTTAACATTCACACCTACCCTAAACTATGAAGCAAACTATGCATTTATTATGTATTCAGTTTGATGAGTTCTATCAAGATCTAGAACATTCCCATAATCCCAGAAAGACTTCCCTTGTCCCTTTCCAGTCAATTCCTCCTGATTCCTATAAGCAACCACTTTCTGAATTCTATCACCATAAAATAGACTTGCTGGTTCTAGAATTTCATAAAAATGAAACCATATAGTACATACTTTGTAGCTGGCTTCTTCTTCACAACAAAACTTTTTTTGAGATTCATCCATGTTATTACATGTGTCATTAGTTCATTCTTTTCTACTGTTGAATATATTCAATTGCACAAATATATCCCACAATTTGTTAATCCTCTCACCCCTCCCCCCCAAATGGCAATTAGGTCATGTACTTAACTGCTTGAAACAACACTGTGCTTAATGTGTCTTTCAAGGAGCTACTCAGATGGGTCTTGGAAGAAGTGTTTTTAATCCTTTGCATATAATACTGTATAGAATTCTTTTATAGTCTGTGTAAATGTATTAATAAGTTATGCTAATGTTAACTGCATAAATAACCAGAGATATACTACAAGGAGTCTAACCTTGATTTCTAAAAATTCTAATAAAGCGGCACACGAGTTTGTCTAAACTTGAAAGGTAATTCCTAATATGTCTGGTTCTCAGCACTTGGATTGCACAAAAGTACATGGGATGTTTTTGAAAAAGAACATTTTATATTTTTAATACAAAAATACAATTTTCTAACTTAACCATTCTATTTTCTTGAAAAAGTCACTGATGTCAATGTTTATTCATCATTACATTTTAATAGCTGTCATAATAGTTATGTAGGTGATCATATATGCGGTGGCACATGTTTGGATGCACAGAGATAAAGTGCAATCTTGAAATAAATTAATCCCTCTGAAGTCATTTCGCAAGTCTTGAGTTTCCTGTCATAATAGATTTCTTACTGGGGCTAATGGAAAGCATGAGAAACTGATTTTTTCCTGAGATATTTAACTCATAAAATATTTAAATATTTAATGCCTAAAATTCTAGCAACAATGATTATGCCATTAAAAACAATTAGTTGTTTTATTTTCCACATAAGTATAAAAATTATTTCATTAGTCAATATATTTAACTGTCAAAGCTTTCCATGATGATTCTTTTCATTCATGCATTATTCACTTATTCTTTTATACATTCAAAATACTCTAAAACATCATATAATAAACCAGGTAAAAAATAAACTGGATTTAAATCTAATGTAAAATACATCTTAAAAACATAATTTAAGGCTTAGAAAATGTTGGTGAAATTGTATTTAATTTAGCTTTAGCTTATTTTTACTTTGATTATAATTGTCTAAGAACAAAGGATACAAAGACAATACTTAATACTTTCGTTTAAAGAAAATATTTTAATTTATGCAAATTTTTATTATTTAAAAGCTAAGTATTCAATTGAAACTTTCTATAAATTGAGACAACATATTCAGTCATTTCACTTAATGTATAATTTCAATCTTTGGAACATGATGTATTGTTCTTTGAAGAATTTCATTAAAGTAAAATCCACTGAGCAAGTAAGATTTGAATACATTGTTGCACAATAAATTAATTTATTTCAACAGCTTAATTCTTTTATCATATTTATATGCTTGCCTTTCCAGAGTATGCTATAAGATGGAGAATAATGGAGACAGTAAAGAATTGCTTAGGAGAGAATCTCATAATTATTACTGAAACAAAATAGATAATGAGTTTTATTCAGACATAATAAGAAACAAGCAGTTCAATGTCTATAGGGAAACTATGTAAACTGGATTTATCATTTCATTTGTGTAATACCCTTTAACCTCCAAGATGGGCCTGAAGTAGGACAAAGAGGAAGAATATTTAATTTAATACTTCAACACACTGCTTTATAATCCTGCATCATAACTCCACCAATCAATAAAACACAATCCTCTGCAATGTTCCATCTTTATAAAACGAGCCACAATAATAAATGAAAATTTAAGAGGAATACCCTCTCACAAAAAAAGGTCATACTAATAAACTAATGGTAGCAGAATAACAATAAAGAAAAGGCTGCATTTATTGCCTCTGGGCAGAACAAGAAGTATTAGTCTCTAAGATAATTCAGAATCAAAGGTGGAATTCAAAATAGTGTATTCCAAAATTGTAAAATAAAAAGTATCAAATGTTCAGTATTACACATGTGCAGTTGAACATTTAAAAATTACATTGCCTCAGCTGCCTCCTCTCCATCACAAAATGCATTATATTTTATCAACTTAAAATATTTTCTTAGTGTAAGTCTAAATAATCACAACTCAATCACAACTGATTTCTCTAAAGAATTATTTCATTTAGCTTTACTTTATGTTGCTCCCTTTTTAATTCTCTGGACTTTCATACGTTTATCAGTCTGAGATTCCCTCACTGAATATGTTATAGGAGTGGGGAGAAGATATTTCTAACATTAAATGTTATCTTGATATAATGTTTAACTTACAAAATTGAAGTTGACTAGCACTTTATATAACGCAAACTCCTGAGCTTTAAGACAACTCAGACTTGAATTCATTTATTCAGAGAATATTTACTGAACATCTAATATGTGCCAGTGGTCCCAGGTTCTGGTTGATGGAAATCCTTTCCCTCATGGAGTATCTATCATAAACTAGGAAATGGCAGCAGAGTCCAGAATCATATATGTACACTGTTTAAGAGTGACATCTAAATTCCCTTGTTCTGAAAAAAACTATCAGAGAAAACAAATAGTAGAAGCAGGATTCTGGATTCAGGAAAATGTTAAAAAGTAATTCTGGACATCAAAAACTAATGAAGTAATGTATGGTGACTAACATAATAAAATAAAAATTTTTTAAAAAAATAAAAAAATAAAATGGGAAAAAAAGTAATTCTGGAAGACAGAGTAAATGATGCTACTAATATACTTGCATCAAAACTCCATGACTCAAAGTGAGGCTTCAAGGGGTATTTACATACCTCTTTTTATTTGTTTTGGTGATGATACACAAGAAATACTTAATGTTGCTAAATATGAAACTGGTAGGACCCATGAGTATAATCATGAACAACTTAGTTTCATTCTTCTACTGTCTCTTCAAACTTATTCAGTGGTGGTAGGAGACTATTTTTTTCCCCCGTATCTGTATGAAAATTCAGGTAGTCTCATAATTTCAGATTACTATTTGTTAATATAAAGTCTTCCAGTTACTTTAAACAACATACGGCCTTGGCTCAGGGATATAATTCATCCCTATGTAAAAATAAATACTAGCATCTTAATTAAAAGCTAGGACTTCCTCCATTCCCACACTCAAGTAAGGAGGAGCAGAGGGTGCAGAGAAGGAGAAAAAGGTAAATTCTGTCTTGGCCAACACTGCCCTTCATTAATTGGCATCATCCTCTCTGTGCATGGCAAATGTTGAAAGTCAAATTTTTAACTAGTTAAGGCACTGAAGATGTTCTTAGAGGCTATAACCACATGAAACTAGTCAGATGCAGTTCCTTAAGGGTGTAATTCATCTCTATCTTCCTCTATATCCTGAATGTCCTACACAGTTAAATCTGGATGCTTGATTCAAGTTGAGCTTGGGGTGAGACTACTTCAGAGATGGTGTTGCATGCCCCCATGCATACAAAGTCTGCTTGGTTGCATTTTATGATGCTGGCTCCCACTGATTATCATGGCCTAGAGACCACTTCATTAAGACTGGCAATTTGGTGACATTCTAAATATATCATTCCTTATTCGTTTTTTGGCTAGAAGATTTATTTATATGGACAGAAAGTTCCCCTAATGAATTAATGATTATTTTGAGGAACAGTCTATATGGGAAGCCCAGGAAAATGCTTGATTCCACCCTTTTATTTATCCTTTGTTTAAACCTTTGTCCTTTAAAAGAATCAATTCCCTAGATTTCAAAGGTGAATTATGAGTTTGTTTTTTAGTATTATTACAAATTTCTGGGTTTAAATATATGTGATTTGTTTAAGTACATTGATGTAGGGTATACTTAGTGGTGGTTATGTTTTAATACTTTCTTTTTCTTGTGGGTATCCTCTTCACATTTAATAACAACACCCAAATGAACATTAAGAGAATATACTTAACTGTTTTTTCTAAATCCAAATAAAAATTATATAAAGTCAATTTTCTGTGAAATATGTCTAAAAGTAATGCATACATCTAGAGTTATTTATGATTGCCTCAAAATAAACTACTCTGTACCTAAAAACAAACATAAAGGACATGACATTGCTCTAGGATTTTCATGTACTCTGAGAATCAGGTCACTCTGATTCTAGTTTTTATAATATTCAAACATTTTAAACTTTATGCACATAAAGTCCTATTTACTAAATAGTACTTTAAGGACCTACTTTGAAGGAAAGTATTAGGGAATGGAAATTTATACATTGTATTTAAATTTTTTTCAATGTTTAATTCTTTAAATGAGAATGTCCTAAAGTGTCTCTGCTTCTCTCTCTCTCTTTCTCTCTCTCTCTCTCTCTCTCTCTCTCACACACACACACACACACACACACACACACACACACACAAACACACAAGAGGTTGGTGGAGAAGCCTAACAAATTTAAGTCATATTACTTGTTCTCAGAAAACCCTGTAATGTGGCATGAGAGAAAGATGTTTATTCAAGAATGTAGAATAACTTGAATATTGCCAAATTTCTCAAAAACAATTCTATACTATCCCTGAAAAAAATGAAATCTGAAAAAAATGCATTTAAAAATCTGCTTTGTATACCACTGCACTACAAACCCTCCAAAAGCAAATTGCAGTGCTTTTCTTAGGTGAAGAGGGCTGAACAAGAAAAAAAAGAGTTCTTACTTTACGATTTTGACTCTATTTCAAAAGCTTGACACAAATTCCTTATAAGATTCTATAACTTATTTTTTAAATGTTTTTAATTTTTTTTTAAATTTTATTTATTTATTTCAGAGAGAGAGAGAATGAGAGATAGAAAGCACGAGAGGGAAGAGGGTCAGAGGGAGAAGCAGACTCCCTGCCAAGCAGGGAGCCCGATGTGGGACTCGATCCCAGAACTCCAGGATCATGACCTGAGCCTAAGGCAGTCGCTTAACCAACTGAGCCACCCAGGCGCCCTATAACTTATTTTTAAACAGATGTTTGTGAATATTTGGAGAGAAAATAATGGGAGAAGATAATGTCAGTGTACAAAAACGTCTAATGATATTATTTATAAACACTAATTTAATCAGTGTGACAACCTGATGAGGTAGGGATATCATTAACCCCATTGTGACAGAGATATTAAGTAACTTGTCTGAGGTCACATGACTAAGAGGTGGTAGAACTGGAATATAAACCCAAGAATCTTTCCTCCATAATCTATGTTTTAAACCACTAAAATATACTGCCTTTCTTTTTTTAATTTTATTTTTTTCAACAAGAACCATTTTTTCTAAGTCCTTATGATATCGTTGTGAATTTATTAAATAAAATGTGAAGAAAATATTGATTCATTCAGGGAGATTTGGGACTGCTTGATGAATGATACCTAAAGAGAATCAATTAGTAGAACATTTCAGCCTATTAGGAATTCTCTAATGACAAGAAGAATTGATCTCTTGATTTATACTGTTTATTTTCCTCAGTGATTTAAGGTAGTACAAGTAATACATCCTTTTACAATTTGGAAATGATACAATGATTGTATAAATAGCTAATATGATAGTTTAGAATGTCAAGACTCAAAAATATCTGAAGAATAGGCTTCCAGTTATGGAATGAATAACTCACAGAAACAAAAGGCACAGCATTGGGAATATGGTCAATGATATTGTAACAGTGTTGTATGGTGACAGATGGTAGCTACACTTGTGGTGATTATAACAATGTATAGAGAAGTTGAACCACCATGTTGTACTGAAAGTAATATAACATTTTGCGTCAACTATACTCAAAAAAAAAAAAAAAAGTTAAGTATCTAAAGAGCCTAAATCGGTGGACTGGGAAACACACTTAATATGGACAAATGCAAATTCCTAGTAAAAGTATAAAAACAAAGAATTGGCTTAATAAAATTTCATGTTGAAAAGGCATGAAATTTAATGAGTCACACATTCAACTAACACAACAGTTTCATGAATTATGACTACATTTATAAACTATTGTCCAAATTGAGGCTTATGTTAGTTTCAGTGTCTCTTCACGAGGCAATTCACTTCTAGAATATTGTATGGGGAGGGTTGGGGACAAGGAGGTGCTTTAAAAAAGGTCAACCAAGAAGCTTGATGAGGAATGGTCAAAGGAAATGAGAATATTTGGTCTGGAGGAAAGAAACACTCTAGGTACTTTAGCAGAGGATTTGTATATTTAAATGGCTAGAACACAGAAGAATTATTAGACCTTTTTTCTTCCAGGAGAATGTAGTAAAGTTAAGGTAAAAGCTAATGTAGCCCCTCCTCACTCTTGAATTTGCTAAAAATAGAATAGGCTTTCCATGAAATCTTAGCTATATAAAAATGGCTAGGGAGGATGCAAGAATTATTTCTCCACCATGGGGAAAGCGGGATTATATAACATCTGACATCTCAAGTCTATGTCTCTTCATTCATAACATTCAAAAATATCTGAGTCTCACTGATACATAATAGACAAATACAGAGCCCATAATAATTTAATATATACTTACAGGCAATTGGCTATTAGGGATTTAAATTAGAATTATTGTCTAAACAGTATATGCCCATTTCCTACTCAAAGTTATCTTACTAAATTATTTCCAGTAGTCCAAACCAATCAGCAGGAGAAAAATCTAAATTTAATTTTGGCAGACTCCATCATGAAGGTTTGCATTTAAAGCAAGTAAGAATGTTACAGTGGTACTGTCTTCATCTATGTAATTTTCTTTTCCTCAGTCCTTTTAATTTATTTTATTTTTCAACACCAAATCCTGTGGCCCCACAATGTTTGAGAGTTTAGTTTTAGCTGTATCAATTATCCACAGCCTAAGATTCACATGTGTTTGAGTTAATCAGAGCTTTAATGTGGATATCAGCAGTCGTTTTCTGTAAAAGGCCAGCTAGTAAATATTTTATTCAACTCTGCTTTGTATGTGAATGCAGCCATAGACATTGTATAAAGAGAGTAGCTAAGTTGCGAACACATTTTATTTACGGACACTAAAATTTGAATTTCATTTAATTTTCATGTGTCATGAAAGATTCTCCTTCCTATGATATTTTTGCCCCACCCACTTAAAAGTGTAAAGCCATTCTTAACTCATAATCCATGCCAACACTGGGGAGGCTGGGTGAATTTTACCCAAGGAAACAGCTTTTGGACCCTGCTCCACTGCATGTACTAGTATGTACATTCTCATAAATAGGTTTATGAGAAAGTCATTGAAGCTCCTTTACCTCCTAGAAAGGGTAAGGACAGAATGCTTTAAAATATGTAACTCTGAGAGCTGTGTTTTCACTTCTCTTCTGTCTTATAAATTCTTATTGCCATTCTCATGTAGGTTGAGTTATCATTTTAATTCTTGTCATAACTCTCAAAAATGCCAATGGTACATTCCAGCACATGGAAAACCCCTCAACCTTCTATTTTCCCTTCAAAGGCTACTTCTCTTGTTTTATCATGCCTTCAGGTTGGGGCATATCTTCTTCTCTAGTATTTAACATTTCACTTTTAATCGGCCTTCACAGTTAGAATCTTTTCAGGCAAACCAAGTTGCAAGCGCTATTCCAATTGCCCACTTGGGTCCCCTACTATTTAATGCGACATAGGAGCCAAACATTTTCTTTGGGGAAAATAAAACTTCCCCCAAATTAAGTTTAACTAATACATATCATGGGAGTTTACTAAACACTGCTTGTGCTATAAAGTCTACTATATAAAAATTTAGGCAGATTGATTTATTAACTTGTCTCCCCTAATATTTGGAATTCTATAAAGAACCTATTCCTCACCCTTATTCTCTGAGGCCATTCTCTCAATTTTTCCCAGGTCTGAATATTTCTTACCAAAAATTACTAGCATTGTCTCATGCTTTTCTTGACACTGTTTCTTCTCAATGATCTTTACCTGTCAGCATCAAATTTGAAAATATACAGGTGGCCAGCCTCAGAGGAAAGGGGCAAATAACTTCCACAGTGGCCAACAGAACTTCACTTTGATGTTGGCAATTAAAACTACCAGCTTTGTTTTATTAATGATAAATAATAATTTAAAAACTATCAGCTTTTATTTTCTCTAATCATTCTTAATTAGAACCATTGTTTCTTATTTAGCTACTATGACCATTTATACCACCAGTGCATTCAAAAGTCCAGAATTTCCTTTAATCTATCCATAGCCAAGTTTCTGAAAATATTTGCCCCAAGAGACTAGGAAATGGGATATCACTACAATGTAGGAGGTGTTGGCACACATTTCAAGACAGAGAGCTCCATCCCTTTATTACCTTTTTTGCATATTTCCTTCCTTTTTCCCTATCTCCCACCTCTCCACTAACCTTAATTTAAGAAACCAAAGGAATGTTGCTGACTTTTCAATAATCTAGATTGTTTTCTACAGATGCCTTCCAGAGGAAACCCAACTCCTTCCTCCTACTTACCTAAACCCCGACAATCAAGGATTTATTAAAGGAAGTTTCACTATTTAAGTATTCTAATTAACATTTGCTACAACACAAACTATTTTAAAAATATATCTGTACTGAAAATATAAAATAAATCAAGCTTCTTAATGTAATTTGAGTCTTTTGGATCCATGTTCTACTAGCAGATGTCCAAATTATGTAGAGTTTATAACAAAGTCACCCATTATGATTTTAAACTGCTAAAATCCGCTCTTATCCGTTTCAAGAGTGAAAATTATGTCTACGGCCATACCACCCTGAACGTGCCCGATCTCGTCTGATCTCAGAAGCTAAGCAGGGTCGGGCCTGGTTAGTACTTGGATGGAAGAGTGAAAATTATATAATTAATATTATGAGGATGATTATCTATAGTAATAATTACTAAATTTAAAAAAATGAGAATAATCACATCCTATAACTACTACTTAGTACGTTTTCTTTTTCTTTTTTTTTCTTTTTAAATAGCTATAGAGTACAATTATAGGGACACTTAGGCTTTTTTCTTCAGCCAAAATCTCCCTCTGATTCACTTCAGTGAGTGAGGCAATGAGAATTTGAATTCTCAGTAATAAGTATTACCAAAAAACGATCATAAATTGAATCACGCAGTGACTCCTTGATTAACAAATTCTTTGGGAACAAAGGAACCCTCTAAAAGTCACTTAGAATAAAGCAGAATTTTTAAAAGTTATCTTCTCAGTTCTTGGCTGATGACAATGTAGCATTCATTGCCAATTTCTCAGCAAAAGATTTTTAAGAAGTTGATCTGGGTCTTCTGTGATATATATATTATATATATAATTTATATATTTATATGCCATATATTTATAGAGAATAATATATTTATAATATCCATATATCTATAATATAGAACTAATATAATTATATATATTATAATCTATCTCTCTCTCTATATATATAATTTTTCTGATACGGATACTTCAGAAAATGATATGAGGAACTAGTATATATCTTTTTTTATAGAGCCATTATTATAAGAAAAACTGCTATTAGCATATTATTCAACATTCTGTATAAGTAGTCACAAGACCTTTTTTATAATGTATAATGGATAGTCTCTATCATTATAGTATCATACAGAGCATTTTCACTGTCCTAAAAATTCCTTGTGCTCTCCCTATTCATCCCTGTCAACCCCTGGCAATCACTGATCTTTTTAGTATCTTCATAGTTGTCCCTTTTCTAGAGTGTCATATACTTGGAATCATATAGTGTGTAATCTTTTCAGCCTGACTTCTTTAATTACCAGTATACATTTAAGTTTTCTCCAGGTCTTTTCATGGCTTGATAGCTTATTTCCTTACAGTTCTGAATAATATTCCATTATATGGTGTCAGGAGTTTAGCTAAACTAGTCCATGGTATTGCTGCCTAGGCATCCATTTTATTTGGCCAACTGTCTTGGAGGGACATGCAAGCACATGGCCTAGACAGCAGTCATAGAGTCACAAACAAATCGTAAGTCCCTGATAGGACTTCCCCAACAGCATTTGTGATTAGCAGTCTCCTTTTAGATAGGAACCCTGTGGGGCTTACCATAATGCTGCTTTTCTGGTTTTAATTGATCAATCTAGCCCTAGCCAAGGAAACTCAAAATATTCCACCCATGGATCTTAATACAGGCATCTGCCCCAGATCCTACCTTGTTTGCACTCTGCCTTGACCTCATCATGTGGTGCCTCGAGGTATACCTCCAGGTACTTCCTCTAGGACTCATGAGTAATAAAGTTCTCTATTTCAGTATTTCTTCTGGTCTGTTGTTGGACCATGACTCACCATCAAGCACCCTATGTTCCACTTAACAAATGTTAATTTAACAAAGTCATGGAGGTACCACCTTTTTAAGCCTTTCACCTACTGAAAGACATCTTGATTGTTTCCAAATTTGGGCAATAATTAAAAAAATAAGCTGCTATAAATATCCATGTGCAAGTTTTTGTATAGACATAAATTTTCTACTTATTTGGGTAAATACCAAGGAGCTGGCAAAATATAAAATCGTATGGTAAGAGTATGTTTAGTTTTGTAAGAAACCACAAAACTGTCTCCCAAAATGTGTATATCATTTTTCATATTTACCAGCAATGAATAAGAATTGTTAACAGGACCTTTTATATAAGATACGCTCCAGAGGCTCCCTTAAACTTAAATGTATTATATTCAGAAAAAGGAAGTAATGATTATGTCAGATAAGGATGAGCATGAGGTATCTTTTACTTAGTTGAAAAATTAATCATGTATTCTGACAATGCATTTAAAGTAATTTGATTTAAATACACATTATAAAATAAATGAAAAGTATACACATACAAATTTAAGGGGGGAGAGAGAGAGAGAGAGAAAATTGTGTATATACACACATGCGATTTTTGTATAACAATGTTATCTTCCACATGTAGTGTATTTTGAATTTATAAAAAACAATGAATTTGATTACTTTGTTTAGTTTTTACACCTATACTGCATTACCTATTTTTTATATGTAGAATAGAATCAGAAAGATTCAGTCACATGTCCAAGGCAACATAGCTATTAAGTGGCAGAACCATAATTTAACACTTCTTGTCTTCTAAAAACAAGTCCTTTTCCACACCTAAAGGCTCAAAACACTACACGCACATACATATACATGCATGCCCTCATACACACAACCAAACATTTAAACATATGCGCTATTTGAAATATATCAATTAATCTCCTATGTTCATCTCTCTCTTAAACGATGCAACACAGAACTTAAGATTAACCTAACCTCACATTGTCTAATATTGTACCCCTGCTTCTACCTGGTTCTAAGTACTACAAGTGATTTTTCTCATTACTTACTACCACGTAGCTGTTTTGACGTTAGAATTGTGGAATAAAATCACAGACTGAGAGATGGTGGTTTAAGATGCTGTTTGGCGGAAGCCGAAACAACCATGTAAGAAAACAATTACCTTAATAACAGATGTCTCAACTCTGGATGGGGGACTCTGAACTTGTGCTGCGGCCGCCATATTTGCAATGGTGCTGAGATGGTTCATCTGGCTCATTGCCATGGTGACAGACGCTGGAGGTAGGCTGACAGGAATTAGAGGGTGGGGCATCATCATAAAAGGAAGTTCCAGTCCTATAAAAAATACACATATATCATCATTGCTCTGGTCAAGTAAAACTATGAAACATGGTACATCTCATTTATTAAAATGGCAAAGAACATAAATCATTGAAAATGTAAGCATTAAGAAATGTTCTAATAATGATTACCAAAGGAAAAATATTTGTCCCCTTTTAGGCAACGATATCCACTCACCACTCACGGGAATTAGTTTTAAGGCTAACCAGTTTGGTGCCATGTTTTATCATATCACCACGCTTCATGTGTTTAGTACAAATGGTCAATTGGCTGCTGTATTATTCTTCTGATCAGTCTAATTCTTGTTTAAAATATGAGGGTTTTTTTTTTTTTTTAGCTTATCACAATTAGTTATCTAAATGTAGTATCTCTTTATTCTGTCCTATATTTTACTATGCAATAATTAGAATTTTTTTCTGTGCAACTACTACTTTTTAGTGCTAAAAAATGCCATGATACAGTTTGGCAGACGGTGGCTCCGCTGAAGGTGATGGAGACAATGACTACGTGGAAGGCTGTGAGGTCCAGGCAGGCAGAAGAGGGTAACAGAAGTGTGAGATCCCTGGGGTGGGCAAGGGTACAGCGTTTCCTTATCCCAGAAAATATCACTGCTGCTTGTGGGGAATGAATATAAATAATTTGGATACAATATTATTCCAAATCTTCTAATGATTAATTCAAAATGAGGTTTTAAAAAGTACATCACATTTGGAGATTGGCCAAGTGACTTCTGGGGAAATAACCTCAAGTAATTTCCTCCAAACCATATTTTCTTTTTTGTTTTTCTATTTCTCACATAGGTCCTCAATTAAAAGAAAATTCTACAATATTTAGCCTATTTTTGGAGTCTAATCTAGTTTGACTAACCAAATATAAGATGAAATGGGCTCTGTTATATACCTAGAGAATTAATTACTTTGTGGAACTGAAGCCCACTGGTAGTTGGAGTCATCCTTTTATTAAGTGATATTCTAGCCACCATTCAGAGTTAAAGTTCCTCACTGAATTCCACCACAGATCCTAAACATGGAATCATTAAATGCCCAACTTGGTTAGACACAGTACAAAGTACCCAAGAGATCACTTTATAAAGGTTTATAATGTCACAGCAATAAATAAAATGTGTGTGCATCAATAAATATATCACCTTTTTCAACTACAGAGAAACAAAAATTGATGCTTATGGCAATATAGTGTCAAAGTCAAAACAGTATGTTTGAGGGCTGGCATTTTAATACTGGTGGCCATGTCTTGGATTTCAGTAGATCCTGAAACACCTTAATAGGCTATATCTTGGAAAGTGTTTATGAATAAATTTCATAAATTTAACTATATATAATTAAATATATAATTATATTTATATTATATATAAGAGATATATAATATACAATATATAAAACATATATAATTAAATAAATTTATATTATAATTTTATATTTAAAAATATAAATATATATTTATACATAATATAAAATATAATTTTTATATTAAAATTTATATTATAAATTTAATTCTTTATTAAATAATTCATCAATTTAGACATGTCCCCAAATTAAATTAACATTAACTTATTGTTTTCACTGAATCTGCTGAATAGACAAACTACCCATTTGAAAGAAAATTTCTGTAATGTCCCCATCAGTTTATGAGTTTTCATTTCTTAAAGGAACTCATATTTTCTTATAATATGCTTAGAAACAGCAAAGTTGGTAAAACTCCAATTTAAATGCTTTAGCTCTATTAAAAGCCTCTTTGTAAAATCTCTACGATATAGTTTTTAATGAAGAATACTTAGTTACTGCCATGATTTTTTTCCATTTACTTCATGAAGACAGTTAAGGTTCAATATAAATTCAAACTCATTAGCTCAATACTGTCTGGATCTTAGAGTAAATCGTTCAGAAGTGGGTAATGAAAACTCGATTCAAATTCTTCAGCAATCAAACAAAGCAATTTTATTAAACAATGAAAAGAATCAATTAAAATGGATATCTTTATTATCTTTATTATTTTACAAGAAACCATGACAGCTTTTGGCTAAAATAAAGTTTATAGCTTCACCCAGAAATGACTCATAAAAGAAATTTCTCCAGCTTGTTCCTACACTGTGATATAAAAGTTCACTTCCATATTCACAAATTTATGTACTTTACTTTTCTACTCATGCCTTTTTTGACACTTAAACCAAGGTCCTAGTCAAACATGTAAAAATTATAAGTATGAATTTTTCAAATGTATGATATCATGAAAACATTCAGTGATAAAACATTTTAAAAATCTCCACTCTACAATGCCTCTATCAATGTATGCTCAAATTTTTTTCTTTTTTTACTTTTTATAGTATCAGTTAAAACAAAAAATGAGGCATAATCACTGACAGTTGGTATAGAAATAGCACTTTGGAATAAATGCTATTTGAATATGAAAACTGGATTGGGAATTTGTAATTAATGGGTAATTCTCTCTACATATTTCATTTATAATATCCAACAAAAGCAAGCATTATATTTTCATAGTATGTTGCTTATCTGGGCAATTAATATATGGAGTGTAGAAAAATATTCACATTCATTATTTTAGATTCTGTCTGAGCTCTGTTTATATCTATTATCTACTTTTGTTTATCTGTTCACTTGAACCAATTTCTTCTTTTATTTGACTGCTGATTGCCCATTAGTATATTGGAAGAAGTCATTTTTCCAAATATATTTCAATTTTACTCTCATAGTAGAGAAACACTAACTCTGTTTTTTCACATTATTTAAAATATTAAGCCAAAATTCTGATTGAATCATTCTGAAAAAGATTATAGACAAAATATGATCTATTTTCACATCTCTTTTGCATCACAGGATATTAGTCCCTTGTGTAAGGTAAATATCAATCATCCATATGTGAATTTTCCATAGCAAGTTTATAACACTAGATTGGATTTTCCCACTACATAAAATGCTCCTAGCCATCTCCGCCAATCATCACTTGTTAAATACTCATGATGTTAGCTCATTTGGGTAATAAATAGAGCAAACAATTAAGAAACTAAGTCAGATGAAAAATATACAATATATAACTAAGTCAGCTGTAAGTGATTTTTGCATTATTTATAACATCCTTTTCCTCTATTAGCATGAATAAATAAGAAGTGAAAATAGGCCACTTCAGAACAAGACATACCCATAGTTATTAAATGTATAATTGCAGGTGCTTTGGTTTAAGACAATATATTCAGTGATTGATATAAGCCAGAATATATATATATATATATATATATACACACACACACACACACATACATATTATGCCTACATACAAATATATATACACACATATATGCCTTTAAAATTAAAGTGTACTACTTTGCCCACATGAAATCTTGCAAGAGACAAATGAAATATGTAAGAAAAATTCTTATATTTGCTAAGGAGAGTTAAGGAGAAACAGAAAAAAATGGATTGATTTTTCCTTCCCCATTCTTATAGAATCACACTGTTTCTTGACTTTACAGTGGAAGAGCAAGATGAAGTTGATACAGGCCTAGTATCCTCAAAGAACACATACTGTAATAGGTTGTTGAGGCATGTATGCAAAAACTTATAAAATAAAACTATAAAATGGTTTGAGCCAAGAAAATGGTCATGAATTTACAAAAAGACACAGACGGTGTATCCAGCTGTTGATTACTTGGGATCTGTAATCATATTTTAATGTTGGGGGTAGGGAATGGAAGGGAGAGAGGATCTCCCATACATGGTCGTACACACAGATTGTGGGGAAGTGCAGAAACAGTCTCAGGTTAGACATCTGCTTACACAGGTTCAGCTGAGGATAGAATACAACAGGCAGATGCTATATACTGAAATTAAGAGTGTAACCACAAGCCCAATCAAAGCCAGCCACTAATGCTATGGCATCATTTTGGTAGAGTGAAAATTAACAAGTGTATAGTCTTGAAACAGCCAGAGGTAAGTGGGTACATAAATGAAAGAAAGAAAATTGAAATTAATGCCTGATTACCAATTTTGTCTCTAGCTAGAAACTGTTAATTATACATTTTATATAATCTGAAACAATTCCCTTCCCCAGCCTAAGTATACAGGCATTAAAAATTTATCAATAAATATGTATACAAATATATGGAACTTATTTGCAAAAAAAAAGTGATTGTGTGTGTTTAGTTTTCTTTTGTGTAAAAAATATATATATTCTTCAGGGACAAGCAAGGTGCTCTTCAGATTTAGTGTAACTGAAATCTGAATTTGTAAAGACCAGGTATGGGAGATTCTCTCCCACCTTACACTCTTCCCACCCCAACGTTACAACATAGTTCAGATTCTGAAAAAAAGCAAACAGCTTGATGCACTTTTTATGAGCTCAGACTACTTTTCTTGGCTTGCCCCTATTTTACATTTTATCATAGTTTGTGATACATATTTTATGATGAACCAAGTTTTTTAAATGCAGAAATATACTGCTTTGGGGAGAAAACCTTAAATTTTGAAAGCTATCTCTACTCTAAAGGTAACCAGACTATGGGACGGTCAGAACTGATGGGTTACAAATATAAAATGGTTTTATTTTTCCTCTAATTAGTGCCTTCAAACATGTTTTGTCAAGGCTCCCTTTTCTGCCCCTTAATAACCTTGAGTATTAAAAAAAAAAAATCCATCTAGGGGCGCCTGGGTGGCTCAGTCGATTCAGCGACTGACTCTTGATTTCGGCTCAGGTCATGATCTCGGGATCATGAGATTGGGAGCCATACTCAGTGCGGAGTCTGCTTGAAATTCTCTCTCTCCCTCCCCCTCTGCCCCTCCCCTGTTGGCGCACATGCTCTCTTTCTAAAACACAGAACAAAAATCCCACAAAAACAAAAAATCCATTCTAGTTAACACTCATCTCTGTTTCCCCATCCCCATCGGCACTGGCCAGCCCTGGAGCCTAGGTAGCGTGGAAGACAAGGGCTTGGCTAGTTTTTCATCCATCCTCCCTCCTTTCTTCCTCCTGGATAGTAGGATAAAGATCTCCTGCCCAACCAGTTCCTGCTCAAGTCCTGCCTGCACTGTGTCTTCGTTGACCACACCTATCGGCCATTTACATCTTCCACATGGCAGGTGCCTAAATGCTAAGTATCTCCTAAGTCATGTCTGATCCTCTAAGGAGGGGCCCTTCCAGAGGAACTTCCTCGCAGCAGGAGTCCCTGACAATGGAAATCTCCCTCAGCTTCCTGTTCTTCTAAGCTCCCAAAACTGCCATTGCCTCTTGAAACTAAGGTCCTTCATTGGTGTGGGTCCTCTTGTTCTGATGATGTCCTCTCTCTACCCTGCCACCTCTCAATTCTTTATCGCCATTGCTCAAATATGTACAGAAAACAGATCAGCAGTTCACATCAAAACAGAAATCCAGCTTTGAAATGAGGTTGAGGCACCTGTAAATTCTTGAATGATTCTCTTGGAACTCCCCCTTCCTTCACCTGGTGGTGAGGAAACGCTCTCAAAAAGGGGTCAGTGAGCCACAGCCCTCCCCATTAGATGCTGTCTCTTTACTACAAGGATTTCTGCGACTCCCCTCTCCCTATGGTCATACCCTCTTAAAATGCAGGAGGAGGGTATTTGTGGAGTCTGGAGTGATAGTTAGGATAGGCTGGTTCAGGGGCTATTAATAAGTAGCAGTTGCTTGTTACTTTCTTTAAAATGAGGAGTGCCCAGTACCTTTCGTTCTTGTGTGGGACCACAGGAAAGATTCTATTCAGTATCTTGTTACATGGTATATTCAGTAGAACCAAAGACAAATATGGCTATGTTATAAATAAAATTTTAGTAACTGATTCTTGCAAATAAACTGAAATAAAGGGAAAGAAATGTGAATGTTCAGCCTTTGGAATGCTATTTTACAAATCAACTGAAACATTAAATTATCAATTAAGACAGATGTTCAAAAAAAAGATTACCAAAAAAAAGATTACCATAAAAAAATTAAAGAGTGATTAAATGTGGAGATAATCATTAGAAAAAAAGAGAAGATCACTCTGTTTTTTGGCACACAATTTTTAAGTAGAAAAGGAGATGGAAAATGTTTTGGGAAAGCATATTATTACTGTTTCTCTTTAATTAAAAAAACCACAAATTTTGGGTATGTGTATGAGTGGCACCAAATATCTTAGCCCAGATAATCATATTTATTATCGAATCCCGCATATATCTAATGAGAAATAGATTCCAAAAGGGAAGGCCATAGTATTTTTTATGAATTTTGGATAGAGTACATGTAAAATAATCAAACACAAAATTAAAGTGATCTGTAAAAAATAAACGCCTTTAAACTATTATGCATGTAAAAGTATATGTAAATGTTATTGCCCTTTATATCTAAGTAACATGTAACTATTCGTTCAGATTTTCCCACAGGCTGACCCCGATCAAGAAGGCAAATCTCAGAGGGACTAACGGTCACACCACTGCTTAGTGAGTGACACTGATAGACTGTGACAGGAACCTGACATTGTCAAGATTCGTTTACAATGAAAATGGCAAGAGCAGGCATTTACTCCATACCATTGGAGACCACTTAGAAGGATGTCAACGCCATCTTAGCAATGGAGACAAGACTATTCAGTAAGAGTAAACACTAGTCATAGACACTGTGGATGTTCAGTTGTTATTTCAAAGGTAAGTGAGAATAAACGTTATTATCTGTTAGAGGATTAACTTCACCCTAATAAAAAAATGAGATATAAGTTGTCAGCAGTACTCCTAGTGCTTTGCATAAATGGGAGAATCAGTCCTCTCATGAGTTAATGTAATGTAATGTTTAAATCTTTTTCTGGCTAACGTTTGAGCTCAGTTGATCTACATTTTAGCATAAAAAAACACTGAAATCTTTTGGTGTTTTGGTTCAACTTCATCAAATTATTTTAAAATGAAGAAGTAATCTTTTCCAGGTAAAGTTAATTAGGGGGACAATTTAAAAAACAAAACAAAATAAAATATTCCAGTTTAGTTTCAGTGGTTTAGCAAAAACAAAAACAAAAACAAAACACCACAAATGCCTAGGTTTTAATGCCCACAGAGAAGGCCATTTGAGTCTAAAATTTGTATATGTACACATCCCATGTTTGATTTGGAATTGCTGGGGTAAAACAAAACTGGTTGGCTGTCATGTAACCAATCCTGCTTAGCTGATGTTCTGACATCACCTTACTTTTTTTTCTTAGAAAGAAGAGTATTGTCATGAATATTAACTGTCCTACTACCAATAAATACAAGTCATTTAGGTAAACATGTTCTCTTCCAGGAATATTTGGACATATTTTCTTTAGCTATCTATCATTAACTAAACCTTACTCTGTGTTACCTGAGTGGTATTTGTTAATTAGGAATTTAAAACTCTTGCCATACAAGAAAGCTTCTATTTTACCTCAATCTTTTCTTTTGAATGCAGAGCTATTTTGATACATTGTATTTTATATCTATATAATGGTGATACTATAACACCAGTGCTGTTAAAGTCCATGGACTTATCAGAACAATGCTAATAGCTAGATTTCTTCACCAAGCTGAGATATTTCTATTTCCTTACATATTCGGCCGTGTTGCTGAAAGTGGCGTAAGGTAACAGTCTACACAAAGTGACATACAGAATATGGGAAATCAGAGCTGCTTATTTCTTTCTTATTTTAGCTGAATGTTCTTTGCCATGGCTAATGATTATTGAACTAGAAAGAATGAGAAACAAATTGTAAAATCGGAGCTGAGGTTGAAGTCACTAAGATCAAATAGAATAAATAAAAGGGTCCTTAAGGACAGGGAGACATACAAAAAACAATTATCCTGAGAATCCTTGAGGAATCATGGAAAACCAGAACAGCATTAGGTAACTTAAGATGGACAATGGTTTACGTTTAAAAGCCTTGATTTCAAACTCATAAAAATTATTACAATGAATTATTATATACAGAATGCAATACTTTATACATTTTCCCTTATTTCATATGAAATTCCAGAAAGTTTTGATACAACTTAAAATAAAAGAGGTAAGGCCATTACTATAAAGATAAAGGTTAAATACTTTATGTGGAGAAGACAGAGATAATTATATCAGAAAACACTTTGCTTTTTGATGCTGTTGTTTTCTTTGGACTCATTAGCACCATGCTCTAAGTGTTAACCAGGCAAAATGGATTCCCAAAACAAATTTTAAAAAAGCAGACTCAGACTGAGTCAATCGTTACACAGGACTCAATACAAGGAAAGAAATAGTAGCCAGATTAATTTGTATAGACTAAATATTTTCATATTTTATTAATATGGACTATAAGATGATTGGAAGCAAGAACCAAATGTTTTTATTCAGTGGAAATGGTCATATTGCAACAGATTGGTTAATTTCCACAGCGAAAGTATAATGTTATTATGGACAATAGCATTAGAAATAGCATTAGAAATAGCATTAGTGTAGAAATAACAATACTAAAAACACATGTAAGCTTTCTGATCTAAAACATATTCATGAAATTCTTCAAAATAAAGCAGTTGGGTATAATGTATCCATGTTAAGATGTATCCTGCATCTTTTAACCTTTCTCATTGCCAATGTCAATGAATTTCCACCTTTTCCCACTTTAACTCATCAAATTATTTTTCCATTAGGCAAACAAATGAACTAGAAATTCTCCTCTCTAAGGATATTGTAATTTCCCTATAGATTTACAATTACATCAAATAAAATTTCAAGTTAATATACTTCATACACGGTATATAATAGAACAAGTTCATGTTCATGGTTAAGTGTTGCTCATGGTCAGTTGACATCAGTTTTAATTTCCATTGTTTTATACAATGTTTTCAGGTTTAAATTATTTATGTTGAAATTGAAAAATCTTCTCACTTGAGCCAAAATTGCTATTAAATTTTCCAAAAAGCATAAAACCCTCAGAGGTAGGATGGCATACTCATGGGAATTATCTGAATATTTCTCATTTGTATGGATCTAAGTCAAATTATCTTCTGCCCAAACCTGGTTGGCCTTAAAGAATGACATCACCAGCTAGTTTATAAACCAGAAACCTAGGGATCATCTTTATCTCCTCCTCTCTTACTGCATGCCACAAATGTCCACTTCCATTTCGTGTCCTATTGATTGCATCTATGTAATTTATCTCTACTTCTATATCTGCCCCTGTAATCAGATTCAAGGATCATCATTACTTTTAAGTACAGATCTTACACTGTCACTCCCCTGCTTAGAGGACTTCAGTTGTTTCCCACTGTTATTAAGGAAAGACCCAACATTTCTTGTTTTAATGTGAGCACCACATGGTTGGTCCTATGTTTCTTTTGTTCATCATTGTATCCATAGTAGGACTAACTTTCAGTCAGTTCGTGAGTTGAGAGCTGCAATTCTCAGACCAATTCTTACATTCATATGAGGTAAACTTCAATTGGGTTTTAAAAATGCTAAGCTATAGCCTTTGTTCTTGAGCAGCTTACAGTGTGGGAGAGAGATACACAAATATAACACATATGTACATAATTTTATCCTTTGACTAGAATAAAAGAGAAGATGAAGAAGAGGAAGTATGTTTGATATTTTGGAAATAAACTTGATAGAACTTGGTGATCATTTGGGTACAAAAAGGGATGAAGAAAGTAAAATGTGAAAGATGACTTGAGCATCTAGACTAACAACGGGGTGTATGGTGATATCATTAACGAAGTGATGATGGTGATAACATCTAACATGTATCATCTACCTTCAATGTGTCAGGCATTGTGGTAAATTTTTATATGTACTATCCAATGAATCTTAGGAAACTCTGAGGTAGATCCATATTACTGTTATAAAGGTTGAATTAATTTGCCCCAGGATTTAGATTCTGGAATTCTGAACATGCAATCCAAATTTTGATTTGACTAATGAGGAAGATCTGACTTAACAATAAATAAAAATCAGTTCAATTTTGGACTTACTAAATATGAGATATTTTAGGAACAGTCCAATAGAGATTGACAACAAGCAATTAGAGATACAGAATTGAAATTTGAAAGAAAAGCAGATACCCAATGAGGTAGATTTTGATGTCTTTGATTCGTAGGTGGGAGATTAAGCCACGATGCTTGAAGAAGATATAGAAAGCAATAAAGGCATTTCTACTAAAAGTGCATTTCTACTGTAAGCCACAGAATAAGTCCCAAATAAGTCAGTGAATGATTTCAAAACAAAACAAAACAAGGAGAAGAAAAAGAAGGCTGAGAAGCTGAGCAGGACTAAGCAAATACTGGTATATGACTCCTATGATAAATTTTTAGCACAAAAGAATATCAATGCCTGTTTATAATTTTCAAGTCTTTCCACTTACTTCTAAGCTATAATATTCTTTTTAATAAGAAAATCAACATGAATACCTGACAAATCAGGGGTCCTCAATTAATACTGAATGAATGAATGTAGGACATTATGATTGAATGTAAAGATTTAACAATCCTAACCATTATTTAAGTAAACAGACTAAACAGAGACAAAACACACACACACACACACACACACACACACACACACACACACACACAGACATAGCCGAGCATAGCTTGAAAAGATGCCATTAGTCCAATTTCTAATACGATAAATAATTACAATATCCAGCAATTACAAGATCCCCTTAAGAACATTATGGAGAGAGGCAGCTTTAAATCAAAAGACTACATATCACAAATAACTCAGCACATTTGAAGGATCATTAAAATAATATTATATTATAGTGGTAGATTACATGCAGATGGCAGGCCTGTTGAAAGCTACTGTTTATATGAAACCAAATCATTCTTTCCATAGCTTTTATTATATGTAGTGAAGACATACTATTCAAAACACTTTTCATCAGTTTTTCATGGGCAGACATGGCAGGTGATTTTCAAGGTCAAAATGACCACTAAAATTTCAGTTGCTAGCAATGAAAAAAATACTTAAGAAGATTAGCATTAATGTGGATAATTTCATTTCTACATTTTAACTCCAATTCAGGAATTAAATATAAGCACTCATTTTTCTCCCAAGAATAAATGCATACAGTATGCTTTCTTAGATTGGTGTGACAATGTGAATTAGAATAAGAAAAATGGTTAGAAAATGTGTTTTGAAATGAGGATTGATTTTCTGATAATATCAACAATAAGGTCCATATAAAGTAAAATTTAAACATCGTTATTCGTTTTTTATTTAAAAAATATCTAGTGTAACTATTATAACCACAGTATGAACCATGAAGAATATAAGGGAGAACACAACCAACCTAAGGTCACACAATGATTCAGTGTCAGAATTAAGTGCTAAACATAAGTTCTATGTTCATTTAAACACATACACACACACAAAATGGTAGTATTTGAATAAATCATATTCATTATTTTTCTTCCATAAATTTTCCCAACATCAATATTAAAAAGATGCATACCTCATTAAAAAATAAATAATGAATGGTGAAATTACCATCTTTTCTAAAGTGCTCAAATGGAGAAACAGATTTTTTTAAAAATCTTAAGCTTATAAAAGCAACATCTATACAAATTTTCTTTATCTATTCTAAAGATATTGTATTTCACATGTTTTCAGTGTAAGGAGAACTCTACCTATTAAAAAAAAATACCTTCTAGGGAGGGATCCTTAATTACTGAGTAATAACTAGCTATCTAATTGTAGAAAGTACTCTCTGTGATAAAAAAATTATTATGATCTGTTATTTTCCCTTGTGATCAAAATCTCTTAAATAATTTCAATATCTCCTCCAACTTTAAAATATTGCACTATTTCTCTTTTTCTCTGTTCTACCACACATGTTCTCTCACATCATTACACAGAGAATGTTAGAACCATTGTAAACAGTACACAGATGCTCTCATTTAGATGTACCGGGCCTAACACCTGGGTAAATACACCTTGTTAAATGTTGCTCTTAATTAAAATAATTTATATTAAATAACTGTTTAAGACTTCAGTTAGTAGGCTAAGACAATTTTTCAAAACAAATTAAATACCTCAAGAACTTCCTTTCGTGTACATGGTCTGTACAGAAACTGTTTTTCCTCTTCAGTAAATTTTGAAATTTTGTTCTATGAGCTTTCTATAAAGAGTTACTTTTCACAAAGAAACCTCTCGAGTATAATTTGTACCTTATCATGTATTTGAATTATTTGCACTAAGAATTAATTGTTATGGACATACTGATAAACAAAAATAATTTATTGTGTAATGCCTTATGTGTATAACACTATGTGGGATTTTTTTGTGTGTTTATATATTAGCTATTTAAAACTTAACAAATCTACAAAAGTATTAAGAGTTTAAGAATAGAAGGCTTAATTTTTAAACGTGTCAAATTTCTACTTACTGTGAAAATAATTTTTGAAAATCACTCATGTGCATTTGATCAGATTAATATTAAGATATGTTTAAATTCTGGCTTTGAAAAAGATTTCATGTTCTTGTCTATCCAAAAGTCAAGTTAATATTGCATATTGAAAGTCTTGGAGAGGAAACAAGAGGAAACCAGCAGACTATTAAGATTATGACACAGCCATATCAAATAGGAAAAAGAAAAAGAAAAAGAAATAGGACAGAAAACAGAAATAAATTTTTAAATATCAATATATAATCACACAGAGAGAACCAGATGCCAAGAATGTTACAGTATATAGGACAAAGAGCAAGAAATTATATTTAAAACACCACTAACAACATACAATTTATTTTTATGTATATATTTGAATAAAATTGAATATACATAGAATGTTAGAGTACAAAGCAAAACAGAAATCATTCATTTTTTTTTTAACATATGTATCAGGCATTGTTGTAAGTACTGGGACTAGAGCAGTCAAGAAAGGAGATGAAAATCTATATCCTTGTGGAGTTTTTATTCTAGTTGGGAGGTGGGTAGAGAAAATAATGAGCAATAAATAAATAAAGTGACATGGTATATTAAATGAGATGCCATTCCAGAAGGTTGGAAGAATTTTTGCACAAATGTGATGTATGTGTGCACATGTCGGCATGTGTGTTAGGAGAGCACAGTGGAAAGTCTTCTCTGAGAAGACCTTACCATCAAGCACAGTCCTGTCATTTGCAGCAGAGGACCACGGGTTCAGAAGGATTAAATGACACTCTTGAGGCCATAGAGCTCTCCAGGAAAAGAGCAGAACTTGGCACACATTTATTGCCTGACCCTTGGTCCTAAATCCCTTCTACTGCACAACAGAGCACAGCAAGTTGAGAGAATTGCCTGGACTGTTCAACAAGGCAAAGACAAACATAAATGGTGGGTCTGGATGACAGCCGGTCACCCCACTGATGGAGGAAAAGATACATATTAGGAAAGCATCAGAAATCAGAAAGAATTAGGTAGACTAGGGCCAGATTATGGAAGTTCTCAGATGTCAGGATGATGAGTTTGGTCATCATCTTGGGCAAGTGAGAGATATGATTAAAGCAATGTATCAGATGGTCAGAAGGAGGAGAAGGAACTCATCATCAGGAATAATCATCACAAGTTCTGTAATCTACCACATTGACATTGATGCGACCAGGGCAAGAATCCTGATTCTCATATTTCATGCCACTGGAAAATTGATAAAATAGAAAAAAAAAATCTTGTGTTCTCTATCAGGAGAGTTTTCTAAGATGATGATTGAAGAACGAAATTGGTTTCCAGAGCCAGACATGACATAAAATTATGTTGAGTGAGGACACACTGCATACTCTTCCCTATATCTAAATCCATGGCTTGTAAACTAGTTCCTTTTACGTATGTACTAAATATTTTTCCCCAATAAAAGGAAAACTCTGTGTGTCTTGTATGAAGTCTTCACATAAAGAGATATAATTTACTCTTTCTTGACAGAGGGCAACAGCTTACCTGTGGATATGAGTTTTGGACTTTTTTTTAGACCCTCCCCACATGACACAATTAGAGAAGGCAGAAAGAAAATATTCCCCTAAAATTCATGATTTAATAATAAGGTGTATAAAATAGGACAAGTTTGACTTTAATATTTTATTGAAAAATTAAATCTGGAAATGTGTTTTAATGTTGCTATTTCTATTCTGTGCTGAGTATATATTACTGTTCCGTAGCACTGCAAATAACTGTTATCATAGAGAATATTATACACATCAGCAGATAGCAAAACAGTGTTTACTATCCTGACATTGAAAAATATGCAGGAGTAAAATAAACATCCCCACCTTAGCCACTACTTTTGGTATTCTTCAGTTTTTGTCACTGTTCACAATTCTTAGGTTTCCTAGTATGCCTCAAAAATAACAATATATAATATATATCATGTAGGTAATAATGTCTAAATGATGCCACAAAAATTTGATTTCCAATACTATATATAATGCCTTATTGGAATTGTATATCCAAATGTATGCATACAAAAAGTACTTACTTTCTTTAGCCTGATAAAAATCACAGGGCATGATAAGGCTTTATTTTGCCTGAGGAGAGTTTTATTTTTCTTATTGAAACCATAAAATGATCATATTATATTAAGGTGTGCACATGTGGAAATAAAGCACAATGTGACTTTCTATTTGTACGAGATGTCTTTTTAAAAAGTATATCATTTACTTAAATGATTTTTGTTTTCTTACCCAAACTTTTCAAGATAAATTCTATTTTTATCGGAATGATTTGAAACCTGGTACAATTTAGCATGCCAAAATAAATTTTCAAACAGCTTACTATGTATAGACTGCTTTTAAAAATTCAAAACAGCTTCCATAGCAAATGTCATTTCTTTCATAGTTACAAAATGCAAACTCCAAGTGTTTTATCCTAATGAATAAATGAGTTTGTCCTTTATGTATAAAATATAGTTTGTGTTTGTTGCACAAGTTTTTAATAATAGATGAATTTTAGGTTTGCTCCAACGTATTCAATAAAGTGTGATTAATTTGGTTTTTCAAAAATGCAAACTAGACATTACTATATTACTTCGCAAAATGCACAGCTTGCAACATTATTGTCTCAGTGGGATCTTAAATTGAATTGTAAAATGTGTCTTATTTCCAGTTTGATTTATGTAAGAGATAGCAGTGGATAATGTCCCTTTTGAAGTTTCACTGTTTTGTGTGAACAAACAATATAAACCTAAAATTCATAATACAGTTTATTAGAACCCAAAGCAAACTTTCGAGTTATTTCATGTTTGACTGAAATGAAAACTTACAAGGGACTCAGAATACCCCCTTTCTAATGAAACAACATCTTGAAGGTTCCTACTATGACAGATTATACGATACATTTTTGACATTTTCTGTGATTTTTATTATGAAATTTCAAGTAATTACCAAATCATGTTTTTCTCCAAAAAAGCTTTCCTGTGCCCTGAGAATTAATCTATGATACCATTTAACATGGCTTTTTGAAGTAAATATCACCAGATAAAAGCCAGCTGGATCTGAATAATAGGATACTTGAATGAATGTATTAGTGTTTGAAAAAGAGAGTACAAATCTTCTAAAAAGATTAATTTCCATAAAAAAGATAGCTCCCAGATCTACAAAAGAATAAATTCAAAAACATAATAAACTCTCAGAAAGAAAGGTAGATTAAAGTAAAAGCTGCAGCACCTTGTTACCGCAGCTGTTGTGAGGCAATGATTCTGTATCAGTTACATTTGGTGGGTCCTGTAGGGCTCTTCAAAGCTTTGTGTGGAAAGCCTGAATATGGGATACAAGTGACACCGTAAGTAATAACTTCAGTGATTAATTTTGATGCAACGCCACTTCCATTCTGACCTTACTCTCAATATTTACAGTAGAGAGAAGCTACAAAGGTTCTGATGGGAATATATGAATCCAGTAAGGACAGGGCTTCCTCCCCCTTCATTTATTAAAGATGTGGATATGAATTTTTCTTTGTCACAAAAATACTGAGCTTTATCACGCAACATAGTTGCTGACATCATCATGTAAAAAGACCTGAGTTGGCCAATGGACTTTATTTTCAATATCCTGTTTCAAAACGTGTTCTCTACAAAGGGCCAAGCATTCTGTTCACACGACTTCTCTATTTTAGTTTGTACAGTGACTAATAAAAACGAAGTTAGGCCAGGCAGTCATTCCTCTGGGAGGTAAAATGTACCCTCTCTGTCTTGAATGATTCTAACATTATTACCTTTAAGAAAAAAATACTGGAAGCAAATGAGGAGATTAATTAACTTTTAACTTAGATTAAATCCACAAGAATGTAAATCTGTTAAAAGAACTGACATTAAAATGCAAGATCAATCTGAGATAACGTCATGAGAAATAGAAATAATGAATAAAGAAAGGGAAACTACTATCCCATCAAAACAAGACAAGAAAAATCAACTGAAGGAGATTAGTAAATCATTTTGGCAACTATATTTTTTTGAAATTAATTTTAATATATGGAGTAAAACAAACTGTTAACTTCCCTTATTTCCCTCCATTAAAAAAAAATTTTGAGTACACTGTCAAAATCGACCCCAGAATGAAATGGACCCTAGTAATTGCATATGTCTGTTTAAACTAGGCAAGTTGTTTAAATATAGCAAGATGTTTAAATACGAAGTCAATGTTCATCATCATGAACACATAAAAGACATATTGCCGTTATCAGAAAAACAGCACTGCATGGGAAAGGCTATAATGTTTATCTGGAAAAGATTTTAAAAAGAAAGGTTGCCTTCTCTGCACTCATATTAACTATTAAATGGTTATGACAATTTTTAACAGTAGCTCAAGAATTTCTTTATCATACTTCTTCAAGAAAGCTGCTTTTAGTTAAAACATAAAAATGGTAGTTACAAGGTTTCTGCAAACATAACTGTCATTCCATTAAGGAAATGGTGCAGCAAACAGTAAATAGTGGCCTCAAGGGAAATGTAAGTATTGATTTTATTACTGCGTTGGTTGGTTTGTATTTGCAATTGTCAACTCTAATTTTGGACTATGCTTTAAGTATCCTTAAAACTGCTTAAGGAAAGGACAAATATTAATTGGAAAATATTGATAATTAGTATCCTTATGCTTTAAATATCATAAGAGACTATTTCTTTCCAGCTTTTGCTAGACTGTGTCTTGAAAACAGGAAATTTTAATTTTGCTACACATAGTAAATGAACAACCAACTCACATTTTCATTAGGTCAAATTATATACTCATTTTGTATACTATATATCAGTATTTGACTCTAGGAATAAAATCAATTACTATGAAACGTATAAACATGGTTACATCCTTAATGTAGTTTGGAAATTTAGCTTTGAAATCCATTGATGGAAGTTTTCATTCACCTAAAAGACATAAAATAGCTATGAAACTAATTACAAGTCTAGAATTTTCATCATGTTGAAATAAACTTCAACTCGTAGCCTCATTAAATATAAAATGATCATATACTAAAAAAACACAAAATTTGCCAACTTAATATAATTAATATGTTTTATATTATCATCATTATCTTCATCATCATAGATTTTCTCTTTACATTTCAGTAAATGACATTCACACAATAATCCTAGGTGTAATTAAGAACACAGATCATTTTCTTAAACCATGGCAGAGAGCATCTCTGTTTAATATGTAAATTTTCAACTATACCTATGGGGCTGTAAATATAGTCAGTGTTAAACTTCTACAATTAACTAAAAGAAGTGTTTATGCTACACATAAATTTTAGAAATGTCCTCTGTGGAAATCTAAAGAGGTGCAAATTAATATTAAAAAAAAAACATTATGGCTGTTCTTCAGATTAAAAAACATAAAGTATTCTTAGGTTCACAAGCCATACAGTACACTTTAAACATAGCATATCAAAAAGAGAAAGAAAACCTTTTGTAAATACACACAAAATCTTCAGTGTCACTAAATGCCACATCCCTATATGAATCGATGAAGAGGGTCAAAGGAAAATGGTTCCCTTGGTTTTAGCATTAAAGTCGTACTTCCATTGTGTTTTAAAATATTTAGAGAGGAGAAATGTCCTAATGAAGTTAAACCTTGCTTTGACCAGAAAGATGGGAATTCTCTGTGCATAATACATATTCAGTATGTGTTTATTGGACTACATTTCTCAGGTCTAAATAATTAAAATTTGATAGATAAATATATAAACTGGCCTCATTGGTTGGACTATAGACTTGAATCTTAGCTCTGTCATTTACTCCATAGTTCAGAATAAAATTCATGAGTATTTTTTCCTACTCACTTTGGAATTCCCCATAGACTAGAAAGCCCCCCCAAATGCTAACTGAATGAATGAAATGTGTACAAAAATTTTAGCAAGACATCTGGCAGGACTGAAGTTTTATTTGCAAAAACAAGGAAAGATAAAATTGGAGATAAATAATAATCATTTAAAAATCAACAGAGACTTTGAAAATAAGTTTTTGTTCATCTTCATTATCAACCTTCCTGAGACCATTGTATTGCTTCACCATGTCTAAAACTTTCAAGTTTCTCATTTCAAACTACTTTGTTCTCCTTCTCACTACCACCACTGACTATAAGCATTTAAAAAAAAAACTCTGGAGAAAATGTACTGTAGATAGATCAAGGTTTCTTAATATAGATTCTAAAAAATCAAGAGTCTAATTTATAATATAAACACATTGGTTTCAGGATCTCTCTACATACATTGGCCATATGTCAATATTTACCATATTAGAAAAGAAAATTAGGAATAAAAATATTTATTTATTAATTAAAAATATAAATTCATTGCATATTAGCATAAATGCTACATTTTAATAAGAAATAAATATTTTCCAAAAAAATACACTTTTGCAAAATTCTTCAATGTCTGGCTTAAGAGAAGTCTTTTGGATTTTCATATTACTTCTATATTCAGTCTGTTGCAATGCACAAAACACATAGCCTTTAAAAGCTCCAGTATCCTCATGAGAGAATTAAGTTTTTAAACTTCATTATTATTATGAAAAATATTTTGACCTCTTGGACTCCCTGAAAGTGTTTTGAGAGACGCCTCCAAGGGTCATGGGACAACACTGCTGCTACATCTGATAACATTTTAGGACATTTTAGAACATCTGGATATGTATTAATTTAGTAAATCAAATAATACCCTAATATGACTTCAGTCAATAAGAACGAGACTAGAAAACTTACTCCAAAATTTCTTATAGAAAAATCACTACTTCCATGCCAACAATGGAATTTTTTTAAAAAGTAAGAATAAGAAAGGGAACTCTTTTCTCTAGACTTAATTGTAGCTCACAAGGAATAACTAGTTAGTATTCACAGTGAGGTGGCAGATGAAGCGTAGAAGTCGCTAAAAGTTAGAGGTGGCTTTAAATATTGCCTTTGCCGTCCTGAGCATAGAGACTCACTCTGTACCTCAAACACTTCATCTGGAAAGTGGGGATAACACCTGTTCAAGGGCAAGCATAGAGTTAAGTGAGATGATGTACATGAAGCATAAAGTACATAGAATGATGTAATTAATAAAGAGAGCTATTATTAAGTAGAAGAGTCAAGGTTGAGATCACAGGTGTTGAGGTCAGACAGAAATGTGACAGGGACAAGATGTTCAAGAAGCTGTGTGACCTCAGTCTGTCATGTGTAATGTACCAATAATCAAGGAGAAGTATCAAATTAGCACTCTGAGTAGATAATAAGCATATAGGATGTACCTGTCATATAAACTCATAAGAGGGAGAGGAGGGGGAGGTGGGGGAAGTGCCTGAAAAAAAAAAGGGAGAGTTTCACCATGTCAATTTAGGGTTTATAAAATTATAGAAAGGAAAGTATGACTATCCTTAAATATTAGACTGAAGAGGAGCACATTTCAAAACAAATAGAGAAATAGTGAGTACGCCATGAATATTAAAAGTAAAAGGGAATACTATTTGAAACTAGAAAGTTCTAAAAATCCAAGTAGAACTGGACCATCTCAGTTTTACCAAGGAAAAGCGCAACATTCCTCAAAGAGGTTTCGTAAGTTCTTTAAAGGTAAAGTCTCCACCTTTAGTCTCTACATTGCCTAGACTTACCCAACACAGGAGATCAGAATAGGCATTCAGTGAACTGGCATGCAGAAAGAAGGCAGTGCATTATAATTAACATTTGTATGATGCTTTGGCGTTTAGGAAACATCGGTAGAACTTAACAACGAATGAACTTGCTAGGGAGTTACGTGAGAGTTTAGAGTTTTAGTAACAAGAAGAGTGCACAGGGGCACCTGGGTGGCTCAGGTGGTCAGGCATCTGACTCCTGATTTCAGCTCAGGTCAAGATCCTAGGGTCCTGGGATCAAATCCCATGTCAGACTCCATGCTCAGAGGGGAGTCCACTTGCCACCCCTTCCCCCACTCATGCTCTCTCTCTCTCTCCCTAAAATAAATAAAATCTTAAAAAAAATAGTGCACAATAGTAATGAACAAGAGCACATCACCACAAATGATAGTAAAAATTATCAGGGGATTCTATTTTATTTTTCAAAAGTTTTATTTACGAAGTATAGTTGATGCACAATGTTACATTAGATTCAAGTGTACAGCATGGTGTTTTTGACAACTCTATTCATTAAGCCATGCTCACCACAAGTGTAGCTACCACCTGTCACCATACACTGCTGTTACAGTATCACTGACTTTATTCCCTATGCTGTGCCTTCCATCCCCATGACTGATTCATTCCATAACTCCCATTCCCCTTCCCCAATTTTCCCCATCCCTTTGCCCCCTCCCCTCTGGCAAGGATCAGTTTGTTCTCTGTATTTATGGATCAGTTTCTAGCAGGGAATTTTAAATATAATATTAGATTAATGAAAGGCAGGAATTAGATTGAGACAGTATAAAAAATATTTTTATTTTTAAATTAGCAGTTAACAAAAAAGGGGAGAATAGTCTTTCATTAAAGATAGTATAGGGGCGCCTGGGTGGCTCAGTCGTTAAGCGTCTGCCTTCGGCTCAGGTCATGATCCCAGGGTCCTGGGATTGAGACCCGCATCGGGCTCCCTGCTCCGCGGGAAGCCTGCTTCTCCCTCTCCCACGCCCCCTGCTTGTGTTCCCTCTCTCGCTGTGTCTCTCTCTGTCAAATAAATAAATAGAATCTTAAATAAATAAAGATAGTATAAATGCTCAAACTAATATTTTGTGATTACTCATTTTATAATTCAGAGATATTAATACACTCTGAAAACATTTTTCTAATTGTCTAAATTCTACAAAATAAGATCTTTTATATCTTAATAGTCTAAGATCAGCTGACAGCTTTTTATAAACAACTGATCTAAATTACCTATTATATCAATGATTGAAAAAATAGATACCAATCCCCTTCCAGATGACTTGGCTAATATGTTTTAATTGATAAATGAAAGCCACACATTCCAGGTAATCAATAATATTCCCAGTGGCATTTTTATTTCTATCAAAATTTCATTTCTAGTTTCCCATTCAAAGCAAGCATGAAAATTTAATTTTTAGACAGCTAAATGTCAAATGAATGTTACCCATTTTAAAATTCAAGAAAGTGCTGTTGAGTAGGAATATATAGAAGAAAAAGAAAATAGCAAGATTATGTATGCTTTCAGCCAAAAAAGTATTCATAATCCTTAACTTAAGAGATTTTAAAGGTCAATAATAATGGAATATACCCATTTTTCATCATTGTTTCCCATGGTGAAATATAAAATATCTAAGGATATTTTACTAACTATGAAAAAGAATCAGTTTGAGTTTGCATTAAATTTGATTAATTCATATGTTTTTTGAAAACATAAAATTTGAAATATTCCTAAAAAATAGAGTTTTGAAAATTTCAGTTAATTACTTGATTACTTTAAGTATAGGTGAATAATATCATTTCCAATTTAAAAACCTATCTGGCCAGGGCCCGTGGGTGGCTTAGTTGTTCAGCGTCTGCCTTCGGCTCAGGTCATGATCCCAGAGTCCTGGGATAGAGCTCTTCATGGGGCTCTCTGCTAGGCGGGAAACCTGCTTCTCCCTCTCCCACTCCCCCTGTTTGTGTGCCCTCTCTCGCTGTCTCTCTCTCTGTCAAATAAATAAATAAAATCTTAAAAACAAAACAAAACAAAACACCTGTTTGGCCATCTTAAAAAAAACTTAATAAAAGACAATAACCTAAATTTGACTATTTTAGATATGTCATATAAATGGAATCATGTAGTATTTGTCTCTCTGAGCTGGCTTATTTCACCTAGCTGGGATGAGGAGGAACTAGGGAGTTGCTAATCAATGGGCATAAAGTTTTAGTTAAGCAAGATGAATAAGCACTAGAGAATTTCTGTGCAACATTGTACCTAGAGTCAACAATACTGTATTGTATACTTAAAAATTAAAGAGGGTGAATCTCATGTTAAGTGGTTCTACCAAATTAAAATAAAATCATTTACAGAAGACAATAACAATATGAAAGAACATAACTACAGCTTTTCATAATTCTCTTGGTGCACTAAATAAAATCCAACTGATAAAGCATAAATATTAAATATATTTTAAAATGCCATGGGTTAAAATAAATAATCTGCCTGATTATGGATATAACCAATAAGGAAATTTGGGGGAAGTTTTGGGTTCCTACCTGTCAATGTATTACTATGGTACTTTGAAAAAACAATATGGTTTATTAAAAATATATATTCTATGTAAAAGATCCAGGAATATATCATTAATTCTTATTGTTTTAAAGAAAGTTATTTAATTTACTAAATATTCATTCTTGAGATTTAGAGATACATAAAATAACTACCTACTAAGGAAATACCATTTTGCTTTTATAGATATTTTATTACATCAATGGAAATTTCTCTATATCCTTCTATGGCTAAACTCATAAGCTATAACATAAAAATTACTATCAACAATGTAGGCCAGCCATAAAATTCAATTAAAAATCCCTACATTTTAAGCAGTTATAGTAGCATAATGTGTAAACATGAGCTGAAGTGATGTGTAGCTCCTAGAGCATGTCACATTTAGAAAATAAATGTTTTAACTGTTTCACCATCACTTTCTCAGTGCAAAGAATCTTGGATCCCTCTTTTTTAATCCTTAGAACTCACTGGAAAAGTTCGTGCTTTTGTTAAAAAACAATTGACATGCTCATAATTTTTTCCTTGGTTAAATCTCTTTAGCAGTATTGCTTTTAATATGTTTTTGGACTCCAAAACTTACACCTCTTGTTAAGTCATTCTTTCAACAAATATTGGTTGCAGGCACTGTTCTAGACACAGAGATTATCAATGAGCAACTTGGACAACAAAGTCCCAGGCCCCATGGGGCTGCATTCTGATAATTATATGCTTAATGAATTACATGACTTGTCAAATTGTGATAAGTACCATGGAGAAAAACCACGCAGAGAGAGAGGATAGGGAGTATTTGCATACTGAGGACGGAGGGTGCAAGGTAAAATAGGGTTGCTGGTTAAAGCCGTAAGAAGATAACACTTGAAGGAAATGAGATAACAAGATCTATGGATCTCCAGAAGAACAGGTTTCCAAGAAGAAACAGCAATGCAAAGACCCTGAGGCGGAAGTGTTCCTGCAGTACTTCAGAAATGGCAAGGGGGCCAGAGTGGCTAAGGGCAAGTGGGTGAAAGTGAGCATAGGAGGAAAAGCAGAGTGGAGAAGAATCCAGGAGCCCAGTATGCAGTACTAAAGGTTATTAAGAGTTTTTAGTATCTTACTCTACACGAAACAGGAAGAATTGGGAATGGTATACACAGAAGAGTGACCTGGTCCGACAGAGGTGCTCACAGGACTACTCTGACAGCTATACGGAACAAGGCAGGAAACAAGAAATCAAGTTAAATCACCCTCACAGTGATCCAGGCAAGAGGTGATGAAGGGATAAGAGGTGGGTGGATCTGTGGATACATCAGATGTGGGTATAAGAGAGGGAAGAGTCTGTAACAGCTCCAGGGTTTGGGGCACGAGCAAGAGAGTACAAAAATGGAGATGGGAAGACTGAGGAATGAGTAGATTTGGGGTAAGACCACCAATTCTTTTCAGAAATTTTAAATTTGAGATGTCATAAACTGAGCTCTTAGTTAAAGTAACAATTTTGAGAGGTAGAGTCCACAGGCAGAGATACTGACCCTGAAATACATTTTTCTCATTTATGGAGTAATGAAATGGCTAATGAATGGATGGTCTCAAGTTATACACCTCTTTCATAACTTGCTGTTTAAGTTTTCATTGGAAATAGTATATCTTAAAAATATAAAAGTTTATTTAATATTTCTTTGTTTTCAGGATTCACACTCATTAACCCATTTATTAATTTAATTCATTTACTGAGTGGTCACTGCTCCAAATACTGGGGACTACAGAAAGGATATGGTTCTGCCCTGGAGGTGTTCATAGATGACCAAGAAAGGAAAAAGATACTTTGGTGTTTATACATCTTGAGGATTTGAGATGCAAAGTGGAAATGTATGGCTTATATGCACTGCATTCTTCTACATGGCTTAATGCATATGGTGGTTGTAATAACTGTACTAGAACTATATGTGACTTTTAGAAAGCATACAAAGATGATATAAGGAAAACTATTTACTTTTCTATGAAAATTAAGACAATGGCATCAAAAAGTTCATAGAGTTAAATTATCTTATTTTGATATATTAGAGATGGATCTCCATTTGCTATTTTACAGATATAAACAAAGCACCATAGGTCAAGTGGGGAAGGTCTCCATTGAAAAGGAAACATTGGAAGTGTAGATTAATGAAGGAAAAATGACATTTTTTGACAGAAGGAACAAACAGCAAGTTTGTGTATGCACATATACACACATACACACATCTTTATAGGGCAAATAATTATAGCCAGTGCTTTTAAGGAAAAGTTGGGGCACTGGGAGTGGGGCATAAAAAGAGAGTCCAACAACACTGCATTTAAATTTAACATTCATTTTCAATTCTAAAAGATTTAAAATTAAATCTAAATCCAGCTTAAAGAAAACCAGCATTTTGAATGATAAATACCACTCAAATAAACCAGTCATCTCAAATTTATTTATTGGTTTACTTCTCAAAATTATTATAGTAAGATACCATTTTTGTGATGTAGCATGAATCGAGGGTCCTTCTAACCTAAAATCTCTTGCACTTGTTTGAGGTGTTATTTTCTATTTTGTGTTTGTACGCTAATGTGTAATACCTAATATTTGGCCCATGGGTTTAAATATACATTAATTTTTTCCCAGTTAAGACAAGAATTATTGGAAAAGCCCTCTACCAAAATCACTTCTCCAACTCCCACATTGTGATTTCACTGCCAAGCGTTCAACAGTTCACCCTGTGGTTTAGCGGCAAACTTTGGCATCCAATCAGGATTCAAATCCTAGTTCAACCATGTCAAAGTGCATGATCTTGGGGAATTTGTCTCAGTTTTCCTCTAGATCAGGAGAGAATCATCATCGTCCCTGCCTCCTTATTACATTGTTATATTGAAAGGCTTAACACAAGTAAACACACTGTCTTGTCCATCCATACTAAGTGCTCAGTAAATTGTAGGCACTATTATTAACATGAGTAGAATTGTTCTGTTGAAAAGGACAGTGGTGTCTGGGTGGCTCAGTCAGTTAAGCGTCTACCTTCAGCTCAGGTCATGATCACAGAGCCCCATGGGGCTCCCTGCTCAGTGGAAAGCCTGTTTCTCCCTCTCCCTCTGCCCCTCCCCCCTGCTCATTCTCTCTCTCTCTCTAAAATAAGTAAAATCTAAAAAAAAAAAAAGAAAAAGAAAGAAAGGTGAGGACAGAAATAGTTAAACACTTTCTATCGATATGCACTAGCTGAAACTTGGTTTCATTGTACTATAGTCACTGGGGACTTGGAAAGATCTAAAGCTGGAGTCATCCATCCATCCATCCATCCAAACAGTCACACTGTTTACAGTGTGATAACTTTTACTATTCAAAATGTATTATTGTTTATTGTTTATTCTATAAACTGCTTTTGTGTTGTGGGAAATGTATAGAAATAACTCTTTATAAATGGTTTACATCATAAATTTCCCTTAAAATAATGTTCAATAGGGTTCTAATTGAGAAGTCAATCTCAAAAGCCTATTCAAACCACGATGTACTCAGAAAATGGTACTTGCAGTCCCGTTTCAACTTGAACTATCATTCACCATATATTTAAAATAGAAAACCTATTTTCCTAGTTCTACTTCCAACTTAACAGAGAATCTCCCTCAGAGATAATGAAAATTATGTGGGAACTATACTGAGCACAAGAAATTTGCTAATTTTCCACATTTATAAAGGAAAATAGTCTTAGTACAAATTTACCTCTGGTTATTCTTATAAATTATTCATTCTCAAATCAGGTGTGGCACTCATCTTTTGAAAGCATTTTAGTCTCCGAGTTCTCCTTACTTATATTTGGATAACTCTCTTATTTCTATCAGGATATAGCTCAAAACATATCACTTTCCTGAACCTCAAAACTCTATTATTAAAATCTAAAGATAAAATAAGTCAAAACCTGACAATATTGTTATAATTTCAAGCTTCATGCTGATGATATAAACAAAGAGACATGTGAGCTTTCATTTTAAAAATGAGTTTTAATAGGATGACAGAACTGCACTGTTCACACATTTAAAACAATTCAATACCACTTCAGACAAAATTGCTGAAATTCTCTGACCCACAAATTAGAGGCAAGGAAGTAGCTAAATCAAATGAATTATGAGTAAAATTTCATTAAATGTAATGTAATTTGGGCATTAAAGAGATTTATGAACTATGCAACCCGAATGGCAAAAATACTGTTAAACAATTCCTGGGTTTCCAGGGCTAGAAAAAGGATACCCCCTCCCCCATTCTGAGAGGAAGCAATAGAGAGAACTTTTGTATCTACTCATGTACCATCTTCAGAGTTTAATTTAAAAGAGACTTTGACAAAGCCTTATGTATTTGATTTGGAAAGGTACAGCAGGAAAGAGAAATTAAGATCTGTTTCTCCAGGTGTGTACTATTATGTGTGCACGTAAATAAAAGTGATTCCAACTCCCCTGAAAAATATGCCTTCTTACTTTCTGTATTTATATTATTTTTTAAGACTTTATTTATTTATTTGACAGAGAGAGACACAGTGAGAGAGGGAACACAAGCAGGGGGAGTAGGAGAGGGAGAAGCAGGCTTCCCGCAGAGCAGGGAGCCCGATATGGGGCTCGATGCCAGGACTCTGGTATCATGACCTGAGCCGAAGGCAGATGCTTAACGACTGAGCCACCCAGGCACCCCTGTATTTATATTATTTTGAATCAGTAACTTTATTAACATGGGGATGGTTAGTTACAGTTTCATTAATTCCATACTAATTATGCTAATATTGAACATTTCCTTTGTGTGTATAATGAAAACAACTTTCAGGGTGTTTTTTTTTTTAATTCTTTATACACACAAACTCATTTACACACACACATATACACACATACAGGGAAATTTAGAGGACTGAGATCTAACTTGAGAATGTGTTTGGGATAATAAATATATAAACTATCTGAAGTGAAAAAGCAGAACAAGAATCTTTACTATAATTTCCATTCTTAGTATCAAATAATGATCACTGGCATTAAGGAGTGGGGCTAAAAAATCATATGACAATATCTCAAGATTTTAATCATTTATTTGAAACATCCAGAAAAGGAAATTATGGTTGTTTGTGTATTTGTCACAAATATAATGTAACTAAAAGATTCAGATACGCTTGATTGCCATGACCAATGAGAAAGACATTGATGTTGTAGAAAGAACTTAGGTTTTGAAATCAAAATTAGTGGATTCAGATCCTTCTACGCATTAGGTTGGCCAAGTCAAAACAACTTTCAGAACCTTAGTTCCTTAGTTCCTTTCTTCAAAATATTAAGCATATGCAGTCAGAATAGCCATATAAGCTAATGTGACTAAAAAGTTTTTCTAGTTTTCAAACTGTGTGTGTCCAAACCTTGAGATATAGGCAGATATACTTGGTTTAATAAAGCCTCTCCATGTGATTTTGTTCTGTCTGCACTTAAAATTATAAGCTATAAAATGAGGATTCAGGAAACCATGATATACAGAAAAAAGCAAGGAAAGGAGCAGAATAAAAATGAAGGATCCACTATAGTTTTCTTCAAATATCTGAAGGACTCTCACATTCTAAGTGGTCATTGTGTATAATTTATACAAATACTTTCTAACCAAGTTTTCCACAGATGGAATTGTGTAATGGATATAAAATAACTAGTGGTTTTCAAGTTTATATTGACAAAAACATGTAAATGAGCCTCAAATCAAGAAAAGTTAATTAGAATTCAATGGTCCTCAAAACCGGCATTTCATCGGCAGCAACTTGAACTTAAAAAAAAAATACCAGTATACAATCCTGCTCATACTGATTATTATGATTTTGTTGGTTAGAAGTAAATCTAGATTTTTTTAAAAGCTCCCTGCCTTCTTCTATGTGTTAGAAAAGCCAGTTATGGCTCCTGCTTCTAAAAGTAATGGTCTTATGAAGAAGAGGTGTTGTGGCACCCAGAGCCTGGTGCCTTACAGTACTTCCAATATGTGCCACCTAGGCTCTGCTATTGTGTCGTGGGACTTCATCAAAATAAAAAGCTTCTGCATAGAGAAGGAAACAATAAAACTAAAAGGCAACCTATGGAATAGGAGAAGATACTTGCAAATCACTTATCTGATAAAGGGTTTGTATCCAAAATATATAAAGAAATTATAAAACTCAACACCCAAAAAACAAATAATCTAATTAAAAATGGGTAGAAGACATGAATAGACATTTTTCCAAGGAAGACATCCCGATGGCCAACAGACACATGAAAAGGTGCTCAACATCATCGATCATCAGGGAAACACAAATCAAAATTACAATGAGCAATGAAATTACCTGACACCAGTCAGAATGGCTAAAATCAACAAGAAATAACAGGTATTGGCAAGGATGAGAAGAAAGGGGAACCCTCTTGCACTGTTGGTGGGCATGCAAACTGATGCGGCCACTGTGGAAATCAGTATGGAGGTTCCTCAAAAAGTTAAAAAGAGAACTACCTACAATCCAGCAATTGCACTACTAGGTATTTACCGAAAGAATACAAAAATACTAATTCAAAGGGATACAGGTACCCCAACGTTTATAGCAACATTATCTACAGTAGCCAGGTTATAGAAACAGCCCAAGCGTCCATCAACTGATGAATGGATAAAGAAGATGTGGTATATGTATATACAATGGAATATTACCCAGCCATAAAAAAAGAATGAAATCTTGCCATTTCCAATGACATGGATGAAGCTAGAGAGTATTATGCTAAGCAAAATAAGTCAGTCAGAGAAAGACAAATACCATATGATTTCACTCATATGTGGAATTTAAGAAACAAAACAAACAAGGGAAAAAAGAGAGAGGGAGGCAAACCAAGAAACAGTCTGTTAGTTATAGAGAACAAACTGATGGTTACCAGAGGGCAGGCAGGTGGGGAGACAAGTAAAATATGTGATGGAGATTAAGGAGTGCACTCATCATGATGAGCACGGGGTGATGTATGGAAGTGCTGAGTCACTATATTGTACACCTGAAGCTAATATTACATTGTATGTTAACTAACTGGAATTTAAATAAAAACTTAAAAAAAAATAAAGCTCCCTGGAAGACTCTCATGTGCAATTATCTATAGTCCCTTTTGACTCAGAGTTCATGATTCCAGAAAAAGTACAATTTAAATAATCATGTATGTGCCAAAGTAGGATTTTGCCTTATACCCTCTATTAACCCAATACAATTCAAAGAATTAGAAGACAAATAACATCATGCTATTTTGTGGTACTTTTCGTCTGGAAATGGTTTATTTACATACGGCCCTGACCCTGTACAACTTTTTGCCTGCCTGAGGCAAGCCGGATGTCCGCGGAGAGATGGTAAAACCTCCCACGCATTATTAGAGTGATTAATATAGTTAAGCCTGCTATCTATGTGAAAAAATATTCTTATGGAACAGAAATATTTTATCTTTCTTCAATAGGAAAAATCACTATGAGAAGAATATATTATTTTTGAATTATTTATGCTGCATTGCATAGTTACCTTTCAAATTGTCCTTCAACACAGGACTATATAGTAATTTATCACTTAGTATTGCTATATGGATTTTATTTTTTGGGGTTTGTGTAGTAATTGAGTTGATATGTGAGTTTTATGCTTCAGATATAGAATGAAATAGAAAGTATGTTTTGATACTTTCACCCATTTTATGCTATTGGATGAATAGCTCTAACATCAGAATCTCCTTTATCCACCTTTTTTTCCCTAAACAAAACAAAAACAGATTATTACTTTGCTTTAAGGACTTTTGAGGACTTTTTCTAATACAAATAAAGTATGTACCAAGTTAGTACTCTATTAACACTTCATGATACTTTATGATTTGTAGTCAAAAAGCGAGAGATGAGGAAAATTACATGTCACATTTATGAAGCTAATGTCATCACTGGTCATGTAGCATATTTAAAAAAATCTGTACAACAGATTATGTTGTCAGTTGCCAAAACACACCATTTCAACCTTAGCTCTTTTATATACTTTGTGTATATTATGTAATATTCTTTTACATGATTTGTGTAATGCTAAACAATGAGGCACACTTAGCCAGATATTTAACAGAGTGAAGAGTCCCAAATTTAACATGAATCTAACACGAAGGGAATGCTACTGGCTTATGCAAATATATTGACTAATGGTTGTTTGGAGGCACAGTGAAATTGGACTATCAGGCTATAAAAACCTGACAAGCGGGCTTTAGTGAGCTAACTTGATTCTATGAAGGTGGTATTATCTTTTTAAAAAGAATGTTTTATACTCTGGGAAACTTAACACAGAACCTCTTCTATCTTTTCAACATTTCCTCTAATAATTAAATTTCGTGTGTATGTATCCAAATGTGCATATTTCTTAAAGTGTTTCCTAAATAAACACAAAACAAACTACATCATTGCAAGTCACTAAACTATTTGGCCAAATAGGAGACATTGTTAAAAGAAAAATCTGTGTGTGTTTTCTTTAATTACAAAGACCATATCTAATTTTAACTGCCTCCTTCTTTTCTTAATAATGAGCTGACCTTCTATTCTCCTTAACCCTTTTTTATCAAAGCCATCTACACCCACTTTGCCTTCTGTTTCTCTAATCTGCAATTATTTATGTTTTCTTCATGCTGCTTTGTCCGCCATGGGAGCAAAATTGTATTTGGTGAAATATAGAGCTAATTATACCATGAACCCAGCAACAAAAAGACAGAGCAGATGTTACTTCAGACGTGCTAAAAGTCCTCATGCTTAATGTGCATATAGTAAAACACTGAGCAGAGTCGTCAAAAACAATATCTAATCAAGGCAGTTTTAGACATGCAAATCTTTTTAACACCAGAGTTAAATGGAGAAATTCTGTCAATAATATTTTCAGTACTCACCATGTGCTTGCCAGAATAATTATATTAGGTAGTGATTTCTAATTAATATAATAAATGTGTGAGTCCACATTGTTTCTATCCCAGGGGGGTAGAAATCTAGGGAGGCAGAAATGGAGATCATATGCTGTGAGTTAATAATACAACGCACAATGTTTTCATTGAGAATGTGTTTCCATGATGCCAAAAGAAGCAGTTTTAATATTTTTAAGTTACCCAATAAAACGTAGTATATTCTATTCTATGCTTTCATTCACAGTGAATCATTTGAATTATTTATTTAAATTGGGTATTGAATTGATAAAAGTTAAGATGAATGTCTTTTTGCTTAACATAGTTCCATTTATGACTCAGTTTCATTTTTGTTTTGTAAATATGTGGGTACATAAACATGTGAGTGTAACTATCATGGCACAATGGTTACTTTTCTTTCTCTCTTTTTCTTTCTTTCTCTCATTCTCTTTCCTTTTTTCTTTCTTTAGTTCTTTCTTTTTTCTTCTTTCTTTTCTTTCTTTTCTTTTCTTTCTCTTTCTTTCTTTCTCTTTCTTTCTTTCTTCTTTCTTTCTTTCTTTTTTCCTTCCTTTTCTTCCTTTCTTCCTTTTGCAAAAATTGAAAATGATTCTTGACATACTGGACTTAAGTCAATATTGCTTGTCATGAAGAAACTGATTTCCCCCCATTGTGACCTGTACACAAATGGTAAATTACTTCAGGAAAATACCAAAATGCTTTTCATGCTGTGTAGTGACTAAAAACAATTCCAACTACACTAGTGTGAAGTCACTGCAAGAGGGCAGTATTTTAATGACATACTTTCTGCTGAAAGAAGTGTGCCTACACCACAGGGTGTAAAGCCCCTTCTGAGATCTAAAACTTAGTGGGCTCAGCACACCAAACCTCCCCCCCTGGTGAGTGTTAAATGTGTGCCTTGAGTGGCTGGGCTGGGCATAGCTTTCAATGTTTATTTCAGGAAAATAAAGCACCTCTCTGCAAAGCTGTGATAGTTGCGCTAAAGAATTCCATCATATTAAGAAGTGTATAAATTGTTCTTTCTGTATTATATGCAAAGTCTGAAATACAGTAGTACCTGGTTTATACAAATGGCTACTTTTAAAACATTATATGTTGGCCAGTTATAAAGAGGATAAATGTTCTAACAGCTAACATTTAAAGAAATTACCTATAGAGAGAAATATATATTTATAATGTTGGAAATATTATATTAGTCCAAAAGTTATGTTTTAATTCAAGTAAATTATGTGTGTGATATATGTATAGGTGATACCCTATATATATAATACCTAATGTAAATAAAATTATGAAAAGTGATTATTTATTATGAAAGAGAATAAAGGCCTATTTGTATTTTCAAAAGAATGTGAGAGCAACTTTGGTATTTCTATCAATGCTAAATATACTATAACTGTTGAGATGACATGTCTACTTAGTCTCTTCTAGTTTAAGCCATTATGTCCGGTATGAGGACACTGATATGACACATTATCTGGTATAATAAATGTATTTTTAAAACTCTACTCATGAAATATAATGTTAGCATATTCAATGAATAGTAAAGTGCAATATAAAACCACTTCATGTAATTTAGCAATCTTCCGTGATTACTGATGTTTTCAAATCTCATCTTCTAATTTATTAATTTTTCATTTATCTTATATTTCAAAAACTACTTAAAAATCTAAATGCACAGTTACCATAAAAATACTTAGTGATTCAAGAAACATCAAATCAAAAGATTAAGTGAAAAATGAACTAAATATTCTAAAAGACAAAACAAACAAGGTAAATCCTTCAACTTTCCACAGTGGAACTTAACTACTTTGATGTTCAAGAGGCCAAACAACCATTGCGGATGGAATACTCATTGTAATTCTACCAACTCTGTCATCCATGCACTCAGAAACATGAATAATTTCTCATGAGGCCAAACTATTAAACATTACTTTCGAAAAGTAAAATATCCAAGCACAGAGATTCTGGCTTTATACTTTCCAATAACTGGGGCCCTTTCAGGAATTAAGACTAATCAAGGTGATATAACTGAACAGAAAAATGAAAACATATTTTGTCCCAGCTTGTCCTTGGTATCTAAATAGAAACTATCTCATCGAGTAGATTATGAGAGTAAACGCCATACCTTAGAGAACCCAGGTGCCAAATGGTAATGGAACTATTCACTCATTTAGCTCCTCCTACATCAAAGGCACTATCTTATCATCTCTAGCATCATATCCTGCTAATAAGTCAAAACAAAGGGAATTTCAAAGGAGATATTTGGCCTACTAGTATTTTAATCAAAATAATAAACAGAAATACTCCCTTTGATCTCGTTTAGTTTTTTTTCTCCCATTGGCAAAGTAGTCTATAAACATATACATGTATGAAGCAGTATTTATGCAAAATGGCTTGAATTCCAGAACCACTCTGGGTGTAGCTCACTTTAACAAAATGCATTATATTGAAGTGTTTCCTAAGTAGTGGATTGATTTAAAACTTGATTAAACTCCTGGAACATTCCAGAAAAAAAATCCATAGATCTCTATGCCTGTATATTAAAAGAATCTAATGTTTTACATGTTTAATATATTTAGTTCACTGAATCAATAACCATATTTTTAAAATACTAAATTTCTACTACTTCCACATACTCTTTATATCAGGGGTATAGTTCCTTATTTGAATCATACATGATTTTAATGCAATATGATGTCATTTTTTAAATAAATTAATTAAATAACAGGATTTGATTTTTAATACCAAAGGAAATAATTTGAGTATGATAAATTTCTCCCTCTGAAATCACAAGATCAGTAATTAGAAATATTTTAAAATTCAAGGATTTAAGACATTTCGTATAGTGTGAACATGACACTAAACTTCAATGAAATGAATTTTAAGTATAGCTATTGAATATATTAAATGTGATAAAATGTTTCATAGTATGAATATTTAGAAACTGATTCCTTTCCACACAATAAAAATATATATTCATGTAACATTTTTGAGCCTTTACCAAAGAAATTTTTCCCACAAAAAAAGCTGGCTCACAGTACTTTAAGAGAGAGATTTGTATGATGTGAAAAATTAACGTATGATTCTCCCCGTTCATCAACTAACTCTAAGTTGTGCTTCTATTAATAATAAAAAATTTACAATGTCCCTTTCCTTCCTCATGCAGTCTAGAAAAGAGTCTGGAGAAGAGAAGAAGTGAAGACAGACACTGTCTCCAAGGTTCTCACTCTGTGTAAGGGAAGGTGATCTTTGAACATTACTGATTAAGACGAGATATGATGTACCAAACCAAACAATAAGTTACACTCTATAAGGACTGTGGATAACCTCATTGTGTTTGGTAGCACTTTGTAGCTATTCTCTGTTGGTCTGGCAGATCTGACATACCTACCACTGAAGCCGCATTACTGTGACACAATGATCAATAATGGTGCTCTTCCAACTTAGCACTCATTTCCTTTGCTGGTTTACAGAGGTGCTAACTCTTCTTCTGTTGGTATCGAAATGATATTGTATAGGATGATTAAATTTGCAATGATGCTTAATATATCACAGGCCTTATGATACTTACATATATGTATATATACAGAGAGAGACAGAGAGAGAGAGAATAGAATTGAGTGTAACCAAGATTTTATTTAAGCTGTCCATTTAAAAGCTCTTTTATCATGTTTCTTACATGACAAGAATGGATTCCTACTAAGAAAATTTGATAACTGCTAATGCAATTAATTCACATTTATTTAAAAAATAATAAATGTTAATCTTAAATTTATCCTCAGGAAATAATCTAAAATAAAAATATTTTCAAGGATTGGAGAATTCAAAAATAGGAGTATTAAAATGATTATGATACGACAGATATGAAAAGCCTTCTTGGTAGTTTGAATACAAAGGTATCAAGAGGTAGAATGAGTGTTGAATTTATGTTGTGGAAAATTGGTCCCAAGTTGGTTTTCCACTTCATCAGAAAGCACTTTGTCTTGTATGCAAACAGTTAATGAAGCATGCCAACACTGAATTGTTTTAACTAGTGTTAGAAACACCTCACCTTTTTTACTCTCTTTTTCTTTTGGGAAGTTTTAATACCTAACATAGACACCCTCAATTTCAGAGCCCAATTCTATTTTTCAGGAAGGACAAAAGAATAATTATTCATGATTTAAATATTTTCATTTTTATTTACAAATTATTCTCTAGTGAAAGGTAGCAAAAGATCCATCATTTCTGTTGCACGATAATAAGTGTATGATGAGAATGATCTAGTCACTACATTTTCATCCAGAAGCCTACTTTTGGTTTGAGTATTTTGAAGCAGTGAGCCTTTTGATTTAATTTTTAAAGCCTCTGGCAGGTGGCAAAATTTTGTTCCAACAACATTCATGTGATTGGGAACAAAGGAATTCTTTCAAGAGGTTTGTGGTTTTACCTTTATACCACTTTCAAAGAAAATGGGATGATCATTTCTTTCATATTAAAATTAAAATAAACATAAGGGCAGGAAAAATTACACATTATAGCAAATAATTGCACTTAAAAAAAGGAGCTTTTCATAGATTTATTCAGACTATACTTTATACTCATAAAAACATAGTGTTCACTTGCATAACTTTTTCACAATATGATAATTTAATCCTTACACTGCAAGTCTTCTATTTGATATTAAAAATTCCCATTTTAAATTCAATTGTACAGGCTCATTATTATTTTGTATAAACTGTTATACCTTATATGCTATGATCTTAATATTAAGAGAGTTAAGAGTTAAGTTGTAAAGTTACTAACCCATGTAATTCTAAAATGGTTTTTCTAAGGGCCTCAAAAAAATGTATTTGTGATATTAATGTTACTTGGAGAAAAGAGAGTCTGTAAAAATATTGCACTAAAATATGTTTGACTTTAAAACCCAGGTTTAAACTTCAATTATCATCAAATATGAATACTGTTTGTCCCTTAGAAGTTCGGTTTTGGCATTTTAATTCTAAGAAAAAATACTCTTGATAAAAGTAACTAGTAGAGGGAGCCTGGGTGGCTCAGTTGGTTAACCCACTGCCTTTGGCTCAGGTCATGATCCTGGAGTCCTGGAATCGAGTCCCGCATCAGGCTCCCTGCTCAGCAGGGAGTCTGCTTCTCCTTCTGACCCTCCCCCCTCTCATGCTCTTTCTCTCTATCTCATTCTCTCTCTCAAATAAATAAATAAAATATTTTTAAAAAGTAACTAGTAGATTATGATAAACTTATTTCACTAAGTATATAAAAAGATTTTCATCAGCAATAATTCCTATTGTGAGGGCTGGTACTTTACGGAGGGTAGTTAAAACATAATAAGATGCAAGATACCAACAAAATTCAGAAAGCATGTCAGGTGTACCATTTTCAAAGGAACAGGGGTCATATAAAATCAAAGAATTTTTAAATGAAAAATTTTGAAAATTACCTTTCCCCCTCTCATTTTATAAGTAAAGACTCTGATGCCCGGACCTATTAAGTGATGAATATTAACTCATCATCATGCCACTCTACCAGAATTTTTCAAATTCATGGACGAAATTTGTATTATGAATTAGAAATAACTTTAATATATTTGTAATAGAGATAATAACAATTTATTTTATGGATAAGACATAGATATCATGAATTTATCCTTAAGAGAGATAAAGAAATAAAGCTGAACTGAGAATTTAGTCATTTACAAACCAGTCTTATATACACATAAGGAAAATGTTTTTCCTGAACAATAAGACTGGTTGATATCACATACGTATATTCAAATCACATGAATAATGATAACATCCACAGTCATCTCAGGCATCCACACAACACAAACTGGTTTCAAAAGATTTTCATACACATTAAAAAATATTTCACTCATCAAACCTATTAACCAAATGTCACTGTGTCCATCTTACATGAGAGAAAATGGAAAAATGTGGACTTGGCTTCAAAGTAGCACTGCAACAGTTCTAGGATTCAAACTCAGAACTTCTGATGCCTCCCAGATGACACTTTGACTCCGAATTAGAGTCATAAATGGTATTTATTACCATACGGCTACTGGAACATTCTTAATAATAAACTTTATCCTCAAGTCCTCAAATATAAACAAGTCAATTAAAATATACACTTTTATGGGCACCTGGGTGGCTCAGTCAGTTAAGTGTCTGCCTTCGGCTCAGGTCATGATCCCAGGGTCCGGGGAACCAGCCCTGTGTCTGGCTTCCTGCTCAGCGGGGAGTCTGCTTCTCTCTCCCCCTGCTGTTGTGCTCTTGCTTGCTCTCTCTCTCTCTCTCCCTCCCTCTCAAATAAATAAATAAAATCTTTAGAAAACAAAATATACACTTCTACAAATGTCTCAGATTAGCTCAATAGTAAATGATGTTCAAAATGAAGAATATGATATTTCTGTTCACTTAATTTAACTCAAAACTAAATTATTCTAGAGTCAATAAGGACTAACATACCATGGTACTTCGAAAGGAAAATACATGGGCTTGAGTATGCCAAATTCATTCTCACTATTATTTTTCTATAATAGTTAGTAATCTGTGCCAATGAGAGAACAGGAGCCTTTGCAAACTTTAGATGCACAGTCCACAATGAATTTACCAAATACATGTCACAGAACATACAGATCTAGTTTGGGGAAATAAATGTATAAAGATTTGGGAGATATCACTGTGTCTGCCTTTAAGAAGATACTGTGTAATTGAGGAGGATATGAAAGGGATTCTAAGCCACATGGGAGTTTGGACAATAAGAAGAATGATTTGAGTTTTTTGTTTTTCTTTTGCTTTCTTTTAAACCTTGAAAGGAGAAAAGTAGAAACTCTTTCTTTAATGCAAGTAACATTTTATAACACAGATGTTAAGCAACATTAATACTATAATAAAGTTTACTCTAAGTCACTACTAAATAAGATAGAGTAGGTAATATGAAGTGGATTATTATGTGCACAGTCCTTGGATAAGAACTATGGAAACTAAAAAAAAGAAGTAGAAAATCTGCATCATTCATAAGCCTAGAACAGAAAACTGATCCCATTTTGTCACCATGGCAGGTTATCACTGCATTTATCTTAATTTATATACATGCATACATGCATATGTATGAATTACATACATACATGTGTATCATAACGTTATTACATATAGGGATAGGTTGATGTTTTCCTAGTGCTGCATACATACAGTAAAGAAGGAACCATGTTCTTTTATTCTAGATTGAAGGCTGAAATAGACTTATATAATATTAGCTATTGTTCTAGCAAACACAACTAGCTAAATGCAATGTGCAAAAATCTATATTATTAAAAACCATTCTTGATATTAAGTTAGTAAAAGAAAAAAATTCTCATCTTTATAAACAAAGTTTCAGATGCCATCAGAGAATATTATACACGAGGGAGAGAAAAGAAACACATTCTCTATAAAGCTAAAGGCAGAAAACCAATATCCAACTTTGTTTTCAAAGTCTGGACAATCCACTCAGTTGAGATACCAAAATATAAAATAAAAATAAAAAGCAAAACGACCTGGATAGAAGAGAAAAAAAAGTATTCTCATTTGCAGTTGATATGATTGTCTTTCTAGAATTTTCAAGTTGAAACGATAGAGTTTGGGCAGCATAATAGGATTCTGTAAACTGTTTTAACTACTAAGCATAATTAAAAGGTAATACCTACCTGCTCTGATATGAAATGAGAACTAGACAACAAAGCAGGAATACCTGTATGGCTTATTGAGGCTTATAAAAATTATATTCTAAGTTATATTTTATTTTATAAGGCAAAATTCTACTGCCTACACATGAAAGTAATAATGGTCATGTACCTTCAATTCAAAGCTGTGGTTATACCCTTTTATTCAAATATCAAAGATGTGGCAAAATTGTTTTTGTTTTTAGTACTTGGATGCTATTATATATAAGAACAAACTAAAAAGCATCTCCTAGTTGCCAAAGATGAATCTTAAAGAGAGGCCATCCATGTAAGTCACAGAAACATATGTATACATATGTATTTCTGCATACACATGCACTGGTAAAAATTCAATATATTATTATAACACAAAGACATAAACTTTGAATATAACTGCAATTTGGCATATTTTTCCAGATATGGATATTTTACACTGATTAGAAATATTCTTGGGTTTTGTTTGAGAACCTTTATTAACCTTAGTGATTATGGTATCAGTAGTTTACTTATTTAATAACTCTTAGTAAGCAAGAAGCAAAAATAAAACTCTCTTCACTGTCTCTAGAAATTCTGGTGCTAAAGATACCTGCATGATACATTATCAAGAAATGTCCTATGCACATAAAACTTCAGAGAAGTTTTTAATTTCTGAAATATTTGATAGATTAATGCGTTTTTCTGATTGTTTACTTAATGTAAAATAGGAGAGAAATCTAACCTGAAAATATCACTCGTCTCTCTCTCTCTCTCTCTCTCTCTGACATTTGAGCCCCCGACACACAAAGCAAATCACAGCCAGAATGAGATTATGATGCAATGATCTCGTTGTGAATGTTGCATTATGGCTCAGGCAGTGCCTAAGCGGTCCCTCGGTACTTGTGCTTACAGCAATTTGAATTTCTCTGGTAGCTCAGTATGATTTATGGCATATTTCAGACTTTCTCTTTATCAAGGGAAAATACTGTCAAGTTCATGAGAGTTTTGCAACTAAGATGAAGGAGAGAAAGGAGAGTATTTTGAGTAAACAGGAATCTGTGGTTTGTTATAATTTTGGGCGTTTAAAACTGAATTGGTTGCAAAATTATCTTTGACAGTTGTATTCAATATCATCTTGTGTACTGAATAGAAAAACCAGTGGTGTTTATTAGTGAATCATCCATGGGCTTATTCAGCCTTCAATTCACATGCAAAGCACCCGTTTGAAGAACAAGTGCTAAGGTTTTAGTATTAATAGTAGAATAGTAGAATAGTAGAATAGACCTGCAACAGGGACCCATATAAAATTCTGCTGTTTATCTTTTTTGAAACTCCTGTTCTGGCAAACAGGTGGTTTCTTATACCTGCAGTATTTTATTTCCTCATGCACAGCTGTGTTAGAAAATGTTTGGTTTTTATGAACCACATGCCAGACTTGGCAATATTTTTATAATGGACAGGAAAAAGCAAATTGTATTGCTTCATTTATTCTTCCTTTACCAGCAATGTAAATGTTCAGATGTAATATCACATGCTTTCTTCATAGACAACTTTTGTAATATAAGCAGTTGTTTCTCTAGAAATATGGACAATAGCATGAATTCATCCTTAAATTCACATGCAAAATAAAACACTGCTGATGAAAGCTTTTTTGGGGGGGCCTCCTTTTTTATTATTATTCATAAAATTCCCTAGGTATGCATGGTACTTTATAGAGCATATAAAAAGACAAGGTCCCTGCCACAAAGAGTTTATAGCATAATCCAAGGAACATATCATATAAACAGCTCAGATATAGAGAATACATATTATTTGGGGGACAATCATAGGAGGGTGACTTAAAGATAGTTATTAAACAAGGATATAAAGCCACAAAAGATGTTTTTGTTGTTATATGTTTCAGGGCAATTTGTTGGCCAAGGGTAAAAAACTGGAAAGTGATAAATAATAAAGTTGACAGGGTACCAACTCAAATTTTATTTTCAAATTCTCCAGTGTATGAATTATGTCCAAGGATTCTAAATGTCTTACTATATTCTGTTCTTGAATCACCATTGTAACATCCTACCTCCCCTCTAATAGGGAGGTTGATTTGAGTGACTTCATGATACCATATACTTATGTTATATTACATTATATAATCACAGAACTGTATATATTGAGAGCTTTAAATTCTAAGCCCTGCAACTAACCAACCTTAGTAAAGTCAGATACATTAAGGTTACATTATGTCATCAAGTTCACCTGGATATGTACTAGTAAAATCAAACTGGAAGTCAACTTCCTGGATTTCTAATTTAATGTATATATTTTAAAAGAATGAACCTTCTTTTCCCTCTTGTAATAACCTGGAATAAACACTAAAGTAGCAGACCAAACAGTGGGCCCTGCCTTCAGTGACACTACCTTAAAAGTCACAAAATGTCAGGCAGGAAATGATGTGCTTTGAGGTTCAATTTACTCATCTGTAAAATGGAAATGCCAACAATATTAAGATTTTATGTCTCAGATTAAATGGAAAGAAAAAGTAGATGTGAAAATGAGAATTAAAACTTTACATGGTAAAATCCTAGAATGCTGACACCGAACAAAGTGCAGCTTGAACTTAGCTCTGAAATGAAGGAAATATTCTAACTGGTGAGAGTATAGAGGAATTCCAAGAGTAAAGAGAAAGCCAGCAGTAACATGGATATTTATACAAAGGTATTCTTGCCTAATAGAGCATGCATTCATTAAGCATTCACTCAGGATTTTTTTTAAGTTTTGAGTATTTATAGCCATTATTTTTATTTATTTCTAAATTCATATAATTTAATTTTAACTGACTTTTTTTAAACAATTATCTTATAAATTCTTTGACTATTTAACAACTGACTTTTGTGAGCCAGCTTCAGTGTGCTACCACCCGGGGCTGAAATGCAGAGGTGTACATACCAAACACTAGCTCAAGGTTTCTTCTAGTTCCAAAACTCCACTAGAATATTTGTTGAACAACCATATGCTGACAACACATGCCAGTCGATGCAGCAAAGCCAGCCCTGCCCTCAGCAACTGGACTGTCTCATGGAGGAGGATGGTCACCAAGCAAAGAAACTTGCAAATAAAGGTTATAAATTCTTCAAATTCTTCAAAGTGCTACAGAAATAACAGCGTGGTATGGTATGTAACAGGTTGAGAGAACAAGAGAACTAACAAATTTCACATTCAAGAAAGGATATTAGGCAGAGACTGGACAATGAGTAGGAGTTAGAAAAGTCAAGAATACAGAGAAGAGAGGCCCACCGCCCAGACTTAAGAAAACCTAGGAGAAGCAAGGTATGCAGTACATTTGGGGAACTGAAGAAACGTGGGGAGAACATAAGGGGAAGCATAACTCCAGGGTTTTGAGAGCAGAGGTAGAGTACATTCCTTATTGCGCAGGGTCTTCCAGACCATGCTAAGGAAGTTGAATTTTCTTCGAGGCACAATAAAAAGCCACTGAAGCCTTTTTAAAAGGCAAATTTCATGATTTAATTTATGCTTTACAATCACCACAGTTAAGTGTTATAAGGAGCGAGGATATAAAAGACAAAGAGTAAAATCAGGCAGACTGGATGAAGTTAACTTGGCTTACCACGCTGGTGGTAGACTCAATGGAGAGAGGAATATGCATCCTACATGTGGCTTGGAAGAAGAATAAACAGACATAGTGAAGTATTATAAATGAAAGTAGAGGCAGGATAAGGGAAGAGAGACATCACGTATGACTGTAAATTTTCTAAATTGGGCATGTGGGTTTTTTTAAAAAGGTTGATATTTTACCGAGTTTGGGAAAGACTGAGTCAGAGTCCATGTTGGGGCAAGAGATTATATTTATTTATAATTCATTTTGCTTGAGACCATACAAAAAGTCTTGTTATGGATATTTATTTATTTTACTTTTTAGAGAGAGAAAGCATGTGCACAGGGTGAGGGGAGGGCGCAGAGGAAGAGGGAGAGAGAGAATATTAAGCAGGATCCATACCCAGCACAGAGCACGAGGGTGGCTTAATCTCAGGACCTTGAAATTATGACCTGAGCTGAAATCAAGAGTTGGAGACTCAACCGACTGGGCTACCCAGGCAGTATTATGGATCTTTACATGGAAGAGGATAGTCTACATCATTTAGAGGAGAGGATATTAACCCTATGAAATTTAATTACTGGATTGCACAATTTTCTGTGGAATGAAAGCTACACAAATTCCATTGGTTCCATCAATCTAGAGCTCACTGTTGGTTGATATACTTTGAATAATATTAAATATTGTATATATTCTACAAGAGCCATTTCAAGGAAATGGGTGTGACAATGGGTGGCACAGAAACTACTTGAGGAATCCTGAGAAATACCTTCACTTGATGTAATGCACAGTAACTGATACATGGAGGGAAAAAAAATCATTAAACTGAAGTTATTATTAACCCCAAATATGATAAGGAAAACAGATAACAAGGGTAGCTATAAACACTAAAAGATAGCCTTAACATAAAATTGCCACAATCATAAAAATCCTCTCAAGGATTTCGAAGAAATCATTTGGATCTATCAGTTACTAAAAAGGAAGTAACTATGTCTTTTGAAGATAATGTATAATTAAGATACTCATTTGTATCTAACTAAAATCACATATCATAAATCATAAGAGTAAATGTAAAAATTTCCAAACATTAACCTTAGGAAATTATCCAAAATGATATTTTAAGGTTATCTTTAATTCAAAGTAAATCCAAAGAAGTTGTAAAACTTAAACCATGAAATCATGTGTATTATTGTTATGCCTACATGTATGGAAGCAAATATTCAATTTTAAAGTATAAATAAAATATAGCTTCCATTTAAAAGCTTCAAACTTATTTTCAATTCATAAGTATAGGAATAATTTAAACCATTTTGCACGTTATTTTATCTATCAATAGTAATTAACACAGTCTTAATCTGGCTAATGTTAATGACCACTGTTCTTCCATAAATCCCAGTTAAACCAAGCTTATTAAGGGCTAATTAAAGGAAGTCTTATGTGCACTGAATAAAGTAATGTCAGTTTTTAGAGTTGGAGAATGTATTTGTCTGATAACATGAGACAAAACTTTTCAATTAAAAGTTTACAGGCTGATTATCAATTTCTTAAAAAAATGTGCCAATGAAATTGGCACATTTGCCACTTCTTTGCACTTCCAATGTGTATGTGCCTTTTAAAAAAGTGTAGTTATGTCATCTAAAAATGGCAGCATATTTCCTGAGCAGAACTCTAGGCTCAGACTGCAGCAAATCATCAATAAAACACCTTTTGGATAGGGGTGCCTGGGTGGCTCAGTCGTTAAGCGTCTGCCTTTGGCTCAGGTCATGATCCCAGGGTCTTGGGATCGAGCCCCACATCAGGCTCCCTGCTCCGCGGGAAGCCTGCTTCTCCCTCTCCCACTCCCCATGCTTGTGTTCCTTCTCTCGCTGTGTCTCTCTCTGTCAAATAAAAAAAAGAAAAAAAAAAAAAACCTTTTGGATAAACATTAAATCAGAGTCAACTAGTAAGGAATCCGGATAAGTAAGGAATGTTGAGGGCATGTAGGGGAAAAAATATTATATATGGTTCCAAATAATGTTGAAACATTGGGAATTCTAGAAACTACCAACTTTTTAGAAGATATTTGTGAGTGTGTATATGTGTGTGCATGTGTGTGTGTCGATACACTCTATTATTTTATTTTTATTTTCTATTTAATATACTTTCGTATATTGTGTTAGTGCCTACGATGTGCCAGGTTGTGTTCTGAGAACTAATTTAACCCAAATAATCTCCGAAGAGCCCGATGAAATATTTATATTATAATTATTATACCTATGACAGAAATAAGGAAACAGAGACACAGGTTGATTTTGACACAAAAATGTCCTAAGAAGAATAGTACAGAATGGAGCCCTGCATTACACCCAAGTAGTTAGGTATTAGGTTTTGTGCTCTCAGCTCAACACTGAACCACAAAGTTGTGTTGTCTCTCAGTTTTCACTTAAAAAGTTCTCCTCCTTATTTTCTCCCTCCTTCCCTCTCTCTACCTCCACACCAATACTCCCACCAAAAACTTCTTTGGAGAACAGCACTAAATATTACAGAGTACTTACAAAGTTTGAGGGAGTCTGAGGATTGAGGATTAAGAGAGAAGAAATTGGCATATCAGTGGTAAATTGGAGGCATTAAGATTAGCATATGCGAATCTTGGAATTTGGAGTCAAAGAGAACTCTACTGAGAGGACCTGTGGCTGTAAGAAAGTGAAAATGATGTTCAACAGCATTATGTTCAAGGTTTTCATTTTATTTTGTTTTTGTTTTCTTTTCTTTTAATCTAAATCAGGGTTGAAAATAGGCCAGTAGGTTCTGCATAGTGTAAAAGTAGGCAAATATACGTATTTATAGATATGTATACGTATATATATGCTTAGAAAGTATGATGACATTTAAATGTTTGTTTCTAATACAGTTTTAGAGTTCAAATTTGGAGAAAACCAGATGTGATTTTGATACTGAGGGACACGCAAACCTTTTTCTCAGATGCAACTTGTATCAGGTAATGAATTATTTTGACAAATTAAGTAACATTGTCCACTAGATGACTTCCTTTCCTATTTTTATTGATTTCTTTCTTTCTTTATTCATTATTTTTGTCACCTTTATTTCTCATCATTAGTGATTTATACATAACTAATCAGAATTCCTGGTTACTGACGAAATGTAATACTGCCTGTATTGTATAAGTTTATGATATGGAAATTTCAAACCACAAATCACTCCACAGATTCTTGGGGGAAATAAATAGATGTTATACAGTTATGGTAGTTTTCATCTCCAAAAGAAATGCTTACAAATAAGTGACTTGTTCTGGCTCATCATGCTTTGAAATATCACATTATCATGCTTAATCAAATCTGAGAAAATCACACACAATAATAAAAGACCTGGAAGAGTAAAAGAGTTGTAAAGTTTCTGACTACTCTATGACTTAATTTCAAAGAAACCTCACACTACAAAATTATTATTAGAAAGTAGAGATCCAAATAAACTTTATGTCCATTGTGTGTAAATTTATTTCTTATCAGTCACAGGAAGTAGGGTCGGCACTATAAAGAGAAGATATTACCAGCAACATTTTCAATCATGGGGCTATATATTCAAAAGCAATCAATAAAAAAAGTACAGGAACTGACAAACAACTAGTCAACAGAATCATTTTTCCTGAAATACTTAGCAGTAGCCTTTTAAAGTAATTGCTTGTGGTCAGTGTTCCTCATATTTTGGTCTGCCTGCTTGTTAAAATAGAATGGATGTCATATCCATTAATTATTTTTAGCTGTCTGAGGGAGTTTTTTTATACCTACAATCAACTAGAAGGAGGACTATAATATTAACATATCTTTAAAAAATCACCTTTTTGTCAGATTTACCAGTTTTGAAGGTCAATATATTTTTTAAAAAGGTGAGGGTGAAGAAAATATAAAATTTCAGAAAAACATAAAAGGAATCTATGCTTTGCTCATCCATAATTTTCTTTTTTAAAAATTTCTCTCTGGTGAAAGTGAAGACACTTCTTACTTTGAACTAATCACTTTTAAATTTATGTCTTAAAAAAATAATGTCTATGTGGGGCGGGGGGTTCAATATCAACATGGATTAAGCCAATTATGGGACACATCTTTCTTAGTTGATGAAAGAACTCAGAAACTGCTGAGTTACAGTTTGTGGTAAATATTTTGGAATGTTGCCAAAGCTGTTATAAACATTTCTGAGCTCACATTTCTAGGGAACTCTTTTAAAAATCAATTAGAAGTGAAAGTCTTTCAATGCTGGTGTTTTAAAATGTCAAGCTTGTATTACTTTTTTCCTTGTTGTGCATCAATGGCAATATTTCAAAACCTGTATATTAAATTGATTATATTCTATAATTAAGCTATTAAAGGGGATAGAATGTACAAGTGTTCTAAAATTCACACCACAGCAGAACTTGACGGGGGGGAGCAGTGTTTAATGAAAATAAACCCAATTAGGTAAAAAATGGGGAAGGCAAAGGAGAAAGTACAAAGTAAGAAGAAAGTATAAATGACTATTCATATTTTATTTTAAAAGCATACTCAAGTATATTTATTCATTTTGAACAATATTTTTTAACATTACAGGTCAACAGGTTAAAACACTAAATGCTTTATTTATGATTCCTGAATTAGGATTTTTAGAAAAAAATCTAAATCTATCCTATCGACAATGGAAAGGATCAGTTATGAGTCTAAATTTACAAGAGAGGTCTATTCAAGAATTAACTATAATCAGGATTATAATATTTACTTAAAAATATATAATATGAATGTAGATAAATATATGCATATATGTTTGAATATATGTACATAATAGCTGTTTTCTTATTAAAAAGAGATATTGTCATGTCTTTCAAGGCAATACCAATATTCATGCACTAAAAAAACTTAATTGTGTGTCATATACACAATGATGTCATGTAAAATTGTATATTTTTAGAAAAAAATAAGATTAAAATCTGTAACTATGAAAAAGTATGCTCTTTACTCAACAAATGAATCATAAATTTACTGTAGAGAGCAAAGGATTAAAATTCCTCGTGTATGTGTAACAAACACATTGATATTAATTGGTTTGTCCTTTCAAGTTGTGTTTATCTCTTCATTTCCATCACAGTTTCAAAGGTCACTCCATTCCATTTATAAATCCAATATGACAGAGATTAGTAAAAGCAAAAAGCAACAACTAAATGAGTACATCATCATGCAATCACACATCTCACAATTCATTTATCCAATTAATAAAAAATACCATCAAATGCTTTGTGGTGAGTTTTTTCAAAGCATCAAAATGGTTCATGTCAAGATAACTTAATCATCATTTATTTCCACTGTATAGCCAATGTAGAAAACAGTGAAATTGTACCTCAGTGGAAAGACAGCCAAATAGGTATGTGTACATTTTTATGAAAGAAAATAATTAAGCAAATGTATTTAGTAAATCTAGCTTATACATGTAAAAAGTTAATGAGAGATTCTTGGAAGCTAAAATACCGGGCTACAAGCATCGAGTGACTGAATGTGTGTGTGTGTGTGTGTGTGTGTGTGTGTGTGTGTGTGTGTGTGTGAGAGAGAGAGAGAGAGAGAGAGAAAGATCTAGCTATTTTATTGCTAAGGTCCTATGTTACCAAGAAGAGGAATCTAAAGGAATGAAAACAACGCCATCATTTACTAAGAGAAATAAGAAATTTTATAATCCTGATGCTCATTTGATATCTTTATTTTAAAAAAATTCTAGAGATGATCTTTGCTCTTGATGTAGGCACAGGTTTGGACAATGACAGGTATTTGAAAAAACAAGAAGAAAGTAAACACATACCTCTGTGCATTAACACGAGCAACTCTAGAAGGCTGACATTTAGGTTGCTAAAGGAAATCATTTTAAAGCAATATGACCATCTTGATAAGATTAGCATTTTTTAACCTTGATACTTTTGCATAAAATAAATATTAAAAATTATATTGTCAATATATATACCCATTGTTTTAACAAACCCTCTTTTCCAAAAATGTAGTTGGGTTACCCAAAAGTAAAGAATGGGAAAGGAAAAACAGAACATAAGCAAAGGCAAGATAATCCAGAAAGAAGGGAGCTCAGAAGATCTGTAACACAATTTCAGCACTTAGATAAATTATAGAGAAATAAAGAAAAAGCAATCTACTTCCAAAAAGCAGATTAAGACACATAGAACTAAGTAACTAATTAACGGGTTATTTATAAATGATACAGTCTTTTTGTTTCTAAGGCAAACACGACTGAGATTAAAACAACCGAAATTGGTTTCAGAAAGCCTTTTTTCTTCCATCTCTTACATGGATCTGTATCTCATAAGACATTAGAGATTTAGAATCCTAAGGCAGAATCAAGAATGTTCACAAGGCCACTGGGTTTGACAGTACCCTTGAATCACTCAAATGGCATACACAGTGCCTGAGTATAAACTATTAATCACCATTTTATATTTAATAAAGTCATATCACCTTTCTATTTGTTTATTAATTCATGCTTTCTTACATAATTTTGTGTGTGGAGTTTGTTTTGAGCATAAGCTATCTTGTTAAGTTAAATATACTTTTTGAGGAAAAGTTTAAGTAAAAATATAATTATTAAATGTTCTATAAAGATGGTGAAGCTTTCTTTCCCTGGATATCCCAAAATGTAATATATTGTATAAAACGGATTTTCCCAAAGATCCCAACCAATGCAGTTCTACATGTAAAATTTCAGATGAGTGACCTGTTTTTTGAAGTTTCATTTAGGAAAAGTGGAAAACTTTCCTGTGAATTCCTGAAATGTTATAATTCTGCAAGAACTCAACTGATGAAAAGACTTAAATATGTGCCACAAAAACATGCATGTTGATAAAAATATGGAGCTCACATTTTCTTATAATTTGTTTTAACTTTTCAATACCTGCATATATATATATATATTTGTGTGCATGTGTATATATATGTGTACGTGTAAATATATATATATATATATATATATATATATATATATATATAACTGGATACACACATACATACACACAAATCTTCTCTTCTTTGTCCCTATGCAGATTATTACTCCTAGACTACAAATGACCCCAAGGAAGTAAGTACACTTCTTGGCTGAACAATTTATCAACAGCTTGAAGTGACAGGAATGGTGATTCAATCCTGTGCCCCCACATATCAGATGTAGGCCACATTCTCCAGTCTGCAGAACCAGAAAGGGAAAAAGTCCCTGTCGCATTTGCCCTTTCATAGAGATGGAAATATTATTAGAAAGGACATAAACAGACTAATTAAATCACAGCAGTATGGCTGGGATGACAGCTGGTACAGCGTGTGACTGAGAAGATCCATATCTGTGAGCAGGAGGTACTTCACTTCCAATCCATTCGCTATTAGGTGCTTTCAAGCTTGCTGTGCAGACATTAAATAATAACATCTCATTTCCAAGACTAAAATGAGTAAAGAAATAAAAAAAGGCTTTCTAACCAAGAAATCTTTTGTGCCACAGAGAAAAAAAATAATTTACCACTCAGTTCTGCTTTTGAGATAAAGATGTAATAATGCCATTACCTTTCATCAGCGGGATCCTTGGAAATCAACACTCTTTGCTTATCATGCTGTGAAATACAAATAGAGCTAAAGGCAGGGTCTGCGAGGCACTGCTGCAGCGATATTAACTCACAGATCTGCCCTTTGTGAAGGAAACCGTATCCGTTTCATTAGTGCACACTCTAATTCAAAACTGTTGAAAATGAACTGCACATACTGTTTTAATAACAACATTCCTAATCATTATCAAACTGGTAATTCTCTCAGCACTGAATGTAAGGGTCTGTGTTTCCATTATAACCTGCTGTTAAAGAAAACCATATTTAAGTCCTCTCTTCTTTCCTCTTTCAAAATGATCGAGGTTCATGGGGCGGGGGGGATGGGGGTGGGGAGGAGGAGGGGGCATCAAGAGTCTGCAAGATTATGTATGCCACGTTATTTCATCATAAGTGAATTGACAGTTTTAGGCATTTATGTCAATGATGATATTATTTACTTATTATCATTTAGTTATTCCATTTTATATTCATTTTGACAGGCCAGCATTCATACAGATGACTTTGTACAATTTTGGAATATTTGGACACTTTGGAAAAGAATCACAGTCACACAAATGTGAAACACCAGATCTGGTGACAGGGTCATAGGGCTCAGAGTTATAAACTTGTAGGCTCACACTCACAGATAATGTTGGACCCTAGTGACATCTCAAAGAATAAACTTTCTAATATCAGGTCATCCTAAGATATTCGAAACTTCTATCACTAAACATTATAATTTACAGACCACAAAGTTGAAGATTTATTTAAGCGTATATCATCATATGAAGTTAAAATCTAAAACAGATAAAATAGTCATATTAATGAATAAAATGAGTTATCTGATATTAAAAGGGTTGAAGAAGGCCTGAGGTTATTTTAAACTGAGATGCTTGCTCCCACTATATTTTTGAAGTTTATATGAACATTATGGCATGTTGGTGTAGATTGACAAAGATCATTTTTAGGGCCCTCCTCAATGAAAATTGTATTTCCAAGGCTGTCATAAATGCTCTCAATCTCCTGGAATGGGATAGAGTTTACCCTATAACATATCCAAGTGAGTATATCTAACATTTCCTTATATTTTATGATTACAAGAATAGAACATCAAATAAAATAATTTAATTTACATTCCTTAGTATGAAATGCTTGAATTATCAGGGTTACTTCATTATGCTGTCATTAGTAGGAATAAGCAATATTAAAACTAAAACAAAAATATTAGGCTAATATTTCCTAATTATGTTCTTCAACTGTCCATATAAATTAAGAAACTTCATGAAAATGAAGCAGACACTAAATAAAGTAGAAATATTCTCTGCATTCCACTTATCATGAAATACATTTAATAATTCACACAGGAAGCTAGTTTGTGTTACTAATCAAACTCTGATTATTTTATTAACATATAAGCATGGATTTAGAAATACTTGATCAAAAACTTTTAAGTGAGAAAAGGGTTCTTTTAAAAATCGAAATGTATTTTTTCCATAAATAGTCACTGTTATGATCCCTGGTGTTTCTCTTCTTTTATGTAACCAATAAATATAAAAAATGTCATGAGAAAAAATGCAAAATGATGTGCTTTCTAGAAAATCATGAAAAGGGGCCTAATAAAACAACCAGTTTTTAGCACGCTGATGTGTCACTTTAAAATAATCTAATTTAACGCTATCTTACACTTTTTGAGAAACTATTCACAATTCTACCACAATAACATAACAAAATAAACTCTTGCCCAGTTCCTTCCAACTCTAATGAAATGGATATATATATATCCATATCCAAACGAGTATATCTTACATTTCCTTATGTTTTACGATTACAAGAATAGAACATCAAATAAAATATATATAATATATACAATATATATAAATATACATATAATATATATATTACAAGGGTATAAAATTCTATATCATCTTATTCTCTTATATTCAAAATAAGTATTTTCCACCCTTACCTATCATGTGTAATGGCTGTAATATTATATGAAATTGCATATTAAAATATATTTAATGGTGCCTTGTTTTGAACATTTACATTATTTCAGGTTTGTATTTTATTTTGGAAATCACCATAAAGTATACCTTCTTGCCTTTTATCTTCTATGGAGTTTTCAAAAATCAAAGAATTTTAGAGCCAAGAGGGTAACTGAGCATCAAGCTGCTTATTTATTAATAAGAAAGCTGAGATATTAAGAGACTTATCTAAGTAGCTGAGTTATTTATTAGCTATGTTACTACTAGAAGCTAAATCTTCTGACATATTTTGCTCTCTGCTCTACCATCTCAGTTTGTAGATGCATCTAAAAGGACTTATCTTGGTCATGCCGGAAGATGTTTAAATTTTAGACAATAATTTTTGATAATTTTAAGTTAGCTGTCTATTCTTTATATTTTCACATAGATTACCATATTTAAAATATTTAATGAAGAAAAATGCCAGAAATATTAGATATCTACAAATGCATTAAAATGTCTGAAAGAGTAGCTTGCTACTTCTTAGATTTTTAATGTTGGGGTAAGCAATTTTGTGTGAAATGTCAGGATATGAAGACATCTTTTGCATAAGGAATGATGTGAACCATATGGCTTATTCACAATCGATTGAATTACAAACCAGGGCAGTTCCTACACTTTCAAGAGATGCTTATGTGGTCCTTCCATTTAAATTCCACTCATGTGACATTTGTGAAAAGGTTTATGTTTGGACATACTTTTCCTCACCATATGTGAAGTCACAGAGCAAAAGCATCAATTTAAAGTGTTTATATATAAATTGACAGCTATCACTTCTAAAATATTTCTCATTTCATGTGTCAGAATCCTTTTGGCCTTTTAGGGTAGTCTTGTGTGTGTTTCCATGTTTACAAGACCCTGGCTGTTAATATTGTTAAATTTACTCATCAGACAGGAAGAAGGATCTTACAAATCATTGTTAGGCAGCGAAACTAAGAAAGTATGAAAAAAAAAAACTTTCCACATTTAATCTGTTAAACAATGGCAAATTTCTTATGAATCAGTGATACTGTAATTGAACTGGAGACATTTTTAGAGAAAACTGGCTTTGGCTTTTTCACCCTCCGATTTGGAATCTGCTCACAGTACTGCCGGCTTAACCAAAAAGGATTAACTCTCATATCCAACTGAGAACACAGATAATTCTCAGTAATTGGTAAAAAATGAAGATGAATGGGGCTGAGAGATAAGGAGCAATTAGCTCATCAGCAGTTACAGCTGTGCACTCAATCCGGATCCATCTCTTGAGCCTCGGCCCCTTTTAAAAAACCTAAGCAGAATAAGCATAGGACACCCCTCCCCAAAAAAATTGCTGTACCTGCCCATCATTTCTCTAGTCTTCCATTTTATTTCCTTACTATACAAAGACACCTGTCATAGCATGCTATGTAAATTACTACCTCTCCCAGGACCTATGTCTAAAGCCAATCTTCTTTTTAAACTTTTTTTTTATAACAGAAACCAAATGACTACTGTAGACACTCTTAAATTCCCTGTCAATCGTTTCATTATAGCAGCATCATCTGTTTGAAAATATAAGCAATTCCCTCATCTAATTATAGGAAGGATTTGAGGTTCATTAACATTGCCAAGGCAGAGGATCCAATGTGCAACTGCAGAGATCTGCTTGGTGGCCTGTGTTCTCAGTTTCCTTTTATTTGCTTTCTCAAGGTCTCCAAGACTTTTTTCCTGAGATCATAAAATTAATTTTTCCTTCCAAATACACACATGAGTTAGAAGAAAGGAAATGACTACAGTATAAACTATTCTACTTCTGCTGGAATGTTTTAAAAAAAAAGATAAGAGGATGGTCAGCTGGGTAAGATAATTTTATCTCCTACTGGCCCGGGCTTTTCTTTCCCTCATTTTTGTGTTGTTGTTATTGTTGTTCTTGTTATTGCTGTTGGTTGATGCACAGAAATAAGGAGTAAAGAATATTATGGAAGAACATAGCTGTTCATCCCAAACTCAAGTTCTTGTGTTTACTTTGAAAGTCCTACATCCCTGTTAACTATTGCAAGCTTAAGCAAATGAAAACGAATCGTACATTTAGGCACGTGAGGTGTGTGTGCAGTTGGTGGGTCACTGCCTCAGTGATCAGTGTACTCTTGTGTTCCAGTGTTCAGAAAGAGACATTCTGAAGTCTTAAGATTACTTCACTTCCTTCAAGAAATAACAGCAGTTAGGGGGTTCTGACTATAGTTTAAACAATGAGATTTTCTTGGGACATCTGTTTTGAGATCACATTTTGAATAGATATGAACTCATTTCCTACTAAGCAAGCAATCTCCTATTGTTGATAGCTGTTTACCAGTTCTATGAGTCAGATATTAGCTAGTGGCAAAGGTCCCTCTTAAATCCTCCGAGTATTCTTTAAACTGTGTACATAGTGTTTTCCTTAAATAAAATGTTCAGAGAAGGTAAAAATGCAGTCTTTTCCTGCCTCCTGGTAAATTATGGTGCACAAAGTCTTGCACTTGGGAATAATATTTAATGTATTTATCTTTAAAGAGTCATTTCCTTTGTTGTCATTAGTTAAGGGAATAAGATACTAGGTCTAGCAAGTATTTAAATAACATAGAAACTACTGAGATGCTTACTATGTCAATATTTATATAGCATTTAAAAACTAGAAGTAAAAATAAGTTTCCTTTATTTAGATTAAATTGATCGTGATTAATTTAGTATCCTCAAAAATGTGCATGATGCCCCCCCCAAAAAAAGATAAGCAGATAAAAACACAGCTGTAGATACTATGGGATTGACCTTGGGTTCACCGGTTTTAAATTCTGCCTTTCCAATATCCCAGTCCCAATTTCCAAGCAGCATTTTTTTAAGCTGGTTATGTAGATCAGTCCTTAAAGCAAAAAAATAGCAATTTATCTGGCCTGTATGTTGTGGATAGTGTTGCCACTAAAAAGAATCCAGGACATTTTTCCTTCTTATCTGCAGTGTAGCTCATATCAGCCAACCTGTCACAAGATAGTACTTGATATAAACAAGAGATTGCAAAGACATCTCAGTAATCAATATCAGGATGGCTACAGTATGGAAACCCCAACCAGTGCATATCATTTGTCTCAGCATCTATTTCTATGGCCAAATGAAGCATTAATTCAAATCATAAATCTATGGTGATTTAAATCTGGGAATGAGCACCTGCCTGCTTTAATGATTTATTTTGTACATTTCAGTAAGCAGGAGATTTGTCCATATGAACTGACAGGTCACCTTCAGATGCCAGGAGCAGACTGTTTATCACCATGCAGACTAGCATCTCATCTTAGCAAGTAAATATTAAACTAAAAGAATCCAATTGATTGTGGATGAGGGAGAATGGAGACATGGCCATATATTTTACTCAGTGTGCTGATGCCTCACTCGGATCTATCCCGAAGTCCTCACTTCTTCCTAAAATGATCATTCTGTTGGGAAGATGAGAGCTCAAGGATACCATGTAAAATTGGAATATAAAATAATTTGCCAGTGTCACAGATTGCTCTAAACACTTTGGGGGGGCTAATTTTGACAATTCATATAGAGAACTAGAAGTCATGAGTGATAAAAAGATCTCTTCACCCCCTAAGCCAAATCAAACCAAACTAAACAAACAGAAAATCTGTTTTCTGAGGGGGTAAGGACTTTCTTACAACCAGGGTGGGGGGGCTCAGGTAATGTTCCTACACAGGAGAATCTAAAATGTTTAACAGAATTTGTGGGCCAGATGAGTACAAGAGAAAAAGGAAACCTGAATTGATTTAAAAAATGTCACTGTATTTGGGCAGGGCTGAGCAGCAACAATACATCATATAAGTAGCCCCTCTCTGAGGGCTTTCATTCCTTCAAAGAGACAATTGATAGATTCATGAGAGCAGTAAGTTTGTATTCTGAAATATAGGCTTTTGAGATTCTTGGGATTCTGCCTGGAATTCCTAGGCTTCAATACCACTTCCTAAGCACCTCATACTAGCTGATACTCCTGGATCTAGCACATCCTGTTTTGACTGCCTACTTATGTAGCCATCCCTCCCATAGACTATATACCGCCTGAATGCTGGGACTGGATTATAATTATTTCGTGTTACTAGAATGAGCTAAAATCAAATGCACAACAAAATCCAAATGACACAGTGGCTCCCCCCAAATTTACTCACAGGCCTGCAGCTTAACAAATACCTAACAGGGGCGCCTGAGTAGCTCAGTCATTAGGCGTCTGCCTTCAGCTCAGGTCATGATCCCAGGGTCCTGGGATCGAGCCCCACATTGGGCTCCCTGCTCTCCAGGCGGCCTGCTTCTCCCTCTCCCACTCCCCCTGCTTGTGTTCCCTCTCTCACTGTGTGTCTCTCTGTCAAATAAATAAATAAAATCTTAAAAAAAAAATACCTAACAGAGAATAGGAACACAGAGAAGGAAATAGTTAATGGTTGTAAAAAGGGGAAGAAGGTAATTCTCAGGAGGGCAAATTTGGAATAATAATAATAGCAAAAGCAATACCAATATGACTACCCTTACTGGTGACCAAACAATGTGATAAGCAGACGTTGTAATAAATAAACACTTGACAAATAGGATCTCCTTTAATTCTCGTGATGTAGATACTATTATGCCATTTCTCAGATATGCAATGTTAGGCTCAGAAAGTTTACATAACTTCCCAAAGTCACAGAACAGGTAATTGCTGAACACTTACAAGAGGCAGGCACTGTTGTCAGAACCAGAGAAGACAGGGGCCATATAAAATAACTGCCCAATTCAGCAACTACTTTGATCTATGCAAGCTCAACCCCAACACCCACCAGTCCCCTGTACCTTCCTTACCCAACCCCTCCACCAAACTTTCTTTCCCTGATCTCTAGAAAAGGGGGGGTGTGCTCTGGAAGGATAATAAGTCATAAATTCTTAGACAACAGTGGCATGTGAGACTAGAATAAAAATGGCAATGATAACATTTCCCCCCCAAATCAGCTACATATATCTAACAAAAATGATCTACCTGCCTCAAGGACTAGCAATGACACCAATGTTAATGCACTCTAAAAATATTAAGACTCTCTAGGAAAATTCAAATAAATTTCTGCTCCTGATTCAGATTGGTGTTGGGTGGTGGGGGTCAAAACTAAAAAGCAATATAAACTGCCAACTAAATACCTTGATGGAAGAAAAGTGATTTCCTCCAACTAGAACACAAAAGAAAAATCAAATTCCTTCGTTTTTTAAGACACTATGGTAGCCTATGTACCAAAATCATTAAGGTAAACCACAATTTGGTCAGTAGGCAAGTGTTACTCTATAATTGCAAATATTAAATGTATGTCAATGCCTAATTATGAGCCATGTTCTCTTTATCTTATGCCTATTGGATTTTCCAAAGTCAACTTCTGCTCTGCCGCCCAGGAAATTCAGAGATATCATGTTTTAATATCTTTTGTTGTCAATGTTATGAAATTGCCTAACTTAAATATTCCTCCTCCCAACACCAACTAGTAAGAACAGCCTGCGTTAAATGCTTACTCTTCTAAAATTTTGAAAACAATCCAGTTTGTTTTGCAATGGTAACTAAAATTTATAGTGGCCAATGACTTGTTTTTAGAAGTCTTTATTTTTTTTAAAGATTTTATTTATTTATTTGAGAGAGAGAGAGAGAACGAGAGATAGCAAGCATGAGAGGGAAGAGGGTCAGAGGGAGAAGCAGACTCCCTGCTGAGCAGGGAGCCCGATGTTGGACTCGATCCCGGGACTCCAGGATCATGACCTGAGCCGAAGGCAGTCACTTAACCAACTGAGCCACCCAGGCGCCCCTAGAAGTGTTTAATTTTGTTCTACTTTATAGGTCAAAGAAAGAAGCTGCTTATTTTTTTTAAAAAAAAATGTATATAATAGTTCCAAAAAGAAAATTATAATTCATTCATTTTACTTCAAAACTTTTTAATTTTCAAAAGTCTGAATTGATGTGTGTGAACCATGACCTTAACAACCCGCAGCCCTCCATCCTCTCCCTAGGAGCCCTACAAATGCAAGCAGTCATGTTTTCCTTCATCCTTGCCCGGTGTAGAGCCATAGTTTTGGCTCTCTTCCACATCTTTTCATCCTTCTAAGAATTGCCACCACCTTCTCTATAACCTATTTTCAAATGAAACCAATTACGTCCGCCCTTTTTCTATTTCCCTTGTGTAGTGCTATGGGGAAATTTCTATTTTTCCCTTTTCAACATAAGAAGCTACCCTTTGGCATCACTGAAGCAATGGTATTTTGTGTATTGTATATATATTTGAAAATTACTTCCTACTCTAACATTAATACCCAGTGTATCCTCCCATGGAAGTGTTGTAAGAATGATTATTACTACAATCCATAGTATTTCTTCCTATGCCCTTAATTCTATGACATTGGACAGAAAGTAGAGAGCTGCTGATTATCTAAAGAAATAATCTATGAAAACATTGCGTGGAGAAGAAAATTTAATCGAACTGCCATGAATTACTTTGTCCTTCATGAACATATGTTGGATAGAGTATCTTATACATATCTTGTAGTAGCCAAATTTCTCTTGCTAAATTATATTTTGAGCACAATTTCTACATTTTAAAGAGAAACAATACAGTGCAGTGGCAGAATACAATGTTTTATCTTACCAACACAGAGATGTGAAAGATATCATCAATAAAAAACATTAACTCACATGTGAAGTTGTATTTGAAAAATGAGCTACCCAAATGAATTCTGCAAAGAGAAAGCTGTTGGTTTTGGTTAAACAATGACTATTAACTTTTCATCTCTTTCTCCACATCTCAAGAAAGAAAAAAAAAATCAAGAGAAATTAAAGTTGTATATTTACAATGAGAGAAATTGGTAATAGTTATACATAGAAAGAATTAACTCTCAACATAATTCTTGGCAGTACACAAAAGAATCAAGTTTATATGTTCTGATGTTGATGCAAACTTATTTGATAACAAATCCAATCGGAATTAAAAGGATAAAGCATGGGTTTGCCTGTAAATATTCTGGTCACTTTACCTATAGTCAATATTTTAAATTTCTGATTATTGGGGTACCTGGGTGGCCCAGGCGCTTAAATGTCTGACTCTCGATTTTGGCTCAGGTCATGATCTCAGAGTCCTAAGATAGAGCCTCGCGTGGGGCTCTGCCCTGGGCATGGAGGCTGCTTAAGCTTCTCTCTCTCCCTCTGCCCTTCCCCACCTACTCACACATGCTCTATAAAAACTAAACTACACTAAACTAAACTAAAATTCTGATTATTGCAACTTAATTGTATTACAAAAGATGTTAACTGAATGCTGTTAGTAGAAGTTGCCTACATAAAGTTGATCCTGTATTAAAAAATTATGTTGCTAATTATTTATTTGGAGTGCATGTTGTTAGAGGGGCAAATAGCATCTCCAAAATATACACTGTTTTCTAGGCTCAAAGTTACCAGCTTCTTGAATGGGCACCTGATGGGTTTTTTATCCTGGAAAAGAAAGTAATTTGGTAGCCACATGATCACAAAAGTTTCCGCAAACCTACAACTTACCAACACTTGAATTCATGTCCCCATTTTCAGCATCGGCTCCATGTTGGTTATTACCGGCATGATAGCTGCTCATGGCTTCCAACTTGATTTTTTTCACCTTCATTGCTTCAGCAATGGCTGCATTGGTAGCAGCAGCAGCTGCTGCAGCTGCTGCGGTCAGACCTTAAAAGAATAAATTAAAAACAAGATAATTCAAATTCTGATCTTTCATGTAATAGTCCATGTACTTCGAGAACACACATGCAAACATATTCGAGTATTGGATTGCTCCATGCACCACTCTGATAACCTATGTTCATTCTTGACTAGCCAATGAAGAAACATTGATATGAGGGGGAGAATGCACTCTAAACTCCCAAATTAAATATTAGCAGAAACATAATTCATACATAAAAGGACAGCGGTAGAAATGCATCCAGAATTCTCTCTGGAACAAACCAGTTTGAGTATGTTACTCCCTGCTTAAAATCCTGTGCAGCTGCCTGGGGGGGGGGGGGGGGGGGGGGGAAGGGGATGTCTGAACTGCTTAGCTTAATTCCCAAAACCTTTCACTAGAAAGTGCAAACGTACTTCATCACTCCGTTTTCCTCATCCTCAGGCCACCCTCCAGCTACCTGAACATGCCACCAAGATGCATACGTGCGTGCCCTGCCTCTTCGAGCCTGTGCCTTCACATGTGCCATTCCCTTTGTCTGGTATAGCCTTGCCCCACAGTTCACTCCCCTGACCACTCAGCTCCCAGCCTTCTAGCCCTAGAGTGAACACTTTTAACCACTGTGCCATGTTTGCCCGGAACAGTTCACCTCTGCTCATCCAAAGAACGGGACGTGGGAGTGGACGTGAGATTAGAAATAGAATTTGAGGCCAGATTATGGAAGAACAGAAAACTAGGGCCATGCCTTACAGACATGCCCTAGAGAGCCAGCAGGGGACTTAGAGCAGGGGAGTGGTGTGTTTTTCTTGAAGGTGTGAAATTTTTTACCATGTCCGTTCACTTCATCCTGGCATCCCTCACCCGCAAAATGACAGACACTGCAACATCTGAATAATCTCCCCTAATTCTAAAACTTTTACAGTCTAGGAGAGGATATACATCCCTGCTCCCCATCTTCTCTTTGCTATGGCTGCTTCAGATTTTCTGACTACAGTGCTTCAACTCGGTTTGAATTTATCTGTGTGATTTATTTCCACTCTCAGCTGGTGGATTAGAGACTGAACACCTCTCTCCTCTTTTTCTCCCCACTAATCATCACTTCTAGGTACTGCAGCAAATAAGTTACGGCCTCAGAAACTATGAGAAAGTCTTTTTTCTTTCCTAGAAATCTCTGCTATTTTTTTTTAGAGGTTAGAAGAGCTCACCTTTCCTTCAGATCAGATCAAAGAGGCCTTGACAACATTCACCCCAATGCAACAAGACCTTCAGAATAGATCCTGAGTGAAAAAACTGATAACTACTCTCTAAAAAGCTATTGATGTAAACTCAAAGAATTCATCTGGGTTTACACTGTACATTTGTTGCCTTTTAAGTCCCAACTTGAACTGATTCTCTCATCTTCCTATGATTGAATTTACTCCCCAGTTACTCATTTCCTTCAAAGGTGTTTCAGAACATTTTCTTTCCTGTTAAAATTCGCCTTGTGTCTCCCAGCAACTCTCTCTTCCTCGATTTTGCCTTGTCACAAATGTGACCATCTCACATGCCCCTTCCTGTCATTGCCTGGGTTGCCTCATCTCCAACTGATGACACTTGCAGGGTCTTTATCTTTGCTTTCATGTAGCAGGTAAATCTTGTTTATAGCATTCAAATAAGGAAGATAAAACTACAACTTGAGATATGATTGTTATTATTATAGAGATCTGAATCAAATTCAGTAGCATGAAATATAACTATGCATGATGTAGCCCTAGACAGCCCATAAAGTCTTTTTGAGTATGGTTTCTTCATCTGTAAAGTCATTCTATTCATAAAGGGATAATATGAGGATTAAACGAGATAGACTATGTGAAAAAGGCCATATCATGTTTTGTTTTGTTTTGCTTTTGAGAGAGAGAGAGAGAGAGCATGAGGAAGGGACAGGGGGAGAGAGAGGGAAAGAGAATCTTAAGCAGCAACATGCTCAGCTGGAGCCTGATGTGGGGCTTACTCCCATGACCATGAGATCAAGACCTGAGCTGAAATCAAGAGTCAGATGCTCAACCCACTGAGCCACCCAAGTGCCCCCAGCCATATCATGTTATAAGAAGGGATGCAGGCATGCCCTGCATTCTACTCCCTCAAAAAGTCCAGTCCTAGCTTTGATTCCTGCAGGATATGGTGGACTGGCCACAGCCCCCTTGGCTAGAAGAATCTTATTTCTCCTTAGCTGGTGACACTAACACTTGACTTTTTTTTTTAATAATTTTATTGTTATGTTAATCACCATACATTACATCATTAATTTTGGATGTAGTGTTCCATGATTCATTGTTTGTGCATAACACCCTGTGCTCCACGCAGAATGTGCCCTCTTTAATACCCATCACCAGGCTAACCCATCCCCCCACCCCCCCTCCCCTCTAGAACCCTCAGTTTGTTTTTCAGAGTCCATCGTCTCTCATGGTTCGTCTCCCCCTCCGACTTACTCCCCTTCATTCTTCCCCTCCTGCTATCTTCTTCTTCTTTTTTTTTTCTTAACATAAATTACATTATTTAACACTTGACTTTTAAAAATATTTTTTATAAGTTTATGTAGCTGATCTTATTTATGGTACTCTTCTATTTGTGCACTTGACAGTATATCCCTGCAGTTTTACATTTCTAATACAAATTTCAAAAGATATACAGTGGCTTCCCCCTTATCCATGGGAGATATGTTCCAAGACCCCCATTGGATGCCTGAAACCACAGGCAGTGCTGAACCTTATATACACATAACTATGACAAAGTTTAATTTATAAATTAGGAAGAAAGAGATTAACAACAATAAAACAGAACAATTCTAACAGTATACCATAATAAAAGTTATGTGAATGTGGTCTCTCTCCCTCTCCCTCAAAATATCTCATTGTAGTGCACTCACCCTTCTTGTGATGAGGTGAAGTGAGGGGAATGACGCAGGCACTGTGACACAGTGTTGGGCTACTAATGACCTTCTGATGACTTGTCAGAAGGAGGATCATCTGCTTCCAGACTGCAGTTGACCAAACTGGGGAAAGGAAACTGCAGATAAGGGCGACTACTGGAAGGACGTGACCCATACATGCTATCGCTGAACTCTATGATACTTATAAGTATTGGATTTTTAATCTAGTTTAATGAAGTCAGTAAAAAGTGATGACATTTTCAGCCGCTGCTGATTTTAGTCCCACTAAACTCACCTGGCTCACAATTCTAATTCTTGAATAGCTTTCAAATTCAAGCAATTTTCTCCATTTTCCCGGCTCCCTCTAGTGCTAGCTGTCACCCTTTCTTCAGCAGAGACATTCAATGCCTGCTCTTAGGAGCAAGTGGGGTGCTTCACGTAGCTGTCATGGCCCTTCATGCTCAGTCCCTTGCCTATCTGTGTAGCATCATCCATTCCCTCAGGTCCTACTGGCTCTCTGTGCTCTAGACACATTGGCCTTCTCCTATTTCCTCTAATGGACTACCCATCCCTTCTTTCAAGCCAGACTTTGCTCATGTTCCCATTTCTAGAAAACTTCCCCATCCCTGCCTCAGCCCAGCCATGTGTCCCTTATCTGGTGGCTTATATATTATGTTCTAGGAGTAGCAGTCTCAGCTTCCTGACTCTTCAATCTACCTGTGAAACAATGATCAACATTTGAAGAGTCAGCTCAAAACACACTTCTTTTGAAGAGCTGACCCTCCTTACTCCTCAAGGGGAGAGCCAGCCATCCTCTTGTTTGTGTTCTCAACCTGCTCTCTGTGAGTTTGCTATCCTTTGTGCATCAGAATCCCCCAAGGAGCTTTTAAGCCATGCAAATGGCTGAGTCCTACCATAGGACGTTCTGACTGGGGCTCCTACATCTGTATATTTTGGGGTGGATTTCACTGTTCCCCAAGTCATTTCAATGTGCAATCTGAGAGGAGAAACTCAGTCCCTTGAATTTTTTAATGATCTTTTTTGGGGGGGGTAAGGGAGGTACCAAGGGGGAGGGTAGGCTTTAAAGCTACCTCCTCAACTAGGTTATAACACCAAAAGCACAGAAATATGTCACTAATATATGTATCCCAAACATCTACCACAATGCCTGCCACAAATTGTCACTGAATGAAAAAACACTTCTGAAACTAGAGTACTTGGACAGCCACAGGAGAAATATGGCCACTATTTTAACAATATCTATTATTAAGGCATTATGTTGATATTACAATCAATGTGAATATACTAGGAGTAGCAAATTTCATGAATTTAATACAAAGCATGACTCTCCCAAGCTACATTTGCCTAGCGCTGGAGAGGATCACAAAAGGCTCACCAGCCCTCTGTATTTATTGCACTTCCTGTTGGCCTTGCAATGGCCCTTTCAAATCTCTGATGTAATCCTCAAATCCCCTCCACCTTGCTCTTAGAAAGAGGTCCCATTGTATATTTTGTTCCAAAATGAAGTTGCCTTTGAAAAAAACATTATAATAAATTCCCAAAATAACTCTAGCTTTTGGTCTATATATAGAGAGAGAATTCAAACTGAAAACATTTACATGTCATCAAGAATTGTCTACTTGTGTAAATACTGGCAACCCATGACATTTATCATGCACCTTCACCTCCCTACCTCACCCTTTTCTCATAGCATTTTTCCCCCTTGCCTCAGATTCACAGAGATTTTTACGTCCTCCTTCAGTATCCCACCCTCAAGCACATTATATTGCAAATTTACCACTGTTTTAATTCTTCCCAATCAAGACGAACTATGTTTATCTCAGAACTAGGTAATTCAGTGTTTCTCAAAGTGATAGTCAACATCAAATCCAGCTGTCATGCATGGTAAAGTCAGAGATCTTCCCCAGGGACACATTCACAGACTATGTCTAGGATGGGCTGAGGAATCTGTGTTTTTACCTTTCAACAAACAGGTCGATTCTGATGCTCACTGCCCTTAGATTATTTGATGACAGTAATTGACACTAAAGTGTGTCTGCATCTTACAATAAAAGTTTATTAACCAAGCAGATCATCATTGACCTTGTTTTCAAAAGCGAGTGTGCTTAAGAATCAACAAGGGAACTTGTTAAAATATTAAATCAGGTTCAACCAAGGAATCAGAGTTTGAGACATACTACTCTAGTGGGATGTATACTTTGTAAAAGTAAGTCTTCTTGTGCCTTGAGCCTACCCCAGCAGAAGCAAAAAATGTGGTACTTCTGTGTGTTATTGACGCAGCGACCCTGCACATTATTAGCTCCAGCAACCATTAACATGTATGAATCTATTTGGCATGTATGGCAACTGTTAATGAAGTAGCTTGGGTAATCACTCCTGATTCTTTAATTAAGTTTTTCACCAGATTTCCTTCTCTCATTGGGAGAAAAATTACAAATATATATGTGTGTGTGTGTGTGTGTGTGTGTGTGTGTGTGTGTGTGTGTGTGAGAGAGATTATATGATGAAGGAACAAATAAATAATTTCTTATACTAAGGAATGATTAACCTTGATGATTTTTACACTCTCAAAGAACATTTAAATATCTCATACCCCAAAACAAAAACATGTGCTAAACGAAGAAGTCAAATATAATTTCATTTTATTTTATGAGATCCTAAATACTATGTAATCAACAAGGGAGAAACTTAAATGTACACTTAACACTCATTTCATACTAATAAGATAATGGATTGAGAAGTATTTTGTTTAAAAAAGACATTTTCCTTCAGAGGAAGGATAGTAAGTCATAGTTTGTACACTCCTAGACCTCTAACTGGCCTTCAGGAGAGGGATCGTACATCAAAATAAGGTTAAAGACCATAAATCTTATATCATGCAAAAATATTTAGTTATTTTTTTCTTTCCTATTAAATGTCTACAAGCTCTATATTTATAATATAAAAGAATAAGTAAATTTTTACAAATAACTTTAAAAAACAGCTTTTCATATTATCGTCTGAATTACGATATAAACACATCGCTGTGGGCTTCATTCTGTTCTGCTCCTTCAGAGAAAATTCTGTATTATTCTTTAACTGCATATTGTTAGAAGTTTTTTTATTCTTATCTTGGCTTATAGATTCCTTTTACTTTCAATTTTGGATGCCCTACTAAAATGTTTAAAGTTCTACTTGAATAAAGTGACTGTCATGGAAATTACTAGTTATCTAAACTCACTATCATATAGGGAGTAAACACATGATGGTTAAAAAAATGGACTCCAAAAAGCCATACAAGCTTTGGACAACATGCATCAAATTTATCTGGGATACTGCTGCAAGTTATATAATTCCTAAGTCTTCAAAATTCTCATCTCTAAAACAGAGATATCAATTCTGACTTGATAGGGATGTTGTGGAAAATAAAGGCAAAATAATATATGCAACAGCATGGGCACGTACTAAGCCCTCCACATATTGTAGTAAATATTATCAAGTAACCAGAATATCCATCATGCCCTTATGTTTAGTTTTACCCCAGTTCAGTTACTCACAAAAAGACAACTATGGCAAAAGCTACCTAACAGTGTAGAGGGAGAATTTAGCCATTTGACAAATGGAAATCTAAAATCCATGCTTCTATCTAAACATTTCATTTAGTAGTCTACAATGATCATATTTATCTTAAAATCACTAAATCTCCACTCTGTGCTGTATTGATACAAAGCCTTCACTACTTCAAATTCAACATCCTAAAACCAATCCATGGGTTTGTCTTTGGAAGAGAAGTAGGCATTGTCACCACTTACGAATCTTATTTTACTCTGCAAAGATAGCATTTTTCTTCTGCTTTCAACTTCTATCAACACAGTGTTTAAATCTTTCAAATGCCATATATGATCCTGATCCCTTTTTCTGAAAAAGGGGAAAGTATCCCCATTCTATTTATTTCAAATAAGTTAGTACCCCTTGTGATAAAGAGTAGATTACAACTATAGATTATAAATATCAATAAAAGAGACATATTGCTGTCAAATTTTCTCTGATCTGTTTGTTTGCTCATTAACTTGAAAGGTCCAATCTTTGATCTTTGGTTTCAAAGACATCAAGATGACTTCCAAATGTTTGATATGTTGTCTACTCTTACATCACATTCCATATAAAATGTATTTCCCAAAATGTAATGGTTAAATAAAATGAGTTATATGCAAGAGATAGTAAGCAGTCAAAGCTTCCAAATGATAGACTTTTTTATTAGTCTATGTCACTTTACCCAAATTTAGAAGAAACCATTTTAAAGATGTAGTAGATTATAGCCAATGGTAGTTATTATTAATACTCTGGAATTGATAAGTTATTTATGTCTGGCATTCTTCCTACTGATTATTCAGGGAGACAGGCGGCTTATAAATATCTCATCACTCCACCGTCACAGAAATTTCATCGACAGTGCTCATGCACAGCTATTAGCAATATGAATCTAACCATTACAAGAAGGAGGAAAATCGAACATGTGGCATTAATACGCAGTCCTGGTTCCTAACCATCTGATAGGCAGATGGTGTGAAACGGATTCTCCAGCTGAAATGAAGGGGCACATCATTTAAAACCTTGTTTGCATTCTAACTGATATCAGTGCCATATTGATATACATGATACATCATGGCAGTATTTGAACAATCTAGTTTGTTTCAGTCATAAATGTTTACTGCCTTGTTTTTTTAATCTTATAAGCATGTTCAGAAGAGTGTATTTTTTAATTTATGAAACCTATTGTTTACTTCTGTTGAACTACAAGATTAGTGGAAAGCAGGAATATTAAATTACTTCAACCACAGCAATATAACCAAGACAGATGAATGAAGTGGGTTTCTATTTTCAATAAAGGATGTTAGTAAAGGAGTTTTAAAATTAGCCCAGGCATTTTGTGCATTAAATGCATTTATTCATTTAAACCTTCTGGCTTTCTTTTCCCCCCAAGTGGCATACAGAGAAACTTAATGCTTTACATCGCCATTCATTTAAAACTCTCACTGTGTGCAATTAATCTTGTCCAACAATTCAATTCAGAAAGTAAAACATCAAAAAGCATAGTTCAATTCAACAGTCATTACTGTGAAGTAATCTTTCTGCTCCTGACAGTTCCTATAGACTCTGCAAAACTCTGTTGAAGGTGCATTGTAAGCTCCATATAAGTTTGAATTACAACTCAGTTGAAATCATTCCAAGTCTTAGAAGAACTTTTGGCTCAAAATAACAACTTGAAAATACCAGTACCTTCCCCCCGCCCTTTTCTTCCTATCCTTATTTAAATACCAGCTGTCTTAAAACCTGACACTAATTTTCACAGTTATTTATTTTTTCAATACTTTCTAAATAAAGGAAGATTGTGATTGAAATATACCTGTCCTCACCCTTGAATGATTAAATAACAGAAATGATAAGCAACTTAATTGTGAATTAGGGTAGACTAAAGATTTTGAATGTGAATTTGTCTCCTAATGTCCATTAGACTGACTTTTCATGCCCTTTAAAACACATTTATATTCTGCAGAGAAAAGGAAAATTGATCTTTGAGACCATTAATGGAAACACTCCCTATACCAGTTTTCAGTTTTTCAATTGATTTAATTAGATTTTAAAAATGTTTGGATTAAAAAAAAAAACCCACTAGTTTGGAGAAATATATGGAAGGAGTTTATTATAATATTGATAATGCTAATCAAACAGACACCAAATTTTGTCTTCTTATTCTGAACAGCTTAAACACAGTCTCTCGGAGTAAAGAAAGTAACAGCAGTAGTGAAGTCGGTGTAGGGAACACCATGGGGGTATCATTTGGCCATGTGTTAAATCACTGAGGAATTTCCATGGAAGTATTTGAAACACTCAACTTCTGACCACTAACTCACTGAATCAGGCTGAAACACAATTAATTAAAATTTCTTAAAATACTATGGTGCAAAATAAGAAAAGAGGTAATTTATGAAAAGTTGAACTTGGCACAAAAGGTCTTGACTATATAACTCTCACTTTCACTTCATCTGTTAACATTACCGCCTTCAGAAAAATAGTTAACAGCCACTTGGGGTCTAGACTCCTAAAGCATGGAGACGAGAAAGACTATCTAATGCGACCCTTTTATTTTACTGATGATGAAACTTAGGGGCAATGAGGTTAATCATTTCTATAAAGTCACACCATTAAATAATGATAGAGTAATCCCAATTCCCTTAACTCCCAGTTCAGCATTGACCACACTGACTCTGTCAATAAATGTAAAAAGAAAAGTACAGAATACAGTTTACTGTATTATAACTTTTATATTATATAACTTATATTATATAACTAATATTATATATTAACTACTATATACAGTAGTTTATTAATTATAAACTACTGTATTCCGTAGTTTACTACGGAATCATTGAAAGAAAATCAACCCCCTTTGCTCAAGTAGCTTATAGACTGTATAGAGAGGCAAGCTTATAGACACTCAGATGATGTCACAAGTATAAGCTGACTTCACTGAGAAACCTGACCAAAATATTCATTTGTAATTCAGTTTCATAGAATTTAGAATATATCTGCCACTGAAACAATGGTCTTTCAACTTTAATTGTGCACAAAACTTTTACCCTGGACTCTCAGTAAAACACAGTCTTTATATTAGCTTGAGTCCTATATTTTAAATACACCATAACAAGAAAAAAAAGGGAAGAGCAGATAATTATTTTCCCTCTCTATCTTAAATATAAAACAAATTCTAAATAGAAACAAATTGAAATAAGTAAACTTTGACTCTAATTTTCTTTAAAATACCCTTCTTCTTATTATTATTCAATCTCCAATAAACTGCTTATTAGATGTCCTCATGTTTTTCTAAGGCCCAATTCTTTTTACTACTCACATGACTCATCACCCGAAATTACCGAGTGCATTGACTCCAGGCAGGTGCCTCTTACTAGCTTGAGAATAACTGACAGTGTGTGACATTCTAAAAGGATGTTTTTAAAAGAGGCTACTTGTCAATATATTGGTGACAGTTCAGGCAGTATAATAAGTGAAAAGAGGAAATGGTGTCATAAATTTAATTTCCTGCCAAGCAGTCACCTCATTGGCATTTTAGCCTAAGAATAATCTCCCCCAAATGTTCACCTACATTTCTCAACACCATGTAAATCCTCTCCTAAATCCTTTGATACTTCAATAGGTCTCTCTTTTCTCCTTTTTCCAGAATTCAGGTAGCATGTGGTTGTTGGGGAGATGGGGAGAGGAAATAAGAAAAAAGTGTCACAAAGGTGGCCATTTTTTACATGAAGTCTCGTGTGGGGGCAGTTACCCAGTAGGATAGAAGTAACTGGCAAAGATGTGGCCACAGCCTTTTTCTGATATAGGAGTATAAGCTTTGTTAAAGGAAAAGACACAAGGAAGAGATGTAATTATAACACACACACACACAAACACACACACACACTTTGTAAACAGTGGTCAGGGTCTGGGTTGGGAACAATAGACAGCCATGTTCACTGAATAACAATAGGAACAGGAGGACTAATTGAGGCAATATATTCTTCACCCCTTTGTCATTAGGTTCTAACATTTATATCAACATCACAATGAATCTCCATAAGCAGCCTAAAGGGTAGATATTTTCCTCATTTGGTTACAAGGAAAATGTGAATGGTGAATAGCCAATTGTAGTACTTGGACAAAGAGGTTTTTGGTTGAAGTTTTAAATTTGGATTATAGAAAAGAACAATCCTAATTAATGTAGAAGCATATCTACTGCCATGTGATAGGGAAGATGCAAAAGAAATATAGGTTATAGTCCATAGTCTCAAGTGGTTGTCATCTCTAGACAGTGGCATGTTAAACAGATGAAGACCTTACCTTGGCACATTTTTGTAATCATAGTCAAGTTATTTATTTTATTTTTTTAGTGTAACAGACAAATTACTTAAATTGTCTGATTTTGAGGCAACCTTGTACTTTATCACTCAAGAAACAAATGCTATCTATATTTAAAACTATTCCCCTTTTGAGGTTGCATTAGTATATTCAACCCAGCTAACCTAGGAACAGAGCAGGTGGGTCAAGAAAGAGCTAACAATGGTTGTTATTACTCCCTTCTCCTTTTTTGCTGTGAAAAATCATTATAACAGAAAGAACCATTTAATTTCTAACATGGTAAGAAATGTGAGTCTTTTATGTATTCTGAGAGAATCTTTGACTTTATTTCAAAACAATAGTAAATCATAGCAAATCTTCAATTTTCCTTACATCCCTTCATTTTAGGAGCAAAGTCTGCAGTTATACTGATCCAGTAGCTTCTCTTGACCTAATTTATGTTGTACCATGAGATTCTATTAAAAGAAACTAAATCACTGCAGTAGATTTATTCACCTTAAATAATTTAAGCTAATTGAAAAAGAACCAAACTAAAACTAAAACACTTCTCTCAAGCATTCAACTCCTGCATGTCAATTAGTAATTTAAACAACCAGCTAATCACAACAGCTTTATGAGAAACACGAATCTGTGCTATGTATACATTTCTCTACCTTCACTGAGCTGAAGACAGAAACAAATACCAATTCTGAGTCTGAAAGTATGCGTATCTCTTCTGTAGTAATTAGGCAAGTCCAATGAAATATTTTCACAGATGGAAACTAAGATTTTTCTCAGTTTTCCCAATTTTGAAAAGTACACACAGACAAATGAGAGAAATACCTGGAAAAGCGATATATCCAATCACTGCTTTGGCAATGAGTTATGGCACTCCAAATTTATAACATGACTTAAGCGAAACAAAATTAAAAACATTGCTGTTATTCACAAAGGTTACCACACCATCATAACCAGAAACTGAATTCCTAATGGGTTGATTTCAAAATTAAGAACCCAGCCTAATATTACTATTATTATAGCTTATTATTGTTATATTGGTTCTTGTTGTTAAAAGTTACTAAATATCATTTTGATTTAAGATATGTTAATAGTGGCTCATAAAGTTATCACAACTTATAATATTCTGATTGGCCCATCATTATAGAATTCCATTTGTAAAATCAAGGGTCATTTTTGTCACATAATTATTTAATTTTATAATTCAACCTTTGTAATATCTGGAATGCGTGGCCTAATCATTCATATGACAGTCCTACAAAGAGTTACAAAGCTTTATGCAGCATTTTTACCATACATCTTTCTTAACAGAATTAGAAAATTCAAACATAACTTCGTCTTGGAAGTAAAGCCTTTTGAAATATGGCTAAAGTGCACACTGCATAAAGACAACACACTTAAGCAGACTTTCTCCCCTTTAAACAGCATTCAAATTTTCAAAAGCAATAGATTCTCAGTCCACACGGAGTCTATTGCATTATTCATTTCATGTGCAACCTCATGCTGGACCATAAATTGTTACTTTATCTAATCAAAGGAGACTTAACTCTACAGAAGGTCAAAGGTTTAATTTTGTGAAGTATTATCTTACGCTATGAGTTTAACCGAAAAATAGAAGAAGAAAAACAGCCAAGAAACTGGTAATAAATGAACCTTTATTGCCTCAGGCATTGGCCTAGTTAATAAACTTTCATTGAAGGTTTCTTTCAACTGTTACGGACAATGAGAGGAAAAAAATCTTAAATTACAGCCATGTGTGACTTTTAAAGCAGTCATTCTTTTTTATCTCAACCTCCCTAGCTCAGGAAAAAAAAAAAAGACAAAGAGAGATTGTCTTCGATCTTTTAACCAAAAATGTATGTTTCTAAACAGATGAAAAAGTGCAGATAAACTTTTCTAAAAGCAGAGGTCAGCTTTGAACAATATAAAAAAAAATGCATTCTTTAGGTGTTGAATCTTAGAAAACAATCTCTCTAGCTAAATATAAAACTACAAAAGGGAGGAGGAAGACATATTGTATATTCTCCACAAATCTAACTCTTAAATTATAGTCTCTTGTTTAGCAAAACATGATGCCTTATAATCTCCCCATTACCACACTAAACCCATTGTAGTCTTAATATCCATTAAATGCATTGTAAATAAGTACATTATTTATGCCCCGTTTTAGGCCAAAATAAAAATCCTTTTATTTTCAAAAACAAACACTAGTAGCAAAATAATTCCTTTTATTGTCATGCAATTAAAATCTTTAGTAGGAGAAACAAGTCTTTTTAGCTGATAGTCTCAACCAAAAATTGACTGTGGGTAGTACCTTCTCCCCCAATATTTTCCAGTAAAGAAAATAAACTGAGTTGTTCTGAACTAATACGCTATTTTTTTGTTTTCAGGAGGCACTGTGTTGAGTACAAAAGTTACTCAATTCCAACATCTTTATCTCCACACCCCACAGCATAAATATGGTAGATCCTTGCATCACCAACAGAGTTCGCATAAGCCGTGAGAAAAGAAAGAAGCCATGTTCTGCATCTTCCGTTAGATATTCTCAAACAGAAAAGGAAACAGGGCTGGCTCTGTGCTCCTAACTGGACCCCCCTGCCGGATTGCCCCCACATATCACAATGCTCTCAGCAGGGCACCAAACCCTCTTCCCACCTGGCAGCATTTGGACAGAAGTGAGCTCTACTTCATCCCAGGGACACGTCCTCAGGATGCTATCTTGGCCACCTTTGAATCTGAACATGATAGCTGCTTATACCAGCAGCACCAGGTGAAAGCAAGACCAGGCTCCCTACTAAGAAATACGCTCCTCACAGCTGGGAAGCAATGAGTTCCCCTGGGGTCAAGGATGAAGCACGTTGATACGAGTAACTCCATTTCTTTTCTATATTTGCCAAGACTAGGGAGACAGACTTAGGAGAAAGTGGAAAATACAGAGACTGGAGCAATTTAATGTGAATTCTGAGCGGGGGAAAAAAAGTCAAGTTCTATGCATTGAATATTGAGGATAAAAACACAAATCGTTGTCAAAAGCGCAATTGATAAACGTGATTTTTTTTGCCCCACTTTATTTTCCACCCAATTTATATATATGTGTACCACTGGGGAGCAGAAGAATGAAAAGGGGAGAAAAAATGAAGAAACACCAACTACTTCCTAGAAAAGAAACACTATATTAGAATGTGTACAGTGAATGGATAATTATATACAACTGTGGATAAATGATTTCGAATTAGCAAGGGTGGTAATGCTTTATAATTTCAGGGGTTTTTTATTTACGATTTGTGAGAAAGACTGAGGTACATTTAGAAAGTCACTCAAATGGCAGAGGACGATGGAAGGGTAACAAAAACAGGTATCTCAAATCTAATTCTTTATTCCATTAATCAAAGTTTTATGGGTTCAGAAAAGTTGTACTACAGTACACAGAGAGGATAAGAAAAAAGAAAGATCAAGGGAATTCAAAGGATTTATTAAAAGTGCAGACGGTAATTCCGACTAGTGTTTTAGCTAGATAGACACAATTAATTAATTGTAACGTTGTGAAACTCTAAAATGCTGAAAGAACGTGCTCATGCCTGCAATGCAGTAATGTAGCAAAATACTTATAATCTTTCAACCACCAGGAGCTTTTGTTGGTTTTTTAACCTAATCCACAGCTTGACATAGATCCTAGGGTAATGGAACACAGTTCTTTGATTGAAATAATATCTAAACATTGCTGCGCTAGCCCGGTGGCCTAATAGAAGTCTGTCTCTCTGGAACTTGAGAAATTCAAGGCTGGAAACAAACTCCCACATTGAGCTCTGGCTTGTAAGTCCTTCAAAAAAATCTTTGAGACTAGAGTGTGCCCTTTCCAGTTTGACAGGACCAAACACAGGTATAAAACTTCTACAGTCGCTTTTCTTTCAAACAGTGACACAGTCAAAGCAAATCATTTTCTTCGGCCCTAAAAAGTTCCTAATAAGACAACAGTATGGTGTTGACAATGACAGAGTCTAAGACATGTCATGAAATAGCTAAGAATTTCAGAAGGGGTCTGAAGGCCTTCTCCATTTTGGTGTGAAAATCTACAAGAATATCTTCAAGTTTTCCAGTCATTGTTACAAAGAAAGTCGATCCATATATTTTGTCAGTTTTAGTCATGAGGAAAATTTCAGTGTTCAAAAGCACACTAAAAATACCTGAAAAAGAATTTATATATACTATATTTAGTGGAAAAAACCTCTATAGTATTTTGCTTTATGTAATGTATCTCAACTTGCCATAATGATAAGAATGCCACACTTGAATATTTCACCGAGAGCAGAATTTCTAGGTCTGCATGTGCCGCAATAAATAGAGTTTGATTAAACTTTTGAAAGATAATTGCAATAAAATACCCATTGCATTGTGTATTCTGACCAATTTCAAAAAAGCAAAGAAAATACACTATTAGGATTTACCCACATACAGGCATCTTTTAAAAACTGCTTAGCAAAAAACAGATGACTGGAAAACAGTAAAGGCAAGGGTAGCATTAAATATACCTGAGGCTTTAGCCAAATTATAATTTTATGTTTGGATGCCATGCTTATAATATTAAGTAATGAAAATGATTTTTTTACTTGGTGTCTGTCATCTGACACTATCAAGTCACTTTATAAACATGTTAATAAAAATGATACTTAGATGACAACTGAAACAGTCTGCACACTGTCAAAAATGTGAAATCTTGACATATTTTATCATTACATTGTAAAGCCTGAGCTGTGAAGCTGGGTGGGAAGTAGAGAACAAGTAAGAAAAATCCTCAAATTAAATAATAAGTATATAATCCTAAAAACATAGTAGTCCTTCTAAAAAGAATTCCAGGAGCGCAACTAGAGTTGGTTAAATCAGTAAGTCAACAATATCTTGGACCCAAATTCTTTCCATATTTCCTCTTTGCTATCCTCAATATATTGGCAAACACCTCCATGTTAGCAAGTTGACTACCAACAATTCTAGGAACCCAAGCAAAAAATGAGAAGCTGTTTATTACGTATATTTCTTTTGATCCCCCGAAGAAATCTTTCATAGGGGATGTCCTAAAGACTGACCACTCGGAGCTCATTAGTCATAAATTGCATCACCTGACCATGCCCAACCACTTGTAGGCAAAGAGAATGGGTTCACTATGGCTCACATCTGGAATGAAACATGGGGTTGGGTCCTCTTAAAGTACATTGTTAGAGGAAAAATGTGGAATTCCTCAATAAATTAGTGTTTTATTATAAAGGAAAGAAGTGATAATGGTTATTGGCTAGCAACTAACAAAGACTGTAATAAAAGCTTACAGGAGAATATTGAAGAAAATAGCTAACAGACTCAAAAAGAAGCCCAATTTACATTGCTATTCCAAATCCTCCATCATTTAAAAATCTTTCCCATGCTTGCTCAAAAGTTAAGTACCTAGATGCAGAGGATAATATCACTGTTTTTCTCAAGGTACTTTTAACATCTCATAATGAAGGTCTTGCAAAGAAAAATTCCATAAAATTATAATAGTGACCTTGATTTTTATATTTAGAGCTACCAGGAACAGAAACATGAAATAGAACTCAATTGCTTTAAGTTTCCTTTTCCATCTCTAGCTGCAGATATCTATAGAATAAATAATAAGATGGCACACCTATGGAATATATAGTAAGATGGTGTCCTTCATCTGACTGCTGGACAATAAAATATATACAAGACAACTGTTATGGAATGTGACACCAAGGAACTGGTCACTTTGGAGCTGTATTAAATAAACATTGAAACATTTCCTGTGACAGTGAGCTGGCTAAAACTGGTGGTGATGTTACTCAATGCTTTGATACAGTACTAGACATATTTGCCTCGTGTTCTTCCTTCTTAAGGATGTGAACCAGTGTAGGAAAACTTGACATAGCATCTATGGAGCTCAAGGAAGGGCAGAGGAGAGAGAGAGAGAACTGAGGGAAGAGAGAGGCAACGTGGCTTTAAGAAGAACACATGTTCATTGTCATATCAGTGCTGTTTATTCTCTTCCGTCTATGGTACCATCAACAGTAAAACAGGAATTTTTAATAAAATTTTAAAATGGAGAGCAATAGCAGAAATATGATGTGGTACAAAGAACACAGACTTTGCAGTCCAAGATCTGCATTGCAGTCTGTGGTCATTAGGTAAGATGGCCTCTGTTTGCAAGATCTAATTTCTGCCAGCTTCAGTTAACTTGTCCCCAGCTGCAATAAAGAGAATCATGTTGCCTGTGTCTCACAAATTGGTGAGAACGTTAAATGACATAGGATGTGTGAAAAATGTACATGCATGTTCCATAACAACAGTTTCCTTCCTTCCTTTGTTTTGCTATCATTCCATCCTAGTGGGTCTTTCCCAGTCTCTTTTTTCTTTTCTTGTTTTTTTTAGCACTATCCCCACTACCTAAAGAGCCGCCACTACTTGTTCTGAATGAATGGCAGAGCCAGGGCCATGACATCACTCCCATAAATCTGTTCCTTCACCTATATTTCCCAGGATCGATAATGGAACTTGGTAGAAAAATATATCCCTCATGAAGAATTTTGTTTCATAAATACTTGCATGGATGAACTCTAGATCAAATATGAAGATTTTATAAAAATTGAATCCACAACTTACTAACTGACCTAAGACATTTCACCTAACCACCTGGAAATGGGCCTGATAAAAGTACCTACATGTTAGGGTGATTATGAAAATCTAATGAGGGAGTACACATAACGAGCTACAGCTGTGCATTGCACAACATAAGCACCCCATATATGTAGACTATCATTATTGTCCTCTGACATAAGAGACACTAATATTCACGATTCAGTATCATATGGAAAATAATTTTAAGATGATGAAAACAGAATTTTAACTCATGTCCCAATCAAAAGGAACATACATTTTTCAAAAAACACAAAAGGATTCACATTATCATTACACATACATCTTGACTCCAAGGATATTTTACTATAAAAAATATGATAAAGTCACATCAATAAAGAGATCCAGTTGTATGGACATGAGCAACATTGCCTACAAAAAAAATCCAAAGTTATGATTTTAAAGATTTTTTAAATTTATTTATTTATTTGAGAGAGAAGGAGCGAGAGAGAGAGTGTGTGTGAGCCTAAAGGAGAGGAGGAAGGAGAGAGACTCTGAAGCAGACTCTGTACAGAGTGCAGAGCCTGACATGGGGCTAGATCCCATGACCGGGAAATCATGACTTGATCTGAAAGCAAGAGGCAGACAGTCAACTGACTGAGCTACTCAGGCACCCCAAAAAGTTACCACTTTAAGTAGATAGTCACTAAATTATCAGATTCAGACATAAGAGTTGGATAAATTATTTTAATTTAATTCAAGTTTTAAGACCCACTTGTAAAATACGTACAAACAAAACTAGTTCTGATATTCACTTACAAAAGTAATTCACTACACAAGAGGTAAAATTCACTGGCAATTACCTAAGTATCTTGGAAAGATGGTCTTGGAAACCATCTTCTCTAACCCAAACTCACATTATGAGTAGAGGTCAGACCCAAGCTAGGATCTCTCTCTCCACTGATAAGCCATGTATTTTTACTTTTATCAAAAGCTACCCTACCACACAGACACAGGTTCTTTATGCATATTTTTGACTCTTTAAATATATCCATTCTTTTTTGATACTTACTCTTTATTCACATGGAAATATCCATGAATAGTGGAGGATAAATAAAAGATCTAGATGGCTAATAATACCACAGCTATTTCTCCATTATTCCATGAGAAAAACCAAATCATACCAACTTCACATCAGCAATCTTACATCTACCACTGCATTGGTTTCACTGTCAATGGCTAATTTTGTCACACAAGAAATTTCTAATTATCAAGTATTACAGTATTATAGCAACAGTTCACTATAGGGGTCTCTATTATCTAAAAGAAGTGTGTCTGTTCTCACAAATGTGTAATTTGTTTCCTATTTGCTTACATTATTTGCTCTCAATATCAAGCTTCAATCACACATACCCATAGACATCATTTACTGAGTAGAAGTTAAAATATTTAATTTTTAACTTTTAGGTGCAACTTAAATTAGATAATAGGTTTTTTACTCTAATAGATAACACGATATTTGAATTTTCAGAGCACATGGTGAATCGATCTAATTTAAACATACTTTTAAAGAAGGAATACCCCTACCTTTCTCTTTGAATGATAATGGGAGACCAAATCAACTTTCAAAATAGGACCTTGTAGAATTCTAAGAGACTCTAAACTCTGTCTTCCTGAATTCTAATTATTATCAAGGCATTCTGATAAAAGTTGACAACTGGGGGCCTGGGTGGCTCAGATGGTTAAGCGTCTGCCTTCGGCTCAGGTCATGATCCCAGGGTGCTGGGATCGAGTCCCGCATCGGGCTCCCTGCTCCTTGGGAGCCTGCTTCTCCCTCTGCCTCTCTCTCTCTCTGTCTCTCATGAATAAATAAATAAAATCTTTAAAAAAAAAATAAAAAAAAATAAAAGTTGACAACTACGTATGATCTTTCAAGACAAACATTTATATCACAACTAAAATTTACAGTGCATCTTCATCATAATAAATTTGTAAGAATTATTTGATGTTGATAATTCTTATGATAAATTATTTTAATTTAATTCAAGTTTTAAGACCCACTTGTAAAGTACATACAAACAAAACTAGCTCTGATATTCACTTACAAAAGTAATTCACTACACAAGAGGTAAAATTCACTGACAATTACCTAAGTATCTTACTACTTTCCATTGCCACTAAAAACCTGCAAGGTCATTTGAACAGACTGTTATATAATCTGTATAATATTTTTCCTAGAAGCAAAATATAGTTTTGGTAATCAATGTAATACAAAATATGTAATTTCAGTAGGAAAAGAAAAAGTATAATGAAAACATAGGCAATTCAAACAAATAGTTCTTGATTTCAATAAAGAACACAGGTCTTTAGAAAGTCTATGAGTAGGCTATGACTGGAAGTTTTCAGTTAAATTTCAATCCTCATAGATATTCAACTCAAATCATAATTTATTAAGTATTTACTATGTTCCAGGGACTATAAAGATAAAAAAAGATGGGTACAACATAGCCCCTGCCCTTAAAGCTGTAAATTCAGTAATGGTAGGGTAGAAATTATGTCTGGCTTGTTCATGGATACATTGTCAGGAATGAAAACGGTGATCAACATGAAGGAGAAGTATTTAATTTGTGTTGAAGAAACTTATGAAGAAAGAAAAAGAAGATCAGAAGGAAAAGAGAGAAGGAAGAAAAGAGAAAGAGATGAGGGGGAAGGAAGAAAGAGAGAGAGAGGGAGGAAAAAACTTACCATTTAGCTGGGGAGACAGACACACATACAATCATCTATAACACAAGAGAGAATGTGTGAGTTGTATTAGAAGTACACAGTGCGGTTATTATAACTCAGATCATGAAGATTAATTGGGGGAGGGGAACCAAGAAAGCTTCAGGTAGGAGGTAGCATTTGAGATGACTCTTGAAATACAGGTAGTGGTTTTGTTGATAAAACTGAGGACAAAGAATGTATCAAGGGGAAAAAAAGAGTAAAAAAGAAACAGTGAGCAACAGGACAGAACTGGGAACGTGTTGGACTTATATGGATAATATGTTTGTAGGGTAAGAAACACAGGATGGGGAGATGACTTGGACATAGAACTGAAAAGGAATATTGGTGCCACTTCATAAATGTGCTTAAAAACCATTGCAGTAGAGTTCCATGCTCTGGGAAGCTGACGCTATTTAAGGAGGGAAGTATCTTGGTTAGAACAGGGCTGACCCATAATCCCCCAGACACCAGGCTTTCCTCCTAATCTGTGTGGACCTTGTAACAGCCCTACCAATTAGACATGTACCTACGTGATTTTATTGTTTGTTATAGTTATATCCCCCAAGAGCTAAGACAGTTCTTGGCACAATTAAATTGGCATTTGCACAGAAGAAGCAATGTGGTGGACCTCAGTTGAGATCCTGAATGTGTACTTATTCAGGAGGACTGCACTTCTCTGAGCTTCAATTCTACCATAGGACATAATAATGACTATTTTTTTTTAGTTGTACTGAATCTAATCTATTATGGGAGACAGGATGATGTGCACCCCTACCTGCTAACAAAGATATCCTAAATCCTTAAATGATTTCCAAGGTCTTTTCAAAAAAAAAAAAAAAAAAAGATATCCTAAATCCTAGAACACATGAAAATGTTATCTCAAATAGCAGATGGAATTTTGTAGAGATGTGATTAAGTTAAGAATCCTGAGATGGGAAATTTGTCCTGGCTTACTCTAGCAGGCCCAATATAATCACAAAAATCCTTAGAAGAGGGCAGCAAGAAGATCAAAGTCAGCAAAAGAACATGTGATAATGGAAGCAGAGGTTGGAGTGGTATGCATGGATGAGGAAGGAAGGGGCCAACAATCCAAGAAATGTGGGTAGTCTCTTAGACACTGGAAACGACAAGAACATCAATTCTCCCCTAACCCTCCAAAAATAACACATCCCTGCCAATACCTTGATTTTAGTCTGAAGGATTCATTTCAGACTTCTGACCTTCAGAACATAACAGAGTAAATTTGTGTTGTCTTATAACACTAAAGGTGTGGTACTTTGTTACAGTAGCAATAGGAAACTTATACACACACACATACCTGGAACAGAGGAGGTATTCACAAATAACAGATTTTCTTATTGGATCAATAAATATTTCCTATCTATGCCGATTTTTTGAATCTTCAGAATAAAATGAGAGTAAGTGAGAGGGACAGGGAGGCCATCGTAATAGGGACACACTGTACTAGTCCAAACACAAGGTAGAGTGCCAGAGCTAGGGAGGAAGAGAGGGGTGAAATGTAAAGGAGGGGACAAGTGTCAGACTATTTCAGAAAGAAAGTCTGATCTATAAGTAGGCCATAGATATGAAAAAGAGGACTTAGGAATGATCATTACAGTCTGGAGTGAAAGAGTATGCAAATAAACTAACTCCAATATTAGAAATAGCAACAACAGGGGAAAATGCAAGTTTGGGAGCTCACATTTTGAGCACGTTGCATCTGGGGTGAGGAGCGATTGCTTAAGAATAGATTTTAGCTACATATATTTTAAGAAATTGCTAACGGTCAATAAGTTCTCAAAGGAGAAAAATAAGAAGCCACGGCAAAAACCTCTAAAATTGCCCGGGCCTACCCACATATATAAGGCGTAGATGAAGACACGGGGGTGAAAGGTAGGGTCAGAGGCAGCTTTAAAGAGAACAGTGCCATAGGAAAGATAGTGCAAAAGCGGGATTGTGAGGGTTCAGGGACAAATGAGGAAGGGAGGCAAACAAATGCACATAATTCTTTCAAGAAGCTTGATGAAGAGAACAGGATGGCTTTGCTGAGATATACATTCCTTTAGGGAATGAAGGCTTGAGTGTGTTGGTGGGAAGAAGGAAGATGTTAACGGTGAATGGAGACTGAAGAAGAAAAAGGAGAGGGAATTAGGGAAGGAAGAGAAAGCATGAGAAGCACAGGTGAAGGAGTTAGCCTCTGCAAAAGGAAAAGCATTCCATGTGAGAATAATGCTTAGTTATGGGTCTTGGCATTATTCGGAATTATTGATATTTTTTATTTTATTTATTTATTTTTTTTTTCAGAGAGAGAGTGCATGAGTGGAGGGAGGGGAAGAGGGAAAGGAAGAGACAATCTTTAGCAAGCCCCGAGCAGCTCAAAGCCTGCAGCGGGGCCCTATCTTACCACCCTGAGATCATGATCTGAGCCGAGATCCAGTTGGAAGCTCAAACAACTGAGCCATCCGGGTGTCCCTGGAATTATTGATATTTAAACAAGTGTGTAAATTAGAGTAATATGATTCCATTGCTTTAATGCAATGCAATAATACAAATATAAATTGCATTTAAGAATGCAAATGAGAGGCGCCTGCGTGGCTCATTTGGTTGTGTCGACTGTTCATTTGGGCTCAGGTCATGATCTCAGAGTTGTGAGATGGAGCCCTGGAGCAGGGCTCCGCACTGGACATGGAGCCTGCTTAAGATTCTCTCTCTCTCTCTCTCTCTCTCTCTCTCTCTCTCTCTCTTCCCTTCCCCTCCCCGCCCACACACTCTCCCTCTCTCTAGAAAAAAAAAGAATGCAAATAAAAAACTGGAATCTTATATAAAATGCATTTTTTAGATTTGAGATTATCTTAGCATCATATGATTCTAAATATATGATGAAAATATTTGAAATATAATTTTAGGGACATGAAAGCTGTATTTGTATTAGTATCTTACACACACGCGCGCACACATGTATATACAGATATTCATGTGTTCACAAAGGTTATATCTATAATGAATATTCATAAGGTAGACATCTGGTCTTAGCCAATATTTTATTACTAGCTCCTAGCACTATCTCTGTTATATACTAGACTTTCAATAAATGAATGAACCCTGAGTGAGTTTTCCCCTGAAGTTCTGAGGAACTACTTAATTGGCATTTGTCATGCTACATTGTATTGTAATTTATGTTTCATATGATATTGGCACCTAATAAATACATGATTGTAAAAATTATATGTGATATCATTGACAGGCCTTTAGAACCAGAAGGCACAAGGCCTCACAAATGGAAAAGTAAGTTTATTACCTCTTCATCTAGATGGTCAGCAAGGCTGAATGCTAGTACAAATTTCAACTCTTTGTCATCACTCTGATAAATAATGGCTCTCTTTCTCTTTGCAGACTGTCTTCTCTTTCTAGAACACAAAATCAAGCCACTCTATTCCTCTGTTTTAACATTTGACACTGCCCATTGCCTACAACACAAGATCCAAATACCTTTATTCACAGCGACATTAATGTTTTCATAATCTATCCTTCATCTACATTTCTAGATACGTCACCAACAGGTCACTGCTCTGACCCCACGTTATATTCTATGTAAAGCCACAAAGAACTATCCTTCATATTTTAGTATCTGTTCCCTTTTTTTGCCAAGAAAACCCTTCCTTGTTCTTCCTTGCATAAACGCCAATATCAATTACTACCTCCTAGGAAAAGTTTTATTGATTCATTGAGACAGAGTTGATTATGTCTTTCTCTACATCACTCTCTCAGTGTTGCAGAAAACTCAACTTCAGCTATTACTGAATTATACTGTAATTACTTCTTTGCCAGTTTGTCCAACTATACCGAGTTCCTTGAAGCAGAGACCATGACTCATTAAATTTTCTTTTGCTCTCTCGTGCCCTCCACAGAGTAAGCATTTAGTTTTTGTTTGTTTGGGTTTTTTTCAGATTTTATTTTTATGTATTTGACAGAGAGAGAGAACGAGAGAGCACAAGCAGGGAGAGCAGTAGAGGGAGAGGGAGAAGCAGTCTCCCCACTGAGCAGGGAGCCTGACTCGGGGCTCGATCCCAGGACCCTGGGGTCATTATCTGACCAGAAGGCAGACGCTTGACCCACTGGGCTACCCAGGCACCCCACGCATTCAGTTTTTGAATGACTGAATAAATAAATGAAAACACTACAAGAAAAAAACATCTAGAAAATGTATAAAAGTGGACTGAGATGGTCAGTATAATACATAATTGATAAAGATGATTTAAAAGGCTAACAATTTACCCAAATATTCTCACAAGTCAAAATGAATGAGACTCAATCTTGCTACATCTCTTAAGTCCAGATTCTTAACAAAATCATATATTTAGTTGAACTGTATGCTGACCAATTTTAACCTACAAAATGACAGCTTCATACAGTCAGCTTAATGCCCATCATCTGATGACAAAATTCACCTCTGTTAGCCACATCCCCTGGAGAAAACAGCAACACAGTGAAACCAGCCTCTTAAATTCATGCTCAGAAGGAACATACTCTTCCATGTTTACTCCCAAGTAAAAAACATTTGCCCCGGCACCTACAAACATCAGCTGGCTCTGAAGTCAACACACGGCATTTCCCCGAGCACTAAAAGTAAACTCTAACAAAAGAACAACAAAAATAACCTAAGCCTGAGTGAAGCATGATTGTCAGTGAGTTCGGTGTCAGCACTGCTCCCTGATCTAAGTATTGGAACATTAAGGCTGCAAAATCAAAGCCTTAGGTTGAATATCCCTCTTCCTATATATCTCCTAGTTATCTAATTACACATATCAAGAGATTATTATCTTAAAAAGTAAACTCATTTCTGAAGTATCTACTATCATTTATTCAAAATGCTACTTTCCCAGAATTTAAAACAAAATATTTAAAAACTGACAGATGACATTAAGTTGTCAGAAAACATGAAAAGAGCCACCGTTTAGTAAGTACTGTGTGCCTGAAGCTATAGTAAGCACTATGTTAACAACTGTATTCCATCTATAGGATGTCTAGCATGTGTATGTGTCTGCATAAACATGCGTACACACATGCTCTTCAAGAAGAGGAGAATAAAGTGCAAAAGGGACAAGGAACAGCCTAAAATTATACAACTAAAAAATGGGGCAGTCAGAATTTATACTAGATTTGTCCAACTCCAAAGTTCACACTCTTAACCACTGCACATGAAATAAACTAAAAGACAGGCTTCCGAGTACAACCATAATGTGCAAGTACATAGAAATACTTGGGAACTTAAGTGTTCACAAACATTGAATTTCACAAATGATGAGTTCACTTCAGCCTCTAAGTCTGCAATGCCAATATTCTGGCCATCATATCACAGAGTGATTCCAAATCTATAAAGGGTAAAGACAGGAAAATTAAGAAAATTATAAAAGTCGTTCTGACATAGTATAAAATAATAAAATGTCTATTTGATGGGGAGATGGGTAAAAAATGAAGGAAGACAGGAAAAGTTGGAGGCTTATCTACTGTTAAGGAATTCCTTTACATTGTCATGTATACAGACATCTGATTCTTGCTGGATCTGTATTTCAACATTGATTTTTTTGTGAAATGTGATCTCTACCATAGCTTAGTTTACTTTAAAGATGCAAAACTAGAAATTTTCCAAATTGCTCATTTGAGACAGTTGAAAACAACTTGTTTCACTTTCTGTACGGTCTTCCCTGATGACTACAGCTCTGACAATTACAGCCTCTGACCGTCTTAGCCCTCACTGCCCACCCTACCCACACAACACACAGATCAGGACGCTATGCTGCCTTATTATATTATTACTGTTAACTACTCCATGAGTAAACTTTGTCTGCCAATGAGATCGTGATCCCTTGAATATGAAAAGGAAGATAGAATTTGCTTAACTCTTCACTAAATTATACCAGGTTGATTTGGTGAAAACTCCTTCTTAATCTAAAAAAAAAAAAAGTTAGAAATGACATTTAAATTCTTTCATACTCTGAAGAGCAGCTTGAATAAGAATACGATTTCATTCTTTTCCTTCTCTCTTTTATTTGCTTTGGTTTGTTGAGATTGGAATTTCATTCACAATCCCAAGAAAACTTTATTAACTGTCACCCTGGTCTAAATTAATCAGTCGAAGAAGAAAAAGGTAATAAAGGAAAAAATCTGGAAGGGTCACAATTTTTATGAAGCACATAAATAAGGAAGATAATTTAAAAGTAATTTTAATTGGCCAATAATTTAAAGAGCTTCACACTTCCATGACACCCTTCAAAGTTTATCATTAAACTTTTTAAAATTAAGCTATTTGGGATTTAGGATACGGGTCTTCATTGAGAAGCATACTGTTTTTGCCTCTCGGTTTCTCATTTGATTCAGTCAGTTTCATATTATCTTTGACCTCACTGGTAGACAACTATAGTACAGTCCTGAGTGTGACTTCATTAGCCATGTTGCTCCTTGTTCATTCCCTCTTTATATTCTGCATTCTTTCTCACTGTATGCTCTAATTATACCTCTGTTCAACCCACACTCTTGGTGACATATTGGGCAACTATCTCCTTAATTTTCCTTAATTTGATTATTGGTTCATGACTTTTTTTCCAGCCTACTAAATAGAGATCTGACCAAAACTTCTATTTGTCAGTAGATAGCGCCTTACTTACCCCTGGGAAAATAGCTAACTGAATTGCCTTTTTAAGCCGCCAGTCTAGGTCCAGTCTAAATCATCTCTGTCTGGTTTATCTTACCAATCATTTGAACACATTTTGTTGATTCTTCTCTAACAAATCTTATTTTTCTTCCAATTTTTTTTCTCTTTTATTTGTCCTTCCCAAATATTGTTTTAAATTATAAATGTTAGTTCCCTTACATAAACTGTCACTCTCTTTAATGCTGACAAATTAGCTTTCCCTTAGAAATCAAAACATCTTTCTATCCCCAAACATTTCTGAACAGTCAGCATATTTATGGGAAAGAAGATGAGCTTACAAGTCCTACACAGAAGATCAAATGCTGCCTCAACTACTTTTTAGCTATGGATCCTTGAGCAAGTTACTAACTTGAAACTTGGATTCCTCATGTTAAAATGGGGCTCACTGTAGGCAGCGTAGAAGATTCTTGTGAGAAGCGAATGACAGGCAGGATATAACATGACTCCTAGTCCAGTGCCTTGTATATGGCTGGCCTTCAAAAAATGTTTCTCCTTATCCTTTTTCACAATTTCCTGTGATGCTCAATTGACTTTCTGGCACACACAGACACACACTTATATAGTACAAAATGTTATTATGCACAAAATCTCAAAATAATTAACATACAGGTATGTCTACCTCATAGGCTTAATTTAGTTTCAAAAGCACACTTATGAACAAATAACTCTAGACAAAGTCAGTAAAAATGTATTTAGATATCCAGACCTAAGGGGAAAAAAGTCTAGCTTCTATTAAATACTTTATCACTAAAATGAATGTGTTCAATAGCTCAAAATAAATATTTCCAAATCCTAATTCTGGGGTCTTAAAAATGGCATATCTGTGATATAAGTCACTGAAAGGTATTGTGTTTGAAAACATTGTTTGATAATAACAATCATATCAATTTATTCTACCAAAGTAATATAAGTACATTATATAAGTCAGTTCTTAGGATGTGATAGTAGAAATACATACTGTTTCCATTGCATATTATGCATCATATATTTCTTATGACAGCATCAAACTGATTTGGAAGTTGAATAATCAAAATTCAGTGCATATTTATAAAACATCTATCAAATAATAGTTATTTATTTTAATCTCCTTCACTTGGCCTGAATATTCTCATCATGCATAAAATATTAGCAGCAATATATTTAATTGAATTATTAAAATGTCTAAAACTTACACCATTGTATTCTGAAAACTGGAAATTCTGTAATCTGAAGAATAAATTTGGCTGGCATATTTTCACTTTCTAAAGGACTTAAACCAAAAAAAGTATGTATCATTTCAAAGATTTGGGAGTCTAAAATGTCTCTGTGAAACAAGTTCACAAATATTTCCTTGATAAATGCTCACATTTTTAATTTTTTAAATATTTTTTTTCAAATTCAAAACACTTTATTTTTCTTAAGAGACAAATCTGAATATTAGCCCAATTTTTCAATTAGGATGTCAAAAATTTCAGGAAAATTCATTAATGTCTTTGGAGATATGAGCAATGCTTTTAACCAGAGTATGAGCTTCTTAGAACCATAAAATAAAGGAAGTTACTATATTTCTGTGTAATTGAAATTAGGAAACAAAGTATGCATTTAGAACTTACCTGAGTCAGAAATTAATTTACATGATGAATACCCAAAGGATGAAAGAGAGGGGAAAGAAAGAAAGGAGGAGGGAGACAGGCAGGAAGGAGAGAGAGAGAGAGAGAGAGAGAGACAACCCAAGAGTGAGAGAGGAAAGAAAGGAAAGGAAAGGAAAGGAAAGGAAAAGAAAGAAAGAAAGAAAGAAAGAAAGAAAGAAAGAAAGAAAGAAAGAAAGAAAGAAAGAAAGAAAGAAAGAAAGAAAGGAAGGAAGGAAGGAAGGAAGGAAGGAAGGAAGGAAGGAAGGAAGGAAGGAAGGAAGGAAGAAAAGAAAAAGAAAGAAAGTAAGTTAGCTCTACATATCACTTTTTTAAAAACTTGGAATATAAAGATGGGGCATAATCATATTTTTATTTTGCTAGGGAGGGGCGGCACACAAACTTATAAGCAGATATTGTTACATTAAAGCAATTTCAATGCCCTAATGAAAGGTTATATATTTGCAATGGAAAGTTACTTGAATTTCACACCGTAGAGCTGTTAGTGGTAAGTAATTACACAACTGGATTTCCAATGATGGAGTCCCATTGCTGTGCTTGCTCCCTTCCCAGTGGAAAATCTCTTGTGAAGCAAAGAGTGGCTAAGGGATTCAAGAGGAGGAAAACACATACCATAAAATATAATTAAAAATTGTGGAGGCTGCATATGACAAGAATAACCATAAAAAACAGATACAAACCAGCTGGCTGTTAACAACTTCTGAGTTATAAAAATCTTAAACCTGCTGTAAAGCACTCAATTCGATTTACATAACCACAGAGCTGACATTCCTTTTAGGCTCCTCTGTTGGGGATTATTTTGACATGTTTTAAAGCAACATAAAAAGCAACTGTGAAAGGAAGACATGTATCATCTTACACAGAAATTCATTCCTGCCTTAAGACTGGACTTTCATACTTTAATCTGAACCTCTTTCCTTGAACTGGAAAATATCTTTAATGGACACTGGTTGTCTAATTTTACAGCATTATTTTTCAGATGCTCATATTTCTAATAACATCGATGCCTTCTCCGTGTGTATTGTGTATTTGAGGCCCTGGCCTTACACAATTTCAGATCAGTGGTATCCATCCAAGAACTAATATCCATGGTCTATAAGAAGGGAATAATATTTTGGTCAACCATGACTGAAACAACTATAATTTCTTAGGAACCTAATGATGCAGACAACATTCTACAAAACTAACATAGCTTGCTGTAGGGAATTAAAAATAAACAAAATAAAATAAAATCAATCGTACATTGAGTGAAGTTTTGATGTATAAGTGCTGGCAGCCGAAATTGCCCAGAGCACAAAATGAGCTCTGCTGTTTGATAATTTGCTTGATTCACTATGTTGCTACATGCAGGGCATTTTATGCCTGACTTATATTTAGTCCAGTCACCTGCTTAATGTTAGAAGGGTTATAATTATATACAAGAGTTCTGACCATATAGCATGTCAATATTTCAGATCTGACATAAAATATGTATATTCATTTGAGGTTTAACCATTAGAAGTATCTTAGTAATAGTTTAATCTACAGTTATAAATCACAAACTATTCTATTTTTACTAAGAATAAGGTAAGCAAACATCAGGGCATGAGAAAATATTGGCCCCTTCAGTGAATACAGTAGAAAAAGCAGAGGCATGGAGTTATGGTTTCCAGTTTGTTTTTTTTTTTAAAGATTTTATTTATTTATTTGACAGAGAGAGAAACAGTGAGAGAGGGAACACAAGCAGGGGGAGTGGGAGAGGGAGAAGCAGGCTTCCCACAAAACAGAGAGCCTGATGCGGAGCTGGAGCCCAATGCGGAGCTCAATCCCAGGACCCTGGGATCATGACCTGAACAGAAGGCAGACGCTTAACAACTGAGCCACCCAGGCGCCCTGGTTTCCAGTTTTTACTCCACCATTTCCTAGATGTTCTGACCCTGAACAGCAAACCTGAGGCCCAAATTGGCATTTTGTTAGATACCTTTAAAAGCTGTTGGGAGTTCATAGAGAATACATGAATGCTTAAAAAATACGTTAGAACTCTAAATGAACCTTTAAAATAATTTTCTATTTTATGTGTCAGCTGCTTTTTGTTATGTTGGATGGCCTTAGCAGTGATAGTAACCCTCTTAGTTCTTTAGCTGGTGTGATTATTTAAAACCAGAAATCACCATTAAGAAAAACAGAGAAATCATACGAGTTTGGTATGGAAGAAATAATAATGGATTCAATTTTAGCCATTGACAAGTTTGTAATGACAAAAGGAAATTCAGGGGCAAATATCCAATACCGAATGATGGATGTAAAATGGTTTGGAGAGAATTATGGACAATAGTGAGGATAATAATAAAAAAGGACATAAGATCACTATTGAGTAGGATCTAAAGAGTGAAAAACAAAAAGATAAATTTAAACATCTCTCCATAACTTTTTACTTATTGTTTATTATAAAGTGTAACATACTTTTGGGGCGCCTGGGTGGCTCAGTTGGTTAGGCGACTGCCTTCGGCTCAGGTCATGATCCTGGAGTCCCGGGATCGAGTCCCACATCGGGCTCCCTGCTCGGCAGGGAGTCTGCTTCTCTCTCTGACCCTCCCCCCTCTCATGTGCTCTCTCTCTCATTCTCTCTCTCTCAAATAAATAAATAAAAAATCTTAAAAAAATAAAGTGTAACATACTTTTGCTACACTGTTGTATCTTGAGTAACCTGAACTTAATCACTGGAAAATGCCTTAGCACATAGCAAAACTGACTTCCTGGGACCTTTTAAATGTAATGTATTAGGTGAAATATACTGTTTTCATTCTTTTATTGCCTGCATCTGCCAAAAGATAAGTTTAAGTATCAGAAAAGAAGAATGAACATTACTTAAAACGTGTCTTGGAATGTTACAGCTATTTCTGCACAATAGAATGATTAATGAAATATTACTCAAATAGACAATCATGTATAAAATTACTCAAATTAATATGTATAACTATGATTTAATCAAATCTATGTATTTCAGGTTTCAAACAACTAATTCAGCAACTCTAGTGTTTGTACATCATGCTGAAAAGGAATATAAGCTTGTGCAACTGGCTAGACTATATTTCCAAAATAAAATATAAAATGAAAAGTTTTAGGCGAAATGACTTTTTGAAATTAAGCTTATTTTTATTTTGTCAGCATATTGAATCTTAGAACTGATAATAATAATAATACTTATAAAATCAACCTAAATGTAAACAAAAATCCCTCTACAACACACCTGGGAAAGAGTAGTCAAGGCATTTAAATAGGCATTTAAAGATATCAAAGTCAGGTAGTACACACGGTTTTTCAATGAGCTAATGTTTGGAACTTACTTTTTCCCCCCATAAGTCTTTCTATTTCATGAATGACAGTCATTTGTCCAGTCCTACCTTCTAGAACAATAGAGAGTTAATCTGTATCCTTTGTTAAATACCCAAAGATAGTGACCATGCTTCCCCTGAGCCCCATTTCTTCTCTAAGTATCCTAATTTCCTCCAAACAATCTTAATAAAATGACTTCTAGTTCTGATTACACAATTTGGACCAGTTGTTTTCTATCATGACTCCTCAAGACATAATAACCATAAATGGATACAATACTGTTGAAATGGTCTAGGCAAGCAAGGCTGCTGTCAAAACAGTGCAATATTTAGAGCTCATTAGCACCCTCATAATTTGTCAAGTTTAAAATGGACTTAAATGAATCACCATATTGGTAATAGTACATTGAGGTTTTATTTGCAAATGTAAAAAACTGGACTTCGGTTAAAAATATCAAATGTAATTGTTGAAATATCTGGAGTGGAATGGATTGGTGAATACATTTTTTAAAAATCATAATCAAATATAATAACCTAAATGGACACAATGCTGCCGAAAAGCATGCAAAGCTGTTGCATAACTGATTAAGTAGACAGGCTTAGCAGTCAGGTTAACGGTCTAGAGCAAGAAAAATCAGTGCCAAAATTTACTCATCTGTAAAATGGAAACCATAATAACTACCCAAAGACATATTATAGATATTAAATAAACTAATAAATGTAAGAGGACTCGGTAACTAAAATATAATAAATCCCAATAGATGATAATTATTAATACTCTAATGATCTGAAAATTACATACTCATTAATTAGCCAATGATTGACTTGAATCTTCAGTCACATCACTCTTTATGAACAATGTAAAACCCATCTTTATTGTTTCACAAAAAAATGCTATTGAATTTATTTTTCACACACTTGTGTTATACAAATGAATTTTTAAGTCAAATCAAAGCCACTTTCCCCAATGATGACAATGATCATCCCCTTAACCTCTGGCTTTCACTTCCTTTTTAGAAAACCTATAGTACTTTTGTATAGCTCTTTTGGTAATTAGCACCTGGTGCCTTCAATTACAGTTTATTGAGTGGCAATATCATTCATCTTTGTAACTCCTAAAATTCATGATAAATATCTGTTGAATATATTAATGATCATTTCTAAAGTATACATTACACAAATGACTTCTGATTGTTATGAGTATGTTTTATGATAACAAATATAACAAAAACTTACTTTAGATTAGCAGTGAGTTTAAGATACTTTATTTAATAACTATATATCCCTTACTTATTTAGAAAGTAGCGATCTGTGTGTGTTTGTGTGTGTGTGTAACCTCTCCAACTGAGAAAAGTAAATGGAAGAATTATAATCAGAAACAGTAGAAACAATAATTCAGGAACACTAATCAGTTAACTTTTGCTACTTTGTTTCTCTAATCAGATTTTAGCCTCTGCTAAACACAAAGTTTTATTAATACTCTTGACATTTAAACTGTTTTAAATAAAACTTCAGAAAAAAAGGGAGGGGCACCTGGGTTACTCTGTTGAGCGTCTGACTTCGACTCAGGTCCTGATCGTGGGGGTCCCGGGATTGAACCCCACTCAGCAGGGAGTCTGCTTGTCCCTTTCCCTCTGCCCCCTCCCTGCTTGAGCACTCTCGCTCTCTCTCACTCAAATAAATAAATAAAATATTTAAAAAGAAAAGAAAGAAAAGGGAGAAAATGAAGAGGAGCAAGCAAAAACTAGGTTGAGAGGCTAACAATGTGGGTTTGGGAATCAGACTTGGGTTCATAACAAAAAACATGGACAGATTAACGCAGAGGTTAAATGTCTCTAGTCCAAGGGTTATTGGAAAAAGGATTCAAGGGTTAAAAACTAAACAATTAACATAAACTATTACGTCATTGAAATATAGGAAAATGGAGGCTCAGAAATCTAAGGGGATTGCCAATGGCATAAATATATTCAGTGGTTAGGTTAATCAAGGACCCCATCCCCTTAATTTAGAACACAGTTCTATAGATTCCAAACTATTAGATACTCAAATTCTACTAGGCGTTTAGAGTGAATATAGATAAGAAATAGAGATTCCAGAGACTTTAGTTGTTCATTTTTTTTAAACCAGTTCATCATTCATTTGTTAATACTTGACATGATTTGCATGGTCATCTCTAATAATATAGACATGCAGATTTCCAAAGAGAGCAATATGTAAAGTTCATTAATACTCATATAATTTTTCAAATCTAAAAGGGATTTAAGTGAATTGCTTACTGGCAACAGTACATTGAGGTTTGATTCCCAGATCTTAGGTAGGTTGCAAATACCAAATGCTATTGTTAAAAGTCTCCTGTGTGAAGTAGATTGGTGAATACACGTCAAAAAAAATCATGATCAAACCTGGCACTTTTGTTGACAGACTTTGTAGTGAGGTCGAAGGTGTAATTAGGCCAGAAAATTACTTTCTCACTACTAGAATTGTTCCCTTCAGGTCCTGAGTTATCAGTCCAGAAAATTTCATTAAACACTAAATTCACTTTAAGACAACTGTCAAAATTAAGCAGAGGTGAGTCAAGTCAAGGTCCTAATATTCAAATCTTTCATTTGGATTTTGAGGTTCAATGTAAAATAAAAAATTCTATAGTTTCATTTTTCTATGAAGACTAAACTTTTTGTGAATTTCAGAAACAACTCCCCCCCTCTTTAAACAGGATGAAGCAGCATAACAGAATAAATGTAGAATTGAAATGATTTATATTCTTTGTTCACTGAGATCTTAATGTGAAATTGTAAAAATTCAAGTGCCCACAGTTATTATCGATATAACGCAAAGAGGAAAAAGAAAGAATCAGAAACTAGGTTCTGAAGATTGATATGAAACTTGGAGTGATACTTATGATGGAATTGTGAATTCATATTTTCTTTTAAAATAATCCTGAGATGGTTACAGTATATTTATAAACAACTAGTTCACTGCATTTTGAAAAGTAGCAAGACATAGGATATTCTGGTACATATTTAGTAGGTAGGTGAACAAGGACTCAGTATTAACAAACAAAAAGGAAATACATGTCATATGACATAGTGGACTTACACTTTCCAAAATCTTACAATAATAACTTAAGAAGTAAATTATTGAAATATAGCTTCAACATTTTGGCCAATTATATCAAACAGTTCCATGTTTGATAAAATATAGTGAAAAGTACTTCTATAATTCTTGGAGTCAGAGTCCACACTAAACTGCCCTTCGATGCCAGTTGTTACATTACTTCAACCATGTGATTTATCAATTACACGAATAAGTAATAACACAGAGATTTACTATAAATAAAGAATAAGGCAAATGAAGACTCACCAGAGTGAATGATTAATAAAAGGTAAGAGATTATTTTTTTTAATTATTTGGAGTAAAATAGTATGCTTGGTACTTTCAGGTAAACTATATTGTGCTTAAGTATTTATAAAGTTTAGAAATACTTTAATAGCATAAACAACTTGTTAACCACTTAACATTACATTATTTAGCAAAGTTCAATGTCAAAAAAAAGGATTAATAGATTTTTCCACAAACACTTAATAAAGGGATAGCCAAGTTCCAATTATCATTGTAATTATGTTTGAATTAAAATTCGAATATTGTGGCTTATGAAGCAATTAAATTTGATCATGAGTTTTAAAATATAATTTTCACCACATTTCACTCTACTTTTTTGCTGCCTCCTATACTAAGCTTCCAAATCATGGCACTGAACATCTCAACTCTTTAAAATATAACTATTTTTATTATATTTTTTTGAGAGAGAGAGAGGGAAGGAAAGAGAATCTTAAGCAGGCTCCATGCTCAGCGTGGACACAGGGCTTGATCTCATGATCCTGAGATCATGACCTGAGCTGAAATCAAGAGTTGGAGCCTTAACCAACTGAGCCACCCAAGTGCCCCATAACTATTTTTTAAATAGTACTTAAGCTTCCACCCAGTATTAGCAGAGAAATTTCATCAAAGGCAGTATTATAACATAGACTAGTAAGTAGAATGCCTACAAGAATTTGATTTATGTCCAATATGTTGGACATGAAAAATTTTGGTGCTGTGCTGTGTTGTGAAAATGTTTTCAAATTAAGCATGAACCATGAGAGACTATGGACTCTGAGAAACAAACTGAGGGTTCTAGACGGGAGGGGGGTGGGGGGATGGGTTAGCCTGGTGATGGGAATTAAAGAGGGCATGTATTGAATGCAGCACTGTTTGATATAATTGGCCAAAATGTTGAAGCTATATTTCAATAATTTACTTCTTAAGTTATTATTGTAACATTTTGGAAAGTGTAAGTCCACTATGTCATATGACATGTATTTCCTTTTTGTTTGTTAATACTGAGTCCTTGTTCCCCCACCTACCTACTAAATATGTACCAGAACATCCTTGGTGTTATACGCAAACAATGAATCATGGAACACTACACCAAAAACTAATGATGTATGGTGATTAACATAACATAATAAAAAAAAGCATGTTCATGAAAATTTGAAGTGTTCTGTAAAGATTTGTGTCTATCCTTAAAAAAAAAGTAACTTTATTTCAATTCATCTTGTTTCGACTGTGCTCAAAATATAGGTGGTATCTAAAGAAATTATTGCATTCCCTGGAAATAGTATGGACAGAACAGTGAAAATAGAGTTTATAATTATCCATTGCTGAGTTCAATCCCCGAGTGAGCTCTTCTCTTCAATTTGAGCAAGTTATTTAAATCATGTGTGCCTTAGTTTATTTATATGGAAAATGGGATAAAGAATACTTCCTTCATAATTTGACAGGAGAAATATATTACATATTTAGGAATTAGCTAAGTTCCTACCACGTAGTTGTTACTCAGTACGTGTTTGTACTCCTCCTTATTTTAACCAATTAGCTATATTGATTTATTAAATTATTTTTAATTTATTAATGTTTTGACCATATACTGAGCTAGCACCTGAAGATTACATTAGTGAAAATTATAGGCATATATATTGATTCCATGTATAAAAATAGTTGAAATTTGTCCGTAAAATGTATAGGCATTTGGAAAGTTAGATTTGTTTCTTTCCGTTGGATAATATGCACAAAGTCTTATAGTAAATCTACATTTTAACTGCAATTATACCTATAAGAGAAACATGTAACATGAAGTACCATGTAGATAAATTCAAACAACTATTTTGAAGCAAATTTCAAATATTTTTTCACATGCAAAAATATTCTTTTTGTGTGTGTTTTACATCTGCAATATGGCCATGGCTCTTCTAAGCCACATGATTAAGATGAATTAGAATAAACTTTTAAAAATGTGTTCTAAAAAGTAAAGCTCTCTTTGAATGTATTCATAAGATTTCCAAATGTGTTACTTAACAAATGCACATTTCACTTTAAGAAACCCATGCTAACTTATAGAAGAAATAAGGTATCAGTTGAAAATGTAATGATCAGTAATGAAAAGATAACATAAAAATATGTCAAATTAGGGAAGAATTACACATGCTTTTATCAATGTGGTGCTTTAGGAACAAAACTAAGTGAGATTAAGTAAAAAAGGAAGTAGCTGCTGATAGCAAATTCTAGGTACAGATTTTTTTTTCAAATAGAATGGGAATAAATATTTACTTGTAGAAGACTATAACTCAAAATATTCAGTAATATTTTGTAAAGACACACTAAAGAAACAGCACAGCAGCATAGCTCAATTTTTCACATTGCTAAGATCTCACTTTCAATATCTCTGATTCTTACAGATAAAAGAAACACGGACAGATAATGGTAGTCCATGTCACATGTGTTTAATTATAATCCTGAAATTCAAGACATTAATGCCCAGGAACCCCAGAAGCAATAGATTTCCTTGAATTCAGGCCAAGAACAACAGCAGTCTAGGCAAAATTAGCTGGATGGACAGTTGACACATTCAAGGGAAAGTGAATATTACTGTTGAGAATATGAGATAGTGCACTAATGGGAGGGATGATGCTGACCACTTTTATGATCAATTTAGAGAATTTCAAAAGCAGCAGCCTGCCTGTTTCATTAAAATAACAATATTGGCATTTCGGGGAAGTTCATATTTCTAAGATGTTTACCTTCCAATAGTCCTCTCTCATTGATACATACAGTCTTTTATTATAGATGATTGATGTGAAGCTCACTGTAATTTCAAAAATTCATAGAATATTATTATGTCATGAAATCCATGCCGAGAAAGCAATTGCCATTATAAATCAAAAAGACAACTCATATGGACAGGTCATATGGTAACGGGTTCTCTTGGAATGGTATCCTTAAATGTAATTTATTCAATAAGTAACTTAAAGGTTATATTTGATGAGATGAATCTCATGCTCAAATAACTTCAAAATATTATTATATTGTAATATTAAGAAATTAATTTTCTTGAAATTAGAGATTTTTGCAGTTATATTCACCTGACTCAATATGGTTCCATGCTATTCTTCTGAAAGTCTGCCCCCGAATATAATTCCGTAGAAGGATTTCGTTAAGTGCTATAAGGTAATAGATAATACAAAGGGCATTTCCTGCTTTCAAAGTTGAATGAAGATATTCAAATAGAAGAGGAGATTTTGAAAACCTTCACAATGCTATGTTTTCACATGTAGAAAACAGTTTCCAACTAGATGTTTTAATAGACAAAAGAATACCCCAAAAATTGACTTCTAGGAAATCATGCATTACTAAAGGATTAAACACTTGATTTTTTTTAAGTTATTTATTTGAGAGAGAGAGGCACAGTGAGAGAGGGAACACAAGCAGGGGGAGTGGGAGAGGGAGAAGCAGGCTTCCTGCCGAGCAGGGAGCCTGATGCGGGGCTCGATCCCAGGACCCCGGGACCATGACCCAAGCCGAAGACAGATGCCTAACAACTGAGCCACCCAGGTGCCCCAAACACTTGATTTTAATATTGAACAGTATACATGTTTAAAGAGAATATTGGTGATATAGCATCACATTTTTAAGTTTAACCCAAAATAGCAACTTATAATTTCATAGCACTGTGGAATAGACAAAGAGTTTGACACCCCTTTTAATCCTTAAAAACTCAACACTATTTCTTTAAGTCATATCCTTACCTCCCAGGAAGCAGACTCAAATCATTAGAAAATACCTATTTAGAAAAATAGTCTTTCATCATTGCACTTCTTAAATGAAAATTAATGGGAATATGTTTGATAAAATGGTCTTCCATCAAAGGGCTGACATAGGAAATGATGAATCATAAAATTATATATATATCATGATGATCAAAAAGTAATCATTGACATAAGAGGATTTTATTGGGTGAAAAATATTTTTATTGGAGCTAATTGGAAGAAACAAAAACAATTTTTTTAAAAACAGAGGAAATGATTATAATCTGATGCCATAAATACGGGAAAGGGCCCATTATTCCCAGAACTGCTATGCTCAGAGAGATATATAACTGGTATTCTGTTTGGAACAAGGCATAAGTCCTGTTTTGAAAATCATCATAATAGAACTAAATATCAGATGACATCTTGCTCTTTAAGACTTTGCAGAGCATTTTGTGCTACATTAGCTTCTTCACAAAGTCCTGTCAAGTAGGAGATATGGCAGATCTTATGATGTTTGGTTTGTGGATGATAAAGTATTTCAAAAGGCAGCTTGATGTAGGAAAATAACCAGTAAACTGCAGTCAGAAAACTTGAACTGCAAACTAACTCTATCACATAATACTGAAGCTTTGAACAAGTCTCTTAGCATTTTTCTCTTCTAAAATGACGTCTGAGGTAGCAGTACCTACCTTGTGATAATTGAACAGTTGAGGACAGATAGTGTTAGTCAAGCTCACACTGCTAGCAAGTGCTGAAGAGAATGAAAGCCAGATTTTTCGGTTCTAGGTTAGGAGGAGCAACATCACAATACCATGTTGTTTGGAAAATACCTGTCCTTTAAAAAGAATCAAAACCTACCCATTATATTCCAATACCAACAAAGATAAAAGAATTAAATCCATGGTGGCCTTCTCTACAAATCAGGCTTCTGGCAGCTTTAGTTAAAATGTAAAACGGCACAAAGATCTTGAAAGAGTTTAGTCTACTGTGTATACATCCTTAGCCATATATCAACAAGTGAACATGATAAAAAGCTCTCACATTAATTATACTGACTACTTCCTTAATGAAGTGCAAAAGTGTTTGTGTAATCTGATTCAATTTATTGAATTAGGTTACAGTTTTATCATTTTGAAAACCAGCTTCATTGTTTACAGTATATGTCAATTCATTTCCAACAATTAAATAGCACAGCATACAGCTGTAATCAATTCAGAGCAATCTCCATTTTTAAGGTCTACTACCATTTGTAGTATGCATATTTCTGAAAGCAAAATATCACAGTTTAAACATATAACAGTACCAATGACATTTCATATCCATAAAGCTTATTCTGCTCACAGATGAAAATTTATAAAAAGAACTCATTGTCATTGAGTCCTGAAAAGTAAACATGTAATAACAAATTTTAGTGTACTCTATAGAGTACATTTGTATGAATTTGAATAATTTGCCAAACTGAGACTTTCTAAACCTAAGCTCTATATTTTTTAAAGTTATCATTTTTTTCTTAAATCCAGTGGTGTTGATGTGAGCATAGAAAATAAGGGGCACTTGGGTGGCTCAGTCAGTTAAGCGACCAACTCTTGATTTCAGCTCAGGTCATGATCTCAGCGTCATGAGATCAAGGCCCGTGTTGGCCTCTGTGCTGGGTGTGGAGCCTGCTTAAGATCCTCTCTCTCCCTCTCCCTCTGCTCTCCCCCCCACCTACTGCTACTTGTGTGGACACTCTCTCGAAAGAAAGGAAAGAAAGAAAGAAAAAGAAAAGAAAGAAAAGAAAGAAAAGAAAGAAAGAAAAAGAAAGAAAGAAAGAAAGAAAGAAAGAAAGAGAAAGAAAGAAAGAAAAAGAAAGAAAGAAAGAAAGAAAGAAAGAAAGAAAGAAAGAAAGAAAGAAAGAAAGAAAGAAAGAAAGAAAGAAAGAAGAAAGAGAGAGAGAGAGAGGAAAAGGAAGGAAGGAAGGAAGGAAAGAAAGTCAGCAGTAATAATAACACCTGGATCAGCCAGTTCAATTGCAATAATACTTCAACTTCATTTTCAGAATGGTACTACAAATTTTATCATTTGACATTCATGGCAATTCAATGAGAAAAATAATTTTGATGTAATAAAAACATTCTTGTATATCAATGAAGGATCAAAACATTTGACTTAATTATTACATATTTAAAGAGTAGGCTGGTTGGAAAAGTCCTATGATTTTTAAGAACTGACTCCTCTCTTGGGGACTTTTTTATTTTTTTTATTTTTTATTTTTTTAAGATTTTATTTATGTACTTGACAGAGAGAGACACAGCGAGAAAGGGAACACAAGCAGGGGGAGTGGGAGAGGGAGAAGCGGGCTTCCCGCCGAGCAGGGAGCCCCACGCGGGGCCTGATCCCAGGACCCTGGAATCATGACCTGAGCCGAAGGCAGAACCTTAACGACTGAGCCACCCAGGCGTCCCTGGGGACTTTATTTTTTTTAATTGGAAAGTCAAATCAAAGTAATTTGTGGTAAAGGCCAAAGTCTTTCATTTAAATCCCTTTAAGAGTTCATGTCTTTCTACTACCATTTGTAATGATCTTTACGTTAAAATAATACTATTTTTTCTACCCCTGGTTCCAAATCCTACCATGGCCATAGGATTGCCATTTCCTCCTATTAATTTTGCAGCTATGTACCCCTTCATGGAGTACTTGTGAAAGAGGGGCAAAGAGAACAAAGGAGGAAAAAGCATTTAAAAATTTCTTTCAACTGAAAAAAAGTATTTGCTAGCTTACTCTAGTCATTGTTCTACCCATGAGTTAACTATTCCATCCATGAACGAACATGTAACAAAAAGTTTGATAACCTGTAAATATGAAGCATTCATCTCAAAAGTAGTTTTTTAAAACAATTTTTAAAACAATAAAAATATATAAGAATACAGACCCAGAAAGATGGATATCTTTTAACTAGAAAGGATCCATGTCAAGTTTGGAAGAATAATTCAAAGTAAAATTAAATAGAATCATCAAGTTTTATAATTAGAAGGGAATGATAATCTTATTCGATCTACCTCCCTCCAGTGCAAAATTACCTTCAAATTTCCCTAACAGTGATTACTAAGCTAGGAAATGGATGGCTGAAGTCAGGGAGGGAGATAATTTCTTTTTCAAACTATTACTCTTTTGTACCATGAAAACTATCCTATAAAAATTAATTAAATATAAGAACTATGGCTAACAACTTTTCATCCCTTTTTCTGCTTGAACTCTTCTGTCAGTAGGGAAAGTTAAGGCTTTATGAGTAATAGGTTCTACTCTTAGATAGTTCTCCATGTAGCGAGGCTCTTTTTTAGGGAAGCCAATGCAGACCTCTCTGTAATTATTGTCCATTAGTTAGATTTCTGTCTTTACAAGAGCACCATGTGAGTCTATCATCCACTTTCAGAGACTAAACATCACCAACATTTCCAAATGCCTAGCATCTAGACTAGTCTCATAACGCCTCACCAGTTTGTCAAGATCCTATTAAAAATTGTGGTGTCATGACTGAACATAATATCCCAGATGTCATCTGAAATGTTGAGTAAAATGGTCTGTCTATCTGGACTTTATATTCCTATTCAGTTAAGCTTAGGTTTATATTAGTGCTTTCAGGAGTTTTATCACAATGTTGGTTTATCTGATTACATAGCCAGATAAAATCCTTAGGTGTTTATAAAGCAGAATGTTTTCAGATCAGATCTTAAGTTCATTCATGACCAGGGCAATGAATGTTTTAGGAGACTGAATGGAAGACTTTATTAATACTGCTGTCTTTTTGACATTTGTCAAGTTCTCTTGAAATGTTTGATCCTGTCAATACTTTCAATAAGCAAATCTACTTCTTTATACAGAAGAGTGTGAAGTTGTAAAAATTATCCCCAAAATGCATGCAGAAAATATTTTAAAAGTCCAACATGATATGGTTAAATTCTTAATAACAAATCAGGAGCACATCATTAAGGGAAGGAGTTGAAGTTTGAAGTTAGCCTCAGAAAGGAAAGTCTATCAAAGACAGAGAAGGAGACTGCACAAATAATTGTTTATCTTGTTTTACATGACTTCGTTCTACAGCACCTTTAGGAATATTCAAGGTGTATCTATAGCAGAATTGGTTGTTTTTCCTGAATGAACAATATTTTTATTTCTTAGCTCTCTTGATTAGGGAGGGAACCAAGATAGTAACAGCATCTCTTACTGGGCAAGAAATTGCAGTGAGCAATAAAAGACATGTATCATACTGCATAACCAAGGGATTAGAACACTGTCTGAGAATCTTACAATAAATGGATAGTCCACAAAGCCCCAACTAATCCACACACCATCCACTACCATAATCAAAAGTTGACTCAAATCTGATTTGCTTTTCTTAATGTAAGTAAACTTCTCTTCTGTCAAGGGAGGCATCATATTACTAAAAAAGAAGCAAATAATGCCTTGCAATTAGTCAATTATGGATACTAGCAACTTCATTACTTCAAATCTACTGAGAGAAGTGTAAGTAGATTAAAACACATACTATGGCCCAGTGTAGGTATGTAAGAACACAGAACTCAATAGAAACTTGGAAGAGAGAAACAAATTACGGAAGAAAGGGCTGTAATTTTCTTCTAAATTAAGTAGATGGGAGGCCTGTCCAGAAGTCTAGTAATACGTGGTTACTTAATTAAATCTAAAAATAACAGATCTTTGCTCTAAAAGCTTAGAAAAAAAGACATTTATGAATTTCTATTATGCAAGTAATAGACCCGGGGCATATTGTGATTGGACTGAAATGCTTGATTCTAATACATATTACAAATTTGATAAAGTAAATATATTTATTATATAGTTCTTCATACCAAAGCTGTATGTACACTTAGTTAAATTATGAGCTATATTTTATTCATATATGTATTAAATTAATTCTATATCAAGATACTGTGGGCACAATGAGGATTCCAATCCTTAAGAACAGTATGATATAGTATATAATATGCAGGAATTTTAAAGACTAATGAGTTCTATGTTGCCATTTTATTTCCATAAATATTGCTTCTCTAGAGTATCAATTTGGAGATATAAATTTCATCAAGTGTTGATGATAATACTTAAATGTAGCCATCATAACCTATAAACAAACAAATTAAAGCTCTCCATTTATTTAGTACACCTCCTTTAGGCTCTACCCTCTGAGTCTTTAATCTGGAGTCTAACCATGCTTAATAGGATTTTTAAAGTACATTATGTAACACCACTGTTTAAATTTGCAACTTGTAAGCATAATAATTCATCTCAGAAATCCTTTACTAAACATATGTTAGCCATATTCACTGAACAAATATTTTATTTTCAATATCTACTCTGTGGCAAGCAGTAGTCTACATACTGGGATACCACAGTGAACAAAAATCACAAAAATCTCCCAAATGCATGTCTACAACACCACGCTTCGGCCCTTCAGAGTACCTCACCCAGTGACTTGCCAGAAGTGGTAAGCTAATAGGACCCCCAATTTATGCCCATATTCTAATATAGGGAACCTATGAATGCCACTTTCTATGGAAAAAGATATTTTGCAGACGTGATTATGTTAAGGATCTTGAGATGAGAATATTTGCCCGGATTATCTAATGAGGTCTAAATATGTTCACAAATGTCCTTACAAGAAAGGCGGAATTGTATACACCTGTGCCTGCACACACACACACACACACACACACACACACACACAGGAAAAGGCAGAAATTCGAGTGAGGGAACTACCAACCAAGAAGAAATGCTGACAGTTACTAGAAGCTCAGAGTCAAGGAACAAAGGATCCCCAAGAGTCTCCAGAGGCAGTATGGCCCTGCTGATTCTTGATCTGGCAGAATGATACCAATGTTGGACTTCTACAGAATTATGAGAGAACAAATTTTCATTTACTTAAGTAGGATGGAATAATGTGTTACAGCAGCCCCAAGTAACAGCCCCAAGTAACTAACACAGTATCCACCTAAAGTTTTAAAATTAATTAAGTTATATGATGAAGTCTAGTGTTTAAGCTGGCCTTTCAAAAAAAAAGATATTTTCTTTTTCCCTTCAAGAAAAACATAAAGGGAACATGCATTAAACACTGATAAGTTAAATGCACTAGCCTCAAAATGTCTAGTGATTAAAGTTCACAAACGTTTACCCCATATAAATGTATGAAAATGCATGCATACACATACTACATAACATTAATGGTTTAAATCGTTTGTATCATATTTACTCTTTGAGTAAAGCATTCAGTAGATTGTTATGTTTAATTTATTAGTGAAGACAATCAATCCACTCATGGCTGTTTTACTTGTGCATTTTTCAGTTTTCCTTACTTGTGAGTCTCCCCAGGGAATACAATGCATTTGTTTTAATAAACTTCTAAAAATACAAGGCACATTTCCACACTATGAGTTTTCTCCCCAGAAGTGGAAATGTGTAATGCATTTAAGATGTTACAAATGCTGACATTGCAAAAAGAGGTAGTTCAAATGTTGTTGCCGGTTAGTTAGTAGCATTTACCCAGAAAAATAAAAATATATAAACTTTGGATATACTCCTTTGAATTATAAATACATATGAGAATACTTTCCTATCATCTTTTTGTTTTTTAAGAAAAGAATGTTTCAATGGGATTAACTCTGGATTAACATTGTCCTGGTCTAGTATTTTTTCCAAAATGATAAAATTGCACTTAGAAGTTCTTACTTTTTAAGCATAATGCATGTATATTTACAAATGCTTTCTTTATCCTGAATGCATATTGGTAATGTGCCTACAAGGTCACAGTGAGAAAGATACATTCAAGAAGCAAATCTATAAATCATTCATTCAGTTTGCGTATATTTAAATTGTTTTTTTCTAAGTCAAATGCAAATATTTGGGACTCACCGAGTTACTTCTTAATATTTATATAAAATTATATTTCAAAACTAGTTTGCATTCTGCCCTAAAGATAAAAATCAGGAAGTTGGCCAAATACACTAGCCAAATTGCACTCCTGGCACAAGAAAGGAATATTTAGAATTCCTACATAACTCTTTCCTTAATTGTAAAATGCACACAATTCTATAAAAAGTATGAATGTTATTGGAACTCTGTTGCTAGGATAAATTTATTCCAAACTGGTATTTGTTATCAAAAATGATTTATGACATGTACTCAGTCCAAATAAATGTAGAGAGCACTACAGGAGGCATTGCGTTGTAAGACTCTACAAAGAGCCTTCTTTCTTTCATTAACTTCCACTTCTGGTTGCCATGGCATCCTGTGACAACCATAAATTTTGGAAATTATCACCATCTGTCCACGCCCCCTTCTAAGGTTACACACAAGCCCACTCAAGCGACCAAAATAACAAATAAAAACTTGATAAGCAATCTCAAAGTTTTTCTTTTAATTATAGATACCTAAGTACATAATATTAGGGCTGGGAAAATACTTAAAAAAAAAAAAAACAAACATAAAGATAGTCTTCTTTTTTTCCTGAGAAAACAGATGCCTCCAGGAAAGATTATCATTTAATTCCAATGTTCAATTCTTGAAAAGAAAACATGAGGGAATGATTAAGAACAAATTGATAGATTTTTATAAATTTGTCAAAATTAATAAATTTTCTTTTTCACAGGACCAATTTTGGCAACGTCAAAGGTAGATTTGCATTGTTTATACTTTTCAAATGGTAACACTGTGAGTCCAAAAGTACAGGTCAATGTTCACAGGTAGGTTACAATTTAAATCTTAGAAAGGACAGGGGTTGTTTGTTTTCTTTCTTTGTTTTCTTGAGGATTAAATGCTTGTTTGTTTGTTTTACTAGTTTTGGAAACATGATTTCCAGGCCTTTTAAAGATACTGATATAACTATAGACTCTTAGAAATACATTTTTAAAAATTCCAAACCCACAGGTTAAAAACATAGTAGAAACCATCAAACTACTTTGCTTAATATCAACAATACTGATATGTAACTTCTTCATTAAGTTTAAAAAAATAACACACTTCACATTCCCCATCTTAGAAAGAAAAAAACTGTGTGTTGTTTTTTTTTTTTTAAGAAGTCACGAATATAGAAAAGAAAGTAGCAAATATAAATAAAGTCCTGGGACATAAAATTCTATATATTCATAGTAAATCATATTCCCTGAATACACTAAGTTCTCCTTGGGAGAAAAGTGTACACACTTTTGAGAACTATAAGATTTCTTTAAGGCCATTGGATTTCCAGTTAACGTTTAAAGTGAGTAAATAATCCAAAGGATGGAAATATTAGTCTGTGTTCAACTAAAATCTAAACTTCTCCATCTAGAAAAATTTTGTGCAGAAAAAGCAATCACATCAACTATATTAAGATAACAGAATTCATGTGCAACAAATTCCTGGCAGGTATAAATCTTTGGGTAATCTCTGAAAGTTGAAAGTAAGTGAAATATACATGGAATTTAAAAAACAAAACAGATGAACATAGGAGAAAGGAAAAAAAAGAGAGGGGAGGCAAACCATAAGAGACTCTTAACTCTAGAGAACAAACTGAGGGTTGCTGGAGGGAAGGAGGGTGGGGGGTGGGCTAAAGTTGTGGTGGGTGTTAAGGGGGGCACTTGTGATGAGCACTGGCTATTATTTTTAAGTGATGACAAACAAATTCTACTCCTGAAACTAATATTACACTATATGTAAACTAGCTAAAATTTAAATAAAAACTTAAAACAAACAAATAAAAAAGAAAGTAAGTGAAATAGGTAATAGTAAGGTCATGCTCCCCATGTCTTGAAGTCATTCACTGGGCTCTAGAGAGCACTGAGCTGTTCAAAACCTACTTTTCAATTCATTTTACCCTCTTGATGAGCCTCTATTTCCTCATCCTTTTCTAGAACATGACTCTTTAAGGTCTTTTTCAATATAATGCTTAATAAGCTTGAAAGAAATTCTGGTTTCTGGGTTCATGACATACTAGGAAGAACAAAAGTAAACAAACAAACAAGCAAACAAACAAAACATGTTTGAGAAGAACATCACAGCAACTGAAATACATGAAATTGATCCTACTTCAAAAATGAATGTCCATAATAATGAGTCAAGTTTAAATTACCTTCAGTGTCTCTGTTCACCAAGCCAGGGAATTATATATTTCAGAAAGGAGTCTATGGAAAATAACTTAATATTCTGATTTTCAGTTTTGGCATATGATCATCATTTATAAACTTTACTTACCCTAAAGTTACATGATGCTGTTAACTATGTGAGGTGTTGCTATACTTAGACTGTGATGAAATCATCTTATTTCTTCACTATTTTGATAATGAACTATTTATTGTCTTCCCCTTAAAAGATTAAATGTTGATGATGTTGATGATTTGGAACCAGATCTTCCCTATCTTAATATGAATACAACCTAAAATACTTTTCATCCATAAGATAACTGCAACGCAAATTTTTCAAATACAGAATAATGATTATTAAAATGATTTTTTAAAATCCCCATAACACAGTTCATTGAGAAGTTAATTAAGTCAACAATTCTTTCTTCTAGCACACCTGAGTCTTTCAAGCATAAAATATGAACAGTTAAGATTTTAGTTACATCTAACCTATGTGGCACCAAAAAATCGCCAAATTTTCAGATCAGGAAATTTTATCTAAATAAAAACAGTTAAATTTAGCAAAGCACTGCCTATTTCTTTTCTGAATCTCAAATATGGAATTAGAATCTCAGCCAGTAGGATTCAATCACTTGAGAAACACGACTAATTAAACAAATGGAAATGATGATACCCGTTCTGTAATTGGGTCATTTTCAGCTATTGATTTCATTTTTCTATGTCTCAATTTTTCATCTGCAAAATTAGCATAAAAATACAACTCTCTGTGGCACTTTAAATAATTTGCTGTTAAGTATATACCATGGTGACTTACTGGAAAAAGATTAAATATATAAAATCAACAAATGGTTTGAAATTCAACTCAACAGATGTTTGATAAAGGTCCACAAAGGTGAAAGAACTGTTCAGGCATTCTCACAAAAATAAAGTTGAATTAAAATAATCATTCCTTCAAAGAGCTTTCTACCAAATTTGGAATATGAAATCAGATTATCCATAGTGGTATCATAGCATAGAGAAAGAGAAATGTTACAAAATAAAAGAAAACACTGATATGGGAATTCAGAGAAAAGAGGAAGACTCTCTCCTCATCCTGCCAGATTATCCTTCCTGTATCAGTTTGTGTTACATGGCAATTGTGTTCATATGTATATCTCCTCAATAATCTCCTGGTGATGGTAAGAATGAATACAAATAAAATCATCATAATTATTTTAATTTGCTCATTGGTTTAGATGAAACATGGAAAGTGGGTAAACGTAAGTAAATAAAAGCCTCGATGAACACATCCAAGGGGTAGAATCAAATGAGTTATTTTCGTATCTAGTGCATTGTTAAAGTTGTTTGTGGTATGGAACTTATGCAGTCAAGACTATTCTTTTTTCTTGCACATTTTTAAAATTCCAGAAGTGAACATCTTTCAGATGTTTCTAATGGAAATGTATTCACACTGTAGTTTGAAAAAATAGGAGATATTTTATTGACATAGTTACTGTCTTGTTTGGATGCATTTCAGTCTATTTCAGAGTTCTTATGAATGAAAACGTAAATTTAGAATCCAGAGACCTGGATTTGAATAACCACTAACAGTTACAAGCTAATTGACCTTGGGAGAGTCACTTGATTCTCTCCTAGCTTTGGTTACTTACCAGGAAAATAGGGATAATAATTTGTTTGAAATTAGTGAAAGGATTAATTAGAATCACTCCTAGCACTGTGCTCGATTTAGCTTCTTTCATTTTATTTTAAATAAAGAAATGATGATAACCCCAATGCAGTTTTGCAAGAAATTCTCATTGGTAACATAATGTTAGTGTGCACAAAACACAATTGATGGGTATAAATATCTATGTAAACATACATATACATATATAAGAACTATGACATTGGCTGACTTTTAATGTTTTTGGTATAAATGGGTAGTATTCTTACCTGTTGGTGGGATTATCCCAGGAGACATGAGGCCAGGGACAGAATGTGGCATGATATGAGAGTTCTCTGGGGAGGTGACACTTTGAGTCCTCTTAGGAGGCCTTCCAGGTCTAGAACTGAAACAAACAAACAAAAAATTTTTACAATTAAGCTGTTGTCTTACACATCATTTCAAAGTTGTTTCAAGTGGTAACATGGACTGTAAATAAATTTGTTTCAAGGACGGTTGCTTTTGCAGTTAGATGTAATAGACTTCCATCACTAATTAGATTACATGCTGAATTCATTTTCCTCATTGAAGATCAGCCACTCTTGATGCATAATTCATAGCCTGCACCTCGTTACCTGCTTCTTCATATTAATATCTATACACAGTTTGAATTGCCTCGTTTGCATATGCTAAAGTTCTGCATGCAGCCTTCAGCACGAAAATTATGCACTAACTTGTAATAATTATTACAGTCAGCCTGCTATTGATTTATGAGACTTTTAAAAACCAAATATGTGTAGTACTTGTAATGAATGATATTTTAAGGTTCTTCAGGAAATTAAAAGGCAATGGCTGCCTAAGGAAATGTTCTGCTTGTTTGATTTAATACTACAGTTAGCTGGGAGGTGGAATGAAAGAGTGATTCAGACCTATAGCACATTTTTCGATGATATGTTTTATTACTTCGCACTGCTAGCCTGATATCTAGATGATAAATGACAATACATATCTAATGTGTGAAAAGGTCTTGCAATTTCTTTATTTTTTGTCATTTAAAAGATAAGTCAAGTTATCATTTAACCCTATTCTATTTAAATGAACAGCCCCACTAGGTTGCTTTACTTTAATCCACTAAAATAAACTGGAAGGGTTTAGGATTATTTGCAGGACGTCGTTGAGAAACTGCCAGTATAGCATCTTATATCTGCCTTTAGGATAAATAAAAATACATTGTGTTTGTGTTTTAGCAGTACTTGTCCTTTACATGCCTATTGCATGAGATTAACTTTTAAAATTTTAAAAGCACAAGGTGAAAAGGAGGTTAAGTGTTTACTATTTTTGCATATAACATGAAGAATATAATTTTAGCAATTCTTGAAACAAACACACTTAGCATTATGTTTCTCCTTTCTGCCCCTCTACCATGAATGTGCTTTTGTGAAATGTTTTTCCATCATCTGGGCAGTATGTGCCTAGACATCTCAGAATCACCAGAAAGAGCCTTCATAAGTTCACATTTCCATGTAAGGCCCAAATGAGATCCTTTGCCTCATCAGAAGATTCAAAGATCTTGCCTTTATTATTTAGTGTAAGCAATATATGTGATCATTTAACAATTATTAAGCACTTGCTGTTTTCAAAGCAGTACACTGTGGAGATTAATTTGGGAGAATGGGTTATTTAGTCTTCAGGAGTTTATGTTCTTGCCTAAGAGGGACAATCTGGTGCATAAATAACTATGGAGCATACCAGAATGTGCTAAGTGTCATAAGAAAGTTGCAATCTGAACACTAATTGGAGATTAGGCTAGATGATGATATTTCCATGTTGAGGGAAGGGAGATGAGATTTCATGGCAGTAGAAGCATTAGAAGAGTATTCTGCAGGATGAGTTAGGTAGGCATGGAGAGGAAAATAATGGAAGAAAAGTGCACTCCAGTGAGAATATGAGAGATGAATGGAAACATGACAATGTATGAATGTGCAAGATTATCTCCATTGAGCCAAAATAGGTCAAGAAAGATGAGGAGCGAAGAGGGATAATGCTAGATTTACTGCCTGGGGCCAGATCCTGAAGGGCTTTGAACCAAAAGCAAGGAGACTGTGAGTTTGTTTTGCTATTCCATAAGGACATTCTCCCTCATATTATAGTATCTGTCTGGCTATTTATTCTTATTTGTCATTATTATTCTTCATCTTCAGCTGTTTCAACTCTTGTTATGTGCCTAGAGTTAATCAACAGCCCTCTGATAGTCTCCATTCTTCCTGAGTAATCCTGCTATTGACACCCCTGAGATACTAAGGAATAATGGCTAAATGTATATCTACAGCCTAGGTCTTCCTCCTGGGATTCAGACAGATTAATGCCTGTCTACTGGAAATCTCTGTTTAGATGTTCTTTAATAATCTAAAACTCACCTTGTCCAAATCTGAACTCAGCATCTTCCCCATTAAAACCTATCTCTCTTTCCCTGGTTCAGCAAAATGGCACCTAACCAACTAAGCCTAAAATCCAGGATTCAGCTGTTTCTCCCCCACCCCCCGTACCCCCGCCTTGTACACTCAAATATCGTCCCAATGAAGATGTCTCTCTGATCCATTCTCCTTTCTCTATCTCTACTTCAATCTTCCAGGTTACTCCTTCATTTTATTTGACCTACTATTACAGCCTTCTGAACTCCTCTAAGATCCACCTCCAACTTCGTTCCACTATAAAGCCTAGAGTCCAGAGTCAAGACAACACTCCATACTGATCTCAGAGGATTTTTCTAAAATGCAAATTTGATTCATGTTTTCCATTTGCTTAAAAATATCAGTAGTTCTCCATAAGATTCACTCCTTACCATGGCACCAAAGAGTTCCAATGCTTGGCCCCTGCCTACTTTTCCAATCTCACCATTTTATTCTTATATTCATGGCCCCCCTAAATGAAGTGTGTCACAGTTGCTTTGGTCTCCCATTACACCACCTTTATAGATGCTGCCTCCTTTGCCACCAAGGCCTTTTCTACACCAACTCAACCTCATCCCCATTTCACCTGGCTAAACTTTAACTATCCTTCTTACTAACCACTTCTAGTTAGTATGCTTTCTATGCACCATGATAACCCATGGTGAACAATCCTATTATAGCTCTCTCTGCACTGATCGTAGTAATCTGTGCATTTGTTTTACTCTCCAGCATACATGGCAGAAAGTGTGTAAAATATCTTTGTGTCCTAAAAACTTAACTCAGTGCCCGGATTACTATATATATTTATTTTCTTTCTTTTTTTCTTTTTTTCACTTTATGTATTTAAATAAGTTTTAATCCAACTTAGGAAGACCTTTCCCCAAAATTCAAGTATCCTACCTCATCCATTCCAGTGGTCTCGAAGTTTCCAGGAAATGAAAATTAAGGCATGACAAAAGCTTGGAATTTTGAGTGTCAGGATAATCCTAAATTACACCAGAGGTAGGGATTCGAAGGAGTATGTGCACCCCGATGTTTATAGCAGGAATGCCCACAATAGCCAAACTATGGAAAGAACCAAGATGTCCATCGACAGATGAATGGATAAAGAAGATGTGGTATATATATATATATATATATATATATATATATATATATATATATATACACAATGGAATATTATGCAGCCATCAAAAGGAATGAAATCTTGCCATTTGCAACAACATGGATGGAACTGGAGGGTATTATGCTGAGCGAAATAAGTCAATCAGAGAAAGACATGTATCATATGATCTCAATGATATGAGGAATTCTTAATCTCTGGAAACAAACTGAGGGTTGCTGGAGTGGTGGGGGGTGGGAGGGATGGGGTGGCTGGGTGATGGACATTGGGGAGGGTATGTGCTATTGTGAGCGCTGTGAATTGTGTAAGACTGTTGAATCACAGATCTGTACTTCTGAAACAAATAACGCAACATATTTTAAGAAAAAAGAAAAAGAAGAAGATAGCAGGAGAGGAAGAATGAAGGGGAGTAAGTCAGAGGGGGAGACGAACCAGGAGAGATGATGGACTCTGAAAAACAAACTGAGGTTTCTGGAGGGGAGGAGGGTGGGGGGATGGGTTAGCCTGGTGATGGGTATTGAGGAGGGCACATTCTGCATGGAGCACTGGGTGTTATGAACAAACAATGAATCATGGAACAGTACACCAAAACAAATTATGTAATATATGGTGATTAACATAACAATAAAAAAATTTTAAAAAAAGCCATGAAACCATGAAACCATCCTGTTCTGTTCTAAAATATAATTGCAGAAGCATTAAAGTTGTATCCATAAAAAAAAAAAAAAGAAAATGATAGCAGGAAGGGAAAAATGAAGGGGAGGAATCAGAGGGGGAGATGAACCATGAGAGACTATGGACTCTTAGAAACAAACTGAGGTTTCTGGAGGGGAGGAGGGTAGGAGGATGGGTTAGCCTGGTGATGGGTATTAAAGAGGGCACATACTGAATGGAGCACTGCATGTTAGAAAAGAATTTTGGGGTGAAAGTAGCTTGCTCCATGAATCTACAAGAGTTCATTTGCCTTCCCCCCAGGAAAATTCCAATTGTGTGCTTATATTCTGCATATCATGGACCACTACATCAAAAACTAATGATGTAATGTATGGCGATTAACATAACATAATAAAATAAAATAAAATAAAATTTTTTTTTTAAAAATTACATCAGGGGTCCAGAGAAAGAACACAGAGATACTGAGAGATCGCAAGCAAGATGCCATGGAGAAAGTGGGAAAGGAAAAGGAAACTAACATTTGAAAGTTTTAGCCCTTTAATTTGTTTTGCTTTTAAAGAAAATGCAACTGTTTAAGAGTACTTTATTATTTAGGCCACAGGAGCTGTCCTCACTGCCCTCACTCTGGAAGTGGAAGTCAGGCTACTAAGTAGGAACACTTTAGTTCACGCTGTGATTAGAATAGACCCAGTGGGCTTCTTTCACCCCAGATATCTCCTGCCCAATCTATCACACTGCCTCCAATTCCGCCAATAGAGATTTACTGCTTTCAGTCTTGAAGCCTTAAGATCTTTTAAAGCCTTCCATTAAAATGCAAATACCCCTGGTGGTAGTAACACCCTAAAGCCATCAACTAACACCCTACTGAGGATTACTTTACAATTAGAAGAGAGCACAGTTTTGAGATACTCAAAGAACGAAAGGGACTGGAAGAAAAGATTTGGAAGGATCGTCAAGTCACTCACGCTTGAATAAGAATTTTCCAGAATAAGAATAAGACCACTAGAACCTCTCCTTGGAGTTATACATAACTTCCTGGCAGAGGGGAAGTTAGAAGGTTTATTTATTAACAAGACTTTCCTCTATCCTCCGTGACCTATAGTTCGGTTAGGTCCTCTTATTGATGGGTTTGGTGTTTTACCTTTACTGCGGTCTTAGTCACTAACAGAGGGTTTGTCTCTAGGGAAGAGAACCGAATTGTAAAATATTTGAATATTTAAATTACTTTCCACAGAGCTTTAGGGAAATTCCAAGAGAACTGCTGTGGTACTGTGGCCTTCTGGCCACACAGGTATTGTCTTGATAACTCAATCTTCAAATACTGGCTCTCCCAATTTACTGGCTCTACCTCTATCAAGCCACAGGTTAGCTATAACTTCTCTGAAAACATACGATTAAATTAGGATTTTTTTTTTAAGTGGACCTGTTTACTTTGTAAGAAAGAAGTTATTCTTGGAAAGAAAAAATAAAAACCTAACCGAAAAGAAGAAATGAAACAATCAGCAAAAGCATTTCCTGTTGGAATGATCTATGGCCTCAGTAGTAGCCACCTTGAAGCCATCTTATCTGTAACAGTAACCCAGCTCTACCCAAGAGGATTAGAACAGCTGAACTTTCCTAATTCTAATAAAAGCAGAAGACTTCACTTAAATAAATTATTACCCTTAACAGCTTGAATGAAATCAAATTTATGACTTCGGTAATTGTTTTTGCCAGCTTTACACATGAGCCATAGTGCAGCCTTTAGTATTTTCAACCATCTGCATTAAAAGAGGAGAGCAATGGCTTAGAGGTGTCTAAATCCACATTTAATATCTCACTTACTTAGGAATCCACCCAAGCACGCTCTTTCCTGCAGTTCTGAATAAAAAAGCTTTCTTTTCCAGACAGATCCCTGGGCAGATGTCTCTCCTTAGTTCACACCATTAAATCAGTCTCATGCTAATTTCTGTCTCTCTCCCACAACTGTATAATGTTTACCAACTCTTCCTAGTCCTTTATTGTACTTATTCAGGGTGAAGTCAAAATCCAACTTAACAAAAGAACACTAAAGTGATATGAATTAATAAGAAACTAAATGCATCCAAAGAGTGGAGGCATTTAAAATGTTAGAGGGAGGGTACGTCACAGAGTTTTCAATCCCCAACCTTCTCCATAGACATCATCTTCTGCTAATCTTTTCTGTAGTTTTTGAGAGATTAAGTTCACTTTTCTTCCTGGGGGTTGGAACAGAGAAACATGTAAAATCCACAAAGAGACTGCGATGGTTATGAGTTAGGAAATGCAAAAGTAGCTACTAGCAGAAATTTTGGTTCTAAATCCTACCCGCTTAAAGAAGGGTTCCATTCAAACATTCAATTCATTCATCCATCTACTGAGAGAAAGGAGCTACTGTAGGACAAGCAATGGGCTAGACATTAGCGTTGCAAGAATAAAGACACACTCCCTTCTTTGAAGAGAAAGACAAAATGAAATAGCCTGTGGGATAATAGTGCAGAACTAAATACATGGCAGCAAGTGAGCATTGATTTTAGTCTTTAGTTGAGAATACAAACAAGAATTTTGGGGTGAAAGTAGCTTGCTCCAGGAATCTACAAGAGTTCATTTGCCTTCTCCCCAGGAAAATTCCAATTGTGTGCTTATATTCTGCATATTTTTTTCTAGTAAACTACTTCTACAGAGTCAAGCCAAAATATATGAGAACTATGACTAAATATACAGTCAAATATACAAGACACACACACACACACACACACACACATTCAGATTTCTAATTGGAAAGGTACAATTTCCCTAAGGATTTATATATCCACTTGAACATTCTGAAGTCATGAAGAATAAAGTTTATAAAGAGATTATGAGAAAATGCTTATGTTCTAAATTAAATGAAAAAAAGCAAGATAAACCTGCAGATATGCACATAATGGAGCACAAGAGAGATAGGGAAATTAAGTAAAAAAGCAATGAACATACATAGAAAAAAGACTGAAAGGAAACATACTAACATACTAGAAGGGATAATCACTGGTTGAAGTAATACATATTTTTTCTATATCTGAAGATTTTAGATTATCTGTCAAAAGCATATCTTAATTTAAAATATAAAAACAAACTTTTTCACATTATTTGTTTAACACTTTAATGACTGGCCATATTTTTTAGATAATTCATTGTGGACAAACGATGATCCTGGCTAAACTTGATCAGTGCCTGAGATTTACCTCTACACATAGCAAACCAGATATAATTTATCCTCTTAATCTTTATTGTATAGTTCAGTTCTAAAGATCAAATAAAAAGCAGATAATTATATGTAAAAATATTACCCTTGTGAGAACTATAAAATTAATTTAAATATGAAAAGTACAAATAATCATTGATATCTTCCAGATTAAATCAACCTTGCTAGTTGAATTTTTTCAACTTTCTGAAAGACAACAATATACATAGTCCAGAAAGCATATTGTTACCATATTTTCCCTTTGCATGGAGCTTTTTTTTTTCTATAGACAGCAAAACTTTGAAGGATACATTAATTTTTTTGCAATGATGGCAAATGTGAGCACTTTCTCAATCTCATATCTCTCATTTGTTTGGACTTCCATGTGTATTTCTCAGTACAAATAGATTAGGAACTAACTCACCAAAGAGATGATTTCCCACAGTCACCAAAATACCAAGTTCCACAGGACAGGCATTTAAAATAGCACCAGCTGACACTTGGAGAGCACCCTGAGATTACGGCTCATGACCACAAAGCACCCAATAGTCCTTCAACTCTTTATAGGGCAGGTGTTATAAACTGAATTGTGTTCCCCCCACAACCATACGTTGAGACCCTAACCCTAATGTGATGGTATTTGGAGATGGGGTCTTTGGGAGGTAATTAAGCTTAGATGAGGACATATCAGTGAGGACCTCATGATGAGATTAGGGACCTTATAATTAGAGACACCAGAAAGCTTGTTTGTCTCTCAGCTATGTGAGGACACAGTGGGAAGGCCATCTAAAACCAATGAAGGGAGCCATCACCAAAAATTGACCATGCTGGTACCCTGATCTCAGACTTCCACCTCCAGAACTATGAGAAAATAATTTTCTGTTGTTCAAGTCACCCAGTTTATGGTATTTTGTTATGGCACACTGAGCAAGACTGAGAAGAAAATTCTCTATATAACTGAACAAATACATATACAAACACAAAATAAAATTTCCTTTGAAAAAGAATTTAAAATAATTTTTAAAAAATGTTCTGTGCTCAAATTAATTTGGGAAATGCCCAGTTAATCCTATTCAAAGTGCATGTGTGTTGTGGAAGCACTTCACAAATTCCCAAAGCTTTTAATACTTTTGTTTTGTGGGACAGTTTCTCAGAGTTTTCACTATGCTGATATGTATTATAAATCTCTAAGAATGTGGTAAAATAGGTATTCATGAAACTTGGTTTATCATGAAACCAGTTATTTCCAGTGAGTTTGTTTAGAGACTTGTGACCAAGTGGAATATGTTCTTCCTAACAGTATGCTTATATTTAAACTATGGAAATCCCTCACGCCTCAACATTACCAAGCCATGCTGTGTCACAGGCCACATGACAATTGTCACATGTGAATTATTCTCTAAGGACAAGAAAAGCAGGAATTCACATATTCTACGAGTTGTAAGACTTGATAATTACTCAAAACACAAGGTTAAAATGAATAAACTGAAATCATCACTAACAAAAAATAAATAGGAGTTGGAATTAGCTACTCTGGTGAGGAAGAATTATTGTTGCCTCTGGCTTTAAAACTCACGCTATCTAGGCCTGAAATAGTATCAGAAATTTATTTAACACAAAACCTGTTGCACAGGTCATTGACAAAAAATCTGTGAATCTCAACTTAGTTAGAGCTACCAAATACTGAATAAGAAATTATGCCCAAAAGAGTTACAACATATCGAAATGTAACAAAGCTACTCATAAGCACTTAAGTTAACAAATAATGACAGCCAAAATACTAAAGAGAGTCCCTGTTGGACAGGTTACATACTTGGGATAATCTAGTCCTTAACGTTTATAAGCCCCTCTCCCCTTTTTTAGAATCTATACATATGGGCCACATTAAAAAATTCTTTAATATTAATGTAATGTATTTAGTTATATTAATCTCAGAATTAATATAATAATCTTCGTTTCAATTCCTTACTTTAGGGAATATATTTTTTAAGATTAATTTTTGTCAAAGCATATTATATGAATTATTTACTTACATCAATGATAAGTGACACCTTAGAAGTATATCTAGTGATTCAACATAAAAATACATTCAGATTGTATTAATATTTTGTGGATTAAAAAGCAGTTTAATGAAACTTAAAGTTTTAATTAAAAAATATAAATGTTTAATATTATTTATTTTTATATTTCCGTAGCATATACTGTTCATCAGCATATATGATATTTCTCCCAGTGAGGACATTGTTTGCAAATGTCATTGAGCAACATGTTTGTCTAGAAAGTTAATATTTTTAAACTTTAATCACCTTATAATTTTCTCTTCTTCTCATAAGCCTTTCAAGCCATAGATGGGTCTACCACAAAACATCTTTCTTTATAATTATCCACAAAGAATGACTATGATCCCTTCAGGGACAAATCCTAAAATAATTAGAAACAATAGTACATGGCTTTCTTAAGATTTTGAGAAGGTTTAATACTTTATTGGCTGCTTCTTCACAGTTCCTGTCATACCTCAAAACCACATTCTATGAAATTTAAATTTAATATTAAAAAATATTCCAACTAAAATAGGCACTATCTAAACTAAACTTTTATACAAACTATAGGCTCCATGATGACAAAGAAAAAGCTTTATTTCTTAAATTTTTTTATTTAAATTTCAATTTCAGTAGATCTTTGCAATTACTGTTGGCCAGATTTTGAACCAATAGCAATGTCTTTTATTTCACTGGCATATACGATGACCCGTTCCTAAATGTGCAGTGGCTCTGGTTGTCTATTAATCTGTTTTTATCGATCATCTTGAATTTGACCCCAAAATACACCCATTGCTCCAATCACAAAATAATATCCAAATCTCCCCCGTAGCAGGTGCCATTTCCAATACTCTGAATGCCCTCTTCCCAAATGTTTTCATTTTATTGTGGAATAGTACATAAAACAATGAAATGATCACAGTAGTATTATATTATCTAACTGGTAGGCTGGCACGGGGCTAAGTTCACAATGTGATCCAACTCCTAATGTCCATAACAAACCTTTAAGATAGGTATTATTATCAGCCTTATTTTACTGATGAGGAAATCGAAACACAAGAAAGTGAAATGCCCTACTCAATATCCCACACATAAAAAGTAGTAGAGTGGGGTTGGGACGGGGATTAGGGTAAATAGGCAAAGGATAGAGGATTTTTAGGGCAAAGAAAATACTATACATGATACAAGAGTGGTGGACACAAGTCATTATCCATTTGTCCAACCCAATGGAATATACAATACCAAGAATGGACCCTAATGTAAACTACAGACTGAGTGATTATGATGTGTCAATGTAGGTTCATTAATTGTCACAAATGTACCTCTCTAGTAGGGGATGTTGACAATGGAGGGGGCTGTGCCTGCGTGAAGGCAGAGGGTATATGGAAATCTCTGTACCTTCTGCTCAGTTCTGTTGTAAACCTAAAACTCCTCTAAAAAATTAAGTCTCAAAAAAAAAAAAAAAGTTGTAGAGCCAGGTTGTGACCCAAGGCAATTTGATCCAGAGGCCAAGCCCTGAGCACTATGCAATCTGCCTCTGTAGCATATTTGTTTGTTCATTTAGTCAACAAACATTAAATGTTAATATGCATGACCTTATAATGTGTTCTGGAAATACCAATAAGACACTGTCCCTGAGTTCAAGTAGCTCAGTCTATTTTTGGAAATAGACGTATAGAGAATTGCAATAAATCATGTTAAATACTGCAGCAAAAGTTCCAAGGGACTGTGGTAGGAACATCACAGAAGGGGTACTTCTGGAAAGCAGAGATACCAGCAAACAGGAGTTAGTCAACTGAAGAAGAGGAAAAGGGACTGGGTAAGGAAACGCCCATAGAAGCACAGCCCTCCCTTGACACACACACACACACAAACACACACTTCTGTAATGAAATCCTGAATTACTCAAATCCATGCTCATCTTCCTCAAAATGCTAAGTATCACACAGTTTAGCACACAATCTTTTTCAAATAGTTTCATAGGTCATATCCCATCTCTCCATATCGTCTCCATATTGACCTTGAGAAATATGCTAGACATGTCGGTAGGCACTGACTTTTGGCAAAATGTCTTTAGGACATTATGATTCATTTATCTACTCTAAATGTATCTATAATGTTGTAAATGTTTCATTTTAGGGAAATTCAGAAACAAGTTGGTGTTATATAATCAATTGTGTAGACGAAATCTGAATCCAACCAGTAATTAATCCATCTCCCTTTCAATATTTTACTCTGACAGGGGTTTGTATCCAGAACAAGGAAACTCTTTAATGACTCAACTGAGTTTTATCATTTTTCTGTAATTTTTATCTCAATCTTGATCACACTTGTTACTGTATTTTTTTAAGTAAGCCGTAGGCCCAACACCGAGTTTGAACTTGCAACCCCGAGATCAAGAGTTACATACTCTACTGACCAAGCCAGCCAGGCACCCCTACTACATGTTTTTAATATACGAGATGAAAATATTATACAAAGAAATAATCACTAACCAACAACAATAAGGATGAAAACAAACTATAGTAAATATGCATCAATCTTGATGTTCTAAAGCAATCAGAATCATAAATTTCTGGTGAAGTAAATCTTTACACACACAAACCATTTGTTTGATGGGTATAAGCATCTACACTGAAAAATTACAAAAGTAGATGCAATAGTTATGTTTGCATTACACTATTGTTGCTTAGAGAAGTAGATTCAAATGAGAATTAAAAACAGAATCTATGAAATCAAAACTAAGAAAATCTTGTCTTCCTGCTTGTGAATGCAGAGATAAGATGGCTGACTCCACCTAAAATACATGTTTTCACCTTCCACTGACAAGTTGTTTGCTACAGCTGAAGAAAATGTACATAACTAATTTATTTGAGAAACCTGTTAGGAAAAAAAAAACAAAACAAAACACATTCACCATTCCCCTCCACTGGGGGTATGCATGGGGAGCTGTCAAGAAATGTAGTCATGAAGCACAGAGACTCAGATACCACCCCCAGAATTCAGAGACCTCCTGACAACTTTTTGATACTCCCAGGAGAATTCTAGGCCTATGAACTAATGAAAGGATTATATTAAGACAGACAAAGGTATGCCGTTTCCAGCCTGCAGAGATTTAATAACATGCTTAATTCATTATCTGACATAGATGTTACATAAGCACCAAACATTGCTATTAATATGATTTACATTAATTGAATTCTTTTTAATACTTTATGAAAGTGTTTTCTTTAATGAATGGCCTTTTAATACTAATGCTCAATATTATAAGAAATTATGATATAAACTGCCTCTACCACAGAGTTGAAGAAGACATCGACAATTGTCCTTTCAAGCTTGAATAGACATTGTTTTATCATGGGAGTTTTTTTCTCCTAGAATCCTGTGCAGAGGCTGCTCTTTAAATCCCAGTCATTATGTAATTCTTAAATTTCTGCATTTATTTATCTATACCCAAATCATGATCCAAAAAGCTAAAAAAAGTATTGCCTTATTAGTGTTATTTAAAATGACTAAATAAGGACTTACATTTATTTTTTTTATTTTTTTAAAGATTTTATTTATTTATTTGATACAGAGAGAGAGAGAGAGAGCACAAGTAGGCAGAGTGGCAGGCAGAGGGAGAGGGAGAAGCAGGCTCTCCGCTGAGCAGGGAGCCCGATGTGGGGCTCAATCCCAGGACCCTGAGACCATGACCCAAGCTGAAGGCAGCCGCTTAACTGACTGAGCCACCCAGGCACCCCAAGGACTTACATTTAGAGCTGACATATTTATATGTACCAGGAATTCTTCTGAGCACCTGATACGTACCCTTTCATTTAATTCAATGATTTTGTGAGTTAGAAATATATCCTTTTTATAAATATGGGAACTGAGGCAGAGATATGTTAAGACATAGTGCTACTATGAATGAAAGTAGAGATCTTCTTATTCATTGGTTCAAATGGAAAAATTGTTTCATGGTTAAGTAGTGTGGCCAGCATTATTTTATAGAGAATTCTAGGAAGATAACAGCTATTACATTTATTTTTTTAAAACAAATGACAGAATTCTGTATTTCAATCAATTTCTTTATCTCTTAGAAGGACTTTCTGATCTAGAACTCTGCCTCAGATGCATGTTCAGAAAAAAAAGATTCTCAAAGTCCACGAGTCTATATCTGATGACACATTCCAGTGTGTTCCTTTCTTCCAACATTATTAGAGCCCACAGACACGTGTTGGGTAGTTAGTGGGTACAAAGACCCATCCCAGATTCTATGACAGAGACAAGGACAACAAAATACAACCTTTTCTCTAAAAAGGAATTTCTTATTGGTAGAATATACAGTTACTTATGATACTAGTCTCAAGTGATTAAAAAAAAAGAATAAATTTTCAAATACAATAAAAAGGGAATCAGCATCTGCTGTGGGTCTTGAAACATGAGTGTGGATTCTGACTGACGGAAATAAGTGAGAAGGCAATGAAAGTTTCAAACAGCATGATCAAGGGCTCTAAGGCAGAGAGTAAGTAGAGCATGAGAAATGATGGGTAGGTTAAGGCCTCCATGGATGCTCCATTTGTACAGAATTTCTAGACCATCTTTATAGATTTCATATGTTTTTATGTGCATTACAGTTCCAGTTATAGTGTAAGACCTTTGAGGGAATAAACAAGGCTTGTTTTCTCTGCAGCCTTCCCTGACCCTCCAGTACAGAGGGCAGTTAATAGTGTGAATTCTGTAGTACTAATACAACCAAAAGGGGTGGGTGAGCTTGGTAACTGAAGGACATATTGTAAAAGGCAAGGCAAATATTGAGGGTCAAAGAGTGGGCATTCAAAAAGGGCAATGCATTATCTAATTATAGCATTCATACTTAGGAAGTGATAGTATGTGAAATATGATGGGTCACAATTCTGTAGATTTTCATGATGAGATTTATTGTCAAGATAGAGATGAAAAATCATCAGATTTAAAAATAACTGAATTTAGTATGTGCTTGTTATTATGCTAAATACTTTGATATGCATTGTATGATTTAACCTTCACAGTAACGCTATCAGAAAAATATTGTCATTAGGCCCATTTTACAGATGAATGGAATGATGGAGAGAGGAGAAGTAACTCGAATAGACCATAGACTGCTAAGGTTGAAGAGCTAAACAGTATCAGGCCTGACAGCCAAATTCCACTCTGAATGGCCGTACTAATTATAGAAATATTTCAGCTCTGAACAAACTTACATTAGAAGTAAATAGCCATATATAGATGAATTTTTGAAATTTACTTTCAAGGCTGCATTTCTATTCTACAACTCCAAATATATTTATTACTTTGAATTACATGCACTATTTTGAAAAATAATTGAATGTTCCTGCCTCCATACCTTTGCACTTGCCATTGCTGCTTCCTGGAATGCTCTTCAGTTAGAGCTCTCCATGCCTCACCTTCCCTAACCCCCACGCATCATGTCACTGGGTCCAGTTAACAGTTCTGCTCCTTCACCCCAATGTATGTTTAGCCTGAGTATTGTTTAGAAATACTATATATTTACATGCTTATTAGCAACTGTGATTTCTCCAGATAGACTCCATGTGGGAAAGAATCTTTGAATATGTTTTGTTCACTGCTATATCCCCAAAGTATAGGAAGAGTGGGGACTCAATAAGTACCTATTAAATGAAAAAAAGTGAATGAGTGGGTGAAGGAAGGAATAGATGCTCAGTGCTGATCTATGGCCTTCTGAATCTACATTGTCTTCATAGCATTTAAGTACCTGAGAGGCTGGAGCTATGACATGTCAAAGAGTTTGATGGTGTCAATTTGATAATGATGATAAAGTGGAAGGCCGCTGAGTTTTTGTGTTCTTTGCATTATCCTACCTCTACCTAACTGAATACTCTGGATCTGTCTTAGTGTTTCAAAACGATGTGGTTGGAAAGAGAATACTCCATAAATTTTTAAACTGATTGCAATATGTAGAGCTTGAAATCATCAACAAGGGTATTCTATGCCCAAATATGTACATTTTTGAACTTGGTTTTAAAATCAGACACATGTATTTGAAAATGTAATTCATACTTCCATAATAAGTTGTGCATTTCTAATCATTTGATTTAATTGATGCATCTACATGGTCATCAAAAATAAACCATCTTGAGACTAAAACTTTATTCTAATAGATTCTTCCCTGCATATGCATGGTTACATACAAAAGTCCTAAAATACTGCATTTGATTACATTGTAAGGCTATATTATTCAAAACATGCCATCAGAACATTTCACTTACTAATTGGGAAGCTGAGACAGATTCCCATTTTATGCATTTAAGCAAGTAGGTTAAGTAATTACAGGCTTGAAAATTATAAAAGACTAAAAGAAAACTATACTTCACGTAATAATTTTATAAGCATGACATTGGTGCCAGAAACTATTTAAAAAATGATTGATAGAATTATCTGCATAGAAATTAAAAATGTTTTTAGGAAAACTAATGTTGAAAGATGAGTGACAAAATAGAAAAATGTATATATCAAAGACAAAAGATTATTGTCCTTAATTTATAAATAATAGAATCCAATATTAAATGGCAAAAGAATACAAATAGGAAAAACACAAATAAATAATAATAATCATTTTTTTTTAAAAACCCACATCCTCACCAGTAAAAGGGGAATTCAAGGGGAATTCAAGATCAAATCAAATACAAAATATCATATTCTGTCCATCACGTTGGCAAAGCTAAATGATACTAACACAACACTGGTAAAAGTACATACATTGCAGATTTCTCAAGGACCACTGGACTAATGTATCAAAAATGCTTTACTTTCTTATTAGCTTTTTGAAATCTTCTAAATATTTGGCAATGAACAAAGTTTTGCTTTGTTTTGTTTTGCTTTTAATCGGTAAAGCAATAAAGTAGAGCATCCAAGAGATGGATTCAGTGATATTAAAAGAAAATTATTTTTCAAACACCAGGAAAAACTAACGTGTAATGCTCTGAAAATATTAAAAGTAAATTGTGTATGTACAGAAGAGTATTTTATTTTAGAAGCATTAGCATAAAGTGAAGATAAATAATTAGAAGTAGATCCTAGCTTGCCTGCATATTCGGAGCATAACCTCTAGACTTTATTGACTAGAATTTATAACTTGGCTATTTGCCTTAGAGCAAGTTTAGCCTCCAAAAGTCCTATATATCAAGAGGAGCTGCAAATGCAAAGAAATATTTTTGCCACAAAATATGTCAAAAAGTTAAAAAAATGATGAAAAATGAAGACACGTGAATGGCTAACTACATGAAAACCTCTCAGCTTTACTTACACCTTGCAGTGGTCAACTTTTGAATTGCATTTCTTTTTTTGTTAACATTTAGTCTGACTTTCTGAAAACTAACTTTCATTTTCCTAAACACAGGGCTTCTTTAGACATCAAAAATGAATTTTATTAAATCTTGAGGTCTCCCTGTTTGAGTGAGAAAGAGTAATACAGTGGTGCCTCCTTATCTGTGAGGAGGATACGTTCTAAGAGCCCCAGTGGGTGCCTGAAATCACAGATAGTACCAAACTCTATATATATTATGTTTTTTTTCTTATACATACATACCTATGATAAAGTTTAATTTATAAATTAGGCACAGTAAGAGATTAACAACAATAATTAATAATAAAATAGAACAATGATAACAACATACTATAATGAAAGTTATGTAGATGTGGTCCCTCTCAATCTCAAAATATTTCACTGTACTATACTCACCCTTCCACCTCTCATGATGATGTGAAATGATAAAATGCCTCCATGATGAGATGAAGCGAGATGAATGATGGGCACTGTGATACAGCGTTAGGCTACTACTGACCTTCTGACATTAAGCAAGAAGGATCATCTGCTTGCAGACCATGTTAACATGAAGTAACTAAAGCCACAGATAAGGAGGGACGACTGTGTATCTTCCTACAAGGTATAGCTTCTGTGGTTAAGAAACTCCATCCTCTTTTGCTGGGTTTATGGATAAGATTTATTATACCTAAACCGGTGGTGTGTGGTGAGTAGTTTATAAAGAGCAAAGCCGAGGAGTATGTAAGATATCAATCCGAACAGGATTTAAAAGGACAATGGTATAATTTTGCTATAGAAGACATTTTGAATCAATCCAAGGAATTTCTCTTGTTTTCAACTTGCACACAAGACTCTTCATGAGGTTGGAAGAAATATTTGAAGAGAATGCCAAAGCTCATATTAACTCTCTCAACTAAATATTACAGTCAAATATATAAAGCTGCCATAGATTCACTGTATGTCAAAATGTTGATTTTCATCAAAAAGTTTTTTAAAAAGTGATGCTCCTTTCCTTATTTTGCTAGAGTCCTAAATATGTACTGCCTACAACAGTTGATTGCATGGTCTTAGTTTTAATTGCACCTGTTCTGTTCTGTTTTTGTCACAGGGCTTTGTTAGACTTCCTTGACTAATGTACTCTGAAATTCTGTGAAAAGCATGCATGTGCACGTGTGCATGCACGCACACAGTTTTGACAGTGCTAGCATTCTCCATACATGCTGAAGCCAATGGAAATGGCAAATGGATGAAGAAAAAAGAAAAAGAAAAGCCAAAGAAATAAAAAAAAAAAATCGACCTCGGCAAAAACATTCCTCGGGAGACATTTCTTCTGTTGAGAAAGCAAGTTCAGGAACATATGACAAGAAATAGACAACCTTATTTTATGTGGTTATGTCTACAGAAGTGCCAAAAAGTAATAAATCACTGAGACTGGACTGGCCCTATATGCACAGATATACTAATAGTCTAATATTGTGGAAAGGAAGATGTCCTTATCTTTTTTCCTCTTCGTAGAACCAGAGTAAATAATGCAAACTTCAGGTTTGAAAATAACAATTAATACAAGATGATGTTTCCAAACATTTCACATCCCTCACCACATCTTAGCTTTAATTGGTTGAGAGAAGTTCAAAAAACTTAATTTTTAATAAGTTAAAAGCAAAATCCATTAATTTTGACTCTGAATTAACTGCACTTAATTTAAAGCCTTCTAAATTTTAACTTAAACTAGTGAATTATTTTCTAGTAACTTTTCTTGAATTATAGATTAAAGAATACAATACCAGCCCTCAAACTAAAATCTAAAATCAGACTTGCTAATAAACATTTACCAGCTCTCCTTGATCTTCAAGCATGTAGCAGATATTCATAATTTGCAGAAGGACTTCCATATACCATATGGAATTGAGGTACACACAAAAAGTTATTAACTGACAGCAGTGTTACTTAACAGAAGCACAGATTCATTTAAGTACATCTTTTTTCATAAATGGTTCTATATATATGAATCTATATGAAATCAATGAATATGAATGCTTATTAAATTACCATATGATCAAGATATTTTCTTAGGTAAGTATATATTTAAATCTGAGATATAATAAACTCAGTATGATAGTTGATAATCATTACATTTATAATTAATACATGTGACTTCAGAGGCAGTTGTTTTCCCCAAATGATCCCCTACTTTATTCACCACAGTATTCCCATAATATACAGATGCATAGCACTCTCTATCCTGTTACAAATTATTTTCTATTTGATGACTTTTTGTTCAGATGTATAAGTGAAAATCACCTAAACATCAAAGCATGGAATCCAGAAAGATCAAATGTAAAAGGAAATGGGAAATAATGAAGCATGAAAGGGGAAGTGATATGAGGTAGTTAAGAGAGTAACTAGGGTTTGGGGAAGAAATTTAAGATACATACTATAATAATAAAGTAGAAATAAAATAAAGAGAAGTAAGGTTTTAGTGAGGTAGAAAGATAAAAATAAAAATCAGAAGGGATCTTAATGTGAGCTGTTAAAGTGTAAGTAGGGAAACAGAATGTATATTAATTCCAAGCAAGGAAGTATAAGGAAAAATTCAGTTTTCATAATGAGGTGTGAATTCAGTTCCATGCTGTTTCATCATGTTCCATTCTATAGTTGTTTTTAGACATGGGAGCCTACATTCCTGGTTCACTACTCTCATGCAACATTACAGTAGTACTTAATTTTTTATGTGATGACCAAGTGCCATGACATCATTCCACAATCTAGCCCCTCAAGCTTCATAGCCAACCCGAAATTATATTAACACATGTGTACACACACACACACACACACACACACACGTGTGCATGATACACCCATGCACACAGTGGGCAAGCTTTGGTTTCTGCTACTGCCTTCTCCTTTTGTTCCTCCTCCTTATCAAAAGAATGTTTTCAACACATATTTGAATGAAGCTATGCAAAATCCATGTTTTTCCCATTCTATCCCATGCTGCAGCATTCCATTCTAAATATCAAGCAAGGCACAAGGAATGTATATGCTAAACTTAAATTATTCACAAAATACTTTTGAAAAATGTGAAATAAATTCTCAATTTTAAAAGGACTCTAAAATGCATATCATTTTCATATAAATTTCACCTTTATGACAGTAAATTAAAGTGAAAATCATATAGTGCATTTAAATCTCCATTTCTAGCAACATGGTTTTCAAAAGTTTGCCACCAATGAATTATTTTCTTGATTAGCTTAAAGTACTATGAAACAGGGAAGAAAGAAAATAATTCTGGGCTTACATAAACATATACCTTCAATAGCTTAGCAAGCAAATATTAACAAATTCTTTGCATCCTATTTACTTACAACAGTCTTACAAAACAATAAACCTCGGAAAGCAATTACTTTAAATTTATTTTTCCTCCACATTGAAGCAGAAAATATTTGTCACACAAAAGTTAGCATTGAACTCGTATAATAATAGAGATTTATTGAGACAAGGAACAATGTTGATTAAAAAAAAATAAAAGCATTGAAATACACCCTAACATCTTTCCTGAAACACATGATAATAATTATCTTGGGAAAAGGTGGTGCTGACAACAGCATAAATGATGCCACCAAATGGAGAGTTAATTTTATTTTAAAGGATTAAACCATAAATTACTTCTTTAAAATAAGGGAGAAAAAAAAATAGATTCCTTCTAAAGTCAATTTAATCAATTCACAAGAATTTTGTACAAGAGAAAAAAATTATTAGACCATAACATTCCAAGAGGTTATATGAGAATCATATTAAAGAGCCTTGCCACTCTTACTCAGGAACTAATTTAGAATATATATGACTGGATTTTCAAATATCTGTTTAACAACCTATATTCAAACATATTTATTGCCATCCTAATCTAGATTTCAAAAGAGTAATGGTTAGGTTTTCCTCACTTTTTAAAAATTGTTCATTTTCCAAAAATTTACTTCTAAATAAGAACTCTAAATAATTTTCTTACTTGTGTGGAATATGCATGTTAGCACAATCAAAGGATAGGGAGCATTTAGCAAATTCATGTTGACTAATACATGCTATTCTATTATTTGTTCACAATAGGCTGTTCCTTCATTGCCCTTGCTCTAGAAGGTAGCATAAGAAAAATACACTTCTTCAGTATAGAAGGTTTTTCTCTTCTTAGGACTGGCTGTGGCCAATGGCATTTGAGCAGATGTGACACATGCCCTGAGCAAAAGTCGGCCACGCTTATATAGCTCTGCCCCTTCCTGAGCTTCTGCTCTTCCATGAAAACACACAGGAAAACAGACCCCAATGGAGGCCAACAGACTTGCCTGTGACCAGGAGTCCTCAAGTAATGTGAGCTAGAAATAAATGTTTGTTGTCATTAACCACCAAGATTTTGATGTTATTTGTTCCTGCAGGTAAAGCTATGTAAGATGCATCATAAATACCATAATTATTTGTTGTAACTACTTAAAATGTAAGAGCATATGTAGGCTGCAGCTCAATTGCTGATATTATGCATCAGAAGTACACACACTTTTTGTGAAAAGAAACCCAAAGCCTTCAACTCCTCTGGGTAAAGGTAAGGAATATGCCTAGAATTAACAGTAGACTCCTAATCAGAGCAAATCTATTCTTCCCAGCTAATTCTAGATTAATTCTTATAAGAGAAGAGAGGATAGAAAGTTGCATTTTGAATGATGGTACCAACTATGTGGAGTCTACACATTAAGATTGGATGTACTGATAAACCTTGGCTTACTAAAGATTGCAATTTGATTATTGACAAATGGCTCAAAATCATCTGCCAAAGTATGAGGAGAAAAAGGAAGATACAACCTTAAAATGAAGTCAGTACAATGCAAGACTTCTTATTGAGTTCAAAACAGAATAGTAAAAACTCACTTTCAACCTACTTAAATAATGACATTTAATCTCTTCAAATAAGGAAGGGTAGAAATAAGCGGGTTTTAATAAAAATTAAAATAATTTAAGTATGCTTCTTTGCTTCTAAAATCATAGTAATTTTTCTGATAAATTTTGATTTTAAAAGGATTAATTTACATTGATATTTTTATGATAGTAATGTGGAAACAGCACTAACTTGTATGTACTAGCACATTTACAAAGAATGATCCACTGTGTTTGAAGATAGTGGTGATTAAGACAGGTCTAGGACAGAATCGAAAACTATTAAATAGCTACAAAGTACCTAGTGATTATTATCAAGGTGAAATGCATAAGTCCTGGTTTTCCTCTAGTGATAATATTTTATGTTGAGATGTTGACCTTTATTTATCCAATGACTCCTGGTTGGAAATCAGAATAAAGTCCATGGCCAAAAATGAGAAAAATTTGGTCCTACAGCGTTATTTAGTGACCAGAATGCTACTGGCTGTAACTCTCAGCACACTGGGGTTCATTTGAAGAAACTATCCTACATGTAAATGAGTATTTATGTTGAGTAGATAGAGGTAGATAAAGTAATATGGAAGATGGTGGTTTAAACAACATTAAAATAATCATTAAAATATCATTAAACATCATTAAAAATGAATTTATTCAAAAAATGTTTTTATGGATTCAAATTCTTCATTGAATTCACACAGCCCAAGCCTATAAATGAATGCATAGATATGTAACTTCCTAACTACCAAGAAACTCCTCCAATCCATCAATAACTCAGACTTTGGGAAAATTATTTCAGCTGTTAATTTGCCATCAGGCCTGCCATCTGGACTTACCATCTCCATCCACACATCAACGTTTTGCTTTTTTAGAACCAATTATATCAAGTTCAATCTCTTTTCAGAATGTCATGAAGTCTCCACTGTAACAATCAGTAAAGTATTACATGGTTCATAAGAACTTTGTAAGTGTGCTCAAATTCCTATCTCCTCCATTTTTTCCTCACCCCCATAGCCCACCCTTCCCAACAACTATCTTGAATTGATGACTTTATTTTTTGTACCCTCATATAAAATCTCATATTTATTTCTGTTTATTTTTTTCCTGTTAGAAACAGACCATTTTTCTCTCATCAAGAAATTTAGTGATCATAACCTTCTCATTGTAAATATCCCCTAGCTTTACCACCTGGCTTCAAGTCATTTATATGCATATATGTATGTGTGTGTGTGCGTGTGTGTGTGTGTGTGTGTGTGTGTATAAATATATATATATATTCAAAATATTTTCTAATGTAAACATTACAGGTCTCAGAACAGAACCGTATACAGTTTCAGAGTTCTTAAGTGGCGTTTTAGTATGTACATCTTCATCTATAAAGTATCAGGAAGGGGCACCTGGGTGGCTCAGTCAGATAAGTGTCTGACTTTGGCTCAGGTCATGATCTCGGGGTCCTGGGATTGAGCCCTGCGTCAGGATCCCCACTCAGCAGGGAGTCTGCTTGGCCCTTTGCCCCTCCCCCTGTTCATGCACACTCTCTTCCCTCTCAAATAAATAAATTAATTAAAAAAAAAAAGAATCAGGAAAACATAAAGGAGCAAAAAGTTAAGAATACATGTATTATTGGTCCTGCTTAAATTTAAGAAGTTAATATCCATCGACAAAATATTTGCATTTTTACAATGATGAAGATGGATTTTTAAAATAACAGTTCCTTAATTAAAATTTGTAAATACTCAGATTTGAAATATTCATAACAGTGTGACATAATTTCCCAATTTGCTTGCTATTTCTTTTTTAGCATCTGAAATTTAGCAAAAATATGTGATGTGACTACTTGGACATCTTCCATGGTCTTAACACACTGGTTTGAAATAAAAATAAAATTGCTTCCTTCACAAATATAAACTATGATGTTTTCCTTATGATTTTACTGGCCAAAATATTTTTTCAGAATAATTTTATTTGCATACAGTAATTTTCTTCCATCACACATTTTGTTCTAATTCTATTGTTTCTGAATAAAATAGGTGTTTTTATTTGAAGTATTGCATAATGTTGAATAGAGTTAAAATGCATTACATTTTCATATTAGAATCCACTTAATACTATATATTCTAGAATTATGCTTTGTACTCTATTTCAGACTGAATTCTCACATTTATGATGAATCTGCCTCAGTATTAAGGATTTATTTTGATTACTGAAATTGCTTTAATGATGTTATTGATAAATCATGATTTTCATTTAAATTTCTGCAAAAAACTTTATTTCCCAAATTATTTTTATATTTAAGTCTTAGAGAAATACATGTTTAGATGCTTTTCTCTCCACAGGTATCTTCCCACGCAATTCAATGCAGTTTAGGGAGACTCTCTTTTTGTGATAACATTTACTAGGTTACAGAACTTTAAAGAAGATTAAGACGTGGTATGTACCCTCAAACTCACAAGTTCTAGAGGTGACAGACACATACACATACATGCAACAAACACTATGTAGTAGGTGCCACATTACAAGGGTGTGAAGTACATGTTATGGGAGCATTTCTTGAGGAAGGGACAGCAGGGCGTGCAAACTGTAGTTTCATAGCCACTATGCTTAGAAGACATTCTTGTGCTGGATTTAGTGCTCTGCTGTCGCCATCTTGATCTCCTGTCATTTTTAAATCAAGGGCCCCACATTTTCATTTTGCACTGGGCTGGTGTTGAATATGAGCCTGTGTATATGGCAGCCAAGGGCAGATGGTGGACCCTGGGGATATAGAGTAGCTAGCTCCAAGCTTCCCAGAACCACTAACATTTGATTTTGGTCTTGAAAGTAAACTGGAATCTGGAAAGAGAGGACAAGTGAGGTGAGGCAAATATTCTAGAGAGAAGACGCAGAACAAAGGCATGAAATAAAACTTGCTCAGGAATAATAATTAGGCTCTCACACTGAGGCAAGATGAAGATAAAAGAGTAATTTGTAATCAGATTTCCAAGGGCCTTAAAGACCTCGCTAGAAGGTTGGATTTTATTTATACACAAGTGATAACTTTAAGCAAGGAAATGAAATGAAAGGTAAGCTGATGCCAAGCGTGAAGTTGTAGAGAAAGACTGGGGAGTGAAACCTTTGCTAGAAGATAATGACAGAAATGTAGACAAACTAAGATGACAGGCTGTAGAGGGCAACTAAAGTGGAGATGAAGAGATGGACATGCAAACAGATAATTCTAAGGCACACGGTGTTTTATAAACAGATCCTACTATCTGTCTTTTATCCTTGAAAGAAAGCACATAAGAGAATTTCACCAGGTCCACTGAAATGGGAAAAATGATAAGATACTTGAAGAACAACACAAATTTGTTTTGTTCAGAAGTTATTAATCACTTATAAATGAAAATGAGGCCATTGAAGCTTTATAAGCAAAGGACTAGCAATTTTCACTAAAACCAAAAATGAAAAAGAATAAAAAACAAAATCCGGATCCAGAATCCATTAAGCATACAAAATACAAACTATCTCTTCTGCATTCCCATACCTCTATGTATAACACCAAATCAATCAACATACTATAAAGTCAAATTAAAGACTAATTTTAAAATGACCTTGATATGATGGAATCAAAGCAGTTGATTTATTATTTTTTCACTTCTCACTTTATTCCTTTGAAAAAGGAATATGATCATAATAATTAAGGAAATGACCCCTCTTAGATGCCCCAGAGAAGATCAATATAATCTCTTTTTCCAAGTACAGATCTGGAGAGAGACATCACATCACTTTGGGCTAAAAAACTTATTTGGAAATTACTTAGTAAGACTTTGAGATGAAGTTTTTCTGTTTTTTTTTTTTTTTCAAATCAAACTAGTATGCTTTCTTCTGTGCATTTTATAACTACCATTCAAAGAATGTGATAATTACAGAAGTATAATAATTACAAAATAATCTTCGCTGAAGATATATGATTTTCACAGTGTAATGGGATTTGCAAGACATTCAAACCAGCAAGCTAAGATCTCCCAAGTATTGTCTTTTATCAACTTCTTTTCTTTTTCTTTTTTGTCAAACAATCTTAAAATGTTGCTTGTGACTGTTATTTTGTCATTTTTCTCAGGGTTCTTAAGTATTTTAAAAATGACTATAACTTATTCATAGCCAAACTTTATTTTTATAGGTACTATTTTCTAATATTGATTCATCACCAAAACCCATGAAGGTTGCTCTTGAGTAATAAGACATGTTATTTCTCTTTTTTAAACTGTATGAATATCTTTCATTTAAATGGAATTATAAATAGTCTGCTTAATGATAGTACAATACACTCCACGACCACATTTGTCTAAAGGGGGATAGAAAAGAAAGAAAAAAAATAGTTCCTGACTTCAACAAGACTATAATTCTTGAATTTGAAATAATTCTGTGTAAATTAGTGAATTGATTGGTTTTTTATTTTTTTTTTAAAAACATACTTCACTTTATGTATTTCATCCCAGGGACTTCCCATCTTTGCCAAAGTTCAAAGAAAAAAATGCCATGAAAATGGAAACACGGGAAGGAGTTGGAGGAGCACAGAAAGTCCCAGAACTTCTATGGAGCCTAAATGTGACCTGCAGGCATGAAGGGCTGTGTGTGTGGTGAATGGGATGGGAGCATTACAAGGAAAAAGGATGGAAAAGTAAACAAGAGCTCGTCATAAAGGATCCTGAAAGCCATACTAAGAGATTTAAATTTTTGAACTGCTCGTATTTGAAAGATACTTGAATTGTGAAAATGACAAAACAAGGTTTCAAATAAATATCATTTTTTAACATTGTCAGGTAGAAAAACAAATGACAGAGTACTTAAAAAAAAAAAGCCTTCAACATTTCTTTCCCTGCCTCTTCTTCATATAGATTCTTATATAAAAATAGAATAAATGAATCCAGTGGAATATCTGCAAAGCAAACAATTTACTTAAAAATTATATTGGGTCTTGAGAGTCTTTGGAGAATTTATCTTTGGAAGAAACTCTAAGTTGACTTCTGGGGTAAATGACAGAAAGCTTAAATATTTTTTAACCAATCCATATTAGAGCTGTTTATTGCACTGCAGCAGGAATGAATCAAACAATTCCCCTAGACAGATATTCTAGATAAAAGTAAATAATTATATCCCTTTATTGATGGAGAAAAATGATTCTAAGGAGAGAGAAAACATGGTTTCAAGGCCACTGAAGTTAAGTAACATACACTTAGATCACATACTAGGCTGGATCCTTGAAAATGCATGCATGAGATTTATTTCTAACTCTTCATGCACTGGGAAAATCTGGCCAATAATAAATTCAGAATACACAGTAATAAAGAGCAGGAAAATAACATTAAAAATAAGTATCAACCCTTAAACTGCAACAGGAGGGATGTAGATGAGATATGAAAAAAAATATTTCTTTCTCTCATTAGAACAGTTAAACATTAGAATAGGTTATCAGGTACAGTCTCTGCAGACTCTTCTCTTGAAGGTTTTTAACATCAAAGAGGCAGCCATTTATCTTAAATCATTGAGGTAAGTCCTATCTGCCGGCAGGTGAAGGACTGGATGACCTCTGAATTTATAAGTCATAAGTTACTTGTTACCAGCTGCCTGGTTCAGTTATTCAAGCAGGGTTTGTGTTGTTTGTTTGGCTGGTTTTTTAGTAGTGATACTTAGCACTGTCAAACATGCTACAAATTAAATATTTTCTAATTTTAACACATGAAGAAACTGTATTGAAAATGTGTGGATCACAGATTAAGATCATCATTTGTAAATATAGCCAGAATTCGGTTTTATAGAAACTATCCCTTAGGTGCTAAAATAATAAGCAGAATAGAGACAATTTAAAATTTTGTCATTTTGGGTGGTATTGGAAATATGAACAGGCATTTATGAGAAGAGTGCAGGAATGTTATTTTTGAATAATATAAATGATATGATAAAATTTATATGAGAAACGTTTATGGTACTTTCTACATTACGATTAATTTAAACATATTTAAATCTCTCCTTTTCCTTCATTGCTCTCCATCTAGATCACGAAAAAGTTCAATACTCTGTTAGGCACAGAGGACTTGAAGGAAAATAAATTATGTTAGTCAAAACAGCAAAGGATCAATAAACAAATGAGCACATAACATTGATAGGGTCATTCAAAAAAGTTACAAAGATTTATCTTACTCTGTTATCTTGATTCCATGCAACTCCCTCTCTTCATTTCTCACCTCTGGAAACTTAAGCATTACCATGCGTGACAAGTAAAAAATACAATAGTATTTTTAGTGTAACTATATAAATTCAAAAGTGGCCTATAACGTCCTTACTTGAAAAAATATCTAATATATACATAAGTATTTAACAGTATATGTTCAAATGATTAAAAAATGTATGTACTGTACATTTAATCATTTGAATATATACTGTTAAATATTTTTCTGAGAAAAACCTTTTTCCTTAGAATTTCCATTTGAAAACTATTTTCAAAATATAAATTTGTATTAATAAATGAAATGGGGACAAAAATTAGATTGAAATATCATCAGGCAGTGATTATGTCTTGCTTATACAAATAACATTTTACAGTATAGGTATTCGTAAAATTATCATTTTTAAAATAAGAGATCCAACTGCATTGCTTTAACTGTCAGATTTTATAGCCTCAGAGAACAAAATGTGCAATAAATTACATTGCATTGAACTTCCTCAGAACTAACACTTGGTAAATATTTTTAGAACAAAATTTCCACAATTTGCAAATATAGCCTAAACTTAGGAAATGAATTTGTTTGAATTTTTACTTATAGTCAAGAGACACTCAGAGGTTGCTCCAAATAAGATCATGTTGGCTCTTACATATCACAATTTTTTACCATTTAAGGTAAACAAAAAACTTTTAATGAAAACGTTGCTTTGGTTTATAGCCAGAATAGAATAATAAATTATAATCTCCCTCTCTAAGTTAAAATAATACTTTATTTCAATAAATTTAATCAGTTAAATTACTTTTAAGAAGTTATGTCTCTTGCCCTCCAAAACCAACAAACCTTTCATACCATAGCAACCATACAAATTTTTAATTTTCTACTGAGAAAAAAATGTAAATAGTGTTTTAAATGAAATTAAACTAAATACTTGATACAAAGACACCAACAGTCATTGGATACATCGAGATCACCTACAAGCGATAAGAAAGTATATTTTGCCTTGTATTCATTATAGATTACTATACGTTTTAATTTTCTGTTTTGCAATGTCTAATTGACAAAAACAGAAAGAGTAAAGGACTCATGGCAGCGACCGGTCAGAGACTTAAGATTTCTTCTTTTCTTCTTCTTTTTTTTTTCCCCCTTTCTGTTTTGTAACCATGGTAAAACAATAGAAGTGAACTTTCCCTGAACTTTTCTCTTTAAAGGCCTGGGTCCACATTGACCCAGCAGGGCAAGCTGGAACCTGATACCATCAACCCGAGGGCTGCTAAAGCAATCAGGTTCAACAACAACCATATATGTTCCCTAATGTCATTCTGCCACAAAGCCAAAGCAAAAGCAAGCTATTTCTAGTAAAGAATGTCTTTCTATTGTTTCAGAGATTAATTCAATAGTCTAAACGTGCATAAAACATGGGCTAAATGGTAGACTACAGTAATATATTATTGTTCTCTTATAATTATATCAATACCAAAGTTTATTTGTAGATAAGCCCCAAACCCACAAAAAATAAAAGCTCCTAGAAGGATTATTAATGAACACATGATTTAAATCATTATCGATTTAGGTGATCTTACATTTAACTAACTTGTTTTACATAATTCTCATTGTAACCTGTTTTAAAAGCTAATGCTGCTTAAGAAATGTTTTTCCTATTCTTTCACAGGCAATTAAGGAATGAAGACATAATTTATCAAATCCACTATTTAAGATGTTTGTTATTTCTAAAATCACAGTATGATCAATAAGAACTAGATGAACTATGGTAACACCATTTCTACCTCTTTCATTCAAAGAGATATTGGCATTTCTGTTTTAAATCCAGTTTTCAAATTTGCAATTTTATAACAAATTATTTTTTAAAAGAGTGACTATATCCAGAAACAAGAGACAAATATAATTTCTAATATTCACAAAATAAGCATTATGAAAGTAGTTTAGGTTCAGCCTTTTGCCCACTACTAATGTTAAACTACAATATTAAAAAATTTAGTAAGGATGATGTAATAATAAGTTATTTTATCATTACATGACACCCTCCAAAATGTCTACATAAATACTTAAAATAAATAGCATATTTTTAACATATTAACTATTATTAATTACTTTCCATTGCTAGCAGCAATGCTTAAATAGATGCTCAGTTATATTATTTCCTCCTGAATATTATCCCCTATGGGCTTTATATTACACTTTCATAGAAACAGTTTCAATGGTTCCAATAGTAGAGGCTGCATCACATGGATGAGGTCTTTGTTATAGTAACAATACATTGCAGAATACCAATGAGAAGGAATCAGGACTGTGCCCAACACATAACAGGAGTTCAAAAAAATATTAACTGAATGAAGAAATAGAAAATCCAGGGCATTAGCCACAATAAGAACAATTGTCCTTAAAACTGTAATTTTCCAGAATAATATAACAAGATAGTCCTTCTCTGAAAAGTAAAACAATGTTTAAAACAACTTTTTTCATACTTTGGTTCAAGTAAGTCGGCTATGAGTCATGATTCCTTGTGTGGGTGTATGCATTTAGGTATAGCTGTATATACATTTTAGAGATGGCCAGACTAAATACAGACAATAAGCTATCGGTCCCAATTTATTAAATATATATAAGACTCCTTATGCAAACACAAGTTTAATATTTCATCCAACTCTTCTTAGACTGATTTTCCAAGTAATAATATGAATGATATCACTAAAAGTGCAGGTTAAATTCCCAATTGATTTTTAAGAAGTCTGTTTTCAATACTTAAATATATAATATATAGGACATCAATAAGGGAGATTAAAATTTAAAATGTATACTGTAGGGGCGCCTGGGTGGCTCAGTCAGTTAAGCACTGGACTCTTGATTTCGGCTTAGGTCATGACATTGAGCCTCCTTGGGCTCTAGCTCAGCACAGAGTCTTCTTGGGATTCTCCCTCTCCCTCCGCCCCTCCCTCACTTGCCCTCTAAATAAATAAATAAATAAATAAATAAAATCTTAAAATCTACTGTCAAATAGAAAGGATAGAAAGTAGAACATGGCATCAAGAAATAAAAGAAACAGAGGGACTACTGGCCTAAAAACTGTTCAACTTTGGGGGTTTTGCTGATGAGTTCATTGATTCTCTTTTCTCCCAGTTTGAGAACATAAGAAGTTAAGACTGAATTTACTGATGAAGAAGGGAAAGTTAACATAGGCAGCATACCTACTGTGTACCAGATGAGTACCCCATCTCATCCCATTTAAATTCCAACAGTCCTAGAAGGCAGAGATTATCTCCGTTTCTTAGATGAGATCTGAGTGGCCCAGGAGCATGACTCATAAATTTCAGATCTTTGTGTCAGACCCATGTATCTCTGGTTTCAAAGCCTGTGCCTATTCCAGTGTAACATGGACCCTCTGAATAACAGAGACAATAGATCATTAGGCCATGATCAAAAGACAAAAGCTACCACTTCTAGAAGTGTGACTTTGGCAAGCCACTTAACCTTTGGAATCCACATTTTCGCTTCCCTAACATGTTCAAGGAATGTTATGGCAGATAAAATTTTTAAATCTGAAGTAATATAATGAAAGAAGCCAATCTTATCATAAGGTGGCTATTTAATAAGGAGAATGCGAACAGTGAAAGCATAGGAATAAGATGACTCAGTATGTTCTGTGATTTCCAAGAATATACTCTCCCAATTTAAAAATAGAGTTTCCTATATTTGTTCCATTATCTTCATCCCATCTCTACTTTATTTTTTTAAAGATATGTTTATTTATGAGAGAGAGGGAGAGAGTGCACAGTGCCAGAGGCAGAGGGAGAGAGAAGCTTTAGCAGACTCCACACTGAGCACAGAGCCCAATGCAGTGTTCAACGCCACGACACTGAGATCATGACCTGAGCAGAAACCAAGAGTCAGATGCTTAACAGACTGCACCACTCAGGCGCCCCCCATTCCTACTTTAATGTTACTCTTCTTCCTCCTGCCCTGCCTGATTTCACTGAGTAAAGGCATTATACAGCAATTTACCAATCCCTGCCTATTGGCGAATACAGAGTGTATAAATGAAGACAATTTCCAGTTAGAAAAAGATATTCAACAGGCTATATAAGAGACAACTTTCAGTCTAGTGGGAGAATTGATGGGCTCTAATGAATAAATTTTTTTTTTCTGAGGAAGTAAAAATTTTAGTTCTTAGACTTAAAAGTTTGTACCTCACAATAATTTCTGCATCAGTTTAGAAATGAAATTGATGTCTAGTTCTCCAGCGATTAAAACATACTTCTGGCAAATTGGAAATGGAGTTTTTCCTTTTCTCAAGTTCCAAACCCATCTTTCCATTGGTGTACGGGACATCTGGATATTTCCCAAGCACTCTAAATTCCATATGTCAAAAGCAAACTTCTTACCTTTCACCCTAAACCTGCATCACATTACCTACTGTAGCCCATATACCTGTTAATAAACCACCATGCACACCATCACCCAAAGTCAGACCCAGGGATCAACCCCATTCCTCCCTCTTCCTTTAGTGTTCTTTCTACTTCTCAACTCAATGGTCACCAGCTTCTATTGATTCCACCTATGTTATTCCTCGGTTCACTCTCTTCTTCATTCACATGCTTCTGCCTTATCTCAAGGTCTTTTCCCTTCTGTTCCTGTAGTGTCCAGACCTAGGTGTGGTCTATAGAGTAATGGCATTCTAGCACCTTCAGTGCACTCTGCAATTCTTCTAAAGCTCACCAAATTTCTTATCGTAGCATACAAGACCCTTTAAGATCTAATGCCTCAATTCCTTTCCAGTATAATTTCTCAAAACTTTCCCACCCTCACTCAGTACCTAATTACTTTCATATATCCATGCTTTACAGATGCTAATTCTTCTGCCAGGAATGCCCTTTCCTTCAATTGTCCATAGGAGAAACCCTAAGCCAATTCACACCAATTTCTTCCCTAATCACCCCACGTGCATGTGGCTCACTAGCTTCCATCCACTTCCATCGTACCACGGGTAAATATAATAATCTATATATCATTTCTGACGAGGCACACAAAGCCTTTAAAAGCAACAACTATTTTCTATTTATTTCCATTTTTCCAGAATTCAACACAGCCTGGTTACTAGCAAAAAATTAAGACTATATTTTCCGAGTGAACCAGCTGGAGAAGGAACAAATGAATAATTTCAAAAAAGTATTTACTGTGCATTAAATTACCAAAAAAAAGTAAAATGCAGGAACAACTTTTCCATAAAATAACCAACCTTCATTAAATTAAGAGACATAGTATTAAAAAGTTAAGCATTTATCGAAAAATACTATTTTTACTGAATGATCAAGCATATATGTAAACATCTACAATATTTAAAATATAAAATAAACTAAAGCAAAACAGCATAGATATTTATGTGCTACAAAAAAAATTTATTTTAAAACGCTTTCAAGTGTCAATCAAATAATACAAAATATTAAGTCATCATTGCCCTTTAAAATCCTTTCAACAAGAATTCCCTAATTGTACTTTCACTTTATCTCACTGTACCAGTAAGTAAATAAATTAACAAAATAGCTTTTATCACACAGAATAACCTTTTAACTGAGGGATTATCTCTGGTTTATTTTTCATTTCTTTCACTGCAGATAGCAGTTCATGCCTCATTGATTAGTTTGCTAAGGTGGTGACCAGGAATGAAAACACAGTCTCCCCGATATTGCAAGGACCTGAGTGTGTAATCACGTACACACACATGCACAAAAGCATAAAACACCACACACACACACACACACACACACACACACACACGCGTATTCATTCTATGTCTTTATGCTGGGCATTTAGTTCTAAGAAAGAAGAAGTCAGGAATTATAAATAGTTCCATTTCTCTCTCCCATGCTCATGCATAACTACACCTCTTAGATTTACTTCTCATTTATACTTTTTTATTAAGTTGCACTTAAGTTCTTTTGTTTAATCATAATTTAAACTGCTCAATTCGTGACAACTGAGAGGGAAGAGAAATAAAAAGTCCGTTTCCTTCAGATTCCTGCCATTTCTTTCTTTCTTTTTTTTAATTTCATTTTATTATGTTATGTTAGTCACCATACAATACATCATTAGTTTTTGATGTAGTGATCCACGATTCATTGTTTTCGTATAAAGATTCCTGCCATTTCTGAATTTGGTGTTTGGTATATTTCTTTGAATGCACACCTACGCTTGAGACTCCCTATATTGATCATGGAGCTCATCATTTCCAGTCAGATCTTTAAGTTGAACATTCCTTTCTTCTATTCAGCCCCAAATATCTGAAGTTACCAGTACAAACAATTTTTAAACAAAAAGAAATCACAGAAACCAAGTATGGCAGTAAGTGTTAGGGTAATCAGAACTAGGGGGGAGCAAGCCATTCTGACCTGGTCTGCTGCCACTCAGGACTGTGGAATTCTGGGTCTTGACGTTTGAAAAAAAATCATAGATCACCTAGCATATACCAGGAGAGAATAAACACAAGTTTGAAGAGTTCAAAATCCAGAACAAAAGAAGAGGAAAGAGATGACATGGCCTCACATGGAAAAGAAAAGCTTTGAACAGAGATTAGGACAGAACAGAAACCTTAAAAACATTTAACAAAGAGCAACCAAATAAAAGACAGATTAAATTTATTCTTTCCACTGCTGAGCTTAAAAATAAAAGGAAGAGTATTTTGGTCAAACATAAGGAAGGGCCTGTTGAGAGTTAGAGGCAAAAAAAAGTACCTTCCTGAGACGCCTTGCCTCTTCAGATGTCAGGCAGAAGCTGGACAACTTAATTTACCAGGGATACACCGTAAAACAGACATTGGCATCAGGTACAGGTTTTAGTCCACTCACTGCTGAGGACTACTTCTAATCTGAAATTCCCTTCACCACAGCCCACTCTCCATCGCCTCAGCCACTTGGTTATATATTCAAATCTATGGTTTCTTTTTCATTTCATGTGCTATTTTATTAATTGGGGGGCTTGTTTCCTTAGGTTCTTATGTTATCCTGATAACTGGCTATTCTTTCAACATTCCCAAGGACTATCTATCCTAGCCATTTGCTTTTAGAATAAAGATCATCAGGCAAGATGACTTTGAGAAATAGCCAAAGCAAGCTTAAGAAAATTGTATCTCAGAAGTCCTGTTTCCATTGGCAGTGGAGCTTTCTTCCTTGCTAATGTTCTTCCTCCTCCCACTGATATTTAAAGCCATCACCTCACCATCCACACTTTTCGGTATTTTGCTTTCAACGGATCAACTAAACCCTGCAAGAATTTAATTGATAATTAAGGTTAAAAGCTTAAATTATGAGCATTTGCATTTAAAAGAGGCTCCTTCTTCTGTGTGAATGCAACCTCTACTGCTATTTCTTAAGAAGAAAAATAAATGAAACCTTTGAAGGCCACCTTTGAAAGGTTGCCTTTGACCTAATATTCCAATGGTTTGCTTCATCATAGGATTTGCTGCTCCAAGAACATCATAGCTCAAAACCATGCCTTACTGAAGTGTCTCCTTGCCTCCTCTCTTGGCCTTTCAGCTCCTTTACAAACTTTATACCCAAATTCTCACCAACTCATTACAACTGAGTTCATGTTACAACTTCATGCATATATGATGGACACACAAAAATTATTTGCTGCACTGGAGTTAAATGCATAGAGATCTTCCAGAAGTCAAACTGCCTGGTATTTTCTGTTCTGTCTTCACATCCCCCATGCTTCATATATATTATGCCACCACCAGTATTTTCCTTTTGGGTAGGGGAAGAGGTAATAGCTCTTCTCCCATCGAAAATGGATTTAAAAAGTGACCACCCCAAAAAGCATCACTGAATTATATTGACTGTTTCCACCTTTATCCTTGTACTTGTCTTTATTCTTTACTCATTCATTCGACATTTACTAAAAGTTTGTTGTGTCCTGGGGAAGATGCTGGGCAGAGAAAGACAAAAAATAAATAGATAAATAGGCTATTAAAATGGTGCCTTTAGATTAGTAGGACAGGGAACACTTTTCTAAGAAAGCGAGGCTTGAATATTATTATATTAATATTTCCAGCTATGGGAATAGAAGAGGAAAATGTTCCAGCAAGTGGATAGTGAATGCAAAGGACCTTACATTGGACAACCTTGGTCTGATCAGGAAACCAAAGGAAAGCCAGTATGGCTGGAATCAGTATGTAAAGGAGAGAAAAGAAAGCGATAAACTCTGAGAGGCCGGCAGTATAAGAACTTTGGGTTTCTATTGACCTATCAATAATATTTATTTGTGTGCTCTCTTATTAAGTCTTAAATCTTTCCCCTTGCACAGCATGCTTTTCCATTCTCCAAATATGATATATTCTCTCTCTCAGGCAGGAGACACACCTTGCTGCCCTATTTTCAACCACAATGTCCAGTTCACGGCTCAGCTCAAAATCATGTTTAACAAATGTGTTTGACTAAGTAAATTAAAATGTAATATAAATGGAAACCATTCATTTAAAATTCCAAGCACTCCACAGTGTTTAAGTTTTCAGATTCTATAAAGAATACTATCTGTATTTTAATGAAATGTGAATCCTTTGCCTGCTAACTACTCCTTGATGTAAGGATTACACAGCAGCCCAAGGTACATTATACAAATGTCCATATGTAGTCCTCCTTTGTCAATGCTTTGCTATTCATATAAAAGATCAAGATCAACATAAAGGTAATAAAATGGTACATAATAGCACACGGTTATGTTCTCTGTACTTTACTTATCAGTTCTAAGATGTCTTTATCAAAAGGTGCGCTTTCCTACAGTAGTGAGTTTATTTCAAGCTGTTTCCCCCCAACACCTGTCAGAGTGTTCCTACACCCAGATAAATATAACTGCTATCAGATATTGAAAGGAAAATGTAAATCTGCTTTATAAAAAGCATTTCTCTTGATGATCCACAGCTACTTCCTGTTATAAATAACTGTACAGCGAACAGTAATAATAACATTGGTTGGAAAAACTAAGAAAAACTAAATCACGGATATTTAGAGAAACAAATCCAGCACTGATACTCACATGATAAAGTAAAACTCTATTTCCAAATTGGTAAGTGACAAAATATGATCCCACTGTAGTATAAATGTTCAGATAGTAGGCCTGGTGCCCTCATAATAGATTTGCCTAATACCACAGTAAATTCTTGCATTGTTTTTCCCCAACTAAGATGACAACCATCTAACCTACATAATATTAAGCAGACATTTAGTTCCACTGATGTGAACAGCCAAGAGATTAATGCTGACAGAGCTAAATTACACAAGAGTCAAAAAATGTGATCCAACAATACAATTATAATTATCACTAGGGGAGGTAAAAGATGAACATATTTTCATCTACTAAGGGCTCTGGATTAAAGGGCCAAACACTTAAATGCCACTTTCACACATTTGATAACGAGGGGTATTCCAAATTCTATAATTGTATGACTTTGCATACATTAAAAGCCACTTGGTATTAGAGCCTTCTTATATCAATTTTACAATTAAGGGTCAATCTCTACTTTTCATTTTTAACCACTATTTCAAAGGAACAGAAATAATCACGGGAGTCATGAAATATCCAATTTAAGATTTTAAAGTTCTTAATAGTATATTAAGGCATTTTACTTATTGAGGGGTATAATATAGACACTTAAAGTTATGAATATATACCTGAATGCTTTAATAATCCCTTTGAACAGTGTATCTATTATAGTGATATTTATTATAGGGGTAAAATTGGAAAATATGCTCTTTGGCAATTATAAGCCTATACTTTAAGTTATTTTTACTCCAGTATATAAATCCTTATTCTGAATGATTTATATATTAGAAAGAATATTCCTTAGCAGTATGCAACCAGCATATGCCATTTTCTATGAACAAATTTCTATATTATATATTATTATACATAGGTAACACAAGGATGAAATTGAGGAAACTAGCTTCCTTTCAGCTTTTCTTACTGACATGGCGGATAATTTTGCACAGTTCAATACTTTTTGTTTTCTCTTCGTCACACTAAATTCCCCCACCTCAAACCTGTCGAGCTAATGAATGCTAATGAATGCATTTTTCCTATCTCATAGGAAAGATATAGAGATATAAGATTGCTTGTTTTCTTTATTTAAAAAATAATAATTCATGAAACTACATTCCCTTTTAATAACTATGGGATGGAATCCCTTATATGTAAAATTCCAGTGGTTTCCCAGTTGCAGCCTCTTGTGGCTAAATCATAGAGAACATCAAAGAAATTCTTCATTTAATAGGGAAATGGGTTGGAAAGGGGCTATTCCTGGATAATAGTTCATGAAAAGTATCATGGTAGTAAGCATGGCTTCTATCAATGTAAACATTTTTATTCATTTAAAATGATCCCAGAACAGAGATACATCATTTTCTCATTTATTGTTTCACCTTCCTAGAAACAATAATTATAAAAACATTGATGGAGACCTGAAAGGCCAGTCATACAATATCGTTCAGTTTCACCAGAAGAGGAAAGAGGTTTGGATTTTGTGCCAGGAGTTACAAATTTCAGCTTTTGCTTGTTGGTGTGATCTGAAAGTTTCTGGCCTCAGCATCTGCATCTACACAGTGGGATTTAAAGATATTATTTCCTGGTTTTCTCCAAGTACTTGGGATAGATTTGGGGGTAAGCGCAGAGAAGGTTAGGTTCTGATCACCTTTTCCTCAATGTTTGGGAGCTGGAGTTAGAGACAGAATTAACTGCTATTTGGAGATTTTGTCAAGGAGTGGCACAGTACTATCTAAACGCTTCTGTAAATGGGAAAGGCATAATGTGCTAAGAGTTCCCAGCTTTGTTTTAATCTTTTTCCACAGATTAAGGTATCAAAATCAGAGAACAGCTATACATTTATCTATCTTAAATAAAATGAAAATGTCTTAGTAACTTGGTATCCCAAATATTTGCTGTCATGTTTTAAGATAGAAGTTCAGACAGCACAGATAAATAAGTATCTGAGCAATAATGCTGAGAAGCTCTTTTGATGTTGACTTGCATTTGACACAGTAACTAAATTTGGTTGTAATCATTACTGAACAGAAGTTTCCAATACTGATAGCTCTTTTTAACACATGGAAGGTAGACTTTGTTTTTAGTAAGGTGTATTTGTTTAAATTTTATTTTGTACCCCACCTCAGTCCTCCTCTGTTACTTAACAATTTAAATGACAAATTATTATTTTGCAATTTTTGTTTTCACTTTCCTTTCAGAATATTTTGATGGGTAGCAACAATTCTTAGATTACACTGAAGAGCCGAAGAGACTTTTTGGCATTTGAAAGCAATTTGCAGGCATTCACCCAGAAATATAAATCCCAATCTAATGAGAACTATTTCAAATATTTTAATTTTCAAAGGAAAGGCAGCAAATAGAGAAAGATTTATAGCATCAAAAAATTCTAAGGGGTTTATGAGTGTATTTATCCTGGTTAGCTCAAAAGAAATTTGAAAACCTTCCCCCAAAAAAGTATTGAAAAGTGTTCTATACTTGGACAATTCCATGTGGTGATCCTCAGCTGGCAAAACTTTTTGCTAAATGATCTTTTCATGTATGGACCAACATAATTACTTTTATAATGATTAAAATTAATATATTAGATGCATGCCAATTTAAATCCTAAATTACTCCAACTGACCAACACAAAAGCTTGAAATCATCAAAATTTAAATAAAACCTGCTCCATAACCTGCTGTTCACAATAAGTTGGAAGCATATTTGAACTGCTGCACAGACACCATATACTTCCTTTTCTAGATTTTTTGTATTTTCATACAAAGTAAAGTATGAAGTAAATGAATTATTTCCAAGTCTGCTGAATAAAGTATGAATTACCATAATATGACAGTATATAGAAAATTTGTCTTCGTTTTAATAGCAAATGAAACAAATTAACTCCACTATGCCTGGAGCTTTAAACAGCAAAAAAATATAAAGGAATTTGCAACTAAAATTCTATACGATTTATGGCCAGTTTTAATTTTTATTTTTTTTAAGATTTTTTTTTATTTATTTGACAGAGAGAGAGACAGCGAGAGAGGGAACACAAGCAGGGGGAGTGAGAGAGGGAGAAGCAGGCTTCCCGCAGAGCAGAGAGCCCCATGCGGGGCTTGATCCCAGGATCGGATCTCATGACCTGAGCCTAAGGCAGACGCTCAATGATTGAGCCACCCAGGCACCCCTGGCCATTTTACTTTTTAAAAGAAAGTTCCAATTAGCTCCAATAAAGACCATATTAGAGGAATAAAAATCTTCAAATACTTGACAGTTTAAAACATCCATCTTATAAATTTTTCTTCATCAATGAATCTTTATAATAAGGGTCAACCGAAACTAACTATAACTTCTGGATTAACAAAGGAAAAATTCTCTCCAACAATTTCACCTACTGTAAATGCAGAACTTCTAGCCAGGGCTATTATGATTGGCAACGAATGTTATGAGATGCCATGAGTGACAAAAATATATGCAGTCTATGTGTCCTATAAAAAAGTACTTAAAAACAAAAATTTTGAAAACAATTGTTTTGGAATGAAATCAGTATAACAAAAAGGTCTTGAAAAATTTTCCGCAAAAACATGACAGGGTTATCTCTAAAAACCATGTTTATACAAAGGCATCTTCATTGCTACAGCTTTAACTGTTTTGAGCAATATAGACTTTAAGAAATGAAGCCAGATTCAGTTGAGTTTCAAAAAGGAAGATGAAAAAGAAATAAAATAAATGTGAATTGACTTGAATATGAAATTCTAGCTTTAAAACTCATCTTAGGAATTTGATTCAAGCATGAGTTTGCCCCTTCTTTGAGTCCACTGTATTATCTTACTTTTAATATTAAAGTAAAATAGCTCTATTAGTTCTCAGGAAAGAGAGTGGCACATTCACAGTATAGTTGATCAAACTGCATAAATATAAACTATATAATACAGTTTGAAACAGATGGAAAAAACCTAAACATACAAACTTAGTACTACGTGACAATTTGCAACTCTTTATTGGCATTAAACTACATGTGATATAACTTTACAGCAAATTTAAAGTCAGTTAAATCTTGATGTTTTTAAAAATATTTTAAATATGTTTTCTCTGGAAGTATTTTGCCATCTTTCTTGCACATATAAATTTGATGTTGGTCAGTAGATGTTTTTTGCATAAATTGGTTAAGATAGAATTGATAATCTCTATTGGAGAAATGAGCTGCTTAATTTATCACAATATTTAAAATGGCAATGGTAACTGAAAATAAAACAAAACTGTAGGATATCTTTCTTAGGTATTGCTCTGAAGAGAAATAATATGTATTTTAAAAACAATTAATGAAAGATTTAAGGAAAGCATGTTTATGCATGATTGATCTTTTAGAAAGTTATATGATTTATAAGGCTGGATTACATGGTTTTGTCTGGTTTTATACAGATATATTTTGCATTATTAAGTATGTATTTGCTAATATGGTTTGTATTATGGAAGTTTATCTTTTGGATAATGAATCCCTTTGAGAAGCTGTTGAAGGCTATGTAGACTTCTAGTCAGTAAAGTGAACATATGGTCATATACCCAAAACTGTGCATGCAATTTCAAGGGCTTCCCACATACTCTACCCCAGAACCTCAGCTAGACCGGGACTCTGACTGCCATGTTTACACCTCTGTTCTACCCAGTGCACTACACACCTGCACATCTACACAGACCTTAGGTTATTGAACTGCATTTCCCCCCAGCTTTATTGACATTTAATATTATGTAAGTTTGAGGTGTACGAAATGATTTGATATACATATATATTGTAAAATGTAAAATGATTACCATAATAAGGTTAACACACCCATCATCTCATATAGTTACCTGTGTGTGTCTGTGTGTGTGTGTGTGTGTGTGTTTAAGAACATTTAGGACCTACCTCTTAGCAATTTTCAAGCGTGCAATACAGTATTGTTAACTACAATCACCATGCTGTACATTAGATCCCCAGAATTTATTCATCTTATAACTGAAAGTTTAATAAACTTCATTTTGAACCTAGGTAAATTTATTTCACTTAGTGGAAAATGTGCATTTCCCAACTTATATTCATATAGGTACCAGTAGTATTACTGAGAAAAAAACTCAAAATAATACTTTTATATCTGAGATTGAAAAACTGATCTGGTTGGAACAACTGAGTACTAAAAGGTAGGCTCAGTGTGATGTCATAAAATACTTTAAATGGAAGAAATAAATGTCTGGATTCTAAACACCAAATCCTATGTGCCTTGTAATCTAACTAAATTAAAAAATTCTAATTCTAACAGAAAAGTAAAATGGTATTTGTCAACAAATATCTAGTCAGTGAAAAATTTATATTTGCATTTAAGGTATTAAAATGAATTAAGGAAGTAACTATTTCACAGGAGTATACATCATTTCAGTCTAATTTTAGTTTGCAATTCTCCTTATTAAATATCATTATGAAACAGTCTTATTTATCATCTTATCTCATTAGATATTGTCTAGAGAGGAAATTTTGAAAAAGAAAAAATGGTTAGGAAGACTTTATTTTAGTCAAATTAGATTTGATACTTTAAATGTTTATCTTCTAATATAATCTTTTATTAAACAACTCTTCAGCTCTAGTGTATTTTTTGGTAAAGTTTTAATAACTTTCTTGTAATTAAAAATAGCATATGATATCAGAGACCAACAGTAATTAAAAGTAATCAGATTTGGTGAAATGTGTACAAAATAAAGAGATCTGTACGTATTTTGTTAAGGAGTTCTCAATTGATCTGCTGCTTTTTAGGTAAAATGAAACAATGCTTATTATTAAAATAATAGGCTAAGTTCTTTGCCTTGTTTTCTGCTTTTGTAAAATGTATTGCTTGAGAAACAAGTCTTCAAAAAACAAGGCCTAAAAAAATCTACTACTCAGGGTGCCTTTGAGGATATTTAATTAAAATCTAATCCTGCATTCATTAAGCCTCACATAAATTAAGCTGTCATTCATAAGATTTATGGATTCTCATTTGCATATTGCATACAATTCATCAATTACTCAAGTATGAAAGGAGCACATTTCCCTTGGAGCTGCCTGCTACCCTGCCAACATTTGAAATGAGGGAAAGAGCAAGACTGTCAGGCATTCACACAAACTTTCTTCCAAATGTCTGCTCCTTGATTAATCTAATTTTCTAGATATTCCCTACAAGATACACCAACAGCCCTGGTGCATATTTCTATTATTTCTCCTGTCTTCATCACCAAAATCTTCTAGCTTTTGAATACTTCTTCATGTCTCAGTGATTATTATTTGTTTGCTAACAATATAGCATTGATGATGTCTTTTCATTAAAATGTGTTTGACGCATACAAGCAAAATACAAAAAGTGTGGCTATACATATGTTTGTTGATTTTTTAACAATAATATTTTGTTATCAATGATTATCTTATATCATATGTAGTAAAAAGTTGAAAATGAGGAAATCCAAGGGCAAGAGAGTATTACTCTGGAGTAGTTAGCATAAAACCCTAGCTTTTCAGAGAATCTTAGCATTTCAGAAGAATCTAAATCATTGATTCTATTTTTAATATAAAAATAGAACTCATTCAATCAGCTGCAGGTATATGCTACTGCACTTTTTACAGGTCTAAGCAAAGTAGTAACCCAGATTAGTTTGTTTTCATTGTGCATAAAGCATACTGTGTTAATTCACTTGTCTTCTCTAGGGAGTAGATCTTAATTTCAGTGGCACAACTTGGAAGTAACAGTCCCTTCCAAAGCACACTCTGGAAATCTTCCAACAGGCATGTGATCAGGTGTGGAATTTAATGCAAAACACTCCTCATGTCCAGCACTTCTACAATTAAAATATATGAATGTATCAGCACTCTCAAAAATCACTGCTCCTGAAAACACACTGTCTCTTTTATGTCAGTTAAATGAAAACACAAGAAGTGCCTTTCATAAGCATTAATTTTCCATGGAGTGCATCTACTCCAGTACAAAAAGAAAGCCTTCAATTCAACTTCAATATTTAGAAAATTTTATTTGGTAACACGATGGACTTTACCTTACTGCGTAATCTTTGACAAAACTATGATCATATCTCTTTGGAAATGCTTACATATTTAGACCCCAAAATTATAATTCACCAAATTAAAACCTAAACATCTCAGGTGAAGTGTTAATTATGAGGAGAGACAGCTTTAGGTTGATAGCGTTAGTGAGGAGGCTAAGGAAATGAGTAAATGACTCTAAGGAATGTACCAGCATAATCATTATTATTATCACTTGCAAAAACTGTGCTTCAAAAGAAAAAAAAATGTACTCAGCAAGAAAAATAATTGTCACTAACCCCTTACAAATCCATTTAACATTGAAGACATAAACGCCTTTATAAATTGGATCGGAAAGATGAAATCATGAGCATGCTCAATTTATAAAGTGACTTTCAAAACTGAAAGCAAACAACAGACCAGCTCATGCTTTTTATTCATTCAAGTTGGAGGGTTCGTCGTAATGTTCAGAGATCCCAGCCTGAGACACTCCTGAGTGTCTTGTCTGTCTTTTAACTCTTGCATTCTTTACATTTCAGCTTTCTCAGCATGAGCTGTCTACTTTATTCTACCCAAGTAATGTGTAATAGAAAAAGAATTGTTCTAGTTTCTAATAATAAAGCTTATTTTATTTCTTCAATACAAACCACCTGTTCGGGTTTTATTTTGTTACTGAGGTTTTTTTAACTATGTAAATTAAATATGATAATTAGCCACCTTATTCAATGGAACAGAAAGTGAATGAAAATCATATGGAAGGCTTTATTTCCTTTATTTAGTCTGTCCTATAATTCACCTCAGATTGATGAAGGATTTCCCAGTAAAAGAATACAAAAAAAGTCTTAGAGTAATGGACAAGAAGGGGGAAATTCACCAGATTACCTAGGGCACTTCACTTAAATTGGAGATTTTGCACTGAACATTTGTATAGATGAAGTGAAATGGTCTCATGTCCCAGAGTGCAAATTTGGTTAGAATAAATTATTCCCAAAATGAATATGCTTTCTTTTTCATACCCCTGTTTTGATTAATTATCAGGTCTGAACTGGCATTTCCGAGCCAAACCCCACATTCTAGGCCACACATATGACAGAAAATACTGATAGATTAGAATGTCAAAAGGAACAGAAAAAATCTAGGTTGCATAAAATTTCATTTCAAGCATGTAATTTTAGAAGATAATTATTTCAAAAGCCACACACAATAATGATTAAATAAGAGGACAGTCCTCCTCTTTAGGAAAATTAAATGTATTTTCAGGAAGGAAAGCATCAACATGGCAATGACCTTGACAAGAATCTTAGGTGATGATGGTCCATCACTAGTGATCAGGATTGATATCCATCAAATAAAGACATCACAAAATTATTCTCATGCCAGCACACTGCTATTTATGTTACATCACTTAATATTATTTAAACATTACTCAGGGCTTATGGAATCTATGCAAAACCATAACATAGCACAATGAGAGACCTGGGGGCAACAGAATGAAACTTTAGCAACAGTTGACAATAAAATAGGAATGTGCAAAGTCAATAGTTACTGTATTTACATAAGGTGATGAGGTTTTCAGTCAAACTAGAAGAACATTAGGTAATCAGTAATATTCAACATACAACAAAAATTAGAAAACTTCCTAAAATTATTTACAAGGCTTTAAAGCAGATTAAAACTGATGGGTATCTGAGTTCCAGAAACATACACTACTAAATCCCTTCATGTAAAACTGCTCTGATTTAGCATTGTATCCTAAATATAAGAACGTGGAATGAACATTTTGTTGCCAGTCCTCTCAAAAATCATCTTACCAAATTATTCTGGATATGCGTATTATTTCTATAAAAGTATGTATAAGATCAAAGACATTTCCTTGTGATACAATGAACACTGATCAGTTTTACTCATCTTATAACAAGAAAAATAAAGCAACTAAAAGGGTAGAAAAGTTCTAAGGAAGGGCAAGAGTCACTACCTGAGGTTATCAGCCTAGTCCATTCTGTACAAACCTGTTCTTCAAGAAGAACCAAGTATTTGAACTATTTATACATTCTTTTTCACCAGGTTAAAAGCTAAGTACATAAAAGCAATAAAAATTTGTATAAAACATATGTTCTCAATCAGATGAAGAACAAGTCCTCTAATTCTGAATTAGAATATTTGTAACAAGGATAGGGATTGTGTGTGCAAAGTCAAAAAGTCCACTCAAACAAGAAATGTTTACTTTTCTTGCATGACGTTGTCTAATTTAAATTTCTTCCTTTATGTATTGTCTGTTTGCATATACTATACATATATATGTATGTATGTAAGGGTTTATAGAATAAACATCTTAGCTAATTCTCATGGTTATAACTTTAACACCCACCCATAATAGAGTGGATTCTGGTGTCATAATCACTTGGGTTTAAAATATTGGCAAGTTATGAGAATAGACACTCAATCCAACTGGATGCCCTTTTATAAGAAACTTAGCCCTGAACTCCCCTGAATTATGTCTCCATGAGAAGAAAAACACATGGCTTACATTTTTCAGAAATTATTGTAAAGATCAAATAGAATAATTAATCTTAGCTCTTATAATTCCAAGGGGCCTTCTGAGATAATTTCAGTACTCTTTCCCTTTTCCATGCTGCCTCCCTAAACTGTTAACTCATAACTGAGCATGTAGTCAACTACAGTCTCCAACTAATTTTCACATATAATATTGCTAAACAAATCATTTTTAACTCTTTCAAAGCAGGATCTTACATTCATCTCTACAAAATGTATGTTACCTACATTTGATCTATATTCCAACCTGCCAAGATTTTGCTGATCTTGATTCCTTCAGTATCTACAGCTTTATCTAGGCACATATGAAAGACCACTTCTTTCCCTCTACCTTGAATTTTTCATGAAATCTATCAGCTGCACTTCAAAGGTTCTATCCAACCTTTCCCACCCATTCATTATCTCTTCCACTGCCCTAGTTCAACCTTTAGTTTACTTACCTCTTCTTTGCTTAAAAAGCCATCAATTGGCTCCCCATTCCCTAGAGCCGAGATCAACAAATTACAGTCCACAGGCCAAATATTGCCTACCTGTTTTGGTAAATACAGTTTTATTGGAACACAGCCAAGCTCATTTGCTTATGTATTGTCTCTGACTACTTTCACACCACAATGGCAAAGTTGAATAGTTGCGACAAAGACCCTATGGTGCACAAAGCCTATGATACATATTTACTATCTAGGCTTCTGCAGAAACAGTTTACCGACCACTCCCCTACAAAATATTTCCAAACCCTTTAGCATGCACTAGAATATCTTTATGGTCTGATCCCAAACTCCCATCCTAACATCATCTTTTATCAATTCATTCTCCTTGTTCCCACCAATATTTCCCACCTCCTATATATTTACTCATATCATTTCCTCTAACTGGAACTCCTTCCCCAATATCACTTCCAGAATAAATTCTAAACACATAGCAAAGGTCCTTTAAAAAGAAATGATGTTCAGGGATGCCTAGGTGGCTCTGTCGGTTAAATGGATGCCTTTGGCTCAGGTCATGATCTCAGGGTTCTGGGATCTGGTCCTGTGTAGGGCTCTCTGCTCAGTAAGGAGTCTGCTTGTCCTTCTCCATCTCCCTCTGGCCCTCCCCCTGCTTGTGATCTCTCTGTCTCTCTCAAATGAATAGATAAAATCTTAAAAAAAAGAAAGAAAGAAATGACATTCAGAAATAGTAAGTGAAGAACAATGTATCATACATGCCTAACTTTTATTTTATTTTAAATTGTTACCACTATTTGATATACTTATTCTTTGGACCCACTGTGATAACTTTAACACTGCACTAGCACAAATCAGGAGTTAGTGAAACTGTATTTTCACCAGGAAGTGATGTGGACAACACTAGGGAGCAAGAGTTCTTTAAATATCTAAATATTACCAAGTAGTAAGAGTATCCCAATGTGTTGGTTACTTCCTCGAAGTAAGCTAGGCACTTTGCAGTTTTTCATTGCAGGGTGGCATTTTATTAATGACAGCATTTTATAAAATTTACATTTGTCATCATAAAGAATCCATATTATTCTCTTAAAAATGAATATTTATATATAATCCAAGTCATAAAATTCTTTCCTATAAGTCAACCAGAGCACACCTCTTAAAACTTGTTTTAAAAAATAAAACTCTTTAGAACATATATCCCTTCTTACCTGTTAAAGGCATTGCTCAGATGGGACCCCATGGCCTGAAAGAGTTCATGTTTACTGCATCAGTTCTCTTATTCTCTAAGTAATTTCGGCCCCGAGGAAAATCAGTCCCACCATTTTTACTTCCCATGAAGTAATCCATTTCAAAAACTTACCTTTTTGTCATAATACAACAAATTCTTTTTTTTATATATATAACACAACAAATTCAAAGTGTGCTTTAGATAGCGACAAAGATTTGGCCACATTGTGGGTGTCAGTAAAATTAAAGACATCCAGCATGCCATTTCTGGCAGCTGTAAATGATTGTTGGTTACTTCACTTTTTTTAAAAATGCTTTCATATAAAATGCTTTAAAAATCTATCTTTGCAGTACTGGCCACCAGAAGGCACTGAGCTGCATCAACAGAGTAAAAGGAAAATGTCATAGAGTCATAGAAGTGTACATGTATTTTCAAGACATCAACATCAAGTATCTTTGAGAATAGCTGTGGCAGTTGCCCATAACCAGATCATGATAATTATTGAAATAAAGCTTACAGGAAGAGGAAAATTATTACCTACGCTTTCAGGGCTTGCCTTAGAAGAATAAATGATCGCTATGACCAATTACACATGAGATTCATTCAAAACTTTACTGAGTGCTAAGTATGTGGTAGTATGCCCCCACTGGAGTACAGAAGCATAATGATGAAGGCCTTGAACACAGGGGCATTTTTATTGATGAAACCAGAAAGACACACGGAAAAGTCTCTTAAGAATTTAAGAAAAAAACTAATCACATTTAATCAAATATCATAATGAGGGTTTGTAGATTGAAAAATCAGGTGAATATAGAACCTCACAATAGCAGAAAAACATGTGGAATATGGTCTGGTACATTTGAGAGGGTTAGAGAACAGAAAGGAATTAAGAGCATTTTAACATACTCAAAGTGCCTTGCTCCTTTTTCTAAGAAAGATGGAGTCAAGTGAATATTAATGTTTACTCTTCCTTCAATAGTTAACCTAGACATATACATAGAATAGATAATCGTAATGATGGGATGAGATCAGTGACAGTATGTTATCTTAATAGATCTGATGTACATGAGTACATTCATTCATTTAACAAATACTCACTGAACTTTTATAATACATAATGTATTACATCATATGTGTTCAGCTCTGCAGTACACAAAGTTGAATCAGACCTGGGTCCTGTTTTCTTAACAGAGTAAGTAAAATGTAAAACGTTTATGGATAACTATAACACCATTACGATGTGATAAATGACATTTTCAAAAGTTGATGAGAAAAAGCTGTGGGAGTTCAGAAGAGAGAACTAGGGGCTGTGAGAAGCCAGACTATTCCTGAAGGATGTGGCATTTGAGAGAGCCCTGGAACAGAGGAGGAACTTGCAAATGGACAACAGAACAGAGACAGGGCAGGGCTGGGCAGAGGAGGTTCATTTCTGTCATAGGGACAGACACCAAAGGCATAAAAGATTAGTGAACATATCATTTAAACTGAAGTAAGAGATAAATCTAGCAGTAGTTTGACAACAATTCATAAAGAGCCTTAAAAAACAGAACAGATTGATCTTTAACTTTATAACCAATCAGTAACTGTTGAAAGATTTTTTTTTTTTTTTTGGTTTATTTCTTTCGCCGCTGTTGGTTCGTTTTCAAACACAAATTGAGAGGGTTGTGGGCAAGGATATCATTTAGAAGATACATTTTTCCTGAAATCTATAATGTCCCAAATTTTATCAGCAATATTACAGGCTGGAGATAATAGGAAGGGGTGAAGTTGGGAGACTATGAGCTGGAGAGGTAGAGAGGTTATAAACAACAATGCAGAATAGTTTATGAAATATACAGGTCACATGAAAGAAGCCTCTTTATTGATAATAACTAAAAGTATTAGAGCCTGAGGGTTCTGGGGGGTGGGTGGGAAGATGGGTTAGCCTGGTGATGGGTATTAAAGAGGGCACGTATTGAATAGAGCACCGGGTGTTCTATGCAAACAATGAATCATGGAACACTGCATCAAAAACTAATGATGTAATGTATGGTGATTAACATAACATAATAAAATAAAATTTAAAAAAGTTATTAGAGCCTAGTGGGCTGAAATAAAAGTGATCCTAATGGAAAAAGAAGGAGCAAAGATGAAAGTGAAGATAAATTTACGTGTGATAGTCAAGTAATTGGACATGTACTACTGGTGCTCAGGAAAGAGGAGGACATATATTTGGAAGTCATCTGCACAGAGATAATAGTTCAAATCTTGGATTCTTTGATACTTTAAGAAAGAGTGGCTTTTGATTATTCCAACACACGTATGGGCCTCCATATAATTTCATCAGTAAGAATAGTTCACCATGGACGTGATTCTGCAATGAGGAGTAGCCTCTACAAACAGGGAGACATAAATCTCAACCTTGAGAGACACAGATACAACAGTGTATCAAGGCAGGATGAAGAGAGGGTTTTGTTCCACACTATCTCCAATTTTAGCAGTCTGACAAAAGGCCTATAAACAGTTCCTGAGTGAAAAAAGCCATATTTATAATATTGGTTAGGGTTAAAATTGAGGGAAAGGGGATCAGAATGATAGGATGGACACCAGTATAATGAAAATTTAAAAAGAAAGCTGCCAAATGCTGAAGAAAGAAAAAAGAAAAAAAAAAAAAACCCAGAAATGTTAAGAGGCTAAGAACTGAGGCAATCTGGGAATTCGAAGGTGGCTGGTTACTCTCAGGAGAAGTTGAGAAATTCCAGTAGAATTTTTGTGGAAGCCAACACATAAGAGGTTGTGGAGGATGTTAGGGATGGAAGACAATGAAAAGAAAAGATGAAATCATCATGGCTTGAGGCATTAAGAGTGTTTAAGGAAGATGAACTCATGTCTGGAACAGCACTGTCCAATAGAAATATAATGCAAGCCCCAGACGAAATTTTACATTTTTCAGTAACCATATTAAAAAATCTGAAGTTAAATTAATAACATATTTTATATAATTCAATATGTCCACGATAATCCTCTTTCAACATGTAATTCATATGAAAATTATTGAGGGCGCCTGGGTGGCTCAGTTGGTTAAGCGACTGCCTTCGGCTCAGGTCATGATCCTGGAGTCCTGGGATCAAGTTCCGCATCGGGCTCCCTGCTCAGTGGGGAGTCTGCTTCTCCCTCTGACCCTCCCTCCTCTCATGTGCTCTCTCTCTCTCATTCTCTCTCTCAAATAAATAAATAAAATCTTTAAAAAAAAAGAAATTATTGAGCTATTTTACATTCTTTTTTCCTATTATCTTTGCTAAATCTGGCTTGTACCAAACACAGCAGAACTTGAATTTGGACTATGGACATTTCAATTGCTCAGGAGCCACAGGAGGGTACTGGGCACTCTGCTGGGTAGGACAGCCCTAGAAGAAGAGAGCTACAAGCCAGCAATGGCTTTTGAAGTTGTCACTAACTGCTAAGTTTGCTTAGCTGGCCAGCAAACTATCATGTGTGTATTTATTTTCCCCTCTCTTTTTTTGTCATAAATACAAAAGAAAACAATAAGAGGGTGTTTGAATTGGGGATCACAGAATACTGTTCAAAATTCCCTTTGTAGGTAAGCAAGATTATTTGAAATGGGAACTTAAACTAAGACACTTTGAAGCTAATCACATGAGCTTTTAAAGATACAGTATAAAAATTAAAAGTAGGAAACACTTCCAGGATTCCTGAAGTAAAAGACACATTATAAACAGAGGACTAAAATTGGTTTGAGAATTTCAAAACCATTCCTCATGAAATCATAATTATATCAACTTGTACAAATAAAAGGTCAAGAACTTTCTAAATAATTGCATCCAGACATTGTCTCATTAACTAGAATCCCACACGCAAAAGTAATTCAACATCTATTGGATTTATCCTTTGCTCACTCTATTTTCTCAAGACTGATGGAGTCAGCCAAGTCACACATCTGGCATATCTTCTTCAAGCCATTTTTACTACTACATCAAATAAGATGAATTCCAACCACCACACTTTTTACCAATCAAAAAAGAATTCACTGTAAAACAAAACAAAACAAAAAACAAAGCTACATTATTTTAAGAATGTTTTCCTTTTACAGGCCTTTTGCTTTATAAAGTATGTCCATCATTTTCATTAGCATGTAAAACTAAGCAGTAGTATAGCATGTTGAATGAAAAAACTACACACCTTAGAATATAGATACTGTTTTAAATGTAAAAAAAATCACACGGAAAGAAACTTCAGCCTATGTAAAAAAAAAAATACCTCAGTAAAATTCTGATTTATTTATATTCACATGAGTGAATATAAATAAGAAAGAAAGAAAAACTGTGCATGCCAGGACAATTCAGATTGGTGGACCAACTATTAGAGTTAGAGGACACAGACATAAGATATCACCATCAGTAATGCTAGATGAGATATAATTGTATATTTAATATCTCCCAGCAGTCACTTCTCAGTACATGATAATTTCAAAGTGAAAAATTCATTTTTCACCCTGAAAAACATAAAACATTGATTTGAATATTCTATTCAATATTTTCAAAATTATTTAAAATGAAAGCGCTTGCTACCTGCCATTGGCCTTTTATACTTAAATGAAGGACACGACTCATTTCATAAGACTAAAGATGACATGAAATGGTCCACATTAGCACAATGGTAATATATTTTCAAGATAAAACATTAGGGGCATCAGTTCTCTTATGAAAAGGTAATACTATTATAACTCCGAGGAGAAATGAAATATAGCCCTCTTTTCTTAATGTGAATGTTGTTTTTATTATTCCGTTATCTTGTAAAGTTGACTTGCTACATATATATATATATATATATATATATATATAAAATCTTCCCACCTAAGCTCAAACAGGTTCCTGGAAACAATGAGACACACCCTTCCACTGTGCATAGTACCAAGGCATTCAGTAATTGATTTTTGTTTTGACTTTTGGAAGGAGAAAAAAAAGGCAAAATGCCCACAGGGAAGTGCCTTTTCAAGTGATGCTAAGTAAGCACAGACTTAACATAAAAGACATTGATCAAATAAGAATTTTGTTCATCTCGGGGTCGCCTGGGTGGCTCAGTCAGTTAAGCGTCTGCCTTCGGCTCAGAGCATGATCCCAGGCTCCTGGGATGGAGCCCCATGTCAGGCTCCCTGCTCAGAGGGGATTCTGCTTCTCCCTCTGCCTCTCCCACTGCTTGTGCTTTCTCTGTCTCTCTTTCTCTCAGATGAATAAATAAAACTCTTAAATAAGCAAAATTTGCCTTTACTTTTTCTCTTATTCTTACTTACTATCTCCTCTCTAAAGATATTCTAATACATTTTACTCCATGTGCTATTTCTCCAAAGATATTTATGGAGCTTATAGGAAAGTTCTTTCCCTTAGGTCACACAATAAATGTGAAAGCCAAAACACTGATTAGATGACTAAACGCTTGATTAGATGACTCTTTAAATTAAATAACCATTATTGAGGTCCTAGTATTTGCACTGTGGTATGCTTGACAAAGTAGAAGAATGAGTTTTCAGTTGCATGGTGACCAAGACATGCATATCCATAAAACAGAAGTCAAACAGGAATACACAATACACTTAACTCAGTGCCAAAATTATTGACAAACTTAGTGTCTTGTGAATATAAAAAGGACAGATCACTTGGGGCACCTGGGTGGTTCAGTCATTATGCGTCTGCCTGCGGCTCAGGTCATGATCTCAGGGTCCTGGGATCAAGTCACATCGGGCTCCCTGCTCCGTGGGAAGCCTGCTTCTCCCTCTCCCACTCCCCCTTCTTGTGTTCCCTCTCTCACTGTGTCTCTCTCTGTCAAATAAATAAATAAAATCTTTAAAAAAAAAAGGACTAAAAAAAGGAGTAATCAGGGAATGCCTTCATGGACCCCAAAACAGAAGAGGCTCTAGATAGGTGAAACAGATTGTAGAGAAAAGCCAAGGCAAGAGACACCAATAGAGTTAAGACATGGAAATGGAAATCAAAACAGTGTATTTGAGAAACAGTGACAAGATTGCCTGGTCGGCCTCAAGTCAAGGGTTGCTGTTAAGAGGATTAAAAGCAAGGGTGCCTGGGTGGCTCAGTCGTTAAGCGTCTGCCTTCGGCCCAGGTCGTGGTCCCAGGGTCCTGGGATCGAGCCCCACATTGGGCTCCCTGCTCAGTGGGAAGGCCTGCTTCTCCCTCTCCCACTCCCCCTGCTTGTGTTCCCTCTCTTGCTGTCTCTCTCTCTGTCAAATAAAAATAAATAAAATCTTTAAAAAAAAAGATTATTAAAAACAAGGAGCCAGATACTTTGCTACAGGTTTTACTTTTTGTACAGTCCTCCCAAGAGCTCTAAGATGTAGATATGCCCCTTCTTGCAGATAAACATATAAAGGGGACTTTAAGTTACTTGTTTAACTCTCCTGATATGATAAATGGCAAAGCCCAGGAATGAACCTCATTTGGAAGATATTCTATGCCAGGTAAGAGACATGGGACTTGATTCCTTAGACAATTTGCATTTCCTAAATACCTTTAAACAGTTGTTATGACTTTATAAAATCAATAAAAATTGATATGGGTATTTGATTTTTCTTAAAAAAAACCTTGTTTTCTAATATTCATATTAACAAAAGAGAAAGTTACATTAAAAGAACCTCTTTGAGTCTCCTTCAAATAAAATGGGTCAATCCTTGCTTGTACTTGTACCGTTATAGTTGCTACCAGGTGATCTCAGCTTTTCCTAATTATGTCAGGAGTCAGCTGGTTTACAGAAAGATTTTATCAAGCTGATAGAAGCTCCAAACCTTGAAAGCTAAAAGAGAAAATATAACAAAGGAACCACATGCCATTTTTTCTTACTTCTCATTTCCAAAGCTTACTTCTCACTTCCAAAGCTCAGCGTAGAGGACAGATAAGGCGTGAATGGGAAAATTTTACTATCCTGACATCTGGTGAGGATGTCACTTTACTGAAAGTATTGCACTTAATAAATTTACTTATTGTGATGATAGATTCCCTCGTAAGTAGTAGAAAATGCAGCAATGAAAGTTTGAACTATTTGATAATTTGGAAATGATAATCTTCGGAAAAACTGACCACCACATTATATATTTTATTTAGCAATGAAATTTAGAAACTTGCAAAAGAATGAAGTATAGTATCCCAAGCAAGGCATCAAAAATTCTTACCATCTTCTGCATCAGTTAGCTCATGCCTGATACATTGTAGAAAAGACACAAACTAGAAAATATCCAATGAGGTGAAATCTGAAAGCTATGACTGAGAAAACATGAAGGAAGTGGTGATATCATGCCTGGAAGGCAGGAGAGCCAGAAGAAGCAAGCTATCTCTTCAAATGTTTAGAGGATCCTGAGGCTGATGAGGGATTAGTGTGGCCCTTCCAAATAGGAACAAGGAAAAAATGGACCCTTCCAATTTACTCAAGAAAGCAGGAACTCTTACAACTAGCATGACTGAGCAATAAAAATATGTTGCTAAGAATATTTTAACGACAGATTTAACAACTACCCTTTGAAGAATATTATACATGGGTGCTGGCTAAGATTGAAATTTAAGTAAACTTTATGAAAACTATAAGTCAAATTTTATGTGATTTTTATGAGAACACACACACACGCACACACACACAGAAAGTCTTCTATGACTGTTTCAAATGAATGAAGCAGCACACATTAAAAGTGTATGTAAACTCAAGCAAACCCCAGAAGTTTTCTTTGATGTTCTACCACTTTTATCTTGGAGTCAACCAATTATATGAGGAATCAAACAAGGTTTGGTTTAAAAAAAAAATACTAGACTTAGAATCATTTTATTTATTCCATTACTTTGGGAAATCAACACCTCTGAATCTCCTTTTTTTATATACAAAGTGGTAATAATACTAACTGCATTACAGAGTGAGGTGAATATCAAATTAAATCTCATTTAAACAATTAGGTTGTGAATGATGTGGCACTGAATATTATGAAAGCTTATTTTTCATTAGCTTTATTTTTTTCAAAATAAGTCTCTGTCCAGTATTTCTTCCCACAAATCTCTTAAGTTATTAAAGAATTCATCTGTCCCACTTCAGTTTATCTCTTCTTTTCAAGTTCTACTAGAGGTTCATTATCATGAGGACATATGTAATAGCCTCACAAAGGCCTATGAAAAATGAATGTTTTGTAGTAGTGGCATCTCCAAAAGATAATTATCATACAAACTTCAGTATGCATGTCAGAAGATTTGACCTCACAGTATCAAAGGGAAGAAAAGCAATAATTTCTTGCTACTTGGTGAACATGCAAATTGGATTATACTATCATAATATATAAATCCTAATGGATGTCTAAATCGCAATGGCATGGCACAGAAGGCTAGACGAAACATAGCTTCATAGATTTCAAGTTTTCACCAACAAATCTGTTTCATCCAAATGTGTCATCCAGATTAAGAAATAATTCAGTGTGAATCTTCCTGGAGAACCAAGCACCAAGAAAGTGAAAGATAAAACAACCTTGTATAATTGTACAACTCTGTGCCCAAAAGACAATGTTACAAAGGGAGTGGTGCTTTAAAATTCACCAACCTGGGTGCAGCCACACTGAAAACTGACATTAAGTAAACAAAACAAGGTGCCCACTCCCTAGAAAACTGAAGAGCTCTCCAGTGCAGGGAAAATGGGGAGGTTGCCATGTTCCTCCACCGCATCTCAAACTATGAGTCATCCATACTTATTAACAACTAAGACGATATCTTAAGAAATTATTGTTCCATCTAATAAGTGGTAACAGAGATGAGGAAAATTCTTCCAAAATGTGCATTGATAAGGAGGAAACTCATACACAGGGATGGAAGAGAATGTAGATATTAAATCCTTCTCTTTATAGATGAGAAAGGGGAAGCTTAGAGTGGAGGAGTACAAAACTCAACATTTGGGTGCCATCTGGTCACTGATGAATTGAGCTCACTTCACTGCTATCTTTTAGAAACACAGCACTAAAAAGGGCATGATGATTACAATACGATGAAATCCATTGCAAATATCCCCAAGTCGACGCAGTACCACCTTATGCTGAGGACCTATTTGGAACCCTCTTATACCTCTGTAGCACAGCAACCCATTCCTTGCTGTACCAATCTTTAGCACCTCAGATAAAAGAAATGGTAAAAGAAACCCATGGTATCTGCAGATTAGCTCTGTTATCTGATCAAGCCTTTAAGTGGTTAGTGCCAAACTTGACTGATCGCTCATAGACGTTTATGAAAGTTTCTAGGTTCCTTCACAAGACTAGTAAGATTTCTCTAATGGTCTCACTCACTCTCACTATAAACTAAAGCTATGTCAACTTATAGTCAATTTACTTATTTAAATATGTTTTAAGATATACCATAAATACAGCATAGTAAATATTCCCCCAAAAAAGATTCAGCTTAGTGGAGTACACACTTCTTTAAGAACATATATGCATTGATGAAGTTACATATGCAACTGTAAACAATGAGTTGGGCAATTATCTATTTATATATTTGTATATATGAATAGCTATCATACATAATATCTATTTTATACAAAATGAACAATAATGAGCTTTTATAAGAAAACATGACTTACAGTTCAAAATAAAGCAATGAAGGTTAAAACTAAATTATGTAATTTAGTCAGCACACTCTGTAGAATTAATAAATAAGAATTATTAAAATCGAGCTTCCCTGACAAAAAAGTGCTTATGCCCAAGCTGGCCTGCATGTAAGGATGCCCTCGGGCATTCTAGGACTTTCTTCAGCAAATGTTTGGTTTAGATAAATTCAGGAGCTATATTTACCTAGAGAATGTCTCTCCTGGGTCCACGGGAAGAAGCAGGGAAATCTGAGTTTTGCCTTCCAAACCTCATTTCCCTAGAGATTCTAATTGAATTATGTCCTAATGGGCCCTTGTACAACACTGTAGCAACCTTCTCAGAGCCAAGAGGCCATAAGTATTTCTGGTAAGAATTTCAAGACCACCCTGGCCAACTCTCACATTCCTGAGGTGTCAGAAAGGGCTCGCCCAGTATATGTATGATCTTGCCAGGTAAACGAACCAGCTATTCTGGGGAGAAGTGAAAACTAATAGAAAGATCTTTTGGAGACAGCCTGGTGACTTTCAACTGTAAAAAAAAAAAAAAAAAAAATTAAGTAAATGTAGGATACCCTTGCCATCCAAAGTAAACTTCAAATTTATTACTAGCTGGCCAACTTTACATGGGCACTGGTACAGATTAGCCTGAGTAAACCATATTCTGTTAATGGGATCTCCCAAAAAAAAAAAAAAGCTGTAACACAATGTTGAGGTGGAAAACAAAGCACACACTGAAGCAGGGGAAGAGTGTCACTGCTTAGCAAAGAGTGGGAAGAAACATAACTTAAGGCAAAGAAAGTAGCATGGGGACAACTTTGAGACTCCACACTGAGGTTCCTTAGGCCCAAAACCAGCAGCTAAAGGATTTTGGGAGGAAACGGCACTTGAAGATCACTTTATAGGTAAAGAAGGACAAGCCCAGCCTCTTGTTTTTAAACAGGAAAATCTATTTAGGAGAAGTCAGTAGGACAGGCTGCTTACCACATTAAGATGATATTCCTGGGGCTTGCTTTCCCTGCCATACTCATACGTCTTTTACCATTGGCATCAACCTGGGAGCTCCTCTGATGAATCAAAATCAACAGATTTTCCCCATCTACCACTACTACATCTCCCACTCCCAAATCCTTGATGTCTCTGCCCTGTGTGAACTGACTGGAAATATGCATCCTGGATTTTCAAAGAGCAGTGTTTTTTTATTAGCTCAGATAATAATGCAAGCACTTCAAAAACACACGGGACAGTTTCTTGACTAATGTATAACTCTTCATAGCATCATTAAACTTTACTAATGCCTATTTTATCTGAAATGTAAAAATTCCACTGGCAAACTAGAATATCTAACTATTTAAAATATTTTTTTTTTTTTTTTTCTGCTCACCAATCCAAATCCAAACACCTACATGCTGTGGAAAATATCGAGATTTTGTGGGCACCTGGGTGGCTCAGTCATTAAGCCTCTGCCTTCGGCTCAGGTCATGATCCCAGGGCCCTGGGATAGAGCCATGCATCAGGCTCCCTGCTCGGTGGGAAGCCTGCTTCTCCCTCTCCCTCTCCCCTTGCTTGTGTTCCCTCTCTCACTGTCTCTCTCTGTCAAAAAATAAAAATAAAAAAATCTTTTTAAAAAATCGAGATTTTAATTTGCCTAAAAATGTGCAATGACTAATTTCTATTTAATGTATAATTTCAGAACACTTTTTAGATTTTATTTGGGAATTTGTTAAGAAAAGGCTGAACACATCAGATAAAGGCTATATGAATACACCAAATGAATGATAGGACATTCTGCAAATGTCAGCCCTTACCACGGGACCTAGCACAGAGTAAGCTCTCAATCAATATAAACTACTATTATTATTAACATTTTGAAAACTTTCCTCATGTGTCATTCTTTCACAGGAGAGCATTCCAAGAATGTCTTTTAAAAATGCTCAGTTAAGGAATCCCTCCCATTTAAAACATGAGGCAATGATGAAATGTAAATATTGTTGAAAGGAACAACATGTGGGAAACTGTTAGTCATCTATATCATTCTCCGAACCCAACTAGGGGCCGAGGTTTCATAAACATTATCTCTAAGCCTCACAACTCAACATCATAGTCATTATAAGTCCCCCTTATAAAAACAAGCACCATGAGGATGAGCAGTGAGAGGTAAGTGGAGAGCTGAGGATTTGGAGGCTATATGGCTTTCCAAGCACCTTCTTTCCCCAGGGACCACACGCAGAGGGCCCAGCATTTGGCTTAATGGTCTGCTGTTGCCCTCTTGAAATGATTAATAATCTTTGAACATGGGCGCCTCGGTGGCTCAGTTGGTTAAGCGACTGCCTTCGGCTCAAGTCATGATCCTGGAGTTCCAGGATTGAGTCCCGCATCGGGCTCCCTGCTCAGCGGGGAGTCTGCTTCTCCCTCTGACCCTCTTCCCTCTCGCGCTTTCTATCTCTCATTCTCTGTCTCTCAAATAAATAAATAAAATCTTTAAAAAAATGTTTAAAATGGTTAATTTAAAAAATAATAATAATCTTTGAACGTAGGTCCCCATGTTTTGATTTTGCACTGGGACCTGCAAATAATGTCACTGGTCCTCTCCTTCCACTAACACCACACTGTTTTCCTAAAGAGAAATACAATCAGACCATTTTCTGAGCAGAGGGAGGCAATTCACAGAACGCAAGGGGTAGAAGAATGATGAAAGAAAGTGGTGGAAACAGCCAACTTGAAGACAAAAATAAACACTTGTCCCTATCTCAAAGTTTTATGCTTTCAAGCAGCTACTTATGGAAACACCTTTTATGCGTGAGGAACTCTGCTGGGCACTAATACCATGTAGAATTCATGAATTATGTCCTATTTGCTCTCACTCCTGCTTTCCCTTATGCTCTTCCTCTGCCTGCAACACTCTGCTCCTTCCGCTCCTTCCTACTGCCCACTCATTCTTGGAGTCTACATTCAGTCTTCTGCTCCAGGAAGCTTTCCCTGATTGAACAGGGCTTCCTGGGGTACCCTGTCTCTGCATGCCAATAGCAATCATTTAAACCATCATGTAATAATTATTTCTTTTTGATTGTCCTTCTAATCCTTGGGCTGAGGGACTCTACTTTACATCACTGCAATGCCACACCTGTGTTTGTTTAATTAATAAATGCATGCATAAATGAATGCATGAAAGAGGGACTGACGATCGAAACAAAAATATGGAAAGTTGGCATTTCAAGGAAATGGACCACTTAAGAGCACTCGAAGGTAGTATTTTATTTAACGTGTGTCTTAACTGGAATTCATTATAAAAATAATTGTTTAATTTTGCTATAAAATGGAAAAATGCTAAAGTAGGAAATAAAAGCACTGCTTTAATTTAATCACTCTCACTATTCTTTGCATGGCTTTTTTGTATTTTTAGTAATGAGCAAAATGTAAATTGACCTTAAAACCAAGAATAAAAGAAATATCCTGAAAAATGCTGTTTGATATTTCTACACTATTTACTTTTAAGAACTCAATCATTACAATAAGAAAACAGCAATATGTAGTTTACATAATTAGCTCTTGTGATAATTAGGGGAAGGGGTGGGAGTCGTCAACGAAACACACACATTGCTGTCCAAGTTAAACCAGAAATTCCTAATGACTAACATTAATTGAAAAAAGACAGCTCAAAAAAAAAAAAAATCTATGTGAAACATTAAACAAAGTTATCTGATGTTTATGTTTTTCTCCTTTAATAATTAATGGAATGTAAATAGTCAGGGGAGGCTACAGTTTTGCATTGTAACTAACCACCATTATAAATGGCAGTCAGATGTTTACATAATACCCCGAACCCTTCTGTATGGAAGGAGGTTACAAATCTGCCCCTTTGCCCTGTTCAAAGTCAAAAATAATGGTGCCTGATCCCCAGAGCATTCACTGCAAGAACTGTTTGCATATTCAGTTATTGTTTCTGCTGCGTCAGTCATCTGTTGAAGTTCACTCTAATGTGGCCCTGATCAATGCTGCCGGCTGTGCTTAAGACCTGTTTACTATAATAACATCACACTGCATTCTTATTTGGCAACAACAGCTATGACAGCCCCTAAATGCATTGAGAAGCCAAGATTTTTATCATGTACACAGCTCAAATTGAAACTGTTTACAGAGGACGGTGATGTTCTATTTCTGTCCATTCTAGTGAATACCAATAGTGTAATAATGGCTTTGCCAAAAGCATTATTACCCTGCCCTTTCTAATAAGCAAAAAGCTTGTTGATCTAAATCCTCAAGAGGACGTAAAAATTATTTTACAACTGTATACCTTATAATCTTGACCTTGTAATCTTACACATGTTGATTCACTCTAAATAAATAAACCTTACCTCTAGCATGTCCTAATACAAGGTGTAGTATGTGTAAATTATCTAAAAATAATTTGTTCTCCAAAATATGTAGCAGCCAAAGGAGTGAATGTGCAAGTGAAAAGGCAAACACAAATGCAATCTTATAACAGCAGATTAGGTCAACGAAATATTAAATTGTATGCTTTCTCACCTGTTATAATAGTACATTTCCTCTCATATTAAGCAACAAAGCAAACTAAGCCAAATATGTCACTAAGATGAAAAACCAGTGTGTCTACACAAAACTTACACAGTCATCGTGATCAACATTTGTTACTGTTTTGCTACTTTATATTTAAAGACTTTATAAGTGAATTTTACATTGATGCAACAACAAATTTAGTGTTGTTTATTGTGATTTTTAAAATCTCATTCTTGTTTACATGATTCTTCCATCATTTCCTTTATAAATAAGTAGGATATAAATAAAAATACTGGCTGGGGAAAGACCAGACAAAGTCACTTTAATCTTCCTAAAGCAATAGCAAATAAGTGGACGTTTTTAAGAATAGCATAGAAAACATACGGATAACTCTTCATATAAATTCATGTCATAGCTCATAAAGGTTCTGAAGGCTCCTTCTGAGCTATTATAGTGCATGCTGTGAATGGGTATCAACGCTAGTGCCCACTCATATGTTAAATACATAATATATTCGCATATTTAGTTCTATTCAAATGCCAATTCTAAAATACACTTTTTTTGAAGTCTCAGTTTCTAGTAGCCATAATTTTTATGTTAGCGTCTATCAAAATAGTCACCTACTTGGACACTATCCAACTTTTTAAATTATATTTAAACTCCTACAAACTAGGAAACTATCTTTTTCTTTTCTTGCTCAGTCACTTAGCTACAGCTGAGTGAGAATTTTAGGAACTTATCTTTCTAAAGAGGATCAACACTTTATACATTTTATATTAACACTCTTTAGTAGATAATAATTATTTCCCCAAACAAAATCTTTCATTTCTGCTTTTGTAGAAAACATGACATTCTTTTACAATCATCAGGTTGCCAGCAAGAATCCAAAACAAAAATAATTCATTCAAACTGCTTAATCTAGTCATTGAAGATTGACAGTATCTTTTTATATTTTTGAAAGCTCTTTTAACATTAACTGATATTTTAGTGTGGGAAGAAACTAAAAGCTTTCTACATATAAAAGTTCATCTTTTACCTCCTCCCCACCATCAGATAAAAGCATAAGGGGCTTGAAACCATACTCAGATATACTGGTCCCACAGGAACGAGCCCAGCACATCAGTGCAGGGACAGGCAGAAAGTGTGAGCAGTGACTAGAAACAAGTCATGTTATACCAGCAAGACAAGCTAGAGAACAGTTACATGGGACCTATTAATACCGCTATGCATGGGATAATAGGAAGGCCTTCTTGTACTAAAGATGAAGCCAGTCTGGCTAGAAAAATAAGCAAACCACTGCAAATATTGTAGTGACTGTCCTGTGAATGGATTGCCACACCAAATGACAGAACTCTCTCAATTCTACTTTCCAATAACTCCAAGGCACTCGGGATGTGACAGCATGATGAATACCACAACAGACAGCTCCAATATGGTACCATTTTACCAGATCAATATCTCGCTGCAATATAAGAAGAAAGGAGCTGATATTAGTCTACACAGTGTATTACAGATGAGGTACATTTCTTCTTACTGCACTCATGCTGAACCAAAGCAATAATTCATAGATCCCTTAAAAGGTTCCTGCACCACCACATGCAAAAAAAGGCTAATCTTTATTTTAACATCTGCTGGAAGATGTAATAGCTTAAAGCAATAAGTATGCAAGTTTTTTAAAATGTCTCTCTTTATTATTTTATCTAGATGTAGGAATAACAAAGTATATCCAAAATCTGAAACAACACAAGCACTCATAGGTTGCTGACATTGTTCTATTATCAGTATAAAGAAAATTGTACTCGATATTTTACTACCGGGCTACCTTAATCCCTCTGAAGTAGAAGCTTTAGAACTTTCCACATTTGGAGTGTGTGAAATATAATCAATTCTCAATTATCTGTGATGGTTTATTCTTTTTTGGATTATTCCATATTTCCGTTTTAAAACCAAAGTCATTGTGATCAGCTACTCACACTTAGCAAGACCCACAGAACAGCAAGCTGCCAAAAGCTCTTACCTACTCTCAAGAAATATTAGTTGCCATGTGTATACAGATCATACAAAAGTAATGCAAGTAATTCTAATGCCATAGTCAAACTATAAATGACTAAATGTTTTATCATTTTAAAATATCCTAATTTGTTCAAGCCACAGGTACAAGTTGAAGTCAGAATAACATAACATGCTAAATCAGAAGCCACCTAATTCTGACTTAATTTGACTCACGATTATCTTCTTTAATCCACTCTATTCATTATCTACTGGAGTGTTTTTTTTTCCTCATTTTCTCTTTTTTTTTTCATATCCTGTTTCAGTTAAATAAATATTTACTTCCTGAAACAAAGTTCTATTAAGTTGAAGCTGTTCTACTAATGCTTTGTAGGGAAATTTCACAGCCAGCTCACCTGAGTCGTGCTTCCTTTCCAATCATGCCCATTTCCGTTCTGGCACCACCCATTGATCCTAATATAGAGATCCTCAATCAACATCTCTGAAAATCTGGGCCTGGCTTCCCAGCTCCTGCCCAACTGCAAGTAATGGTTGACCCCCACTTGTCTCCTTCATTGCCACTCACGGAAGGATCTGCACTGTGCTAGGTGAAGGCTTTGTGACATGTAGGAGTTAATACTTCACAAAGGGATGACTGCTCCCAATATTTTCTACTGTTGCCAACCTGAACCATGAAGTAGGTCAGCACTAAGAGCTTTGTTTTACAGATAAGGAAAATGGGGTTTTGGAGGTTAAATGTCTTAGCCAGTTGACCCAACAGCTGTCAGAATTTAGTAACCATTCTCTGGGCCAGTGCTTTCCAGCCCAGATTTTGTAATACCCTGGGGTGTCTCACATTTCCTAAAGCATTTCATGAAATTCTCAAGTAATATTCAATTAAAGACAAATATAGGCCAAATTAAATATTTTAGACATAACCAGGAGAAAAGGCACAAATATATAGTGCATCACAACTGGGCAAAGCATGGAAATGTCCACTCTCTGTCGTCCACTGCATTGCCAGCAAGTTTTATGAACAAGACAAAAACAGAGAGGTATAATAATAAGACAAGCATGTAACCAATCATTAAATATCACTTTGTCTTTTGCACACATCACATTTAATATAATTCTATTTTTCTCCAGTAGAAGGGCAAAAAGACAAGGAAATAATAATCATAAAATACTATATCGCTCAATCTTCTCTTTGAAAATTAGCAAGAAAAAAATGATTAACTTTGTCTATGTGTTTTGTTTTATCATCTTCAGGGTTATTATATACACTAAGATGTTGCCTAGCAATGCTTGCCTTGGCTAATATTGAGAAAGGGTGTTCAACAGAGTTACCACTAATATCTCCCCAGTTTGTGTAGCTTGTTTCTTTAAAGCAGACATCAATCAACTATGGCATAACAAGAAAGATCTGTTTATTTTGTGGACATTTATTAATATACCACACATGAGCTAAGGAATAGGTATTTTAAACACTAAGGATGTTATGGAGTTAGATGCTTAAACATGGATCCACATCCTAACAGTGATGCTAATCAAAGGGTATCAGAATAGCTAACTCACAGGAAAGGTGTTCCTCAAGTTTAAATTACTACATCAGTGGGTAGACCAAATGGGTGTTAATTTTATTACTCTGACCAAAGCTAGCAAAGAATCTTAACTATCTTCTTTTTGCAGTGGAGGAAACCGAGGCCTAGAAGTGTGAGTCATTTGCCCAAGGTCCCAATGTTTTTGGCAGAGTTGGGAAGATCTCCAAATTAGGTCCAATTTTGTCCCATTTTACAAATGGTACACCCGAGGTTCAGAGACATTCCAGGGCTACTAAGCAGTAGAAGTTAGGCTAGCATGCATGCATTCTAACTCTCAATTAGGTAGATGAAGAGGAAATATTATAGCCATCCATTTCTACCCATGTATCTTTTAAAATATGAGATATTACATTCTACAAATTAATGTCTAAGAATAGAGACAAACGTGTATATTCAGTCTTCATATTCAACTTAGTCTGCCCCTTGACTACTTCTTCCTTTCACATGAATTTCAAAAGTATTTATTTTAATCATAGTATTAGAAACAAATACATACAAACCCTTACTTTTAAAATTATTATACCACGGTAAAAGAACACAAGATAATATTCACTACAGATCACTAATTCATCCGTTGAGTATGAGGTAAAAAATAACAAAAAATGCTAAATGTTTAAGTGTTAAATTGTTTCAATTCAAAAAACCTAAAATGCCAAAACCAAGATACTTAACAGTGTACTGGGACTTCACTTACTAGGGATTCCATTTATATTTCTTAATACTTCAAGGTTCAGAGAGTTGAACATCCACCTTTATCATTTGGTATCATGTTTGAACTTTCTCCGAATACTGACAGGAGTTAGATTATGGTTTAGGGTTGGTTTTCCAAGCAACAGAAAAAATATTTTACTTTGAAAGATACATGAAAAGTTGAATGGCCACCACGTCCTACACACCGTATTAGGAATCAAAGAAATAAAGATCAAGATAGAGGAAAGGTCGCTCTAAGTGGATGAACTCATCACCTAATGAGGAAGACTGACAGGAAAGGAGATAATTATAGTACAAAGCCATAAGCTTTGGGGTAGAAATATAAATGAAGAACTTCAGAAGCACAGCATATTTAACAGAAAAATCTGAAATCCATGATTACTTTCCTAAAAGAAATAAATAATCATAACTTTGAGAGCATATTTAGAAATTTTGCTTTAAACTAAGAAGGACCGAATATCTGATTATCATAGAAATGTCACAAGTGGGTTTATGCTTGCGCATCTGCTTTCGACCTGTGAGAATGACATAGTGAATTTGAAGGATCAGGAGAAATAATGGCTCACATACCACGTTTGTAACAACAAACTCATATACTGCCACTGTCTGATTACTTGTTATGTAAAATTCGGTGCAATAAGCATGAGAAATAGGTATTAAAAGTTCCAGTAACAATGTATCACACCTCTGAAGATTTTTGAAAGGGCTTGTTATTGACATAAAGCAAAAGTAGTTTATTTAGCTCGAATAATTAATATTATGCCTCAGTAATTCATAATAAACATGCATTCAGTTAAATGTTAAAATATCACTTAAATCAATATATAATAATTCAAGACTCAGGATCAAAAGAAAAATTAAGAAAAACTATTTTAATGCTCTAAATGCCATAACCATGAGAGATAAAAACAACAAAATGATATTATTTAATTTCTATAAGCATTTTCTTTGGGGCTTTAGTAAATAACATGGACCAGTGGCCAAGTCCTGCATCTGTAGAGTCCTTACTATCTGGCCTGAGCAAATCACCTCACCTCTCCAGGGATCACTTTTCCTAACCAATGAAATGGGTGTGATGATACCAATCACACAGGTGTATTGTTGAGAAGCCAAAATGATTCTTTAAAGTTCTTTGAAAGTAGTAAGTCAGTAGTAGTTGATCATCAAAAGAAAATTTTTCTCTCATCATGTTTTTCAGGTTTGAATCAATAAAACAGATTTAAAAAGCTGTGACCTCAAGTTCCAAATGAAGGATTTAATTTACAAAATACATAGCAACTAAATATAAACAAATTTGTTTCTGTAACCAATAAAATCATGTTTCTATTTCAGAATTGTGTTTATAATTCTGTTTCTATTATTGAGACCTACAGTTTTAGAAGCATAAGTATAAACATAAATATATCATTAAAAGGAAATCTATAACTATTGTATGCAAAATTAAGAACCAATATGACGATATCAAATATTTTTTAAGTTGACCACTAAAGACACAATCACCTGAGAGCAATACAGAAACCCAGGCCTTTGCAGTCACTGTCCCTTCCTGTAAATGTAAGTTTGTTAAACATGGTTTAGAGTAATTGGTAACAACTGTTCAGAGAAGTTGCCAGTTTTTCTTTAGAGACTAATAAATACTCAATGTGTGTGAGATGTGATATGTATATTTAAAATAGATTAACAGAAGCAGAGATACATTTTCATGTAAAGGACTAGCAAATACAATATTTTAAGCTATTAGAGACCGGGGGTCAGGGTGGGGGGCAATCTCTGCCTAGAGAAACATAAGTAGTGAGAACTGAGAAACAGAACACAGACATTGTTTCTAATATTTTTTAAAAATGCCATGTACATATAAAGACCTTCATTGCAATCGAGAAAGTGTAAGTTCAAGTGATAACAGGTCTCGAAGAAATACAGTGCAACACAGAGAAGACTATTTACATCCTGAAAATCTTTTTACAGAAAAACACCCCCAAATGTGTCTCAATAATTATTTAATAGCCTGAAATACTCTGAAATGCACTATTTAATCAAAATACAGTATCCTCTCTTCCTGAACATAATACTTCTCAACAGGAATATGTATCTGAATTCTTAATGGGCTTGCTGAAGCTAACAACAAATAAATGAAAACAAGTATCAATATCTGCTATATCAAAAGAAGCCTGAGTGGCATATAATTTCTACGAGTAATTCTGTGCCCATGTTGAAGTTTAAATTAGTACACCGTTAATGCCTGCTTTGAAGAACGTTACTACACCTTCCATCCTGCAAACCAATAAACTCCCCCTCCCTCCCACTATGTTGTTGCTAGCCTTTGTCTTTTTTTTTCCTGTGGTCCTGTTTAAATTCTCACCTTGCTCTGCCCTTGTCATCAAGTCGTTCAAGCACAAAGCAGGGAGCATGGGGAGTGTTTACTCATTTCCCAAGTCCATTATCTTACACATTAATCACTGGTCTGGAACTTTTGGACAATGCTGAATCTGTTACCTTTTTTTTTTTTTTCCCCTTTCTGGCTGCTTTACTCATGAATCTGACAGTTCACCAGTTTCAGGCTGAGCTTACACTCCATGACCTTTTCATCTGATTAACTATTTTTGTCCCTTAAAAAGGTAACGATTTGTCACTTATAGTCCAGAGAAACCGAAATGAACTTAAACGTGGAAGATGAAGCCCTTATTTTTCAAATACTACTTTTTCTTCATGGAAAGACAGACCAAAGGAGCTAAATATCTTAAATATTAGTTTGTGAAAATATTTGTCTTTGTTTGTTGAAATTGAGTTGGTTTTCGCCCCTCCCTTCCTTCACTATTATTAAATGTCATTCTCAAAACAAAACATTAGTGAGAAATTCTGGTTAACTTTGGAAAGCAAATATTTTTAAGTTTTAAAACAAACTTTTTACTCTCTAAAATCTCCCCAGTTCTTGCATAATATGAAGGGTTGTTGTGGGAATCCAAAGTTAAGCTTCAATAATGATTACTAAACCAAGAGAAATAGATGTAAAAAAGCAGGACAGCTGGAGGCTCTTGAACTATAGTTGTCAAAAGATTTGTTTGTGAAACATGCATTTTATTGCCTTGTATGCATGTTATAATGAGGCATGGACAACTGCAACATTACACTTAATGATTGCATTTCTTGTTTCAGCCAGTTTCCTTGTCCTCTTGCAATTAACGTTTTCCCAGATCACCCAAGGCTACTTTGTCAGGAAAAAAAAAATCTGAAATTCACATAAATGAGCAATGTCAATAGTTTAGAAAGAGTTTACTTAGAGAACAAAGGGCCCTTATGAGGCACTAGTGAGAAGAAATGGGGAAAAAATGAGTCCTCACAATGTAAGCCTTTTCTTAAAGAGACTTGTTATCAAGCAGTTCGGGATAGTCCCTCAAATCTGCATTAAAATGCATTTCATTCCATTGACTCATTTGCATTAATTTCTCCCATTATATCTGAAAATGGCTGGATGTCTACCCAACACAATGCCACAGCCTATCACAGGCTACCACGGCGGCCCCAGGTGCCAATTTACTCCTCTTAGTTCCTTTCATTCTGTTTGCTGATTCTGACAACTGGAGTTCTCCTCTCAGTCCAAGGGACTTTTCAATTGGATTTGCTCGTGGTGACAAAATTGTTGCTTTGCTGAGAGGAGGGGGCTCTTTGATTGAGCGTCTATCATGCTGCCATGGGAAAGCGAGAGGCGAATGATTCTCAGTGGCTTCTGATTTCCAGTATTTGTTCAGCATTAGGCCCACTTATCTCCAGAAGAAAAAGCAACATGTAGAAAGAAAGTGACAGGCAGAAACACACTCACTCGCTCGCTCATTCTCACCGCGCTCTGTATTCAAACAAGGGGGACCTATTACACTGAAAGCTCCAGATCAGCCTCACTCAATTATCACAGTTAATCCTTATAGCTCTATAAAGTAAATATTTCATTACAATTTCAAATAAACAGTCACCCAATCTAATGAAGCAAGAACTCAAAGTGGCAATGTCATAGAACTCGTTACCGTCATCAAAGGAAAGGACATAGCCTTGTCTACTAATAATGAAAAAATGGATACTGGCATATTTATGAACTCTAGGGTGTGTGGTTCTGAGGTTTTTTTTTTTTTTCCTTAGTGCCATTGACCAATTTATCTTTCCAAATACAATTCAATTATCAGAATTCTATTTGTCGTTTTTCTTTCCCTTCATTTCTGTCTTTTTCACCCTAGTTTCTTCATCGTGCTCATAATTTTCCTCACACAGTCCATCATCGGTACACAATACTCTTGGCACATTCAACCAGAACTTTTTTTCTTTTTCTCATGAACATCAGAGAATCCTGATATGGCGTTTCAAATTCAGGAATCTTACAGAATATAAAGCGATCATTTTCATAATCTATTGTCTCTACATCAATGTTACCTTAACCCTTTATCTTGAATGTCCTTTTATCCTTTCTTCTGCTCTTATACTCAGGGGCAAGAACATCTAAAAATAACTCTCATTTCACCAAATTTTAATAATCTGAAAAAAGCTTGAATTGAATACAGATAAGTAGATTAAGTCCTTAATCAAATGTTGCATTACCTCTATGCTACTCTCTCATTTTAATCCTAATCTTTAGTCCCTTGGAGAATGGTTTTCCTTAAATTATTATTTTATCCTTCTTATTAAATACTCTGATAACAGTCATTGTATTTTCACACTTTTATAATTCACTCTATTCGACAGAAGAAGGTACAACACGTGTAATAGGACAATTTTGCCTGAACTTGTTAGAGCTTACTCAAAGGGATCCCATGTTATATAATATGGCACAAACCTTCTCTAGTTAAATGATGACGACAACTCCCTCTCTTTTTCTCTCAATTAACTATGCTATGTTGAACTATCCTGTAATTATTTTCTCATAGAAGTTAGATGAACTGTCTTGGCTTAGTGGTGAATATTTGCATTTTTTTCTTTCCTCTGAGATTCTTAAATACTTATTCTCCTTTAAAAATATCACCTTAGGGGCACCTGTGTGGCTCAGTCAGTTCAGTGTCTGACTCTTGATTTGGGCTCAGGTCATTATCTCGGTCTGGGAGATTGAACCCCAGCATGGGGCTCTGCACTCAGCAGGGAGTCTGCTTGAGATTCCTCTCCCTCTGCTCTTCCACCCCCCCACACACACTCTCTCTCTTTCTCTTTCTCTAAACTAAATAAATAAATCTTTTTTAAAAAATCACCTTAAATCACTGCTTCCCAAACATTAATGGGCATACAAATCACTGGGGGAAGGAGGCTCATTAAAATACAGGTTCTGATTCAGTAGATCTGGAGTGGGACCTGGGATTCTGCATTTTTAATAAAGTCACAGGTAATGCCAATGCGGCTGGTCCCAGGACCATACACTGAGAAGCCAGGAACTAAATTGCTGTATGGTATTTATACATTTGTTTTGGTATTTATGATTTTCACGATAAAATCAAAACTAGAGGAATACTATCAAGAGAAAGGTACACGTCAAGTTTTCAATACTATTTCACTAACTTCATTAATAAAAAGATCTAAAACATGAGTGATTTGATCGATGTTACATATATTAATAAAGTTTCTGAAATATGGATTTAAGTAAGAATGTTACTACTATTAATAATATATTGACAATTAAGTGGCCTGTATGTACACTTAATTATGAATTCATTTTATCCACATGACAACTTTAAAGGCTCCTACATTATGTGAATTATATTAATGACACAGACCAGAAAACTACAACTCTGAGAGAAAATAGCTGGTCCAAGGGGGCTGGCACTGAAGGATTGCCTGCAAATGTACTGTCAGTTCAGTACCGTTCAAATCAACCTCACCGGGCACCTGGGTGAGTCAGTCCATTAAGCATCTGCCTTAGGCTCAGGTCATGATCTCAGGGTCCTGGGACCGAACCCCGCACTGGGGTCCCTGCTCCGCGGGGAGCCTGCTTCTCCCTCTCTCTCAGCTTGCTGCTCCCCCTGCTTGTGCTCTCTCTCTCTCTCTCTGTCAAATAAATAAATAAAATCTTTAAAAAAAAGAAAAATCAACTTCACTCTCCATGTCACTGGATCACAGTCTATGGTAACACCTTCACCCAACACATTTTATTGAGGGCCAATAGTGTCCTAAGCACTCTTCTGGGCCCTGTGCACTCATGTAAAAGGACAAGTAAAGTTCCCACCATCCAGCATTTACACTACAAGTAAACAACTGAACAAATGAGTGAGCAGAACAAAGTGAGCAAAGAAAATTTCAGATTTGGGTAAGTGCTATGGAGAAAATGATGTCGTAGAAATGAGTGACAGAAAGGTACTTAGGAGTGTACATCTTAGAAATAGGTATAATTTCAAATTTTACATTTAAAATTTGGTATTATTATTATTGAACCACATTGACAGCATAATTTTCCTTAATAATTTCAGTTCACATAAAACTGAAAGAAGCATAGATGGCCTATCACTGGTATAAAGAACTGTGTTCACCATACAGATATTTTAAGTTTAAAGACTCATCTTTTTGCATTATTTCTTATATACATTGCTTTGACTGATATCTTACTCTCTGAGCCCAGTGTCGTAATCTTCATCGTAAACATGACGTAAACATGAACATTTACATGTCATCTTATTTAATAGTTTTGTTTGAAACATCTTACATATATATACTAAGTCATTCGATAGTATAACTGCTTTGTTAAGTATAATATTATTGGACCCATTTTCCAGATTATAAAACGAAGGCACAGAACACTTAACTAACAAATCCAGATTTATGTGGCTGGTAAGCATCAAAGTTAAGTTTGAAATCTGGAAAGTTGCATTCCAATGTCTATGCTCTTAATAGTTTGCTTCTCATTCTTGTTTATAAAAAAAATGACAGTTTATAAAACCCAATGATACTGATTTAAAATATAAAATCTCAGAGGTCAGGCTCTGTTTCAGCCTGTTCGGTTGTTTTTTTTTGTTTGTTTGGTTTTTGTTTTGTTGGCTGGAATATTTGAGTGCTTAAAATTATGTAGACCTGTGATCAGAGTTATCCCAATCTTAACTGGAGATTCTGCATTCCTTCCTTTATGTACCTTTGCACAGAACACTACATATAGAAATAGTAAACCTAATAATTGATCATTAAAACACAAGTGTCAGGTGTATCATTTATAAAGGAATGTGTTCCGCAGGAAATACTAGTCAAAATGTTAGCACATGATTCTTTAGTGTAATTTTGGATTTTTTTTTTAAAGATTTTATTTATTTACTTGTCAGAGAAAGAGGGAGAGCATGCACAAGCAGGGGGGGTGCCAGGCAGAGGGAGAAGCAGGCTCCCCGCTGAGCAAGGAACTTGATGCTCCCAGGACCCTGGGATCATGACCTGAGCTGAAAGCAGACTCTTAACCGACTGAGCCACCCAGGTGTCCCCAACTGTTGGATTTTAAAAACAAATTAATCTTTTAATAACATTCAGGACCAAACATTCCCTTCTTTGCCTTATTGCAATGAATTTTATTCACTTATCCATCCATTTAGCAAACATTTATTGAACATCTACTTTGTATACAACAGCATTAGGGACCAGGATATAAAGATGAATGGCTGTGGAGCAAATACCAGTATTCAGGAGACTAAAATGTGGATAATTTAAGTAAGAATATCATTAACACTATGAATGATATTAATAATTAGTTGCCTTTATGTGCACTTAATTTTTCACTAATTTTATTCTCATCATGACATTCAGTCTCCAGCATTAGATTATGTTATATTAATTATACAGACCCCCAATTATCACACACACATACTCTCTACTCAAAGAATTATAATACAATTAACTGTATAAAGCTGAAAATGTATGTTATAACCTAAATAAAGAAAAAGCCCAATGAAAGCACAAAAAAGATAATATGAACAGCCCACAAAATTTCCAAACAAAATAAGAAGTAAAGGCAGTGATTAATTTTCAAAATGTTGTTTGCCTTGAGATGTAACTCACCAGGATATAGTTTGATATTTCACTCCACACATTTAATAACTGCCTGATCTAGTTGTGCTTGTAGTAGGTGCTTAACATATGCTCAATACATGAAAGTTTTCGTTTTACCTCTTTACTTTGAAGATATGCCAAGCTAGTAAATATCTGACTATTCTATCTCCAGTAGGAGAACTCTCTGTAGACTGATTTCTTAGGCATCTTGACAACTGTTTACATCTTGAAATATATTGGTCTTTTGATTTTAGCAATAACACTATAATTGATTGTCTTTTACCTCTTTAACTATACTTTCTTTTTTTCACTGAATCCTCTCCTGTTCTTCCTCAAAGGTAAATACTTCTTGAGTTTCATTCTTGGCTCTTCTCCCTCTCTCTAAATCATCTTATCCAAAAGTTTCCGTTCATTCCAATTTTTAGTTTCCAAGTAAGGTACAAAGTGGTCTCCCCACTGATATTAATACTGTTAACTAACTCTGGACACCACCACTTGGCTATTCCACAGTTAGCACAAATACAACGTTTCAATGAATTTTTCATCTTTTCCCAATTCTGCTCCCCCTTTTGTATTCCCTTCCTGATGCACCATCAAGTCGTACAAACCAGACATTTAGAAGACATTGACTTCTGACTTCACCTGCTCTTTCCATCTCCTCTCATCAACAAACATCTAATATGTGATCATATTAGTTCTACCCCTTAAGCACGGGGTTACATGCATTTCTTCCTCTCCATCCCCGTGGTCACTGTCCCAGCAAAGGCCCTATTCATTTTCTACACAGACTGTTATAATAGTCTCCTACTTAGCCTTCTTGTCTCTGTGAAAATTGATAAAGGGAAACATCACTAGGATGGAATCAGGGGATTTGGCAGGGAGAGCTCCCATGCCCTACCACTCATTTTCCAGGACAGACCCAACAGGAAGAGACTTACCTTGTACCTCGCCCTGGAATACTACTTTACTATCCCAGTACAGGGTGGGAAAGCGGCCTCCTCCTCTGGCAACACCCCAGCCAATGAGAAACAGTCACAACTCAGCCAATGAAAAGCCGCCATGCTTCACACTCTAGTTTACTCCAATGGACTTTTTGTTCGTAACAGTTCCTCTCAACTTCCTGTTTTCCCAGGTAAGAGAGCAGTTCCTCTCCGTTGCAGGTGGACTTGTCTCTGGCTTTGCTGTAGCTTGGTTGTTCTGAAGTCTAACCCTCTACTCTTCTCAAATACACCCTTCTTTTGCTGGTAAAACAACTGGCAGTTTTATTTTTAAGGTTAACACCTCCATTTGTCCTCACTTCCCAATTTGTCCCCTACTTGGCTGCTAGAGCCTTGCTTATGCCGTGCAAATTTGGTTATGTACTCTACTATCTTAAAAGCCTCCCTCATAAGTAATATTTCCTCATTATTTTCAGAATATAATCTAAACTCCATAGACTGCATGAGAGCCTTCATGTTTGGCCCCCTGCCCGTCACTGCAACCCATCTGTAAACAATAACAATAATAATAGTTGTCATTGTGCCCGCCTAGCACTGTTAAAATGCTTTCATATGCTATCTTATTTACTTTATAAACCTTAGAAAGTGGGTTTTAAGACCCCCAATTTTACAAGTAATGTTCCCAGAGATAAATAACATTTTAAAAGCACAGGATTAGAGAATAAAAAGAGCCAGAGTTTAAAACAGGTTCTAACTAGCTGTAAAGTTCTTACTCACGACCACTATTCTACTCTCTGCCCCACATTCCCTCCCCTCACTACCCTTTTCCCTTCCTGCTCTCAATTCTAAGCTAGCAGTTTTCAACCCTGGAAGCACATTTGAATCTATAATTACCTAGAAAGTTTTCAAAAACCCCAATGGCCTGTCTTCGCTCACCCCTTTAGATTCCTATTTAGTTAGTGTGAAGTAGGGTCTGGGCATCAGCATTTTTAAGAACAGCCCAGATTTTTCTAGTGTACAGCAATGTTTGAGACATGCAGCCTAATAAAACTAAATTATACATAGTTACACCAAAATCATGTAACCTCTCTCTATCTGATCCCAGAGACTGTAATTATTTCTCCCCATGTAATTGTCTATCCGGGATGTTTGGGCTTCCTGCAGATAGAAGTCATGGATTGCTTAAATTTATAACTGGTGTAATTGGCAGGCAGTGGGCCCTCAACAGTAACTTGTAAAATAAATACATAAGACTTGTTGGTTGCTCTTACAAATACTTTGTAGGAATTAATATGAGTAGTGAAATGTAATATTTTGAAGTTCCTTAAATTTCTCAGAGCCTAGGATAGAATAAAATCCCCGAAGAAAACAACTTTAATACATGAAGTTATTTACACATAAAGTGTCAGTATCTTCCTGCAAAAAGGAAAAAGAAAGAAAGAAAGAAAGAAAGAAAGAAAGAAAGAAAGAAAGAAAGAAAGAAAGAAAGAAAGAAAGAAAGAAAGAAAGAAGAAAGAAAGAAAGAAAGAAAGAAAGAAGAAAGAAAGAAAGAAAGAAAACCCCTCACTTAGCTAAGGGCCCAAAAAAGTTTTTTTTCCAAAGTTCTGTGGTGATTAGCATCATGCAGAATGTACGTGAAAATTTATAGGTTAGATTGAGAGAGTAAGATAATAAAGTCACAGAGAGATCTTATTTTCTAGTTAACACTCTCCTCCCTTCAGATAAAACAGATCATAAACACTACACCTTTATGCAACTGCCATTTTTCCCCAAATGACACTATGTTTTTCTGATGATTAATTACTTAATCATTGGGAGATTAAAATATCATACTACTTGGCAACTGAAATATCATACTATTTAACATTGTTTATCAATAAACTAACTTAATTTTATTATCAATACAATGATTTAAGTTTCTATTATCTAGGTAATTCATATAATTTTTAAGAAAAAAGAAATTTAGAAATTTTAGCTTATTTCCATAAGGTTTTATTAAAATTTTAATAAGATCTAAAAATCCTGTGTTTCTGCTATTATGTCAAAAAAAACTAAGTTATAGTATTTTGAGGGGTGATTTGGTGGGGAGATAAAATACATAAGAATATAAAGAGAATCTGAATGCCCACATAATAAAAATTAATCATGGTGAATTGCTTTGGGGAGAATCATACACTTGACCCACATTGAAGACTGAAATATTAATCCATTTCTATGACAGAGATCAAGCTTCATAGTCGCTTTTTATCCTCCTCATAATAGAAGCAACAGTTGTAAACCATAATGTTATAGTTCAAACAATGCCCCCCCAAGACTTCAAATTTATTATAGCATTCATCTCCAAGACAAAAGACCTGGTGTAGGAAAAAAGCTCTTTTTAGCAAAAAGCATGGTTGTTATTTATGGCTCAGATGCAAAGAATGAGTTTGGGGAATTTATCAGAGATGAAGGTATGAAATGTTTTAGCTTGTTCTTCTCTCTCTAATCCATAAACCATTTTCTCAGCCACCCAAGTGAATTCTAATGGAACAGGAATGATGAAATAATATTTTCCTAGGCCTTTAACACTTTTTCTTCTGTGTAAGTTTCAGTGAGATGAGAAGAATATGACTTCTTAAAATGAAGGCTATTTTAAGCAGCAGATAAGCTATATTTTCCAATAATATGTAATTTAGTCTCCGGAGCAAAATTCAGCATTTCTAATGATGGTTTAGTGTTTATGTGTTTAATTCTGAAAATCCCGACATTATTATTAGTAGTATTATGGGCTATCATGTAAGTAGAATTTCAAAATAAGTATATTTTCACTAAAACTAGTTCAATAAGTCGCATTATTGCCTCTAAAACCATAATGACTCAATAATGATACTCAGCCTGTTTTATTTCAGTATTCTTTATCATGAGCTATACCCACATCAGCACTGTCCTGACATACCATAATCAAAACAAAGATGACTTATAGATTACCTCTTGTCCATCCTCTCTTTTTGAAATGAGTGTAAGACCACAAGAGGGATGTCTACTTCTCTAATGACAGGGCCAGGGAGAAGCCCATGCAGGTAGGAAGGTGTGGGATACACCAGGATGTAAGGAAAATTAGTTCTTCATACTTACGTATTGCTTTTCTTAAGACAAAAACATATTCAATAAGTGTGATTGGGAAAAAAATGTAAACTGTATAGTATTTGCCCTCAAGAAAGTAAAATGTTTATAGTTTATGCACTTTTAAAAGTGTTATATGAATAGTTCTATGGTCCTGAGCACAATGAATGAGCTATAAAGATGCCATTTGTTTTTTTCTTTCCGAATTCAAAAAAGACAGGTAATTTTAGAACAAAATAAGGCAGCTGGAATAAAATATGGAATAATCCTTAAGCTGAAAACCTTTCCTGGCATTGTTTGATAGATGTTATACTACTTCTATTGTTTGCCAAATTCCATTTAAATTGCTCGAACAGCTCAAGGAAAATGTGGACTCTATCTGGACAGTTTTTAACATCATAATCAGTGGAATTAAGAACAACCCACTGCTGAGTTATTTGCCATCATGCATTTCGATTAAACATTTGCTGAGTGTTGGTGCTTTTTCCCCCTAGTTTTGATACTATAATTCCTTGGCCACAATTTTCATCTGTATTAGACTACTTTAGCTTGACATAGAAATAAAAGTTAATTAGTTTCTATGGCGACCTATGCATTAAACATTGCAGTTCTTTCAGATTTGTAAATACATTCCAACTTAGTATTCAGAATGCAATGTGTATAAGCATTCAGTACAAATAGTGTGAGTTTGTTTGCAGTTAAGATAGAACAGGGACTCGAGCCAGATGACATAATTCATTCGAGGATACAGTGTCAGTGAAAGGTGTCCGAAATTTGACATCTATGCGCCTTATACTTATCTTTAAGGCCACACACGTCTTTCTAAATGTTTTTTCTAACTCTTTTTAAAGATTTAATACAAATACTCTACACAAAATATCTTAATTTGTCATAGGCTCATTTTAGGTGCAAAGTACTAAAAATGGACCATTTCATTTAGCCAATAGAGTGTGGTACTTTTTGTCTCTAAAATCGTAGTTCTCAAACCTTTGTGTGCAGTAGAAACACCTGTAGAACTTCTTTAAAAATATGAATTTCTCAGTTCCACCTCCAGGATGTGAAATTCAGTATATGTATATGTATGCAGATCAGACCAATGCATCTGCACTGTTATCATGCACCCTAGTTGATTATAATGTTTGCTTTGGTAGGGTCACTTTTCTAAAAAACAGAATGTAAATCAGATACTCTTTTACCAAATGCAGTAAAAAAAAAAAAAAAAAACTTTTAAGTTATCAAGTTATCAGCATACCATGATTTTAATACTCTTGTGAAAAATTATTCCGATATTGAAAGCATAAAAATCACGCTTCTCACACCATTACTCTAATTTTAATTTCTTTGGAGCAATAAATAATAATCTTCATAAAGAAATCTTCCAGAAAGACCAAATATATCAGTTATTGATTGAAATTAATAACATGTGACATGATCCCATGCATAAAGACCTTTCACAAAAAGCAGATGATTTACATGAAAAAAGAGGCTAAATTTTACTATCCACTATTTTCTACAGACAATATTCTTTCTCTATCATGAGAAAGGCAAGCTGTAATACATTATGCTTTGGGATTCTAATCAGAAACCTATAAACAATGTATAACTTACAAATGCCCTTCAGTGCATTAGAATACTTTTAGTACAGCTTTAAAATTTTAAATCAATTCTGCCATTCACTCCATATTATTTATCTTCAATTTCTCCATATTTTAAATGTCACTGTGTCATATTAAGTAATAAAAAGTTTAAAAGATTATAACCTGAACTTGGCAGATATTCACTTTCATTATTAGGCCTGAAATCCTTGCCTTCTTACATTTTCACTACCAAAAGAGTCTTACTTCTGGCTTTTGCTGTTTTCATTCTTAAATGCAATGAAATCTTTGCATTCATAAAACAACCCGAAGTATCATAATGTTGTTTTAAGCCAATTCTAAGTTAATAGTAAGTTAATTTAAAACATTTGGCTCTTAATAAGACTCTTTTCTCACCTATTTTTAAAAACTATATTATGCTAGTCTAAATCATCTTTTAACTCTATCAGTTATACCACTTATATGTCCCATAATCCAGTAACATTTCATTTGCTCCAATCTGAAGCTCAAGAAAGAAAGAAGGCTCTCAAAGATTGGTTTTTCTATGTGCCATAGGCGCAAATTATAACTACGTTATATAATAGGCTTTATTGTAAGAAAATGATCCATACCAAATATGTTTGGGTGGTAAATATAATTTCTTTTCCCAAAATGTCCCCTAAAGTCAGTGTTGTTTTCATTAACTTTGTCCCTGTTGTAATGGTGATATGAATCTCTGTTAACTAAAGCTGGTAAAATCCATGTAAATATTAGTAATTCAGGACTGAGAATTTTATGGAAACAAAACTATGGACAGAATATCCAGGTGCCTCTGTCCAATATAATACAGATCTTTCCTTGACTACATGGTTTTTGCTGTAACACTACTCTCATTAGATTGGAATTTGTGCTAACTTCCCTGTACCAGGGCTTACTAATAGGATTGCTAGCAATTATTATACTGAAATGAAATCAGCACAAACTATTAGATCTGTTTAAACAAGTTAAAAATAAACCTTGATTAAATGTTCTTTTATAAGAAGCTGCTCATTAGGGCTACATGGCCTTCAGAAAAATTGGTGTTTCATTAACATCAAAGAATGTATTGCATTTAAACTCCCTAGCCTAAAAAGTTACGTATAAAATAAAGTTTTAAGAACATTTTAGATAATGAAATTTTAGAAAAGATCTTACTTATGGTTCTTGGTTTAGTCAGTAGAAAGAAAAATATTCTTAAGATAGAGAAATATTAATAATTAGATTACAAAGAACACCACCACCACCAAAAGCAAAAATAGTCAAAACTTGCCAGAATGATCAAATGATAAATTTCTTCTAAACTGAGATGCAACCCTGCCATGAAATATCTGAATTAGAAAGTCATTTGGGTATTTTAATGCAAATAAGAATCCACTTTGACAAAAATCAGTAACTTTTTTTTTTTTAGAGAGAGAGGATGGGGGAGGGGCAGGAGGGAGAGAGAGAGAAAGAGAGAGAGAGAATCTTAAGCAGGCTGCATGCTCAGCGCAGAGCCTGACCCGGGGGCTCCATATCACGACCCCAAAATCAAGACCTGAACCAAAATCAAGAATCTGAGGTTCAACTGACTGAGCCATCCAAGCACCCCAGTAACTTTTGAACCATAGTAGTACTTACATAACCCTAGAAAGTAGAAGTACACCATTCTAGAAAGCAGAAATCACTTCTCTTCTTGTAACAATGAATCCATAAACTATGTTGACCTGACTTGGTAAAGATTGTTCTGTTTATGATAGGTGACCTAAAATAATTAAGATGTAATGTTGGTAAATGTAAGTATATGGCCTACAAATTCATAGAAAGGATTTGGGTGAAATTTTTGGAATTTTCCATCTTCCTATCTCCATACCATTAAACTCATATATGCATACAAATACACACACACACACACACACACACACACACACACAAACACACACAACACACATGCACACACAACACGCACAAAATTTATCCCACTAAAATAAGATAAATATTAGCTGCATAAAGATAAATGTTACTTGAGTAAAGGTGGACATTATCTCCATGGTTGAGGATAGGTAAAGGATGAAAAAATTGAATTGAAATACCAACTAAATTGTCAAACATTAAAATTCACAAAAGTGTACTAACTAAAGTTAATAGCAGATCAATCCATTTAAAGATTATAATTTACTATAGTTTTCAAAGTTTTTTAAAACAAAATTTCATTTTTCTGGACAGTACATGTATTATTCTGAACAAACCATGCAGTAATTACTACCAGTAATTTAATCTCTTCATATAGACTGATATCCTCTACAGTATACTTGCCCCTTGCCTACACAGTAATATGAATATGTTCTGGTTTTTTAAAGGAACAAACCTTCTAGTTTAGGTAATTAAAATTCCTTAATTAAATGTACTAAGCATAGACAATGAATTCTTCATAAATCTGTGAGCATGCCTAAAAGCAACAAAATCACACTTTTGTTAAAGCATTTGTGTGTATTTTGCACAATTTTTAGAAGTTTAACCTCTGTAGATCAATGTGCTTCCTTAAAAGACTTTAATAAATTAAAGTGCAGAGAGCTTTTTTTCACCAGGCAGAAAAAGCTGATGAGACAGGTTTAGTTTAATCTCAGGCAATAGAAGTCATTAACCATTCTCTCAGGGATTAAAATATAGCTTGCCCTTTTCTTCTCTCACTTATCATTAGCATCACTTTAATCTCCTAGCGTTTCACACTGCTATTTTAATCATTACTTACTGCCTTTTGACAAGTGCAGAACATGCTTTTTCTCATTGAGGCAATATCCTGGTTTTAGCTGACAAATGTAGGACATAATGTAAAAATATCAAAGTGACATCTCTTAAACACACCTTCATCATAAAAATCTCTAAAGTTACAATATTCCTTTGTCTAGTATTTCCATGAAAATTATCATTTGAAAGGTTTATATCTTAAACAAAGAAAAAATTTTCTTCTAAATACAACAAAAACTAGTTTGGAAAAAATATTAAACTCATAATGAGATCCAAAAATTCACACATAAATGTTAATCTTTTGCTCTAAAATAGTCAGAAACTTCCAATTATTTACAAAGGCAGTCTGCTATTTCAATATAACTTTAATAACAAAATATACACTATTGAAATGGCTACTCTGTTATCATTTGATGCTCTATAATCACATTAAGTAGTAGATACATCCTAGGTTGAACCAAAAGAAAATACTATCATGATTATGCCTAATTCTATTATTTTTTATAATACCCACCACATGTCTGCTGATCAATAAATATTAAGTAATTCTCAAGAGAAAATTTAGATGGAAATAACAATAGCTACAACTATATTAATATGGAACATCTGAAAATCTATTGAGACTGTTAGAACTGAACTTTTTGCTACACTTTCTAAATTGTTATTTCAGATACAAGAAAAACCATACGATATTTGTTAATGTTCTTTTATCTAATGACATTTAGTCTAATTTATAGAATCTCATTAATCTAATCTTCCTAAAGCTGAAGTGGATAACAAATTTGGACTAAATCTCTTGGGATTCAGGAGTTTAAGTTTTATACTGTCCTTAGATATAAGTATTATAAGATGAGAATATATCCCAGCATCTTTATAATATTTTGTTTCAACTGAAAAGTAAACCATTGAGATATTTGGTAATTATAAAATCTGACTTTTAAAACCAAAGCACCAATTTTTTGGTAACGATCACTCACACTTGGCCCCAAGCCCTTTAATCTAGTCCATCTGTAATGATCTCATAGTACTTTCAACCATTATTTAACTGTTAGAAGAAAAAATATGTCGCACTATATGTTTCGACAATAAAATCCCTTCTTAAGCTTCACAAAGCAGAACAATTCATTATTTGATCCCTTTCCAGGTTCAAAGTCTGTCTTATTACAGTACTTCAAAGAAATATGTAATCAAAGACAAACAGCTGTGAAAACAATCTTTTATTACTTTATTATCATTGAGAATATATCTTTGGAGTAAACCAATGGAAATGGGATACAAATAATCTCCATTAAGGTTGTTATTTTGCATTAGTTCACAAACCATGCACATTTATCTGTAAGGCTTTAATTTTATTTCCTATAAATAGAATAATGGCACAGTCCAGTTACTCTATTGTCTGTCCAAAGAAACAAAAAGACAAAAGAAAGACGACAACAACAAAGAGTGAGCTGCTCTAATGTCAAACAAATGTTTTTAATAAACAAATTTTCAAAATGATATTAAGTGATGTGACTCTCTGGGTTAACATTAAGCTGCAGTGAAATCATATTCCCTGATGTTCACGCTAATCAGTGAGAATTACAATATTGTTCAATTTCAAATTTGTATACATAACTAGAATGTACAAATCGAGTGTACCAGTTACACTCTATTCTGAAAACAGACACAAAATCAAGCAATTACCTTCTAAGGTAGTAGCTACATTGCCAAAATTATTCCCATATTTTATGTATCACACTATAATCTGGTTATGCTTCTACTTCTTAGAATGGAGGGCTTCTATCATCGATATGCAAATAGACTAGAAAATGTAGCATGAAGTGTTCTTTGGATGGGAATGACTCCCTTCATCTGCAGGCTTGTAAAACACTCTGCAGGTGTCAGAGTGGAAGTGATGATGTTCTACCAACCGCTACAATAAAGAACATGTGGAGGCAGAAGGAATAAATATCCTTATAATGCGTATTATACAGGAGAAAAGTTATACATGATTTCACTTAATTCTGACACAATATCGCTGAGGAAACATTACCATCCACATTTTAAAGATGTGGAAAGTTAAGTTAAAAAGCTGAACAACTTCTGATTCATTTCTGGGTTAATCTGACTCTAAAGTCAACATGCTCTTGCATTAGACAAGATACCATCTATTCTAGAGCAAACTTTCTAGGTACGTGTCCTCAAATGTTCCTGAAAGGCATTAAATTCTAATAAACCCGACTTTTTTTAGAAGATCTTAAGGCATGATTACATGGGGACAAAATGGTTAATTATAACTTTCTACAAAACTAAATTGATGACTCATCAATACAGGCCACAGTTAAAAAGACCATTGTTTCTACATCTCCACTAACATTTGGTAGGCCAAGAACATCATGTCATTGCTCCCACCAAAAGATATGACTGAAAGATGCAAATGTGTTACCTCAAACTGACAAACCAAAGAAAATGGAAAAATAAAAATAATTATCATGGGACTATGGCCACATAGGCAAACCAGGTAATTAGGCTTATGACATGAATTTTGAAAAACTCATGGTATGTCCACCTCATTCTCTGATGTCTCAATATAATCTTAAAAAGTTTTAATATCTTGGGGCACCTGGGTGGCTCAGATGGTTAAACGTCTGCCTTCGGCTCAGGTCATGATCCCAGGACCCTGGGATTGAGCCCCACGTCAGGCTCTCTGCTCAGCCTGGAGCCTCCTTCTCCCTCTCCCTCTGCCTCCACCCCTGCTCATGCTCTCTTTCTCTCTCTCTCTGTATCTCTGTGTCTCAAATGAATAAATAAAATCTTAGAAAAAAAAGTCTTAATATCTTTATATTTGTTTAGAAGTCTCCTTCTGTAAATATAGATACATACATACATACATACACATACATATTTATACAAAGATATATATGTATTAACCACTCTATAGTAAGTTCTTTGCTATTTACATATAACATGGTCTTATTTGAAAGTGTAAGTCTGAACTGAATATGGTTGTTGCAGACTTCCCTATGTATTAATAAGGTTATCTGAACACCACTTAGAGAAAAGAAAAAAATAAAGGAACAATAGGTAGTATGTAGAAAGAATTTAATTTAAAAACAAAACCTTTCATTGCTGGTAAAAACTAAAAACTCCACAATCACATTAGCATAAACATTGTATTCTCTATTTTAAATAACAATATAAAAATACAAAAATCCTAGAGACTCTGGCCAGCCAAGTATAGAGATACTGAAGGAAACGGAAGTGCTTATTTGAAGTCCTGATCCTTCATTTATAGCACAACTTGGTTCAGTTTTACTGGTTACTAAATAAACAGTCTCCGAATTGGAAATACATTTAATGCATGACTCAATTTCCATAAAAGTTAATTTCCTGACTTTTCAGTTTGATTGCATCAGAAGTTATTCAGTACAGGAGGGCAAAACAAAGTCAGTCACTCCAGCTTTGGAATAATTAAGCAGTAATTTGACCAAACATTTCCTTCCTTTCTGTGTATTTCTCAAAGTCACTATTACACTACAAATTTTAGAAGAAACATTTTTAATGGGCACAATCTATAAGGGAAATAGTCCATAGTACAATGTTTCACAATCAGGTTTGGCAGCACCATCATGAGACCACTTTTTACTGCTATTTTTAGATGTATTTGAGATAAACTTTTGATTTTCAGGCTTTGGAAACTTCAGATTACAGAAATGAGAGTCACCATTATTAATTTTCACATCCAAGCCCAATTTATCATTCAATAGGAAACAACCTATGGAAAATTAAATGAATAATGCAATATTAAGACTTTAGATGTTATGTTAATTCAGTATTTGGTTAATGTATTGACATAAAAATCTGACTGTTATTCCAGGGTTTCCAGTTTGGGTGATGTTACACTAAGCAATAAAGAAAGGACTATCAGTCTTTGAATTCCTATAGTACCAGACCATTTGCCTTCATTAAGAATGTATCATTGATAAAATTCTGTGAAACTATCTTGTACAGCTTTTGCTTTTTAACTTGAGAGCACTTTCTTATATATAATTCCATTTCATTACTGAACAAAAATTCAAACTATGTTTGAATCCTTCTTACACAGATTGAAAAACTGGTAAAAATTGGAACAGAATTGGAAAAATTCTCTTCTACCCCCCTCTCCACCCCCTACCCCTCCAAATAAACCCTGATGTTGCTTTTACTTTGCAACTCATTGGTATATTTTTTTTAGTCCTTGTCATTCACCTCCACTAAATGACTTCTCATCTGACTTGATCTGTTGAGATCTTCGTCATTCCCACTCCCACCCTCTCTCAGATATCTTAGAATCCTCTTGGCCTACAGTGCAAATATCTGATAAGAATCCTCAAAGTTCTCTAAGCCCTATGCATTATCTATCTTAATGATCAATCAAAATTTTAATATGTATTCTTTTCACCTCTCCACCCATAATTCCTGTTATCAAGCATCTTTCACGGCCTTGCTCCCTGGGTTTTCAAGTCATTTAGAGGTACATTTCTTCTAACAGAGGAAAGGAAGCTCAAAGAGCACTGACACCTACTTTTGGAAGACAGTCAAGTGTAGTGAAGAGAGCTGGAACATTACAGTCAGGCAATCAGGGCTCACACCCTATCTCCAACAAGCTGTTTTGTTACCTTGAACAATGAGTTTCAGTTTCCTCATTAGTGAAATGGGTATAATGATATCTATATAGGTTTATTATAAGATTAAATGGACAGAATTTGCGAATATTTCATAGCATATTGTAGGTGCTATTCAAAGGTAGTATTTTTCCTCTTCCAGGAAATAATGTATGAATAAAAGAAGGAAATATTCTCAATTATAATATTCTAGGTTTTTAATACTCTATGTGAATCTGTATAAATGTCAGCATCTATATATGTCCACCATTTAAAAAATAAAAATGAATCCAAACTTGTGAATTATGGCTATATTTTTCTTTAAGTTCCTACAGAAGACTTGCTGACCTCTGCCAGCCATTTAAATGTTAAATATGGGGGGGGGGGGGGCGTTGAGCACCTGGCTGACTCAGTTGGTAGAACATCTGAGTCTAGATCTTAGGGTTGTGAGTTTAAGCCCCATGATGGGTGTGGAGATTACTTAAAAATAAAATCTTAAATAAAACAAAATAAAATAAAAATAAAATAAAATTTTAAATATTTGTATATTGCCTTTCAGTCTATATAAATTATATAAATTAGTTACTTGTAAAACTTCTGGAATTGAACTAGACCTTACAAATCAACTAGTTAATCCTCTCAGTTTACAAATGAGGAGCCTTCATTCTAATAATTTGCTTAGCCAGTAACAGTCTTTATTAGAAGCCAGATTTTTGACAATAAACCCACTTTTGTTTCTAATTTTTTGATACTTTAGTTTTTGTATATCTCAAATGCAATTAATGTTTTAAAGATATATTCTTTATTCATCTTCTCCTTTGACCATAGAGCAAATGTTAAAGAAAGAAAATCAGTTATTTATATTTCCAAATTTCCCCCCAGTGACCAGTGGGAGCACTCAATAGTCCTTTAATTAACATTCCATGAATTATAGCTCTATAATGTTGACCAAATGCCTCCAATTAAAAAAAAATTAAGTCGAAAAATTTGGTAAAAATCCTAACTTCTGAAGACATAACTTCTTTTCTTTATAATAAAGTTTGTTCATGATTAAAATGTACCTTATAATAAAAGTAAAGAAATGTAAACTGCAACTTTTCCTCTACTAATTTAGGTAGAAATATCTTTTTAAGACACATAGCAAGATACTCCCAGAATTGTACATATTTATAAAGTCCACTTTAAGACTGTTTCCAGAAAATATAACTTGGAAACAGAATAAATTTTCTCCATCACACTCCATAGGATTATTATCCTAGTAGCAACACAGATCTAATGTGCCATTCATTTATCAGACAATTATTAAAGGAAGGTAAATACTAGAAAGTTGGAGCTTTATGTGATATTTTAATTTTAGCACTTCAAATAATTTTAGGAAAGAAGGTTGCTCCTATCTTTCAGCAGTATTTGGATGCCATTTGATAAAATTTAGCATTGATGTCTTTTCTTCTGTCACATCTAACTCAAGCTTTCTTAGAGTATAGACATAGTGAAAATATAATTTAATATATAGAACAATGCAGGGTGCCTGGGTGGCTCAGTCGTTAATATATAGAACAATGGGCTAAATACTTAAATATGTACAAAACAAGCATGAATTAGAGAAAAAGTTTTGAGAGTTAGATTTTGAATTTCAGAAAAAACTCAACTTCATTCATTCACAGGTATTTGGAAAAAAAACTATAATATTTTAACCTTATAATTTAGAAAATAGAATACAGAAAAATGACAAGGCAAAACACACTTTAGGTAAGGAACATAATTTCTCCGTGCCTCAGACTCATTATCTGTAATAAAGAATCCTTGCAGAGTGCTGTGCATACAATTGAGACTGTATTCTGAGCTCAACTGATAAAATAACAAAATAAAACAAAAACAGTTCTATTTTACGGAGTTACTTGTTTCTTATCTTTGAATTCAGTCTTTCTTTTATTCTCTATACCCACATAACTTCCTTAAGGTCTTCAGAACTCAGCAAAATCTTTTCCCTGTCTCTCTCTGTTCCATTCTGGCCACCTCTCCTCAAATGCACCCACCTAGTTTATGTTTCCAATTGGGCAAATCTCAGTTTTTGAACTCACACACTGAATTACACAGACTAATTTTCTACCTCACTAAATCGTGAGTTTCCTGAGAACAAAACTTTTTTATTGCATGTCTGGAAACCTCTCCTTTACTTCAGCACCTGACATAGAATGGGTGTTTCACAAACGTTCTATGAATGAATGAATGAATGAATGAATAAGGATAATGGGGGCCAAATGGGATGGGGTATATTAAGAAACTTTGCAAACCATACAACATTACATGCTCCATTTTTAAACCAGCCTCGGGGAGAGGGGTCAGGGAAAGATGCATGGAGGATGTGATAGCTAAATTGTGGCCAGAACCAGAATTAGACCAGAAATGGAAAAAAGATGGGACACCTGGGTGGTACAGTTGCTTCAGCGTGGGACTCTTCGTTTCCGCTCGGCTCAGGTCACTCAGGTTGTGATCCCAGGGTCATGAGATAGAGCCTTGCACTGGGCTGTGAGCTCAGGATGGAGTCTACATAAGACTCTCTCTCCCTCTCCCTCTGCCCCTCCCTCCTGCTCTCCCTCCCTCTGTCTCTTTCTCAAATAAATAAATCTTAAAAAAAGAAAGAAAGAAATGGAAAAAAGAAGGAGACTTCCAGAAAAAAGGAAGAGCATAGAATAAGACAGACCTAAAAGTTAGGAAGAACTTGGCAAATTGAACACAAGATTACATAATAGAATTTCTTTGTGCTATACTGCTTATATATTAATATTATTTTACATATGATAAATAAGATATAATTTTTGACAGGTTTTTAAACTGGAAATATCATTTGTATTACAGAGGATTCTAAACCACCTAATTTTAGGTTAAATATGTTCTTTTAATTATCACTAATATAAAACACATCTAAATAAAATATGGAGGAAATTATAAATAATGAGGTAAAAGATAGAGAACACACAACAGATTGTTGAAAGTTTCCCCAAGTAGAGTTAATACTATTATTAATGTTAAAATATAGCTAAAACCCCAAAATTTATTTATTTCTCTTATTGAAAAAAAATTTCTTTTACTTCCCTTACTCCTATTCTTCTTTCTGTAAAATAAAAATCTTGTTATATAAGTCAAATCACTTTCTTTGGTTTTTCTGTTTTGCTTTCTTGTTCCACTCACTGATTAATAAAATCTATTTTAAAATATTCCTTGCTACAAGTAATGAATTTAGAAAAATCTTCAGTTTGATGGTGTGGTTATTATAAATCATGCAGAATTAAATAAAATGATTAAGGGAAAAAACAAACCCATGAGAATATACTCTCTATAACTGAATGTTATGTATATAGAGTATATAATCAATATACTTCCAGAGCTCTATTATAATTATTATTTTCCAGGATCTTGGGATGGTAAGTTTAAACTTGGACTATATCTTCCTTTTTTATTCCTTAGGTTATAATAAAGGCTTCAAACCTAACTGCGTCAAGAACCAGGCAGGGAACATCCAAACCTTATGACGATCGCCACGAACCTGCACACGGGTTCCACAGAAAGGAAGCAAGTACTACTCCCCTCTAGACAACTGTTGCAATGCCAACATAGAGGCCAGATCTTTAGGATCCTTCAATGAAGAACCCATGATTTTTGTTTAAAAAAATCCCATTCTAAATTTGACACCTAATTTATATGGTTGAAAATATCTACCTGGACTGAACAGACTATGTCAATGAGACAATTTGGCAACCTCAGTTTACTATAGCATTTCCTCTTTTTTCTGTTTTCAGGAACAAGCCACACAAAAAGCTTATAAACCTTTGCATAGGTGTTTTTAAATGTTGAATTGGATCAGATCACATCATATTCACAAAGTTTCAATAGCGCCATATTGCTTACCATGGCAAGTACCAATTTCTCAACCAGACATTCATTGCTCAACAAAATGTGTCCCCAACTTCTTAACTATAACATCATCCTCAGATTCTTACATGCCAGCAAAATGGACACATTCTACTCATGTCTTTTCCTCCTATTTTTCAAAACCCATCTTAAGCATCATTTCATGTGAAAATAAAATGTATACTTTTTTATCCTTCTAATTGTCTCAGTGCCTAATTACTTATATTATTGGTAAAATTTGTACCAAATACTGACTTGAATTACAGTTATTATGATAGTTACAAATCTCCCATAAAAATCACTGAATCAAGGACTGTCTTATTTATCTCTGTGTACCCCCTCAATGTGTGTTAATTGAACTTAATTTCTTAGTTTCCCTCTCATACCAAACAATCTTGGAAAATCTAAGAAAGAGATTTTTATTTGTGATAGTTATTAGTATATATCTGGAATTTGCAGAGCACAAAAATATGTATTGGCAGGTCATGCTATGGCTGGCTTATAATTCCAGGAAGTGGGGGTATCGATATGTTAACCACAATCAGTTTTATATATTTCATTCCAAGTAAGAGAATTGCCTCTACCAAAATTAAACAAAACAAAACTTTCTCAAAATCCTTCAAGCCATTATCACAGAAGGATCAATAAGAAGACCAGAGTAACAAAGATGTTGCTTCACAAGACCAGTCAGTGGCTACACACACACACGCACACACACACACACGCACGCACGCATGCACGCATACCCATACACATGCATGCACATGTTCCCATGCACTTGCACACAGAAAGAAGTTATGAAAATATCAGCAGAAAGATTAGGACGTGTTAGAGATTCTTGACTCTAACAGCCAATTGTAGAAAGACCTACATTTAATTCTTAGTGATGCCTTCATGAAAAAAATAAAAGGCAAAGAAAAGACCAACAGAAAATAATGCAAACCAGCTAATCACTATCCATTTGAATTCTCATTCTAACCTAAACTTTCAAATTAAGTCTTAGAAATGGGATTTTAAATTTTCCTACAGACAAGAAAGAGATGAAATTTATTTAGTATTGTATAAAAACAAGATCAAGACTTCTGCTTATATTTTCTTATCAAAGGATAGACAAAGGTCCCAAAGATGTAAGATAAAAGAGTTTAAACAGTAATTATAAGAGGATTAAATTAATTCAAGAAATATCTACTGAGCTGTTATGGCTTAGATATTGTGCCAAGGTAACCAGAATACAGAGATGGTAACAGACAGTACATGCCCTCCAAGTGCACACAGAGCCTTTAGTAGAAAGGGCACAAGAGAATGAATGGTTACAAAAGATTATAAGAGGAGTAATTGAAATTTAAATGTCTTTCTATGGTATACTTGACTCTTGCTCAGTGATTGGGCAGGGAAAGTTTCACAGAGAAAGTGTCGAGCTGGCATTTAAAGAATGAATGGATGAAAATATAAAAGAAAGACACAAAAGTAGTGTAGGCTATATTTAAGGATGATTCCTTTTTTCCTATTGAGAGGCATAAAAATGGAAACAGGATAATATTAACTCTACTGTATTTACTGAGTAACAAAATGTTAGCTCTTATCCTGGAAGATGGAGCATAGATTCCACAAAGTGAAGTAATAAAACCCAAAGTTAAAAAAAGTTTTAGCATGAAAGTAAGAACTTCAGGACAACAGTACAGTGATTTTGAATTTTTTCTTGAAGGTGACATATACCTTGGCACAATATTTGGGTCTATAATGGTGATATTGGGTATCTTAATGAATAAATAATTCATTATATGCAAAGAGAATATTTACACTAATTTCCAATCTCTTATGTTTAAAATGTTTTTGACTACTAGAACTTTACTTTGTAGGCCAGACAGCACCTGTCCTGTGTAAGTGCTCAATAAACAGTGTTTCAATAAGGCAGTGCGTATAAAATGAATAAATGGTTAAATGTCCTAGAATAAAAGTGGAATAAATATGGTGCTCATGTAAGAAAGAGAAAGTAGGAAATTTGAAGGCCAGGGTGTTCTCAGGCATTTCATTATTTTCAGTTCTGATTGCTGCACAAAATCATGTATGTTCCCTTATGTTTGTGTAATTTATACCCATTCTCATAAGAAAATAGAATAAATTTGGTTTAACTAACTGGAGCCTGTCACTTTTCACTCCTTTCAAACTATTTCAAATCTTTTGAATTCAATCACTGCAATTATACCAATTCTCTTAGAAGTCCACTGCCCCCTTCTATCCTTTTCTCTATATATCTGAATTCATCTAGACATGCTCATTAGCCAAGGGAAGTTTTGTCATTATGAAGTACTAGAAACAGGGATAAATCCCCTGCAGATTTTCTGATCCATTTCTTGACCTATTTAAAAAAATAATCAGGTTCCCTAGCCTTCGTCATAGAGAATTTCTACCATAATAAAATCTACTGATAAATAGAATAGCCACTTGCTGAATTATCTAGAGCTGTTCTAAGACTTCAGCTGTGTATAGATCCCAACTGACAACTTTTCCTCCTTCTGAAATAAATAAGTTGAGGTGATAATATATAGAAAAAGAAGAAACTCTAAGAAGTATTTATAAAAACACATAATGGGATTCAAGGGAAATAAAATATGCTAACCGAGTGCTTTGAACTCTCTAAAAATGTAATTCATTCCTTATTTCCCATTTTGACAGTTCTAAAATAAGAGAATATTCTGAACAAAAAATTAATAAGGATAATTAGCTCTTGAATTCTCAAAATTAAACATATATATACATCTCAAAGTTATTAAGAAATCCTGTAATGTCTTTGTCATTTGATTCCATTTTATTTTTCACTGATTAGGAAGGACAAAATTATGGAAGTATGTCTCTCTATGTCATCTGCCAGTGAATGATTCAATGAAAAAAAAAAATTCTCTTAGCACTCAAACGTGATTGCTGTAAACACTTAAAAATCACCATCCTGAAACTAACTAAAAAAAGTGCCCAGTGCTCAAATGTATATTATGCATTTAAATTAGTTTTTAGAAGGTTCTCTTTACATTGCTAACCAGTTTGAAGATAATAAAGCAAGACATAGGCTTCCTGATGCTGTTTTTAATGACAATCATATCTGTCTTTTAATGTTAATGTGTTCTTAAAGCCGTGTGTACTCTTGTATCAAGGAGATGTTTTCACTCCATGTGTTGGATCACTGCTTTTCAATATAGCTGAAAAGATTCTGTTGACTGGGTTCAGCTCATTGCACAAAGCCTGAAAGGCCCAGTGATTACTAATGGAAGAGTATGGCCAGAGCTAAAATCTGTAATCTCAACCTCAAGAAAGTTGTCTTCACATATTCTGCTTAACATCTTTCAATTATTCACATACTTAGCTTCCTAACTTTTCTGCTCTCCCTTGCTCTGTTCTCAAGCAACCAATCCTGTGCTACTTACACCAATGAATCTTTCCACTCTCTACCCAACTGTCCATCAGAATATCCCACTGCTCTCCCTGGACAAGACTGGCCCTCTCTCAACTCAATCACAAACAAGTAGCAGAGATCAGATCATTTAGGGATTAGCATGAGGGAAGGCACTGGTGAATAACAGCTTGGAACAGGGCAGGTGAGAAAATGAGGAGGTTATAGGAGAAGGAAAAAAAGAAGAGAAGGAACACAGATGAATGAGAAAGTTAAAAAGGCAACAGAAAGCCCAACATACCAAGGTTTAGGAGTAAGCAATAGGAATAAAAGAAGGCCTTGCCAAGTAAAATACATACTTGAACAATCCATTTCAGTCGAAGAACAAGCCATACTTTTCAGAAAACACAATTAGCTTATGTCTATGTGCATAAAAACATTTAAATCTCAAACAATTAAACAAGCATTGTTGTGAATGCAGATCAATATAGCTCCCATATTTAAGACACTTTAAAATTGAAAATGTTAAGTAGATGCTATTATTGCCTTGTGTCCTATCAGGATGAAAAATACAGAAAGTAGAAGTAGACATGGCAGGTATAGTTTCAAAGCCAGCTAAGGTGAAGTATACTTTGTCAGATGAGAAGAAAATTAAAATATTAATTTCAGATCTAATGATTCAAGCATATTGCTTGTATGCTCAGAAAGTCAAAATGGAAAGTTAAAAGGTTAATAAAATTAGATCTTTAAAACTTAGCTGAAAATGGCATCTATGTCAATGCTTAATACAAACTCCAGAAATAGCCTTGACTATGTATTTTAATCACATATACAGAAGGACTTACAGAGAACTTTCAGAATGGCTAAGAAAAGATACAGATTAATGCTTTGGGGGGAGGCGGTTGTTTACCAGTTATTATTAAGTCTAACTCTTTGCCCTAAGGACTCAGCTTCTTCGTGATATTTAGAAATTTATAAACTGGGTTACATAAAACTTCTACAAGTTTTTCGGGGGGGGGAAACATTAAGCTTTTCTGTTTCTTCTTCTTTTTGTTTATTGTGCATGGTAAACTGACAATACTTATTGAAACACATTTTTTTTTGTTAAATCTGACCCTTTTCTTCTGGACCAAGGAATTTTCTCCGTCACAGAGTAATAGAGCTTGAAAACTTCAGCATCAGCAGGGAAGGCAGGCACTCCTTAGCCAGCCACTGTGAGAGAGAGAAAATGCAATTAAGGCTCCCACCAGGGAGAGAGAACTAAACAAAACCTGCGTCTTCACACAAGAGCCTTTTTCTTCAATGCAAACTACAAGGCCTCAAATCTTGTTGGTGAGATGCTAGCATTTAGGACAACACACTTTCAGATTTTCTCACAGCAGATCAAAGTAAATAATGCAAGGGCAGCAAACAAAAGGGAAAACTCCAGTGTGCTTACATTAAAAAGAGATTACAGGGGACTTACAAGTGATTGAAGGAATAGATGACATTTTTAAAAACATAAAACCAAGATCTTTAAGTACAGCTGGCAAATAAAGTCTAGTTGTGTTACTTTACTGAGAGTGACAAACCACAAGTGACTTAGCAGGGCGAAATTTTTAGGAAAAGGTAATTTTACTTTATTATAGTATTTTCAACACTGAAAGTTATACATATTCCTGTTCTTCCCTTTCTAGCTTTTAGAGTTTTCAAAGCTCAGAGTCATGACAACTGATAAAGGGAGACAGTAAAGTCACGAGCCTCCTCAAATCAGTGCCACAGAATATGCAGAGTGCTCTGCGGATTGGAGACCTAGCATCGTTCTAATTCCCTCTTCCTCCTGAGGAGAGTAATCAGTCATAAAAGCAACTCTCCCCCTTCATACCAAGCCAACAGCTGTAAACTCTTCTGCAATGTTAAATTTAGCACGAACCCCTTACCAGGCACTGAACCTAGTCTTGTGGGTCTGTTCTACAGTCTTAAGTGAGCACTCCAGGGCCATCGTTTATCCTTTATTTTTGTGTAAAACTCTCATTGACTTTGGTGCAACTCTATAAAGGAAGCAAGGATCAAATATCATCCTTTAACACCAAATTTACTACAGTTGAACAAAAAGAACGGAAATCTGGGAGGCCCACGTCAATAAACAAAAGATAAATGTTTGAGAGACTTAATAACTGAAATGGGTTTCAAATAGGATTTTTTGAACTTTTTTTGGAAATACAGTGATACAGTGGTGTCTTGAACTTAGTGATACTTAAACTAGTATTTATATAGTTTGTATAATGTATATATAATATATAGTACACACACATATATACTATATAGCATGTTATACTCCACACATGTATATATAATATATTATGTATAAGTATAGGGTGTGTGTGTGTGTATGTATAGTGTGTGTATATAGTGTGTGTATACAGTGTGTGTGTATAGTGTGTGTGTATAGTGTGTGTATACAGTGTGTGTGTATAGTGTGTGTATGCAGTGTGTGTATACAGTGTGTGTGTATAGTGTGTGTACACAGTGTGTGTGTATAGTGTCTGTATACAGTGTGTGTATATAGTGTGTGTATATAGTACACACACACACACACACACTATACTTATACATAATTGCACTTTGGCAGAAGGTTGAAGAGTAGGCACACAAACTTTCCAAAACAATTCACTGACATAATAAATGCCAGAATCAGAGACTGTGGAGGAAAGATGCCAGGACTTAGTATCTATAGATGTGAGATATAGTCCAGGCTTTACCATTTTACCTCTTCTGAGAATCAATTTGATAATCAGTCTATAAAGCAAGGTTGGATTACAGACATTCGAATGTTCTTTCTAATTCGTACATTCTGTTAGTCTACATAGACTGTAAGTCTACTTGTGACATTGTGTGGGTATGTGTGTGTTTATATATATAAATGTGCATATATACACACATACATATAACTTGAATCAAAGAGTGTAGTATCAAAGTGATAACCTCCAAATTTAAAAATAACATGTGTAAAGAAATATCTTGTACTTTCTATCATAGCATACTTTACTAAACACACACACACACAAACACCTCCTCTTCCAGCTCTATATCTGCTTGTAAAAGTTAAGATATAGTGCTACTCTTAATTTTAGAAAGGCTACTTTTGAAGAAATCAAGGACATTTGGACATGCGCTAATATATTGTGATAGAAATAATGAACCTAAGCTGAATTCCTTTTTTTTCTCCCCATGTCATAACTGGAGAAGCATAAAGACATATTTTTGTAAAAACTGAAATAGAACTTGTGTTTCCAAACTCGTATAAACATCCATTCTTAAGCAATATGAAAATGATTTTAAATGTTTGTATCATAGATTTACTTTCATTCAGCTAAAACTCATTTAGGGAAATTTATTCTCCAGAAATCAAATCAACATTAATAAATATAATACTAAGTTTTGTTTTAATTGCACCAATGGAAGAAAAGAAATATTATGTATTACTTATTAAAACTCTTTCTTCAGAAAACCAGAGTGGAAAACAATCAGGCTGTATTCAGTTCACACTCTTCCCCTCCGTGCACATGGATACAGTAAGCAAAGTTAAATTCTCAGGGCTTCATATACATATTTATCTGTAAAATTATTTAATCTTGTTTACTTTGTAAAATATATGATATTAATCTGTTTGGAGCACAATGCATTTAATTCAGGAAGAAACTAGAAGGTGTAATATGAAAACTGGCAAGTGCAAAAAAGCAGTATTAAACTGTCAATCACAGCTGATATTGCAGAGGTTCATTATTTAACTGAATATGAAGATTAGACACTCTACATTATGCATATCAATTTAAATATAAGAAACAAATTTAATCCTAAATTGGAAAAGTGCACAAAGATTTGCTTGAACTCATGCAATTCTATTTAATTCATGTAGAGTACTATTTCTGAGTCAATCGCGTGTGTGCACATATGTCAACACATACACATATCAAAAGTTTTACATGTAAGAATTTGGATATTTAGGTTGCCTTTTTCTATGCCATGCATCCACAACTCTAACAGTGTATTATAAAAAATTAACATTAAATTAGGGGGAGGGGAGCAGCTGTTGCAGACGAATGCCAAAGGGCATTTTAACCCATTAGAGGAGTTCACTCTGACATATAGAAGCATGTATACGAGAGTGATTGTTGGGCGATAAGCCTGGGAAACATGTAAATTGCATTTCCTCATGGCAAATTGCAACTGAATTAGAATATTGGGCAGACATAAACAATGCAATCAAATTCTGGCTTTTTATTGAGTTTCTATTTGACTTTGTATTCATTTGAAACAACAACAAAAAAAATTGCGTTTCTCAGGGTCTGTGACATTGCAGGCCATGAGAGATTCAATGTCACTGCCGGCATACAAATTTATTAGTCTATAAAATTTGACATTCTCTTATTTATTCACAGAAAGGACAAATAAGATATTTTTTCATACTTACCAGAAATATCTGGGAGTGTTTATATGCCGCTCCATCTGGAGGATGCAAATAGTCAGAACTGCTTTACAATTCAGTAGGCAAAAGCCTGCTGAAGGATAACAAATGACTTCATGGTGAAACTGCTATTGAAATTCTTTCAGTATGTGATATTAAAAACAACTGAACAAACAGAGATAAGGGACAAATAGGATTTGAAACAGACTTTTTTTTCCCTTACAGTGCAAAAGAAAAACAAATGAATGCTCTAGTTGAACCTATATATACCTTTTAGTAATTTCACTGCATGGATTTGCTTAATGCATGGAAGTTTTTATCTGAAGCTTCTTGAACTGTCCCCCTAAAGCCAATGGGACCAATTCTAAAATGCCTCCTTCAAACCAATAAATGCAATTTTGAAGCTTGAGGGGAAAAAAGAGGAGTCAACATAACTCTTTTGATGACCCAGTTTACAGGTTTACTCTTTGACGTTTAGCATAATGCATGATGTGGAGGTTTAATAAATTTTTGGCAATTGGGGTGCTGTATTTAAGGAAGACTGTTTTTTCTTTATTACATGGTATGTGAGGCCAAAAGCAAAACACAAAGTTAAATTCTAGGAGAATAAAAATATTAGACTGAAAGCTACCAAAAAGTGTAATTTTTGAAAAAACAGATTTCATTCAATTCAGTCTCTCTCTCATGGATGAAGTTCTCCAAGTATTGGCTTTGCAAGTCAAACTAATGTTAGTAACATTCAGGTGATCAGGGAAGTTAAAGTCTAAGAAACAAGAAAAGCCCTTACTTTGTGATGATTATTTTTATTTCTTGCTTTGAAGGGAAGATGAAAGGCTATTTAGTTGCTGTTTAGCTAGGTGTTCTTGTTTTATTCTATGGCCAGATCAAAGCAACTATCTCTAAATTTACAAAACAGTTCATAGAGCCCCTGGTAATTGAAGTATAGGCTAAATGATCTGTATCAACAGCATATGAACATATAATTCGCCAAACAAAACTCATTATTAGGTCTTCAAATGACCCATTATTTCACCTAAAAATAAGCAAAAACCAAATAGCTGACTGAAATCCTGACACGACAATGAGTTCCAGATCTTCCCAACATAGCATATATATGTGTTAATACCTAATGGTCAAAATTAGCTTGAGCACATTATATGATCATCCTTCAGTCTGATCTAGGTGATTCTTTAGGATTGACTTACAATGCTTATACATAAAAGCAAGCCATGTGTGATCAGCTGTCATATAACCCATTTGCTATTTTGGACATCTAACAATGGTTTATATTAGATAAATTCATGTTACCTCCTTTGCTAGTCCTGAACCACTATTTTCTTTATAATTTATTATAAAATAACAGTGTGAAACTCTTCTTAAAAGTAATAGCACTACCAGTGAACTTAAATTTAAATGGGTGTATAACTATTTCGATGAGCAATAAAATTTCATCAATACCATCACTTCCCAACCAACACTTAAGTGTGTAGAGAAGCAGACAGCTCCGATACAGTTTGCTAATTTCACATATTGAACAACCCAGTCTAGGTCATGATTGTAAAGTCTAGCTCTAGCTCCCACCTCCTTCAAAAACCACCTCAACTCATAGAGAGCTCTCCCTCCCCTCCATCCAGTAATGTTCTTCAACTCTATCAGTCACTTAGCAGAGGATTGTGTCTGTCCTTGTAACTCCTCCTGTGTTTTACATTTCAATTATTTTTATTAGTTTCTTATCCTATAGATCTTGCTTCCTTACCAGATTATACTATTGAAACAACCTTCTTCACTTCATATACAATCCTGCAATTTACTCTCAATTCTGTGCCCAGTATATTTCCCTGAATGGGTGACATGTTCCATTCAGCTCTGGTTTCCAAAACTTGACGTAGATAGAAATAATTAAGTACAATAAGAACAAAGATTATTGTGGACTTAAAAGAAACATAGCTTCTAAAGTCAGTGTTTGGTAAAGACACACACACACACACACACACACACACACACACACACACACACACCTGAAACATAGGCAGTAGGAAATAAACCAGTAGGGATGATTATCAAGGTAAATGATGCTTTTAGTTTTGATATTAGAGAATAAATCCCGAAAGTATTTTATCTACATGTTAAACAAAAAATATAGAACCCACTCTGTAAAAATTTTAAATTGACATGTTAGATGTTAGAGAATTCAGCCTAATGAGACGTTTATATATTTTAGCCCACAGTCACCTTATCACCGATATTACCCTCTATGAAATAAAAGTAAATAAAGAGGCATATGCTCTTAGTGGTGGCCGGCCATCATTCTACTTCATCTGGCCCTCATATTATTTTTGAGACACTAAGTTCTTAGCTCTCAGGGTTGACATGTCATATTCAACTGCAAGGAAATGTTAATATCAGAAAACCAGAACTAGGAGCTCTTGCATTAATTATACCTGACTCTTCATGAAAATGGAGAGAACAGAATGACAGGAAGAGGTAAACAGAACAAAATGAAATAATCTGAAAGCTAAAAAATAGTATACGCCTCAGAATGTTATTCTAAAGGCCCCTCTCTTGGAACATCTTTTAGCCTTTGTGGTAGTCACCTTTAATTACTGAAATATCAAATGTATTAAGGAAAATACACTTTCTAAAGTTTAATTGAAATGGTGAGGGTCATAGAAAACACTGGTAAACTTGTTCCAAAAGTAGTGTTATGGTTCAGCAAAAATAGACTAAAGAGTAAAATTACTTAACAGTTTTACTTAAGTGTCTAGAATTCTCAGTTATCTATAAGTTGAACATTTGGGGATGGATGCCATTACCTGTTTATTGAAAAACTGAACTTCTATTACTTTTGTTCAAAAGCTGGCTAACTAAATCCTTAACACTCAAGGAAAAAACAGCGATAGATAACCTTCAAACCCTGTCAAAGTGAAAAGAAAATCTGAATTAACTTTGTATCCCAAAGACACTTGGGATGAGACATTTCCCATTTCAGCCTCCCTCCATCCAAATCCTGCTCATCTTTATCCCTTGCTTTTGACTAAAAGGCAAAAAGGAACCAAACTAACCACCTGAGCATTTATTTCATTTACTTCTCAACCTGGTGAGATTTCTTTTTAAGTGAGAAAACTGAGACTCAGAAAGTTTATGTAACTTGACCAAAGTCACACCAAGTACACACAACTAATGAATAGGAGGGATGGAGTTGGGACCCAGATCATCCTTCCCATCTTAACACCTCTTCATTTCCATTGATAATAATTTTTAAAAAAATATTTTTGAGACTTTATTATGAGGCAGGCATTTTTCTAAGTGCTTAATATAGCATAATTCAGTCTCTGCCATAATCTGTGAGATAGGTCAAATTATTAATCCTTTTCTTTTAGCAGATAAAGAAACAAAGGGTTAGAGAAGTTAAGTAACTTTCCCAAAGTCCCAGAGCTAATCAGTGGCAAAGGCAGGATATTAGTCCAGCCAGTCCAAGTCTGTGCTCTCCATCTACTAATCTTAGAGTTTGAAAACAGATTCAGTAAGGTAGCACCTGGATTCCTTTATGCCTTCAAACTCTCTCTTCCTCTACCACTGTCCCAAGAGTATGGTTACACATTCTTCCATAAAACGGAGTCTTGAAAGAATCAGGACTGACCAAAAATAGCACACTGACATGGTATCCCTATATAAAGATGGTCTGTCATTTTGCATAGGTATACACCTACCTACAAATCTCCTTTAAAAATAACAATGAATGGGGCACTTGGGTGGCTCAGTCAGTTAAGCATCTGACTCTTGATTTCAGCTCAGGTCATGATCTCAGGCTCATGAGATTGAGCCCTGCGTCAGGTTCCTCACTCAGAGTGGAGCCTGCTTAAGCCTCTGTCTCTCCCTCTCCCTTTGCTCCTCTCCCCCATGTGCTCTCTCTCTCTCTAAAGAAATAAAGATAGAAATGAACAACTTTTAAAAGGCAAATACAGGCAGAATTGCTTATATTAATTTTTGAAATCTTGAATTGACACTCAAGTACCAAACTCTTAAGTTTCCTATCATTTTAACTGACAAATAAAAACAGAAAACAAAAAAACTTAAACCCCTTTAAAGGAACCCCATTTTATAAGGTCTTTTCCCAGGAAATCCTAACCCTATTTCAAATCTTGTTAGCCAATAAAATATTTAGAATATAATGTTTTTAAATCATAGCAACAAGTAAAAAGGAAACTTCACTGAGTCAAACACCCAGGTAATTAATATTACTTTTTTAAAAAAAATTTTTTGCTTAGTAATACAAATAGATGAAATGAGATAAAGCCACTATTCCCAGCAAAGCCTATTTCTTATTTAGAAGCACATGTCTAGATTGTCTTCTCTACTTACCAAGAAAAATGATCAGAACATAAAGGAATGAGGTCTTTTAAGTTAAAGACATGACACTAATGGGCCTCAAGTACTTAAAGAATGCTGTTAAAGATAGCATTCCCATTTCTAGTTTAACAGCCTCATTTCTTAATGCTTCTTCTCCCAAATCCTATACAATTCTCTGACAGAACTTCTTGATATTCCCACATTGTGCCATGTTTACTTTCTTGACTCCTTGTTCTTATTTGCCTTTTTCTTATACATCATAGCCCATTCAACTCCCAGATCCTCTGTAAGGACTTCCATATCTTCAGGTCAGCGCTGGTAACTCTTCATCCATAATCCCACTGTATTCTCATTTTACAATGAAATTATTTATTTGGAGTCAGATTCCTCTAAATAGAGTAAGGAAACCATCATTCACCTCTATGTGTCAGTATAATGCAGAAGCAGAAGCAATTCATGGTCCTGGGCAGTATGTGCTGCTAACAAAAACCAAAAACCAAAACAAATCAGATTTTAGAGTCAGCCAAATATACATTCCAAGACTTCTATGACTTAAATAACCTTGATCAAGATAGTTACCCTCTTCAAACTTCAATTTTGCAGCTCTAATATGGGGACTATAATATCTGTCCTACAAGACTGTTGAAAGATAAAATAAAAAAATATGTTTATAGTCTTGCATAGCCACTAGCATGTAGTAGGTACTTGTGTGATGGATAGTTATTAGAATGAATAACTCACAGCAAGAAGAAATTAAGCTAAACATTAGGAAACTATTTCTTAAGAAAGTTATTATGAACATTCCAAGCTTTGCTTTTGTTTTCCCGGCAGTTTTAAGACAGGAGTAAGGAAATTTTTTCTGGAATGCCTTATATTATTGGACAAGACAATTTCAGGAAATCCCTTTTAGCTTCCAGATTTTATAATCATCAACCTTCCTAATTCTGCAAGTGACTTCAAAATTGCTTCAATTCTTTGGGTACTGTTACTCTTTTCATGCAAAAAGAGCTCGAATAGCGCTGCTTGTCTTTTTGTATCAGAATACAGTAAAAAAAACTAAGGAATGTCACGTTCTTTCCATTGAGAAAAATAGTTAATGGGATTATTCATTACAGATCAAAACTGTAAGCAGGTAAAACTATCTATGGCTACTGTAAAAATCATAAATTGAAAGAATATAAATTGAAATAGCATAATATAATGGTATAATATTATATTACCACTTCTACAAATTTGGCTGTGACAAAGCTTTTGAACTACTACCAAATTTTCAGTATCAGTAATTCCCACTGGAAATGCCATAACATGTTTCAGTTTAATGATTTAAGGTTACAGACATTCCTTCCAGAAAGATTTCCAACATCTCACAAGGCATATTTATTGTGAAAAGTGGCTCACTTCACCGGTAAACACACAGGAAATATTATATTTCAAACTAATCACAAGGACTATGACTAATTAGGAAATCTCATAGAGACACATTACACACTTTGTCTAGAGGACAAGTAATACATTGTACTAAATTGTAAGCTGGATAGTTCATGTAAACATATTCTATTAGAAAATTCACCATTAAACTTTGCCTTGTGGGAAGATAATTTTATTTTCCCAAGGAGATTAAGGATATTTAGAGGTAGGAAATTGGTGTCTCCTATTGATCCTCTTTGTTAACTATTATCTCTAGTAAAAGAAATTTATAGTGAAAATAGAAACTAGCTATTATTTTCCTCCTGGAAAGAAAAATGAACACCTGTTTTTTTTTTTCCAAACACAGAAAGCTCAGATAAACCTAAACTAATAAAATCCTCTCACAGGTATTAATAATTCTAATATTGTGGATATTAATAATCTCCTTTCTCACTTTCTTATCTCAGATATAATCATTCTACTAATTATAGTAAAAATCTTTATTTGAATATTGCCATTATTGAGCTACCCTATATTTGTTTTCATTCAAAACTGCTTTAATACACACACACATGCATACACACACACAAAAGCACACACACACTTTAGCTTTCGTATTTTTCCTTTAAATATTACTAACAAATGTCCCAATTTCACCCTGAAGGATTTCGAAAAGAAAATGTGATATTTGGAGGTGATAAATGTCATGTGGAGAGAAAAAAAACAAGCTGAACATTAGAAATTTAATCCTAATAAAACTTAAAACACCTCATGGTAAGACGATACTCTTAGGATAATTCCAGATGCATTCCGCCAACCAGCACATCGCCCAAACTAGCTCAGTCCTTAAAGGGTCAAAATTTATTATCATTTCAGTTCATCTAATAAGTAATGTTTTTGCTGAACAAAACCAATTCCCAATAAATTCTCACTGTATTTGTGTGCTATGATTTGATTTAGAGGCCTATGGGGAGACACCATTTGGTAGCACAGGAACACAGAGGGGTAGGTGTTGCTGGGGAGAAGTAGGGCTCATGTGCCAGAAGTGTTATTGTGTCAGGTTGATTTATTGAGTGAGCTTCACTTCACCGAATGTTCCGAGATATTTATTTCCCTAAAGGCTCTGCAAAGATATGAACAGACCCGCATCCACAGATGTCATCATTGCTCATTTTACCGAGTCATGAAATTTTCTCAACTGCAATTTGTCCATCTAAAATTGCTGTAACAGAGCAATGTCAATAGTAACATCCTACTCCAGCACCACCTTCTATAGAAGGCTCTGTTGCCAAATTTGGTACTTCTGTGCAACTTCACGGTAATTAAAGTGACAGAACAGTTTCACTGTAATTTCAAAAGAGTTTTTCAGAGAAGTTGCCCAGTTTTTAAACACTACTTTGAGTACTCAGATAAAGCAAAACCTATAAGGGGAACCAGGTAGGAATACATAAACAGAGAATAATTTGTCCCTGTCAAAATTAAAATAAAACTAGATGTGGAGAAGTAAGGAAAGAAATCAGGCGCCGGGTCACTAAGCTCAAAATTTCAAAAATGTTACCCCTCTGAAAGCCACCCTTAAAGTTAATGTCTTACACTCTGGTGGTAGACTCCTCTGTTTTCTTTTTCCCCCCCTCTCCATTTTCAAGTAAATGAACTACAAAAGTTGATTTTAAAAGGAAGTTGTTGTATATACATCCATTGCCTATAACTTTTACTCAAAAACACTTAAGCAAACGTACGAAAAGTTCTTAAGGTGCATTTATAAAGCCAAACATTATAACCTGGGTATTTTCCATAATTTCACTTGAGATCATTTGCAGAACCTAACAGAATTTCAATGTCTGTGTTAAATAAAAACTGCATGCTTGTGTTGTGTGTCAGAATTTTGGGGTTTATTTAAATATGTTAATATTTCTCATTATGCCATTAACAATAACCTTCATCCATTTGTGAAAAACATTTTGCCAAGCATGCACATAAAAAATTAGCAAGTGAAGCAAAATCACCTTAATTTGCTTTGGACCAGCAAATAACCAACTAATTTGCAGAAATCCCTGCCAAGCACTCATATTAAATGCTTCATGCTTATTTTATGACCTCTGCTGTTCTTCTCCTTCCTGGGCCCTGAATCATATGATCATTAACATATTGCAAGGTCTGAAACTTTATTTTTTACATTCTTTAATTAATGCCTGTTTATAGAAGGCCATAGGACTTCAGATCCAGTTAATGAAACTTCGCTCCCCCAGGCCCCTAGAGCCCAATAGAGAGCTCTCTCCTCTGTTGTTTTAGTAGCTTTTTTCCAACTGTTTGTTTATACACACTTAATTGATCTCTTTAGTCCCAGAAGCATTCCAGAGACACAACCTGTTTTGAGGCAAGCTAAAGTTTTCCCCCTTCCTTTATAAAAGCCTTGAATGCCCAAGGTTATCAGTTTTAATTTGAAAGTTGAAGATTCAGCTTTATTTACACTGTCTAAAAGTAAAAACTGATAAAGGCCCCGAAGTGTTTATTTTTACATTAATATATAGCAGAGGGGATCACAAGTGCATACTGGATATAATTATTTTGATGTAGAACTAAGTAATTACTAAATGCTGCTATGTCTTATTTTATGGCATTGAATAAATGCAGTCTTTATAACAAGTTGAAAATAAAAACAAATCAGGCTGCCAATGCATGAAATTTTCATGGCTCTTCAATTTACATTTTACATATTCCCTATGACAAGAATTTCTATTATGCTATTTTCTTTTTTCTGCTATAATTAAATTAAAAAAGTAATTGGCTGGTGCTGCACACTGCAGCAATGTCTTAATCACATAGACAAACAGTTTTACAATAGCTTACACCATTTGCCACATGGGGCAATGACATTATTGTACCAGACTGTAAACTCAAGACAGATAACACATACCAGCTTTCAACCACGGCATTGGCAAGAACAGAACACGAGGTTTATTCGGCACCCTGACTGGCACCTCTATGATGGAATTCCCAATTAAGTAAGAGTGGCTCCAATCGGGCCATGTGGCTTTAGAAATTGCCAAAATTCGAAGCTTATGAAATCTGCACATACATGCTTATACTGTAGGTACAGGATATATGTCAGAAGGGCCAAAAAGAAAAATATGGGTACAGGTTATATATGCAGCGGGCTGTACGAGTACTGGCAATGAGAAATCATTTTTTCTGAATGTTCTGATGGGAAAAATCTTGACTATATATGTGCAGATATGTGTGTGTATTCTATTCTTTTTTATTAGTGTTCAGTTCGTGGGTATTTTTGTCTTTATAAATTCACAGTGAATACTTCATGGATAGTTTCTGAGGGTAGGGGAGGTCAGAGTCAGGAACTCTGTGGTGTTTCCAGAAATTTCCCTGATGAGGAATTCATGAGACCTGGGCCTTAATTCTGGCCTTTCCAGTACCTCATGGGGTAGTCTTGAGTGAGTTGCTCAAACTCTTTCGGGTCTCAGTTTATCCATCTCTAAAATGAGTATGTTAGGCTAGACTATCTCTAAGGTTCCATTCCACTCTCAAATGATACAATCATATACAAATTCCATCCTTTCTACAAATAATACATGAGAAAGAAACAAAAATAAAGCACAGGTGCTTCCAATGGCAGCAAGGAAGCAAAGAGGAATCGAAATCTGAGAAATTTAATTTGACATAGCTAGAGTGCTAAAAAGAATGAAATAAATACCGTATGAAAAGAACAAGGGGAACACATAAAAAGGAGCAGGTATATTTTATAGATCGCCTTTCTCTATTGGTCTCAGTGAAGTCCTGGTTAAAGGACACGGAAAGCTAAAAATTTTAGAAAGCAGTCCCTTCTAGATTTTAAAGCTATCTGCTTAGTGATTTTAACATTTGCTCTTTTCCAACAGATACCTTTTTCCACAACCGTCTGTAAAGAAAGGTTGGCACAACAAGTCAAGAATTAGCAAGAGATTGTTTTAAACTTCATAAAACTAAGATGTTCCCTCCAACACCTACACTTGATTACTTAACCAGGATTTGAATTCATTTAGCTGAGAGCTCTGAAAAATATTCAAGTGCCCCATTCTCGCAAAATGTTTTCTAGAATGAAATTGCTCTATCCAAAAATGTACATGTCCTTTCAATAGAGGTTAGCGGCCAATTTGAAGTGCTCAGATATTGCTCTTTGGTCATTTTAATTATTATTAATAATTTAAGAAGTCCCTTCGAAAAGGAGATCCCTGCAATAATCAACAAATGTATGCCACACAGTATCCAAGAAGACATTGTCCATCACTAATATTCCATTTACAAGTTGTCTTAAATGGAAGTAAATGATGGCTAACACTGAATATGAAGCAAATAGAAACTGACTTTTAAATCAGATACATCTTAGGAAGTTTTCCAGTGCATGTTACACCCATCTAACTTATGGATAAGCACACAGCAGCACTTTCCAGACTTTGGAGAACCCCTCCCCTTTTTTTCCATGCTGCCCTTCTTCCCCCAACTTCCTCAGTTTGAACTATCAGCCTTATGTAAAACAATTTCAGTCATTGCTGCCAAGGCGCTCAATAGCTAAAGTCTTCAATCTTCACATAAATAGGGTGCAAATCAAATCTTATGATGGTATATTCAAGCTTTCAGGATCTCCGTTTGCTACCAGAAATGTCAGAGTTTAGTACCTACTAAGCCATAGATTTATGAGGAAATGCTTGTAGATTGACAAGCAATTTTGTAACAAATGCATCTTCAGCGTTAGATTCACAGGAATGTTTAGGACATGCCTAAATGATTTAGTATTTTATACCTCTGCTCAAAAGAACAGTTCATATAAGTCAGTTCTATCTGAAGACTGTCAATCAAGCAGAAACTAAAAGTAATTTTAAGATATCATGATTCATTTACAAAAAAAGTTTATCTCTAGAATTCAGGAGTGTGCAGTTCCAAGTGATAAACTGATAAGAGGCAAAGTTCAAAATGCTTTAATTGAGACAAGGCGAATAACTTTCTTATTTAGATATGAAATACAGAGCATCTCTGATTATTTTTATTTATGAGCTGCCAATATTTGAACATATGCAAAGTTTGAATTGTTTCCCATTTGCCCCAGACTTTAAAAAAAACATAATTCCTTTTCTTAATGTGCCACCCTTCAGGGCAAGGAGTTGTAATGAACACCTCCCAGTCACACAGAATTACAATGTTCTTTATCTCACCCAGTACTGAAAAAAAAAAAAAAAAAAAAGAACTTCCAAAGGTTTGGAATCCTGAAACCTGTAAACAAAATCTGTGGAGCAGATAAAATTTTAAATGGCACAATGCAATTAAAGCTGAATTCAATTTGAGCACACCCTGTCCATCTGTCAGAGGGAAACAAAAGCCGAGGAGCTCCATTATTGCTGAATCCCTGCTCTTGTTAATTTGCTTGCTGAGAGATTTCAATTTCTAGGAAGTGCACAAATTAGTGTTCAGTCAGGGCTAGATCCTCAGTAAGTATAAGCAGATGGTGGAAATCAGCCCTAATCAAGTGGCCAAAGCCTTTTTTTTTTCTGTCTGATTAAAGCATTTTAATCCTTTCAGATTGTCTGCTTTTTTAGCAAATATTCACCATCTCTTATTTTTCTTATATTCCAGGATGGATTTAGATTTAGCTAGGCACATGAGAAGAAAAATAACTTTGAGAAATATAGCTATCAGTATCTGAGTTACAAGCAGTGGCCAACTGGATTTGTGAATTCATTTAATGTCTTTTTTTTCTATTAGATGTTAAATAATTGTTTGAATCATTATTAATTTATATGCAAATATAAATAAGACATACTTAATCTGTTCTGGTGGAATTAAATTACTGGAGGAAAGAAAAAGAGTTCGAAAATTTTTCAGCTTTAAGATTAAAGCTAGCAAGAACAGAGGGCAACCAGAAAGGTAACATGTACGTGCAAATCTCCTATTCAGAGAAAAGAAAGAAAAAGATTTGATTCTTTACATTAATACAAACTAACAAATATGTAAAATTTTACCGAGGGGATATGTTTAAATCAAAACAAAGGAAATCTCATAACTGAAGAGTTGCAATCTTTTATAAATAATGAAAACAAAAATTAATTAGAAATAAAAACTATATAATTATTCTCAGAATATGAGACAAGCACACTCAAGATGTAAAACTGATACAATCTTTATAGGTGTTTAAAACTCACACACACATTTGCAAGCCAAGGAATACATGAAGCAAAAATTTTAAAAATATTCAAAGAAGCATTATTGTGATGTAATTGTGTGTTTAAGCAAACAGTTGGCAAAAACAAAGTCCTTCTGTCTCCAACATTTATCCAGGATTTTTGAAAAATAAACTTTTCTAATTATATGTAAAATGTTTATGATATAACTTGTAAGTAAAATTTCGAAGTATTTGGGCACATTTCAGAGTAAGTCTTTACATACCATTTTGAAACCTCCCTTAAACTTAGGCACACGTATGAGAAGTATTTATGGGGGACAAAACAGTTGAATATCAGAAAGTATTTTTGAATGGGCTCAAACTTTGAGTTGAACATTTGTATGAGTTCTGATATGCTGAATATTTGTAAGATTCCTGGTAGTGCTTTAACATCCTGTTTAGCAATGTAATTACACAACCAGATTCTTAACAAATACCTTCCCTAACAGTTTGATAAAATTTACATTTACAAGTGTTCATGTATATTTTTACATGTTTCTTTTAACTAGAAATTACTAAAGAATTCGAGTTTTCATTACTTTATTTGAACATTTGAAATTTATATTTACAAATTTTAAACTGAAATATATCCTACATGCCAAATTATGCCAATTTCATGCATTTGTCCATATCTGTAAATATGCAAATTTCCCAGGTTTAAAAATTGCAACTGTCATACATAAGGGTAAGTGGTTCCTTACATATATATAGAGCTTATCCTTATATTTTGAAGTTTCTACTTGAACTATCCTTAAAATTCTCATTCAAAAGTAAATCGTTGAAAAAAAAAAAACATCAAACTCATTGGACATTCATTTCATGGAGATACCTTTAAAGTTTTTCCATCATTGATAAAAAATGGAATCAAGCTTAAATCAGCTCACAAAGAAATAAAAAGTTTGTATTTTTGTTTATTCCTCCCAACCACTCACTCCCATTTATTATTAGTGTAATCTAATAGTGAAAAGCATTGCTCAGATCTCAACACCCTTTCTTTAAACCAGCCTTAAAGTGCTGGATCCTGCTGTATTCTTACTTTGATTTGTTTGTGCCTAGGACAGGGTACTTTACAAGAAATATCTATAAAAGTAACTAGGTACTGAGCTGAGAAGGCCACAGTGTGCACAGGAAGAACAGATGGACTCTTATATCCCCATTTTTAAAAATATGCCTCCATGAGTAGATGTAGCAGAATGCACCCAAGAAATTTGTGCCCTTCACTTTTGTTCTTTATTTTTTATTTTTAAATTTTTCTCATTTTAACGATTTCAAACTTTATTCTAAGAGCAAATGAAGTCATGGAAGGATTGACAGCAGGGGAAGTAAAAATTGTTCTTTTAAAAAAAAACTGAGGTATAATTGACATACAACATTATATTAGTTTCAAGTGTACAAGATAACAATTTGGTATTTCTATACTGGGAAATGATCACCATAATAAGTCTAGTTACTATCCATCAGCATACAAAGTTACAAAAAAAGTTTTTTCTTGTGATGAGAAATTTTAGGATTTACTCTCTTGGCAACTTTCAAGTATGCACTACAATATTATTTATTTTTTTAAAAAATTTTATTTATTTACGTGAGAGAGAGAATGAGATAGAGAGAGAGAGCATGAGGGGGGAGGGTCAGAGGGAGAAGCGGACTCCCTGCCGAGCAGGGAGCCCGATGCGAGACTCGATTCCGGCACTCCAGGATCATGACCTGAGCCGAAGGCAGTCGCTTAACCAACTGAGCCACCCAGGCGCCCCTGCACTACAATATTATTGACCATAGTCACCAGGCTGTACGTTATATCCCCACAACTAGGTTATTTTATAATTAGAAGATTGTACCTTGACTCTCCTCACCTATTTCATCCATCCCCCAATGCCTGCCCCTCTAGCAACCACCTTTCTGTTCTCTGTATCTATGAGTGTTATTTTGTTTGATTTGTTTGTTTTGTTTTTAAGATTCCACATAAAAGTGAAATCACATGATATCTGTCTTTCTCTGTTTGACTTACTTTGTTTAGCGTAATTCCCTCAAAGTCAATCTCTACAGTTGCAAATGTCCAGAGTCCATTCTTTTTTTATGGTTGAGTAATATTTCATTGCATATAAATATTTACCACATCTTCTTTTTTTATTTTTTTTAAAAGATTTTTATTTATTTATTTGACAGAGAGACAGAGAGAGAGAGCACAAGTAGGCAGAGGGGCAGGCAGAGGGAGAGGGAGAAGCAGGCTCCCTGCAGGGAGCCTGATGCAGAACTCAATCCCAGGACCCTGGGATCATGACTTGAGCTGAAGGCAGATGCTTAACCAACTGAGCCTCCCAGGCACCCCTGCATCTTTTTTATCCATTCATCCATTGATGGACATGTAGGTTGCTTTCATACCTTGGCTACTGTAAATAATACTGCAATAAACATAAGAGTGCATTTAACTTTTCAAATTAGTGTTTTTGTTTTCTTCAGATAAATTACCTAGTAATGGAATGGCTGGATCATTTGGAATTCTGTTTTTAATTTTGAGGAACCTCCATAATGTTTTCCCTATTGGCTCTGCCAGTTTACATTCTTACCAATAGTGCATGAAGGTCCACTTTTCTTCACATCCTTGCTAATACTTGTTAATTCCTGTCTTTTTGATAGCAGCCATTCTAAAATGCCATGAAGTGATATCTCAATGTGGTTTTGATTTGCAATTCCCTCATGATTAGTGATGCTGAGCATCTTTTCATGTACTTGTTGACTATCTGTATGCCTTCTATAGAAAAATGTCTACTGAGTTCCTGTGACCATTTTTTAATTGAATTGTTTGAGGTTTTTGCTATTGTGTTGTAGGAGTTCTTTATATATTTTAGATATTAACCCTTATCCGACATATGATTTGAAAATATTTTTTTCCATTCTGTAAATTGTCTTTCAATTTTGTTGATGGTTTCTCTTGCTGTGCAGTTTTTCAGTGTGAAGTAGTCCCATTTGTCTATTTTTTTCTCTTTTGTTGCTTTTCCTTTTAGAGTCGGACCCAAAAAATCACTGCCGAGACCAATGTCAAGGAAATTATCATCTACGCTTTCTTCTTGGAATTATATGGTTTCAGGTCTTACATTAAAATTTTTAATCCAGTTTGAGTTAATTTTTGTGCTGTGTAAGGGAGCAGCGAAGTTTCATTCTTTTGCATATGACTGTCCAGTTTTCCCTACACCATCTGCTGAATAGACTGTACTTTCCCGAATGTAGTTCTTGCTTCCTTTGTCATAAATTAAGTGACCATCTTACAACTGGGCTCTATTCTGTTCCATTAATCTATGTGTCATTTTTAATGCCAAGACCATACTGTTTTGATTACTATAGTTTTATAGTGTAGTTTGAAATCAGGGCATGTGATGTCTGTAGCTTTGTTTCTCTTTCTCAAGATTGCTTTGGCTATTTGGGTCTTTTGTAATTTTGCACACATTTTGCAATTGTTTGTTCTATTTCTGTGAAAGATGCTATTGAAATTTTGATAGGGATTGCACTGAACATGTAGATTGTTTCAGTAGTATGAACATTTTAATAATATTAATTCTTCTAATCCATGATTACATCTTTGCATTTATTTGTGTCTTCAAATTCTTATGGTTTTCATTGTACAGATCCTTCACCTCCTGGGTTAAATCTATTCCTAGGTATTTTATTCTTTTTGATACAACCATAAATGGGATTGTGTTCTTCATTTCTCTTTCTGATAGTTTATTATTAGTGTATAGAAATGCAAACAGATTTTGTTGACTTTGTACCCTGCAACTTTATTGAATTTGTTAATTAGTTCTAACAGTTTTAGGGGGAATCTTTAGGGTTTTCTATATATAAAATCATGCCATCCACAGATAGTGACAGTTTAACTTCTTCCTTTCCAATTCAGATGCCTTTTATTTATTTTTGTTTTTTATCTGAATGCTCTGACTAAAAGGACTTCCAATATTATGTTGGAAAAAAAGTGGCATATCCTTTTTTTGTTCCTGATCTTAAAGGAATAGTTTTTTGCTTTTCACCATTGAGTATGTTAGTTGTGGGCTTGTCATATATGGACTGTATTATGTTGAGGTATGTTCCCTCCATACCCACTTTGTTGAGAGTTTTTGTCATAAATTGATGTTGAATTTTGTCAAATGCTCCTTCTGCATCTATTGAGATAATCATATGATTTTTATCCTTTGCTTTCTTAATGTGGTGTATCACATTGATTGATTTGCATCTGTTGAACAACTCTTGCATCCCTGGAATAAATTCCACTTAACTGTGATATATAACCCTTTCCATGTGTTGTTGAATTTGCTTCGCTAATGTTTTGTTAAAAATTCTTTGCATCTATATTCATCAGGAATACTGGCTTGTCATTTTCTTTTTTGTGGTGTTCTTGTCTGGTTTTGGTATCAAACGTAATGCTGGCCTTAGAAAATGAGTTTAGAAGTGTTCCTTCTCAATTTTGCAAGAATTTGAGAAGATAGGTATTAAAATTTTAAAATTTTTTGTAGAATTCATCAGTGAAGTGTCTAGTCTTGGGCTTTTGTTTGTTGGATGGTTTTTGATTACTAAATCAACCTCCTTAGTGTAATCAGTTTATTTAGGTTTACTATTTCTTCATCATTTAGTATTGAAAGATGGATTGTATATTTGCAGGAATTTATCCATTTCTTCTAGGTTGTCCAACAACCTATATATATTGACATATAATTTTTGATAGTAGTCTCTTATGATCCTTCATATTTCTTTGGTGTCAGTTGTAACTTCTACTTCTTTATTTCTAATTTTATTTGAGATCTCTCTCTCTTTTTTTTTTCTTGATGAGTCTAGTAAAAAGTTTGGTAAGATGGGCATTAAGATGGGTATTCAGGAGGGCACATATTGCATGGAGTGCTGGGTGTTATACGCAAACAATGAATCATGGAACACTACATCAAAAACTAATGATGTACTGTATGGTGACTAACATAACATAAAAAAAAAAAGTTCGTCACTTGCTTATTTGTTCAAAGAACAAGCTCTTAGTTTTATTTAACTTTTCTATTATCTTTTCAGTCTCTATTTCATTTACTTCTACCCTGATCTTTGTTATTTCCTTCCTTCTAGTAACTCTGGGTTTCTTTTGTTCTTCTTTTTCCAGTTCCTTCAAGTATAAAGTTTGATTGTTTATTTGAGATTTTTCTTGTTTCCTGAGGTAGGCCTGCTTTGCCATGAACTTTCCTCTTTGACCTGCTTTTGTTGCATCCCCCAGATTTTGGTATGATGTATTTCCATTTTCATTGTGTCAAACCATATTTTTTTTATTTCTTTGTTGATCCATTGGTTGTTCAATAGCATGTTAATTAATCTCTACATAATTAGTGCCCTTTTTTTCAGCTTAAAGGAGTCCCTTTAACATTCCTTCTAAGGCTGTGATGAACTCCTTTGGCTTTTACTTGCCTGGAAAACTTTTTATCCCTTCTTCAATTATGAATGATAAACTTTCCGGGAAGTGTATTCTTAGGCAGCAGTTTATTTTTGTTTTTTGGTTTTGTTTTTTCATTTCAGCACTTTGAATATATCTTGCCGCTTTCTCTGACCTGCAGTTTCTGCTGAAAAATCTGTTTATAGTCTTATGAGAGTTCCTTGTACACAAGTTGTTTTTCTCTTGCTACCTTTAGGATTATCTCTTTACCTTTAGCTTTAGATATTTTAATTATAATATGTTGGTGTGGATCTCTCTGAGTTCACCTTTTTTGAAACTCTCTGGATTTCCAGTATCTAGATATCTGTTTCTTTCTCCAAGTTAGGAAAGCTTTCAGCCATTATTTCTTGAAATACATTTTTTTTTTTGCCCCTTTCTCTCTCCCTTCTCCTTCCCAGATTCCTGTAATACACATGTTAGTTCCCTTGACATTGTTCTATAGGTCCCTAAAGCTATCTTCATTTTTCAAAATTCCTTTTTATTTTGCTATTTTCTTTGAGTGAGATCCACTGTCCTGTCTTCTGGCTCACCACTTCATCTGTTTCCTCTAGTTTGCTGTTGAATCTCTCTAGTGTGGTTTTCACTTCAGCTTTTTTTTTGCCCCCAGCTCCATGACTTCTTTTTAGCACTTTCTTATATTTTCTATCTCTGTTGAAATTCTCACTGTGCTCATCCATTCTTCTCCCAAGGTTGGTGAGCATCTTTATGACCATCACATTGAACTCTTTATCTAGTACATTATTATCTCCATTTATTAAGGTTTTTTTCTGAGGTTTTATCATGCTTTTTCATTTGGAACATATTCCTCTGTTTCCTCATTTTGCTTGACTCTCTGTGTTTGTTTCTGTGTGTTAGATGAAACAGCTACTTCTCACATTCTAGAAGGAATGGACTTGCTCAACCATGCCTTAGCTATTGGTCATCTCTTGAACCTTTGTGATTGTCTAAGCAGCCAAATTTATTCTTGGTAGGTCCCAGTTGTTGAGGTTGTGCCAAGATCTGTCAGTGTTCCAAGGGGAGGGATCTCAGTCAGCTCCTGGTTTCAGGCTGATTGGGACCCAGACCCTCAGGCCACAGCTTTTAAAGTATAGAAGTATATACAGCCCCGTGGGACCATGGTTGTAGAACCTTCTGGCCTCCAGACCATGTGATCTGGAGGTATCCCCTTGGCAACAGTTGTAAAAATTAGGGCTCCAGATAAGTGTATAAGCTCCTTTCTGGGAGGTACCAGCAAGCTGTAGTGAGGCCAAGGGAAAGCACAAAGATGATGTTCTCTAGCCTACATTCCCTTAGAGCACCTCTGTAGCTGTTAGATGTGTGGCAAACCTGAAGCTCGCTTTCAGGTTGAAGCTCCAGGACAAGTAGACAACTTTTTTTTTTTTAGGAAGATTGGAGTGTGTTTCAAACTATTGTCTGTACAGTGCTCTGGAGGGTGATAACTTGCCAAAAACTATTCCTCTGATTGTTACAACCCTGTGGGACTCAGGAATGCAAGCCCTCCTGGCCACCAGTGCCAGGCAATCAAGGAAAGTCCCTGTCTGGTCTGTTGTACCCCCCAGGTTTAGCAAGGCATCTGGAGAGTACAGGGGCAAGGCATGCCTTCCAGCTTTAACAGGGCATCAGGAGAGATCAAGAGTCATGTGTGCCCACCAGCTTTAGGAGGTGAGCTGGAGAGTGTAGGAACTATGTGTACCTCCCTGTGATAGCAAGGTAAAGGGAGAGTGCAAAAATGGTGCCCATGAGCACCTCTATCTGGGAGTCCCAGCAGGCCTCTGCCCCTCTTCAAGATTAGCAAATGGATCTCTTTCACAATAGTCTAAGCACTTTTCAAACTGCTGCTTTGATGCTGAGCCCTGGGGTGAATGAGTGTGCATGAGCCCTTTAAGAGCAGTATCTCAGTTCCCTATCACTCTTTGGGTCTCCTGGACATAAGCCCTGTTGTTTTTCAAAGCTAGACATTTTGGGGGCTCATGTCTCTGTGCAAGTCCCAAGGGTTGGAGTGCCTGCTGTGGAGCACAAACCCCTTGCTCCTCAGGGAAGCTTTGTGCGAACTCTCCCAACTGTGGGCCACTGTGCTACAGGTGGAGTTGTTGGCAAGATCATGTTATGCCTTTCTTACCACCCCACCACCTCCATTCTTTTACCACTGCCACCAACCCCTCTAATTCTGGCCTCATACCTTTCACCTGATCATTTTATAACTTCCTATTGGCCTCCATACCTCTTTAAGGATTCCCTTCTGTCAACAAAATAAGACTTCTTTGCCCATCCTGTGAAGGCTCTTGACGTGATGGCCCTTGCCAATACTTAAGGCTCTTCTTTCTTGACCCTCCAGCTAAATCTTATCACTCACTTACCACAGGATATACTTTCTATTTTCCCAAACCCTGACTTTGCTCACAAAATTCCTTACATCTGGAATGCCACGGTAAATGAACTCCAACTCAAGATACTACCCAAAGCTTGTCTAAATTTCTACTAATTTCATAAAACTCCATCACAAACCTCCACCCATAAACCTCCATCCTTCTCCTCCTTCACAAAGTAGAATTGGAGTTTCCCAACTTTTTGATCCAATATCTTGTTTTGGTTTTCTTAGTGTACTACTTATAGCATTCTGGTTTGTATTACACCTAATTATTTATACACACAATTATTTCTTATTTTTTCCCACCACATAGGAAGTTTTTTTTGTTTGTTTGTTGTTTTGTTTGTTTTATCTCCTCTAGAACACAGTAATGTACTTTCCATGTTATGGAGATGCACTGAGCAATATAATAGTCATTAGCTGCATTTGTCTGTCTCAATTAAAAGTACTTAAAATTAAATATATTTAAAAATTAGTTCCTCCATTGTACTTGTCACATTTCAAGTGATAAGAGGCACATACGGCCAGCGGCTACTGAACTTAAATAGTGCAGGCATAGAATATTTTCATCACCAGAGAAGGTTCTATCAAATAGCACCTTTGTAGAGACTCAATAAGAGTTCAATTAGAATTTATATATAATTATCAACAAAGCACCACAAGAACAGGAAACAAGGAGGGAATCTTGAAGACTACTTTTCTGATAGTTTAGAGGATAGAATGATGTTTGCACTCAACTCTCTTCTCTGTGAGGTTTTGGTAAGCTGACAGCACCCAACATTTGCTATCTCTATCATATTTAAAACCACCCCAATGAGGCCAGGACAATTTTCTGTTACTTCATATATAATTAATAGCGGTTAAGGAAATTTATATGGCAACTGTTTTACAGAAGCTTTAATTCACACTTTCAATATTTAAAAAGGCTGCTGTCATGGCTGATAGGAATAAAATTAAACCCACCAGCTGTGGTTTGTTTTTGAAGAAAACACATAACATTTTATTTCTGCTTTGTCTGTCGTCCTTGTAAATGTCAGAAATACAGAATTGAAATGTACTGAATATCCTGGTTTACTGTTAGAGTCTTCCGAAAATGTTTGCTTTTTTTATTTTTTTTAAGATTTTTATTTATTTATTTGACAGAGAGAGACACAGTGAGAGAGGGAACACAAGCAGGGGGAGTGGGAGAGGGAGAAGCAGTCTTCCTGCTGAGCAGGGAGCCTGATGTGGGGCTCGATCCCAGGACCCTGGGATCATGACCTGAGCTGAAGGCAGATGCTTAAGGACTGAGCCACCCAGGTGCCCCATGAAAATGTGTTTTTTTTTAAATTAGATGGATATTTTGGTAATTTTTAATGGGAGATTGTTGTTTCTTTTTATAGTGGTAGAAAATGCACAGTTTTTATATTTGCTTAGGGAAAGAAATGTGATAATAAAATCCATTTGAATACTTTCTAATTTTTATACTCTTTGTGAGACTTGTCATCAAGGGATGATCAAGGATTTTTAAAAGAGATATATTTTCCAATTCTTCCATTTATTAGAATTTTGAGTCTATTCCAAGAAATGTCATCCTAGATTATTTAAAATTGACCAGGTGTTTAGCCATAAAGGTCAAAGTATTTTGCTGAGACTTAGTAGTTTTCATGACACATTCTAGAATCATAACACTGAATTATAAAGTTTCCTTTTGATCTGTGGCATTGATGTTACACAGTGGGATAACAGAACTTACTTGTCACAAAATTCACTTAGAGTCTAAGAGAATATAGTTTGACAATTTAATTCTTTTCCATTATTTTTAACTAGGAAAAATTTTCTACTATTCTTTTTAATGTTTTTGCCTTATAAGCAGTCAGCCATTGGTAATTACCCTAAGAACAAAGACTTAAGTACAAAAACCTAGGCATTACCCATTATTATATATCAGTACTTGTTAATGTCATTCTAATCAAAATAAAATTATTTAAATCTAAGCAGTATTACATATTATGAAGAATTTCCTGATTGGATCTCTCAAAGTTCGCCATTATCTCACAATATTATTAACCATTCTTGGTCTGCTTGCCTCCAAATATTTCCTTTACCAACCTATGATGATATCAGAATCCTCCTGTACTGAACCTAAAATCTCCACAGAGAAAGCAGGTTATTTGGATTCGATACAAAAAGATGGAGTCCTTCCAAAATGTCATGAATTTCATTAACATACCACAAGTAGTTACTTTCTTTCATCAATTGATTATGAGTCTAAAAATCATGAAGTAGACATAATTTCACACCATAGTATGAGAAATATGGAGAGAACACCATCATGGGCACACAGGACGCAAAGGAAGTAGATGGTGGCAGCATGACAACTCCAGGGCAGAGCGAGGTTCCAGGAATGAGCTATAGGAGGGCACAAGAGGGGAACTTTTGGCTTTGCAGTTTTGCCTAATGTAGTCCCTGCCTTTACAGAACAGAATGAACAAGTTAAATCAGTTCCCTTATGTCAGCTCATGTAATACACACACACATAGTATTTATGCTAAATTAACAATCTTCTATTAAAATGTAGGTTTATATCCAAAAACAACAACACAAAAACATGCCAGTAAATGTATTTGCTAATAGATTTATAGTTCAGTACAGTAGTTTCAGTGAGATTAGAATAAATAGTGGAACCTACTGTTTGCCAGTTCGTTTGCGCTTTCTGCACCCCTGTCATTTTATAATGCTCTGCCAGGATTTATCACAGATTGCAAAAAAAGGGAAAAAATCCCTGAATATGTAAAAATAGCAGCTGTTATTTGCCATTAACAATCAGGTAACTTCATAAATCTTTAGAAACTCACAGAGAAAACAGAAGTGTGTGGCTCTAAGATTGGTCAAAATAAATTTTTATTCTGTCCTCAAGCCAAAAAATAACTTAGGTTTTTAATTTAAGCTACTATTCCTTTTGTTTATAAATATTTTTGGAAATAAGAATCTACCATTTTATCTTTGGTCACTGTATCACATGGATGTTAACATCAACATTTGGTAATTAATTTCTTAAAAATCAACAGATAAAAGTAGTGTTAAGAAATTAATCCACACCCCAATTTTTAATTTCATCCAAACAATATGGCAATATCTCTCAGTTCAAATCTCAAATATTTCTTGGATCTATCATATTTTATATGTCTCAAATGATACCGCCTGGGTAAAATAAGCTTAATATGTCCTCATAATTTCTAACATTGGTTCACTGGTGTCTCCTGAATATTTTCCTGGTGCTAATAACATCCCCATCAAATAATGTTACCAGAGTAATTTATATAGTTGGAATACACAACTCGAAAACCCAACATCTCCCCTCTTAATATCCTGACACATAGACCTTTCACAATCTGACCATTAACTTATCTCTGCTATCACCTCCAACCTTGGACCAGTGAGCCCACCATACCAACCTATGCCAAGCAGACCTCAAACTGCTTTCTCTTACATTTCTACATCTTTGAAATGTTCTTCGCACTGCTTTACACTGATATCTCCAGATATTTCAGGAATTAATTTAAATTCTATTTCATATTTGTAATCCCTTGTTAATGTGTTGCTTCTAAAAAGTTTCCAAAAGATTTTTGTTGTTATTATTCCACAAACCTGTTTCTGTGACCTCAACTTTCATTATGGACCAGAATTATCCATTTTGTGGTCTGTCTTGATCAAATTAAACATCTGTCTGCAAAATTTCTACTATACTTTTGATATGGTCGAAGCTCTAAACAAATTTTCTAGTAGTTTGCAAAGAATTTTCATTATTTTTCTAAACACAAAAGTAATCAAAAAAGAAACATAAGCATCATTGGAGGCACTAATGTAATCTGTTTCTGCATCCTTCATAGAGGTGATTTTAATATAACATCATAAGATAGAAAATATCATGTTCCTTGTTCTGTCAAGGTCATTTGGTCACTGATTTCAAAGGAGTCAATGTTTTGGAGCAGTTTGACATCCTGCTTATATGTCTTCAGCGAGGTTTAGTCAATACAGTAGGAAGAATCATTAGTTATTCAAGGTAAAACTTTCAAAAAATGCGACTAAGACACTTTGACCTTCTCTGAATCAGGAAATGCTCTGTGCATCTTTATGCTCTTTTAAATATAATTTGTCTAAACTGTCTAAAGTAAATCAAAAACTATCACTCAACCCTCTTAGCAAAAAGGGTAAATTTTAATTGCAGAACTTAAAACCTCACAATTAAAAGCTGTGCTTCTACTTAAAGCCGGCACAAACACAGGAATGAACGCTGGTGCATACAAATTAGATTTCTTAACATATTTGTAATTCTGAAGGATACTCTAAAGCATAGACCATTTATATGCTTTAAATGTTTTCATAAGAGAGGAACAAAATGGATGATTGTCACACTTTCATAAAGTTTTGTCATTTATGTTCTTAGAAATAACTTTATGACTAGCAAGACCTTTTATCTGATGAGATGTTCTTAACGTACCTCAAACAGAAACATATATGTGAAAAGGAAAAAAAATTCCTTTATCCTAAAAACTGTACTTAGAATCATAATATTGTTTAACATGTGCACTTTTAAAGTTAAATTGAAAATAGTGCCACTAATCAATAAATAAAACTCAAGAAAAAAGTCTACCCAAAATGTAAGAAGGAAAAAAATGAATGTTATTACTGCTAAACACAGAGTAACCTCAATTTCCTATTCCTTCTAAGCAAAGATGTATTGTCTTCTACATGGGATATTGTCTTATTTAAAAACAACTTTATAACAAAACATATATACTCAAATGATATAATTCTTCATTATCCAAACTAATTTGACACATAAATAGAGGGTTATAGCAGAAAAGAGAGAAAATATATGGTGACATTATAGTTAAATATTAACAAATATGTAGATCCCAATATTAAAAGAAGCTGAAGAGCAAAAAGATATAGATTTACCCACCTACTTCTGGAATGTTCAGCCCCCTGGGTTCAGAATTTTCAGAAAAAATAGGTTGAGGGAAGAGTAGTAAGAATTTGGTAATTTTTTAGTATTCAAGAAGGCTATGGTGGAGAATATTGTGTGTGTGTGTGTGTGTGTGTGTGTGTGTGTGTGTGTGTGTGTGTGTGTCTACGTGCAGGGGAATGGAGGTGTAAAATCACAACAGAATCACCATCACTGAAAGAAAAATAACACATCAGAGTGTTGAAAGGGGAAGCTGACTTGAAGACCAATTTTGTGAATTCCACAATTTTGCAGAGGTTAACAATAGTTAAATATAATAACAACCAACATTTACTGAAAGCCTAATAAATGCCAGGGACTGTCCTGAATATTTTGGTTATGTTTTTAACATTCACAAAAACATTGCCATTCAGAAAGCATGGATCCATTTACAGACGAGACTAAGGTTGAATGGCATGGGAGAGACCGAGATTTGCATTCAGGTTTATCTCATGCCCACGTCAGTGTCCTTTCTATCGCACTACACTTTGTAATTAAAGGAGAATCCATTCAAAGGAATATTTGTAGCGTATGTAACTACCAATGTGTAAACCTTAACAGGAATAATGCAATTTTGTAGAATAGTGAGCACCTACAACAAATCACTGGATCTGGGTGGAATTTTGTTGAGTACGAAATGCTTATGAAAGAGCTTCGTTCCCAAAGAATTCCTGAAGATATAAGTTACAAAAGTGCTGACAAGATATACAGAGGACTCAGGTGACTCTTTTTATTCTGAATAAGAAGAGCAAATACTATGAATTTGCCAGTAGAAATCGTAGAGAAAATAAATTGATTGCTCTAATCTTTTAGCACAATCATAACTAAAAGCTCATATAGCTTCAACTTCATTATTTTTAACAAAATTCACTATGTTACAGCTACTTGTGGAGTACAAAGCACCATAAATAATTTAAATTACACTACACTTGTCAAAATAAATGAACAAGTAGGTTTTATGATGCAGTACATTTTATGATGCCCTTGATTCTTCAATTGTGTGTTTTGCTTAGTTGCTAATTCACAAAAAACTATAATCTGCAATGGCTCTTGTACTCATTAGTATAGATTACCAATATCCCAGCTCAACAGGAAAATCAGGATGGAGAAGCACTGTACTGAACCTTTAATAATATCCTGTGAGTATTTTATAAACACTGATTTGAAGGAAATAGGAGAAATACTTCCCCTTACTCCACACTAACTCATCAATTATTCCCATGTATAAGGGTAGTAGAAAATCTATAGGTATCCCTGTATCTACATTTATACCTATCTATAAGAATATCTATAGGATTCTAGACTCACTAACTACCTTACCTAAGTTATCTGATTATATTTCCCCAAAAAAAGAAGTTTCTTACTAATTTATTAATTCTGCCTTCATATAATCAATGTATCAAAATTTAGATTATTAAGTTATTGATACCGTACTACATACATACACATAAAATGTTTTCTTTAAGACTGGTACTAGAGCTCTCCAACAAGATCTAGGTAGAATCATTGCAAGGTGAAACATTAAAATAATTTAAAATAGTTGTTTTTTTTTAAAGATTTTATTTATTTATTTGTCAGAGAGAGAGAAAGAGAGAGCACAAGCAGGGGGGAGAAGCAGACAGAGGGAGAAGCAGGCTTCCCGCTGAGGACTGAGCCCAATGTGGGGCTCGATGGGGGCTGGATCTCAAGATTTTGAGACCATGACCTGAGCCGAAGGCAGACGCTTAACAGACTTGAGCGACCCAGGTGCCCCGGCCTACAACTGTTTAAAATTGTGTTCCCAGCACTAATTTCAAGGATCATAGTGGCCTTCCACATAATTTATTTATTGACTCTAGACTTATGATTTATTGATAGATTTCACAAAGGATTAAACTCAAGGAGTATATATTTAAATATTAGGCAGGGAGCTCCAATGTTATATGTACTGTAATAAAAAAATGAGTATTTCTAAGTCTTAAGGATATAAATTGAACTGTTCATGATCATTGGTACTCCACTCACCTCTCTTACAGAATATATCAGCATAGTACATTCTGATGTCACATTTTCATGTTTATTTGTTATCTTAAAAATCCTAGAGCTATAGAATAATTTTCAAAATTTATTGTTGCTCTAATTGTATTTAACCAACTTCCACTCTTAAAAGAAGTTTATTCTTATCTTGATGAGTTTAGATTAAAGACATCACCTTCATTCCAAAATTATGTACTATGATAAGTATTTAAGGACAGGTCAATTGTGGTTAGGGGACATCAAAATGGTATGTATCATCATCTACTGAAATTAAAATAAATTAGGTAACAGTTCCCTGAAGTCCATTTCCAATTGATTCATTTACTAGGTATGTCCCAACAATGTGCATTTTATACATTTTTATATACTCACCATTCAAATATATGCTGCCATTTAGTTTGGGATTTCTCCTAACAACAAGAGGCTAAATTTATGCCACAAAAAAAGGGGACACAGCTGGAAAATGCTTATTCCCACCTTCGTGACCAAATGCATAACTCAGATAGCTACATCACCTAAACCGTCATTGGACTATTACCCAAGAAGATCACACTTTGGGGCTTAAATCATGATTCCACATAAACGCTAGATCACAGCACAGTCGGTCAACTTCAAATTGCTTCATCTGCCCCAGGCCCACTTCATTAGTTGTGAAAACTCATAGCTACTCCTCCACACCATTAGCCCAAATTGAACTTCGTCTTATAGGTTTTATACTTGACTTATACTAAAATGTTGTCTGATATGCCTAGCTCTTTAAAAATATTCAGACTTTTCAAACAAAGATAATAGATTTCATACATTAAAAAAATATTAGTTGAGTGCTACTACATTCTAGGCACTGCACTAGGTCATCACATGCAGGCCAGTCCTAAGTACTGGGTTTTATTATTTTTCTTTCACAGAAAAGGAGAGATGTGAAAGTCACATAAGTTTACTAAGTTAGTAATTATGACCACCATTTCTAGAGCACCTGCCAAGAAACAGAGGTTTTACTCACAATCATTATGACATTTAATAACAAAATTTTGCAAGAGAGATATTACTCTACACTTAGCATAGAGAAAAAGAGGATCCTCTGAGTTGAGCTACTTGCATAAACACCTTAACATGTGAACAAGCTAGTGATCAACCCGTGTGTCAGACCCAATAGCTCACACTCAAGCTGAAGTCCCATAGTTCTCCTGACACACAGATACATGTTTTCATCTCCATCCACATATATCTTCTCATCTTTCCATGAGATAATGAGGTTTTCTTTCTCCATTCTGAATGAGAATTCACTCCTCCTCTGACTCAAAGTCAGTACAACTGGGAAAGGAAAGCAACGACACCAGGTTTAAGAGCAAAACTGAAATATGATTTCATTAGATTAGTTCTCACACAAGTCATCTCATAGACTAGTGATGTGCCAGAATGTGCAGGCAGGCTAAAATACACAATAATCAAAAGCACGAGTTCTAAAAGGGCACAACATATCATTATTTAAATGGATAGCCCTTTCCTAATCACAATGTAAAAAAAAAATACAAATTTATAATTTTTAGTTAGAAGAAACGAGAGATTATCTAGCCCCATGACTTCATTTTACAGATCAAAAAACATGAAGCCTAAATAAATGAAGCTATCCATATGGCCAGTTGGGAGATAAAATGAAGGTTTGGATTCAGACTTCAAGCCCTCAGCCAGGAGCTCTCTCTATAGTGTGATGTTGCATTCTTGTAATAATTATTTGAGGGCAAAGGACAAAATTGAGGCAAGTGGTGAAATAAATGGATTATCATCCTGTCAACAAATGATCTGACTATGGCCTTATCTGCTAGTAGAAAATAAATTAGATGAACTGAATATAAATCTAAAAACTTCCTCATCAGTCAATTTCATTGTGTTTGTCTAGAAAGTCTAGTTTTTCCAAATACTCGGTTAAAAAAAAATGACCTTTAGTGAATGAAACCTTCTGATTGTTGCCACAACTATGTATAAGTTTATAAATTATACATTTTGTTTAATTTAGCTATACAACTAACCCAAACTATAGAAATTAAATAAGTTGTTTACATCAATTCACATGCTATGTATTACATATTACATTATATTTTATTTATAATATTGTGTTATAGAAATATATTTCTAAACATAATTCACTAAATACCCTGCATATATGAATGAAGGATTGGTATAATGAGGGAATATATGAAAGTAAGGAATGAAGTATCTTATAAAACTTTAAATGGGATTCTATTGATAACAGTGGTAAAAACCTGGCATCAAACAAGTTGCATATAATTCAATACAAGTAAAATTTTAAAACATTAAAGGACTGAAATTAGATTGTAATGGACTCTTTAGATTAAATCAACGCAATTAAGAATATGATGAAGTATCCAGTTATCTGTTTTCTGAGCCTTTGAAAAGTGGAAATATTAATGGAACTGTACAAGAAATTAGTGCTGACTAGATTAATTGCCATAGCAATTGTCATATTATAAATATGTTATTTGTGACAGTTATGCATCAGTATAATGCACGGGTAGTCACACTACTTGAACAAATCTTTAGATTCTGAATAAAGATCAGCAAGCATTTCCTCATTTCCAGCATTACTACAAATTTAGAACACTCTAGAAGCAAAATGAGAAATTCTGTCCTAACATAGCATGTGTTTTTAAAAGTTTACCAGCACTTCAACTAATAAGTTGGGGGAAATTAAGCAGTAAAAATGCAACCTGAGGAAACCTCAACAGGAATGTAAACTAAACGGGTGGGGAGGTCTGTAGGTGTCAATCAAGAACAAAATGCAACTGTCAAGCTTGCTTTGCTAACAAACTGTCACATCAACAATATGGAGTTAATGACTACAAATTAACTGTATACCAGATGCTTGACACTTTGTTATGACACTTAGCAAGCTAGTTGACATTTGGGGATCAAAGCTTCTTTAATTACACTTTGTATAACATGTGCAACCTTTATGCTAATGTCCAAATATTCCTTGGAGCAAGACTGTCCAAGTAAAAACGACCACAGACTGTTTTCTAGGTGTAGGTTTTTGAAAGTATTCATGTGGCTCTAAAAAAGGCGGTGTGGGGGGGGGAGGAGGAGCTGAGCAAGAGCCAGGCTTCAATGCACAATGTTATTCAGTATTACCATTGCTTAAAATAACACTGTTTTTTAACTTGGTGAACCAGTGGAGCACTTTTTCTCACATATAGACATAGTCTGTGAAATAACACATTTTCAAACAATGTGGTAATAACATTTAAAGCCATTTATAAAAAGAAAGACAACTAGGCATATCAGAATTTAAAATAACTGGAAAAGGTATTAAAGAGTACAGAGATAAAAAAAAAAAAAAAAACACCACTAACTGCCTTTCGGAACACTGATTTGAGTGATTTTTCAAGTCCTTTTTAGGGAAATGGTTTGACATTTTCCCAAGTGAATAAAACTCAACAAATGATATAAGCAAAATTTCACATTATAGGTATAATCCTGAATAGTGAACATGTATAACCATGAATTATAGGCCATGTCAACATAAGAAAATGTTAACATTTTTATCAGGTTTTAGCATAAGCTCTGATTAACAACAACAACAAAAGATTGTCTTAAAATTAACAAAATTTAGAAAACAGCTAATAAATCAAAAATAAAAATATGTCAATAAAATTATCTATATATCTATACTAATAAGTTAATGATGCAATAACAATATGACTCCTATCAGAGCTTCCTTTGGAAAAGACACTGTGTTTGTGTGTTAGACACAGTTAAATAATATTGTTACAAGATTCAGTGGCATGTGACCCTTCTTTCCACTTCTGCCTGGACTATACTTCTTGGGAAAAGGCAAGTTTGTGATACGTGAATTAAAATAAGAGTAAGGAAAGAAAAATATATAATACTAAAACTGGAAAACACATTGAGAGTCAGCTAGTCTGAACTTTTCACTCCATAAATAGGACAAACCATGGCCTCAATAAGTGGAAATGTCCAAGCCATGGGATTATGGACTGAAATGCCTAAATACCATGTAATTCTGTCAGTTGGCGAGCCAGTTATTGAATACCTACTGATGGCAAGCACTCCTCTAGGTGCTAGTAATGTTGGCAACTCAGCAGCAAACTATGGCTGCCCTGAGCAACACTGTGACCACCAGCGACAAGAGTCACTCACTGATGAGCGCCTGAAATGTGGTTAGTCTGGACTGATGCTTGCTATAAGTATAAAATATGTACCAGATTCAAAGACTGTGTATTAAAAATTGTAAAATAGCTCATTAATAATTTTTGAATGTTGACTATATGTTAAAATAATATTTGGGATACACCTGCATAAAGAAATAGATTATTAAAATGAACTTAACTGATTTCTTTCATTTTTTAAAATACGGCTATAAGAAATCTTAACTTACAGTGTGGTTCACATTTTACTTCTATTGGACAGCGCTGAACTGGTCCAAGAGAGTCCCTCCTCGAGGAACTAAAAGTTGGAGATAGGAAATTAGTAAATGAAATAAACACATGCTATAATGAAGATAAAATCAGGTGGCCTGATAGAAAGTGACAGGGTGTGGGTGTGCTTTAGCTGGAGCTGCCCATGAAAGTCACTCTGAGGAGTGGAGACTGAAGTGGAGACTTAATGAGAAACACACTGACAGAGGATTGAGCTTGGTGAATGCAGGATCAAGGAGAAGGTTACTGTGGATGCAGCTAGACTGCCCGCGAGGTCGGAGACAGAGATAAGAGACAAGCCTGTCTGAATGCAATGTCTGAAAGTCCCAGGAAGGAGCGGGGATTTCCTCTGGCTGCTGTGGGAAGTCACCGCGGGGTGTTGATTATCACCACACCCAGGGCTGTGACCCTCATCAAGTGACTACCATTTCTTGCTTCTTGTAGGGTCACCACTTCCTTTTTGGTCATCCTGTCTCTCTTCTTGAGCATCAACAGTCAGTCTTCTACGTTAGGACTCAATATTAATTAATATTCATCAGTAAATTTCCAAATGTAATATTTTTAGCTTCCCATTAGCAAAACATTCAAAGGAAATCAGATTTATTTGTTAGAAAAGTGGATCCTCCTTTGTGGTTTGGACAATAAGGAAAGCAACTTTTCACTCAGATACCACCCTATCTCTTAACTTACACTAAGCTCTAAAACCATATTTTCATTCTAGGGTCTCATGCTAGTTCCCTCAACACATCTCTGATTGTGAAACTCCAGGAAGGGATATGTATCCATCAGTATCTCAGCACAGAATGCACAGAATTCACTCAAATGTAACTGAGGACAGTTACATGATGTAGGGAGCATTCACAAGAAGATCCGCAGAGTTGAAGCAAACCTGAGAGAGTATGGCACCCTGGGGCTGCCAGGAGCGGGAGACAAAAAGGGCAAGGAAGTGAAATAGTTACTGCAACTGGAAAGTAGCTGGAGCTATAGGAAGACATCACCCTGCAGGAACTGTAGACTTTGGAGGAGGGGATGAAGCCACACCTCATTAAGGCAACAGGAAGGAAGTAAGGGAAATAAATGCCTGACCCCACTCTCTCTTCCTGATCTCCAGATGGCACTTTCCAGTGGCTGAGCACATCCAGAAGACAGAGGGCAAGAGAGGCCAATAAGACAGTTCATAAAAATTTGGCTCCCAGAGCACAGGGCCAAGTGGCAAAGGATGTGGTGTAGATCCGGAAGAGCACATGGAAAATATCCAGCACAGAACTTAACAGAGAGTCATGGCATCCTCTCTCCTTTTATTTTATGTAGTCCTGACCTGGGATTGGCAGCCTATAGCTAAAACCCTTTTTTATAATCATAGCTATCACTGGGTACTTCCGTAGTGGAGATAAACACACATTAGGAACTGATCCTTTCTTTATACCCTTCTCTCCTTCCACGAGCAGAAATAATAAGAATGTACAAACTCCACTCTCTACTACCATAGAATAAGAGCGAATTGGAGAGTGTGAAGGTTCTGTTTCATCATTAATTTAACAAACCATTAATTGATTTCTTTCAAAGTGCCAGGTGTTAAATATTTCCAGCACTAAATATCCAGTAGTGAAAGAACAAAATCCCTGCCTGGAAGAATTCATATACTAATGAGCAGAAAACAAAACCAAGAAAACAAATCAGATAATTTCAGATGTTGATAAAAGCTAAAGCAAGAATAACATAGCATAATGTAACAAAGGGTGTCCGGCTTGAGAAGATATGGGCAACATGAGTTAGAATGCATCAGAACTGGCTCCGTGTCATATAACTCATACCTAATGGATAAGACTGAAGTTACTCACAGAAAGATATCAGGGAGCAGAATTTCTGTGGAAGAAAGAAATGCATGGAGGGTCAGGGGATCTACGACACTGTCAGAGGTATGTGGGCTGGCCAAGGAGTCTCAAGGAAGCCCCAGTACCTGCCATACCTTTTACCCTAAAACCAGCCAAGAAGAGGCATGCAAAGTCAGTGGCACCACCCTCCTGCTACTGAGGGGATGCAGTTGCCCATAAGACGACCTTTTCTAATTCCCAAATGTGCCACAAAATCTAGCTGAAGCTTTGGGTAGGGCTTTCTAGGCCATGGTAGAATGCATGGATTCTATTCTAAGTGCTAAGGAATGCATTAGAGGTTTTGAAGTTTTAATTTTTAAGTTTAAGAATATAATATTCTCTGGATGGCTTTGCTTTGGACTAATGCATTCATTAAACCATGGCTAAAAAACAGAGCTCAGTATATTTCAAATTAAATTATTAATATATCCTTTTGTATATGCAAGTCAATTAAAATCATGAGTAGCATATAATTATAAATCCATACTCCAGTACAGAAAGAGTATTAGAGATGTTCTTTCGTAATAGATTATCCTGCCCTGATTTCTATGAAGGAAGGGTAGGATTATCAACTGTCCCCTAAAAACTGTTCTACAAGAGCGTCAGGGCAACTATATTCAAACGCAACAACCAAAAGAGAGAACAAAACAGGAAGGAGAAAGCTTTTTCATGTTTCTCTTCTGATGATCTCACCACACCATCAATCATGTCTCAAATGAAAAAAATACCCAAAGTATGAAACTTGCCAATCCAATGCCAGAGTTCTAGACCATAACACAGGTCCATTAGGTCCTGACAGTCCATAGCTGTACTTCAAAGTAGCCAAATCTGTCTCTTTGTGAAGACACAGCCTCAGAAAGCCAGGACCACCTCAGAAAGCCAGGACCAACTCCAGAAAAGTTCGTAGGTGGACAGAGTAGAAGTATCCCACACACCACAAATCAAACTACCCGGAGTAATGATCCCATCCAAAAGAACTCAATCACTTCAGTTTGTGAACATGGCCTCAGTAGACTAATCCTTTTCTATGGTGTTTAGTTCCTTTTAACGGACTTAGTGATAATCTTTTATCAGTTTTTTTTATTTTAATTTTATTTTTTTTAAACCAAAGGTAATTTTTATTTCTCAGAGTTAACCATTATTGTTATTGCTCTTTTGGTCTATTTTTCTGTTAGATCAATTCATTCACATATTTAACAGATATTTAATGAAGTCTTACTTTGTACAGGGATATGTCTTTGAACAAACAGACCAAGTTCCTGCTTTCATACTTCTTATCAAACAAGTTTTGTAGCCTGTTTTTTCTTCCCAACACTTCACGTTATGCCATACATAATCATTCTGCAATTATTCTTTGAAAGCAAAGATGTTCATGGTTACATAATACACCATAATAGGAATGCACCAGGACTTATTGAACAAGTGCCCATTGTTGGCAGTTGGATTATTTCAATTTTTTTGCTGTGCTCAACAGTACTTTAATTCAGACGTTTAGATTGTTATTATTTCCTTTGAACAGATTTTTAGAACTGAAATTCAGTTTGGAGAGCACAAATTTTTAAGGCTTGCAGTGCTCATTTCCAAACTGCTTCACGGATATACAATAAAGATAGGATAGTTATATATAAACCTGCACACACATGCATATGCTTTTATATCTGTGTATTTCTGATGCAAGGAAGTGTAATATTTGATGACAAGATACATGAAAAAATGTAATGTTTCCTTCTTTTTAATTTTGTTTTTGTTTTATTTTATTTTTTAATGTTTCAAGTTTTTATTTAAATTTTAGTTAACATATAGTGTAATATTAGTTTCAGGAGTATAATTCAGTGATTCCTTCACTTATATATAACGCCAGTGCTCATCACAAGTGCCCTCCTTAATGTCCATCATCCATTTACCCCCACCCCACCCACCTCCCCTCCAGCAACCCTCAGTTTGTTAAGAGTGTCTTTTATGGTTTGCCTCCCTCTCCCTTTTTCCCCCCCTCCCCTATGTTCATCTGGTTTGTTTCTTATATTCCACATATGAGTGAAATCACATGGTATTTTTCTTTCTCTGACTTATTTCACTTAGCATAAGACACTCCATGCTATCAGTTTTAAATTCTCAAAATGTTTTGCAAAATGAAGCCTATCTTTAGTTTCCGGACTCCTTTATCATGGACCTCTTCTATTAAGAAGGAAGGGGGGGAAATCGGAGGGGGCGACGAACCATAAGAGACGATGGACTCTGAAAAACAAACTGAGGGTTCTAGAGGGGAGGGGGGTGGGGGGGATGGGTTAGCCTGGTGATGGGTATTAAAGAGGGCACGTTCTGCGTGGAGCACTGGGTGTTATGCACAAACAATGAATCATGGGACACTACATCAAAAACTAATGATGTAATGTATGGTGATTAACATAACAATAAAAAATTAAAAAAATATTTCCTGATGTAGTGCTAATGATGTATTGTATGGTGACTAACATAACATAATAAAATTAACAAAAAAAGAAAAAGTACATGACAATGATTATAAAATTGTGTATTTATTACAATAAATCTTCCTCTTTCCTCTACCACTACCATCTACTTCCATCCATGATTGCAATAGTACACTTAGTTTTCTTCTCCTTTCGGGTTATGAAACCCCTCTGTGTGCCTCAGGTAATTGAAGGAAGTTGGGTAGACAATTCTGAGGCCCTTTCAGAGTTTGCTTCTCCTGAGATTTTAAAAATCAAATAGCCTGTTAATTTAATTTTTCCCCAAATTATGCTGCATTCTGTTTTCTGCACATATGCAGTCTTTAATTTCTTTTTTTTTTAAATTTTTTTTTCTTTTTAGATTTTATTTATTTATTTGAGAGAGAGAGAGAGACAGAGATAGTGAGAGACAGCACAAGTGGGTAGGAGAGGGAGAAGCAGGCTCCCTGCAGAGCAAGGAGCCCGATGCGGGGCTCGATCCCAGGACCCCGGGATCATGACCTGAGCTGAAAGCAGTCGCTTAACCGACTGAGCCACCCAGGCGCCCCTGCAGTCTTTAATTTCTATTTGAAATGTTCCTGTAAGGTGAGAATGCTAATGAATCTCTCTTTTTTAGATCTATGCTCTTAGATGATAAGAGTGTAACTATTTTTTTAAGTTACAATAATACACAATTTTGGGGTTTGCTCCTCTTTCCAAACATCGCCCTGTGGTTTAAGGCATTTACTATATTCACAGTCTCTTTACCACAGTGTTGTTTAATAAGTCCCTTTTGGTAATTAACTGCTGAACAAGTGGAATATCATCTATCATTGAACAATACGGGTTTGAACTGCGTCCACTTATACGTGAATTTTTTCAATAAATACAGTACAACTGTAAATGTATTTTATCTTCCTTATGATCCTCTTAATGACATTTTCTCTAGCTTAATTTATTCTACAAATACAGCATATAACACATACAAAATGCATGTTAATCTACTGTTTACATTATTGGTAAAGCTTATGGTCAACAGTAGGCTATCAGTAAGTTAAGTTTTGTGGGGGGGGTCAAAACTTATACATGGACTTCAACTGTATGGGGGCTGGGGGCCCTAACCCCTGCACTGTTCAAGGGTCAACTTGAACAATGTCCCTCTTAAAATATAAGCCAGCAAAATTATGCACTTACAAACATTTTCATGACATCCAATCCTAAATATGCTTAGGATTCTTATAGTATCATTTATTAAAATATTCTAATGTCAAATAAGTTCACACCATAAATGGGAAAGAAATGAGACTTCTACTATATCTGTAGTGAACAAAGCTAGCCACAAAAGATCAAAATTGCATCTTGCAGAATGTTACATGGATTAATATTGTTACAACTACCTTTCAGACAGGAAAAGCAAAATGAAATACGTATGTCTTTATTTCCTTTAACTTCTTTCTAGTGGATTCCTTAAATTAAGGAAAAGGTGTACTTATTTACGTTCGGTGCTGTGCTTTCATAACACTTGTATATCTTATTATATGTGACATACTGCACGTTTCCAAAAAGTTGCACTGAATGTGGAAAGGCATTGATTGAAGAAAACTTTCCTTGATTAGACTTCATTTTCCTAATACAAGGATTTCTAAAGACAGCTCTATTTTAGTTATGTAAAGCATGTAGAAAAAAAAAGTGGCATATGCTCAATCAAAGCTGAATTTGAAATTAACCTGTCACTTTAGACACCACAGTTTAAGAGGAAGGTTAGGATTAATATTTTTTCAAAGTCTCCATGTTGGAATATAGTGGCTAAAGGTCCACTGGGGCCTTATGTGATTTCAAAGGAAAGAGGGAAAAAATTAAAGGAAAAAATCCAAACAAAACAAAATCCACCTCTTGTTTTCATTGTTATTAATTTAATGGTTCTGCAAAATAGAAAAGAAATCAAACCATAATTTGAAAATAATATTATGCATAAAGAACAAAGGCAAATGTATCTACACACATTTGAATTTATAGCTTACAGGTATAAAAAAATCTACAGAAAAAATGTCTTCGGAGGACTCTATCCTAAACAATAACATAGTACCTCCCCCAAAGGTGGTGCCATGTGTTGACTCATAATTTTCTGCAAAGCTGAGTATAATTAAATGTGTTTATAAATTTTTAAAAATTCAAGAAATTATTTTTCTATTCTATATATAAACATAATAAGAACTATTAATAATAGGAAGAACTGCTTTCCTAAAAACACCCTTTTTTGCAAACTATGAAGATTGTAAACTATAAAGATAATAAAATTATCCAATCCCATGTTTCCATTAAAAAGATCCAACAATCAGAGCTATTCTATTTATTAAGGCAAAGGAAAGGGTCAATGTGTTCAAATCAGAAATTAAAAGGGTTTGGGGAGGCTTGGCTGGTTCAGTAGGTGGAGCATGTGACTCTTGATTTCAGGATCGTGGGTTCGAGCCCCATGTTGGGTGTAGAGATTACTTAAAAAAAATTAAAAGTGTTTCATCTCTTAGCTAAATCTCCTGTTTCTAGATGCATGCACATAATGATACTAAAAAATGACAATGGAATTTTAAAGAGCTATCGAGCTATGAAATGAAAGGCCTCATAAAGACATGTGATTAACTTATTTAAACTTTTTCACTGATGCACTGAGAAATACATTTTCTTTTATTTCTGGTATTATAATTAAAATCATCACATAATGAAATACTTCTGGATGTTAAACCTGTATCTACAGTGTGAAACAGCTGAGAAAGTCATTTAACATATTATATCACAGATAGCCAAAGATGGCATTAAACTTAGAGCTATAAGAAAGTAATTGTAGATGAAACTTATTTTAACTTAATTGTTTTAAAAAGCATTCAAGTCATCATAAACTTAAAGAAAACAAAATGCTTGTTATGCCAACACAGTTATAAAATAATCACTACGCAAATCATATGAAAATGTTCAAATTGGTCAACAAATGGAGGCTAAATGAAAATAGTTTAAAAGATTATTTATCTGGAGGCTTATGCTATTTGCAAAAAATGATGCACAATTATTGAAATACATTTTCCCCACTCAAAATAGAAAGTTAATTAGTTATCAGGAATTATAACCAAAACTTAACCAAATTTACTACGTAAATTCCATTATTTCATGGAATATCAAATGGAAATAGCACTGATTTCTTTCCACATGGAATAACTCAAAATTTCTTCAACCTGTTGCCATATTCCATTAATAAAAAGTATAAAATCATGTTATTCTAAATTAAAAAATAATAAGGAGTGTAAGTTTCTAAAAGTTGATCTGAGACTGTAACATATTTCTTTGACAGTGTTATTAAACAGAATGGTATTATAAATACGGAGGGCCTTCCATAAAGTGTTGTCATTAACTGTCTACAACGAGCCAAGATTTGAGCTCTATATATTAAATCATTAAACTTTATCTGCAAAATAACCATGAGCATTGTATATTATTATTCCTATTATTATTATTATGAAGGTGAGTCATCTGGGACTCAGAAAGGTATATCTAAGATCGAATAATTACTCAGAAAATGAAGGAATAAAATGATGCAACCCATTTCGTACAACAAGTTGACATACTGAAATTAGGGAAAGATAGGAACTTCTCCTGAACAAATAATCAATAGCTGAACGTTGTGTAAACAGCACAAATATGCTAAGTAATGAGAAGTGAAACTCTTGCCACCATAAGAATAATGTGTGTCCAGCATGAGTGAGTGAGGGGTGAAGGGGGAGCTGGGGAAATGAAGTGAGGGGTGAAGGGGTGTGGGGGTGACGGGGAAATGAAGAGTGAGAAAGAGGGAAGAAAAGAACTGATTGGGCAAGCTAAGCCATGGCAGGCTTAATTTTTATGTCGTCTTTCCTTGGTCTGCAGCTAGAGTTCCTGTTTTCAGGAACTACAATTCCCCATTTGGTTTCTCTTATCAACTTTAGAAGATAACTCTTTCTAAGTCACTAGGGTATTATTTCAATTACTACTTCATCAAAAGAGTTAATATAATTTCTTACTTACTCCCAGGGAGGAGTTTACACAATGGGGGAATTTGCCCTAAAATGCATTGTGTTTTTTCCTATCATGAAGTCAATAAAGTAGAAGCTCTGTCCAAAAACATTCATTTCCTTGAGCAATTTAAGGCTGAAGTTATCACTATTTCGTACATTTGTGTACACGGGATTTTTTAAAATACTGTTGCTTAAATTTTATTTTAATAATTGAAGGAAAACATGCTATTAAATTCAAAGAATGTTTCAAATAATCAAGTCTTAAATTAAGGAGACTCTCACAGGAGGAAGAAAATGGGAAATGCATCAGTGATTGGCTTGGGAGGTAAGAGAGCTATTAATTTATTAATTTTCATGTCTTACCCAAATTGATGGATTAAAGGTTAAAAAATAATTTAAAATGAAACAATGAAAAGATGCCCCTAAATGTGTTTTTAATTATGTCCCCCAAATTTAGTTTGTTCCTTTATTTACGAATTTAGTCTCCATACTTTATTTAAGAACATTAAAAAGAAGAGACAAAGAGTTGATAATTTTACATTATTAAACTCATGTCCTTATCCAAACTATTCTATATATTACTCTTTTTTTTCCAACAGCTTTATGGAGTAATAATGCACATACCATACATTCATCCATTTACACTGTACAATTCAGTGATTTTAGTATATTTACGGAGTTGTGTAGCATAACCACAATCTAATTGTATAATATGCTAACTCTCCCCAAAGACATCCCCTACCCATTAGCCGCCCTTCTCCATCCTATCCTGCAGCCCTAGGCAACCACTAATCTACTTTAAGTCTCTGTAATTTTGCCTATTCTGGTCCATTTCTATACATGGCGTCATATAGTATGTGATCTTTTGTGACTGATTTCTTTCACTTAGCATAATGTGTTCAAGGCTCATCCATGTTGCAACCTGTATCCATTCCCTTGCCTATTAATACTGAATAATACTGCATTATATGGATATGCCACATTTTGTTTATCGATTCACCAGTTGATGGACATCTGTGTTGTCCACATCAACCATCTGTGTTGTTTCCTTGTTTGGGCTGTTATGAATAACACTATGAACACCCGTGTCCAAATTTTTCTGTGGATGTATATTTATTCAGTATATTTCTGACTGACACCTAAAAATAAAGACAACTTGCCTTTATATTTCAAATGTATTATCATGCACTATAATACTTTACCTCTGGGAAACAGCTGATATATGGAAAAGCTTCCTGAAGCCCCGTGTCTGACATCTGGCGATTTGCACAAACAGCTGTATCCATGCACATGTAAAACTAAAGCTATGGAAAGAATGAACACCCTGAGTCCACTGCCTTTGGCATATCAATCTAGATTCCAAATTCTGCACCTTAAAAACTAGAAGCAAAAATGTGAATTGAAATGTCAATTTGACTGCTTAATATTAAAAAAAACATTTTTATAGCAACAAAATAAAATTGCATGTAGCATTTACATATCAATAGAAAGCATATTTGTCAACCTCATCTTTTCCTTTCCCAACCTTCATTGTGTGTGGCATATTGCTTTTTACGATAAACCCTAGTTTTAGGTTTCTTTTTTTTTTTATGATTCTAAATTAAACCAGCCCAGAAAAAAATAAAAGAAACTTAATTTAATCTGGACCTTCCCCATTTCAAGAATTTCCTTCTTCTCGTCTACCTAAAAATGTCTGCAGTTTTGCAAGCTTACCCAAACTCTTTTTCATCCGCAAGCCTGTGCTCATGCCGTCCTCAGTACTCAGATGCTGTCCCCTCCCTTTGGCTCACTTTAAAGACTTGGTTCAGGTATCACCTCATCCCGGAACATATATCATCTGCCTTCCCGCCCATTCCCATATCATCCCCCTGAAATTTCTTTTGCCACCTTTCCTCTGTGGCCACAACGATCTATAACTGAGTTTTGTGCATGAAGATGCAAGTAAAATAAAATGTGGTTAGAACACTAAACATGAGCTCTATTCTCTAGAAATTTTAAGTGCACAGTGGAGTATTATTAACTATAGTCACTATGTTGTACACAATATCTCTAGAACATATTTGTTGTACATAATTGAAACTTTATATCAAATTGTATACATAAAACAGGTATCACTTTCTATTAATTATACCTCAATAAAGCTGTTAAGAAGCAAAATGTGGTTTATTATATGTAACTGTGCCTATCATATATGCATACCCACACATACAAAGGGCACTTAATATACGGTATTTTACCTACTTGTTTATATAGCTATGTTCCACAGTAGATCCAAAAGGACAGAAACTGGTACTTTATTTACCATTTTATCTCTAGCACCCAGAAAGTGCCTGAAAAGAAGACACTCACAAAATGTCTGTTGACAACGGAGGCTGATTGCTTGGATTCTCATGAAATATAGGTTGGGGGAGAGAAGCGTCAGAAATCCTGAGCCTAAGTCCTCCAAATGTTTTACAATTAAATCTGTGGACAGTTCCCATAGGACATTCAAATTCCACTAGGACAGTGATTAAGGACATCCAAAAGAATGGGATTATTATCATCATGATAATGGGTTCTAGTATGTTAGGTTCACTTTTATAATCTAAATTTGAAACGATTTTTTTATTGAAAATAACGTAATAGAGTAGAAGAGGAAAAAGTTGGTCAGTGCAGCCTTAGAGTCCAAATGCCAGAACATAAATCCATTTTTTATGCCTCTAAACACAGTTCAAATACTTCCAACCTACTAGTATCAAAGGAGGTTATAATCATGGTGTGAGGGATGTAGGCAAGTCTGGATCTGGAGCCTACTGGTTTACAGCATCCTAAACTAGATCATCTTCTGTTATAATACACGGGCTGCAGGAACCCAAAACTCATTACAACTTGGGCTTCATTAATTTGGAGAAGACAACCTTCAATGCCAAGCTGGCTAAAAACAAAATAGATGTTCAACTTAATTGGTAAGGCATCCTTGTGCACTGAGTTCCAAACTTGAGAAAATATTCATTCAACCAGGAAATGATTCCATAATAGCAGAAGCACCAGGCAGGCCCAGGGACTGAAGCTGAGAGCACAGGAGTGATGGCTACATCAAAGGACTGTCAACATACTACAGAAGAATAAGGTCATTGATAGAACGATCCTTATTCAGTTTATAAAAACACTGGATTCACCTTCAGTGGGACACTGCCCTTTTAACATTTACAATTTAATTTATGTCACTGATAATAAAACTCCAGACTATGCACGCCAGTTGAAATAGTGGGAACAGAAGAGGGTAAAAGTCATAAATATAGAGCTGATTAGGGTCTCCAAGTTCCCTGATTCTAAGGTACAGATTAAAAAGCAAATCCTTCATCAAGGCAATTGCCTCTGTTCCCTTTTTTGGAAACTCGAAACTGAATTTTAGGGCAACTGCATTGTGTAGCGGACAGTAACAAAGAAGAATGCCATTAACCTCGTGAAATTATTTAACAGTCACCTGAGTTTATTGGTAAATTTATAATCCTTCTGATGGCTTTTGATTAACTAAGTCAAGAAAAGGTTCTGCAATACAGATGCGTAAATTCAGGTGCTGTGTCAGGAATTGCAACAGGAGTTAGTTATCTTTAATGCTACAAAGCAAAAGCCACCTTTCCTATCCTCTGCAAACAAAATTTATACATAAAGAAGATAGAAGTGCACTGAAAACAAAGGGAAAATCTGTTTGCATTGTTTTCTGTGCTAAAGTATTCTGATGAAGACTTGAACCCTGTGAATCGGGAAACCACAATCTTTCAAAAGTAGAAAGCTGCATTACAGAGTAACGGAAGGGCACTGGACCAAGAGATAAGATCTGGGTTCTGCTTCTCTCTCTGAAGCTAACTGTCCTTGACCTTAAGCAAGTTCTTTAACTTCTATGAAACGTACGTTTCCTCCTTGATAAATGAAGCTAATTATACCTGTACCATCTACCACCAAGTGCAATGCAGACTAATAACAACAATGCTTTTAAACATCTTTTTAAACTTTTACACTTCTTAAATTACAAACCGTAGTGTATAGTCTCAAAACATGTATCTGACCACAAAACATGAGCAAAAGCCGAATGTCCATCTAACAAAGCAAATTATTTTAAGAAGATGTACTCTCTTCACTGTTCACAGAGGTAGGTTATGAAGAAGACTGGGTTTTTCTTCATGATGCGGTCCTCCTCCGGTTCTCCCTTCTCTTGTAGCCGGACTGTCCCTCTCCCCTCTCTTGCAGTAGCTCCTCCCTGCAGAGCCTGCTCTCCCTCACCTCTGTCCTGCGTTCTCCGATACCCAAGCCCTGAAGTCTTTCAGGCTCACCTGTGGGGTCCCTTACCCTCCACTCTCTAAAGCTATTGCTGAGGTGCTAGTAATCACCACCCCAGTGCCACTCTTGTCCTCCACATTCCCCTCCCATATAAACTTAAGTCCAGTTCCCTGAAGACCGGGTTTTTGTGTACAAGACTGAATGCAATTATCTAACCTGACATTCGATCCACACTAATGTACGAGCACAACAAAGTGAGTCTTCTTAGGAGCTTAGATATTTCAACTTCATTTATGCCTTTTAAATAAAGTTCCGTTATAGGGGAAATTACAGGAGTTGGGTGGTTGGGGGTATATTTTCCATACATGTTTTAATCAAGCAAAATGTCCATCTATAAATCATATAGGATAAATAGGTATTTAATTCATAATTAGCCTTGGTTTGTGTTTGTGTACGTATGTGTGTGCATTTAACAGCACAAATAAAAGAAAATATCTTTCAGTCTTTGCACGCAAACTAATGAAATTCCATTTAGGAAATTCTTTTTGAAAGATGTAATAGAATAATTTTAGGCACAATTTAAAAATTCATTTGACATCGGAATAATGTGTATCTAATTTCGAATAACTTGATTTTATAGATAAGAAAGTTACTGCAACTATGTACGAGTTGTAAAATTCTACCACATAAATTCATATAAAATTCAATTCCTTTTATATATCTATTTCCTCCTTAAAAACTAAGCTTTGACTTCTTTAAATTCTAAACAAGTAATTGCAGACTGCTCATCCATTATATCCAAGCACTCTCTCCCTGTACAGGATCCACCATGGTAATAGTTCTTTCATCAAAGCCTAATGGTTTGTTTCAAATAATCAAAGTAGTGTTTATATCACTGTCCTCAGGTGCAACCATTTTGTTTCCCGGAGAGCAGTATGGTACATGCTAATGTCACAAGTGATAAATCAAAGTAAGTACATTTGTTTTTCTACCTTAACCAGTCTATTCAGTGCCACTAACAAAAATACATGTTGGCATTTGCACTTACGTACTTTCTATTTCAGAGCATCTAGTAATAAAGATTACCAAGAAAAAAATACATATGTAAAACAGACGGCTATAAGCAAGTCTTAGTTGTATGAGAAATTTCAGTGTTAGATGGCAGTTGCTGAGAATTAAATTGTAAGCTTCACCTAGAGAGGAGGTAGAAATAAAGAAGCATTTCTGCTCTAAATTCTGCTTCTACTTAAAGGGAATCAAAATGGCTTACTCACAAAAAAATCACCACATATTTAAGTGGATTTATTCATTTACATTTTCAGTATTATAAAAACTGTAAAGAAAGAATAAGAAATTCATCTACAGCATTTATAGATTCAGAAGAGGCCTGAGAGATTAAGACAGACTATATCCTACCTCTCTAGTATATATTTCGATATATTTCTATATTTCAAAATTCCTAAGGCAGTCAGTGGGAGGCAGAGTAAATTTAGAGTAAGTTAGCGTAACAACTTGGTTACTATTGCCCTGGTCATTTTCAGCTTAAATTTGCAATGACATTCAGAACTTTTGTTATGTAAGCCAACAGAGGCTGGAAAAGTCACAAAATTACTGTTTTCTGTATTTCAAAGAAATGGAACCTGCCTGGATATTGATCATTTCCAGTTTTCAGTTCATGCAGTAGCATTTTTAGCAGCACTGGAAAAACCAAGGCAAAGAGACACAGTTGAAATCTGCCTACTCACCTACTTAAGCATATATAAATGAGGAAGAGACAAAGGGAAATCGACAACTGGAAAATAAACTGAGATGAATTAAAGACCCACTATGTTCAACGGACCAGTCTAATATCCTTCGAGAGTCAGTATTCCCTTTCACATTCATCTTTGCTCAAGAAAGTAAATGAGAGCAAAACCACAAGGTCTGTGACTCCTAAAGGGAAAAAGAAACAGACTACGGAAACAGCCTGCAAAGTCTATCATCTGCCTAATAAAAACTGAAGAGCTGCAAACTCCATCTTATTTACCTTTGGGTTTTGGAACCATAGCATAAAATATATCCTTAGCAATAACACCTCACTTTGTTTTTCTCTACCCTAAGTGATGGCTTCTTCACAATCAAAATGCAGTCAACAGCATAAGACTGATAGGACTTATCTCTAGATGTCAGCATGGTTCCAGAGGAACAAACTGACAAAGCAAAGGCGATAAGTTAGGGAATAAAATCCATTTAAATGGGAGGATGCCTGATTATGGTCCCAGAAATGTATAGAGATCAAACAGTGCTGAAGAAGAAGCTTAAGTACAAATGATAAAATGACTGAATAAAGTTAAAAACTTCTTTATTTACACCACCACAAGAAGTGCTGCGAGGGCAAACGAAGAGGCATGTATCATTTTCATCAAAGCCAGGGTTTTACTTCAAAATTTTGACCACCATTTCCTCAGTAACCCTTAATCTAATTAGAGCCATTTTCTGAGTCCTAAATATTTTAAAGATGGAATTGTTGGCTTTTTTCGTGTCAAAGTAGGTTATTTAAAATATTTACTATCTATTTAGTTTAGTTAAATAGCATTATATAAAAATAAACATAGCAACTAATAAATACAAGTTAATATTGTGAAAAAAATAAGAATACAAGAGCTGTAAAATCTGCTAGTAATTTATTCCAGGATTGATGTTTGTATCTCTTATTCACATTTTTATATAAATGTATGTTTTCGTTCATTAAACCATCTCCCCTTTGAAACCTATCCTAACATAACTTGTTATATACAGGTTTTTTTTTTCCATATTAATATATATATCCATCAGGGAGTTACTTTTCTGATTCTTTGAAAGACTCCCTTCAAATGAAAGGCTTAATAATCTATCACCAAATCATGATTAATTTTCTACCACCATGCTACATACTGGGATTACTCCCAAATGTTCAGGTTAATTTAAGTACTTTCTGATTCATGAACCAGAGGATAACATACAGCTATAAAAGGTAATCCAATCCTAACATGGCCTTAACCCCTATAATCTGCACTTCAATAGCAGGGAAACTGTATAGTTTTGAAACTGTAATCAAGAATTTTTTTTTTTTGCAAACACACACTGGAGCTGTCCTTTGCTCCCATCTCTTATTAGATTACAATAAAACGACCATGCTCTCTTTATGGTGGGAACAGAGCGACCCTGGGGTGATTTATAATCTTGTGAAACCCTGTCCACACTGCTGACCAGACTTTTTTTGAGGTCACTATCTGTTTCTTCAACTGATGTCTTCCTGCTGTGACAACACTGTTGGAGAGCTGTCAGCACACAAGAATTTCTCAAGCTACGTATTGTCTTTGAACGCATTTCTTGTGTTATTTCTATTGAGAAGCATTTGCGTGCTTGGTGTTTAGACAGCAAAGAATCTTTCTGAGGTTTTCTCATTAGTCTAAATCCTGACAAAAAGAAGACAACTAAATAGGAATAAATGAAGTGGATCTCTTATTGACAAAAGAGAATATTCCTTCTAAATGTATAACATTGTTATTGAATACAAACAATAAGGCAACAATTCATTTTTTAAAATGAGAGCATTGCTCTCCCCAAAAGTAAAATAATTTGACTCCAACATGTTAGATCCTGTCAAAAGTAAGCATTAGTGGAAATGTCTAGGGATTACATAAACATAAAAAATAAGTAAGCTTTGCTATTTTTCTTTAATGTGGGAAGTAGGGGGAAAAGTTAAACTAAGAAAATGTTTTCATCACAATGTTTGATAAAATCAGTTGCAATCTCCACTCTTGTCAAGAAACTACTGTAGATGAGTAAAACCTATGCTCAGTTTTACCAAATAGCCAATGATTTTTAAAAATCAAGTAGATGCTAGCTAGATTTAGAACTAGCTAATGTTTTTAACGTTATGATAGAAGAGGAACTTGTTCAAATGATAATCTTGGTCAATTTAGCTTCTTGAAATAAGAGACTTTCCACTAGTTGAAATATAAAAATGTTAGAGAAAGCATGGTATCCATCCTGGTAGGTTCAACTGAATCCGTTTGTTCCTTACTCTCATTTTAATTGCATTTGATTAAGTTAAATGGGAAAGCAGGGGAGCGAACATGGGATTACTTTGTTTTTACACTTAAATATCTCATATTGATTCTAAAAAGAGAAGAAATAAACGTTTCCTAATTTTTCTTTTTCCCTTTCCTTTTTTTTCCAGAGAGACAATTAAGAAAAACAATCTGAATTCTTTTTTTTTTTTTGAGAAAATGAACCCCGTGTGGCTTCAGAAAGTTGTCCTCCCTTTAAAATGTTCCTTTCTTAGACATATTTAAGAAGACAGTTTTGAGGTCTATAAGGAAAGAAGATATTTTGTAGGGAAGAGCCAAAATTGATGTAAAAGAGTCCCAGGGCACTGGATTCATTTGTAGCACCTGGGCCAGAGGGATTGAGAATCAGCAGAAGGGTGCCTGCTGCAAGGGCTCTGGATCCACTCAGGGGTTCTGTGGTCCACTGAACATGGATGACTTTTTTTCAAACACAGACCTGTGTTCCTTTGAGAGGCACACAAAGACATTGTACTTTCACACATTTGACTTTATCTCTATGTTTAGATGACAAAGACCCAAGAATATGAGAAGAAAATAAACGTTAACTGAATTTTATTTGAAAGTGTCCATAAACTTAATTTATGCATAGCATCACTTGCAGTACAAGTGGTCTAGTGGAAAAGAGCACTGCTGATCATCTAAAACCATGATATACAAAAGTATCATGTAACGTTATGATTTTTTTTTTTACATTAGCCAAATTTCCAAAGGGGGTGAATAGTGTTAGAATTTAACTGTATCTGACTTTTATGAACATCACAACCCAGAGCCCACAACAGCTCTGGGATTTGGCAATAGGGCTTGAGGGTTTTATAAGCCTTTGAGACTTTCTGATTTATAAGACTATTTACTCATCTAAACTTTTGTAGCTTAGAGCAGAGGAGACTCCATCTGAAGACCTTTGATAGTATCATGTAATTTTGGCTAGGTATGGCTTTACAAAGCTAAAACAAGAAAATATTTTAAGGGTCATTATATTTGATACAACAAATTATGATCCCTATCCCTGTCAAAAAATTGCCATTGCTAGGTAAAACTTATGTTAACTTCCCCAACTAGCATATGATATTTTAAAATCAAGTAGACCCTAGCTAGAGTTAGAAGTAACTGGTCCTCATCACCTTATTCATCATCATAAGCTATTTTGAAATGATGAGAAAATGTTTAACTTTATGAAAGTATGGAGACACTGGTAGTCATAACAAATAAATTAAGTGTTCCTTTGTTTCCTGAAGTAATCCACCAATTACCTTCTCCAAGGACTCTTTTTAAAAAAAATGGACAGAAAAAAAATCAATTAAAAGAGTGAAATGTCCCTTAGGATAAAGTTAGTTCAGCAGGCAGTGCATTTCTCAATAATCTCTTTATCTTGTGCTGAAGTAATACACATTTGTGCCATGTTTTTAAGTACTATATTTTTCATAATGAGGCTGTTTAAAACTGAGCACTGGAAAGAGAACGGGTGCTGATACAGCAAGTGTTATGATATAAAACTGGGGTTACGAGCGAAGCACACACCAGAAATGGAAAACGTGATTAGAGGCAAAATGGATCATGCAAGATCTCATATAACAAGCCAGTGAAGTAAACCAGACTGAAAGACCCTGAATATCCACCTAATCTCTACCATCTAGAGCTATTGTGCCCAAGAGTACCTCTAAAAATACTATAATGGGACATCATTTCTGGAATCGCTACCTATATAACAGAAAGTAGTCCCAAGAATGAAGTCAGAACTTGAAGAATTCAGCAAATAATTCCACACACTTTTTTACCCGTCTCTTACCTCACTACACCTCCTACTAGCCTGCGTTTGACCCATTCTCTCCCTTTATAAAGGGTGTAACCATTTCAGCATTTCAATGACACAGGATTTTTTGGAAGCGCTGTTAAAATTGGTTTTGTCCCCCCCCCCGAAAAAAGTTGTGACTATCAGGATACTGGGAATTATACTCATTTGAGATCATAGAAATAATGCATACTTTTTTTTTTTTATCCGAGAATCAGAGAAGCAGCATCAGTTTCAGAAGCTTAATAGATACTGAATATTTGTTAGCATTCTGCAAATCCCATGATTTTGTTTTTACCTCTGCTTTTTTTAGTCCTCCCTTTGCCTGCCTCTTCTTTTCACTCAGTGATTGTCCATGCACGATGGAGGAATTTAATGTTGAGACCGTGCCCAGAAACTTGTTGGTCAGACAGAGAACAAGGAGACAGAAAAAGCAGGCCTGCCAAAATTGTTCCTATTTTGCCCCAATTCCCTACCAAAAGTCACTATTCTTCTAACATACTGGCTAGTGAAGACCATGGCAAAAAACTTTGGGAATGCTGGCTCATATGGTCACAGTAAGGCCAAAATAGACCAAAGGCAGCTATTTGAAAACAGTAACTACCAGCCTATTTGAAAACAAACTGGCCTGTACTCTTTGTGAATGAGACCTAGCTAGAGCTTGCCAAGGCAAATAAAGGCTTTGTTTACTAAGATGTATAGAAATACAAGAAATTGAGCAAAAAGACTTGAAGTAAACTCAAAAAAAAAGTGTCTTAAGAAGAAGTCTGAATTAAAATGAGCTTTTAATCAATTTTGTAACCACTGGCATTCATGAGAAACTCTATAGCCCTTATTAAAATGAAAATAAAAAACAAGGGTAAGAACTCTGCTCTCCTGGCCTGCCTCCAAGTAAGGTAATTTTGTTTTGTCTACTCAAATTATCCCTGAGGTAATAATTATCTCATACTTTTTTTTTAAAACTGCTCATCCCTAAGCTACTGGGTAGAACCTCTATGTATTGGTGAAATGGAGAAATAAGGTGCCCTATAGCTCCATGGCTGTCCATCCTATCTGCCCAGGAAATACCTAATTTTCACCTGTTGTCCCAACATAATTATGAATACTGCCTCTGTTGATACTCGAGTGTTCCAGTTTGGCTAATTAGTTTCAAGGTTGCCCCACCCATGCCACCCTGGAAATGGTGGAAAAGATGATGAAAGTCAATCTTTTAGCAAAGAAAATAATCCAATAAAGAAGTTTACATTCAAGCATAATGGGCTCGCTTTCTAATATTCTTTTTTTTTAATATTTTATTTATTTATTTGACAGAGAGAGACACAGTGAGAGAGGGAACACAAGCAGGGAGAGTGGGAGAAGGAGAAGCAGGCTTCCCGCAGAGCAGGGAGCCCGATGCGGAGCTCGATCCCAGGACCCTGGGATCATGACCTGAGCCGAAGGCAGACGCTTACCGACTGAGCCACCCAGGCGCCCCACTTTCTAATATTCTACTAGAAATATTCAACTATTAAAATCACCTAGACCTGGAAATTCTCTATTGGATTCAGGACATTCACATCTATTAAGACAGAACTAAGTGGATGATAATCACTGCAATCTATTTACTAACTTGTGAAATTAAAACATTTCTGTAAAACTCCAAATAAGGACAGAGTCCTTGAAAACAGACTTTTTCTCATGTATTAGGCTGAGGGTATTGGTAACAGTCTTAACCTCATCCTGCTTGGTCAGGTATTGCCTCATAAATGTATATTCAAAGTACTCCAAAATCATACATTTATTCCTTTGACCATATCAAAAAATAATGTACCATTATAGAAAATTCTTGGTACCAGATATTTTATCTTTAGAAAGAAAGCTCCATTTGAAGCTTTGAAAAACTATTTCCAAAAAACAATGTTCAATCATTAAATAAAATATTAATATTTAATGTTTGAGTATTTATTGTATCAGACACTGCATTAAGTGCTTAAGGTGCTTGATTTTATCTTAATACAAGTATTATTATCCCATTTTTAGAGATGAGTAAACTGAAGATCATACGCTTTAAAGAACTTGCCTAAAATCAAAGAGCCAACAAATGGTAGAGACAAGATTTAAAAAAAAAAACAAACAATTTTTATCTGTAGCATGGTTTACTCTTGTACCTTGGAATTGCAGATAAATTTTTAATCTTTCCCTACTTGTATATCATGAAAAGCCTATTACACTACCTCTGACCCATACTTCCCTGCTTTACAAGGCTAGAAATCAAAGCCAGAGGAAATGCAAAGAGAAATAAACTTTGTTAAAATGCCTTTCAGCACTTCACATCTCCTTCAAGCATTGACTCAAATGTCATCTTCTCAATAAGGACTATTCTGACTACTTTATTTAAAATTTCAACTGTCCTACTACCCACACTCACAACTTCCCTCACCCTTATCTCCGTTTTATGGTATGTGTCACCTTAAAACTATGTAATTTGTTTATTTATTATGCTTATTGTTTATTGCCTATCTCTTCACCCCTAACCATTCTTATATTCTACCACTAGAATATAAGCTCTGTGAAGGACGGGATTTTTGTCTGTTGCATTCACTGCTAGATTCAAAGCACCTAGAGGAATGCTTGCCACATGTTAAGTGCATAATAAATATGAACTGAATAAATAGATGAACAATAATTTTTTATCACTTCATGTATGAACACACATATGCATACATATTACTTTGAGTTCTCTTAGGCTGAGCAATAAAGGGAGACTAATAATAATGTGAAATAAGAAAAGATTAAGGATAAAATGAATATGCACCATTCTCTAGAGGCAAATTTAAGGTAGTATTTACTAAATATTCTCCTTCATTTGGAGTTTATTTTAAATGAAATCTCTATGCATTGAAGAACTTTACAAATAAAATAATATATAAAAACTTTTTTTCTTGAACACTTTTGGGTAGACCTCCTATGAAACAGGTATTGGATTTCACCAGCTTCAGTGGTTAACATATCCTGTATTTACACACATTCAGGGAAAGTATTATTTATTCATTTGTAAAGTAGTACGTTTAAATATGGGTTTTTTTGACATTCTGTTGAGTTCAGTGGTGAGAGTGTGACAAACAGTTGAGTGGGAAATTTGGGTAATTACTATTCTCAGTTATCACTGCTCTCTCCCAAGTAGGTATAAAGTCAACATCGGTAAACCCTAAAATGAACAAACCACACAAACAACAAAAAAAAGTTAACACTACTTATTCTCCTTCTCCAATCAAATCAATAACGACCTTATTAGAGAAAAAGAGTGATGGCAGAAGAGACAGACATGCCAGTATGAAATGTCTAAGAAGTACCTACCTACAAAAAGCTAAAGCTTAAACTTCAAAACCATGAGAATATTTCATTGAATTAATAGTAAAAGATGCAATAAAAATATAAATTCCAAGACTAAATACAAACTGGTAGACTCTTATTCTGAGTGGGATCACTTTCGTTAATAGGGAGTTGATATATATTTTGAAGTCTGCAAGTGTAATTGCATTGTTTAATATGTATTTTTGTGGAGTACTGAAGGGTCTCCTTATTTGAAGAATATTAGCAAAAAGAAGTTCAGTGAGAACAATGACTTATTCCCTAATAGATGTGACTATAATAGCTCTGTAGGTTGTTTTTGATTATAATTATGTTCTTTTATTTAACAAAGACATTTCTGTGCATACAAAAAGTCACCAATTTAGTGAAGGAAAGAGTCTTTCTCTTAAGTAGTCTTTCTCCTAAGAAGTAGATTGAGCATCTAAGATTAGATAAATAGAATTATCAATAAAATGAGGGAAACCAAATTCTGGTATCAATCCCTTGAAAGGAACCATGTCACCAAAACCAAGGTGCATTATTGTTTATAAACGATCTGGTATGAGAATGTTGAGTTAAAAAGTAATTCTGAAGCAATTTGAGTTTGTTTATGTTGAAGTTGATTTACATTAGATCAGTCTCTTACTTTTGACATGGTATCATGATATGCACTTGCTGTCGCTAATTGTTAGTGTTGATTTTAAAGTACAATCCTTAACGCTTGCTTTACCTCTTAACATTGGATTAAATCACCTTGGGTCAGCCTATAAACTCACTCTGCAAACTCAGTCTGCCACTGCCTTCCATGGAGACTACCTTTGTGGTTTGCAGCAGCTTTCCTATGGAAAGGTCAGATTAAAGTTTAGGGTGAACTCTGTTAAGAGAGCTTTCATTTTTAATCAACGGTATTTTCAAATTCCAATACAGAACGTTCTCATCTTTTGACACTAGCTATTATCACAAGCTTAGAATCAAACACAATAAAGGTATTTCTTAGAGTTCTAATCATGACTCAGCAGCTTAGAAGGACCTGCTCTCTGCAAGTCTCTATCTTTGACTTCCATTTAACTTTGAATAATTCATAATGGAAACATAGTATTTGACCTCTGGAAATTAAGAATATCTTTTTTTTTTGAAAGTTGACATGTGGTTTTCAAAAAGTTATTTGAAGCCAGAAGACATAAAAACAGTGTTTTTAATGACATAGAAAGCTAAAAAAAAAAAAATACTGTCAATTCATGGAGTAATTATCCAATCCTTCTGAAAAATCCCATCCATTATTTTATGACCAAAATCTGCAACTCCTAAATCTCATGTAAAAATTTCTTCAAGAGTTCACACCCAAATCTCTGGCTCCTTTCCTGATTTTTTCCCTTGAATCCCAGACACATGCCTCTGACATCATCTGGATAATTCAAAAGATCTAGAACTCAAAGCCTTCAAAATGGAATTACTTAACATTCACCAAAAACTTCTCTTCATGGTTTAATGACTCACAACACTGTCCATCAAACATTAGAGAGTTAATTTTAACTCACTTCTCTTTCTCCAAACATCTCACTAAATCTGTTTTAATTTAATTTCTCTTTTATCTTTTTTCCTCCCTCAATCTCCACTACTGCTACCTTAAACTAAAGCCTTAGTTATTTCAAACTGGATTACTGTAATGGTCTCTAGTTTAAAATGGTTCTAGTTCACCCTCTTAAGTGTCACACTGTTCTCTATCCAAAACACAAATCCCATCATATCATTTCTGCAATTAAGAATCTTTCAATAGAAATACATCTTCCAATGATTTTTCATCATTACCATATAACGTTCAAAATCCTTAATCATATCACGTAGGGACCCTCCTGAGCTTGCCAGTGTCTATATTTGCAACCCAATCTCCCACCCCTCACTAACAGGTATATCCCAATCTCCAGCTAGGCCAATCCATAATCCTTGGAAATGATGAATCTTTTTTTTTTAATTGCCATCCTAGGCATTTGCACATTTATATCTGCTTATTTTGTTTTAACTTCAGAAGCCTTAAATTCACGAATATAGATGTATCCTTTGCTAATACTACCAAATTAGGATAAAGAACAGTGAAAGATGCAAAATGAATAAAAGGAGAAGAAAGAGATAAAATGAAAATAGAGCAAGCCAATAAAATAAGTAAAAAGAACACAGTAAAGTTCTAAAGGCCATACCAATATCTGAGCAGATAAATTTGATTCTAATTTTCTTCATGTTCATGTCTTTATGCTTGGATTTCAAGAGAGATGTGATTTATAGACTTGAAGGAAGAGTTTATCACTTTTCTTTCTGTCTTAAAAAAGATAAAGAGCATGTGTAAAATTAAGGGAGAACATGCAAAAAATCTTAGCCTCGGTCTAGATTATGGAGGCACAATTGCTCTCTACGCCAAAGGCAATATTTTACAGCGGGTTTTAGAAGGCCAGCAGGGTAATCTTTATAAGGAGGGCCTTCATTTTCCAGAGAGCCATAATGTGTCCTGAAACCCAAAATATGTGGATGTCATGAAATCGCAAGATTTTAAACTAGAAAATGTTTGGAAATATTAAACCACTGTGTTTATTTCTTTATTGTCCCACAAATCTGCCTTGTTTGTGCTGAACTATTTTCCTCACAGATTTCTAATAGCATAAATGTAATAATTTAATATTTATATGTATGGTGCAGCAATTCAAAATAGAATGTTAAACACATAATTCTATCTGTCTTCTAGTGAGGAAGCAATTTCTTCTTGAATTTTATCTCTAGCAAAACCCAAAAGTTTAAGCTCTTGGTCAGTGACAGGATATCCCCATTTTTCTTAGTCCATTGGAAGGATGCTTGAACAGAAGCACTTCTCACCATGAATAAGCTGTGAAATGTGGGTGAAAATTAAATTTAGTTACAGCCGCCAGTCTGGGGTCTGCTCTGTACAACAGTTGTCTCACTTAAACAAACACATCTGTTTGCGACATTGGAGACAAAAAAGTATTGCTACTGAGTAGGACTGAACTGTCCAGGAATGGGAAACCAGTCTATAGTCTTTTAAGGTCACTGTAGAACTGGCACCAGGAAGCTGGACATCATGGTTTTTCTGATGACTAACTGTAGGTGTTCATTCTTGACTTCTCTTTCTCATGTACAACCTGGAACACAGGAAAAGGGAAAAGGAAAAGGAAAACGGTACAGGACTTTCATTGAATTCCTACTAAACCTCTACACAGTTTGTGATTTCCAGGACATTTAACTTTTTTTTTAAGATTTTTTATTAATTCATTCGAGAGAGACAGAGAGAACAAGCGAGAGCCCAAGCAGGGGGGAGGGGCAGAGGGAGAGAGAGAGAGAAGCAGACTCCCTGCTGAGCAGGGAGCCTAACACGGGGCTCCATCCCAGGACCCAGGAACATGACCTGAGCCAAAGGCAGACGCTTAACCGACTGAGCTACCCAGGCATCCCTAACTTTCATTTTTTGATCTCCTTTCCTTAAATCCTCATCTTGCTGGGTAGGTGTTAGGCTCCTTCACTGGCAAGTGAGAAAACTGAAGCTCAAGTGAGTTTTTGCACCTGTCCCAGGGTAGGAGTGCAGGGTAGGAGTAAAGAGTGTAGGTTCTGAGGTCAACTCCATTTAACACCACTGCCTTGGATGATTTATTTAACTTCTCTGTAACTCAGCGCCTTCCTCTGTAAATGGGAAATAGGACTATTATGAGGATTACATGAAATAAGAAATGTACTCACGTTAGTGTCTGAAGTGCACAAAAAATAATATTGATAAGAGAAAAGGAAAAACCATCCCATGATGCAAATTTTGTAGAGGACACTGATAGTGGAGTAAAGTGAGAAGTGGAAGAAGAGCATGAGTTCCAACGAGACTTGGAAGTAAGATGATAAAGAATTGAAGGATTATGAGGAATTGCTGGTGGAGATGAGAAAAAAACACAACAAAACAAAACAGGGGAGATATTTTGCATATACTCATCCATTATTCAAAGTTAAATTTTAAAGTATTTCTCTTACAATTTACTCAGCATGGTTGATAACAGGCTGAAAAGTGATCTCCCAATCAAAAGCTATCTATCTATTCTGACTTGTTGAGGACTTCTGGGTGTTTTGTTAGGACACTGGCTTAACAAGGTGAGTGTTCAAGTGAGACATATCTCATTTAAAGGGATTCTTAATTCTCAATAACATTTCACAGTTAGTGGACTAGAAGCACTTCTATCATTCCGATATTAAAACTACTACACTATGAAAAATGTGTATAGCTCCTTTTTAACTGTCCTACATTACCTGAAAGTGATCTAAAGTATAGGCATGATGCTCCTAGGATGCTATTCGATTTTGAAAAACAACAGTACTCTAAATTCCAAATTTGCCGCACTACAGTGAAATTCACATTTCTTCAAGAAACTTTTATTCCTTAGACACATACAAGTAAAGATCATTTCAGTTTCAATATACTGTATACCAACAGCCAACTGCAGTGCTCCTGGATGAGACAGTATATTGAGCCAAAGAAAAAGTGCGTGGTTGACACATTGTATTAGGGTTATTTAGAAAGATACATGTATTGAGAAGATATAGTCAACTTTGCCCATTGCTTAAACCTGACACATTTATTCCTTATAAACATTTAAATGAGCATACTGTTCGCAAAGAGGTAGGACTACTGCTCTAGGGAATTCATAAATGCAAAGAATCAAACTTCATAGGAGAAAAAGGACAAAGCTAGATCTTTAAGGCAGGAGTCTCTAGAGGAAGTGAAAACGGCACTCTTCCTTCAGTGCATCCTTATCGTTTCACAGAAAAGTCCCTCACCTGAATCTTAGCACTAAAAGTTACAAAGGAAGAAGTAGGTTTGACACTCCCAAGAGCATAAACAAATAGAATTTAAAACTGAGTGATTTGGGTATGCTTAAAATTATCATTTTTTTAAAGAACTTATTTATCTACTTGGGGGGAGGGGCACAGGGAGAGGGACAGAGAAACTTAAGCAGACTCTGTGCTGAGCATGGACCCGAGCCCGGGGCTCAGTCCCACGCCCCTGAAATAATGACCTGAGCCGAAACCAAGAGTCATATGGTTAACCGAATGCACCACCCACATGCCCCTCAAATTAACATTTTAAAGAACTACTGAGGTTTTCCACGAATTTACTTCTTTCACATGATATTGTTAGTTTGAAATGACATAGTTCAAATCATCCTGGACAGGAATGGACAAGGCAGGGATGGAAAGGTGGCAAAGGAAATGCACTGTAATTAGTCCACTGATGAACTCAGTTATGAATCTCTGCAAATCTTTAGAAACATCAAGGCACATGCCACGTTTTCAACACACATTTGATGTAATTCAGCAAACAACCATTACAAATATAGGCATCATTGCTAAGTATTATATATAAACACTATACCTTCTCTCCTGAATTAGTGATAAATGATACCCTTTTGTCTCGATTTATGCAATTTTTCAACATGCAAGACTTTGATGGGACACTAAACATTAATAGAAAAATTCAACATATTTAGCTCTACCACAATTAATTCCTTACCTTAACTGTAGATATCCTAGAACAAGAGTTCCATCACTTCCCACACATAATAATTCCCTGGTAAAAAAACATTATTTCCCACACTTGATTAAAGGGAATAAACAAAAACGAGCAAAGTGATGCACATACCCTACCTACCAAGGAATTTGCACATCACAGAAATGTGCCAATCTGATAAACAACAAGTTCTTCATATGTAGTATGAGGATGCCAAAATATCAAAGTACCTTTTCTGCTGCAGAAAAAAAAAAAAAAAATACAGATCTAAGGATCGAAAAGAATAGCAAACTACCTGGACAGAAGAAGGCATCCAGGTAGGTAACTGAGATGGGATGATGAAGCTTATTCCAAAAAATGTGAGGGAAAACAGACCCAACCCCAAACTTTCCATGGCTACTCTCCAGTTTAAAAACCAGGAAGTTATTGGTAAAACTGTACCAATAGTAGCCTTTTGTACTACACAACTAAGGTTTAAATCCCAACTATATGCCCAGATGAATGAATTTCCAGCTTCTAAAAATAACCTATTTGTAACCACTAGGAATGATTATCTTTAAGTAACAGGAGTGGCTTACTCTGACAATAGTACTCAGTGGAACTGTAAAACAGGCATAGAGATTGAATTAGACTCTGTCAGGAAAGAACTGGAATTACAATGGATTACAACCCAATTATTCTTATGTATTTCTTTCTCCCTACCAACAACCATTGATCTGAAGGCGTGAATTAGTTTAATAAATTAATACTGCAATTGTTTTAAGTTTTATCTTATGAGTAAAATTTGACCTCACTACATGGTTGGCTATTTGGTAAGGTTCCCTTTGATGATAATGCACTCAAGAATTTTAAAAATACATTGTAGCAAGATTGAAGAAATAAAAAGGGAGTAAGAGAATATACTTTTGTACTTGAAAGAGCATACAATAGGTTTCTATCTCTTAAAGAGATGATGAAAATTAATTGACAATGCTAATGGATATAAAAATGTCACTTCTTCATTTCTCATAAAGAAATAAATTACGACTGGCTTGTTCTACTCTTCACTGTAAAAAATGTTCCTAAAATTCTTAGAATTATAAACAATATTAAAGTTTTCCTATAAAATTGTTAAATTGCTACTGACACAGAGCACACACATACATCTTGAATATTTTTCAAAAAAGTGTATTAGCACTCTTTTTTCCAAATAATCTATAATCTTCAAATATAATCTATATTAGAGTCATTGGTTAACTATTATTTGAATAAAAAAATATAATATAGAAAATAAAGTTCTAAAATTAAATTGCTTCACTTCTATTCCCTTCAATTGCTATGCACTAGCTGTGTAATCATGGGCAAGTTAATTAACTGATCTGATCCTCGGTGGCCCGATCATTCTTTTTTTTTTTTAAGATTTTATTTATTTATTTATTAGAGAGTGAGAGAGAGAGAAACAGCATGAGAGGGGAGAGGGTCAGAGGGAGAAGCAGACTCCCTGCTGAGCTGGGAGCCTGATGTGGGACTAGATGCCAGGACTCCGGGATCATGACCTGAGCTGAAGGCAGTCGCTTAACCAACTGAGCCACCCAGGCGCCCCTGATCGTTCTTTAAAACCATAGATAGAACCTGCCTCCTCTGGCTGCTAACGGGAGTGGAACAGAAAGAGATATCATACTGAACACACTTATCTCTAACAAATAATAATCACAAATAATGGTAGCTATAATTCTTGTCATTGATGTGTTATGAACAGCATCTTATTTTGAACTCTTATTTTTGGTCTGGCCACTCAATTAGAATTTTAGGTACTTCAAAAATTATGTATTTGGTGACCTTTCATAATTAATCTGATAAACATTAATTAATAATAATTGAAATAACCCTCTTCCCTCTCGTGCTCTCTCTCTATCTCATTCTCTCTCTCAAATAAATAAATAAAATCTATAAAAAAATTAAAAAAAATAATAATTGAAATAAAGATAAAATTTCAATCTTATGAAATTATGTGTGTAACATATGCAAAGTTTAAACATGTGTGCTTTATGTACTACAAGAACATGTGATACATTTAGGAAGTAAAGATACCTCGTACTCTATTTAAGGACTAATGTTAACTACACTTTTATTTTGTTTTTTTATTTCTACATAAAAATCTAAAACACTTCTGTTCATGCTTTAATTTCTTGATCATAATCAAAATGCTCTAAAATTAAGAATCTCATAAGAATATTTTATTATAATTCAGTAATATGCAAACAAGAATTCCTTTAAAAAGCCAATTACACTTATAACGAGTGTCTACTATATGCCAGAAAATACCTGAGAGTTTAACAACAATAGATGCAACATAATCCTCTATAATAATCCCAGTGAGGTAATTATTATTCACCAGAAATTAAACTTACTCAAGTTTTTAAGTGAATTAAGGAGTTCAAGAAATAGCCAGATCATCCTCTATCAGCAAAAACCTATATAGTATTATTTAAAACTGTTAACAGTTGATTACAAATATTTTAAAACTCTGTCGACATAAAGGAAAAAATGCAGCAAAAGAAATCCACCTGGATTTCTCCTCCTTTTGTGAATTTTAGACATGAAATGCTTTTGTAGACAAATGCCAAGGAGAAAATCAATCAGATCCAATTTCAACAACCTACTAAATTTCACAATATAACAAGGAAGAAACAATGTGTGTTACATAATTTACAAAAATGTCAAGACATTGTCATAAATCTACAAACAAAAGCAGAACAATGGTATACTGAAATAGGGAACATTGTATTATATTGATGAGTTCACAAAATACTTGGCAGACACCAAATTTTATGTTAAGATGCTTGAATGTCTATCCCAAATTTATTTTCAAAACAGGTGACTACAGAAAAAATAATCATTTGGGGAATTTTAACATGTTCCATAAAGAATAATTATAAATTATGCATTTGGTTTAAGAAAATCCTAGAGACTTAACTATAATAGAATGCTCTAGTCAAATTAAAAAGAAATCCAAGTTTCAATAGTACCCACTTTAGCATAAGGAAAAAGGAAAAAAAAGCTGGTTTAAACTCCTTTGGAATCTCTGCTTTCACAGAGAATTGCATGGCAGTTACTGAAGATATTGAATGTCATTCTCTGCAAAATAAAGTAAGTTATCCTTTCATATTCTATGGCTATATTTTGTCTTTTCTTGCTTTTCAAAGATTTAATCATGTTTACCATTATTCAAAATGGTTAACCATGTTAATCATTATTTGAAAGTCAATGCCAATAAAATTTTAATAAATATTATATTTATAAAAAGACTGTAATTTTTCAAAATTCACAAATTCTTTGTTTTAATTGTTGATTTCACTGTTACTTCCTTAAAAAGAGGTGAAAAGTGTGACAGCAAGAACCAAAGTAGATTATTCTTTATGCTTTTGTAAGCTGTTCTGGTAAAAGGAGTTTAAAAACATAATTGGGTGAGAACGTTTAAGATCTAGTATCTTAGCAACTTTGAAGCATATAATTCTACACTTTAAACTTATAGGATGTTATATGTAGATTATATCTCAATAAAAAAAAGTAATTGAGAATTCTAAAGAGGTAACAACTCTTGAAAAGTACCGTACCATTTCTGAAGTGCTTTCAAATAACTATTATCACATTCCTATTCTCACAACTTTCTTTTGAAATAAATAGAAAAGTTATCTTCATTATCCCTATTTTACATTTGACAATATGGAGGTTCCAGTTGACTAATCCATCTCGCAGCAAGCAACTGGTATCACCAGAACTTGAAATCAAGTTTCCTGATTGTTCTCATGACTCCAAGTTGTCTTTAGATGAGTAAATCTCAAATCTATAGCTATTGTGGTCATGAAATAATTCTCTTGGATTCTCATGATAATTTCTTTTGGAAATAATACTATAATATTTCTGTGAGGAACAGTTCTCCCAAATTATGCTTGTTAATAAAGCCTTCAAAACTGAGTTTTCATATATGTCTTGAGAATTAAATTTTCTTGCTAACCTAACTAACAAAAGTGAACTAGAGAAGACAAAAATGTATCTGTCAGTTGACTCAACACAGTCGTAACTGTTTTACTTGTCTCACCCATGCTGCTGAGATCTGAAAACATTCATTTCAACATTTGACAGCATATTAACAGTCTCAATATTGTGGACTCCTGTTCAGTTTGCTATGGACAAGAGACAATGCCATTACACAAGCCAGTAGATCGATTGGTCTTTGGTAGAATCTTAGTTTAAAACTCTTTAAGGCACTGATTTATGCACAATTGATCTGATCAGCCATGCAGTCAATGTGATTTATTAGCTAAGATGGCCAAAACCCTTTTTTCTCCTTTTTCATGCAGTAGTAATTCACCTCATTAGAGGTAGAATCGTTATAGGAAGCTACTGAGAAATAAGAAGTTGAACCTGCTGGCCTCACTCCTTATTTCCCCCAATCTATGGATCTACCAAGCAGTAATAGCTAAGACCAGGGCTGCCGTGGACAGATGCAGAAGCCAGTGAGCTCACACCATGGCTAGAGATGGATGGATCGATTAAAGGGGATTCTAATACTCCTTCACTCTGGGACATTTGCAGACAGCAAACTTGTTCACTGAGCTTCATGAGAAACTCATTCATTTCATTTCTAGCACACACTTTTTTTCTTTATTTAACCATAGTAAGACAAATGACTTGTATTACCTTGTAATTATGGTGTCTAACTAAACATAAGACCAACAATGTGTATAACAAGGGTTGGCAACCTATCATGTACGTGTGGAGATGCCTGCGAGTGTGTGCGCACATGCCGTGCACGCGCGCACACACACACACACACACACACACACAATTATACTCCCAGTGTTACACAAGATCCAATTCTGAATAGCCCAGAAAGATTCACCTATGGATAAAAAACACGTGTAAATTTGCAAGCAGTTATATTATCTATAATATATTTTGAGGGGGAAATGCCTATAGCATATATATGGTACAAGCATTCCTTTCCTCTCATTAAGGTCTATCCCGCAGCCAGGTCCTTTATCTTAAGTCTCTACTGACCTCCTTAAAATTCATTAACAAATAGCTAAGGGAGAGAATATAGCAGGGTAAGGTAGGGCCATTCCATGAATCAGTTCTACTTTCTAACAGAGTATTTACTTGACACCTCTTCCTTCCATTCATTCTGCTGCTGAGAGCTCAGAGCCAGGAATCTTAACTCTAGTAGCCTCACCATGCATTTGCCTTTGACTTAATAGAGATTCTGTACATCACAGTGATTTCATAGGATAATAGCTGCCCCCTACACCTCATCTTTTTCTAAAAGAATAAGCATTCTGCCACTTCCCTGCCTGCCCCCACCCACACTATGGATGCAGTAAATGAATGTGCAATACTCTACAACTAAAGATTTGACAGCCACACATTAGCGTGATTATGCAGAACAAAAAATGTTGAGGGGTAGTACATTATTTCACTGCATATGTGTTATATAAATTGTGAATAGCTTTGATTAAGAAATCCAGATTTACTTAAGCTCAGTGATGTAATTTCTGTACAAAAGTATACTAAGAACTCTACCCTTGATTAACTCTGACAAATGACTCCTTTAGAATATGCTGAATGAATGCACAATTTTTAAGCTGAACATTGTTTCCATAAAACAGGGCTTAAAATAAAACAAAGAACAAAATAATTTGCAAAATATATGAATGTTTTTATAACTCTCCCAGGAGGTAGAGCACCACCTGTCCTTATTACTAAATCAGCAATGCTAAAATGCCAGCATATTTAGCTACTGAACTAGTTAAAAAAAAAAAAAATACGGTGTGTGTGTGTGTATGTGTGTATTTGTGGTGTGATGTGCATGTTTGCATATTTGTAATCACATATTTGAAACCAGAAACCTTTACTGAAGGGATCTCAGGTGAAAATTTTGCAGTATAAGAACGATATCAGTAAAGGAAAATACAGTCTGGGATCTGGAGTTCTTTTTCATTGGATCTCTTCTATTAACTATCAAAACTTTTTCTTTCATCTTCCCTATTAAAAGAGATCAGTTGAAAGCAAGTGGTTTTTCTTGATCTAGATTTTTGTTTCAAAACTTTGGCTGGATTAGTATTTGATAATTATATATTTAAGAGAATTAAAACTCCATGTTTATAATGCATTTAAAAATTTACATTATAAATTGCATTACATTTAGTATGCTATAATAGAATTAGTAAAATTCAGTTTATTTAGATATAAGTCCAATTCTCCAAATAAAACCTTGCTTATGTTACTAATGGCTTAACAGAATATTTTCTTTTCCTTTAGTTAATTGTATTTTCTTAGCACCAGTTTTATAAATAGAATAAGACACTCAAGGGAAAATACTGAGCTGGTACATAGTGGCTTTCTGGTTGCTGAAATCATTCACTCTCTGGACTTGTGAACCACAAAGTACCCATAGCTCCACAAATCTCAGCATAGCACATGCCATGTCATGTCTTACTGCTTTAACATAGTCCTCACATTCTACCCTCCCAATATAGTTAAACAGCTCAATATTGATGGGGATAACAACTGACATCATAGTTTACAAAATACAGTCCTGACATTAAGCACATGTTGTTACTATTTAAAGAGTTCAAATTTATCTTAACTTGGGACCACTTGGGACGTATATTTTAGTTGGAGACCCAAAATGTTCTTATGACATTGTCTCCTGTAATTTCGTTCTAAAGTGGATACGGAATCTAGTAAAATTCTCTGTGGGGTCTGCACGAGTGTACAATCTCTGCCTAGTTAAGCTACACATTTACATGGTCAGAGTACCAATGAGTGCATTTCATCAGACATTCCTGGAAGCTGTCGGGCCAATAGGAGTGGTTTGAACTGGTTCCTTAATCACTGTTGAAATCACTGATAGTACTGTCTGTCCACACTATGACAGACAAAAGCTGAAATGTATTAAACATAGCAATCCATCATCTTGCAGATGGAAAGCAGGAGCCAGGCCAGTTCAGAGGCAGTGACTACCCGCTGCTCAACAAAGACTGGAGCCCTGACAGTTCAGTCCCTTCCTAGCCCCTCACGGCCACCCCTCCATCTAAGATGAATGAATGTGATCAATGAGGGAGAAAGCCTGCTGAGGACCTCAAATTCAAACATCGTGATGTTTAAAATGCTGCTTTTTTTTTCATAATCAGAACTGTTGCTTCAACAATTTTCTCCAAATATAAAAAGATAGGTATTTAAGTAAACAAATGAATGAATGAATAAATGAATGGACCATGGATTCAAGAAAGCATATCCTGGAAAATACTGCATTGGTTGGTATACCACTAAGTTTGGAGAGCTAGCTTTGAAAGAAAGTTATGATACCAAGTAAGAGGAAGTTTTAAAAGAAAAAAGTCACTCAATTAAGGACAAGTTTCCATTGTTGGAAGCAACTTAATAGTGATGTTCTCTTTGAATGGCCAGGGGATTATTATTTTTAAAGAAGCACCAAATAGAAATGAAACGCTATTTGCTAAGGTTCAATTCATTTTGCATACTTGTTTCTAATAGGACATATGAGTCACAAAATAGCCAAAGGGACTGAAAAAAAACCTTCAACTGCTAACAGCACATTAACAAAGTATAGAAACGAAAGACACTTTTCTTTGGATTTCAGCCTTGTCATTTCCAATTTTCTGCTCCTTGGACATGCTTGTATTCAAATTCTGGAACATCTATTCAGCATATCAATCCTAATTAGACAATCTGGGTCTGGAAAGGATGAGAGCTGGGTCATTTGCATAATTTAATCATAAATACTCAGTGATACATATTTCCAAATGCATTTGTACAATTATCTTTTCATCCTTGGGGCAACGGTATTAATATGATTAGGCAATATTTCTGGAAAAAACAGACAAGTATGCACTCTTTTTAACTGCAGCTTAGGGCGATATGAAAAATTAATTAATTTCTGAAGAAAATCAATTTCTCTACGTGACCACATTAGACATTGCTAAACCAAGACTCAGAAACCTCTCTCAATCACTATACTTTATCAGGCCCTTCTAAATTCTGATTAGTATGTGAACAATTCAATAGAAAAACTAGTAATGTATCAAAAAGCATCTTAAATGTTGAAGAGATCTTTTGTTCTACTTTTCATTTCAGGGATGCTACCGTGCTTTACTTTAATGCATTGTTACTTAACCAGTCAATGAGAAGCCTCTGCCTTTGGTGTGAACTCATCTTGAGTGATCTTTTATTAATGTACATTAACCAATTTCAAGGACAATAGGATAAGGTTACTTTTGAAATGCTTTCGCAAGAAATGGATTTATATTCATCTAAAATAATCTTAATTCACACAAGACTGTTTACTATGAAAACAATTAGATAAACTAAGTTGTCCCAAAGAGTACCATTGTTGTAAGAAAAACATTGTAACATACTTAGCACAGATATAAGAACCCAGGTGGCTTATCTGATTTTTTTAAAAAGAGATTTGGCTTTGTATGTTGATGAGTACAAAAGAAAGAAATCACCTTTGTGAGTTTAAATGCACTATTCTTTTCTTTTCAATCAAATGAAAAAGTAGAAATTACTGCATGCAAATATTCAATATTCATTTAATTTGCATAAAGGTGCTTGAACAAATTTTTGATTCTAACAAGCTCATTTTTCATGCGTTTTGTCTTTCATCCTAATCTAGCATCTGTCATTCCTTTTTGAAGTTATTATCGGCCCAATTCCCTCTTGGACATGGTTGCTGGGTGACCGGTATCTTAGCACCCACTTTGACAGGAACAGATGTGAATCTGATCAAGAGATTTCCCAAGAGTACCTGAAATCACAAACAACTTTTGTGAAAAACAAACAGCATCCCTGTCACGGACCCTTATTTAACCTACTCCCCAAAAGAAAAAGCTAAGAAGTTACTCCAGATCAAATATACCATTTTTAATTTTATTTCCTAAACTTGGAACAAAATACATCTTAAAATATTATATTTTCATACTGTTGAAATTGGGGAATCTGATCTGAATCTCAACAGCTCAAAAACCTAGTTTGTTCTGAATCTGTTAAATTTCATGGTAAGTGTTTATATTTTCATGCACAATTTCACTGGAGTTTCTACAAAAAAAAAGAACAGGATTCTTATGCGGATAATTTAGATGACAAAGATATTTAAGAAGATGAAATTTTCTTTGGCGTTGGAAGGCTTCCTATATTAAGTATGATGTAGGATCTTGTACCAATATCAAGGATTACTGCACTCATAGAGAATTACCTAAAATATAAAGGTTCCATCTCTCCTTTCATGCATTTTATAGCAAGATTTTTTTAAGGTTAATTGTTTTGTTTTGTAGTTCACGTGGTATACCATCAATCATTATTGGAAATAAAGCAGCAAAGTGCCACAGGAAGACAAAAAAGGTCATAGAAACTTCATATTATCACCATTACAAAAGTCAGAATAGGTTGTCTCTCCTGAACTAGATTCTTTTTAAGAACAGGCATAATGTGGTTGGGTCATGTGATCTACCTCCTTTCCTTCCTTTCATCACAGTAAGAGAAAGTGAAAAGCAAGAGCCATGTTAAATCATCATCAAACCAGTTGGGTCAAACTTTCAAGTTAAATATTTAATCAAATGTTGATATTTTATAAATATGGCATCAAAGTGATCTTAGCGAACATCCAAATAATTGATTTAATTTTTCAGCTTCATTCAAGTGTCAAAGACAATGCGGAAAAATGTTAGTATGTGAAAGCAAGTTTTTTTTTTTTTTTTTTGCCACACATCAGCCAACAGGAAAGAAAAAAACAACGCATGTTTAAAACTCTAAATATTTTCTCCTTGATCATCATGACTTCTGATAGTAAGACAAGTACTATACTTTCCACTGGAAATTTCAAGGTTTTTTTCCCCTACTCTAAGAACTGATTTGTTATAAGCATTCTTACTAGGAATTTTTATGTTTGGTTCTTGCAGGAATATAACCAATTATCCAAATGGTTTTATCAAAGCTAAGTGAAAAAAGAAGCGAAAATTATTCAAAATTATTTTTAATTTTGAATTGGGAAAGTAACATCCTAACCTCAGTTCCAAAAAACTATCATGAAATTATTCAAACATCATAATTGCAGATATTTGAGTAGGGGTATAAGTGTATGTATGTTGCTTTACCTTTTATAAAGTGTTTCTGTGTATGTAAGATTGAGAACAAGTCATTCTATGTGGAGAAGTGTGTCTGTAGCCTAAACGATGGTCATTTAATACCATCAGTTATAAGCAAAGAGATATTATAACCCTATCAATTTATATTCATTATCTGTTTTGTGTATATATATATATATATGTGATATAGCATTTTCATATTACAGAGATTAAGCAAACTCAATTCCTCTTTATTTTGAACAGATGATTAACTTAAGTTTTCCAACTCAGGCCCATCCACATAACTAAAGTACATCCAACTAAAACAGGAATAGCTTTTATGTATCCAATTTATCACTGACCACCTTCATTTGTTGCTATTAGTGGCAAAAGCAGCTTTCTGCTTTTAGTCCAACAAAAAAATAAAATATGGAATATAACCTTTTAAAATGTGATTCTAAGAAAATTAAATATATCCATTAAAAATCCTTACTCTGTAATGTTATCACAGAGAACGACTCCCTAAAAAAAGTTTCCTCCCCTACTTGGGCTGACTCTTCAGTGAAGGGAAATTAATAAAAAGTACAAAATAAATGTCCAATTAAACAAATTTATGTTTAAGCTACTTATATCTAGGATATATATTTAAAAGGTAGATATTTTATTTTAAAAAGTAACATCTTAATCCCATGTGAAAACTTGAATAGCTGTAAAATTTTGATGGCACTTTGGCTTACCTGTGAAGTGTCACTTATGAACGATATTTTTAAAATTTCCTAAGAATATCTAGTTACTAAATTTGGTAGCCAAACAGGTGTTAACAGAAAGAAAAATCAAATTTGACCCAGAAGGCTCCAATATTAAGGTTTGAATTGGGATCAGTTCATTCCTTTCCCATGGGGTAACTTGTATAAATGTAATTCTATGGTTTCATAAAAGCAGGTCAAGTTTCTATCCCTGGGGGTCTTTTGGCAATTTGAAGCATGGAAGCACTGTTGCTGGCTACAAGTTCAAATCTGCATGTACTATCAATGGTGTGAAGAAAAAAAAAATCAGTGAACAGCAGACATATATTCATCTTTGATTATAATATGCAGTTGTCAGAAGGCTCTTAGAGGGTAAGCATAAAGGTGTCAGAGCTCACAAGTGATAAAACATTTTGAAATCATTTTTACTTACTTATAAATATATATGCATACCAGATAATGCAATAAGTAGTATTGAATATGTTTTTAGATAACAAAATGCAAAGACGAACTTCTTACCAAATATCATTTTGTATTTATTATGTTCAAGTTTTTTTTTTAATTCCATAGGCTTTAGATGAGGCAGAATTTTTTAAGTAATCACTGTTTTATAACCTCCTTTCTACTTTACACACACACACACACACACACACACACACACACACAATGCATGCATTCTTGCACTTTTCCCAATGATGTAATGACTTGACAAATGCCATGGAATGATTGAGAAAGTAATTGATTTCAATTTAACTGGACCTCTACCAGGTGTTTTCAAAGACAATTACAGTCCACTGCAAGAAGTGGTAATACACATCTTCTTATGTAGACCCGCGGATTAACCCATTGACCTCATTCCTAACTCATCTCATTGATGGCAAAGCTTTTAGAAGAGCAATCATTTTTTTAAGTTATGAAATTGTTTTCCTATCATTTACCCACTAATTTTAGAGGATATGCTTGCTCCAAAGTGCAAGCAGCAATGAAATAAACTAATAACACAAATGGAGCAATGACATCAAGCACATTAAATGTTATTCTATAATGTACAGATTCTAGTACCTAATAGCTTAACATCTTTTTCATACAAGTAAGATAATTCTCTGATATAAATATTTTCCATAGAGAATTAAAAATACATTTATCATAAACATAAAGGTATAGGAAAATTAAGGTAAGTTTTTAATCACGGTCCTAATAACCATGTAACATTGTTTATTATAATTGTATTTGAAAACACAAGTATAAATTACTTCTTTCATGCTAAAATTAATTTTAAATATATTTTCTGTTGTCATTCAGTAAAGTAGAATCTCTTTTTCAGTGTTATTTTATATTTCAAGAGAATTTCAAGAATTTCAAGCAAAATTAAAGTCAGTTTTTTGGTAAATTGGTGGTCCTACGGCCCTAGCTCCTACAAGTCTGTCTGTGTGTGTGTGTGTGTGTGTGTGTGAGAGAGAGAGAGAGAGAGAGGAAGAGACAGAGAGAGAGAGAATACATACACACATATACATATACGTGAAAGCTTTTCTAACAAAGATATTATAAATATTTAAGAATAAAAACATACACTACAAACGGGCTAAGGTTAATATAAACAAAGATATCCACCACAAAGACCTTTAAAGTACTGATAAAAATTTTACACTTGTTGCATACAGAAGGACATCTATCTGAGTATAAAATGTGTGACTGGTAATAGGACAATTAAAAGTGTTCTAAATTATTCATTTAAAATCCAAAGGCCCTATTAAACTATAAATTGCCTAACTCACGAAATAAGTATTATTTCCAAGATGTTTTAAATATAGAATGGGAATTAACACTTTTGGATATAACAGTATATTTCTGCAGAGCTGTGATGGGTTCAAAGATTTGTTACACCTTCAGTGATTTGCTTTGTTCATACATAATATAGGGCTATGAATAATATAGTTCATTTACTGTTGCTATTAATAAAATTTCAGAATACAATCAGTTTAAGATTTTAACAAAATACTTGGTCTGCTTGATATGTGAATATAATAAAGTATTTCTTGATTAACATATTTTAAAGATTTATTTTTATTATCTATCCTTAAGCAATGACCAGTATCCCTTAAATTGAATTAGCAAGTATTTACTGCAAATGCTCTATGTGCATCCATAAAATAATTCCCTTTCAAATAGTACTCTTTCTTTCCTGAGTATGTTTTGTTTGTCCTTGAAAAAAAGTATTATTTTTCTCCGGTAGTTATTGGAAGAGCAATGTAATTATTTAGAAACATTTGATAGTATAGAACAACACTGTGACTTTTTAATACTTTGTTTACCTTTCCATTCATTTATTCTAAGGAAAAGAAACATTCTCCAATTCTTCAATGTTACTAACCAAAAGTAACCAATATACTTAGTTGCCTATTTCATTATTGCTTTATGAAAATCATGCCTGAAAAGCATATCCACTTTTTTTTTTTGGTCAAACATATACTACTTTCAAAATCCACTGCAGGATTAGTATAAGTCTACTTACATTAAATTGCATTTATGTTCTTCAGATCATAGTAAATAGTTTTGACTTCCTCCTAGAAACATGCAATGCATTCCAGGTATTATATTCATCTTATATAATAATATGTTTTAGATGCTTCAGCTAAGCTGTCTTCTTTTTAAATCACTGCTCTCTAAAACTTTTTTTAAAGCAAGTAGCTATTCAGTGTGTTGCTGTGCTGTATAGTATTAGAAACATCAATATACTTATAAGCACAAAATTATAAGAGGAATTAAATAATGATATAGTGAGTTTTCCAGTTTAGTAAGTTGTCTTTGACAACTTTCACTCAAGTCACGTACATTTAAACGTGTAAAAGAATCCCTGCTTGATAGCCTGGCCCAGCTCCAAGCTAATTTGAATCAGAAAGCAACAGGGCCACACCTTTAACAAAATTCAGTCATTGGCCACTTCAATATCCAATTTAGAAAAATCTACAGATGAATTTGTTTAAATGGGTCAATTAGAATCCTCTTAGCATATAAAGTAAATCCAAGTCAGAATACACAAGAAATTTAAAGTGTACTTGGTTCAAGGTCCCTGGTTTTGGATCAAGTAGTGATTTGAATTATTTTCTTTATATGATTACACATACACACACACACACACACACACACACACACACACACACACATATAGGACTACATATATAAATTGACAATTATCCACTATTTTATTCAACTAATTTTAATTCTATCATTACTTTGAAAAACAATAAGATTTCATTGATTGATTGCCTAATTTATACTGAATGGATAGAAATTCTGTTCATAGTCATTTGCACATTTAAATATTAAGTTAATCATGAACTATAATACACACACTCTAAAAATTCTTAGAAACTTTCTCAAAGTAAGTAGGTACATCAAAATAAAGTGACCCCCCAGTTAATCTAATAACAACTAATTACTGGACCAAATATAAATATACTAATCTTGGTATTCTTGTTTTCCAAAGAAATAATTTGGTAAACTAACCTCACTATTTGAATGAAGTCATTTCTGTACTGTGGTATATACTAAAAAGCATGTATCAACAATTAAAAGTTATTTTGAAAGACAGTCACTGCAGCAAAAATTACTTTTGACTGGAAACACTTCAGACAAATTGAAAAGAAGACAAGTAAAGGAATTTGAGCACAATGTGGGCTCACAGAGCCGCTGCTATGCCTGAAACACATAAATGTGAAGATCAGAGCCTTCTATATAACACTTATCTGAGCCCATTTCGTGGGCTTTTAATTCAGAGTTTTCTTCATTAAAAAATAAATTATTGAACATAACAAATATAATGGAAAAGAAGTCCCTTAATGCAGTCTCAAAGTCTAAAAATATAAATATAAATGTATTTTTAAAGTATTCTTAGCTAGGATGTTTAAGTTGTAGCATTTAAACAATAATACACATGTATATATGTATATACATAACTGACCAATCACAATGCAGTAACTCAGTAGTAAAGAGAATGGCACATGCTGGTACATGGCAAGGTCATTCTATTCTTTTAACAATTGAAACATAAAATGATAAAATTTTGTCTTAATTACATATTTAAATACCCAAAGAGTTAATATCAACTTTTTTACAGTCCCTGTCATTTTAAAGGCCTATAACTTGATGTGACTTTTCTTCCCCTGTGAACAATCTGAAAATGAAATTCCTAAAAGATAAAATTCAGGCCAGCTCTAACTTTTTTAAAGAACCAAGTAACAAAAACCTTAAAATCAAAATGTTTAGCGAAATCTAGAAGACTCACCTGCACCTATTTAGAAGGCTTACTTCAAACCAATTTCTTCAAAGATTCAAAGAGAAACAGTTTACAACCTGTGAGAGTTGCATTTCTTATTGTATTTTGCAATACGTGGGTTCTATGTTGCTAATACAATGCAATTTAAATGATTATTTTACTTGATTAACAAAGGCAATTGTGTGAAACAATTTAATAAAATAACTTGGAAAGATAAAATAATACTAATTGATAGTCAAAACACAAATTGTTCCTAAAATAACAACTACTTCGTTGCACATTAAGCTAATTTACAAATGCTACTTACATTCCAAAAACAAAACATCAAATGAGAAACAATAAAGCATATTATGTTTTCGTATGCTGGTGAATCACACATGGTAAATCACCAAAGAGTAGAGTGATTTATGCTCAAATCCAGCCAAGACTTTAATCAATATTGGGTGTCACATCTCAGGAGGTTGGGGGGAGGTACTGAGGCAAAAGGAGAGTGGCTAATATTGGTCTCAGTAATTTATATGCAACTTCCGTGAAATGTAGATTAAACAAAAAATAACAGCAGATTTGGACTAATAAGACGAAGGTTTACAAATTCTGTATTAAATGTGATACAAACAATTTATGTAAGGAAGGGAACTCTGAAACAAAATAGCCTGTTTATTTTACATAATATTTGCAGCTTCACAAAATAAAATATCCTATGAGCAATCAAAATAAGTACCTCAGAACATTAACTAGTCATCTGTGGAGTTCAGAAAGTAAACCATCTTCATAACTATGTGCACTCTTTACCATAGTGACTACATGTATTATTTGAGACTAACTCCAAGAAAAACAACAGGTTTGAAAAATACCCAAATAACTCAAGAATCTGTATTAAGGCAGTATAATTTGACCAAGGTAAATCTTAGGTCAGAATATTCTTAGATTTTGTTTATGTATTAGTTATTAAACTGTAATTCACTAACGTTTTAAAAGTATACAGAAATAAGTGGTGGAACCAAACTTAAACTTTCATATGTTAGGCCTTACTCTTCTAATTATGTCATATTTTTTAGGAAATGTTATAAAATGAAACATTAGATTCTATAGTAGCCATTAATCAGCTGTAATACAAAAACTTCAAAAGCATAGTCTCTCTTCATTTGAAGTAATATTTAATTTATCTGTGCCAACTATTGTAATTATCTGTTAGAAGTGAATCTGTATTTGTGTTGAAACTTTCTATTACCAATGCAGAAGAAGTGCACAAGTCCGTGCCATTGAAAAACATGCAACGGGGGAAATGTTCAATATAGACTGGTTCAGTTTGCCATCTTTATTAAAACTCCTGACAAAAAAACAGAGCCAAGAATTGGAAAATATTTTATACTTTTTAAGCTAAAATTGCATCCATATATTACTACTGGGCAAAAAAGACTTGGAAAGTCTTTCAATTTGCTGTCTATGGATGGCATTGACTTTTAAGACAAAAGAATACTGTTCGTGAATATATATATATGCATATAAAATGTCTGATAAAATTAACTGGAATCTATTTAAGTTTAAAAAACTCCACAAATCTAGGGCTACATAAGACCTAAATCATAATCTGGTTTGAAAGATCCTGAGACAAAATCACCCTCTGGCAATATTCAGAAAATAAACATTTTAGATAACAAAATACAGCAGAGTCACCTTTTATTACCTGAACTCACCAGAAAATTTGAGTCCTAACCCAAATCTACAAACAAGCTACTGACTCATACAAACACAGACTTGCCCATGTACATAAATACTTCTCTTTTGTTGTTGTTGTTTACTGGTTACCAGTTAATTAAGTGACCTCTGTTGCACCAGCCAAGTTCATGCAACTAATGTTTAGTTTAAAAATAATAACTGGAGGAAGCTGATCAAAGTCAGACTCTGTCCTTTAACAACTTTTAAATATATTTCCTGACATTTTCTCTCATTTTTCAAACTCTTACTTTTAGCTTTACTATCAAGCAGGTGATAGTCTCTGTTTCATCTCCTTGTGGTAGTGACAGATGGCTTCAACATTTATTCTAGTTTTTATAGATAGCATACTGATGCAATAGCCCCAAGCAAATTAAACCCACTCTAAGGTTTGTCACCAACTTAGTGAGCCACTTTGAGCAAGTTTATGAACCTTTTTTTCCTTTAACATCATTTTGGTTTCTCAGATTCTCTGGTATCTAAATGCTATTAAGAGACAGAATTAGATGTATGTTCTGTAAAAAGATGAGAGTGCTAAGATTTGATGTTTCTTGCACACTATGTATATAGTATTTTATATAGTTTGCCTTTCTGCCCAGTTGTCTTATCTTCCGCATAAATTATTCCTTTAGATAGTCTCTTCAATAGCCAGAGGAGAAAGAGACCAGAATGAAAGAAATCAATATACCTAGGTGAATGAAAAAGGATCTTAACAGCAAAGGCGTAAACTGGACTTGAATGGAAAAAGTAATCTTAGTTTTGTAAATTCAAGATGCAAAATATTGTAGGTATGGCTTTCAAAGTTAAGAAAAAAGACAGTAACACTTGTAATTATCATTAAAGATAATAATATACTACAATGTAAACAGTATGTTTTGGTGGGAGAGAGTTCAATGATAAGTTTTCTATTTTTTTAGTTAGTGGCAAGGTTAGGAAAACCTAGGTAGAGATCTCCAATTACACATCTTCTAAGGTCAATGACTGCAGTATTTGCATGTATATAGGTTTGAGTAAGCCTTGTAGTTGATAAAAGATCAAAATGCAAGAGAAAAATCAACAAACTTACCACGTTTAACTTAAAAATAACCTGAAATTGAGTTTTAGAATAACACACTTACTTGTAAAGTATTAAGACCAGGTGATTGAGGTGTAATTAGAGTATTGATGAAATATTTTTGAAGGGATAGAACAGTTCTATTGGATCTAACTTATCCTTCTGTGAAAGTTTAAACTCCAGAGCTATTGTTAACCTCAGGGGAAAAAAACTAATTAAAACATTTTTGTTAATAACTTTAAGAATATTCTCCAACCATATAGTGAGGACTTCAATTCCAAACTCTAAGCGAAAATTTCAGAAAAAAAAAATCAAGGGAATAATTGTAAGAGATTAACACTACCTGCTTTACGTTGATTATAACGTTGTCATTGAAGGAAGTTTTCTCTAGCTATTTTTGTTGTGTGTGTTACGTGAAATGGTCATTAATTATCTAGCACAGTATGTACTGTAAGAAACACACAAAGAGATTTCAAGAGCAGAGTGGTTTGATTACTATAGAGAAAAACAGTAGCTCTTCACCAATTTACTGGATAGGTAGACAATTTTATAACAATCATATCTGAACTGGCTTCAAATTTAGGCTAGCATTCTTTATAACAACTCTAACAATTTTCTGCCTGATTCGAGTAGTTTTAACAAAAGGTTGTTGGCAAATATTTTATCGTCTGGACGTCCAAGGACTCCAATTATCTCGGGAAAGGTTTAGTGATCAAGATTACCCCTCAATCTTTACTGCCACCTGTCCATACTCTTGGGCACGTGCGCGCGCCTACACACATGCACGAGCTCTCAGCATTCACCCAAAAATAATAGAAATGGAGGTTCAAAACCCAGACCCACACCCATGCCCCCATGCAAAGAATGGCAAACAAACAAGGAAAAGTTTCTAGTTAGGTCAGAATAAGACAATTGCAGGGTTGGAGTTGGAGCCTTTTTCGTCCTACAGCCTTCCCTGGGCACTAGCCAGAAGTCTTCCAAGGAAGACATAGCCAGGGGCTTTTTCACCCCTGCTTCCTTCTGGTCTCGTCCTACCCTCTTTCCTTCCCACCTCAGTTTCCCTAGCACTACCAGGGGACACACACCCTAAGACAGTACAACTCCGTTCCTTCTCTCAGTCTTAAAACTTGTTTGGAGGGTACCCAAGTCTCTGCGCAAATTTTGCGCGCAGTTCCCACGCGCCCGCTTCTGGTATCCAACTTTCCCTGCTCTATTTCTCCTGGCATCTCAACTTTTCCCTCTGCTTTGAACGGGGTACAAGGCGGAACTGTGAAAGCGGGTGGAATGATTTTTCTACCCCGAAACTGACAAGTTACCCCACTCCCGCCCCCTCTCGGTAGATCCTCCCCCAGTGATCGTTCATTAGCATAAAACCGGTCCAGCCAGGCACCGGATCCCCCGGCCTCCAGGGTTCGCGCGCTTTGCCGGCCTGTGGTAGCCAGGGCACAGGGCATTCAGGTCTGCAGAATATCCCAATGCAAAGCTTGCACCTGCTTATCGCGTGAGCTACTAACCTTAAAAAAAAAAAAAAAAAAGCAGAAGAAGAAAGAAGAAAAGAAAAACAGTATGGAGAGAAAGAGGGTGTGCGCTTTAGTCTTCCTTCCCCATCTCTCCAGCTCAGCTTCCAAGAGTCTCAGGCACCCGGTCACCTCCCCCTACAGAAGGAAACCTGCTGGTTCCCTCGTATCTGCCCCGGGGCTAACGTACCCCTTTATCTCCTTTGCACAAGCTCCTATGCGGACACACGCACACGTGCGCGCACACACAGACCCCTCCCCTCAGCGGGCTTCCCCTCAGGGCTTTGGGGCTGAGCTCGCTGCGGGTCCCTCGGGATTGTCCCGGGCCTCTCGGCCTCGGAGGTCTTTCCCCTCCCGGCCCCGAAGCGGCCCACTCCAGCGGCTTCCTTGCCGGCCCCTCACCCGGGGCGCGCACTCCCGCTCCCGAACCCTGCAGTCAGGGTCACGACCTCTCCCCGCCCCGGGACGCCGCTCGGCGCCGCCGACCGGCCCCATCGGTGCCACTCGGCTCGCGGTGGAATCAGGGCCCAAGGGAGCTAGCACACCCTCGGGCGGCCGCGCTGAGAGGGGTCTCCAGACGCTGGCGCGGCCCAGGAAGGGGGCCGTGGCTCCTGGAAACGCACCGTCCTCCTCCTTCCCGCCCCCTCCGCCCCGAGGCTTGGGGTTCCCGCGTCCCACAGCAGCCAAGCCCCTGCGCCCAGGCGAGCATGGTGCGGACCGGGCGGAAGAGCGAGATCTGGGCAGGGTGAGGTGCCAACTTCTCAGAGGGCCGGGAGCGGCTGGCGAGCCTCAAGGAACGGGAGGAGAGGGCCGTGCTCTCTAGGGCGCGCGGCTCGCGGGCGCGCGGAGCAAGCGGCGCCAGGAAGGGAGCGAGGGAAGGGTGAGGAGGCGGGAGGGAAGGGACCGCGGGCAGCGGGGCTGCCCCCCGCTCTTTACCTTGCGTTGGTGCAGTCATTGTAGAGGGTTTCGAAGTCCTTCCTGGAGATGAGTTTGCAGCGGTTCACTCCGGGCTGGATGGCGCCCAGTCCCCTTAGGATGCGAACCTGTTCCACGTTGCACACCACCGGCGTGATCTCCAGCCGCTTCAGCTTGGTGTAGACCGTGTGCAAGCCCCCCACCAAGTGCTTCAGGAACAGGTCGAAAGCCTGGGGCAGGCAGATCAGCTCGCAGCCCTCCACCGTGAAGGAAGCCACTTTGGCCCCCCTCAGATCCACCATTTTGCACTCATTATTCTGAGGGGTGTTTTCCACTGGGGACGGGGTCGAGTACACGGGTTTCCCGGGGAGGGGGCCGCAGCTGCTGCTGCTACTGCTGCTGCTGCTGCTGCTGCTACTGCTACTGCTGCTGCTGCTGCTGCTGCTGCAGCTGCTGCCGGTGCTCGCGTTGATGGGGGTGCTGGAGGCGCCGCCGCCGCCAGCGCTAATGCCGCCGCCGCCGCCGCCGCCGCCGCTGCCGCCGCCGCCGCCGCCGCCGCCGCCGCTCGCGGTCGCCAGGCTGGGGTTGCAGTTGCTGCCGCCGCCGCCGCCGCCGCCGCCGCCTCCGTTGCCCGCGCCGCCGTCGCCGCCGCCGCCGCCGGTGGAGGTGACTGTGGCCGCCGCCGCCGCCGCCGCCGAAGCGATGGGCTCCGGCCGGAACAGAGTTGGCCCTGAGGACGCCGGGGGCCCGATGGACGGAGCCGGAGACGAGGTCGCCGAGGAGGTGGAGGTGGTGGTGCCGGAGGAGGAAGCAGACGTGGAGATCGGGGGTTGAGGGGGGACCAGCTGGGTCGGAGGGATCAAAGCCGCCGGCACTGCCATGGTCACATATAAGGGGAAACCGAAGAAGGAGAAGCGAGGGGAAAAGTTGCCACACACCCCGGGGAGGGGCAGGGGGAAAAAAAAGGGGCGAAGGAGCTAAGGGGCAACAACAACAATAACTCTAGGGGAGAACGAGAAGGAGAAAGGGAGAGAAAGGGGGGGAAAGGAGGTGAGGGTAAGAAAGAGCGAGTGCAGGAGGGGCGAGCGCGAGAGGCGCTCTGGAGAGAAACGCACAAAAGTGTCCCGCAAGTCGAAATGCGAGTCCTCTCCGGGGGCTGGGATCGGGGGCTGGTTTGGGGGGGCGGGGGCGGGGAGGGTCGGCTGTTGTTGTGTGGGTCCCGCTCTAGCACAAAGTTAAGGATGAAGGTGAAAAGGAGGAGGTTTGAAGGACTTGGGTTCTCCCTGGCAAGTACATTGATCAAAGATTGAGAGGGGAATGACAGAGAGAAAATGAGCTGAAAAGTGCAGGCTGCCGGCTGGACGAGTTGTTGTTGTCACACGGTGCAGAGGGGAGGAGCTCCGGAAACTTGAAATACCCTTTGAAGCCGCAAAAACCTCACTCACTAGTATTAACCCAAATTATCCAACCAGGAACTCGGAGCAGACACTCCGAGAGCGCGAGACACAGAGGGAAAGCGAGTGAGGGAGAAAATAAGGAGAGGGGGCGGGAATAAGGAAGAAACTATGCGAGGGACGGAGAGGAAAAGCCGGGGACACAGAAGTGGCGATCGGAAAAGGAGAGGGAGATGATCTACTTCTCTTCTACTACCGTTAGATTGCATGTCTAATATTCCATTTCGTCCGCGACGACTCGTAATTTTTTTCCAAAACCTTCTAAGCAATCGCCTGCCAACTTACAGAGGAGCCAGAACGCTCTGAGCTCTCCTTCAAGGATTTAGGATAGATCTCCGCTCGTTTTTGCAATAAGATATAAATGAAAACACATCCCCTCACTTGATGGTTATTAAGAAATTATTTTCAGGAAGATTCACATGTAAGCAAAACCTGTTTTCTGCATCTGATTGTTTTACTCTATTTATTAGATTATTTGTTAGCGTAAAGATAGTGAAAATTCCGGGACAGCTTTCAAATTGTGGGGGTAAAGTCAGTCTGAAGTCACTTAAGAATAATGAAATCCTCTGTATTCAGTTTCTTATTTCCTGATAGAGTGTGGAAAGAAAGAAATGCTTGCCATAGTGTGGATCATTCAGAATAACTTCACTTTCACCCCAAAGGCAGGTCAGAAATGCTTATTTTACCTAGAGACTTTAAAGAGATCAGGCATCCTTGAAGATTTAGAAAGTGGAAAACAAGAAAACACTGATTTTTTTTCTTACTTAAACTCTGTAATTAATTCACCTGTCTTGCATAGAAAACAACTATCCTCACTCACATCCTTTAAGACCCAATGCTAATTGCCAGTGTGTCTTATGAATAACACATTTTCTTTCATATTTGAGAAGTTTCAGTGTATTTTGGGAAGGTCCTTTTCAGTATGTCAGTACAAATGTGTTTTGTAAATAATGAAAAAGAACAAAACAAGCTCACTAGTTGACTTGTAAAGGCAGAAAGGGTAGCTGTGCCTAAAAATATTAGGCTGAGTTTAGACTGTCTTCCTCTTTGCCCTCCTCTCTCCTTCTTTTCCCTTTCTAACTTGTTGCATGGGGTATTTTTTCCAAGGATTTTTGACCAACATATGATTTGAACATAGGTCAACTTTGTTCTCTGTTTGTATCTCTAGGAATCTTAAATAATTAAGCTTTAATCCTGCCTACACATGTTTATTAACGTCACAAGATAGAAACAATGCTTTAGCTTTGGGCAGATTTAAAAAAAAAAAACTATTAGCATCAGATTCAGAGTGTTGGGAAATTTCATAATGAAATTCTGCCATTTTGGCGCTGAAATGATTATCACATTTCTCTTTGTCATTTTAATTCTCTAAACTTTTTGAAGTTTAGTGTCAAAAGGTACTGGAAATATCTACAGAGAAATATGGCACCACTGACTAATTTGTCTAAGTTGATGCTAAACTTTTTGGGGCACAGCAGTTATATCAAGAGGCTTTTCTGGGTCTTAAGAATTCAGAAAATTGATTGTTGCCAAAAAGTAGATAAACTTCTACAAAGATAGCTAAAGTTTGCACAGTTGTTTGACCTAGTTGGCCAATGTATTTTAATACACTCAGAAATAATTTATATTACTTTTTCACTCCTCCTATCAGTCCTCCAAAATAGGGATTTGATATATTTCACATACATCAAAACACTATATTAAGTGTTTACACATGTTTTGGAAAATCTTACCTTTTTTAAAAATGCCAAATTACTATGTTAATGAGTGGTGGAGAAGAAGATATTGAGCCCTGAAACACTAATTTTATTTTGGAATTGCATGCATAACTTTAATAAACTCTGATGTAGTTTGAAATGCTAAACTACAGTTTCCTCATTTTAAATTCTAGATCCAGAAATGGGAAAAAAATTTGGAATTAAGTGCTAAAAATCTGCCCTTTCCATTCTCATTTCTCACATTTCCTTAAACTGCCACTCAGCCAATACCTGCCATATTCGGAAGCCACAGGCAGGAAGTAATAATAGCTGACCAAGCCATAATCCCACCCAGCTTCGAAGCAAACTCCAAATTTTCTGCAGGGAATCCTGCGCCTCCCAGCACATGCTTCGTTCAGGGGTAGGGCTTGGGGCATTTACCTCCACCTGAACGGGAGCTCACTCCCCACCTCAGGTCTCTAAACCGTTTCTGGGAACTACCACTTGCCCCTTTGATCAAACAAAGGATTAGAAAAAGCATATAATGAAAATTAAAATATGTTAGGAAAAAAAACCTTAAATATTTTAAGATTTAAGATTCTTTCTTTCCTTCTTTTCTTTCCTTTTTTTTTCTTTTTTGAGAAATGTTACCAATGATTAAAGCAAACAGTATTTAACAACAGCAGATAAATCAACTCCTCAGATTTCAAATTCTCACTCTTTCCACTGCATCTTTAGGTTTCAAAGCTTTTGTCTTGTTTGTTTATTGTTTTACATCTCTGGCTGTTTCAGGTCCTCTCCTTCCATCTCATCTTTTCCAACTTGCACTCAATTTGCATAAGCAAAACTCAAAGTACTGTAACTGATATTAGGAAATTCTCCCTGTGTTTTGTGAAGACGTATTGTGCTGAAATCAATAAGACTGTTTAAAATTCAAAGACCTGCAAATCGTTCTGTTTGTCCTTTGATAGGGCCTGTGCTGATTAAAATGCTACCAAGAAAGCTTAATTGCTGCACTAATTAAGAAGTCTTTAATTTCTTTCCTAGGATGTCGTTTGAAGCTGAGCTTGTACCAGTTCAGGGAAGGTATTTTCTTCCCTCCCTCTGCCCCCTCCTGGCCCCTCCCTTCTCCTCCCTGCTCCTCCCGTGCCCCCGACGCCATCCCAATGAATGGGAACTAATAGAGAGAGTGGTCTCAGGTCTCACCATCTATTACTTAACAAAAATTGACACAGGATACAGAGTTCAGTGCAGTATGAAATGCAGTTTTCAGAAGAGCTGTAAGGTTGCAGGAGACAGTAAGGAAATACAGAGTAGCTGTTGCAGCTAAAGTCCCGGTGAATACCTGGATGACAACAGGCACTTTAGCTGGATGATGAGGGCATCCTATTTGGTTAAAAGGGGGCAGTGACAAGGAAATGCTTCTACTGAAACAGGGAAACATAAAAATGTATTTTCCAAACCTGTGGTTTAAAAAAGAAGAATAAATCTGTAGGAAGGAGGATTTATAGTTGGGATTTGGTAAGTATCATTTTATTTTATGAGTATAAAATCATGAATTCTATGGGGATTTATTTTTGACCCTTTTTATAACCCAGGGTGGCATAGCTCTGTATTACATCCTTTCCACCCTTTTCTATTGACCTATTTTATTCACTGATTTCTCAAGTGGGGAAACTGACTAAATGATTTCACAAAGCTTTCTCTGTAATCAATAGTCATTTTTTAGGTTTATTCATGCTGCATTATAATTCTGGTAAATGACTGCAAAGCAGAAGATTGTAAGAGATACCAATATTGACAAAGCCAAGATAAGTCATGTCTTTAAATCTTCAGAGTTTCACTATAGCAGTTGATATAGTTATTTGAAAGAAAAACATTGAAAATGCATATTTCATGGAATATAAAAAAACAAATGATTGGGAAACTTAAAGACAACACATTATCTGCATTTGTTTCTTGTGTATCTCAAAATTTCCTGAAAGCTTTGAGTATCCTCTTTTTATAGCATCACTAAGTGAAACAGAAACAATTTGGGCATATGCACAAAGGCAACAAGAAAAGGTTCATTACAATTTTATTCTTTTAAGTTTTTCCCAAGTTCTATTAGAAGCATGCACAGAAAAAATACAGATATATACTCCAGATATATACTGAATTCCTTTCAGTGACAGGACAAGGAGATAACACGCTTAATAGATTCAAAGGGAGATTTACCATTCCGAGCACGACGTCACTCTAATTATGTTTACTCTAATTGAAAGCAAGGTTTTTTGGAATCTGAAATTACTTTCAGAATTTTTTTTAAAGAATGCAAGTGGATCAAATGTTGATCACAAGCATTTCAATCTTTCAAAATGTATTGGAAAATTAAATGAAAAGTGGAGTTTGGTACAAACAATGCCCCAGGGCAAAAAACAACTAACACTAGATTTTCCAGTCCAGCCATAACACAAATCAATTTGAGCACACTTCTATGGCCAGACTGCCAGATTGTTATGACTGCTAATTCACTCAATCAAAGAGTGCATTAGCACACCCGGCACAAATATCTTTAACAATAGAGTGCACTTCTGAACAATTCTAAGATATATCACAACGGAGAAGTCAAGAGGAAGATCATTTTTACATCTGCATATTTACTAATGGACCTGTTTCCTTAATAGGAAAAAGAAAAAAAAAAAGACTGAGATAAACTTCAGGCAGAGGTTTATTAAAGAGCTATCCAAGTTTGGTAAATCTAGAAAGATATCAGGGTACCAGTAGTTCACTGACTTTGTTAAACGTTTCTCAGGAGAGAGTCCAAAATTTATGTTTGCACTTCAGTAGTAAATCATTGAAGATGGAGAAATTATGCCAAGTAACTCTCTCAAGCCTTTTTAACTTAGACACTCGACCTCACCAATCAGCTCAGCAGATAAACTTTGACTGCCTTAAGCACAGCCTTCTCTCCTTCTACACTTTCTTCCTCTGCCTTTCCCACTTAGGGTTCCAATTTCTGACTTTTGGTGACTGTCACTTCCACAGTCTTCCCCTCTTTTCCAATTCCCTGCCTCACCTCAAGAACAAGGAATAAGGCTTTTATCTCACGGGTACACTCTCTAATCAGGCAAAGAGAGCTCAGTGATAAATTACCCAAAGGACAGAAGGTGGGGAACTGAAGGTGAACACACTATAACTTGAAGCACTCAAACTTTACATTACAAACTTCCGTCCTTAATAAAGAAGTGGTTTAAATGATTATAAATAACTTTGACCTGTTTAACAGCGTGGAAATGCATGGACTGTATATATGCTTACTGAATGCATATAGTAAGTATCTATTCATATTCCTGTTTCCGTAGATCTCAGAGCCAAATGGCAGGATTTGCACCACTGTTCCTGTCTCCCTAAACTTCTATCTTCACCTCCTTTTCTCCTGGTTCAGAATGAAGGTGACATGTAGCCAAAAATACTCTGCTGGTTATGGAGCATATTTTAAGAAATCTCGAAACCCATGCCAGGGGAGAGAGAGGGTAATGGCAAAGAGAAGAATAGTTACAAAGAAAAAAAAAATCACCCCTAGAATTGTTTTCCTGACTCCAAACTACATCATTTCCATGACAGGCAGTCATCTCTCCCTGATAATTTAGTTATACTTGTCCATCACTCCTTACTTCCAGTGTAAGTGTCCTAATTCCATCTGTGGGTTGGTATTGAGTTGCACAGCCAAATATTTGATAAAAAAACAAACACAGTGAGATCATTTTAGAGTTGCATTGTAAAAGGAAGCAGCAACAAGAATAATATAAATTGATATTAATTCCCTCATCTCTTCAGTCAGGCCATTGTGAGGGCAAAAGCAGACTGAAGTAAGGTCAAAAAGGCAGACATTTAAATCCCCAGTTTTCTGGTAAATATTCTACCTTCAATTGTACCTTTTAACATGAAGCATTTTCTACTTATCATACATCTTTCTCTTTAAATAACCCCAACTCATTTTCCTCTAAAGAAGATCAGTATTAAGACCTATGACTTGCTTAAGGGATGCAGAGCTGGGAATGGGGGTGGGGAAGAAGTCTTATGTAGTATAAATGCATGTTTGATATTAAAACATGAATTATTGTATAATTTTGTAATGTTAGGAGAAATGTATTAAACTCGATTTAAAAAGTTTATATTGATTGACTGCTTTCTTGTTGTAATTTATTATCTTAGTCTTTTTTTCCTCTTTATTAAGTAAAAGAAGACGTCACTGTCTAACAAATAGCCTATAAAAACTGTTCTATTTGAAGTCAGAAATTTCAAGGATTGTTAGAAAAGAATAAACTGTTTATTTATTTATTGCCCTTCAGAACAAAGAGTTTTTTTTTTTAAAGTTGAAAGAATAACAATTGCCACCTTCCAGCCTGAGATCTTGTATGTCAAGTTTCAGCCCAGAGCAAATTTTTACAACAAGTTATAAACCCCCTGTAACAGAGGGTTTATTATAATGGAAGTGCTGACACAACCTTAACTATAGCGTTGTAAACGGCTATGCTATAATATCCATTAAGCAGAAAGAAAAATAAGCTGGCTGATCAATAATTTATACAAAGAGTACCAACTGCAGACATAATAACTGTAATGTTTGCAAAGCAATCTCTCTGCTCTCCAGGCTTAACAGTAAACGCAAACTAGCAACGCTGTTAATTTCCAACTCCTACAGATAAGAATACAAACAAATTACTTAAAATTATATTTTGCTCAACATTTAGCATGCCTCGATGGGATAAAATAAAATTTAATTATGATGCAACTTGTGCCGGATGCAAAGCTGTTTTGTTTTCCAGCACATTTTATTATGAAAGGACATTCATTTGGAACATCAATTATGGGGAAATAGTATGTTTCAATGAGTTGACTTGGGTCAGGCAGGCTCTTCTAAGAGTTATTCAGACATGGAAACAGATTGACACTGTTTAACTTCAAAGAAAGTTACAGGGCTTTACAGAGCCACAACCTGAAATACAATACTGCAAGCTCTGATCCGAGTCAACTGTCAGTAAAAACACACCTTGTCATTAGAGTTCATGGGAAAAAAGACACTGGCTTGGAAAATGTGGCCATCATTAGCATCCAGTAACTCTTGGAGCGTTCAATTAACGGTAAGCCTCATTTGCATGGAAGCAAGATGTGTCATTTCTACCTAATAAGTGTGGATCATAAAGTGTGAGCATTATTTTCTTTTCTGGAAAAATTTTTCAAAGTAGCTTTTCGTAGATGTCCCTATTTATTACTGCCTTGCTTTTTATAATGTCCACATGTGTGGAGTGTGTCATTTTGATATTTTTATTCTCATAGACGGCTTTTGAAGCAGGAAAAGAGTTGAGAGGTGTAAAAGAAGGAAATACAAGAATTGAAGGATCCCCTAATGCCCACTGTGTACATACTCAAGGTTGAACCAGCCTGTACATTTCTAAGGTTCACATCTCCATCAGTCTTTTTTGTCTGTTCATTTCCTGGGGGGGTGTGGAACCCAGTAGAACGAAGAGACATTGCTATCAGAGTTGTAAAATGGTGTATTACCCTGTGAGCAATTGCACTTGGAAAGGAACCAGTAATTTATATGAGAAGTGTTTAAGATTGCCTGCTCACCCAGTGATCCATGCCAGGTCAGTTCCAGTAATGCCAGAAAACAAAAGGAGGTGCACATCACCGGGAAAGAGACACCTCATATGGCTTAAGAGCTTGTGAAGGGGAGCACTAAAATGCCATTTTCTCAAATGAACTGGTCATTACCATTTAAAATCCTGAGGGGCTGTGGGACCAGGGAGGAGAGAAAGAATTTTTCTTTTGATTTAACAGGGCTCTGAAGGACTAGTTTTAAGGGGGAGGTGTTTTGTTGTGATTGTCTCAGCCCTTTGCTTTAGCAAAGGTTAAATCCTGAAACAAAGGTACGTTTTTTTAACAATGGAATGGAAAAGGATGAACACAATGGCTCTGAGAATGTAATTCGCCCATTTTAAACTTAGAAATGAACTGAGCATTACCAGTACAAATAGGAATACAGCCTCTCTGCTGGTAATGCCTATGCCCGGCTCTAAGTTGTTAATTTTTTATTTGAATACATTTTCCCAAATCAACCCCTCACTCCACCCGTTTTCAGGAGAGGACTATGGATGGATACTGGCAGGATGTTATATAAGAAATCACTTCCTAAGAAATCTTCACAGGCCTCTTTCTTCTTGTTTAACGTAATCAAAGCACAGGCTCTGAGCAGGGGGACAGGTCCCACCACTGCCATCCTCAGGCACGTGCTTTCCCCACAAATTGTAAAGTCATTTTAGTTTTGAACCGGAGTTCAGTTCATTCACATGTCCAGCATACCTTCCCTTGTGTATTTAGCGAAGGAACTAAAGAAATGTAAGTCAGAATTTATAATTTACCAATTGGCTCAAGATTCAGCACATCCAGGAATCTTGGCAGATTTATCGCTGTGTATTGTAACATTCATGCATTTCAGTGGGTAAGGCAGTTTTCTTATGCTTTCCCACTTGTTGATATGTTTCTCTTCAGGTGGTCTCAAGTCATTCCTATTCCTTTTGCATAGCTAGGATAATGCTTAGCACGTCGTGCTGGACGTTCAGTAAAGGTCAGCTGGGTAATTAGAAGTGCTTCTATATTCTCCACCCATTTGCTTTGTCCCCAAATTGCGTAGACAGCTCATTCCTTAAATTATATATTATATGATTCAGAACAGGATATTGAGGACTCACAAAGTTTTAGATATGCTCGTTTTTTTGTTCTGATATGCAATTAATTTAGGGAAATTCTTGAGGCAAAGATCCAGAGATGCCAGATCAGATAGAAAAGAGAATCTTAATGCTTAACCCTTTAAGGCTTGTAGCTGGGACTCATACAGAAAAAAATCTTTTCTTAGTCATTGGACTAAGGGGTCCATTGGGGGTCTTCACCAAGAATGGAATATAAGTGATAGTATATTCTGATGTGCTGCTACACATGATGAGGGAATGCAGGTTCGTATGTGAAATTCTGCCTCCCAAAATGTGAGCAAGCAGAGGTGTGGGCAATAATCTGTATACTTTTTACTTTAATACTACCGTCACCTTAATGTACATAATCTCTGTTACACAAAGCACACATATTTTTATGTACTGATTGTATGCTGGTTCCTGAGGATGTAAAGAAGACAAAGATATTCATTCTGATGAGACTTTCATATATATTATCTCAGTTGAGTCTTATTACCATAACATCACTGAACTTTTGTGTTAGGGAAGCCTGGAAGATCATCTAATCCTAGAATTGCAGGTCTCATCCTGCCATTTGCTGATCCAATGAACATGCCAGACATCACAAAAGATTCTCAGATCCTTCCTTGGGAGCTCAGAGGCAATCTCAGAAACCTTCCCAATGTAGGATTGCAGGCAGCCTCTCACTACCAAATCCATTAGATACATCCTTATACATCATCCCTGATCTTGCAAAAGAGGAAACTGACATATTTTGTTAAAATATGAGAACTTGACTTTAGACTCACAGCTACGTTGAGGCTGAAGCCAGGAATTAGATTCAAGTCCTCAATGAGGTTTATTCCCCCCCCAACTATTCTCGAAGGAAATCTTTTTGAAGTAAAGAGAGGAAATATTTTCTTATCACTTCATATATAAAGGGACTGAAAAAAAATAGACTGGATCTGGCCTCATGGTTCTCTGTCAGTTTCTACCACTGTTTAATGAATTTCTATATGCCTTACAGAGCTACCGATGTGTTCTCAGTTGCTGCTTAGATGTACGCACTCACGGGCTACAAGGCAGCACGATGAGGTTGGAGAATCCTGAAAAAGAGTTGAGGAAATACTGTTATTTCAGGGATAAGATTTTGAGATCTAGAGAAATACTTAACTAATGTGTGATGTTAGAAAGTTAGTCAAAGTGCAAAAACCCCTGGGGTTCCTCGACTTTTGTGACTACCTCTGGTTTCCTTTGATTAGAAAAGGGCAGCATCTACCAGTAAAAGTCATTTGTTGAAGTGCTTTGCAAAATCAAGCATGAAACCAGCAGTTGATTGTGTAAACACATTACTTATCTGTAGTCTCTTACCAGCCTTAGTTTGCTTTTCCATAGGCGACCATCCAGCCTCTTTCTCCTATCCTTTTTCATCCTGACTTCAAGAAAGGCCACTCTCTACTTCTTTTCCAAGAGATGATTCAGGGATCACTCACAGCTATTCCCAACAGAGCAATAGCACAGCCCTCCTGCTGCCCCATTTAAATTGTCTGAACTGCGTGGCTTTTTCATTTACTCTCCCTTTAGAGTGAGGCTGCAAAGTAGAGAAGACTTGAATGGCCTTGTATCTTCAAAGAAGCGCCTTGAGCTCTGGAATGTAACAAAGTGGGAGAAACCACTGAACACCAGGAAATGTCAACAATGAGGCGGGAATGCCTGGGCAGGTGGATTGGGGCCTTACCCTAGGCATTCTCTAGGACAAGGCAACTGACTCAGCTGAACAAGAAAATGGGTCTTTTTCCCACAGAAACAAATCTGACTGGTTTTGAAACACACCAATAACAGCAAGTGCATAAAATCAAACATATGCTTACCAGGGAGTGCTTTGTTTTATTTTTATGTAAGAGATTTGATTGACACATTGGTGATAGTTCTTAGTAAAGAAGAATTAAAACTTCCAACAGTCTGAACATTTTGGTCCTAATAGGAAGCTTTAGACCTTGACTAAATAAAGCATTAAAAAAGACACAAGATCAAACCAATTTCAATAGCTAAAATGCATTTACACTTATTTGTAGTCTATTTAAAGTAGAACTTAAAGGAAAGCAAAAATGTTCCCAAATGCTATATGCCAATAGTAACCATTGGAAACTTAATTACTTCCAAACACCGAATATGAAAGTAAAGAATTAATCATGTATAATTGATAAGCTTCATTGTAACTATAATAAGTTTTAGGTGCCACATCCAGTAACCAAACAGACGGTATTTTATACACAAATGTAAAGAAATAAACTCTTCAATGTTGCTTTTTATCTTATATTCAGGAAGATTCATTATCAGTTTCTTAGCCAAAGCGTTCTAATAAATCTGATTGCTTGTTGAGTATCCAAAAGAAGCCTTCCCAATCAGGAATTGTCAAAAGCAAATGTGCAAAGTTATGTATATTCGATTTATGTACGTTAGTATTATTACCAATCATAAGACATAAGAAATTCAAAATCAATGTCAAAGTAATACTGCATTTGAAGTCTTCTACATGTGTACAGCCCTTATGCTGAGCATTTTTTAAAAGAATATCTTCTATGAATATATGCTTATATTTTTACAGTTTGATTATCTATTATTTTAATAATAAGATTACTAATATATCTTTTTATAGTTTAGCTACACAGGAACAGTTTCAAGGAATTGCTTTACACACACACACACATGCTTATTTTCAGAATTTTCTAAATAGCAATTATTTTCTTTATAGTCTATAACCCATGGTATTTTTGGTATCCAAAAAATACTTACTTTTTGTTTCTACTTAAGTAATTTTAGTCTCTGAAAGCACTTGCTAATCATAACAACACAGCAAAAGTTTGTTTTGTAAACATTTTATTTTATTATCAGCCTTTGTTTTCTGATACAATGCTTTAAAAATATCCTCTGTTGTATAAAGGACATTGTTGGAAAAAGGCAGCTCAAAACTTGTCCTTCCCTTCCTTTCATTGATCTGTTGCCTCTTAGGTAATATGAACAGCTGTCTCCAGCTCACCCACAAGTGAGCTGAACATAATAATAAGGTAATGTTACTGGCCTGTATCTATGAATGATTATGCAGAGGGTGCCAGTTCTTTTCTACTAAAGATAAGGTAACAAAGATACTATAGAGAAGAAAGCTGGTTAGCAAAAGCAAGCGGGTGCTTCTGACTTTAAGGTTTAGTTATTTCTCTGCTAACCACTGGGTTTCTCTTTCAGTTGGGTTTCCAATAAGGTGAAGGTGCCCTCTATAGGAGACTCCCAGCAAGTACTGCCTCTTTATGTTTGGGTGATAGCATACAAGTTTCCCCCCTTTCCAATTTATAAACACACACACACACACACACACACACACACACACACACACACACACACAGTACTCTCTGTTAACACAAGTTTGAACTCTTTATAAATCCTAGAGGGAAATTAGTAAAAAGCCCATAATCAGCTATGTAAATCTAGTGCCTTTTCAAATGAGAGAAATTCAACACTGAGAAAGCTGTTACAGCACACCGGTGTTTGATATTTACTGACATTGTGGTATGTAATAGGATGGGTCTTATAAATTTAGACATGTTGTTGAAAGCAGAAAGACAGAACGTCTTGGCATAGTTCAGTGAAAAGTGGATCTAAACAGAAGAATCCACATGCAGAGAGACACATTCACCACCTAATAAATACACCTCCCCAAAAGATCTTCTTATCTTCCCTTCTTATAAAGGTTACCATAATGCAGATTCATTATCAGTCCCACTGGGTAGCATATAGCTTGGTAAGAAATTGCTTTTGTTAGCATGCTCATAGAAAGAGATTAGCTATTTCACCAGATCTCTTGGGGCTGTTTGAAATTTTGGGAATTCTCTCTGTAATTTAAAATGGAAGTTAAAGCCAATGTGAATAGACTAGGGAAAATCTCACAAATTATACCTCTCCATCTGGAAGTTTCTTCATCACTCGTTGCAAAAGCACAAGCTGAAATCGCATTTGTTACAGGCAGGAGAGATTTCATCAGTGATGATGCAATTATGTTTATATTAATGTTTTAATAACTAAGCATTTTGGTTGCAAAGAAAAATCTAAAATTTAAATGTCTGATAGGGTTTGGTTTTAATTTTTGGTCTTTAGGGACTTTGCATATTAGAATTTATCACCGAATCCATCTATTTACATTCTTTGGACTATGACTTTATCCTCTATGGAATGTGTGTAGGAGTCTAGTATCAACTGTATTTCAAGTTAGGGGATGAACAAGTGGGCATAGGAGCATAAGAGAAAGGAGTAGCTGCCTCCTTCTACCTACCCATCTACTCTGTCCTTTGCTATCATTCAAACATCCCTTCTCTGTGAATCTATGTTCCCATAGAGTGGAGTATGTACCTCAAGGACAACAATGTTTACGGAGCAATTACTATATGCCAGGCACTGTGTTAAATGCTTTATATAGGTGATCTCATTTAATCTTCCTAACACATGAGAAAGACAGGCAATTATTACTCCCAAAACAAAAATGAGCAGACTGAGGCTTGAGAAGTTAAATTCCAGTCCACTCCAGGCCTGCTCTCTACTCCGCTATGATACACTCCCTCTTGATCTCACTTATTTTCCCACCTCTCTTTCACATGCTCAGCTTATCTGTGTCCCTGTCTTCCTAACACAGCTGCCTCGTGAATCCCGAACCAGGACTAATATAGCAATCTGCTATCCCTCTGGATGACTGAGCATTGCTAAAGACTGTCCCATAGCTATGCAGATTGGTAGCCTTAATTACTGATGACTCTTAGTTACAAGCTTTACATTTAAGCCAGTTTATCTAGAAAGGGTGCTGAAGAAGTTCACATCATCACATTTATAGGAGGTCATGTCTCCAGTTAGTCCCAGGGATAACTGCAACCAGAGATTTCAAGCGTCTCCTTATATTATCTCTGATCTCCGAGGACACATTTTTCAGGATGTTTTCCTCCAGTTTCTTGGTCTAGATTCTTTCACACAGCTGAATTCACAGTGCCAAGCAGCAACCACACTCTGTGCTTCTAGCTCTACCACCAGAGATGGACTGAGATTAGCTTTCTTGATACCTGAGTTCCAAAATCCAAGAACGGGCTCTGAATGGGTCACCTTAATTTAAATAATGGGTGAAGAAACCTGTCAAGGGTAATATTAGCTAGTGATTAAGAATGTGTGAGATGCGAAACGAAACACCTGGGATTTAAAGCCTGGTCTGCGTATGACCAGGACAAGTTTAAAGCTGAGAAATTTCTTAGAACGGGGAGACTTTTTCAGATGAACAATTGAGGAGTGCTTGACAGACAATCACCAGATGCTTGCTATACAACCATGATCCCGGGATCCTGGGATCAAGTCCCGGGTTGGGCTCCCTGCTCAGCGGGAAGCCTACTTCTCCCTGTTCCACTCCCCCTGCTTGTGCTCTCTCTCTCTCTCTCTGTCAAATAAATAAGTAAATAAATAATTAAATCTTTAAAAAAAGAATATAATATTTAAATAATTTTATATTCTACCTCTTCTTTAATGAATTTCCTGAGAATCTCCTTTTTGCCTTCTTATTGAGACTGTCTTTTCCTCATTGCATATCCATTCCTCCTTTGTTGAAGATTATTTGACCATATAATTGTTTATTTCTGAGTTTTACGCTCTATTCCATTAATCTCTGTGTCTATTTTATGCCACCACCATACTGTTTCAATTACTATCACTTTTTAATGTAACTTGAAATCTGAAATTATGATACCTCCAATATTGTTATCCTTTTTTCAAGATTCCTCTAATTGAGGTCTTTTGTGGTTTCATACAAATTTTAGGGTTGTTTATTGGGCATTTGAATTTTCTTCTTCTATCAACTGTCTGTTCTTTGCCCATTAATATTTTTACCATTTATGTGTTTTCTTTTTGATGTATAGAATTCATTTAATTATTCTCAATACTAAACCTTTGGCAGTTATGTGTTGAAAATATATCACACCCCCGTCTGTTGCTTGCATTTTCACTTTCTTTGTGACAGTTTTTGATGAACACGCATTCTTAATTTTAATGTAGTCAAATTACTATTTTTTCTTTATAGATTTCTCATTTTGTGTCTTGCATAAGAAATTTTCCCTACTCTAAGAACACAGAATTATTCTCTAGGTTTTTTCCACAATTTAATATTTTTCTTTATACACTTAAGTCTTTAATAGAGTGGAAATTGATGGGTTGTTTTTTATTTTTTTAATTTTTTACTGTTATGTTAATCACCATACATTACATCATTAGTTTTTAATGTAGTGTTCCATGATTCATTGTTTGTGCATAACACCCAGTGCTCCACGCAGAACGTGCCCTCTTTAATACCCATCACCAGGCTAACCCATCCCCCCACCCCCTCCCCTCTAGAACCCTCAGTTTGTTTTTCAGAGTCCATAGTCTCTCATGGTTCGTCTCCCCCTCTGATATCCCCCCTTCATTCTTCCCCTCCTGCTATCTTCTTCTTTTTTTTCTAAACATATCTTGCATTATTTGTTTCAGAGGTACAGATCTGTGATTCATCACTCTTGCACAATTCACAGTGCTCACCATAGCACATACCCTCCCCAATGTCTATCACCCAGCCACCCGCTCCCTCCCACCCCCCACCACTCCAGCAAACCTCAGTTTCTTTCCTGAGATTAAAAATTCCTCATATCAGTGAGGTCATATGATACATGTCTTTCTCTGATTGACTTATTTCACTCAGCATAACACCCACCAGTTCCATCCATGTCGTTGCAAATGGAAAGATCTTATTCCTTTTGATGGCTGCATAATATTCCATTGTGGATATATACCACATTTTCTTTATCCATTCATCTGTCGATGGACAACTCGGCTCTTTGAACAGTTTGGCTATCGTGGACATTGCTGCTATAAACATTGGGGTGCACGTACCCCTTCAGATCCCTACATTTGTATCTTTGGGGTAAATACCCAGTAGTGCAATTGCTGGATCGTATGATAGCTCTATTTTCAACTTTTTGAGGAACCTCCATACTGTTTTCCAGAATGGCTGCACCAGCTTGCATTCCCACCAACAGTGTAGGAGGATTCCCCTTCCTCCACATCCCCGCAAACAACTGTCAATTCCTGACTTGTTAATTTTACCCATTCTGACTGGTGTGAGGTGGTATCTCATTGAGGTTTTGATTTGGATTTCCCTCATGCCGAGCGATGTTGAGCACTTTTTCATGTGTCTGTTGGCCATTTGGATGTCTTCTTTGTAAAAATGTCTGCTCATGTCTTCTGCCCATTTCTTGCTTGGATTATTTGTTCTTTGGGTGTTGAGTTTGATAAGTTCTTTGTAGATTTTGGATACTAGCCCTTTATCTGATATGTCATTTGCAAATATTTTCTCCCATTCTGTCAGTTGTCTTTTGGTTTTGTTGACTATTTCTTTAGCTGTGCAAAAGCTTTTTATCTTGACGAAATCCCAATAGTTCATTTTTGCCCTTCCTTCCCTTGCCTTTGGCGATCTTTCTAGGAAGAAGTTGCTGCGGCTGAGGTCGAAGAGGTTGCTGCCTGTGTTCTCCTTTAGGATTTTGATGGACTCCTATCTCACAGCTAGGTCTTTCAAACATTTGGAGTCTATTTTTGTGTGTGGTGTAAGGAAATGGTCCAGTTTCATTCTTCTGCATGTGGCTGTCCAATTTTCCCAACACCATTTGTTGAAGAGACTGTCTTTTTTCCATTGGACATTTTTTCCTGCTTTGTCGAAGATTAGCTGACCATAGAGTTGAGGGTCCATTTCTGGGCTCTCTAATCTGTTCCATTGATCTATGTGTCTGTTTTTGTGCCAGTACCATACTGTCTTGATGATGACAGCTTTGTAATAGAGCTGGAAATCCGGAATTGTGATGCCGCCAGCTTTGCTTTCCTTTTTCAACATTCCTCTGGCTATTCAGGGTTTTTTCTGGTTCCATACAAATTTTAGGATTATTTGTTCCATTTCTTTGAAAAAAGTGGATGGTATTTTGATGGGGATTGCATTGAATGTGTAGATTGCTCTAAGTAGCATTGACATCTTCACAATGTTTGTTCTTCCAATCCATGAGCATGGAAAGTTTTTCCATTTCTTTGTGTCTTCCTCAATTTCTTTCATGAGTATTTTACAGTTTTCTGAGTACAGATCCTTTGCCTCTTTGGTTAGATTTATTCCTAAGTATCTTATGGTTTTGGGTGCAATTGTAAATGGGATCGACTCCTTAATTTCTCTCTCTTCTGTCTTGTTGTTGGTGTATAGGAATGCCACTGATTTCTGTGCATTGATTTTATATCCTTCCACTTTACTGAATTCCTGTATGAGTTCTAGCAGTTTTGAGGTGGAGTCTTTGGGTTTTCCACATAAAGTATCATATCATCTGCAAGGAGTGAGAGTTTGACTTCCTCCTTGCCGATTTGGATGGTTTTGATTTCTTTTTGTTGTCTGATTGCTGTGGCTAGGACTTCTAATACTATGTTGAATAGCAGTGGTGATAGTGGACATCCCTGCCGTGTTCTTGACCTTAGGGGGAAAACTCTCAGTTTTTCCCCATTGAGAATGATATTCGCTGTAGGATTTTCATAGATGGTTTTTATGATATTGAGGTAGGTACCCTCTATCCCTATACTCTGAAGAGTTTTGATCAAGAAAGGATGCTGTACTTTGTCAAATGCTTTCTCTGCATCTATTGAGAGGATCATATGATTCTTGTTCTTTCTTTTGTTAATATAGTGTATCATGTTGATTGATTTGCGGATGTTGAACCAACCTTGCAGCCCAGGGATAAATCCCACTTGGTCATTGTGAATAATCCTTTTAATGTACAGTTGGATCCCATTGGCTAGTATTTTGGTGAGAATTTTTGCATCCATGTTCATCAAGGATATTGGTCTGTATTCTCCTTTTTGATGGGGTCTTTGTCTGGTTTGGAGATCAAGGTAATGGTGGCCTCATAAAATGAGTTTGGAAGTTTTCCTTCCATTTCTATTTTTTGGAACATTTTCAGGAGAATAGGTATTAATTCTTCTTTAAATGTTTGGTAGAATTCCCCTGGGAAGCCATCTGGCCCTGGGCTGTTGTTTCTTGGGAGATTTTTGATGACTGCTTCAATTTCCTTAGTGGTTATAGATCTGTTCAGGTTTTCTATTTCTTCCTGGTTCAATTTTGGTAGTTGATACATCTCTAGGAATGCATCCATTTCTTCCAGGTTATCTAATTTGCTGGCATAGAGTTGCTCAAAATATGTTCTTATAATTGTTTGTATTTCTTTGGTGTTGGTTGTGATCTCTCCTCTTTCATTCATGATTTTGTTGATTTGGGTCATTTCTCTTTTCTTTTTGATAAGTCTGGCCAGGCGTTTACCAATCTTATTAATTCTTTCAAAGAACCAGTTCCTAGTTTCGTTGATCTGTTCTACTGTTCTTTTGGTTTCTATTTCATTGATTTCTGCTCTGATCTTTATTATTTCTCTTCTCCTGCTGGGTTTAGGCTTTATTGGCTGTTCTTTCTCCAGCTCCTTTAGGTGTAGGGTTAGGTTGTGTATTTGACACCTTTCTTTTACTTGAGAAAGGCTTGTATTGCTATATACTTTCCTCTCAGGACAGCCTTTGCTGCATCCCAAAGATTTTGAAGAGTTGTGTTTTCATTTTCATTGGCTTCCATGAATTGTTTTAATTCTTCTTTAATTTCCTGGTTGACCCATTCATTCTTTAGTAGGATGCTCTTTAGCCTCCATGTATTTGAGTTCTTTCTGACTTTCCTCTCGTGATTGAGTTCTAGTTTCAAAGTACTGTGGTCTGAAAATATGCAGGGAATAATCCCAATCTTTTGGTACCTGTTGAGACCTGATTTGTGACCTAGGATGTGATCTATTCTGGATAATGTTCCATGGGCACAGAGAAGAATGTGTATTTCATTGCTTTGGGATGGAATGTTCTGAATATGTCTGTGAAGTCCATTTGGTCCAGTGTGTCATTTAAAGTCTTCATTTCCTTGTTGATCTTTAGCTTAGATGATCTGTCCATTTCAGTCAGGGGGGTGTTAAAGTCCCCCAGTATTATTATATTGTTGTCAATGTGTTTCTTTCCTTTTGTTATTAATTGGCTTATATAATTGGCTGCTCCCATGTTAGGGGCATAAATATTTATAATTATTAGATCTTCTTGTTGGATAGACCCTTTAAGTATGATATAGTGTCCTTCTTCATCTCTTCTTACAGTCTTTGTTTTAAAATCTAATTTGTCTGATATAAGGATTGCCACCCCAGCTTTCTTTTGGTGTCCATTAACATGGTAAATGGTTTTCCACCCCTTCACTTTCAATGTGGGGGTGTCTTTGGGTCTAAAATGAGTCTCTTGCAGACAGCATATCGATGGGTCTTGTTTTTTAATCCAATCTGATAGCCTGTGTCTTTTGATTGGGGCATTTAGCCCATTTACATTCAGGGTAACTATTGAAAGATATGAATTTGGTGCCATTGTATTGCCTGTAAAGTGACTGTTACTGTATATTGTCTGTATTCCTTTCTGGTCCATGCTGCTTTTAGGCTCTCCTTTTGCTTAGAGGATCCCTTTCAGTATTTCTTGTAGGGCTGGTTTCATGTTTGCAAATTCCTTTAGTTTTTGTTTGTCCTGGAAGCTTTTTATCTCTCCTTGTATTTTCAATGACAGCCTCGCTGGATATAGTATTCTTGGCTGCATATTTTTCTCGTTTAGTGCTCTGAATATATCATGCCAATCCTTTCTGTCCTGCTAGGTCTCTGTGGATAGGTCTAATGCCAATCTAATGTTTCTACCATTATAGGTTACATATCTCTTCTCCTGAGCTGCTTTCAGGATTTTCTCTTTGTCTCTGAGACTCGTAAGTTTTACTATTAGATGTCGGGGTATGGACTTATTTTTATTGATTTTGAGAGGGGTTCTCTGTGCCTCCTGGATTTTGATGCCAGTTTCCTTCCCCACATTAGGGAAGTTCTCTGCTCTAATTTGCTCCAATATACCTTCTGCCCCTCTCTCTCTTTCTTCTTCTTCTGGGATCCCAATTATTCTAATGTTGTTTTGTCTTATGGTATCAATTATCTCTCGAATTCTGCCCTCATGATCCAGTAGTTGTTTCTCTTTTTCTCAGCTTCTTTATTTTCCATCATTTGGTCTTCTACATTGTTGATTCTCTCTTCTGTCTCATTTATCCTAGCAGTTAGTGCCCCCATTTTTGATTGCACCTCATTAATAGCCTTTTTGATTTTGACTTGGTTAGATTTTAGTTCTTTTATTTCTCCAGAAAGGGTTTCTCTATACCTTCCATGCTTTTTTCAAGCCCAGCTAGTATCTTTAAAGTCAAGATTCTGAACTCTAGGTCCAACATCACACTAATGTCCATATTGAGTAGGTCCCTGGCAGATGGTACTACCTCTTGTTCTTTTTGTTGAGGTGATTTTTTTCGCCTTGTCATTTTGTCCAGAGGAGAATAGATGAATGAGAGAACAAAATGCTAACAGGTTAACAACTTACCCATTAAATATACTCTAATCAAATCAGAAAAGACCTGAAACCAGGGGAAAAGAAAGGGCAAGGAAGAAAAAAGAAAGAGAGGAAAAAAAAAGAAACAGATTAAAACAACCAAAAACAGAACAAAGCAAAACAAAACAAAAAAAAACAGAATATGATCAAATATGATCAGGCTGGTGCATAGCTCAGTGTCACACCCTAGATTTTGGGTGTATTTTAGTCTGTTAGAAGAAAGTGCCTCCTAAAATTTTAAAGAAAGAAAGACTTATATATGTACAAAATAAGGGTTGATATGATGAAGGGATGGAATATGACTGTAAAGATGAAAATTGTAAAAAATTTTAAAAAAGGAATTGATAAGAATATGTTTGAAAAAAGAAAGAAGATTAAAAAAAAGGAAAGAAAGAAAGAAAAAAAGGGGGGGAGAGAATGTGATCAGGCAGGAGACTAGAACAAAGCCATACACTAGAGATTTAGGGTATATTTTGATATGTTAGAAGAAACTGTATCTCAAAATTTTAAAGAGAGAACAACTTATATATATATATATCTGCCAAAAATAAGGGTAACTACTATGAAGGGACAGAATATGACTCTAAAAATGAAAAATAAAAATGTTTTTTTTTTAAAAAGGGATTGATAAGATATTGGTTGAAAAACGGAATAAGAAAAATTAAAAAAAAAAAACAGTTAAAAAAATTAACTTTGAAAGACTAATGAATCATGGTAAAAAGGCCATGAATTCTATGTGCAGTATTCCCCTAGCGCTGGAGTTATGCCGTTCTCATTGATCGGTAAACTTGGTCTTGGCTGCTTGTTCTTGCTAATCTTCTGGGGGAGGGGCCTGTTGCTCTGGTTCCCAAATGTCTTTGCCGGAGGCGGAATTGCCCCGCCCTTTCCGGTCCGAGCTAAGCAATCTGCTCGGGTTTGCTCTCGGGAGCTTTTGTTCCCTGCAAGGTCCTCATACAGCGTTGGAGGACGACAGTGAAAATGGCGGGCTCCCAATCTCTGCCCTGGAGGAGCCGAGAACTCAGGGCCCCGCTCCTCAGTGCACCCCCAGAGAAAAGCAGTCACTCCTGTCTCCCCGTTCTCTGGCCACTCTCCGTGCTCACCCAGCCTGTGACCGAGCGTTTCTATCTTTGGCACCCGACTCAGTGTGGAGTCTCCAAACCCAGGAGATCCCTGGGGTGCGCTCCCGCGCTGCTCCTCCTGGGGGAGGAAGGGGAGTCTCCCTGGATCTGCCGCTTGTTGGGTCCCTGCTGGAGGAGCAGTGGTCCGACTGTTTTGCCGATCACAGTTTATGGCAACCCCCAGCTGAGAGCCTGCGCCTCGGCTCTCTCTCTGCAGCCAGCTTCCCTGCTCTGATACCTGGGAGCTCTGCCGCACTCAGGCACCCCCAGTCTTTCTGTGACCCCGAGGGTCCTGAGACCACACTGTCCCGCGAGGGTTCCACCCGCCGCTTAGCCACTGGAGCGACGTCCCTCAGTGGAGCCGACTTCTAAAAGTTCTGATTTTGTGCTCCACGACTCTATCACTTGCCAGGAGCGGCTGATGAAGGCCCCCTCCCCCTCCATTTATCATCCCGAATATCACCTTGGATTCACTTCTCCGCATGTCCTACCTTCCAGAAAGTGGTCACTTTTCTGTTCAGAGAGTTGTTGCTATTCTTTCCTTCGATCTCCTGTTGAGTTCGTAGGTGTTCAGAATGGTTTGATCCCTATCCAGCTGAATTCCTGAGACCAGATGAAATCCAGATCTCCTACTCCTCCACCATCTTGCTCCCAGAAATTGATGGGTTTAACAGCAGAGATAGTGGGGTAGAGAGAGGTGAGCTAAAGTGCTATTACTGGCATCTAGTATGTAGAGGCCAGAAATGTTGCTAAATATACTACAACGCACAGGATGGCCCCTTACAACAAAGAATTATCTGAGCCAAAATATCAATAGCTATGCTAAGTTTGAGGAATCCTTGGAGTAGTGGTTTGTGTAATACAACTGTAGTCACTATTATTAAGCACTTTGTGTGTGCTTTAAAAAAAAGTATACTGTACAATTGTAGATTTAATTGGTTTCTGTATTCTATGTGCTTCTTTAAGTTAATCATGTTAAGTTTGTGTTCAAGCTTTCATAATCTTACTGGTTTTTTGAATACATGATTCATCATTATTGAGAGAACTGTGCTAAAATCTCCCAGCCCATGGATTGATCTCATTGTTATAGTTTTTTTTTAAATTAATTTATTTTTTTGATTCATTGTTTGCATATAACACCCAGTGCTCCATTCAATACGTGCCCTCTTTAATACTTATCACCAGGCTAACCCATCCCCCCACCCCCCAAAACCCTCAGTTTGTTTCTCAGAGTCCACAGTCTCTCATGGTTCGTCTTCCCTTCCGATTTCCTTCATTTTTCATTTCCTACTATTTTTTTTTTTTACATATAATGTATTATTTGTTTCAGAGGTACAGGTCTGTGATTCATCAGTCTTACACAATTCACAGCGCTCACCATAGCACATACCCTCCCCAATGTCTATCACCCAGCCACCCCAACCCTCCCACCCCCCACCACTCCAGCAACCCTCAGTTTGTTTCCTGAGATTAAGAATTCCTCATATCAGTGCGATCAAATGATACATGTCTTTCTCTGACTGACTTATTAGCTTAGCATAATATCCTCTAGTTCCATCCATGATGTTGCAAAAGGCAAGATTCATTTTTCTTGATGGCTGCATAATATTTCATTACACACACACACACAGACACACACACACACAGACACACACACACACACACCACATCTTCTTTATCCATTCATCTGTTGGTGGACATCTTGGCTCTATCCATAGTTTGGCTCTTGTGGACACTGCTACTATAAACATTGGGGTGCATGTGCCCCTTCAGATCACTACATTTGTATCTTTGGGGTAAATACCCAGTAGTGCAAATGCTGGGTCATAGGGTAGCTCAATTTTCAACTTTTTGAGGAACCTCCATACTGTTTTCCAGAGTGGCTGCACCAGCTTGCATTCCCACCAACAGTTTAGGAGGGTTCCCCTTTCTCTGCATCCTTGCCAACATCTGTCGTTTCCTGACTTGTTAGTTTTAGCCATTCTGACTGGTGTGAGGTGGTATCTCATTGAGGTTTTGATTTGGATTTCCCTGATGCCGAGCGGTGTTGAACACTTTTTCATGTGTCTGTTGGTCATTTGGATGTCTTCTTTGGGAAAATGTCTGTTCATGTCTTCTGCCCATTTCTTGCTTGGATTATTTGTTCTTTGGGTGTTGAGTTTGAAAAGTTCTTTACAGATTTTGGATACTAGCCCTTTATCTGATATGTCATTTGCAAATATCTTCTCCCATTCCTTCCGTTGTCTTTTGATTTTGTTGACTGTTTCCTTTGCTGTACAAAAGCTTTTTATCTTGATGAAGTCCCAGTAGTTCATTTTTGCCCTTGCTTCCCTTGCCTTTGTCGATGTTTCTAGGAAGAAGTTGTTGCGGCTGAGGTCGAAGAGGTTGCTGCCTGTGTTCTCCTCTAGGATTTGATGGGCTCCTGTTTCCCATTTAGGTCTTTCATCCATTTTGAGTCTATTTTTGTGTGTGGTGTAAGGAAATGGTCCAGTTTCATTCTTCTGCATGTGGCTGTCCAATTTTCCCAACACCATTTGTTGAAGAGACTGTCTTTTTTCCACTGGACATTCTTTCCTGCTTCATCGAAGATTAGTTGACCATAGACTTGAGGGTCCATTTCTGGGCTCTCTAATCTGTTCCATTGATCTATGTGTCTGTTTTTGTGCCGGTACCATACTGTCTTGATGATGACAGCTTTGTAATAGAGCTTGAAGTCCAGAAATGTGATGCCACCGACTTTGCTTTTCTTTTTCAACATTCCGCTGGCTACTCGGGGCTTTTTCTGGTTCCATACAAATTTTAGGATTATCTGTTCCATTTCTTTGAAAAAAGTGGATGGTATTTTGATAGGGATTGCATTAAATGTGTAGATTGCTCTAGGTAGCATTGACATCTTCACAATATTTGTTCTTCCAATCCATGAGCATGGAAAGTTTTTCCATTTCTTTGTGTCTTCCTCAATTTCTTTCATGAGTATTTTATAGTTTTCTGAGTACAGATTCTTTACCTCTTTGGTTAGATTTATTCCTAGGTATCTTATGGTTTTGGGTGCAATTGTAAATGGGATTGACTCCTTAATTTCTCTTTCTTCTGTCTTGTTGTTGGTGTATAGGAATGCCACTGATTTCTGTGCATTGATTTTATATCCTGCCACTTTACTGAATTCCTGTATGAGTTCTAGAAGTTTTGGGGTGAAGTGTTTTGGATTTTCCACATAAAGTATCATATCATCTGCAAAGAGTGAGAGTTTGACTTCTTCTTTGCCGATTCGTACTATGTTGAATAGCAGTGGTGATAGTGGACATCCCTGCCGTGTTCTTGACCTTAGGGGGAAAACTCTCAGTTTTTCCCCATTGAGAATGATATTCGCTGTGGGTTTCTCATGGATGGCTTTTATGATATTGAGATATGTACCCTCTATCCCTACACTCTGAAGAGTTTTAATCAAGAAAGGATGCTGTACTTTGTCAAATGCTTTTTCTGTGTCTATTGAGAGGTTCATATGGTTCTTGTTCTTTCTTTTATTAATGTATTGTGTCACATTGATTGATTTGCGGATGTTGAACCAACTTTGCAGCCCAGGAATAATTCCCACTTGGTCGTGTTGGATAATCCTTTTAATGTACTTTTGGACCCTATTGGCCAGTGTTTTGATGAGAATTTTTGCATCCAATGTCATCAAGGATATTGGTCTGTAATTCTTTTTGATGGGGTCTTTGTCTGATTTTGGGATCAAGGTAATTGTGGCCTCATAAAATGAGTTTGGATGTTTTCCTTCCATTTCTATTTTTTGGAACAGTTTCAGAAGAACAGGTATTAATTCTTCTCTAAATGTTTGGTAGAATTCCCCTGGGAAGCCATCTGGCCCTGCGCTCTTCTTTGTTGGGAGATTTTGGATGACTGCTTCAATTTCCTTAGTGGTTATGGGTCTGTTCAGGTTTTCTATTTCTTCCCGGTTCAGTTTTGGTAGTTTCTACATCTCTAGGAATGCATCCATTTCTTCCAGATTATCTAATTTGCTGGCATATAGTTGCTCATAATATGTTCTTAGAATTGTTTGTATTTTTTTTTGGTGTTGGTTGTGATCTCTCCTCTTTCATTCATGATTTTGTTGATTTGGGTCATTTCTCTTTTCTTTTTGGTAAGTCTGGCCAGGGGTTTATCAATCTTATTAATTCTTTCAAAGAACCAGCTCCTAGGTTCATTGACCTGTTCTACTGTGCTTTTGGTTTCTATTTCATTGATTTCGGCTCTGATCTTTACCATTTCTCTTATCCTGCTGGGTTTAGGGTTTACTTGCTGTTCTTTCTCCAACTCCTCTAGGTGTAGGGTTAGGTTGTGTATTTGAGACCTTTCTTGTTTCTTGAGAAAGGCTTGTATTGCTATATACTTTCCTCTTAGGACTGCCTTTGCTGCATGCATCCCAAAGATTTTGAACAGTTGTGCTTTCATTTTCATTGGTTTCCATGAATTTTTTAAATTCTTCTTTTAATTTCCTGGTTGACCCATTCATTCTTTAGTAGGATGCTCTTTAGCCTCCATGTATTTGAGTTCTTTCTGACTTTCCTCTCGTGATTGAGTTCTAGTTTCAAAGCATTGTGGTCCGAAAATATGCAGGGAATGATCCCAGTGTTTTGGTACCAGTTGAGACCTGATTTGTGACCTAGGATGTGAACTATTCTGGGGAATGTTCCATGGGCACTAGAGAAAAATGTGTATTCTGTTGCTTTGGGATGGAATGATCTGAATATATCTGTGAAGTCCATTTGGTCCAGTGTGTCATTTAACGTCTTCGTTTCCTTGTTGATCTTTTGCTTAGATGATCTGTCCATTTCAGTGAGGGGGGTGTTAAAGTCCCCTACTATTATTGTATCGTTGTCAATGTGTTTCTTTGTATTTGTTATTAATTGCCTTATATAATGGGCTGCTCCCATGTTAAGGGCATAGATATTTACAATTATTAGATCTTGTTGGATAGACCCTTTAAGCATGATATAGTGTCCTTCTTCATCTCTTATTCTAGTCTTTGATTTAAGATCTAATTTGTCTGATATATGGATTGCCACCCCAGCTTTCTTTTGGTGTCCATTAGCATGGTAAATTGTTTTCCACCCCTCACTTTCATTCTGGAGGTGTCTTTGGGTCTTAATGAATCTCTTGCAGACAGCATATTGATGGGTCTTGTTTTTTTATCCAATCTGGTACCCTGTGTCTTTTGATTGGGGCATTTAGCACATTTACATTCAGGGTAACTATTGAAAGATATGAATTTGGTGCCATTGTATTGCCTGTAAGATGACTGTTACTGTGTATTGTCTGTGTTCCTTTCTGGTCTATGTTACTTTTAGGCTCTTTCTTTGCTTAGAGGACCCCTTTCAGTATTTCTTGTAGGGCTGGTTTCATGTTTGCAAATTCTTTTAGTTTTTGTTTGTCCTGGAAGCTTTTTATCTCTCCTTGTATTTTCAATGACAGCCTCGCTGGATATAGTATTCTTAGCTGCATAGTTTTCTCATTTAGTGCTCTGAATATATTTTGCCATTCCTTTCTGTCCTGCCGGGTCTCTGTGGATAGGTCTGTTGCCAATCTAATGTTTCTACCATTGTAGATTACAGCCCTCTTGTCCTGAACTGCTTTCAGGATTTTGTCTTTGTCTCTGAGACTTCTAAGTTTTACTATTAGATGTCAGGGTGTTGACCTATTTTTATTGATTTTGTGGGGAGTTCTCTGTGCCTTCTGGATTTTGATGCCTGTTTCCTTCCCCAATTAGGGAAGTCCTCTGTTATAATTTGTTCCAATATAACTTATGTCCCTCTATCTCTCTTCTTCTTCTTCTTCTGGGATCCCAATTATTCTAATATTGTTTTGTCTTACGATATCACTTATCTCTCGAATTCTGCCCTCGTGATCCAGTATTTGTTTCTCTTCTTCTCAGCTTCTTTTTTCTCCATCATTTGGTCTTTTATATCACTAAATCTCTCCTCTGCCTCATTTATCCTAGCAGTTAGAGTCTCCATTTTTGATTGCACCTCATTAATAGCCTTTTTGATTTCGACTTGGTTAGATTTTAGCTGTTTTATTTCTCCAGAAAGGTTTTCTCTAGTATCTTCAATGCTTTTTTCAAGCCCAGCTAGTATCTTTATAACCGTCATTCTGAACTCTAGTTCCAACATCTTACTAATGTCCATATTGATTAGGTCCCTGGCAGTTGATACCGCCTCTTGTTCTTTTTTTGAGGAGAGTTTTTCCATCTTGCCATTTTGTCCAGAGGAGAATAGATAAATCAGAGAACAAAATGCTAACAGGGTAACAACGACCCCAGAAAAATATACACTAAACAAATGAGAAGATGCCTGAAACCAGGGGAAAAGAAAGGGAAAGAAAGAAAAAAGAAAAAAAAAAGAAAAAGAAAAAGAAGAAAAAGATATGATCAAATATGATCAGGGTAGTGAAAAGATCAGTGCCATACACTAGATTTTGGGTATATTTTGGTCTGTTAGAAGAAATTGCTCCCCAAAATTTTATAGAAAGAAAAACTTATATATGTACAAAAATAGGGGTAAATATGATGAAGGGATGGAATATGAGTGTAAAGATGAAAATTTTAAAAGATTGTATAAAAGGAATTGATAAGGTAAGAAGTTGGTTGAAAAAAGAAAGAAGAGAATTAAAATAAAAAGGGAGAGAATGTGATCAGGAAGGAGACTAAAACAAAGCCATACCCTAGAGATTTAGGGTATATTTTGGTCTGTTAGAAGAAACTGTATCCCAAAATTTTAAAGAGAGAAAAACTTATATATACACCAAAGATAAGGTTAACTACAATGAAGGGATAGAATATGACTCTAAAAATTAAAAATAAAAATGTTTTTTTTTTAAAGGGATTGATAAGATGTTGGTCGAAAAAGGGAAAAAGAAAAAATCAAAAAAAATAGAAAAAGAAAAAAAGAAAATCAAAAAAATTAACTTTGAAAGACTAAAGAATCATGGGGAAAAAAGCCATGAATTCTATGTGCTGCATTCCCCTAATGCTGGAGTTCTACCGTTCTCTTTGATAGGTAAACTTGGTCTTGGCTGGCTGTTCTTACTGATCTTCTGGGAGAGGGGCCTGTCACAGTGGTTCTCAAATGTTTTTGCCCAAGGAAGAATTTCCCTACCCTTGCCGGGGTCCGGGCTAAGTCTCTGCTCAGGTTTGCTCTCGGGAGCTTTTTTTCCCTGCAAGCTCTCTGTACATCTCTGGAGGATGACAGTGAAAATGGCGGCCTCCCAATCTCCACCCTGGAGGAGCCGAGAACCCAGGGCCCCACTCCTCAGGGCACCCCCAGAGAAAAGCAGTCAATCACTCCCATCTCCCCAGTCTCCAGCCACAATCCATGCTCACCCGGCCGGTGATCAAGCATTTCTATCTCTGGCACCTGACCCCGTGTGGAGTCTCCAAACCCAGCAGATCCCTGCAGTGTACTCCTGTGCCACTCCTCCTGGGGGAGAAAGGGGGTCTCCCCGGATGTGCCGCTTTTTGGGTCCCTGCTGGGAGAGCAGTGGCCCGACTGTGCCATGGATCATGGTTTATGGCAACCCTGAGCTGAAAGCCCACTCCTTGGCTCTGTCTCTGCAGCTGGCTTCCCTGCTCCAATACCTGGGAGCTCTGTGGCACTCAGGCAACCCCAGTCTTTCTGTGACCCTGAGGGTACTGAGACCACACTGTCCCACGAGGGTTCCACCCACCACTTAGCCACTGGAGTGATGTCCCTCAGCAGGGCCGACTTCTAAAAGTTCTGATTTTGTGCTCTGCTGCTCTATCACTTGCCGGTAGCGGCTGATGGAGGCCCCCTCCCTCCACAGTCTATCTTCCCAAATATCACCTCGATTCACTTCTCCGCACGTTCTACCTTCCAGAAAGTGGTTGCTTTTCTGTTTAGAGAGTTGCTGCTATTCTTTTCTTCAATCTTCCATTGAGTTAGTAGGTGTTCAGAATGGTTTGATCCCTATCCAGCTGAATTCCTGGGACCGGATGAAATTGAGTTCTCCTATTCCTCCACCATCTTGCTCCTCCTCTCTCATTTTTATAGTTTTTATAGTTCTGTCAACTCTTGCCTTAAATAGTTTGAGGCATATCAAAGTGCCAGGAACCAGCCGGAAGTTGGAAGACCAAATCTGGACCAATTTCAGCATGAAAATAAAGAATGATACATAGATTGTAATTATTTAAATAAATAAAATAATAAATACATAATTTGGGAAAAAGAAAAAGCTTCTTCTTACAATGGAATGACAATTTGTAAATGTAGAAGGAATAATGGATTGCTATTGGCAGCCATCACAGTGCTGATTAATTCAGATGAGTCAGGAATGGATATTAAAAGCAAGAGAAGAAAATACAAAATGTAAAAGGTAGACAAATAAAATCACAAAAAGAGATGATAGGTATAAATAAAAAAATATTAGTGATTCCAATACCCCTGCTGCCTCAGCTGTCTACTCAGCCAACCCTAGCCCCACCACCATTCTCTGAGCCTCACTGTGTTCTTGATCCACAGCCCCAGCAGTCTCTGACACTCCTTTGGACCCCAAACACACCACCACTTTTTTGATTTCCCTCCATTTTTTCCTCCTTGGCTGTGTTCCACAAGAAAAGAAAGGAAGGGAAGAGGACAAAGGCAGCAAAATGCTCAAATGTGAAGCTAAAGTTGATCTGAATATGTAAATGCCCTCACACTGAAGCAGGTTTCAGTGCTCTGCTTCTATCTCAAATTTCTGCTTTTCATATACTTATCGGTCTCAGAACATCTTACTTTCTTTTTTTTTTTAAAGATTTATTTGTTTTATTTGAGAGAGAGAGTGTGCACATGCAAGCAAGGAGAGGGGCGGAGGGAGATGGAGAGAGAGAATCCTCAAGCAGATTCAATCCTAGGACCCTGAGATCATGACCTGAGCTGAAGTCAAGAGTCGGATACTCAACCCACTGAGCCACCCAGGCCCCAGAACACCTTGCTTTCTTACCAGCTAATTGATATGTTTAAGAAAAATTAAACATTATTTTATCCAGAGTTTTTAGTTTTTTTTTTTTTTTTTTCCTTAAAGAGTTGGTCTGGGGACTTGGTTCTTTATAATGTCAGAGACGGAGGCTGGAAGTAAACATTTATATGTGATTGCTGAGGTTTTAACATTTTAGCCAAATGAATGAATTTTAACAGTCTAAACTTCTGGTTTCTTAAAATTGGAAAGGGAGTTCTAGATTAAGTGACTTTTCCAAGGACCATAATAATAATTTAAGATGACAATCTGGCTTTTTCATGACTCCTGACTTCCACACTAGTCCTCTTCCTATTTTAACTGTGAAAACAAGCAAACAGGGATATAATTACTAGGAGGAGGGAAATAAGAGTAAGAAATTATCCAGGATTTTCTACTTCAACTGGACCAGGCTAACTTTGTTTGATTTGCCTGTTATTTTTCCTTATACTACTTTATTAGAAGAAAGTGTTCTTATGCTAGAAGTAAAGATTGAAATCACCGATTGAATAGATGTGATATTTCTCTGCAGATACAAACTCTGCTTTCTCAGGCATCTTATTTCCTTATCCTATGACTTTTTGTGACTTTTTGTGACTTTTTGTGTTCTCTATGTCATCTTTTTTTTCCCAAATATTATCCTTATTTTCCAAAATTTCTCAATTAGACAATTACAAGGTCATATGGTCAAACTTTCTATGTAATAAAGTGATAGATGTCTAGTTAAAATATTCCACCTGAGACTACATGTAACTCATACTTCCCAACATAATTTTTATAATTTTAAACATTTTTTAAAAGATTTATTATTTATTTATTTATTTATTTGAGAGAGAGTGAGAACAGGGGGAGGGGCAGAGAGAGAGGGAGAGAGAGAATCCTCAAGTAGACTCTCTGGTGAGAATGAAGCATTGAGCCTGGGGCTTAGTCCCAGGACCCTGAGATCATGACCTGGGCCAAAATCAAGAATCAGATGCTCAATCGACTGAGCCACCCAGGTGTCCCTATAATTTTTTATAATTTAAAAATATATCTGCATTTTATTCACAGGATGTGAGAATGAGTCATACTGTGGTAGATCTGCAGGCATTCCTTCCTGCCCCTCTTCCTACCTCCCAGAATTGCGTCAGTATCCTTACTCAGGTACTCTGGAGTACTACACGGACTTAGTGGTACAGAGAATCTTGGCATTCTTATTTGGAATGCTAAGGCAGAAGTGTAAGTTCTCACTTTCTCTGTGGGGGGCAGTGGGAGAATGTGGTCCTGATTGTTTCTGGCAGATATTCTGCAGTTCTGTTGGACAGCTGACTTGAGATGAAGCAGATATCCCAGAAAGCAGAGTCGAAAGAAGGAGTCGTTACTAAATCCAGCAACCATGGAGTCTATCCTATCTCTGGACTTCCAATCACCGGGGTTAATAACCCCACCATGTTGTTTGTGCTTTCTAAGTGCACGGGTGTACGCACCCTGCCCGCAAACAACAGCAACATTACAGAAAAAAGCAGAAGAGAATGAAAGCAAACCAGCAAAGGGTAAAAATCATGAGAAAAATTTGACCATGACTGAAGATAAGAATTAGAGCAAGGATATCCATGCTTTGTAAAATTCAGTCAAATCTTAACAAATCTTTATGAAAATAGGCTATATGATATTTTTTGTCAAAAAATAGATAATGATTAAAAATAGCTGATTAACTTTTCCAAAGTATGCATTAAAGGAGCAGCACAATAGCACTTTCAAAGCTATTCAGGCAAATTTACCCATTTAGGAGTTCACAATTAGAAGCTTAGTATCAATCATCAATATACTTTGGTCACATCACTAATACTAAATTTAGAAGTCTAAGTTTTTCTTGTTTACTTTAAAGTGTATTTAGTTAGGGCACAGTTATTTTTTTTATTCTATATGGAAAGTGTCTGTAGGCATTTTTTTGGAAGACAAGGAACTCTAAGAGACAAGGTATATATATATATATTTTAAAGATTTTATTTATTCATTTGAGACACAGAGATACAGAGAGAGAAAGCATGAGCAGGGAGAGAGGCAGAGGGAGAAGCAGGCTCCTCGCTGAGCCAGGAGCCCGATGTGGGGCTCAATCCCATGACCCTGGGATCATGATCTGAGCCGAAGGCAGATGCTTAACCATCTGAGCCACCCAGGTGCCCCGAGACAAGGTATATTTAAGCTGTGCCCAGACATTCTCCACATAGCCAGAAATATTAGGGCAGTCTTTTTTACTTAAAAAAAAAACAATCTTGACGTGTAAAAGGCAGTAAAAAAGACAAATACTGTATGATTCCACTTATATGAGGTATCTAGAGTAGGCAAATTCATGGAGACAGAAAGGTAAGTAGAGGTTACCAGAGACTGAGGAGAACGGAGAACAGGGTCACAGTTTAATGGGTACAAGTTTTCTGTTTGGGAAGATCAAGGAGTTCTGAAAACAGATAGTGGAAATTGTTGCACAACATTGTGAATGTACTTAACGCCACTGAAGTGTACCCTGAGAAATGGTAAGTTGTATGCTATGTATATTTTACCACAACAACCCTTGATAGCACACAATTTGATGTACAAATTCAATTATAAATGCTTCCATTTTTCCCCAAAGAGTGATAGTCTACGGGAGGTGGCCCATGAGACAAACAGAAAGTGGGTGAGGGTTTAGGAAAGACCAGGAGAAGCAATGTGTGTATGGGTCAGGACATGGTTCTCTCTCTCCCTCTCTCTCTCTCTTTTTAAAAATGTTGTACTGTGTTCGTTAATGTACAGAAAGTAATGTCCCTGTCCAACTGACATAACTTCAAAGCAACTTAATTTAAAAAATTTTAGATAATAATATCTACATCCTAAAATAGAATGTGGTCCTTTGGCAATAATGAATCACCAGATAAGAGAAAATATTAACTTCAACCTGGAGACAATCTGTCTACTCATTTAAGGTGTGAATTCTGTGTTAAAGCACTGCCACATAACTCTTCAGCTTAGGCTGGGCATTCTTTTATAATGGAGATTTTCCTGTTTTGTGAGGCGTCACACATACACCCAACTGTGTAAGGGACTGCTAGAATATGCCCTTTAAGTTGAGTAGAAGCCCTCAGACTTCATTCCACCAATATATCATCTCTCATTTTCATATGATAATAGCACCGTACATTTATTGAATTCTTGCTGCATGCAGATACTCTGCTAAATGTTTTAAGTATTTCATCTCATTCTACCCTCATAACAACTGTAGGAAGTAAGTTCTAGTTTTACTCCTAAATGTTTTCATTTTTATAAAGATTTTTTAGCTTTCACTAAAAAAAAAAAAAAAAAAGCAGCTGTGTAGATCTCTTCAAAGAGTTTCTGTGACCTAGGCATCTGATTGCACTAAAGCAAGCTCAGTCTCCATTTTCTGCTTCATCTTCTTCAAAATAACCTGTAAACTGGTAATGTTTACATTACTGGTAAAATGGACATAAGTGTGAAGAAAATTCATAATCTCGATCACTTCCCCAAAACATAATGTAATGAACCTCACTTTCAAAGTTCACAAGCACAGATCCTCTTGATGCAGTGAAAATTGAGCTCACTTCATTTTTTTTATTTCAATAAACTATTGAGATCTCCTATTGTATTTCTTTTATAATAAGCCCCTTATCTATGACAAATTATCTCAGTTTTCCACATGGAGACTAAAATCCTTAACTTTCTTGCCAGCAATGATTATTTTCCACTTGTTCAAATATATTAGTTAATTCGGACTTAATATTACTATTCTTATTTCTAAAAATGCCTAGTTTTTATCATGTGGTTTATAGGGCACATATGAGACCCAATTAGATTGGAGGAAACAGCTTTCTATTTCCAATCAGGCTCAGAGTCACAAAACACAAAGGTAAAATCATTCTGATTTGTAAGTATTTTTCTGCATATACTTATTTCACATTCCTCTCTCTATATGATTACATAATATAGATTCATGAGAAAGGATAAATGCAGGATTCAAGAAACTCAGATGATTTCAAATTAGCATACTTCACTCAACCATTGAGAGTGTTGGCACCAGTTTCTCTGTATTTCTTTATGTTCCCTTGTCATTACTGGATATTTAGATCTACACAAATATATAAGTAAGTTTCTGACTCACTCTGATTAGTCTGTGCCACTTTATCTCTACTGTAGTTAAAGATCTTCCTTTGAAGTTCTCACTTTCAGTTCCCGTAACCTGTAACCTCCCAACGTGTTGTTCTGTTAAATCTGCCTGGCTTTCTCTCCGTCATGTTAAACCGGATGCAGTGGGGAAAGCTTCCTGAGAATACCAGCTACTAAGCCCTTCAAACCCCCTTCTTTAATATTGCCCCTCAAGCAATAAGCTTTGTTTCCTCCAGGAGTAGTTAGCTCAGCGTACACTCACTGTTCTAGTAGTATGTGGCCCTTAGCGCTAAACATCTTCACGACTTTCCAGGACAACAGACACTTTTTAGTACTACCTTTTATGTATTAAAGAGGACATGACCAGGGCGCCCGGATGGCTCAGCTGGTTAAGCAATTGCCTTCGGCTCAGGTCAGGATCCCAGGATTCTGAGTTGGAACCCCGCGTGGGGCTCCCTGCTCAGCAGGGAGTCTCCTTCTCCCTCTCCCTTTGCCCCTCCCCCCACTCATGTTCTCTCTCACCCACTCTGCTCTCTCTCTCTCGCTCAAATCAATAAACTAAATACATAAATAGGACATCACCACAAATGATAATAAATAAATAAATAGGATATCACCATTAGAATTTATTTTTTTAAAGATTTTATTTATTTATTTGAGAGAGAGAATGAGATAAAGAGAGAGAGAGCACGAGAGGGGGAGGGTCCGAGCGAGAGGCAGACTCCCTGCTGAGCAGGGAGCCCGATGCGGGACTCGATCCCGGGACTCCAGGACCATGACCTGAGCCGAAGGCAGTCGCTTAACCAACTGAGCCACCCAGGAACCCTTACCGTTAGAATTTAAAAACAAAAGCTAAATTTATGTCAAAGAATAGAAAAACAGAAAAAAGATACCTCTCTTGCCCACCCACATTTTGTTATCAGTCAAATTAAAACAATCATTAAAGTTACTTATTTTAAAACATTTGATATGCAATCCACCGTGCCCACCCAGACTAGAATTTGCAGGGTGGTGGAATATTACACATTTAATATCTCAGTAATCATAACTATTAAAATAATCATACCACTTTGTACTTACTGAGTACCTTTCATCCGAGAATCTCAACGCCCTCTCTAAACATTAATTAGTTCTCCTAATACTTCTACCAGCTAAATAAATATCATCATCCCATCCCCCTGCTGAGGAAACCAACAGCCCTGGTTGTGAGCAGCCCCAGGCTATTCCGGAAGGCGGTGGCAATTCTGAGGGCGCTATCCCACTGAACAAAATTCCCGCCTTGTGCCTTCCTCTTTTGTTATCTTACGTTCATTCTAAGCAGGCGGAGTTCCCAGAGAACTGTTTTAAAATCGTCAATGAGCTGTAAAATAATTTTAAGAATATACGTAAATCCCCAGGGAAACTAATAAAACTCGGACCACGGGAATAGGATTGCCTGTGAGCATTTCCCTGACATGCATCTCTAAATCTTTGTTCCCCAAATGTCACAACAAATAAGAGTGAAGTCTATAATCAATTTGTACCTGCCATGATTCTTCTCCAAGTTTTCATAATTAAGCCGCATGGCTGTGTTTTACTTTCCATACTTGTTCAGTTTCCTTGTAGTGTTTCGCGTAGAAAAGTTTAACTCTCCAGATGATTCAATTTCTTTTAAATTGAGCTGTTGTAGATAAAAACTGAAAATATCTGCATTCATTCCTTCTACGCTTATGATGCTGAAAACTTTAAACACAGTCAAATTTACATGGAAAAAAACCCCCTTGGGCTTTTGAGATGAAGCTTTTGCTTTATTCTTTCTCAATCTGCCTTGGCATTCTAGTCACCACTTACTTTTACACCATTTTTAGGTGATTTTTTTTCTATTTTATACTTACGTGGAGCTAAGTAATTTTTCACTTTAGTTGTGGATTTTCATTGTGAATAAATGTCCACTCCAAATGTGGCCTTGCTCACCATATTCACTTACACCACACAAAATTTTACGTATACATTAATTATAAGACAGAATTTTGGGGAGTCAGGCAATTATGTCCCAGACAAAAATTTATAGTACCAGAACAGTATAGACAGTGTCAGAGATATTCAAATCCTATAAACCAATTCGGAACTAGTTATGCCAATGGTTTCTGAATGTTAATTATAGAGACTGGGAGCTCCTAATGTTAAGTTAGAGTCCTTTAAATAGATAATATTAAGTTTGGTTCCAGACCATCTACTTACCCAAGTCTAGAAATTCAAGAGAGTTGGACGATAAAAGTGACCTGTGTTTGCTGTTCTTTTAATAATTTGCTGATATGCTAAAGCTATGCAAGTAAATTCATTTTTATTTAAAGCATGTGAACTTTGTCTTATAAATTTTTATCACATTACCCACCATCTTCACATTTTGGCTCCAATGAAACATGTCTCATCTTTTGCCTACTTTTCTACAATTTTCTTACTTCTCTTATTTATCTTCTACCCATTTTGCTGTTCTGTTTCCTAAAGGCTCACCACCAAACAGTTGTTTGAGAATATCCTCCACCAAGTAATGTGGATCCAAAATATTTTTATCCCTATGTAATGAGATTTATGTTGGTTTTTCTAAACCCCAATGATGTTATCTAATTAGATTGCTTGTCATAATCATTAACATAGCTCTTGTATTTAAGAAGTAACCCAATTTTAGCAGCCAGAGCTACCATTTTCTTCTAATTGAGCATTCTTTCCATTTATGTGTACAGAGCTGTGGTTTTTTTTTTGTTGTTTTTTTTTTACTTTGACGCCTGTGTTTTCTGGATTTCCTTTTTTTTTTTTTTTTTTTTGAGTAGGCTCCATGCCCAGCATGGAGCCCAGTGCGGGGCTTGAAATCTTGACACCAAGAGGGAGACCTGAGCTGAAATCAAGAGTCAGACACTTAACTGACTGAGCCACCCAGGCACCTCTGGATTTCCTATTTTTGAACACTACATAATTTCTCAAGTCATTACCTATGCACCGCATTTTATATGACATAGAAACCTAAATCTACATGGATTCAAGTTTCTGATAGGAGGCAATGTTGGAAATAAGAAGAAAGCTGATAATGATTGCGATAACTCTGACCCATTCAAGGCACAAAGTGATGCTTGGAGACATGTTGGTCTGAGAACTACCCTTCTAAAAGTGAAAACATTCTTCAGTACTACTGGGACATGGCCCATGTCTGTCTGTGATTTGCTGAAAAGGATAAGCTATATTTCACATGCTTCTGATGGATTCAGAAATACCTCTTTCCAACACTTACCTTTAAATACAGTTTCACACATCTGACACTAAACCCCTGAGTCACCAAGAGCAGATTCAGCTCACCCCCTCCCTCACCCCACACCCCAGGTTAGTATCAGGGCCAGACTTGTAGGCTGAGGAGCCCCAGGCAATCTTTTCAGCCTCCCACAAAATAATTATTGAGTAATCACTCAAGGCAAGGATTAAGTTGTTGCAGGTTAAGAGAAACAAGAAAAGGTGGGCAGAGGATAATTGGGTTATACTGATAGCTTACCTGAAGATGTTAGTTTAAAATACTTCCTTTAGTGGAATATGAGATATTCCAGGAAGGAAAGTTTCAAGAGTTAAAACATTCATATTTAAAAAGAAAATTATGGCATAGTTGACTTTATATCACCTAATTTAAGATTGGTGGATATCAGGAGTGAAAAGTGTTTTTGTTTTTGTTTTTAAATCAAGAACTAAATAAAAGTAGATATTTAAGAAAAAAATATTTAAGAGCTACATAGAAGGAAAGAAATGAGAGTTTGTCTCAAGGACAAAACAATATATAGTGCATTTTACTCATTTAAATAATAGAAATACCAGAGGATTATAACTACATATTTTTTTCAAATTAGTGTAAACAGACTTAAGTTTAGATATTGTAGCTATTTGAGAAGAGACTAAGAATTGCAAGAGGGAGAAACCGATTTAGGCTCAGAAAAGCAGAGAACAGATATGCAGAAATCGAGACAAGAAGAAATTAGAAATGCCCCAAGGGAAAAAGACCCCTTCCTCATTTCCTCTGATCCTGATTACCTGGTTCTCCCCATCTCCTTGATCCAGTTCCCCTTAGCCAATTGCTACTTCTGCCTGGATCAAAGAGCTACAGCCCATGCTAGCCCACCCCTTCCTTAAGGCTGGGCAGCCAACCATCCCTATCAGTTTCAACCTGCTACCACCTATCCCTTCACCATCTCCTTGGGGAGACTCATTTCCCCTCCATCTGCTTCTGATGGGTCTCTGATAACAAAATTTGTCCTATTCTTTCATATATCTATATATAATTCATGTGAGATAAATAATAAGGAAAGACTTCAAATGTCCTTTCTGTAAGAGTTTAAGAAAACTCTTGATACACATTTTTGATTAAGTTATATTTGACACAATTCTTTAAATTATTTTCAACCCAATCACTTTCCTAGCATATAAAATAGTATCTTAGATTTATTTATTATTTGTTTGCACATTTAGCACCTCCAATTGATCTTGAGCTCCTCTATGAAAAGGGTGCATATTACCCATATCTGTGTTTTTAGCGTCTAGCATGAAACGTGGCACAAAGCAGTTACCATAAATAATTTTCAAATTAGGGACTGAAGAAGCAAATATTTACTCAGAGGTTACATTCATTTATTCAACAAGTATTTATTCATTTTTTTACTGTGCATTAGACACTAATGACATTGGGGATGCATCAAAATATGATACAGAAGAAGCTTTCTGTCCTCTGGATCCTACACTGTAGCTATAGATATAGGAATGTAGCTTTTGTGAAAAACAAGTTAAAAATATACAGATTGAGAAGAAATCAAGGCATCAAACCAGTAGCTTTTGGAAAGAGAGAGTATTTAAAGGGACAAGAAGGCCAAAGACATACTAGTGCCTACAGTTAGGGATAACTGTTGCTTTTCTGGTAACATTTTTACAGATGTCTGAATAACAATTTCTTAAGAACATATACAATTAGGTCTGAAATAATAAACATTTGATTCCAAGTTACTGTAAGTATCATGATAGTTAAGTTTTTTTTTTTTTGCAAAACAACCAAATTAAGCTAGTTTAAAATAAAAGTTGGTACCTCCTTTTTAAAAGCACAGTTAAACTAAAGTTAAAAATATCAATCATACCTCAATTAAACTGTTAAAAGAAAGTACATGGTAGCTATGTAAAAGTGGTTTTGTTATTTGACAGTTGTTTAGCTAATTCTTTATTTTTTTTAAAGATTTTATTTATTTATTTGACAGAGAAAGAGACACAGCGAGAGAGGGAACACGAGCAGGGGGAGTGGGAGAGGGAGAAGCAGGCTTCCCGCTGAGGAGGGAGCCAGATGCGGGGCTTGATCCCAGGACCCTGGGATCCTGACCTGAGCCGAAGGCAGACGCTTAATGACTGAGCCACCCAGGTGCCCCTAGCTAATTCGTTATGATCAAAATGGTATATTTATTTATAAATCATATTAGCACTATTTTTTAAAGATGTATGTATATATGTATGTATGTATTTATTTGAGAGAGAGAGAAACAGAGAGCAGGGGGAAGGGGCAGAGGGAGAGAATATCCAAGCAGTGGGGCTGGATCCCACATGCCATGAGACCAGAACCTGAGCTGAATCCAACAACAGTCAGACACTTAACCGACTGAGCCACCCAGATGCCCCATATTAGCACAATTTTTTAAGCAAATGATTTTACAGGGTAAATGTGAGTAAAGTTACCTGCAAAGTAACAATTCACTTCTTGTATCTAGAATTTGATACTTTCTTTGAAACTGCTTATTTTAAAACACTGAAAAAATATGTCCTTGTTAATAAAGAGAACAAAGCAAAAGTTTCAAAATGGTCATCTACAGAATTATACCAGAACACTGAAAATCCAAATGAATGTCTGTGAGATGTTCTTGTAATAACTCAAAACAGTATGTTATTTATGACATTAGACTAAATTATTATAGTTTCCCATTCTGTAGTCAAATTGTCTGTATTTAAATCCTGGCTTTGTTCTCCGTGAGACAAGTTAATTAACACTAGACTAATTATTTAATGTCTTTATACCTCAACTATCTCATCTGTGAAGTAGGGATAATGGTAAAGTTGTCTGGGTTATTACATGAGATAATCCGTGGAAAGCATAGCGACGTATCCTTACATGTATCCTGATTTTTAAATTGCATATGGAGTCATACAATATACCTTATCCTAAGCCTTTTCCATTAATAATGCTTTGCATAGAGTAGAACTCAATAAATATTTGTTGGATGAATAAATTGAATACATTATTCTTACACACATGAATCACCATTGTTTTTTGATAGCATGAACGTATTTTTTCATTAGACATACTATGATTGATTCAATAACTTCTCTTTCGATGGACATTTAATCTCTTATACTTTTGAGTTTTTTTATCATTATTAATATTATTAGTATAATTTTTTTTTTTTTACTATATTCTGGGGGCCCAGGGCTTTCATTTCACTTACTTTCTATAATGGAAAGATAGAAACTATACTACCCAGATTCTCTTGCTACAAGCATTCTAGATGCCAACTAGGTCCACTTAAAGGGGTGTGCTCATGGGAATTGTGAAAGTATGTATTAGGCAGACCCTGCCTACTTCTCTATTTTAGCCATTTCTATCAGAAAACACGGTGTGACCCTCTAGGTATAATGAATTCTGTCCCTTGCTGTTATATTAATGTCTGCTCCTGGTACATTTCATGGTCTGCGCCCCTCCCCCCTCCATCCCCAACCTTGACTGGATGACCGTCCAGATGTGATCTCAGTTGCCGCTGCTGCTGCTAGCTCAAAATCTCCTTGTAGACAGCAACCTCACATACCCTTGCAGTCCTCTATTAGAGGCCCACTTTAGCCTCAGCAATGCCCCCTCTGGCCATTCGTTTATCTCTGATAATCTGGGTCCCTGCCGGATGTACATGAAAATGCTAGAGTTCACGCTACGCGTGATCCAAACGCAGCTCTGGAGAGCTGAACACAGGTCTTCCCTTTTTCTAACCGTGGTGTACCACAGGGCTTGCTATGACATCCATCTTTTGAAGATGGTGCTGGACAGCCTGTAAGTGTTCTGTGTTAGGAATATCAAGTGCAGTGGTTGGGAACCCAACCCAGAAGCCTCTCTGCTATTGGAATTCTCCTCATGTTTTTTTCTGGATGTTTTGAAAACACCCTTCCCTGTACAATGTTGTTCCTAGAGGAGACAGAGGAAAAGTTGACATTATCATCCATTTTATTTACAGTACTTCTCTTTCCCTTCTTTCTCACTATCCTTTTCTTTTTTTTTAAGATTTTATTTATTTATTTGACAGAGAGACCCAGAGAGGGAAAGAGTATGGAGTGGGGAGCAGAGGCAGAGGGAGAAGCAGACTCCCTCCTGAACAGGGAGCCCAATGTGGGGCTCGATCCCAGGACCCTGGGATCACAACCTGAGCCAAAGGCAGACGTTTAACTGACTGAGCCACCCAGGTGCCCTCTCACGATCCTTTCCAAGGCAGTGATTTTCAGGCTTCTTCTACCCTATCAGTGTTGCTTAAACTTAGGTCGAAACACCTTAGCAAATTGTGGCATCAAGCCTACTTTTTAGAAAATGAAATAGAATAGGCTAGAAAATATCAGGACATACTAACTTTTACATATTATTTCATGAAATTTTAATTTCCATTTTAAAACATATATGTAGCTATGGTTATATATTCATTTTATATCTCTTTTTGTATCCTGAGTCATGAGATAAAATGCATTTCTTCCTGAGGGTTTGGGTCAAAATATGTGAAAGTCACTGTCCTATGTCTTAACCACATTCTCTGTAGGAGAATTCTCTGCATTTAGATGGAGCAAGAAGAGGTGTCTTCTCTGTACTTTGGAAGAAAGTCTATGACATGATTCTTAATTGGTTTCATTTTAATATGTTCCTGACCATTAAAGAACTTAGAAAATTTGTTTTCTCTAAACAAATTTGACTCTTAAAGTTCTTCTTCTGCTGTAAGGTCCTATGCTGAGTATCAGAAATTGAATACTAACTCTTTATTTTAGCATTCCTGCTATACCAATTTAAACCTGATCTCTTCCCAACCCCCATTCCCACCCCCACTTCCATATGCACTTGGATGCCTCTGGGAGGGTTGCCTGGAGGTCAGTACAAGGAAATTCAAACAGAAAAGTATATCACATTTCAAAAACATAATCTACACCATGCATCATTACATAAGACCCTCCAAAATGATTCGGTGAAAGGATGATTGTGTCTGGTGAGAGTTTCTGTTTGACAAACTGGCATATTGATCACCTGTGATTTATCTTCTCACGTAGCCTAAACCTCACAATAGTTTGGACTTGGCCTTTTGTAATACTGGGTTAGATATTGAGCCTATGAAAGAGATACTCAGCGTGCGCATTTATGTACGTGGAGAATTACTCATTGTGTGATAGTAGCTAACTATTATCAACTATCAGAAAGAAGAGAAGTAAGAGAAAAGAAACATCAGATGAGATAGAAAACCTTTACCAATGATTTTTTCATTTCAATCTTCAAATGTGTCCTATCAAATAATTATAAAATCTGTTCTCTGGGAATTTAAAAACCTGTAGTATGAATATAAGCAGTACTGAAATGATAAACTTTTAGCTTTCAAATATCGTGGGCACGTAAATGTAGTTTGCTTTTGTTTCCTATCTGAATGTAAATACCTCCACTGCCTTCTCCAAAACACTACTCTGCCATTTCCACGTTATGTGACTCTGGACAAATTTTCAACCTCTCTAAACCTGTTTTCTCCACTACAAAAACCCAATAATACTAACTGTCTCCAAATACTGCTGGGTAGATTCAAAATACATGAGCACCTGGGTAGCTCAGCCTTTAAGCGTCTGCCTTCGGCTCAGGTCATGATCCCAGGGTCCTGGCACTGAGCCCTGCATTGGGCTCCCTGCTCCGTGGGAAGCCTGCTTCTCCCTCTCCCGCTCCCCCTGCTTATGTTCCCTGTCTCGCTGTGTCTCTCTCTGTCAAATAAATAAAACCTTAAAAAAAAAACAAAAACAAACCATGGGTGTAGCCCGGTTTGACACATAGCAGGTATTCAGAATTATTTGTGGCGTTTCTTTCCCTTCTTTCTTTCTTTTTCCTTCCCCACCTACAAACCAGCCTAACTTGGCAACCTTGCTTCGAGTGATGACACAAACAATATGGAAAAACAGATATGCTCAGAACTCCTTAAAACTGAATTTCAAATAATTTGTGGAACACAATCCATTTTACTAAAAAATGCCTGTGCATGAATTTAAAGATGCCTGAAATTCCACCACATTTATTAGTCACAGGTAAATTGGTAAAAAAAAAAAAAACAAAAAAAACAATTGGGAAGGAGATGAGGGCTGTGGTGAGTATTGGAGTTACAGAGGGAGAAGGATTTTTCCCTACAACTGAGCCATAAACAGGTACTTTTAGGACTGATATCTCTCACTAACATTTAAAAAATTAATAGGTATTATTTTTAGAGTGGTTTTAGGTTTACAGAAAAAATGAGCAGGAAGCACAAAGAGCTCTCACGTGCCTACCCCCTCTCCAGTTTCTTCTATTATACCCATCTTGCATTACTGTAGTACATTCGTTACAATTGAAGAATTAATATTAATACATTATCATTAACTGAAGTCTATAGTGTACGTTAGGGTTCACTCTGTGTTGTAGAATTCTATGGGTTTTGAAAAATGTTCAGTGTCATGTGTCTATCATTATACTATCATACAGTATAATTTCAGTGACCTGAACATTCTCTAGCATTTTAATTGTTTGGACAACTGTTCAGACCTCTCTCTCTCTCTCTCTCTCTTTCTCTCTCTTTCTCTACCCCCCTTCTCTGTCTCATTCTCTCTCTCTCTCGTTCTCATTTGCAGATTCTAGATGGGAGAAAGTATTAGAAATCTATTTATTCGTAAGTATTTATGGAGCATCTACCAGAACATTTGCCAAGTGTTGGGATAAAGCAGTGAATAAAACAGTCAATGAGACATGTCTACTGAGTAAGAAAAATTAGAAAAAAAATCACAAATAAATAATTGCCAAACATGGTAAGTACCATGATGGGTGGTTTGAGAAAATATTACATCACATGGATTTGTAGCACAGATGGACAGATGGACGTGTCAAGGAAGCGTTCTCTGTGGAATGGGAATGAGATTTTAGGGGAGACCAGACTTTGAGGGGTACTTAGCTAGAAAAACTCAGTGAAGAGTGGTGCGAATAACATTCTTTAGGTGGAAACATGTAGGGAAGCCCGGAAATGGGGAAAGAAACTCAACTCATTGGAGGAAGAGTGACAAGGCCTGTCTTTTCACTGAAAAGCAAGGATCAAGGGGAATGGTTGAAAGGCTTGAGACTAAAGAGAAGTTTGAGGGCAGATCCTACAGGTCTGGTAGTCTGTGATAAGCACAAGGAGTCACAGAGCATTTGAAGTAGGGAATGACAAAAATCAGATATTCATGTCTTCTGTGTGGTAAAGGAAAACTAACCCAAGTGGAAGTGGGAGACCAGCTAGATGAAGAAGTGGTCACTTGGACTATGGAGGTGAAAACAGAAATGTAGATGCTTGAGGTGTATTTTGGAGGTGGGAAGTATGTGTAAGACTTTGCAAATTTCTGTGATTATTAGTGGAGAGTAGGAAATGATGTAAATAACATAATAACCCAACCTAAATAATCATGACACATGAGATTAAATACAGTAAAAGGATGGTGGTAGCTCCGTATGTGTTAACGTGAAGAGATCTCCAGGATATTGTATTAATTGGAAAAAAAAGAATATCTCAGGATAGTTATAGTTTTGCCTTATTTAACAAAAATAGAAAACAAAATCAAACTACATATATATGTATATACAGGGAGGAATGTATAAGTTAATTAAACAGTGATTATTCCTGGAGAGATGAGTGGGAGTATGATTTCACATTTGCTCTGTATCTCTCGGTCATATATAAATTGCTCTCATAACAAACATGCATTTTTATGCTTCATATGTTATTCAAAAATTTAGGGTATGCAGTCTAAAAAAAATTACCTTGGCAGATGATATTCCCAATTTTAGGTTAAATAGGACATTTAAATCATTAATCTACTAATTCAGTGATGAAAGTCTAGATCTTCTGAAAAGCTTTTAGTGTCTCCAATATTTAGAAGTTGTGTTATCTCAATGATGCTTGTTATATTGATCTAGTGTTCTGGATATCTGACTTTTTTGCATCTCCATTTTCCTATCCTTCTATTTGGAGGATAGGTTTGAAAATGAAAAAAAAAAAATTTACCAAACTCCCCCACTAGTAAGAGTTTAGATGTGGATTAGGCTCTTCTAATAGGAAGCACTCATGTGAGATTGTAGAGAAAAAGTAAGATGGCGTTTCTCCTTGACAGTGAGGTGTGGGGGTGGCAGTGGGGTAGGTGTGACTGAAAGATGTGAGTCTTGGCAATGGCTGGACGCCCTACTGACACATACCGAGCTTCACGGTGGATGGCAGCAGCGATTTCTGACTCGATCACAGTGATAGTGGCATGACTTTTTCTGTTTCTTTACAATCAAGCTTCTCCTAATCATGTCATTCTCTGTGCTTGGAATGTTCTTCTTCATATTCTCCACTTGGCTCATTCCTTGTCATCTATCCAGTTTCTGGCCTAATGTCACCTTTCTCCTAGACCATTCTATCTAAATTAGAAGCTCAATACACAAACCTGTTTATTTCCATTATAGCACCGATTAAACTCTGAAATTATTTTTATTTTAACTTTATTGTCCTCTCACAATAAGCTAGATGAAAACAGGGATCTTAACTGTCTTCTTTCCTCCTTTATCCTCAGAACCTAGCTGGCTATTTGGAACATAGGTTGTGCTCAAAAAAAATTTTTGAAAAAAATATAAATCACATCTTCTGATATCCAGAGCAAACAAATTTGTTTCTTTCACCAAGACAGACAATAGATGAACCTGAATAACTCAGTTGTCATTCATGAATTTTAATTTCTTTCATCCTTCCCTCGTGTTTCCATTGTGTATTGGTTTCTTCAGTAATGGGTATTCTGTTTTCAATATTAAATTTAAAGTATCCTTTGTATTAAGTTAAAAAAAAGAAGTGCTATTTCATCTTCCTCACAGCTATTGTTTATCCGTTTGTGTTGCTATTACTGTTAATGTTTTCTTAGATAAAGTACAGTATCCTAATTTCAGAATTATTGTCTTATTTGTGAGATATTCTCTAGTGAAGAAACACACAAGTCACGGTGATTTGGGGATAAATAATACGAGTTTTGGACTCAGTTTCTTCATCTGTTGAATTCAAGGTTGAATTAGAAGATCCCCAAGGTCCCTTTCAATCAAATTGTTCTAGAATGTTAAGACAGAGTGGAGAGTAAGAGAGCTGCCTGACAAACAAGGGCTAAAACTGAGCAGACGTCAAAAAAGATGATGAAATATAAATAACCAGCAGGACATTTTAGTGATAGTCCAACCTCTTCTAAGTCATCTAATAATATCTTGTATTTTTATCATCCTGGATTACATTGTGGTTTAGAATATTGCAATACTCAAATGCTAAGGTAGGTCACTACCATCAGTCCCAACAAGTGTAATAGCATTACATAGCACCTTTCATCTTAGGCTCTCAAATCACTTGGTAAACATCAATTAAATTTCAAAACTTCCCTATGCTGGTATTACTGTGCCCATTTAACAGATGGAAAAGTGAGCCATATTCTTGTTTAAACCACAAGCCAAAGCTTTCTCATTTTAAATCAACAGACTTCCGTAAGTTAATAATTAATATGCTAGCAGAGACCTGGGGTTGAATTTAATGAATGAGAATTTCTATGTGCGGTATCGCCATGTCTGTGGGTTTATGGAACTATGTGTGGTGTCTGTGAATGTGTGTGGGTGTATATATGGAGTATGAGTGGTATGATTATACGTGTATGTAGTCTGTGGGAAAAACTAGTGCATGTGAGTGTGTGTCTGTATAAATATAAAATTGTGTGCTCTATAGACGCTCAAGCTTTTTTTTTTTTCTAGTTAAAAAAAATTCTTAGCTGCATTTAACACTTCTGGCATTCCCTTCACCATCCTTTATGCTCTTTTTCTGGTATTTATTTCATTTCTCCATAATTTATTCTTTCTCTGCCAATCCATGCTCAGAGTTCTGCCCTCTAATCTTTATTCTCACTGCACATACAACCTCTGGTGCTCTTGTGATTCTTACCACTGTTTCACTGATTCTCTATATGCTGGCATTGCTCAAATCTCTTCTTCCTGTGGTTTAACTCTCTTCCCTACATGTCTCCACTGACCATAGTCTTCTTTCTACTTAGATGTCTTACCATTATCTTAAACTCAGGGCATCTGAGAATATACTCATCAATTCACTCACTCTTTCTCTCCTGCAACCTAAACCCCTTCTTCTTATTCATCTAAGAGATTACCAACTATTCAGATACCCAATACTGAAATCCAGAATTCATCCTACAGTTCTCCATTTCCCTCACCTTCTACAGTCAAACAATAAGCAAATCCTGCTTGCTAAGTGAGATTTGAATTCCAACTTCTTCAGTTTCTTGATACCTCTTAATACCCCTTCCATATCCTTTGAATAGGCCACTGTTATCTGCTGCCTATATGACGACACAGGTCTTCAAATAAATTCTCTATCTAATCTGATGTCAGAGTGACTTTCATAAGACAATAACCCGATCATGACTTTCCTGAATGAAGCCCTTCAGTGCCCATCACTATTAGAATCAAGTTCAGTCCTTCACACGATTTTCAAGATCCTACATGATCTGGGGCTCCTGGGTGGCTCAGTTAGTTGAGCAGCTGCCTTCGGCTCAGGTCATAATCCCAGGGCCTAGGATCGAGCCCCGCATTGGGCTCTGTGCTCAATGGCGAGCCTGCTCCTCCCTCTCCCTCTGCTGCTTGCCCTGCTTGTGCGTTCCCTCTCTTTCTCTCCGTCAAATGAATAAATCCTAAAAAAAAAAAAAAAAAAAAATCCTACACGATCTGACTCTTGCAGACCACATCATGATCACCACTTGCTCTTTCACTTTTCAAGATCTGTCAACCGTAATGATATCTTTCTCTCTCATGTATGTATATATATTATGTATAAATATATATTACATATGAATATATATATTCATACTTAATTTCTTGAACTTGCATGTTTTCTTTACTCTGGTTTTTCTATACCTCCTCCTGTCTTTGTATGGTTCATCCTTACTTCTTCAGATGTCAGCTCAAAAATTACTTTCCCTAACAAAGTCTGCCTTGTTTTTCAAGGTAGCTATGTACTGTCAGAGCTCACTGTATATCATTTATCACAGAGCATGGTTACTACCTTTGTTTGTATGATTGTTTTTCCCCTAGATTTTCAATTTGGGAAAGCAGAATATGGGCCAGAAACATACTGATCTAAACAACTGTATTAATATAAATAATCCAGGAGAGTGGGTCACTCAGTGTAAATAGTATATTTTAGTAGATAAATATTTACTATCTCCTAAATTGTTTACTACATGCCAGGTATGACTATAATGAGACAGATTTCATGTGTGGTTTATGAAAATAACTTTGGATTTGCTGTCCTGTTCATCAGTACACGCAGGCAGGGGAACTTTCTGCCATAGTCCTATGCATCTGTTTATACAAGGTGAGAAATCCTTGGGACTCTGGCGACCATGTACAGGTTCAAGCCTAGAAATCCCTACCCAAGCAAACCAAGTCACATTTTCTGAAGCTGGCAAATGCTTATTCCTGGGATCTGTCTTTTTGAGGACTAAGTGGGCCACCTTTAGGTCAGAAAGGTTACCGGTGGGCAAATATTTGAGGGAGATGAGGATTGACTATTGACATGAGGGTGGGGCTTCCAAATTCATGCCAAGGTAACTCATGATACTGACGAGGATGGAAAGAGAAAGGGAAGGCGATTGAGGAGAGGTGCCACAGAAGGAAGTGAGCTGTGGATCTCCAAGGGGTGGATTCTATTAAATTTGTATCTGTCCATCTTGGTTGTTATGAAGTCTATTTGTCAAGGTGGGAAGACATATTTTACTTAATAGTTTGTCAACTTGATTTATAACTTTTAACTATTTAAACATATGTCATGCGTCCATGCATACTTTTATACAGGTCCACAACTGTTAGGGACTGGTCTGCTATTTAAAAAAAAAAAAAAATGTTATTTTCTAGAAGATTTTTAGGTTTTGTAGCATAGTGTGAAACTAATTATTAAAGCATCCCTTAATTTCTTGGTAACTGTCAGTAATATTTTATACCAACAGTAAAATATATTTCAGTTACACCTCAACTCAGATCATGGTTTTCATCATAACATAGAAAACCAATAAATATTGCATATATTTTACCTGTCTTTTGATATAATCATAATGAAAGTGCTTCAGCAGACTCCCTGATGCTAACTTTCATGGTAGGGAAGAGACTGACTAATTTAAATCATATCTCGTTTTTGTGTGTGCGTGTGTTGGGTTTTTTGGGTTTTGGGCTTTTTTTGGTACCTCTCTTTTTATAGAATTGCCATGTTTCAGCAGCTTCTTATTATTTCCAAACTCCCTTCTTGGTAAAAGGAAGCCAGTGTTCCTATTATTTTGTATGATACAATGATACATATTAGACAATGCACATATTTAGAGTCTACTGGGCCCTTAGTAAACATTTTGCAAATATTAACTAATTTAGGCCTTACAGCATTTTGAGATAGGTATCATTATCGTCCCCATCCTACAGATGAGAAAATATGGGCAAAAAAGGCTGAGCAACTTACTCAAAATCACCACCACATATCTAACAGCCGAGTGAGTACTCAAATGCAGGCAGTTCAGTCTAGTAATGTGACCCCCAAACACTACCCCATTACTGCTCACAAGTGTTTACTTCTTTTATTTTTCTTTCAGTTTTGCTGAATGTTTACTTCTTAAGGGCATGGATCATGGGCTTTTCTTTAAAAACTAAAAGCATAAAATTTTAACAATTAACTGTCTTTAAAGGAGCAAGTACTGAGTCTGACTTGACAACTTATTGGAGCTTAAATTTGAAATTGTGTAATTTAGATTTTTGAAAACTTTTATTATACTACCTGCAACTTTGCATGAATATTATACTTTATACCTAAGATGCAATATATTTTAATCAAGAAAGAGAACATGCTACCATATTGCTTTATTTTTGGGGGGAAAACCATTTGAAAGGACTCATAACAATAATCCATCCACACTTACAAGTTTTCTTTCTTAACTTGCCATTATCAGAGGGACATGATGTTTTTAGATACTTACAGAGAGCAGGGGTCACCAGCACAGGAAACTGAAAGTAATATCTCCAATATAAATGAAAGAATTTATGTCAATGCTGCTGATAAAATGAATCTCTTCAGCTGAAAGAAACAAATCTGAAAGGAACAAGTAATATTGACATGCTTATTTTATAATATTTGTGCACAATTCTGTTAGAAATTGGGGTAGTCCAAGTTTATCCTTAGCAAGACAACTACATGTGCTGTGAAGTGAATTGCACAATTTCCATTTTAGCCATCTGCATAACAATAATTACTGCACATTCCTATAAAGATTTAAAATACATATTTTACAACTTTTGGATATAATTGATTCTCAAGGAATAATCTGTAAGGATATGTAACAGTCATTCACCTACTTGATTATGTAAAAAAAATCCATTTCACATTATATGACCTTATTTTGCAAGCCAATAGCTAAAGAAAATATGTTATGAATTTCCAATACAACATAAACAGAATGTCATAATCTATAGACTAAGAACTGTTCTTGAATGTTAAGGAGGTATCCATATTTTCTCTCAGTATAAACACAGAAGAATATTATTTGGCCTAGATCAGTTCCTTTTATATAAATTAGACTGGAAAATTGCATCAGCTTTATTTAGAAATATCCACAAGAGAGATACTCTGATTATTGAGGTCATTGCTGTGCCTACAGTAGTGACTTAAAAACCAGTCTCACAGTTAGGAAGTTTATTACGGAAAGTAATTAAACTTAGCCAAATTTAGGAGAAATTATAAAGGCTAAAAACACTTTGTGTTTCCGAAATCAATACCTAAAAGATAAAAGGCAAAGTATATTTTCAATCCAAAGGATCTTTCATCAATCTAAATATTCAAGTTGCATTACTTTTCCCATAAATGGGGGAATAATTTTTTTCAGCATTTGAGAAAGCTTATGCTTACCCCACCTCTGCTTGGACAGAATAGAACACAGTTAATTTAAATACAGGTTACACCAGTTATACACACACACAAACACACACATACACACACCTTCATATATATATAATGAAATTCCCCAAGCTCCCTCTTCTATTTTTGGTTTTAATTAGGATGGGAAGAGATGATTTTTAAAAGGTGCATTTAGAACACTAGTTCCCAGGCACTTGAATTTCAGTCAAGAAATATCCAACCTCAAAAAATATATAAAATATATTTATATAAAAATATATACATAATAGGTTATATGTATATAATCTGTGGACTAACATAGGGTTGCCATCTTTTAATTTTGCCAACTAAACTATTCAAAACAAAACACAAAACCTAAATACTCTATTACACTATCACCACCATTTCACTGGTGGTCGAGGGACATCAAACATTAGTAAGAAGGATATAATCTAAGATTATTGGGTAATACTTATAAAAAAAGAAAAACTGACAACTTTATTTCATTTTCTACGCAAAAGCACAAACAATTTTGTGTCCTTCTCTGGTTTCATAAAATGGAAACAGTATTTAATTCCCTCTTTTCAGCAAAAATACCTTTACTATTTCTCCTCCTCCTCCTGCATCTTCCTGTCTCCTCTCTCCCTCCTTTATTCATTTATTCATCCATTCACTTTACAAATAGAACATCTCTTATGTGTCAGGCTCTTTTGTAGGTACCAGGGATTCACAGTGAATGAGAGAGAAATTCCTGCCCTCGTGGAACTTACCTTAGTGCGATCTATTAGAAAATCACGTTGATTCTACCACCATTACATATATTCCCAATATGTCTACTTTTCTATTTCTGTTGTCAATATCATCATCTCCTGCACGGTTCCTAACTGATCTTCAAAATTCTATTATACAGCCACACCTTGGTCGAAGTCTATCATTCTCAATGTAGTCAGAGAGATCTGTTCAAAACCTGAATCCGTCTCTCCCATGCTTAATCACCCCATCCCCCACCCCCTATCAATGGCTCCTTATAACTTGTAGCCTTTCCACCCTATTGCAGCATCAAAATCAGTCTGGCCCCTCCTACCTCTTCCAACACTCATTCTCTAAAATTCAACCACATTGACTCCTTTTCTGTTTTTCTTCCATTCCACACTGACTCTAAATTTAGGGCTTTACATTAGCTTTGCTCTTGCCTTCCTCCCAGCTCTGTAAGAAACAAAATATTCCTACGGAAGTGTTGTAGGAAAATAACTATCTCACACAAAAAGAGGTGGTCTGGGGCTACTTATTTCAATGTCTCATTAGGGGTATTCTTTGGAACTTACATTCTGGTGGAGAAGGAAAGATAAGAAAGATAATAAATGAGTAAAATATAGGGTGTACAAAATGGTGGTAGATGAAGAGAAATGAATCAAGCCTGGGAGATAGAATAGAGGTGTGTGTTCAGCTCTAGACGGTGACACAGAAATTGCTCAATAAATATCAGTGTTGTCATTACTGTGGTTTTCTGTTGTTACTGAATGGAAAAATGGAAAGATGTCACAGATTTGTATTTCTCATCTCTTAAGTAATAACGTCACTTTCTTTTTTTTTTTTTAATTTTTACTTTTTAAGCAAGCTCCGCACCCAACTTGGGGCCTGAACTCACAACCCTAAGATCAAAAGTTGCCCACTGCACCAACTGAGCAAGCTGTGAAGTCGGAAATGAAAAGATACATACTGTACTGGGGGGATCAGTCTCCTTTTCATTCCTCCACCACTTTATGCCAACAATGTCAAGAAGTTGCCCTAAATAATGAGCATTTCATTTCACTTTTGGAGAGCCACATTTCTTATTCTTTTACTTTATTTCCTGCTCACTTATCATTGCCATCAGTGAATAGTAGTCAAAAGTGTTTATTTGTTTATTTTAGGGGGGAGAGGCAGAGGGAGAGAGAATCTTTTTCTTTTCTTTTTTTTTTTTTTTTGAGAGAGAGAGAGAGAGAGTGCAAGCAGGGAGAGGGAGAAGAGAATCTTAAGCAGGCTCCATGTCTAGGACAGAGCCCACCGTGGGGCTTGATCTCATGACCCTTACATCAGGGCCTGAGCCAAAATCAAGAGTCCCACACTTAACTGACTGAGCTCCCCAGGTGCCCCAAGAAAATGTTTAAAATATGGGGAAAAATAGGGGTGCCTGTGTGGCTCGGTCATTAAGCATCTGCCTTCTGCTTAGGTCATGATCCCAAGGTCCTGGGATTGAGCCCCGCATGGGGCTCCCTGCTCAGCGGGAAGCCTGCTTCTCCCTCCTCCACTCCCCTTGCTTGTGTTCCCTTTCTCGCTGTGTCCCTCTCTGTCAAATAAATAAATAAAATCTTTAAAAAAAAAATAAAGTAAAATACGGGGCGAAAATAAACAAAACCAAATTTGAGTTAGCCCTAAAGGAATTTACTTTTTGATACATAAGAATTCATTATCAAAAGATGCATCTCGTTGTGAACCAGTTTATAAAATACAGCATAAATATTAAAATGAGATAAATAAGTTCATCAAAACATTGTCCAGGGAATTTCTTTTAAGATGTTTTCTCTCCAGCATGACAAAGAGTTTTAATATAAAAATTATGTTTGCCCATAACTTTTGAAGAACATAATCGGTTGCATAAACTATAATCTTAGGTAAACTTTTAAAGAATGTTTCAGAGGATTGCTGCTGACTGTTGCGTTCCTTTGTGTCTACAGACAAGAAGCCAGTGCACATGCAATTGCATTTGTATTTGATATTACACAATATGGAGCAAGTGTGACTGCTTCTCACACTTCTGAAGTGGCACAGCCAGCTTTTGCAGCTATTAAAGATCTCAGTTTTCCAACATAATATTTTCCCCCTTTAACCTCCCCATATCCTGACTCAAACCCACCAACACAAACATTTTCTATAATTTTCTCACTCTCACTTGACATATCTGTCCTGATAGCCACCTAATTTATTAAGGAAACATTAATAAACAATAGCACTATTTTGCTATGCATTTTCAGTGTTTTGTGTCTGCATGTAATTTTTAAGCTTTATTTCTAAGCCTTGAAACAATTCAACGTCAGTGAAACCTGCTTTTGTCTTTTTAAAGAGCTTGTCTGAAAATAATTTTTAAAATCTATTGTGATACAATCATTTAAAAGTATGAATAAAAATGTGAGATTTCTCATGTTCTTGTACCTCCATTTTCCTTTCCTACTCTTACTACTTTATGTTAACACAAATTTAAAAACATGTGGCTCTGTTAAAAATATCACTGAAGAAGGATGTAAAGCCATCGGAATCAATGAGAATATTAAAAAACCCCATTCACTTAGTCTTGGACACACTTCCCAGTGTGTACACCACTTGCTCTTTTCCCTCAGATAATGTATTTTCTTCCTGTCCTTCCTTCTTCTAAAGAGTTGCTTTCAAAGAAACTTAATTATTTGAATAGCTTCATTTTGTATTTCTTTTGTTCTTTCAGATTGCTGTTGCTTTCACCACCAATCTCCCCACCTTCCTTTTTTGATGCCACATTTGAAAGTTCCAGTTGACTTACTTACCTGCAGTAATAAGGAAGAGGGATGTTTTAGATTATGGTTTGTGTTGCGAGGATATCCCTGGATCATTGCACACTGGATTTAATATGAAAACTGTATTTAGAGTCATTTGATTTGCAGAAATAACAAGCCTAAATGCTTCACTTTCTAATGGTAATTAGTTTTCGACCCAGACAGTCTGGATAACTATATATTTACTACCTTGTAAAGGACTATCATAACAAGCCCTTAAGCATTATTTGAAAATTAATAAACTAAAGTAGGAGGAAACCCTTTACTTTCCCATAGCAACATGAACTGAGTTATATTATTTTATTGTGAAATTTCACTTTTCAATTATAGGTTTACTGAATTAAGAGGCTTGAAAAGCATAAAAAACAATTATTAGCTTCTTAACACTGTAGATGACTAATGCAATGAGTCCAATTTACTGTATGGAAACAAGTTTGTTTTTTTTTTAAAGAAAATTCTTTCCTTGAATCGCCTGAGAATAAACCTTGATTCACAAATAAGTCTTGTTTCTATCATATTAATAGAATATAGTACTTATTTAAGTAGGGTTTTCTAAATTAGGTAAAAATAAATCTTACACAAGAATCTTATTCTTCTTTTCAAGCTTATATTTTTATTTTTTAAATTGAAACTTGCACATAGAGAAATTTAGTTGTTGAAGATCTGCAAATACACAAGAAATGCAGTAGTCTGGATTTGAGCTAAATACAATTGCCATTGATAATTATGTTAGATTTAAAAGATAAGATTGTGTATAAATTGGGTTAATTATGTAGAAGAATGTGGAGGACAAAAATTACTTAACCTAATTTTTACCACCACAGACTGAGGGGAGAGAGCCAGGGTTAATAAAGCCCCAGCAGAGAGGAGTAATGTGATCCCTTTACTACCAGACCCAGTGCTATGGCTCTGGGTCATCCAGAATGTAAACTTTATTAGGGTCTGATATCTGACTTTGTGTGAATAGTGTGTGTGTGTGTGTGTGTGTGTGTGTGTGTGTCTGTGTCTGTGTGTCTGTGTGTCTGTGTGTCTATATGTATGTATGTTTGTTAGCCTGAAGAAAGAGCAAGGATTGAATTCTACAGAGGCTAGTTGGAAAGCATAAAGTGCAGGAGAACTTATTTTTATTTCCATTCCTGACCGCCACCCCAAATTTAAATCCACACATTTATTCTGTTGGTTTTTATGGCATAATGGTGAAGAGCAAATGCTTTGCCACAGACAGCCAGGATTCTGATTCTGGCTTCCGCACTTCCCTCCCAGGTGCATGATAATGATCAGGTCCCTTAACCTATGTGTGACTCAGTCTCCTCATCTTTCAGATGAAGGTAATCTCTCAAGGATCAAATGAATTATTAGGTATGAGTTTCTTACAACAGAGCCTCATGCACACAAATCAGGATAGCAGGGTCTATGCAAGTGACATTGATTCTAAAGACAAAATTCTCATTCTGCCAGATTTTGGTTGTACTCTTTAAAGTACTTTTTAAATACTTAATTTCCTAAATCCTTAAGTCATTTAGCTGTGACAAAAATGGAGAATGGCATAAATTAAAAAAAAAACACTATTTGAGGATAAAGGAAAAGAGATGGAAGATATAAATTGTGGAATGGAAAGTCTCTAAGCCATTGAATTCAATATTTTTACATTTTCGTCATGCCGTTCCTGGGTTCAAGAATTCTGTGTGCTCCTGTATAATCCTAGTTATCCTCCACTCCATCTATCAACATAATAGGTGTCTGTTGAGTGAATGGAACAAGCAAATGAATGAATGAATATGCCCATGACAATCACAACTTGGAAGAGTGGTAAAAACAAAAATAAACAAAACAAACAAACAAAAACCCCCATGGCCATATAGTTTTTCAAATTAGCATTTTCATTTCCTTTGGGAGAATACCAAGCAGTGGAATGACTGGATGGTATGGTATTTCTATTTTCAATTTTTTGAGAAATCTCTGTACTGTTTCTCACAGTGGCTGCACCAATTTACATTCTCCCCAATGGTGCATGAGGATTCTCTTTTCTCCACATCCTCACCAACACTTGTTATGTCTTGTCTTTTTGATACTAGCCATTCTGACTGGTGTGAGGTGATATCTCACTGTGGTTTTGATTTGCATTTCCCTGATGATGAGTGATATTGAGCGTTTTTCATGTGCCTATTGGCACATGCCTATATTGTCATTGGCAATAACATAGAGGGACCTAGAGGGTATGGTGCTAAGTAAAATAAGCCAGAGAGAGAGAAAGACAAATACCATATGATTTCATGTATATGTGGAATCTAAAAAACAAAGCAAATGAATGAATGAACAAGTAAATGAACAAAACAGAAACAGACTCACAAGTACAGAGAACAAACTGACAGTCGACAGGGGGAGGGGGATGGAGGGATGGGTGAAACAGGTGAAGGGGATTAAATGTCCAGTTATAAAATAAATAAGTCGTGGGGATGAAAAGTACAGCATAGGAAATATAATCAATAATATTGTAATAACGTTTTATGGTGACAAACACTAATGACACTTACCATGATGAGCATTGTATAATGTATACAATTGTTCAATCACTTTATTTCATACCTGAAACTAATATCACGTTGTATGTCAACTATACTTCAATAAAAAAAAAACCGATAGCTAGAAAACTAAATGTGATCCCCAAATGTATTTTGTTTAGCCTTCTTAGTGTGTTAAAAATAGAAATATTTAAAACTTAGGAGACTTCATGTAAAAAAAAAAAAGAAATCTAGATTTCTAAGGCTTCTCTAAAAATTAACAGCTCTGATAACGGTAGAACTTTGTTCCTGCTTGACTACAAATTCCTGGAGCCAGACAGTGGTTGCTTCCTAAAATGGACAGAACCTGGTAAACATGACTCTGACTGCCTAACTCACTTATAGCACCTGCCATGTCCCTTTGTAAATCTCCAATCTAGAATGGCAGACATTTTTGCTACACATCGCTTCCCTTACAAGGTTTTCTCATAGCTTAAAACACCTAAAACAATCTAGGGTTTTGTCTTTCTTTAGTGAAAGGATGAGGAGCCTTGAGTTAGTACTAGGGTTTTTCATTCTAGGCACTCCTGGCATTTTGGGTCAGAAGAAGCTTGTTGTCCTGTGCACTGTAGGATGTAGAGCAGCATCTCCGCCCTGGATACTCTCCCACCCAGTTTGGACAACTAAAAATGTTTCCAGGCATTGCCAAATGTAACCCAGGAAAGGGGAGGTGGGATGAGAACCAGTGAGTTAAATACCAAACTAGAGGAGGACAGATACATGAACTCAATGTGGTGCCAGATTTATATTAGAGAGATATTGGTTAACTTGCAGATCAAGGGTTGGCCTCAACCCTGGCACTATACCCAGGTTCCAGATTTAGTTGCTGAAAAAAGACCACTAATTTAACTATATTTGTTCAAACTTAAGCCATTCAAGTTGAGTGGGATGATAATGCTATGGTTTTCTAAAACCTTTGATTTTTCATAGAGCCTAGAAGGACAAGGACGTATAGTTAACAAAACAATACAATGAAATGCAATATTCTGCATATAGTAATATCTGGATAACATTCACATGCTAGCACTTCATTCTGTTTTCTATGCACATGTGTTACTGATGAATTATTTTTAAGGTATGACTAAATTATTCATTACACAGGATCACCATTATTTATGCAACTGAGGTTTACCACTAACATTCTAATATGGATTTTTTTTTTTTTTTTACTAGGGGACTTCAATGAAGCTTCTAAGAAGAGAAATATATGCTTAGAAATAAGTAATTCACAGGGGGCACATCGTAATGGTGGAGGAGTAGTACAAAGTGATTAAACCTTTGAATCTTAAGGGAATCTTTAATAACAGTAAATTTGATAAAACATTATTTATAATATTTACATATATAGTTAAATTTTCTGCACATGTCTCAGTTAGAAGATATCAGCACATTGAAGCAGATTAAGCTGCCAGACCACAACAAATTTCTCCCACAGGTTATCTGCCTCATGTATTCCTTTTAACCAAAAATTAGGTAATACTAGGTAACAGTAAAAGTATAAGAGCATAAAATTATGTACCACTTAAATTTTATTTTAGAATCAGGAAAATGAATACCATACCACACACCTTTTGGTAATTTTAATCTTTCTTTTTCTTACACCTCCTTTCCATCCTTTCGTTCTGATGATGAAGGTATAGTTCCTATTGCTTGTCCTCTGATGCCTTGTCCAGTGTTAATTTCAATGAACCGAGTGATGACTTCTAGTACAATCCTTCCTTTGGGAAGCTACTCCTTTGACTAATATTAAGTGAGTTACTATTGGTATGTTAATTAGGTACTTCACTTAGCATGGACTGTTTATGTACAATGTATCTTTCAATCATGAATTGACATGTGAGAAACAACCCAAGATGAAATTTAAAAGTTTTTCTATATACTGGGTTCTATTGACAATATTAAAATGTATGCTTTTCTTTTACAGCTGTATTTTTGTTTTAACATTGAAAGTTGACCATAACTTTTACCATTTTAGTATATAGTTAATAACTTCTCTCTGAATATATGCTTTAACAGTGGGAACAGTTTTCTCTTTGGAGGGCTAACCACACACGAATGAAGAGAAATATTATCACAGATTTTTTTAAAGGAGTTGGAAAATGAGTAGTCAACATAGAAGCCATAGAAGGAACAAAAAAACTTGGTCAAAAATTATGAAAAGTCTGTTCTTGAAAGTGGTTGTTTCTTCTACTCAAGTATACCAATGGGCAGACTTCAGGACTAGGGAAGGTCTTCACTTCGAGGGCCCACAGAAAAGATGTTTAATATTGAAAGCTGAAATCAGTTCTGATAAGTAACTTCAACACATCATCAGACCTTCACAGAATCCAAGTCAACGCTTGCAGTGGTTTTCATACAAATCAGGGGCCTTTCTTATCTCCCTTGAGGAATAAATTTTCTTTTAGGCTTTCTTTTAGAAAGTCTTATCCTACTGGAAACCAATTCCAAATCTTGGTTGAGCATTTCTATGACAATGACTTATGGAACCACCTAGACAGCCTCAAGACTTTTTGCCTATGAATATTAAGGGACTCAGTATATAAAATACATGGTCATGAATACTTTTATATTTAATTTTAAACATTATATTTATTGATATAATGTCTTTCTAATGTAATATGGCTGTTTTGAAAAACAGAGCACTGGAGAATTTGTTGTACATGACTAGTAAAAAATACTATGGGAAAAAACCAACTGAAGTATATCCTTAAAGAACCTCATTATCAAATCCTAATCTCACTTCAATTTCAAATTTTCAATGCCATATAAATATGTAAACATACATATATGATACCATTACATCTCTAACATGTTCAGCCAATTTCTGCACTAAACTAGAGAAAAGCTGAGGCATAAGATAAAAGTAACATTTGCTCAAAGCCTCGAATATTAAGGGGAAAGTATGAAGAATGCTATGTCTGAGAATGGAGACTAACCAGAAACCAAGCTCCCAAAAGAGTCAAAGACATGGACTGTCAGACCACACATTGACCAGGAAGGTTTCACTCTGGACCACAGGGAGAAAACTATAAAGAAGAATAAGCTGCTGAGCAATCTCCTGCCCACAGGAGCTTAGAGCATGGTGGTTATTTTTAAATCTGTCTCCATAACTAATTTCAGATTAAGTAAGTGAAGACAAAGCTTGAACAATCAGCATTGCATCTCAGCTCCAACAACTTCAAATCTGACTTTGACCCAGATAAATTTAAGTAGACTTTATATATCAGAGGACCAGCACAATACAAATGCAATTCCTGGAAGAAAAGTCAGAGCTCTGTCGTCCATTTCATTTTGCACCAAGCCTGAGAAGGAAAATAGTGTGGGAGCAAATGAACTCAGGAATAATTACACTGGACATTTTAATGCTGCCACCAGGCCTTTTTTAAGGCTTTATAAACTGATCTTAATTTTGTTATACTGACCCCCAAAGGCACTTCCTATTGTAAAATAGTCTATTAAGAATTGGTCTATATTTTGAAAAGCAATAATATTAAGTTCATTATGGCTTTTTGCAGTCCAGGCACTAATTTAGCTTGTGTAATCCTCTTAAGGTTTTAATGGGTAAAAGTTATTTTAAGAATTTTTGCAAGCAAACTATATAGGTATGCTTAGAAAAGTACTTCTCTTTCAGACCCTTTAAAATATATGATATTTATGTTAAATTGATTCATGTTAAAAATGTAACACATCCAGGCAGAAAGCTTTAATAACACAGACCTTTGTATAAGGGAGTATTATTGCTCAATCTCTGCTGACGCATCTTGACTTTAAAAGCTAAGATAGGTCTGTTATAACATATAACAATGTATTATTAATATGAATTATAACACTGTCATTAACCTTAAATCAAGTTATTTTCATTGTGGAAAAATAAGTAAAAACAGATGAACAACCAGAAAAGGTTAAAATCTCATTATTCTCATAATGAAATCCCACTAAATGCATATTTTTGAGCACACTTCTTTTTAAATATCACAATATATCCTGTCAACAAATATAATAAAAAGCCTTTTAAAAGCTGAGTACTCTTCCATAGTATGGTTAAGTCATAACTGATTTATTGTTGAGTATGTCTATAATTTCCTCTCTGCTTTCTTTTGTTATCACAAACAATGTTCCAAGGGACATTCTTGCATATTCTTTCATAGAGAGGAAAATTAAGATGGTGGGCAATGAAGAGTGTAGGTGCTAGTGACAGATAGCAAGGCACAAACTCCAGGAACCCACTGTTGAGTTCCATGTCCATGGCGAGATGAATATTTTTTAACTTTTTTTTTTTAATTAAGGCTTTTTAAGTCTCAATTTTCTCATCTGTAAATGAGCTAATAATGCCATTTGGGTTATGTCAGTACTAAACAAGTTGATTTACATAAATTCTTAGTTTAATGCTTGGCACAACTTATTCATTCAATTGAAATTAGTTACTTCTAGTATTATTATTATGACCTTTAAAATTCATCTTCAAGGGGTGCCTGGGTGGCTCAGTTGGGTAAGCGTCTGCCTTCGGCTCAGGTCATGACCCCAGGACCGTGGAATCAAGCCCCTCATTGGACTCTCTGCTCGGCAGGGAGTCTGCTTCTCCCTCTGCCCCATCCCCTCCACTCATGCTCCTGCTCTCTGTCTTTCTGTCTCTGAAATAAATAAATAAAATCTTTAAAAAAATTAGTCTCCAAAATCCTATGTCAAACTCTTAGTCTAAGAATTTCTGACTCAAAGAATATGAGTATTTTTAATTTTTTCAACATATTGTCAAATTTTCTTCCATAAAGCACTTAAAATATTTGTTCAATAGAGTAAAAAACTTATACATGGGTGATGTTTTATATGTATATTGAAGTTTTGTTCATTCAAAAGTGGAGACTTGTATCTCATTTTTAAAAATTTGTATGTAATACTAAAGAGTTTAATTTTTTCCCATATGCTTACTGTTTATGTTCTTCTACAAATTACTGGTTTAATCCTAAGCTTATGTTTTATTAGTTCATCTTTTTTCTTACTAATTTGTTTTTATAATAAAGATATTAGGTCATCTCTTTTCTTACTGATTTGTTATATATTGAAGAATTTATAAAGAACATCTACTTGCACATTTAGATGTATACAAACTTACATATTTAAGCTCCAAGAAGGTAAGGATTGTTGCCTCTTTTGTACTTTGCTGATATCCCCAGTATCACATGGTGCCTGATACATATTAGGTGTTTACGGAAAACCCAAAAATTGTTATTAAATGAGCTAAAAAATCTGAAAACAGAAAATTCTATAAGCAGAATAAAATAATAACTTTTGTAGATTATGATACTTGAAAATTCAGATTTTATAATATTATAATTATAATATTAACTCTAATATTTTCATGCCCCACATTCTTATTCAAGTCCTTCTCATCACCAGTCAGTATATTGGAATATTTTTGTTATTTCTGTGGCACATTTGAGTTGGTTTATTGCAACTATGGAACGTTTTTAGATGGGAGGTTTAGCACAGACAACCTGAATGGTAAAGAGAACTACATTCTTAGAAAGCAGAGGTAAAGCAGACAATAATTTTAGTCACTATTTAAAACCCACTAAAATGCAGAAGGAACATTTTATTTAGGAAAAGTTTTAACTAATGAATTAAAAATTAGTACTTCCTTCTTTAAGTGACCAAAAAACTGAGTAGGTATAACAAAACATCTACATTTATGCGAATGAAAGATTTATAGAAAAATTCACTCAATATGGTATATGTATACCATAAATATCAAAAGGTTTCCTGTATTAGTCAGAATCCAACCTGGAAGACAGGAAGGACTACACAATTTCCTAGCAGGAGGAACGTATCACAGGGAATAGGATTCCCACGCAGAGGAGGAACTGAGAAACTGAACAGGGAGACAATTCTGACCTCGACTGCAGAAAGCTAGAGGGAGGAGAGGCCAAGACTACCCAGTGGGAAAGGAGACCACAGAGGGAGACTCAATCCCACGAAGCTGAGTCCATAGTAGAGATGAGACCTTACTGCAGCCAGACAGGCTACAGTAAGGAGAAAGATGGGGATAAATATCCTGTCTTCTCTCATCTCACCTTCCAGTCTTGCACTAGTGTCTCCCATGGACTTAACTTAAAAACCAGAGGTCAAGAGAATCTGGCAAATATTCCCTGAAATACAAAGCAAAGCAGATAGTGGGAGAGAAGGCATCGGAGAGCAAATTGACAATTGGTGGACAATCCTGTCAAGTGAGCAGAGTTCAAAGGAAATCTGGAAAAGAGGTTTCCTTGGGGCATTAGCAGAAAAGAGATCCTCAACCAGGTAAGCAGGTGCAGCTGTGGGGAGCAAACAAGTGGAATGTAGGGACTGACAAGTAGAATAGCTTCATGGGAATAGAAAAGCCATGCAACAGAGAATGCAAGACTAGTTTAACGTGAAGCAGTAAAAGAGCAATGACAAAGTTGAGGCATAATTACTCTTTTTTGCAAGTTTGTTTCGCTGTTTACTTTCTTTTTTCTAAACTTTTTTTTTTAAGATTTTATTTATTTGAGAGAGAGAATGAGATAGAGAGAGAGAGCGCATGAGAGGGTCCGAGGGAGAAGCAGACTCACTGCTGAGCAGGGAGCCCGATGCGGAACTCGATCCCGGGACTCCAGGATCATGACCTGAGCCGAAGGCTAATGAGCCATTAGTTCAAAAAACAAAGTAAAAAATTATTCAGATGATTTATTCTCCAACTTAAGTAAGCTAAAGTTGACATATTTTAATTTGATCAATTCCTCAGCACATATCACAGAGTATATTATCTTAATCTAATACATTTGAATATCCAAATGCAGAATATTTTAATCTTCAAAACAGAAAGCAGGAATCCTCACTAAAGGAAACTTACATTAAATGTGACACTCTAGGGGCACCTGAGTGGCTCAGTCGTTAAGCCTCTGCCTTCGGCTCAGGTCATGATCTCAGGGTCCTGGGATTGAGCCCCACATCGGGCTCCCTGCTCGGTGGGGAGCCTGCTTCTCCCTCTCCCACTCCCCCTGCTTGTGTTCTCTCTCTCGCTGTGTCTCTCTCTGTCAAATAAATAAATAAAATCTTTAAAAAAAAATGTGACACTCTAAGAGGATATGTTGGTAATGATTGATGACACTAACTACCAGCAGTCTCATTTTTGCTGGGTCTTAAAACCAGTGAGGACATAGTCCGAATATTAAAAACATTTCTCCAATAGCCTGTAGGACTGGAAATAGTTGACTTTCCTGAGACTGGTGTGCCTGGGTTTGAAAATGGTTTCCTTGTGACTGGTGATTGGTGCTTAGCCAACGGTGGTCAAACTCCTCTGACCATGATTGTCCTGATTCCTGGTTTCAATCCAGTTTTTCCCTGGAGTGCTGACTATATATACATTGACAGGGAATTTGAGACACTCTTTTCTTTGTCTCAGGTCCCATTACTTTTCCACTAGTAGTTTATTTTCTAGTAATGTTACACTCATTGAAGCTCTCTACATGTACTATGTCTCTGTGTTTTTACCTTCTTGTTCCACTCACCCCACTCTTTCTTGCTTGTCAAGTATCTGCTGGTCATTCTTGGTTTAAATTACATGTCATTTTATTCCCTAAATGCATGGTTTATCTTCAGTTCTCTGTGCCACAATAGTAACCTCTGTTAGTCTCTGTCACCTGTGTTATAACTCACTTCCTACAGTATTATAATGGTTTTATTTTCTATCCTTACCTGTCTTTAGAGCTCCTCAAAGGCTGGGACCTATGTCTCATTGTCTTTATGCCTGATAGTCTAGGGCTAAATTCTCAATAAATGTTTGTTGGATTGATCTTAATCTGGCCTTAAATTCTAGCAAGGGTGGGGATATTTATTCAACTATCTATCAGCATCAAGTTATAACATCAAGACTCTCTCTGCTCCTAGTTATACCTAGGTTTTAGAGACCTGCCTGCTCTCAGAGAGAGCACCTGCTTTAGAGACACCTGCTCTCAGGGTTTGAAAATAAATGGTTTACAATTTTCTTGGAGATAAGAGAAAGTAATAAGGAATGGGGCCTGCCTAAACATGAAGTTAATTTCTGTACTTTTGGCACATATCAGATCTAACTTACTCTCAATTTTGCTACTGCTTTACCAAAAAAATAATGCTCTACAATGAATGCTATATTCTTTTTTACAATAATCCAAATTACTCAAATATTACATGAAATGCATGACTTGATTATCATAGACATATAGAGCCTCAGAGTTTGAAGGAAGATTGAAGATCAACTAAATCAACAAGATGTCTGGTTCTGAAACCTAATATGCAAAAATGAAGTGGCCATTTTGCGGATTTTGGACCTGTGGTGACAATTATTGCTGATCTTTATGGCATTCTTATCATGGCCAGATCTGTTCTAAGTGCTCTATATGGATGGATTCATGTAACCTTCCAACAGTTCTATAAAGTAAGACTACAATTATCTCCATTTTACAGAAATGGAGCCTTCAAGACACAGAGCTAGTAAGTGCTAAACTTATGACTCATATAAACAGCCTGGCTCTAGGATGGGAGATCCTAGTAATTAACCATGGGTCCTCCAATATGGTTTCCTTCTTTCAGTGGCTTTTGTGATTGGGACTTACTTATTCAACACATATTTATTGCATGCCATCTATCTACCCATATACCTATCTTAGGTCCTGAGACTCCAACCCAAAACTGGATATAGTCTCTCCTCGTAGGGAACTCAAAGTTTGATGAGAAAAAAGAGCAAGTTTTAAACTAAAATATAATATATGGGGGTACTCAATAAATACTTGGGGGATGAATTAGTAACTGCCAAGATAGGGGGGTATGCAAAAAGAGATATGGAAGCAAAGGAAGGATATCTCAGTAAGACTTAAGGTTATCAATAGTCAGGAAAGACTTCCTGGAAATTATCTGGATGAACATAATAAGGGAAGTGTACTCTATGAAGAGGTAATAATAAGTGAGAGGGTGCAGAGATATGAGACAAACTCACACACTACAGGAAAAAGACAGCACATGAGGAAGTGGTGAAAACAAGACTTAGCAATGCTCTAAGATCAGGCCAGAAACAAGTCTGGGCCTCAGTGTGAAGGGCTTTGGATATTAAGCCATGAACTGTGAACTGTAGCATGGCAGTCTTGAGAACCACTTAAGGTTTGAAAGTCAGCTAGTGACATGATCAAAATGGCATTTTAGAAAGGTCACACTGACAATAGCGAGAATAGATTAAAGGGTCCAGACTGTACAGAATGAGAGGCTACTGCAACAAGGCAGAAGAAAAACAGGAGTGGCTGCAGAAAAGGAGAGGACAAAAGCTGAGTTTAGGCAGTGCTAGGAGTTTCAGACATTTGGAGATATTTACAAGGCAGTTTGCTGTAGAAGGATGGTGTTCTGATGCTGACATTTCTTGACGGGAAGCTGAGAGTTATCAAGGCATGTGTGGTAGTTGAATTTCTGAGTTTGATTAAGGTCCTTCAGAGAGAGTATATAATATATTAAATCTGAGTAGAAAAACAAAAGTACAGGAAGATGATAGAAGAAATGGAGTGAAAGGAGGGATTCCTTGAGAGAAGGATCACAAAAGCTCAGAGGAAAGAGGATTTCAGGAAGGAATGAGGGCCATACAGAGCAACTGCCACAGACAGATGAAGTGGGATAAATACAGCAAATGTTTCATTGGATCTGGCAGTACTGAAGGCAGTATTGATATTACTGAAAGTAGATTCGGTGAAGTGGGCAAACCAGAAACCAGATTAAGTGGGATGAAGAATGGATAGAATGTAAGGAAGTGGAAACAGCATCTGTAGAGTCCTTTTTCTAAAAGTTTCAAGACTTTAGAGGGAACCAATAGTAGTAGCTACAGGAGAATGTGTGTTCAAAGATGCCATTGTTTTAAGACGGGAGGGGCTTGAGCATCTTTAGAAGCTGAGTTGTTCCAGAATGAGGTAAAAAAAACAAGAGAATAAAGTAAACAAAAGAATAAAAGCAACTAAGCCACTGAAAAGATGGGCCATGGAGTCTAAACTATACAGGGAAGGAGGTAAAGTTCAGATGAGAGATGGAAACTGTCCAGTATAAGTGAGTATAAGATGGAGTATAAGAGACAAAGTTTTAAAGAGTAAGAGAAAAGGATAGGAGATTTGAATTGGACAAATGAAGTGAGATGTTCAAGTTCAAATTCCAACAGGAAATTTGGGTAAGTTAATACAAAGGGGTGAAGTATTAACCGAATATATTTTTGGTGTGTGTCAGGCTACACGGATAGGTGAGAGAAATATCTATAATATAACCTTGGAAATACATTTCTGAAATGCAGCAGAGGAGAAGGAAGATGGAAAAATGAAGAACAAGGGACTGAAGAGCTAGGCAGTTGGATTATTCAACAATGTAGATATTAAAATCACTCTCATCACCTGTGGAAAAAAATACCAAAATTCTAAAAAATGTGGAGGAGATTCTGAAAGACAATGACAAGAATGGACAGAGTGCTGTATAGCTAGATGACAGGAGCCTCAGAGAAGTGCTCTGTGGGAAATTGAAGAGTAATTTTTCGGAATGGCCCCAGAGATCAAGACTGTCCACCCAATGAACAGTGGTACGAGAACGTGGGAAAATCGGTCTCTGACACAGGAAAAGTAAAACAAGGGAAGAGTTTGATTCAAGGGAGTGTCAGATTTTTGATAACACATGTAGGCAAATAGGGCACTGAGTGAAGAGGATGGTGCCATCCAGTGGTTTGTTAATGGATCATGGTTTCTAGAGAACAGGAAGGAAAGTGCTGACAAAAGACACAGCAATGGGAAGACAGTAGGAGAGGGATAGAACATCAAAACTGTGGAGCTGAGAGGATTATGAGGCATACCTAAAACAAATGACTAAAGGGTTTCACAACTGGAACTGAAGTAGAGCTTTACAAAGGATGGTGACACTACTGAACTCAAGTGTTCAATCAGAACACCTCTACAGGCACCTGGGTGGCTCAGTCGGTTAAGCGTCTGCCTTTGCTCAGGTCATGATCCCAGGGTCTTGAGATTGAGCCCTGTGCACGCGCACTCTCTCTCAAACAAATAATAAAATTGTTAAAAAAAAAAAAAAAAAGATAGTTCTAGCCAAAGACTCTGAATGCAAATGTAACCAAGGCCAGGTGTAGTATGCTTTTTGGATTCTGATTATTTTTACCCAAGGCAGTCTTCCATCTACCCTGGGGCAACTGTGATTGCTAGAGAGAGCTTCCCTACTGATTTAAGAAACTTCTTCTTATATATATCCTTCACCCATCAAGTTCCACTCTGTTAGGGTCATATACAAAATGATACCTTAAAAAAAACAAGTATCATTTGCAGTCAGGGTAATTTTTCTTCAGACTAAATATGCCCAACACTTCACTGTTGCTATTCATGGTGCATTTCAAGAGCCTACTCATTCTTCAAATGGTACAGCTCACTTTAGTTGACAATATATTCTTCATATGGTAGCTAGAAATGAATCTATTACCTAAAGTATGTTCTAACAAGCACAAATTACATGGGAATGAAACCAACATTTGCTAAACACCTACTAAGTGTGCAGCCCAATGTCAGTTGTGAACATGCATAATCTCACTCACATCTCAGTGGTTAAAGCACAGGCTCTGATGTCTGAGACCAGGGGTGTGAATTCATGTTCTGTCACATATTAGCTGTCTGATACTGGAAAAATTTAATTTGCCATCCTGGGACTCATTATTTCTCTCTGTAAAATGAGGATAATAATGCTATTCACTTAGCAGGGTTACTATGAAGGTTAAATGAAATAAAACACATAAAAAAACCATTTATTGCCTGGCACAGAGTAAACATAATAAGTGATAGTTAATCATTATATCCATTTTACAGATGAAGAAATCTGGCCATTAGTTAAGGTCAGACAATCAAGATTCAAATCCGGATCATGAAATTCTAAAACCCATTATATCATATTGTCCTAAACTCTGTATTTTAATGCCTATCTTTCTAATACTGCAACCCAACATGAATGGCTGTTGATTAATATTAAGTGTACTGTCAATCAATACTCCTTTGCTTTTTCATACATGTTACTGCTGTTAAGCATGATTTCTTATTCTGCCCTTGTGAGAATTTGTTTTCGGGCTTAATGGAAGCCATTGCAATAGCTAGGCTTAATGATGTGAACCACAGGAAAGGTGATGACTTTGGAAATTAAAAGAAAATGAAGAATACAAGAAATATTGTAAAATCAAAATTAATAATATGTAGAAATAAATTGAAACTGTACCAAGAAATAGAGTGAGAAGACAAAATGAATATTGGCTGATAATTATTTAAAGTCATAATACCATTGACAAAAATGGAGAAATTTAGGAAATAATGTTTGCTTAGGAGATAAAATCAACTTTTATTGGGAAATTTGTTGAGAGGATACCTGGATTGATTCTTATCTACATTACGTATGTCAAAACTCATCCTTTTTTTCCTAGATGAGATCCTGGATGAACGAAGCTCATAGCTGGAGCTTCGATTTTCTTTAAGAACTAAAAATGGGTACATCTAACTTTATGCTCCAAGACCAAAGGATTTGCTAACTCGTTGGAAAACTAGTCAAAATTATAATAACATGAATCTGAGCCTAGAGGGAGAATGATACCCAGAAATAATTTTGTTTAATTGTCTTGTCGTTTTGCATAAATTTGAGAAAAAGTACTATGTGTGCATCCAAAGAACCCATAGTAGGTAATTAAACAATGTTTCATGTTCTGCAGTGAATGATCGACGTCTTAAGGCATAGCGACTGACTTAAAGGGTTAATTTGGGCTTCATTCATAGTAAAATAAAAATCTTATCTGGCAGAGAATTCTGTTTTATTAGAATCCCAGGAAGAACCTGTGGGAATGATGGTCAGTGTTTTATAAGGAATGATCATCCAGTAACGTGAAAAGTGATGGTCAACTCTTTCTCCATGACCACTGTTAATCTAGTAACAACTTAATTCTTTTAAAATGTAACTTGTTCGAAGTACTTAAGGCTGTCATTTTTTTTCATTGCTCATCAGAGTCTGTCAATCATTGTCAAAAATTGTCAATCACAGTCAAATGAGGGCATTTTCAGAACTAATAGATAAAAACTTTTTGACCTCATATTTTTTTATTTTTAACTTTAAAATCACATGCCAAAAAATGTAATAACTCAGACTCCTTTCTTCATCATTGGTTACTTTAAGAAATATTCAAAGTAAATTTGTAGTACATAACACTAGATTTATTTAATGGTTTATATTTTAAGAAATCAGAAGCTGAAAATACTGGAAATATTATAGAAATGAGAGATGGGAGACCTCTATTTGTCTAATCTGGACTCCATTGTCACACATGACTGAGGACAATTCCTTTCCCTCCTCTGAGAGCTCTGTTATCTATTCTGGGAAACAGGTAAATGATATCTTACCTGTCTGGTGAGGGACTAAGAAAATAATCTCACGAGTTTTCCTCCCAATCTGAGACTCATTGATGTAAATCTTTTATATGGTTGAAATGCACAAAAAGAAACTAAAACCAAAACAAAATAAGACAAAAGAGACTCAGACTCTTTCTTTAGGCAATTTCCTCTGCAAAACAAACCTCTCGCTTCTGTGTTTTGTCTTAGTATATTTTAAATCTCCTAACCCAAGTCCTTTTAGTTTTTAGGAGAGTTAAATAATAAAATCAGAGATAGGCCTCCAGATTTCTTGTTGAGGTTAACTAGGTTAACTGTGGCAATTGTGAGAATTGCCAGGGCACCTTTGTTTGGTGGTTCCCCCAATCTGGCTGCATGCTGCATAGAGATCCCAGATTACCGAATTATGAGGAAAATACCAGAAAACCTGCTTCTACTTCTTTCTTGTCTGCTACCACACAGCCCTGGATTGTAGCTCATTGCCATGTTTCACAAATACGTGAATGCTTTCCTGCAATATATACCCCCCAAAAATGGAGATTCAGGGTGCCTGGGTGGCTCAGTTGGTTAAGCGACTGCCTTCGGCTCAGGTCATGATCCTGGAGTCCTGGGATCGAGTCCCACATTGGGCTCCCTGCTCAGCAGGGAGTCTGCTTCTCCCTCTGACCCTCTTCCCTCTCGTGCTCTCTATCTCTCATTCTCTCTCTCTCTCAAATAAATAAATAAAATCTTTAAAAAAATGGAGATTCATTCACTTGTTAAATTTTGCAATAGATAAATTAAAACCTACCTGCTATTTTAGGCCCTTCTAACGTTTCAAACTATAACTTTGTTTTCAAATCCTGTTTTTTCCACTTTAAATATCTACTTTTCCTTATTTTTTTTAAAAGATTTTTATTTTTAAGTAATCTCTACCCCCAACGGGAGGCTTGACCTCACAACCCCGAGATCAAGAGTCACACACTTTACTGACTGAGCCAGCGGGTGCCCCTCTTTATATTCTTACAATTTCTGTCTATAAAATTTCATTCATTAGGGTGAAGTTTTTACCAGTTTGTTTCAAATTCTGAATCAAGAAAACAGCCATTCTTTTTGCATTCAGGCAAATCCAAGGGTAATCTATACATTTTTTTCTCAGGAAATTCGTAACTGATTCAAGCCCCTGCCAACACTGAAAGTTTATTCTACAAAGAAAACTTAAAACATTTATTTAGTTGTTGAGTGGCTGCCGTTTGTCCGGTAGTTAAATAGTTATGGTCTTAATTTCCTGTTATCAGTAGAACCATCTTTTCCTTTAATGTCCCAGTCCAATTTGCACTAAATATTTGTTGGTCCTTCTTCCTTTTTACCAAAAAAAAGTGAGGGGGATGCTTTTAAGTTGACTTAGCTCTGACAAACAAATGGAAATAAATGAGTAAAGTTTCTGGAAGCATTATACAAAGCGGAAGTCCTCTCTCTCTTTTTCCCAAGTACTCTAAGACATTCAAAAGTACAGGTCACTCCACACATCATTGGACAAATGTCCTATATTGCCCTAGGAAGAGTTTGAGCTCCTTAGACAAAAGTAAAAGAAGCAAGAATTAGGACAGAAAATGAGACTTTTTGAGGACAATGTGTTGGTTTTATGAACTACAGCTAAAAATTTTAAGAAGTCATTTGCACAGTTAAAATGTATCTTGCCATTTGTGACAATATGTATGAGGCTAGAGAGTATAATGTTAAGCAAAATAAGCCAGTTGGAGAAAGAAAAATACCATGTGATCTCACTCATATGTGAAGTTTAAGAAACAAAACAAACAAGCAAAAAATAAAAATAAAAAAAGGAGAAAGAGACAAACCAAGAAACAGACCCTTAACTATAGAAAACAAACTGATGCTTATGGGGGGGGTGGGGAGGTAGGTGGGGTGTTGGAGTGAAATAGGTGATGGGTTTAAGGAGTGCACTTGTGATGAGCACTGTGTGTTGTATGGAAGTGTGGAATCACTATGTACACCTGGAACTAATATAACACTGTATGTTAACTATACTGGAATTAAAATGAAAAACTTAGTTAAAAAAACCAGAAAATAACCAGTATTGGGAAAGATGTTGGGAAATCAGAAGCTTTGTATATTGTTGTTAGGAATGTAAAATGGCATAGCCACTGTGGAAAACAATATGGTTATTCTCAAAAAAATTAAACATAGAATTACGATAAGAATGTATAGATATATAAGTGTGTTAAACAAAACTATTACTAATAAACTTGGAGGAGAAGAAAAATGACATCAAAACAGGACAGTATTTTATTTTATCCAACTTAATTTCTATTAATGGGTATAACATACAAGGGTAAAATAAACACATTACCTCCTTGTTTTCTAGAAAATTACTCCATTAAACATATGACCCATAAATCTAATTTGAGACCATAATATTTTATTATTATAAATAAGACTATTAAAGAGATAATTTTTGGGATCTTCTTGAAAATATTATAGGCCAGCCAATGTTAAGTAAGATTTGTGTGTTTTATGTATGTTATTTGTGACAAAAGAGGTAGTTTATATACCAAATTCTATATTTATAATTATTTTTTTAAAAGATTTATTTATTCATTTTAGAGAGAGACAGTGGGAAGGAGGGGCAGAAGGAGAGGGAGAGAGAAACCCAAGCAGACTTCGTGCTGAACTTGGAGCCTGACGCCAGGCTCAATCTCACAACCCTGAGATCAGACCTGAGCTGAAATCAAGAGTCAGACGCTTAACTGACTATGCCACCCAGGCACTCCTTATTATAAGTACTTTAAAAAATAATGTAGCCAGACGTTGGTTCTCTGGTGATCTCCTATGTCACTTTTACCACTCCAATTCATAAAAACAATGCAAAAGTAAGGACAGCAAGAACAGAATATGATAAAACTTATGGCATTTTTGTTTGTTTAGTTTTGTTCTTATCTTGTCACATTTTGTATTCTTAAAATATAATATATACAATTATGTGGGTTTTTTTTTACTGCATTCCGAAACGCTTTACAGTTTTTAATCATTTGATTCTTCCATATCCTCTATGAGAAGGAAGGTGAAGCAAATGGACATGATATAATCATAAAAGATGGTTAATCGCCATACAACATTTTCTTTTAGAGACGGAATATACAGTTAGTGTTCATTTCAGATTCCAGGAACCACACCAGGATTTCAACAGAAAAAATTTAATGTAAAACATAGTGAACCAGGTAATGAAAAACTGAAAAGGCAGAGGGTATGTGCAGTAAGTTATCACAGAGGTGGTGAACCCAAGCCCCAGGTTTCACTGGGGGCAGGGGAACAAAAGAAAGAGGTCGGTATTATTGAAACTTGAGTCTTGGAGAAGGAACCCCCCCCATACACAAAGCCATAACTCAGTCCTTTGAGAAGGGTGTGCTTCTTCCATGGTGTGTGTGTGGAGGGTCTCTGAGCTAGGAGGAAGGACTGTATGCGGCTCGTACTCAATTTGAGGAGGGGGTCTCAGCCAGCTGCTATTACTGTCTCTGGACGGCCTGATGGAGCATTGGAACAACGGCAGACTAGAATCAGTTACTGCTACTGGAACCATCTGTTGTTGTCAGAATGAAAAAGCTTTGTGGGGTGTCACTGAGAGGAGCTGAAAGTAAACAGGGAAGAATGATTCCCAGCTCTCCTCTTCTCTTGTAGGTTCCTGTTAGCCTCCATGATTAACAACCTAACAGAGAGCCGGTTGGTAAAAGAGAAATATGGTTTGCTGAGTCCCATCCCTGAAACAAAGTACAGAAGATGAGCGGGTCAGAAGCTTGAAAAACAATAGCCTACAAACGAGCACATAAGGCATCTAATATTTACTGGCATGTACTATGAGAATGTCCAACAAAAACTGACTGACTAGAGCCTGTGGCTTAGTGTAAATTCTTTCTCAGCCATTTGATTGGAAACCGTATTCAGATACATGTGTATGTGCACACGTAGGGGCTCAGTGACATGAACAACAGCTGGAGATCCCTGGACTCCAGAAGACCCACAATAAATAATTATTTTAAAGGGTGTATTAACACTGACCTTTTTCCAGGTTGGGTTGTCCAGATCCAGTTCCCTTTTAAGAGAATAAGGTGAAAGAAGTACACAAATAGTAAAGTTTAAGTGAAAGAATGGAAAAGGTGAAGGTTAATTTGGTCAGTCTAGTTTGCTGAGATTGGGAGGAATTAGGATACCATGAAATATAGATCCTTCTCCAAAGATGACTTAAACTCCATGGATTTTATAAGTGATGTTAATGTATTATTATAGATGGAAGGCACAGAATCTTGAAACAGAGAACTATCATCTTGTTTCGATTTAATTAATCAATAGCTTATGAATGGAGGAAATCTTCTATACTTTTACAAAACATATTTCCAAAAAGTTAAACTAAAGTCAGAGGTGCAAAAGTCAAACAATATATAACATTTGTAAGTGCAGATTTATTTTCCATAGAGATACAAATGTTATTAAATATCTAGTCACACTTTGCTTTTCAGAAATATCTCCACAACTTATTTTATAGTCTTAAGTTCTGCTCCCTTTCATCATTGTTATACACATATTTATAATATGTGTACAACAAAATGTGTATAATATGTGTACACATACTTTAAGTACCAGGACATCCAACTGAGGTCAAGGGTCTATTCTGTTTTCTGTACTTTTTAATATCTAACTTAAATTATCCATAAATGATGAGGCTAATAATTTTCCTTTCAGTATTATGACTCCTCCCCACCCAGTTTGGCTTAAAGGAAACAAAAAGAATAAAGGCAAAAATTTATAAACAATGCTTCAAAATATTTCAGTAATAGAAACCTTTTTTAAAATGAAAATGTGTCCAAAGCTAATCTGTAAAGTTCTTATGGTGGGGTAGCAGGTATGCCGAGCAAGAAAGGCCATGTTTGGAATCTGCATAATCAGTCCTCTGCTCAGAGAAGCTCCTGAGGCTCTTCCATTGAGGGGCTCCATGGAACCCACTTTGAAAACCACAGCAATAGAGTACTCATATCTCTACACAAACTTTGATAAACAGACACAAATGCAAAAGCTACCAAAGCACATATGGCAGTTATCAAATATTTCCATTATGTACCCTTCAAATTTTGTTCATTAGAAAATATTCCAAAGTATGAATTAAATGTAGCAAGGCAATGCTAAGGTAGTTGTGTGGGTTGTTCAAAAGTTTATTAGCTGTAAGTTGATGATCTGTAATTAAATATGTAAAGGGTACAGAGATTAAAATAAATAGTTCCTGTCCACAGGAAGTTCACAGTTTTGTGGGGAAGACTGACACTTAAACAATTTAGGAGCACAGAAGGCCAAGTTATTTTTGTTAAGGGGTCAGTAAGAAATCAAAAGTTTTTTTCAGAGTGGATATTTATGCAATAATGGAGGATGTATTAATGTTTTCCAGACTGATGATAAGTAGGAATAATTTGAAATAGGAATAACAGTGTGAGCAAAGGTATGTGAGTGTAAGTGCATTTTTAGGCTCTGAGGTGGTTTGGATGATTTGTGCAATCTAGATGTAGGGAGATTTACCTGGACGTAGGTTGAACCAGATGGTATAAGGCCCTGTCCTCCTGCTGGATATGTGAGCCACAAGACAGAAAGTGACAGAACTCTAGCTGTGTTTTGTTACTACTGGAGGCAGAAGTTTGAAGACTAAGTTTGCTACCTTTTGGGTTTGGTAAGATTAAAGGCTTTAACCAAGAGAACATGAGAACAAGATTCTGTTTTATGAGAACAAATAAGGAGCCTAGGTTTTACAAATAGTGAATATAGAGTAGCTGTGAAGTTCTCATGTTGAAATGTCCAGTCAACAGTTGGAAATTTGAATCTCAAACTTAACAGAGAAGTAGCAAGTAGAAATACAGATTGGAGACTTGGGTTTAGAAGATTGCTTAAAGGAAAATGTAGAAAATGTAGAAAAGGAGCCAAAAGTGATACTCAGTATAGAGCCAGAGAAAAATGGAGAATGCATTTCATGAATTGAGTGATTACCAATATTGTAAACAAACAAACAAACCCACATATGAGTCAAATAACTTGAAGATTGAAAATGGTTAAGATCTATAGATGATTGGAGATTACTGGATACCTTAGCAGAGTGTGCTTGTTTGTTTTTAAAGATAAGAATAGGTAGCAAGAGGGGCACCTGGGTGGCTCAGTCGGTTAAGCATCTGACTCTTGGTTTCTGCTTGGGTCATCATCTGAGGGTGGTGGGATCAAACCCCGAGTTGGGCTCTGCACTGAGCATGGAGTCTGCTTGAGATTATGTCCCTCTCCCTCTGCCCTTCCCACTGCTAGTGTGCACTCTCTCCCTCTCTAAAATAAATAAATAAAATCTTTTAAAAAAAAAGGAATAGGTAGCAAGTTTATAGTTACTTGAGATATAAATTTAAGGTAAGGAAATTGTGACAGTATTTTGTAGATTATAGGATTATATTTTCAAAAACTGGAGAGCAGTAATTCTGGTTCCACGTTTTCTTTCAGAACTTTATTACTTCCCCATAAAGAGGTAGGCTCCATTTCCTGTTAATGAGATTGGATTGGCCTTTGTGACTGCCATGATGAATGGAATGTGGAGGAAACCATCACGAGTATCTTCAAAGGTTAGGTCATAAAGGAGATAGAGCTTCTGGTTGTCCATCTGTCTTAGGATGCTTGCTCTTGAATCCAGCCACCATTTGTGAGGCTATCCAAGTCACCTCCAGATAAGACCAGGTATAGGTGGTCTGGCCTATAGCCCCCAATAACAAATCTTAGGTGATATCCAGCATTAATTTCTAAACATGCAACTGAACAGTTTTTAGATGACTTCAGCTCTTAGCATATATATATATATATATATATATATATATATATATATATATATATATATATATATATTTATGTTTTGGGAGAGATAGCTTATTATGTAGCCAAAATTATTGAAATGGATTTTGGTACCAGGAGTAATATGCTGCTATAGCAAAACCTAAAACTGGCTTTGAGACCAGGCAGCAGGTAGAAGTTGGAAGAACTTTGAGAAAAGCCTTTTGTTAAAGGACTTTTGTTAAAAACAGAAACAAAGCAAAAAACAAACAACAACAAAACCTAGATTGGCCCTGAGGAGACTGTCAGTAAGGATTTAAGCATAAGTGACAAAAATGTTATGTGTCCCTGGAAGTAAGGGGATTCTGTTATATAGTAATAGAAAATCTTAGCAACTTTATTACCTGTGATAACATGGAAAATAGAAAATATGCCTGATAAATTAGATGATTTATCTAAGGAAGTTTCTAAGCAAAATACTGAAAGTCCTCTTGGCTTATTCTTGCTGCCTATAATAAAATGAGAAAAGAGGACATAGATAAAAAAGGAATTGTTCGGTTTAGAAAAAAAATTTAGAAAATAGATGAAGGACCCCAGACTTAATAAGTTAAAAAAATAAGACTGTTTCTCATACCCAAATATACATGGTTCTCAAATATAGAGTTTCAGAACAAAGATAAAATCAAGGATCACACTGTGAGTTCATTCGTTAAGACCTCAGAAAGATTTATGGCAATGTGTCAATGAACTTTTTAGTCAGACAAAAGGCCTTCTAAGGATCATAAGGATCTTATTATACTCATTACTTAGCAAGTGAACATCTCAGAATCTTAAGGGCAAGACCATCAACATCCTTATAAGAAGCCTAAGACAAAAAAGGGCTTATCTCAATGAGATTTGTGGTTGTGCCTTTTGTCTAATAGGCTAAACTCCAGTAGCAATCATAGGAAATCCACAAAGCTTTAAAGAGAACTTCGCTAGCAGAAACACAGCTGGCTTGAACTAAAAAAGACAAACCAAATGAAGAAGACTTTAAATCCCCATATTACTATTGGCAGGAAACAAGTCAAGGAAACTACTTAGTGGCGAGCTTTTGCCACGTTTCTATGGATAATGAAGGATTTCCTTGAAAACCTAACCAAGAGTCCAAAGAACAGAGCCAAGAGCTGTGATGGATGGATCATAGCCAGGCAGTAACAGTGAGCCTTGATCCAGAAATTAGCAATATGTAATCCAGCTGGCTTTCAGAATTTCTGTGGATTGGTGACTGTTGTAGACCTCCCATTTGTACTTTTTTGGAGAAGATGTATGTAGTAGTTATCAATGTCTGTCTTGCCATTATACTTTGGGAGTGGGGGAGAGGAGATATCTCTAGTTCTCAGGTCTTTAGACTGGGAACTGTACTCAAAGAACCATACTTGAAGAAGTGTACCTGAAAGGCCTCGTCTGTATCTGCATTTGTCTTAGAGGAGGCAATCCTGGTACTTAAGAATGAGACTGATTCTGAAATGGGATTTTAGAGTGTTCTTGGGGAGGGTGACAGTGCATCCTGCATGTGGGATTGTGAATTCTTGTAGGCAGACTGTGGAAGATTGCACTTTCCAAAAATGGCCACAGCTTTACTTCTGGTCCCACATGCTCTTTCAAAACATTGCCAGTACTCAACAAGAGGTAAATCTATTTACCCTTCCATTAAAATTGGGTAGGGTTTCTTGGCTGCCTCTATTAATAGAAAGCCATGGAAGTGATGCTGCATGATTTTGGAGGCAAGGTCATTAAAGTGATACGGTTTCTACCTGGATCCCTTTCTCTTGGGATGCTTCCCTTGGAATGTAGCCATCATGTTGTAAGGAAACCCAGGCCACATGGAAAGGTGTTCTGGCTGACAGTTTCAGTTAAATTCCCTACTGACAGTCCACAGCTGCCTCCCGACATGTAAATGAGCAAGCTTTCAGATGATACCAGCTTCCAAACTTTGAACCATCACAACTGATACTGAAAGGATTACAGGTGAGCCAGACATGCTGATCCTTGTCCAAATTTCAAATTAATGAGCAAAAGACAAATCTTCATGGATTTTAAGCTACTCTGTTTTGGGGTGGTTTGTTTCACAGAGGAAGTGTTGTTTGAACATGTATTAAGTATTTACAGAAGTAGCTAGAGAAGTGAGTAAAAATAAAAAAAAGGGAAGGAAAGGTGAAAATTCAAAAGACAATGTGAGATCAAAAGCAAAAATGGGATGATTAATGAAAAAAGATCTGAGATATTTCTTTTTCTGAGAAAGGAGAGAAACAGAGTTGATAATATAAAGATAGTTGAACAATAGATAAAATGTTCTTCAAAGAAATTTATTTTTAGATATAATGTTTATAGAATACTGAACCCTTTAACTTCTTAGGAACTATGCGTTAAATCTATTTCACATACTTTATTCACGGTGATAAATACTACTTACCTTTTCAATTTTACAGTGTTCCTGGTCTACTGCATATTTTAATTCAAATTTTAATGTTTTTTTAGAAAGGCTAAGTAAGATAAGCATAGTTTGCTTTAAAAGGCAAAAAAACTTCTTAGCAGTCCACCCCAAATTAATCATCATGCACTCTTTTCTCATATTTCTTTCCTTAATGGTTTAGAGATGAGCAGTCACATTACCATTATGTATGAATACTACTAAGCATAAATAAGTGGGACAGGTTGCCCTCCAAACAAATTTCATTAAAGTACCTAGATTAACACATTTTAAAGGTCTCTTTAATGAATCTTTGTCCTTGTGATACAACATAAGCAAGAATAGGGCAAACTAAGTTGTAGAATTTTATGTCTCCATCTCTAGCTTCAAACAATTAAGGGAGTTATAAATAAGCTCTACTATCTTTATCCCACTCAAAAATAATGAATGAGCCATCCTCATGAATCACAAGACTATCGCATCAACCCATCACAATCCCAAGATCATGAAAGCAAGACTTTAAACCAGCCTTATATTTTAGAATAAATCACAGACTTGGTAACTATTTCAGAATTGTAAATGTTATGATTTTTAGAGTTATAGCATACTTCATATATCATACTGTGGCATCTACGAACCCCATCATAGAATCACTAGAGCTTTTCCAATTTTCAGAACAAAACTCTGTGAGTTCAGATACTCAAAAAATTACTGCAATGAGAAAAGTAACCAAACAAGAACATTTGAAAAGATTAAAAGAATTTTGCAATGAAAGTTATATCGATCAATAAATATGAATAGGGAGACAATTCTTTAAAAATTACGATTATATAGGACCCAACAATAATGAGGAAATTATTACAGAAACTAAGGATTGCTTTTAGTTCTGTTGGTGAAAGACATCAAAGGATAAAAAAGGTTATTCAAAATAAGAGTTTCCAATCTGGTGGAGTTTTTTTGTTTTGTTTTGTTTTGTTTTATTGTTTGAAGGGAGGAGAGATGGATATAGTCATGCAGTTGGATTGGCAAATATTAATACCCATTCTATATTAATGGAGAATCCCTCTTTATAACTTGCATAATATCATGACTTCTGTAACATACTGATATTAATCAAGTCTATCTACAAAAGCATTATCATAGGATACTATTACTAATTGCAAAATGTAGAATTATTAAAAGGAAAAAATAATCTATGAGTCTGATTGAACTTGCTGCTATGAGGCTGGCTAAGATTGTTTAATGTCTTCATATCTATGACAGGACATCAGGGAAGAACCAGATTCTGCTACCTTTCAAAACTATTGTTCAAGTGAGATAAGGAAAGCGTTAAGGACATGGCACTCACATAAATGCTTTTTCAACTGACCTGGAGTCTCAAATAAGTTGACAGAGCAAGATTCCACATATTAGGATGAGAATGTGGGATTCACATTGATCTTTGTTTACAATGCATTTGTATTAGTGGTTGAGATTTGATTTCTCATTGCTTTTACATTTGGTTTCTCAATACAGAACTTTAGGGTACACAGTTCTTTCAGACAAACAAAGCCACCTCAGTGCCATAACATGGCCAGATCCAAATGCAGTATAACATTTTTCTGGATGATTCATTCCCTGAAAGAAACAAAAATAACTCCCTGAAGAACAAATGGCTTTTAAATCCAATGAAATTAATTGAAAATTTCGGGGAAGTCTTTTAGAAAAGACAGAGAGTGAATTTTCCACACAGAAAGATATAGTGAAACTAGACAACTTAGAGATGTGTTCATAAAAATATGCTTTGCTTTTCTTCTAAAAAAGTGTAGCAATGAGAATTCAAACACAAAATAGAAAACCAGACCTAAATACAAAATTTAATATAATTTATAGGAAATCCTATTTAAAGGAGCATTCTATAAATTCAACCTGTTTCAACTTTTTCTTTCAATTTCTAGTACTTTGGAACTACTCTTGCCTGAAGCCCAATTTGTGATTACTTCTTGCCTTACTTTATTTATGTTACCAACCCTTTGTATCTTTCTGAAAAATTAAAATAAGGACATTGTCACTGCTGCCAACTACCACTTCTGTCAAAACAAGTGTGTGCACCGCCCCCCCACAGACGCTCACACCGATGCACACATACACACACACCACAACACAGCATTCCCACACTATTCATTATCTACTTTTTTATTATCAACTAGTAACTTTAATTTCATAAAATTCAGGTGTGCCATTACATTTTCTCAGTTCCAAACAAGCTTATAGCATATTTTCTGCAGGATTGACACATTCTAATGTAACTATTAGTATAATGTAGAGAGAAGAATTTTCTTACACAGATTCTACTATTTATAGAATGACTCAAAAAGAAATCATTCGTGGCCAAATTCCAGACCTGACAAAACAAAATGGCAAGTAGAATCACAGATAAAATTCTGAGGAGTTTGGTTCCATGGGGACAAAAAGTAACACAAAGAATCAAATGAAAAAAGTGTACATTCTTTCAAAACTCTGGGCTTACAGCATTTCTCCCTATTTGCTTGTAAGTTGGATTACTAGTTCAATTATAGAAAAAAATAAGCGAACAAAAACATCTAAGAATAGCAGTGTTTAAATGGCTATCGGCAACAAAACTCCCCACAGTTTATGGTAAAAAAATTTCAACTGCCATTCATTCCTGGAATATTAGTTACATTTTCTTTTCTCATCATTCACTGCTACTTAGAATTAGAGAAAAAAATCTTTAGAGATTTAGTTTAGTTTAGCAGATTTATATTGAATACCTATTATGTACCAAATGTTGAACTAAGGGAATACAGACATGACTAGAATATAACCCTTGCCTTCTTTCCTGCACCATTTTTTCCCTCTTATATAATCTGGCTAACTAAGAACCTGGAATGCTTTGAGATAATTGGAATAGATCAGTGTTTACAACCAACCCCCTGTTACTGCCAGAAACAAATTTTTTTTTTTGCCCTGTGAAACTTGTGTAGTAATGATGCGGGACATAAAATAGACACAACTAACTTATATAGTATGTCGGAATTCTAGAAAGGAGTAAGTGAAATGGAAAATAAAGGAGCATGGTAGATGAAATCAAGAATAAGGAGATAGAGGTGGGTGTGGTAAATGGATTGTAAATTTAAATAGGTTGATGAAGGTAGAATCCGTCTCACTGTCTCTCTCTCTGTCAAATAAATAAGTAAAATCTTTAAAAAAAAAAACAAAGAAGTTAACATTCAGGCAAACACTTGAAAGAGGTGAGAAAGAGCTGGTTCTCAGTTGCTGGAGGAAGAGTGTGGCAGGTAGAGGGAAGAGCAAGCATGAATTCCCTAAGGGGGAATACTGGTAATGAGCTGCAGGCTGGATGTGACCTCCTAAAATATGTGTGTTAAAACCTAAACCCCAATGTGATGATACTAGAGGTGGCGCCTCTGACAGGTGATTAGGTCATGAAGACAGAGTTCTCATGAATGGGATTAGAGCTCCTATAAAAGAGACCCAAGTGAGCTCCCTTCCCCACTTCTGCCCTGTGAGGACATGGTAAGAAAATACCATCTATGAACCAGGAAGGGATTTCTCACCAGACCCAATCTACTGGTGAGTTGGTCTTGGGCTTCCCAGCCTCCAGAGCTGTGAGAAGTAAACGTTGTATTTAAGCCACCTGGTCTATGGTATTTTTGTTATAGTTGCCCTAATGGACCAAGATAGTGTGTTTGATGAGCAGCAAGCCACCCAGTGTGGCCAGAGAAGGGTAGGCAAGAGGAGGGTTAGTAGGGGTGTACGTCAGAAAGGTAATGGGAGCTGAGGAGGGCAGTTCGAATAGGCCTGTTAGGAATTTGGCTTTTACTCTGAGTTGGATAGAAAGCCACTGAAGTGTTTGGAGCTGCAAGGTGACATAGCTCTCGACATTTTAGAACTGTTGCTTCAGCTGCTGTGTTGAGAATTTATCAGAGGAGTCAAGGGTAAAGGCAGAAATACCAGACGAAAGAATATCATGGGGAGAAATAATAGTGGTTTAGACTGAGGTAAATCAATCAGTTCTTGATGCAAGGACATCTGAGTTCTTTACTGATCTGTTGGATTTTAGATCAGCATGTTGGGAAACCAGTCTGGCCTGTGCTTAGTAGATTGATGCCCATGCATTAAATTACATTCTGCTTTCGTGAACATGTTTGTACATGTGAAGTTCTATGTTAATACCTTCTTTTAATGAGTGCGAGCCTTTTACCTGTTACAGTGAATATTTTTCATTGATACTCGGTTAATACTCTTTTTGGCATATTACTATCATTTCCTTCTAGTTTGACTCCCAATTTCCCCTCCCTGTGAAGCCTCTCTTCGTCCACCCTATGGGTTCGTTCCCTCCGTAGTTTTATATCCAATCTGTGCTGCGTCATTTGAGCTTGTTGTTTTGCCACTGTAACATTTGTTTCATTTATTTTTCCAATGGGGTTCTCTGTACAGTGCAAGAAATTGGAAAATGCTTCTATACGCAGTATTCTCTTTACCCTCTAGAAGAATTAGGATACTATCGAGGGTAAAAACAGATACCATCCTAGTGATCAACTTTTAAGAGACAACTAAAATGATCAATTATTTTAAAATTCTCAGAATTTTATAATTCTCAATGACACGGTAGTCTTTACGCCAAGTGGTTTTCAGAAACTTGTGCTAGATGGGCAAAGAAAATATTCTGAACCATGAGCTTAGGAAATAAAGGGATGTGTACAATTTATTTATTTTTTTCATACGTGAAAAGCCAGAATCGGGGATTGAAAGAGGGAAAGTTGCATAGCAATGAATCTTTCAAATATTATCCTTCTATCTAGCAGAGACATTTTCCCCTCTCTCGGACAATAAACATAAGGATGGTTTAGTTTCTGTTTGTTTTATGGTTTCAACATTCTGACAAAGAAGTTATAAGGGCAAGTTAACTTATTAAAATGCTTTGAGCCCTTTGAAGAAAAGATATTTTTATTAGGTATATGTTCAAGGCATTCTTTCTGTCTTTGCAGTTTTTTCTCTCATAAAAGATATTCTCTTTCAAATAGACCTAAACTATTGAATGTGTTTTCACTTATGATTACTTCATCTCCTTGTATATGTTAGAGCCCATCTGAAGTAATAACCTCTTTGCTAAAACTTTGTCTCTTCAAAAAAATAATAAAACCAAGAAATTTTAACAAGCCAAATGTGTGATATGCTATAATATATGAGTTGATCTCATTATTGATTCATGATGTCTGAGCCATTAATCCCTTGCCCTTCACCATATCTCAATACACACTGGATACCATCACCTTCTCGGAAAGTATGTCTATGCGTGTTGTAGCCAAAGACTAAAACTGTGACAATTAGCTGGTCCACTCTTCTGCCAAGGCTTGAAATAAATCTTTATTTCAGATACTGGGAAGACAGCAATACCCCTTGTCCTCGACATGTGATTTCCTTAAATGGTACCCCAGTGGGCTGAAAGAGTCAATGAACTTCTTTAAGCCTAATTTATTCCCAGAATATGACCTAGGTGTTGGGGAGGATAGAACACATTATCTGATGTTCAGATTGCTCAACTGTACCCTGGAGAATCAAAACATTAAGGAGCATATGGTATGAATATTGTCCTGGTGGAGGCACATTGTTCCATTTTGGAATTTAAACAAGCAACGCAGCAATTGTGATTAACTAACTCCAACCCTGACTTCCAAACCAAAAGACTTCATAAAATTTCAGGAAGCAGTATGGTAGATTCCGTACCCTAAAAGTTTTCTATGTTCCACATCAGGGTCAGTAATCTTACAGAGAAAAAATTTTCTTAATAACTGCCCAAAAAGATCATTACACACACACACACACACACACACACACACACACACACACACACCACACAACACATACACACACACCTTCTAACTTTGTCTTTTTCCCACCCTAACAGTGGCAATGACAGGGTTCCGTAACAAAGACTTGGAGCTACTGGCTGATGCTGAAGTTAAATGCATATGACAGAACTCCCAGCACTGATGGATGGCTCTGGACCCACTGTGCTTACAAAAGACTGGGATGTTTGCAATGGTTGGTTATCAGTGAAAATGGGCATTACCTGATTTGGCATGTGAACACTTGTGTAACCTAAAGTGATGGTCAGCACTGAACCCTGAAGACACAATGCTAGCAGGGTTAATATTGGGTAGAATCTGTCCACGGTGGTGACATACTATTTACTGAATCCCAGAAATAGACCTTTTGGTAAAAACCTCGACTGGGAATGCTAGCAGCTACATAGATTCATACTGATTTCTGATAATTTTCATGAGACTGGTAATTTTATGAGACTTCATAATCTGAAAAACCTCTCAAGATGCCCTCATTTCCATCATTTATTTTTCTGCCAAACTACTATAAATTTGTATTTTCAAATCCATTTGCCCTCATAAGCATTATTATTTTTCTCTGTCTGTCTAAAAATATAACAATGATTTTACAAGCTTGTTTCATCTGGTATATTTTATTTATAAAAATATTTTACGAGTATTTTATAGTCAACCTATTGAAAATATATAAACTGGACTTACAACTTAAAAAAAAAATACCAAGAATCCTAACATAGGAGTTAAAACCAAGCATCAAAGCAAAAAATAAACAAGCAAAAAACCTAAAAAGGTATTTCAAAAATCATGCTGAAGGTATTTTAATAAAAAGCAAGCATAACTCTGGGATTCCAGGTGGCCCAAGCAAAAAGGAAAATATCACGAACAACAGATCTCTTTTTATCTTGAAGCAAGCATACTGATTCACCAGAAGAAACCAGCCTTTTCTTGTTCCACAGTTCTGAAAGTAAATTTTCCACGTTTATTTTTTCTTTTAAAATAAGGAGCATTGAATAAAATACTGTCCAATGTTCAAAATGGATGTTTTTACAGAAAGTACAATGATATTCATCACATGACTATTTCTTTTATTTGGCCTCAGCAGGAGACAGGAACACAAATGATAAACTAGAATTCTCGGTAGGACACAGAAAAATTAGTTATGATTTAGTTATGTAGCATTTTGGCAACCTGACTTAAAAAGAGGCTCAGATTCCACTGTAATTCTTAGAAACAAAATAAACCAAAGGTCTACTGAAAGATCATTCATAATTATTTTGCAAATACAAGCAATCTTTACCTACAAATCACTTTTGAATGAGTACCTTCGATAATTTTGCAGGATAGTTATTGAATAAATATTAAATAGTAAAATAATAAAATAAAGCAAATAAATAACAAAGCAAATAAATAATACATGTAAAAGATATATTAGAGTCCCCACTGATATATAGAAGAAAAATTTGTACATTTTCAAAACTCTGATTAAGTTTGTCCATAGTAGACCAACTATAGAATGGTGGAAGCTAGGAACAGTGAGCCAGTTGCTTCTAGGTTGTGTCAATGAGTTGTAGTAAATCAGAATGACATTCTTTCATGTACATCATTTCTAAAGTATATGCGTAGGTAACTTCTTAGTCAAAAGTAGTATAGATATTCAGGCGTTCCTTTATTTTTATAATATATAATGAAGAAATCAAATAAAAAACAAAAGGAAATTGAATAAACCGGTCGAAATATCTATGAATAAGTGTGGATTCTAATGCTTACATTAAAAAGTATAAAATTTCCATTTTTGGCAGATCAAAAGAAACTGAATCCTAGCAATTTCACATGGTTCTATCTATGATAGATTTCATTTTTTCAACTACATAGGTTGTGGAAAATAAAAATATAAAGTTAGAATTGCTCCTACATAGTGTACTCCTGAAAATATTACGTATAATTATAAGAAAAGTGAGTTATAATTTTATTGAAGAAAGTAGTTTTTAGAAGCCATGTTGCAACAAAGATTTTTCTTTTGTTCACATAATTTGATACTTCATCCGCATAAAGTTGATGCTTTTGCTGTAAGAAAAAAGTAGACAAAAAGGAGATTGCGAAGAGTAGACTGATGGATTACGCTGACTAAAACCTTAAAGGTGGAGATAAAAAAGTAAGTCAAATAAATTTATCTTAAAAATATATTTTTACCATTTTAAGCTTTATTTTTGGATCCTGTATTAAGATTGGGATTCTACTTTAAAAAGCAAGCTAATATTACACATTGCATGTCACAAAACAGCATTTTCCAAATTGGTGGTCTGGTTAGCAAGAAGCATGTTACAAGAAATTGCTTCATGCTTAAGTATGAGAAAACCCAGGTTAAAGAAAGTTAATCAGATTGCTTTACTGAAGTATTTTTTCCTTTATGTCTCTCATATGATAACATACTTTATAACAATTTTAGAAAAGGTCATACTGTGCAGAATTTGCCACACGTATATTTGATTAAGGAATACTTTCTTAATTGAATGCATGTGTTTCTTAGGTTACAGTTAGGGAACTGCTGTCTTAGGGAGTCAACCAAAGAAACCCAAATTCTAATGAAAAATAATATCATTGAAATAATGATTATAATACTTACTTTTCACCAAAGGCATTACATAGCCTATGAATAAAATGAAACTTTCTTTTCAGTTTACGTACTGATCACAGATATCTGAACAATCCTTAGCATTCAACTGAAAACCGTAAGTTTAACCAAGTTAAAGTCAAAGTTACTGACAGATATTCTTTGGTTGTGAGATCTGAAACACACAAAAAATTTTAATCTATAAGAACAATCTAACTTTCTGATAAACACTCATAAATTAAGGGAACAAAATTCTTAAAAAAGATTTTTTTAACTTCACGAATGGCTTCTCAGTCTTTTGACTAAGATCAAGTGTTAACTTCTCCACGAAATAATAAAGTACCCGAAAACATATTAAAACTTCATTAATATGCTATAATTTAGTTCTGTAATTTGATGTCATAGCGTAAGTGATCTTAGCCAGGTTATATGAAGTAGAACTAGCCTAGTGAGCCCTGCTAACCTACAGAAATGTGAATAGCAAATCCTTGTTGACTTGGGGTTGTAGTTTGATATGCAGTGATAAATAATGGGTACGAACAAGCCTCAAATGCCACTGTTATCTCCCTCCCAATATTTATAAAGAAAATGATATGCCTTTCCTTAAGATTGAATTTTCATCTTGGCCCATTCTCTTGCATTTTCAAAGGACCTTTCTTATGTCAATTATCAAAACTTATTTCTTCTCTGAGCAAGCATAAGCACGCATCAATATCCTATTTGTACCACAATTCTTTTGATTCTTAAGATTCTTCTTATTTTTGGGGCGCCTACCTGGCTCAGATGGTTAAGCGTCTGCCTTCGGCTCAGGTCATGATCCCAGAGTCCTGGGATCGAGTCCCGCATCGGGCTCCCTGCTCCTTGGGAGCCTGCCTCTCCCTCCACCTCCCTCTCTCCCTCTCTCTCTGTCTGTCATGAATACATAAAATCTTTAAAAAAAAAGATTCTTCTTATTTTTTAGCAGATATTTTGGAGTAAAAGGCAGTGAAGAATCATTAGTCTCAAAGAGAGAAACGATATTGTTTTGTTTTGTTTTTCTGCATGTGTTTTGTCAGTTCAAGACATTGGGGTGAAAAATCTGGAGAAACTAATATCCAGGCAGATGTGCTTGACATATCTCTTCCCAAGCTTGACCAGGAAAAGATTTCTAGGTCAACTATTGAGAGCGTTCAGCTGCGTCCTAGTGGTTCAGGCAAACTCTCCAGGCTGTGTCTCCTGATGACCATCACCTTTTCACTCTTGTCTAGGAGTTCCACTTTCCATTCTGGGATAGTGGAAATGATGATGCCTCACAGCAGAGCCTTTAGCCTCCTGTCTGCTTGTTTTTTAGTTCTGACTGGCCTGGGAATCTGTTTTCTTAGCTTTCCCTCAGTGCGTCAGGCACAGGATCCAATCCCCATTGCCAGGCCAGGCTTTTAAAACTCCAACCTGGACCCAGAGATGGGCTTTTGTGCAGGCATAAAGGATAATAGGTATGTTTTTATGGTTCTCGGTAATTACATTAACCTTACTTATTGTAATATTAAGAATATACACTGAAAATTTGTAGGTAAAACAAGAAAAATAAAAATAAATGAATTTACTTTATGATTCCTCTTTAAAAATAATGACCAATAAAATGTAGGTAGAAGTAGCTTTAGTAGTAGTTGTAAGAAGAAACATTTTAAAATAATGAGGTCCTTTATTCCACTGGACAAATATATTATTCAGATACCAACTCTATTTTAACACAGTGTTTTCCATTTAAAATAACTAACCATTAATAAAATAAATGAATGAAGCATTGGCTCCTTGTTTCCCAAACATTAATATAATATTTAAAATAATGATTGCAATTTTTATTTGGTATAAACATTCTTTAAAATGATTCTAAAGATTAAAACAGAACTGGCTTTCTCTTTTCCCTTTCTTCTAGTGCAGGATAACTAAAGAGAATGAAAGTTCTGACTCATGGTTCAGAACACTGTTACAAAATGCTGGAAGTTTGGCCTTCAGTTTAATTTTATATCTCAATTAAATATGCATGCAAAAATGTTGATGTCTCTTTTACTGCTTCCTTTCCAAACATTTCAACTCTAGCAATCTAATGAAATGCATCTCAGATTTCATAGGAAAACAAGGTCTGCTTTATATAAATGTATTCCATCTAATAAACAAAACTAGAAATACTTATTTATAAGAAATGAAGTTATGTACCTTCTTTCAATACATATCACAATTGGTTAGAAATTAAATTGCTGTAAATATTATTTAAATTTGAAACATGCAAGCATTCAAATACAAGGGAAACTATTTTGTAGTAAGCATTCTCAAGAATTTTTCCAGAACCCCTAAAATCCCATATAAGTTGTTGGGTAAGAATATATAAGGATATAAAAAAAAAATACAGAATCAGTTTTCCTATTTCTGCTTTATTATTACAGAAATTGCCAATTAAAATATAGAAGCTACAGATTTTCTGCCTGGCTATTAAGGTCTGGAAGGAACCTTGTGCATCTTTGCTGATGTTCCTGACTCAGCATGGAATGTCCTCTCTTTCTCTACCCACCAAATTACTACATCTCTTTCAAGGCCCTTTTCAAAAGCTCTTTTCCATGGAGCTTTCCCCACAGTACAAGTCAGAATTAATTACTTCTTCCTATGGGCTCTCAAAACACTTTGAACCTCTAAATGGCAATTACTTTATTCTGCCTTGTACTATTTACATGTTTAAATATGTCTGTCTCACAAGACTTTAGGCTCCTTGAAGACATCTTAATCAACTTGTTTTCCCCCTCACCTCACTGGATTCTTTCCATCCTTGTGTACTTATTTATAATTTGGAAAATGGTTATCAGTTATAGGATGGGTGCCCAATAACTTTGGGTTTGAAGAACTAAATTGAAAATTATTATCTTCTTATTGTCTCTTTCAGTCAAGTTCTGACTGTAATAACGGTTTTCCAAGTTGATCATTTTATACCTATGAAAAGAGGTCAGCAATGTTAAAACTGTCTACGTGTGGTATTTTCCAATATTCCTTGGACTCCTAAATGCACCCTTTAATATATCATATCTGTAGAATGTCTAAAAATGTCACTTGGATAACTATCTTTTCCCTGTGCTTCACCAAGATTAACCTTTGAGTTACATAAATCAAAAATTCAAGGAAAGAGGAAAAGCTGAAATGCATGTCAACCTTGTCCCTTTACTTTGTGAAACTTTCAACTTGAATACTGTATTATTGGTGATGTTTTAAATGTTTAGCTATATTTCTATGGTGTTTCTCTCCACAGAGGTAAGAGCAAACATTATTCATTCTCAGACATCCTTTAATTTGGTGACAGCCATTTTGCAGTTAGAAAAATATGGATATAGAGCTTCAAAAATTCCCCCACGGAGTGTAAATAGTGAGTACCAGTATTGAAATGGACTTGCATTTTTCACTTCCAATCACTGTCCTAATCACTGGACCATGTTACTGTACAAATGAGGCTTCGAGCATATCTGCAAAATATCTAAATTAAACCTCATTGTAGGGCAAGATAAATGCACTGATCATTGTTTTCTAGCTTAGCCAGTTATGTTTTCACTGATAACTAAGTTTTATATTAATATAAAATTTCTCCTTCCATGTATTTTAATATTGTATTGTATTTGTCTTTTTATGTTTTTACTTAGCTTTTAATCATCTGATTTTCTGTGATGACTGGATACGATGGACAACTATTCTCAAATTACAGTCAGAAGAACCTGAGGCTCAGAAGTATAAAGTCAAAGAAAGAAAGAAAGAAAGGGAGAGAGAAATATTTTTTCTTACCTATTCCAGGGATCTTTACTTTTTGTCAGACTTAGTAACAGGACAAGAAATGTCAGAGACATGAGTGGGTGAACCTTAGAAGCACTTTAGAATAATTTGACTTCAAATTGTCTGATTGCTATTTGATTATTTATAGATTACTTTGACATATGGTGATATTCATTTTTAAATACTATTTCTTATTTATGAAGAACTACATGAAACAAAAACACAATTCACTGAAATGCTTACGTTTTTAAATATCTTTATCTCATATTTACGGTTTACATAGAATTTTTGTCTTCATACATTTATGACTGTGTACTGGAGTTTAAATAAAACAATAGCATATTTTAAACATCAACAGTCGTGTCATGTTTCTTTATTTTATTTTTAATACTCTTAAAAATTAGTGTTCATTCACACTTTGACACATAATCTCAATGTGATTGTGACACTGCACTAGAAGTTACAAATGGAAGGACTTGTAAAATATAAATGTATATAACCAGAGTGGAAGTTGTGTTATATACAAGGGTCACAAAACAATATTGTAGCTGTACAAATTCAGGTCTAGACTTCAATTTCCAAAATATCAGTTGTTGGAATCCATGGCAACTGAGGCATAACACAACTAAGCAATGGTAAACCAGTATAAGGAAGTATAATAGATATAAGTTGCTGTTTACCTTAAATACTCTGTTTCATCATTCATAATTAGGAGGAAATGAAAATTTACAGAAAATAGAAAGGCTCAATAAAAGTTTAAAGGCATATACAGAGATATGGCAGCTCGAGAGGCTAACTGAGACACCTTCGTAGACAAAATGACAGTGGTGTCTAAATAATGAAAACTATATGAATGAGGATCGAAGTCAGGTCTCGGTTTACTCTAGAGAAGCGACGTTACACACATTTGCAGTTTAAAAGCAACTTTGCATACAGTGTATGATCTTCTGGAATTCTAGTATAGGTTCACCGAGGAAATCAAATGTAGGAACTCTCTAACAAACCAGTATGGACAGGTCCTCTAAGAACTTGTGTAAATGATTAGAATGAATTCCCTCTCAGCATATACAGGAAACATATGCTTTTGTGCCATTTCATTTTAGATTAAAAGGAAAGAAACCTAGAGAAACTTTTTTTTTTAGTTGCGTTCATTTGATTTCTAGTTTCAGTTGCCTTTAAATGCCCCTTTCCCACTTCACGTGAAACAGCCAAACTATCTACATTATAAAATCAATCGCCAGGATATAAATGTCATGAAAAAAATTCCACAGAACAAAAAGGAGTATCAGTGGTGTGTCACTTTTTCACCATTGTTTTAATTTTTAATTTTTTTAAAATTTTATTTATTTATTTATTTATTTATTTATTTATTTATTTATTTTAGGTTGGCTCCTTGCCCAGCTTGGAACCCAATGCAGGGCTCGAGCTCACAACCATGCCATCTAGACCTGAGCTGAAGTCAAGAGCCAGACGCTCAACCAACTGAGCCACCCAGGCGCCCCATCACCATTAGTTTTGATGAAAAAGAATAAAATGTGTTTATATGTAGTTGAGTGATATTTCATTTTTGCATAATTAAATAAAGGCTTACTGAACCAGACTTAACTTACTATAGTTGTAACAAACATGGAAGAGTTAAAAACTGGAGCATTAGGGTTGTAATCTTATGTAAATGATTTAAAAGTCTAAATGGTATACAAATTCAGTTCATGATACTTATAAACTATGTGTCAGCATGCTCCTTAGGAGAAAATCACATTATTATTATTACTAGGAATACACTCTAATTAAGCACCTACAGTGTGGAGGCTGCCGTGATAGGTACCAGGTAAGATACAAACAGGGTCCAGATACGAACCTCTTCTTATAAGAACTTAAACAATTAACAGAACTACACCTTAGTTGTAATAAATTCCACAATCCATAGCAAAAATTAAATCCTATAAATGCAAATAAAAGACCAGATAAGGCTTTATTTCACAACAGATTCTTCTTATTAGTAATCAGCATAAATCTGTGAACTAACATAAAACAGTGCCAATAAGTAAAAGACGGGTGAGTGTAAGATATTTGTCAAAAAATAACCTCACTATATTTCAAAATGATAAGTTATATTCTGATTAAAGTATTAAGAAAAAATCTAGAATTTACCATGGCTATAAAAGTACCCAAAAGTTGAGTCCTCTCTTTTGAAATCTTTTTCACAATGAGGATTTAAATGGGCTATGAGAATAAGGAAATACATAACACCCTAAATAAAAATACTGTGTGTCCTGACTAGTTTTTGCATTCTGACAAACTTCAATTATAGTATAAAATTCAATGAAAGTCATGCTGACAAGTTACTCAGACATGCAGTAAAGGCAAGTAGCTTTACCTCTTAATCTACAAACTGAAATTAGAAGATTTTTATCAGCTTCTGTAAGTTTTAACTCAAATTTTAGCTAATTTTATAGAGAAAGCTAAGTAACTTGGGTAAGTTCTTTTAAAAGATTTATTAAATTTCCTTTAAAAGGAATGTGTTTTGTATACATATATGTATACAAATACAGTTTGTATATGGTTTGTCAAATACATAGTATATAATCAATATCTTGCTCAATTGAAAAACTGTAGGAAGTTTATATCACTTATGCCCTTTTGGAATTTCTTTTTTTTTTTAAAGATTTTATTTATTTTTATTTGGTAGAGAGAAAGAGAGAGAGAGAGCACACGCGCGCCCAAAAGAGTGAGCAAGAGTAGGAGCAGGGGAAGTTGCAGGCAGAGGGAGAAGCAGGCTCCCCGCTGAGCAAGGAGCCAGATGCGGGACTTGTTCCCAGCACCCTGGGATCATGACCTGAGCCGAAGGCAGCCGCTTAACTGACTGAGCCACCCAGGTGGCCTGCCTTTTGGAATTTCTTATGATAACGCCCACTTAAAAAGTTAAAAAAAAATCTTATTCACCTAGACATTGGGAAATTTAATTTGACTTTGTGGGAAGTTCCTTTGTGAGAAGTTCTGTGTTTTCCAAAGAAAGAAAAACTACATGGTATTTAACAGTTTTATAAAATCCATAATAAAAAGAATTGCTCCTGTGCCATGACATTTTATCCTGAAGTCTCGATGACTACCTCCTGTTTTCCTTAAGAAATAACTAGCGTTAGCAATTGCATTTTTTTATTGTCGAACCCAAGTTGTCCCTGCTTGGGGTTCAAGTTCTCAAAGACAGGCAGATTTAATATATTTGTCGCCACCTCGATATTGCTTAACTTCAGATAAAAGTGATGGTTGGTAAGTCTGTGGATTGAGGACAAACCCCATGTTGTTATGTTGAGCCAGTATTTTAAGAACCCAAGTCTTTATTTTTGTTCTACATTGCACTATATCTTGCTAGGTTCATATTAGTTAATTAAAGAAAAAAATACCTCTTTAACTCCTATTTATCCAGTAATTATTTTAGTCACTGTCTTGGTGTGTTATTTATTTTATTATGTTTAAAAAAATAAGCAGAATGTGCCATTTTTTGTATAAGTCTTTTATTTCTGTTGGACAGCTTAGTCACACATATATCTAGAATTTATTTTAGGTAAAAGGGGTCCACTACTTTCTTTAGATAAAAGAATTTTAAAAGTTGTGAGCTCCCATAAATGGACAGTTTTTGAAGATCAAATAAGCCAGGGTCAATTTCGTGCCTATCAAGTGAGATGTCCAGGGTTTACATTTAAAAATGAATTTGCAACTGTCTTTTGTCTCTATTTCCTTATTCATTTTTAGGGCTTTAAAGATCTGTTGTAACAGGACTCTTGTTACATTTAATAAGTGCCATGTTGATTGGCGTTCTCTAAGTAGGCTTTTCAGTTTGCCTGTGGGGAAATTTAATATAAAAACATTCAACATTCTTTTATTAGTGTTTTTTACTATTCCCAGTCCCATCAGACCTTTGGTGCAAGCAGTGTATTATTGAAAAGCTTATCTGTAAGAAGTGAGCCAAGGGGAAATTCAGCCTTTATTAATATTGACATCATGTTCCCACACAATGGCTGTCTAAAGAAACTTTTCAATTGGATTTCAACTGCTTTGATGCAATATAAATGGAAACAACTGAATGCATGGTTTAACACAGAATAGTGAATGATGCTGTATCCTGCACACCCAAACATAGAGTTGGAGTTTAGAGGTATTTCAGGGCCATAATTTAGTATTCTCAATTTATAATGGTTAGTGGAATGTTGCTATGTTAATTGGGTGGGTTCTTGAATACATATAAAATTTTCTTTGGGTTCTCTTCCCTTTCTCATTGCCAGTTTAAAGAAAATGGACAGCTAATTTATTTCCAACATGGAAGTGATGTTTAAGGACCAGGATAAGATGTAAGTAGGGTAATAATTTATGTTTGAGGATACATTATACTAGGATTATAATTTCCATATTTATTACTATACAGCATCAACATCAGAAAAGAGTGGAGTGTTTAGAGACAATGCAGGCCAACATGTTGCAAATAATTTATCCTAGTTATTCTGCTTTCTTTTACCTTCACAGGCCAATAAGGGAAATTGCTTTTTGCAGAAGCTGAGTATAGATCTAAATCATACAGGTGAAAAAGTATTTTTAAGAGAAATATTTGTCACCTCACCACAGAAATGGACCACGGTTAAGTGTATAACTATTAGTTTAACCAGTAAACAAACACTCAAGTAAAAGGCCATGAGGTCTTCAAACTTCAAAAAAGTAGCTAAGATTTTGCTCAGAACCCTAAATATAATTTATCGTAAAATAAATTCTTGACTCACGAAGCACTATCACTTCTCTGCTTAAACAGTCCAAATTTGACATCTAGAACACTTCTTTAAAGTCACCATTTTCCTGGAAACACTCTAATTTTGAAGAGTCTAGAGCTATATTTAGCTTTTGAAGAGTAGTCTTTTAAAAAATATGGTTATAAAACAGATTGATTTAGAGGAGCATTATAATTAGCTGCTGAATATGTTAGAAGGATAGATTATTCTACATGAATCACGGAGCTCACTTTAAGTGTCATCCCCCATTCTAAACTGCCAGCTTAATTTCTTCTCATTTTTCACTGCAAGAGCCTTTTTTTTCCTATTATGCCAATAATAAAGGCATAGTTGTCATGAAATAGGCATACCTTTGTGAAATAATGAATTATAAACTGTTTTGTTTCAATTTTTGAAGTAAATGAGTCATGATTACTTGATTTAACAATAACTAGCAAAACCCATCTGCAGAATAATCTCATTTTAAATATATATGTCCAGATTTAGTGGCCTTACAAGACTCTGGCAAACATTTTTAAGCTAATGGAGGAAATATTTGTAAAACAGATGAGCATAAATGATGTGATAATAAGTATGGTTGTTCAAATAATATCTTCACTTATGTCAAAATTATTATATAAAGAACTGTAGCAATACTGATGGCCAATAAGAAGATAGAAATAAATAAAAATATGCTTAATCTAAGAGATAATTGAATATAATAATGTATTATTAAAATAATTCTAGAAATTAATGATTTGATAATAAATATGAAAATGTTGCCAATTTTTGAAACTCATTCAAATTTGTCAAAGTAACAGTAACACGCTGGGTGAATTTTATAAAAGAATCCACATTATTACACAGTCTTGGAACTGTCTTAGTAAGAATTGTGTAAGATTGGCAGCATTGTATAACCTTGATATCCGTCATAAGAGTAAGATAAAAAATATTAAATATATATTGAAAATGTTCTATTACTCTTTTTTTAAGATTATATTTATTTGACAGACAGAGAGAGAGAGAGAGCACAAGCAGGGGGAGGGGGAGAGGGAGAAGCAGGCTTCCCACTGAGCAGGGAGCCCGATGGAGGGCCTCCATCCTAGGACCTCGGGATCATGACCTGAGCCAAAGGCAGACACTTAACCACTGAGCCACCCAGGCATCCCGAAAACATTCTTTTACTCTTGACACATATCATTGTGCTAGATGCATATGGGATGTTTAGTAAGTACTTAATAAATGGAATACTAAAATATAAATAACAGATAAGCCATGTTTTTGTTTTTAGGAACTGTTCCCTAGGAATATCTATTTTCCTCTTTCTAGTTAAAAAGAAAAAAAAGTTTCCTGAAGTTAACTATACTGGAACAAATTATAGAAAACAAAAAGACTTGTTACTAAAAGGATGAGGTTCTAGAACTCAGACAGGCAACTACTACAGAAGCCTCAACGCTGTATTAGGTCCACACTGGGTGAGGTTTTGGTGTGGCTGTCAATGAATTAAGTTCCAGAAAGACAAGGGACAGGGCGGGGGGTGGGGGGCTTGGGGGGCGCATGCAGAAGAGACTGACACAGAAGGGCAGGCTCTCCCTGCATTATTGAAATGCAGGTGTGGAGTGCTGGAGAAACAGCTTTTGCTCCCCTCTAAGAGCTCTTTAAGGATCTTAGTATAACAGATTGCTGCACCCCACCAAAGAGTTTCTAATTTGGTGGGTCTGGGATGCATCTAAGAATTTTCCTTTCCAGCAAGTTCTCCGGTGTTGCTAATGCTGCTGGTCGAAAAAAAAACACAGTTTGAGAACTATTGAATTAAAGAATGGGTTTGGTATATACGATAATATGTTCACCGTTATCAGATGGGGAATTCCCTTATCAGTGGCTAAAACAATCATGTTACTATAACATTAAGGTTTTCCTGTTCTTAAAGATATAGCACATTTAAAGAAGAATACAAAATTAGATATAACCTACTGCGTGCAAAAATTCTCAGGATAATTATACCTCTAAATGGCAAACCTATAGTTACATGAAATTGAAATAGACATAATATCACAGTACTTACATTAAAAATGATATAGGCTATGCAGGTATATGAACCTAGATGTATTTTTAGTTCAGCCCTGGATCTGTACCCTCATAGTCATAACATGAAAATTTTTTGTAAGACCTTATGCCACCGTAGAGAACATCTCCAATTTAAACTCTGCTAATTAAACATTGAACATTTAAACATTTAAATAACTCCTTAGGTTAAATGGCATTCACTATTTCCTTGCTACAATGCAGGGTATGATGTCACAAGCACAGGGGGTGCTCACAGCTGCAGGCGAATTTGCTCAGACTTCCAGCCTAGATACATCTATGCATCTATAGATATAGTTGTGTGTTTTTGTTCTTGTTTTTTTTCAAGAGTTCAGACAGGGGCCAACTCCTAGTCCTAGAGCAAAGATGGCTTTTTTTTCTCTCTCTTGGGGAAGGAGGGGAGGAGAGTTTTCCCAGCACCCCAAGCTACAGAAGGAGTGGGTGCGCCCCCAGAGGATGGGACTGGGAGACCCGGACAATCACTCAGAAGGGCTCCTGGGCGTCCAATTCCTGGCCCTGGGCTGCAAGGTGTGCGGGTGAGAGTCACTCCCCTTAGGGTGACAGCTCCTGCTTGAATGGAGACACATGGAGGTATCTTCTGGTGTTCACGAAGAGGAAGGGGGATCAGGGGCCCCGAGTGAGGGAGCAGACGGCCAGGATGGCTGACCCCACGCTCACCGCCTGCCCAGGATTATAACTTGCACAAAGCCTGGCTGTTGTGACTTTTCTCCCAAGAAGGGCCAGACCGGTCCAGAGGTATTTTTCCATTCTGTGGCTGGTCCTTTAAATATCTATCGCCAAGTGTGATTCTTCACCACCTGCTGGCTTATCTTCTGGGCTGTTGCACAGGTGGTTCTGGCTGGTTTCTGGGGGGGGGAGGGGGGTTCATCAATGGGAGGGTTGGTGACCCTGGGAATGGTGGGCAGGTCCCGCAGAGGTGTTTTGGTCACAGGCGAGTTCTGACACTCCCTCAGGAACTTCGTGTAGTAGATGATCCTCGTACCTCCCGGCCTGGTGCTGAGGAGCGTCCCCCCGCGGGGGAGGGGGGTACTATAGTCCCCCCGCAAGAGCTGCATGCTGCAGTGATCAAGGACCCCCCAGCGAGTGTGGGGATGGACTGGCTTGGGGTCTGGGTGCAGCTGCTGCCCCAGGACATGGTCTCCCACGTGCAGCGCCTGTAGCCAGAGTGTGATTCTCCCGCCCCTCGAGACTGGGTCCAATATTCTATTGGTCTTGAAGGGCAGAGTCCTTGGGTGACATTTGTGAGAGTCAAGGATATGCTGGATATAGTTCCTGCCCTCTTGTAACTAGTGGAGAGATGACAGAAGTAAAAATCAATGTGGCAACGAATAGCCATGGGCTTCTGTACAATACCGTCTGCCCTTGTATTTAGGTAGAATTGTGTGTCTTGTTTTACCTAATAATTTGTGAAAGAAAATTTTGTTTGACACTCTCATACTAAAGCATATGAAAGTTCCTGTGCAAATCTCCAACACTCTTTTATCATGAAAGCCATGTGTAAGAGAGAGATGGCCATAGGTCCAAGGTGTCTGAATCCCTGAGTGATCATGTGGAAGGAGCTGCCCTGAAGACTCACCATGTTCATAGCTCACTTCCCATGAGGTAGAAATAAAATACGTGTGTTTTTAACACCAGTGTTCCAAGAGAAGCCTATCCTAACACAATGAATGAGGGCACTATAGTATAATGGACACTTAGATGCAAATCTATATGGTGTATTTTGGAGGGCAAAGGAGGAGATCAAATCCTGTTGGTAGAAAAAGAATGTCAGAGAAAGGCTTCTTACGATTTCTGACTTGTAGTGAAGCAAAAGAAAAAAAGAGTAAACTTCATAGAGTGGTGGACAGAATGGTGGATTAAGAAAAATAATATGTTCTGGAGACCTTGGACTTTTGGTTCCATCCTGCCCAAGCTGCAAAAGCTAGAGGTTGATCTACAAGATGGAAAAACGATGGCTAATTCTTTTCCAAAGCGATCTCAAGTCAGTATTGATAAAGCTGAGAAAAAAAAAAGTTTGTGTTTCTAAAGTTTTTCCATTGGATTTCTTTCATATCCCACACGTATCGGGTTCCACCATATGTGTATTATTTTACATATTAACATATACACATATGTATTTCATCAATCAACTGTATATTAATATATAGTGTCAATGCACAATTATACATTACATATTTATGTGTTTGAGTATGCATATGCATTTTTATTCTTAATATTTATAGGGAGTGTGGAATGATGTTAAGAACATTAATCTAAACATCCGGAGACCTGGTTCTTTTTCATATTCCATCACTAATTCACCCAGTGACAAGACAAGTCAGGTATTTCATCTCTTTGGGCTCAAATTTTTAATTCTATAAAACACCCAGATCCTTATAGATTATGTCCTTGCTATTTCATTCTATTACTCTGCTTTTGTAAGAATGGTGACACACATTATTTTGTTCCCCACTGGAACTTACTGTCCCCTCTATTCTTAAGACAATGGCAGGGTGTAGAGGAGGTAAACGCGATGATGTGTTTCTTTTCTGTTGTCTATAACACACTAGGTTCTCATCATTTTCCCTCCAGCAGAAAATAAAGTGATAGTGAACAGATAGCAGAATGATATGATGAGTATGCTATATTAGAATCTTCATGATCGCCTTCTTGTCTATCTTTCTGACCATTTACTGTTTTACAGAAAGACGACTCAATGCTTGCTATTTATCGATGACTTGTGTTTGTAACTTTAAATGTGCTGTTTTATTTCCTGTTATAATAAAGTAATGAGTGCAATAATACCTTATTATCCCAAATGAGAAAATTGGTATCTGTGGTTTTGGAAAGAATAAAAGATTCAAGAATCTTTCAGAATAGGAACAATTTATTTGGGTTACCATCGGCTTTTGTTAATTTCTTGTTTTTAGCAAACTAGTAACCAACCATGCAAAATTTCAAGGAAGGAAAGAACTTCCTAATCTTTTGAGCAATTATTTCTCCCTCACTGGACATGTGCCAGTGAGACCTCAGCTTTCCTTCTTACTGAGGAAGTGACCAAACCTAGGTGAATCAGACTCTGGAATATAACCCTATCATGTTGCAAATGGCAAAATCTCATTTTTTTATGGCTGAGTAATAGTCAGTATATAAATTACATATTCTTTATCCATTCATGTATTGATGAGTACTTAGGATGCTTCCATATATCTTGGCTCCTGGAAATAATGCTGCAGTGAACATAGGGGTGCATATATCTCTTTGATTTGTTTTTTTGTTGTTGTTGTTGTTTTCTTTGAATAAATACCTAGAAGTTGAAATTGCTGGATCATATGGTAATTCTATTTTTAATTTTTTGAGGAATCTCCCTGCTGTTTTTCGTAATGGCTGCACCAATTTACATTCTCACCAACACTGTACAAGAGTTCCTTTTTCTCTACATCCTTGCCAACAATTGTTATTTCTTGTCTTTTTGATGATTGCCAATCTGACAGGTGTGAGGTGATATCTCATTGTGGTTTGATTTGCATTTTCCTGATGATTAGTGATGTTGAGCATCTTTTCATGTGTCTGTTGGCCATCAGTATATCTTCTTTGGAAAAATGTGTACTCAAGTTCCCTTCCCATTTTTTCATCTGGTGGGTTTTTTTTTTTTTTTAGATTAAGTTGTGTAAATTCTTTATATGTTTGGCATATTAACCTTTTTTCAGATATATGATTTACAAATACCTTCTCACATTCAGTAGGTTGCATTTCTGTTTTGTTGATGGTTTCCTTTACTGTGCTAAAGCTTTTAGTTTGATGTAATTCCACTTGTTTATTTTAATTTTTGTTGACCTTGCTTGAGGAGAATGGTCCAAAAAATTATTGCTAAGACCAATGTCAAAGAACTTACTGCCTGTGTTTTCCTCTAGGAGTTGTATGGTTTCAGGACTTTCATTTGAGTCTAATCCATTTTGAATTTATTTTTGTGTATGGTATAAGATGGAGGTCCAGTTTCATTCTTTTGCATGTGGCTGTCCAGTTTTCCCAAAACAGTTTATTGAAAAGACTATATTTCCCCCATTATATACTACCTCTTTTACATAGATTAATTGACCATATATATGTGGGTTTATTTCTGAAATTACTATTTTATTCCATTGATCTTGTTTCTGTTTTTGTGCTAATACCATGCTGTTATGATTAGTATAGCTTTGTAGTATAGTTTGAAATCTAGGAGTGTGATAACTCCAATTTTGTTTTTTCTAAGATTGCTTTGGATATTCAGGATCTTTTGTGGTTCCGTAAAAGTTTTAGGATTCTTTGTTTTAGTTCTGTAAAAAAAAGGCCATCAGTTTTGATGGAAGATTGCATTGAATTTGTAAATTTATTTGGGTAACATGGACATTTTATATATAATATTTAATTTTTCAGTCCATGAACATGGTCTATCTTTTCATTTATTAGTCATGTTCAATTTCTTTTATCAGGGTCTCATACTTTTCAGAGTTCAGGTCTTTCACCTTCTCAGTTAAATTCATTCCTAGGTATTTTATTCTTTTTGATGCAGTTGTAAATGGGATTGTTTTCTTTTCCTTTTTTCTTTAAAGATTTATTTATTTGAGAGAGAGCGTGCACGCACACACAAGCAGGAAGGACAGAGGGGAAGGGAGAGAGAATCCCAAGTAGACTCAGCGCGGAGCAGAGAGCCCCATGCAGGGCTCTATCTCACAACCCGGAGATCACAACCTGAGCCAAAACCAAGACTTGGATGCTTAGCTGACTGACCACCCAGGTTCCCTGGGGATTGTTTTCTTACTCTCTTTCTGATAACTCATTATTAGTGTAGAGAAATGCAACCAATTTCTGTATGTTAATTTTGTATCCTAAGACCTTCCTGAATTCACTTATTCATTCTAATAGGTTTTTGGTGGAGTCTTTAGGGTTTTTTATATCTAGTATCATGTCATGTACAAATAGTAATGTTTCCTTTCTTTCTTTTTAATTTGGATGCACTTTATTTCTTTTTTTCATCTAATAGCTATGAGGAGGACTTCCAATACTATGTTCAATAAAAATAGAGAGAGTGGGCATTCTTGTCTTGTTCCTGATCTTAAAGAAAAAGCTTTCACCTTTTTATCAACAAGTATGATGTTAGTTGGGGTCTGTCATATATGGCTATTATTTTGTTGAGGTACATTCCTTCTGTTCCCACTTTGTTGAGTTTTTATCACAAATAGATGTTGAATTTTGTCAACAGTTTTTTCTGCATTTATTGAGCTGATAATGTGATTTTCATCCTTTGTTTTGTTAATGTAGTGTATCACATTGATTGATTTGTGGATCTGGAACCATCCTTACATCCTTGGATAAATCCCATTTGATCATGGTATATGATCCTTTTAATGTATTGTTAATTTGGTTTGCTAATATTTTGGTGAGGATTTTTACATCTATATTTATTAAGAATATTAGCCTGCAATTTCCTTTTGTGTTAGTATCTTTGTCTTGTTTTGGTATCAGACTAAAGCTGGTCTCATAAAATGAGTTTGGAAGCATTCCTTTATCTTCAATTTTTTGGAATAATTCAGGAAGGATAGGTACTAACTCTTTTTGAAATGTTTGGTAGAATTCACCTGTGAAGTCCTTTCAACCAGAAATGTTTGTTTTTTGGAAGTTTTAGAATTACCAATTCAATTACTTGTAATCAGTCTATTCGAATGTTCTATTACTTCATGATTCAGTGTTGGAAAATTGTATGTTTATAGGAATGTATCCATTTATTTTAGATTTTCCAATTTGTTGGCATATACTTGTTCATAGTAGTCTGTATGATCCTTTGTATTTCTGTAGTGTCAGTTATAATATCTTGTTCATTTCTGATTTTTTTCTTTGGTCCCTCTCTCTCTTTTTTTCCCTTGATGAGTCCTGCTGAGGTTTATTGATTTACTTTATCACTTAGATCATATTTATCCTTTCAATCATCTATAAATTTCTTTAAATTTGAGGATTTCCGAGATCTAAAACTAATATTCCTTAATTGTCATTACTTTTAATATGTCTTTTGTATCCTGTTATAAAAAAGAATAATAAAAACTCTGTCAAATTTTGATTATGCATCCCAAAGTTTAATGTATTTATAATGATCAACTTTTTGTTAAAAAATATCATTCTATATAAAATATTTATTACCTATTCTAAGTACATTAGCATTTATATTAGAATAATGGCAAGACTAAAGGGCTTTTGTAAAAAAAAAATTTCATCTGAAACTTTTTAAGTAATGTTTAAAATATGTGAAATGTGAGTTTATAAATCAGGTTGGTTAACAAAACAATGGACACAGTAACTGACTGCAAAGGAAACTCATCCTAAACAATGCAACCAGCCTAAAAAAAGACACATGAAAAGAAAGAAATTACTGAAGCTATTACACATATGACACACACAGCTGGGAGTCCAGCAGCTCAAGAAAGCTGGTGGTTCTTGATCTTTGGGAATTCCTAATTAGAATATAAGTTAAAAATATAATAGAAAACATAAAAGAAAAAGAAATTTAATATTAGTCTTAGCTCTTGTTTTGTCTCTTTAAATGTTAGCAAAGACAGAGTTATAGGAGCTGGCTAAGTAAGCAATAAATAGTTTTTATAACTACTGACTTTTGATACCAATTATACTTTATCAAAGGTTCCAATATTCCATCACATATTTATCCCTACTTTCAGAATAGGCATGCTTACCAATAGCTTGTGAACTGTAGGCTGCATTTTAAAGCTGCTGTATATGAATCAAATGGCATGCACTTAGGATGCATTTATATATTCCTTAAAAAGCAGATTTTTCTTCCATTTGGCACTCACTACATACTTTTCTAAAGGTTTTTGCAGTAGATGAGCCTTCATAGGATTATAAATCATAGTATACTAGAATAGATGCTATAGAAATTGAATACATGGTACAATATTTTGCACGGTGATAATCACCTGTAGCCTGAGAGCATATAAATATGTGATTAATTTATATTTGTATTTTAAGGAACCCAAATAAATGTGTGCCCATATATTCTGTTATTTATGGTATTTCAAATTACTCCTTTACAGGCTTATAGGACTAATGTGACCTTCCCAAGGTCTATGCTAGCAAAAGGAAAAGATCCAAAGAATTTACCCAGAAAATTAAAATGAAAACAAAACAAAAAGTGTAACAACTTTTACATTTACAGAACTGTCTGGGTATTGGAGGTAAATCATGTTTAGATTTAAATTCAAGTGGATCATTGTCTTTATTCTCTATTTCACTGCTAGTGAACCTTATTTTCAAGGTTGATCAGTATGCAAGACAATGTATGCTCTGATTGATCAGTATGCAGGGTTGCATTACTCCAGAGAACGTTTGGGCATTTTCACTATGTCTTGTGGATTAACCTGCAGAGTATGCGTTTTGGAGGGCAGGTACTGAGGGAGGAAACAAAAATGACTTAATGGTCTGGCACTGTGGAAGTTTGATCAACAACCTGAGTAGAGGTGGAACCATCTTTATGAAATCACTTGCCATATGACAATAATCCTAAACTCTTTGGAAAATAAATGTGGTTCGTTGTCAGGGGAGAGCAATAAAACTGATTACACAAAAAGTCGTGGCATTCATTTTTTTGTTTTTGAATTGTAGACCATACTGATATTTATTTAGATAAATTGATTTTCTAATGGTAGTAGCTGTTCCATGTTTGTGGGGTCTTTTTAGGAGTGGAAATGTATGGGTATCTACTACATTATTCTATGATGATTTTAGACTTTCTGTTGTAAGTAGTGGGATTCTTCAAGAGATTTCTGTCTTTGCACTGCCTGCTGCTGGCCTTCCTCCTATTATATGAGAAGGCACTTAAGGTTTTCAGTGGAAAATCTGGAGCTTTTCCAGTCATGGTTTTTAAAAATCCTCTGCCTGTAAAAGGAAGGATTGAAGAAAGGAAATCCTTTTTGAGAAATCCAGTGTAGCTTCCAAAAATTAAGTGAAAGTTAAGTATTCTACATTCCAGGTGTAATCTTATTTAAGGATCTTTGAATCATATTTGAATTTTCACTTATTCTTTTAATTAGCTTAAATCTTTGAAATTGGATAACTAAAGGAAATAAACAAATTGGGGCAGGGGGAATGAATTGTGACATGCTAATATAAAAAATACACCTGTGGAATCTTATAAAAAATGAAAGGGTTTAAGAGTGCTGTATGCAAGAAATCTAGAGAGACATAAAGAAGTCAATTTTAAGGTTTTCATAAATTTGCACTGTGAAACAAATGTACAAAATAGAAGACTCTTTTATGTCAAATGTTGATTTGATTGAAACATAGTCAATTAACAATTATTGAGCCCTTGTGGTTTGGAGCAACGGTTGTAGAAGGGTGTGGGATAAATACACTTCTTTTTCAAGGCCACCCATCATGAGCTCCAAAATGGCACCTGGGTAAAATGGAATCACATTAATTGTAACAGTTAACAAAAATTGTTTATCTGATTCTAGCCTCCATTTCTACTGTGGAAAAACCCCTTTCAAAAGCAAATGCATTACCTAAGAAAAGCTGACACATCAACCCACCATTAACATCCACTAATGCATTAACATTTTATCTTATTCACATCACCGATGGTGAATGATGGTAAGAGTTCATGAAGAAGCACGTTAAAATCGAAGACAAGAAAGGTGTTGAAAGGGATTCTAGATAGACACTGTAGACAAATTTCTTTTACCTAAAATTTGACTTTGGGCTGACTTTACCTCCCCTGGCTAATCTCTAAGACTGAGATCACAATGGCTCCAGTTAGATTCTTGTCATTTAATGTAATAGAAATTTAAACGAGTTTTTGTTGTTGTTGTTGTTTGTTTTTTTAAATGACAGAGATGTTTATTGTCTGGATACATTTTGGAATAAAGAAGGAAGACCTTTAGCCAAGTAGATCTGACATAACAAAACCAAAACAAAAACAGAAAAACTGACCAAGCCGACCTCAGCAGCAGCTGGAACCACAGGAGTTGCTCTCCACTGATAAAGAATCGGTGCTACTGGTGGTGGGGCATTTTTCAAAACCTCACAGACCTCTGGAATCCGGGCAGGAGGAACACATGGCCGCCTTCAGCGCCCACTGCTGGGGGGATTCGGTACTCCCTCCAGTCAGCTTTTGTCTGGGCTTGGCTGCTTTTTCTCACTACTGCACCCTCAGCTCTTGCCTCAGAGCAAGAGGTTTTTCTCTTATACTCTGCTTCCTCAAATCCTTGGCTCACTTATGACCCCCACCCTTTGCCACAGTTCCTTCACATAATGGCCTCAGACAGTATATTCTTTCAGTTACGTTTCCCACTACTAGTGCCTTGATTCCCTTTGTCATTCTAAATTCTTATCCCTTCAGTGAGAATCTCCATTTTTCTCTGGGTGGAGCCATCCATTATAGATGACCATATAGCCAGAGCTATTTCCCTTAGATCAAATTTGGCCAGGCAGATATCATGATGAGTACACTGAGTGGTAAACTAGTGGGAGACTTGTTTATTTTTTCAACTACTATTGTGATTTAGATCCCTTAAAGTAGGTCTGAGACTTAAAATCATGTCCCCTGAGAGATAACACTCATGTTTAGTGACACCTAAAATATAATCAAGTTAGCAATTCATACGAAGTGGGGGGGGGGGGGTTTATCTTCAATCCCAGATGTAATTTTCTCACCCTTCAAAAACCCTAGACTGACTTGTGATTTCAGCTCTGCCATGTAAAGAGCTTGGAAGTCATCACTTCCATCCTTGTTTAAGAAAAAAAAAATGGACATACAGAAAATCAAGGACTGGCTTTTGACCTTCAGAGAGCTGAGGTCACAAGGCAAACTGCCACTTCGACATCTGGAGAGACAGATGTGTCCAGAAAGATACAGCTCCTGAGATTGTCACTATGAAGCAGATGCTCCCGGAGCCATAAACTGGTAGGAACTCTTCTGGTAATTTCGACAAACAAATTGGGACTGATTGTAAAACTTTTCTCATTTCCATGAGAGAAAGAATGAGAGTTGTGGTGCAACAGGCCCGCAAAGAAGGTATTTCTTCTTGGGGTAACAGGTGGGAGGCACTGTTCAAAGTGAGCTTTGGAATTGATAGTTGTTGCCCACACCTGTGAAGTATTACATTCGAGGTATAGTTGCTAGAGCCACAGAAATGCATTGAATAAATAGTCTCACCTAAAATGGAATTTTTGAATAACCGCAGTCAGAGAAAATAAAAATAAAAATATTTTTAAATAGGCATAAATAGCTAAGCAAATGGTAACAACTATTGTCTAGAAGCCTAAATGAAACATAGAATAGTGTAAGATGTGCAAGGTGAGTAGATGACACAGACTCAGAAAAGACAAGTGACTGTTTAAATCAAGGCAGGGACGTTTTCCACAGGTATAACACTATGATAATTACTGGTGAGACCAGATTCAAAGTGGCTGTCAAAATCCTACTATATATTATTTACCATTGGTTGAGTAAACTAGTTAAATATTGGTGAATTTGTATGGCTTTCAATAGATTGTGTAAGTTCAGTTATTTTCAATTTGAGTAAGTTTTCTGATTTGTATAGGCTTTACATTACAGAATAATTTTAAGCTTTGCTACAAATATATTTATTAATTAAGGAAATATTTTTTAGATCATCTTATGTGTGAGGCACTCTGTGAGACATTGAAGAAACATAGATCAGTAAAACATACTCCCTATCTTCAAAGTACTCATAAGCTATTAAAGATAATTAGTATTATAATTCTTTTGGTTATAGTAAAAAGGAAAAAAAATCACAAACCCAAACTGGCTTACACAAAAGAAATTTTGGACTAAAGCAATGTCACCAAAACTGAAGAGTTGATGACTGTTTGTTCTGATGGGATTCATTTTCAGCCTCAACATAAGGATCACCTGGCAGATCTTTGAAGCCTTCGTGGTCCCAAATATTACATTCTCTTACCATTGAGCCAGCAGAAGAATTGGAGTCAAATAAAGTCCCACAATTCCCCGCAGAAATTCCGGGATGCTTTTCAGTCAGTCCATCCACGAACCACCTTTTTCAAGGGCATTCCATATGCAGGTGACTTGGGCTTGTGTTTCCCGGTCATCCTTGATGCAGAGGATGAGATAAATTTATCATTGTGATCAGGAATGTTAAATAAATTGATTGCCTCAAGCTGATGAGAGCCTATTCTCTCAGGTTGAGGGTGTGGTAAATTCCACTCTAAACTTTGAACAAGAAAATTCAGAATCTGGTTAGGAAGGGGAGAGGGAAAGAAATTCTGTTATTTTGAAACAAGTTCACTCTAGAGATAACAAATATAAGACTGAAAATGTAATTTATTCAGTGTTGTGGTAAATACAAGCACAGGTGTTATGGTAGGGCAGAAAGGAGAGAGATGACTTCCCTGACCACGTGAGAATTAAAAGATGGGTCCATATTAGTTAGGTGAAATGAAGCTGGGAGTGGGAGAGCATTCCAGAGAGGGCAGCATGAACAAATACACACTCTGAAGTGAGGAATAACAAACTGTGCAGAAGAACTGTAAGTAACTTCCCAATGCTAAAGAATAAAATTAGAACGGGGAGTGGTGGGTGATGAAGCCAGAGATACTTAAATGTGCCAGATTATTATAGGCAATGTCATGGTAATGATAATTAATCCCGTGAGTGTTAGAGAGCCAAAAGGAAAATTTCAGAATAGTGGATAGCATCAAATTTGTTTTTAATTAGTTAATACTGGGACACCTGTGGCTCAATGGGTTAAGCGTCTGCCTTTGGCTCAGGTCATGATCCCGGGGTCCTGGGATTGAGCCCCACATTGGGCTCCTTGCTCAACGGGGAGCCTGCTTCTCCCTCTGCCTGCCTCTCACCCTGCTTGTGCGCACATGTGCTCTCTCGCTCTCTCTCTCTGACAAATAAATAAATAAAATCTTTTAAAAAATAATTAGTTAAAGCTGACTAGTGTGAAGGATGGCTTTAAGATGATCGAGAATAATGGCAGGAAGACCAGTTAGGATATTATAATAGTCTGGATAAAATTGATAAGGGCCTAAACTAGGCCTCAATAATAGTAAAAATAGAGACAGAAACAGAACTAAGGAACTATTTAGAAGGTAAAATTTACTGGATATGGAAATTAATTGGATGAGGGAATGAGGGACAGGGTTTGGGGGGGACATCAATGATCTGCCCTGGATTTCTACCGTGGTTGCCCTAGATCAGGGATTGGCAAACTTTTTCTGCATAGGGCCGAATAATACAAACTTTAAGATTGCAGGTCATAAAATCTCTCTTGCAACTACTCAACTCTGCTTTGTAAGGCCAAAAGCAGCCAGAGATAGTATGTATGGGGATGACTGTGTCCCAATACAACTTTATTTTCAAGTGGGTGGGCCAAATTGGGCTCTTTGGCTGTAGTTTGCTGACTCTTGTTCTAGATGAAGAAATGTGTCCTTACTTGCTAAAAAAAAAAAAAAAAAAGGAGAAAGAGTAAGAATTTGGAAGAAGACCAGGAGATCCCTGTTGCTGTTGAGTTTAACAATATCTGCAAAAAATTCAGTAGGATTTGTATACATGTGGTTGAGTGTGGAAAAGGGTGTGTGTATGATCAGGAGATACATACTTTAAACTCTTCAGCATAAAAATAATTTGAAATCTTTACAGTGGATACAATTACCTAGTGTGATGAGGAATGCATCTAGAACAGAACACCAAGAATGTGTATATTTTTATAAATTCCTGTTCTAGATGTTGAAGATACAGAAGAGAACAATATGGGCATCATTTTTGTTCTCCTGGTGTTCTCAGGATAGGTAGAGAAGAAATGATGGAAAGGATATCTAGAAAAAGTCACTCTACCTGAAAATTGTAGTCAAAATTGTGGTGCTTTTGCTGTGCAAACTAAGTAAGCAATGTCCTTCTAAAAAGATGTCTTATTACACGTTAGTTCTAAGTATGCCTCAGTTTACCTCAGGTACATATATATCTCAATTTATGGCATCACAAACCTGAAAAATAGAGAAATAAATGAAATGAAAGGAATGTACATGCTAAGCACAACTGTATACCTGATTAATTTTACCCTCCATGATCAAATTCATTGTAAGGATATCCATATTATTATACCTTTTGATTTAGGTGTTACTAAGGTGTTCAATTTATAAGTGGGAAAGAGAATCTTAAAGACATTCAATGATTTTCCTATTGTTATTTATCTAGTATTTAAAGGAACCAAAAAAAAGACCCATGCTCTCCCAAAAGCAAATATGGTAATTTTCCATTAGGCCATATTACTTCCCTTTTTAAATTAAGGAAGCCAACACTGAAGATTTTTAAGTTGATTCTTCATCAAATTTGAAAAGAAACAACATAGAAATACAGATGTTTCCACATTTCCCAGTTAGGAGACATTGTGAGGAAAGCGGCCATAGAGCTATTTCTTAAAACCATGGAGAATTTTTAAAAATCTCTCATTATTTTATTTTTGAGTCCACATCTCTTCTTGCTGATTTAAATTGAAGAGAGAAAAATCAGTGATTTCATTGTTTGGAGTTAGTGGAATGTAGATGGATTCAATGACACATTTCTACAGGCTGTGTTCCTGCCTTTGTCTTTGTGTTGCTCCTTGTAGTTGGCTTGCCTCTCTACTCAAAAAAGCAAACAGACCCCAAGTAGATCCTGTTTATCTGTTTATATTGCAGAATATGGATCTCTAAATGAGCTCTCTTTTGCAAGGATAACAGATAATAATGGCTTCATTGTTTGAATACGAGTTTCTCCCAATAAAATTTGGGGATCAATAAAGAAGTAGAGGAAATATTTCTTTGTGACACCTTATTATTACATCAGTTCTCATGAGCCACAATCTGTGGGCTAAACCTAATGGAAAGCAGACCAGGAAGCTTCTAGAAATTGGCAGGATCTGATGATCCAATGTGGAGAGTAGGGACTGTAATATGTATATATGCGGGGGGTGTGAGGCGGAAGAAGACTCCTGCAAGTGTTCAAATCCAAACAACAGAGCTGCATTTTGTAAGTAAGTTTACCTACCAAAAATGACTTACGGTAAGGGGTAATGCCGTTTTAGTTCCTAACTTAAAACCTCTATGGTTTAGTGTGTTGAAGAAACTATCACATAGTATATTAGATACATATTTAGAAAGATTTACTAACTTCATTAAGTAAACTCTGAACAGTCACTTCCACTGATTTCTAGAACATAATGTGAGGAGGTTGAACAAGAATGACCTTCAAAGTCAGATAGATTAGAGTTCAAATCCTAGATCTACCAGCACAGGCTCTGTGACCATAGGTAGCTAACTTAGGGCCTCCAGGCCTCATTTCCTGTAGAAAAATGAGAATTAAACCTCCAATAAACCTGAGTAAGCTAAATCCTTGACAGACAACCACCAAATTTTATTGCCTTAAGATAACAAAAGTTTTTGTTTCACTCACTTAAGGATCTAACACGGGTGTCCCTGGTCGGGCAGCACTCCTGAGCATTTGTTCTCTAAGAGGCAATGCAGCAACCCAGCTTCCTTCCATGTTCGGGCTCTGCCCTCCCTACATCCTTGAAGTCCTCTCTACTCAGCTGGTAGACAGAAACAAGCACAGAAGGTGGTACTTTAGAAGATTTTGTAGGTTTGACTAGAAAGGGCAAACATGACTTCTATCTATATTCCACTGGGCAGAATTCAGTCCCAAGATCTAATCTGGGAGGCTGAGAAAGATTATCTAATTGCCCAGCTAGGGAAGTGCTGGATCCAGGGTGAAGCAAGTGAGGTGCCTAGGATGCAAGCTTAAGAAGCGATTTGTTCCCAAGGTCAGGCAAGTACAGAGTCTTCCGAGGGCAGCACTGGTACCTGCAGGAACCTGAGAGTGAGCACCTCCTTACATTTTGCATCCCTAGACACCTGGCTTGCCTTAACCTAGTCCCTGCCCAAAGGAAACAGTTTGAGGAGGAAATAGCTTGTCGCTGCCACATCTACCTACCTATCAGGACTATTGTGAGAATAAATAAAATATTCAGTGTCTGATGCTTATATTAGATATAGAAACATATATCTATGTAAATTTTGTTCTAGAAACAAAAATTATTTCTCTTTCTTTTTCATTCCAAAAAAGTTGCAATAATTACACTTCCACCGCTTAAAAAATCCACGGCAAATATCCCTCACTTAAGGTGTGCCAATTCGGTCATCTTGTATTGTTTTAAAATATGGCTGTTTAAAACTTAAATAATTTAAAAATTCTTGACAGCCTTTATTCCAGCCATTAAAATATACAGTGGCAGGATATAAACTAGCCCAGACAGTATACAACCCCAGAGATTTTCCACAACTTATCTTCTTTGAAAATAAGTTTTGGTCTCTACATCTTGATTTCTTAGTATTTGTTGGATGCACAGCATTTCTCTCAACCACTGCTCCCTTAAAATTCAGTGAGGCATTGTTAGGGCGTGCTTTCCCATAATGAACACATTATAGTAATCGTTACAGAAGAGAAAAGACAAGAATGGCTGTGGTGTAATCTTCAAAATGTTCACATGGCTCTAATGTTGGTCATTTTAGGGAAACTGCCAACAGGCTCATGAAGCAGTAAACATGCATTCTGTATTTAGAGAAGTAGTTTAGCTTTCAGGATAGCCAATTCCAACTTCAGTTTATCTTGCTTTATGTACAGAAGAGCTGTTTGAGTTTTGACAGCTTATGAGCAAACCATTCTACAAAATGTGGCTGTTGATCTGCTATGGAAAGAAGGCTGCAACTGAAACTAGTTGCTGTTATGAGTTGATGAAGTTTTTATTGTTAATTAAGTCTGGAAGAATCCCTTCATCTCTGAAGACTACAGAGATCCAAAGTGATGCTGTTGTTTTGCTTTTGCCTTTCTTTGTCTGGAAATTTTGCACTTTCCATCGATTCAATGTATTTGTTCATATGGCAGGTATTTATTTATTCATTAGGGTCTTTCTGGGGGCCTAGCAATGCACTGGCTGGATACAAAGACATATCAGATTGGAATGCACCTTGTCCTCGAGAAACTTCTGGTTAAGTAAAGGCTATGAACACATGCCTACCTAGCTATGCTATCTTGCGGGGCATGTAAGTGCCATAAAAGACATCAAGATAGAGTCTCCTCCCATGTACCATTTTCGCATCTCAAAAATTAATGATAATTTCTTAATATCATCAAATGTTGGAGAAATAAAATTTCCCCAGTAATCCCATACAGTTTCTTATTGAGATAATTTGCTCAAATTAGGGTACAAGGAAGGTTTGTGGATTACTTTTGGTTGATAAACATCTTATGTTTCTCTCACGATACATGTCCCCTTTGTAAGTTATTTGTTGAAAAAGCCAGAATCCATGGAGTTTCTCACCTCTTATATTTTGCTGATTTCAGAGGCTGATTTGACACAACTCTGAATGAGAGGAAACTATCGAATTGAGTAGCCACCTTCCACCATCTACTCCCTCTTGTGCTACAAAAGATAACTCTCCGACTTAGGCACTGTCCTCACAAAGACTCAACTCTTCCCAAACTCAGTCTCCAAGACTATTTCTAGGTTTTTCTAAATATCTCTTAGTTCCAGCCTAGACCCATTCAGTTCTTTGGCTAAAATCACTCTTATTTTCCAAATCTAATGTCTACATCTTTTCCAGCCCACTCCTGGAGTTTTGCTGCTCCTATTTAATCTAATGACTCTTGTACTTGATTCCAGCTTCTTCACTTGTCACAGTTTGCTTTCTACCTGAGTCCTACATTCTTCTTTTTTTTTAAATGTTATGTTAATCACCATACATTACATCATTAGTTTTTGATGTAGTGTTCCATGATTCATTGTTTGCGTATAACACCCAGTGCTCCATTCAGTACGTGCCCTCTTTAATACCCATCACCAGGCTGACCCATTCCCCCACCCCCTCCCCTCTAGAACCCTCAGTTTGTTTTTCAGTCCATCGTCTCTCATGGTAAGTCTCCGATTTCCCCCCCTTCATTCTTCCCTTCCTGCTATCTTCTCCTTCTTCTTCTTCTTCTTCTTCTTCTCCTCCTCCTCCTCCTCCTCCTCCTCCTCCTCCTCCTCCTCCTCCTCCTTCTTCTTCTTCTTCTTCTTAACATACAATGTATTATTTGTTTCAGAGGTATAGTCTTACATTCTTAATTATCTTTGGGCCACAAACCCTTCAGCTCTCTCCTTCTACTCAAACTCTTATTTGCTATTATTATATTTAATTTCGATGCCTTCTTTCCAGTGTAGTTATGGCAGTTCTCAGCTTTGTAATTTCAGCTTCTTCATGAGAATAAAGAAACAAAAGCACAAATGAGATACACACATTTACATGTGCAAGGATATGTCATTTACGAGTGATACAAATGTAAATACCCCTCATCTAAGAGTCAAGTCCAGCTTTATTTTCTTAAAAAAGAAAGGAAGAACTAATATTGCCTGTCAATAAAAGAGGATTCAATTTTTTTATTGTCCAGTCGATGGGAAAATTCAAATTCTAGACTTTGAAACCAAACTTTGCAAGGCAGAACCCTTTCCAGCTCCCTACTCTGCCCGCCCCAGTACCTTTAATATGTATCACAAAAATTTATATGGAGGATGGATCTTTTTGTATGTGCATGTTTCCTCAGCAAGAGAACCACATTAGCAGTGGCTGTGGCTACATGAAAAGAACTTTCCTATGGTGATTGCATTTATTAGCCAAGTATGGTGATGTGTTAACTGACACACTTTGGGCCAAGGAAGTAGATTTTGATTTTTAAAATTAATAAGCAGTGTACTATCATATGGCGTGCATGTACACACACGCACACACACAAACTCTACATGAAAAGAGAAAAGACCTCTTTTTTACTGTCTTGCATATCTTTCAGTTGTTCTAGACTGGCTGGTTCTCAACTCTTTTGTCTAGGCAACTCTAGGACAGGGTTCTTCAAACTGTAAACCATAACTCATTGGTAGCTCATTACATGAATTTAGTAGCTCATGATCAGTATTTCTTATATTTAAATAGAACAGAATAGAAAATAGCCTCTAACACATGTAATAAAGTTACATTTCACTTGTAAAAGTTTTGTTTCAGTTGGGCATATGAGTTGTGTGTATGAGCGTTTTTTGGGACACATATATGTATATAATATATGATATATATTTTATAAATATAGATGTATTTTTTGCTATAGGCCCAAGTTAAAAAGGTAAGACAGCCCCAGCTCTAGCTTGTTCCTGGATCTTTCCAGGACTGTTATTTTGTCCTCTAAGTGGTACTGAGAGGAGCAGCAACGCTTAGTGGATTTGGAATGGGAGAGACTTAGCAGGATGCTATTACAGGAAGGATAGAAAATTCAAGAAAGTCCTTGGCAAGTTATTTTTACATGGCCTTTGTTTTTACCTAGAGTAAATGAAAGAAGAGGGAAAGTAGAAAGATGAGAAGAAAAAGAGGGCGTGAAAGAGGAATGAAGAGGAAGGATAGAAAGATTAAGTCCAAGCAGTAAAGTCCAGTCACCTAGAATACTTCCATGTGCTTATCTCAGCAGGGCTGTTGATCATCATTCTGCAGCATAATAAGGAATAGGCTGAGTTATCCTGAGAACGTACAGATGATGGGAGAGATACTTAAAGGATACGAGAGATCTCTGTAAAGATTTGTTTAAAATTTTTTAAGGGTTAGAAATTATAGACCAATACATGTTAACTCCAGCATGTATAAAAATACTGGAGCATATCATCAGAAAATCAGTTTGTAAACACTAAGATCACAGACCAATAACTAACATGAGTTACAAGAGCAAATTATCAAAGACAATCTAACAGTCTTTGCTGACAGAGCAAGGCACATTGTAGATAGCAGAAAAGCAACAAACGCAATATATCTCAACCTCAAGATGGCCTTTGATTTTGTCCCATATGACACACTCATCAACAAGCAGAGAAAATAGAGCTTAAACCAGTACTTCTCAAACTGTCCAATGTGACCCCCCAAGGTTATCAGGAAAAGGTACAGACAGGTTGCAGAATTTGTCACTGTATTTCTTCTTCACAGTGCCTGAGCCAGAGGAAGTCCCACTATGTGGAAAAGGAGAACAGCAAACATTCCTGAGAAGACACTACTCATTCTCACATTCCCAGAAAGCTCTCCCACCCCTGCTCCAGCTATTATAGAAATATCCATCCCTGCAATTGGCCAAGAATGAAGGAAGTTCTGGTTCAGGCAGACTTCTAGGTGTTGAGCTTCACTCTTGATTTCAGTGCTCTGTGTCTCAGTCGTCAACCACATTAATAGTATAAAAAAGGAATATACCTAAACAGATTAATAAGAACTAAATTTAATTATTTATGATATTCAAACACTTTATGTAAGATGTGAAGAATATAATCCATGTAAATATATTTTTATTTAGCAAACAACAAGCACTACTAATAGCTCACCTAATCTGCACGACAGCCCTAAGAGATAGGTACTGTTATTTACAGAGGAGGACACTGAGGCACCGAGGGGTGAACTAGCTTGCCCAGATTACATACTAATAAGTGGCAGGGAATAGGTGGTCAAGATTTCAAACCGGGCAGTTTGAATCCAGCGTCCGGACCTTTAACCACTGGACTATGGTGCTTTTCCAAATGGAGAACGACAAACACAGTGCTCTACACATAATGCACTCAATAGGTGTAAGCTATTGGCATAGTTAATTTGAAATGTCTTGAATAAAAAGAAGTTTCTCCTATTGAACTTATTTCAATAGAAAGCTGAAAACTCTTGTTATCCTAAGTGGATGAAAACATAATTTTAAGCTATCTATACACATTTCTGGTATTCTTCAGGGATAAATTAAATTTACGCATTTGCTCTTGAATTTGCCGTGTCCTCATTTGCCCCTCTATTCTTGTTTATATGCTGTGTTTGTAGACTTTCAGAGAATTGGGGAAGAAGAATAAAAGCAAGAGCATTCGAGGAGAAATGATTGTTTCTTCCATATGTAGAGGGTTGGTCTGTTCATCATACACAGCCTTGCTGCTCGATTTTGTAGGTGACAGATTGTCAAATGAAATGTTTATTCTGCCCTTTTTCATTCTCTGTTCATTTGTTATTCTAAAAATACAATCTTTCAAATAGAATAGCTTTTCTCCACTACATGGGTCATTCTTTGTTTTTTAATGTTCCAATTGTTTTCCTAAGTAAGCAAATCAAATATGAAAAGATATAATGCTTCAGAAAAATCTACAAATATATTTGGGGATCATCTGGATGAGGTTAGTTCAAAGGAGGATGTGTACAAATCTACATTTATTTCAGAAAACAAGAATAAACACTGATTCCTTAATATATGTCCTAAATCTTGGCCTCTAATACCTGAAATTATCTTAAGAGGAGATATAGTAGGTTCTTAATAAATGTGGAACAAACAAGTGTATAACCACAAAATACCTTGAGTTTTGTGTGGCGCTTTGTATGGATTCTCGTTTAAAAAGGGTTCCTCAACCAAAATGCAAGCAGTGTCGTTCATCACCGACATATCTCTAAGATTGTTAACAAAAGAAAATGAATTTGGAATATATAGCAAAAGATTTTCAAAGTTATCTCTGCTCAATTCTTCAATATTCTTGATATTTTCTACATGGACAGTGAACGTTCCCCACCTCCAAATCTCTCTCCTCCATTTTCAACCCCCTATCTAAAATTTACACTCAAATCCAGACTGCCTATTTCCTTAAATCCCTTGTCTTTCATTTCACTTTTATTCTCCTCTTCTTCCTTGCAGTTATTGCTTATTGTTTATTGTTACAGGAAATATATATAATGTAAAATTTACCATTTAGACCATTCTTAAGTGTACGTTTCTGTGACACTAAGTACATTCACATTGTTGTGCAACTATCACCACCATCCATCTCCAGAACATTTTCATCTTCCCAGACTGAATCTTTGTACTCATTAAACAGCAACTCCCCATTCCTCTTTCCTCTCAGCCCCTTGTAACCACCTTTCTGTTTCCTGTCTCTGTGACTTTGACTCTTCCAGGTACTTCACATAAGTGGAATCACACAATATTTGTCCTTTTGTGATTGTCTCATTTTACCTAGCATAATGTCTCCAAGCTTCAGCCATCTGTCAGAATTTCCTTCCTTCTGAAGGCTGCAAAATATTGCATTATGTGTATATGCTACATCTCATTTTTCCATTCACCTGTTTGTGCTATTATGAACACAGATATACAAATATCTGTTTGAAACCCTGCTTTCAATTCTTTTGGGTATATACGCAGAAGTTCAATTATTGTATATTATGGTAACTATTTTTTGGGAAACTGCCACACTGTTTTCTTTTTCTTTTTCAAATAGTTGTTTGCATTCTAGCTAGTTAACATATAGTGTAATATTGGTTTCAGGGTAGAATTTAGTGATTCATCACTTACATACAGCACCCAGTGCTCATCACAAGTGCCCTATTTTGTACCCATCATCCATCATACTGTCCTTCATAGCAGCTGTAACATTTTACATTTTCACCAGTTGTACACAAGGGTTTCAATTTATCTACATCCTCCCCAGCATTTGTTCTTTTCTGGGTTTTTTGTTGTTGTTGTTTTGTTTTGTTTTGTTTTAAATACTAGCTATCCTACTAGGTGTGAAGACTCCAACTTCATTATTTTGCATCTGGATATTCCATTTTCCCAGCACCATTTGGTGAAAAGATGATCCTTTTATCATTGAGTTGTCATAGTTCTTTCACTGAAAATCACTTGTCCATATATGCAACAGTCTCTTTCTGGGTTCTCTTTCCTCCCCCATCAGTCTGTCTTTATGCCAGTACTACAGTTTTAGGTACTGTAGCTTTGTAGTAATCAGAAACTATGAGATGTCCAACTTTGTTCTTTTTCAAGATTGTCTTGGCTATGAAGGGTCCCTTGAGATTCCATGTTAAATTTTAGGATGGAATTTTCTATTTCTGCAAAAATGTTATTGGAATTTTGCTTAGGATTGCATTAAAGTTTTCGATTGCTTTGAGTAGGATTGACATCATTAAGATGTTCATTTGTGAACAGAAATAATTTTACTTTTCTTCCCAGTTTGGATTCCTCTTACTCCGTCTTCTTGCAAAGTGCTCTGGCAAGGACTTCCAACACTGTGTTGAGTAGAAATGGCAAAAGCAGGCATCCTTGCCTTGTTCCTGACTCAGTCTTAAAGTCTTTCACCATTGAGTATAATGTTGGCTGTGGTTTTTTTCATATATGCCTTTGTTATATCAAGGTAGTTTCCTTCTATTCTTAGTTTGTTGAGTGTTTTTATCATGAGAAAGTATTGGATTTGGATAAATTCTTTATCTTCATCCTTTGGGATGATCATTTTTTTTCTTTTATACTGTTAATGTGTTGTATTGTTTTGACTGATATTTGTATGTTGAACCATCCTTGCATTCCATGAATAAATCCCACTTGCTCATGGTATACAATCTTTCTTTTAGTATACTGTTGAATTTGCCTTGCTAGTATTTTGTTAAGGATTTTCACATCAGTGTTCATGAAGGATATTGACCTATAGTTTTCTTTTCTTGCAGTGTTTTTTCCAGCTTTGCTTTCAGGGTTATTTTCATTTTTAAATATAAAAAACTCATTAAAGCTTTCTTATTCCTTCAGCTTTTCAGTATATTACCTGGTAGATCCTCACTATTTCTTGGAAGTCCAGCTGGGAGTTTGAAGTAGGGAGTGGAGTCGGGGACTGAGAATTTCCTTTGGCAGGCGGGGGTGGGGGCGTGGGGGTGGGGGGGTGGAAGATTGTAAACATCTATGATTTAGTATCTTTCTTTTATCCTTGTCACAGATGAATTAGTGAACTTAACTGCATTCTGTAATTGGAGATAAACCTTCTGAGAAAAGACTTTAAGAAGGAGCAACAGCGGTTGAAGTTCATGTGAGGAAGTCAGTGTTGCCCCAAATTTCTTTCTTTTTATCATGGATTTCCAATGTTGTCATATTTATTAATATTTTACTTGAATATCTTCAAATATGAAGCTATCCATAAATTATATTCATACATGACTCGTAAAAAGGCAAATTAAATTTAGAAATGAAATACAAATTCTACCAAACCAAATGGTTCAAATTAACAATTTTATGTGACAAGTGATGTTGTTTTCCAAAAATAAAACATTGGCTTACCTGATGCCAGGTGCTACCACAAAAAATATTTTGAGTTCATTGTCCTTATACTATTATTTATTTTGTTATGATGACTCAGTTTTCCCAACACTTGTCTTTATATAAATTACTGCAAAAATATTTATTTACATGGCATTGCGTCTGTGATGTTATTTAGACTTCATTTGACTTGTCAATATCATTTACATATTTATTCTGCCTTTATTGTTTTTGCCTTAACCTGGGGTCACCAAAGCAGTGCTATTTGTGTATAGTAAGCCCAAACTGCAGCGTGGACACCAACACCAACACAGTTTGGCAGTAATTTTGTTAAAAGGTGGTCATCCAAATAATCCAAAACATACTTATGTTAATTCTTAGATTGGCATCAAAATGAAAGCCTCAAATTCAGACTTTCAAATGGTGATTTACAAATCTACCTCCAAATCACTGGAAAAACTAGTAAAAAGAAATAGATACTGATTGGAAAAGGATGTGGAGGGAGATTGAGGAGAGCAAAAGAACTTAAGGGCGAATGAGGACAGGAAGTTTTGTGTAGGACTATCCTTCTGCTTCTCTCCCAGGCAAGCAGGGTGTTGCTTTGGCACTGAGTCAGAGGTGTGGTGAGGCATGGGGTTAAGGGATATGGCATGAGGCACTATTCAGGGACAAAAAAATGATGATGACAAAACTGATACTTCTAAGGAAGCAAATTGCCCTTCCAAGGACCTGGCAGAGAGGAGAGAACCAGGGAAGTTGCACAAGGACTGGGTCCAGTTGCGGAAGCAGGTTCAGGGAAACCAATGGGAGCCAATCTGGTGACTAAAGCCCAGATAAAGGTGCTGACTGTCCTTGTCAATGAGTACCTTGATGCAGATGGATCTCCAGAGTAGAGAAAGGATGAAAAAGGGAAACTGTAGCTTTTGGAGACAAGTAGCTTCCATAACCAGTTAAGATAAAAACTTCATCAAGACCTGACTCTTACTGAAGCTAGTATACTGAGACAAAGTATACAAGACAACTAGGCCAAAGTTGGACAGGAGGAATAACCGAACATTTTCTTTCTGGCTCTTTGTTCCTCCTTGCAGAGTTGTGGAAACTTTAACCAGCCCTACCCACTCTCCCCCAGCAAACCATGCATACTCAAAATTCTTTCAATTAATTCATCCATATTTCATTTACTAAATCATCAGATTGCCTTATTTTTCCAGGGCCTTGCCAGGCACTGGGGATATAATGGTGAAAAAGACACCGACACAGCTTTTCTTTGCCCTGCAGATAAAAGTCATCCAGTCTAGCTTTTGTGCAAGAGCTGTGGAAGGATGGTGGGTGTCAGTGGTAAGAGATCATACTGGAAAGTTAAGTAGAATCCTAAAGATCTATTTGAGAGCCCCTGAAGTTTTTTAAGCAGGAAAATAAAATTTTGGTTGGAGTAACCTTAAAAGAATACATTATGGATGTGTTCAAATATGACCTTCTCAATAGCCACATAGGATGTACTATTTTATGTTCTAACTCTGGCTCTTGTTCTAACTCCAGCCACTCTCAGTATTTCCCAGGGGTTTCAAATGAAGTTACCCATGGTCCATCGGTTAAGCAAGTGCTTGAAGTGGACTGGTAAAAGGCACTAAGGAGTGGGGGCGATTCTGATAAAAGTAAGCATCTGTGGGCAGAGCAGCCATGACTCAGTTCCGACTGAATATTGATATATAGCAACTTAGGCAGAAACATTGGTTATTTTCCTTGTTTCTTTTTTCTTCAAAAATCCTCAACCTAATAATCTGGATGGTTTAATTCAGGGTTCAGGTGTGTAGTGAAATTCATGGTGAAGCACAGAAGGAACAGTGATTTCAATATGTTGAAAAGATATCTAACTACCAATATGAGAATTAATCCTGTGGAGGAGGGCAATATAAACTAACTTTCTCTTTAACTAAACAAAGTTTCGTATATTTCCCTAAATAATAATGTATATGTGTGTATATGTATGTATATGTGTTTGTGTGTGTGTGCGTGTGTGCTTGTTCATAGAGAAACTAAAATGTTAGAAGAGGTTGGTAAGAAAAAATAAGAGGAAGCTGATAATAAGATGAGGGAATAATTACTCCTTCATATCACCTAATATATATTTACATACTTAGGATGACCTAGTGGTTGCTGGAAATCTAAATGTTCTTTGTGATGTCTTTATAAAAATCAATAGGAAAATTTCATGTTTGTTAGAGTTTAGGATGTCAACATTTAGTATTTCCCTTGTGCTTTATAACTTAAAAAACTTTGTTGTTCAACAGGATATAGCAAATTGAATTGAATTGGAATTGAAGTCAGATGCTACAGTCTATACCTCCAGTAACCAAACTCCATTTGCATAATATAAATGGTATCTTTGGAATTTATGTGATCTGAGGGTCCTGCCTACTAAGTAGTATAATCTTGGCCAGGCACTTCGGCATCTGGGTCTTTTCATTTTTCTTTCTTTCTTTCTTTCTTTCTTTTTAAGATTTTATTTATTTATTTGACAGAGAGAGACACAGCGAGAGCAGGAACACAAGCAGGGGGAGTGGGAGAGGGAGAAGCAGGCTTCCTGCTGAGCAGGGAGCCTGATGTGGGACTCCATCCCAGGACCCTGGGATCACTACCCGAGCCAAAGGCAGATGCTTAACGACTGAGCCACCCAGGCGCCCCATGGGTCTTTTCATTTCTTATCTGTAAGGAAAGAAAGTTTGACTCAAGTTAGGAAAAATTATTTAAAACTTGGAAAAAAGGCAAAAAGTTGGGCATTATGTCCTTTCCATATCACATTGGGAAGGTGTTTAAGAAGTTTTGGCTATTAACTATTTGATTAGATCCCAGTTTAGACTATTGGAAATGTAGAATATTTTTTAAAAGCTGCTATAGAAAAATCTGTCTGGGGGAACAAGGGAATCTAGTTGACTCTATTTGGTGCATCTAGCTTTTACTGATTGAATTCTTGCATTTTCTAAACTAAAGCCGAAAATGTTTGCAATTATGATTTGAATTTGACTTACTTTACAGGCTTTGGCAACATTTTTTTCTCTAAGAAACATGTAAAATAACCTGGAAAAAACCACACTTCAATAAAATTTAAGAAAAACCACTAAGGGCATTTGTTTTTTATAAACAATATACACAGCTGGTAGCAATGTTGGTAAGGACACTTGCCAGAGAGCTACATATTTGCCACTACAAACGGTTCTGTTCACCCTTTATCCAGTAACAGCTGGTAAAATGGCATTTAAGAACAGTTTTGATTTAATCTAATGAGAAGCTAGGCTGCAATGCATGATACTGCCTGCAGAAAATAATTGGACAAACATTGATTTTTTAATGTCGCTATAATAGTTACATTTTCAATAAATAGGAATTTATATGCATATTTATTTGGCAACATTCCTTTCTTCATGAAAGCTAGTGATTGATTCTTAACACACACACACACACACACACACAAACACACAGGCATGCACACACGTATACATGCAAAATACCCATAAATTAACACCCAGTGTACACGTATATACTGCAAAGTGTTAGTGTTATTGCCACCAGAGGGGGGAAAAACTATTTGGAATACAATTTTAGATTTTATGGCGATCTTTGAAACCAGAATTTCCACAGAAAAAAGCACTAGTTTGGGGAAGACCTACCCAGCAACAATGAGAGCAGCAAAAACACCAACCAGAGGGGCCTGGGGACCCAAGGACAAAGCAGCACTTACTTCAGTCTGTTCACAGTGACTGAAGAGAAGAAGGAACCTCCCGGCTCTTCCATATCCTGTCCTAGAAACCTTCGAAAGAGTAAATGTTGGGTGCCTGGGTGGCTCAGTTAAGCGACTGCCTTTGGCTCAGGTCATGATCCTGGAGTCCCTGGATCGAATCCCACATCCGGCTCCCTGCTCAGCAGGGAGTCTGCTTCTCCCTCTGACTCTCTTCCCTCTCATCCTTTCTACCTCTCATTCTTTCTCTCTCAAATAAATAAATAAAATCTTAAAAAAGAAAAAGAGTAAATGTTGTGTGTGGTTGCTTGCACATGCGCACTCCTCTCGGTTTATTTTTCTTTTATCTCCACAATTCCAAAAACTGCACGCACTGGGACAAGAAGAGCTGCCCCTGTGGTATTTCTGTCACGACTTGCTACAGAAAGCACTTGAAACCATATCTTGCCAAAATTGGAATCAGGTTTCACTGATTCATGCACAAGGTTCAAATATTTGCATGAACTCAGACTTCTAGATAATATCCAAGATACTCCATTTTTGGAAGAATATATGTATATTCTTCATATATGTTCATATCTATGTTCATTTGTAGACTATTTTTTATTGTCCTCTAACTCCTCTATTGTCCTCTAACTGCTCCATGTGTTTTGAAACCTCTATTTTAAATTAAAAATAAAAGACAGATAAAAGAACCCTATATTTTAGTTTAGAGTGTAACTTTTTTGATGATAAACTATGATATCTACATAAGACTAATCCACAATAGTACTATGTTCGATAATACCCATTTATATAAAAATGTTATGGAGTAAATTTCATTCTCTTTTCAGCTTGAATGAGAATTTCTAATAAGGAAGGAATCATCTTTGCTGAGAGAATTGTTCAAATCCTCTGAGAGGGAGGAAGAATCTCATGGACCTGTAGATTTTTACCCTCCTGGGTCATACTTAAGCATGAGAGACTCTCATAAAACTGCTATGCATGAGACCCAAGGACCAGTGCATTCTCTCCTGTGACGTGGAAGGAAAAACATTTCCTGACAATATAACAGGGTCCTGGACAAAGAGAAAGTAATTGAGCCTTAAAAACTAAGCAGAGTTAGATAAATGAAAAGAGAAATTGAGAAACTCTGAATGAAGCCAGAGTGTATATGGTATCCATCAGGATAGTAAATTGACCAATTTTTCTAGAGTAGTTAGCACACACAGGAAGTAGAAGGAAATATGCTTGGGAAGAGCCAATTAGCACATACGTTAAAATCCAGGCACAGAACCTTTCATATTTTATTAAATGTGATGAGTGAGAGGGAATCAATAACATTTTTTAAGTGGAAAGGTGTGAAGAAAGGGGTACTAATGGGAGATTAATCTGACAATAGTCTGAAGGATGCTCTGCGGGGGGGATGTGGAGGCTAGGTGGTCAAGGTGATCATTTCAAAGGCCACTGAAGGAATACAGATCTTAAGGAATTAGAATTTAGGCTTTTGATAATGGAGAGGGGATAAATAAGAGGGAAGAATTTCTGCTTCCAGCCCTGGGTTTAAATGGAACTAGACTCATTGTCTTATCACGAAAAAGCTAAAAAACAAAACAAAACACTAGATATGTAAAAGAAACACATGTTTTTTATATTAGATTACAGGTAGTATAAGACTAAGATATCTCGAGAAACAGAAAGTAAAGGAGGTATTTCTATAATTGACCTGGATTTCCAACTGTGCAATTTCTTGATTACGATCCAAGATAATGGTTTCTAAACTAAGTTGAGGAAATGGAGGTTAAATTTGAGGAAGCCCAGGCTACTTCAATTTGCAATGCAAAGGACCAGAGAAGAGCAAGAAAAACACAGAGAGAGACACACATAGAGAAAGAGATCCTAGCTTAGTCATTTCTAGAGCAGGCGGCCATGTCCTTTCAGTGTTCTCTGGTCTGTAACTGCTATTCATTCCTCCCTTGTTTCTCATGACCTTGACAGTCTTAAAAAATACTGATCAGATATCCTTCAGTCTGGGTTTGTCTGATGATGTTTTCATGATTAGACAAGTTATTCACCATCATTTCTGAAGGAATTTTTTTCTGGGTGTAACAGCCCATTTTAAAGACATTTCCACTCTCAGTCCCCTTTCCAGCACTTTAAAAGGCTTCTCTCATGTTTTCTGGGTCACATAGTTTCAAATGAGGATTCTGAAGAGGTTCTTGTCTACGTTGTTCTGTATATGATGTGTCTTTTTTCCTCTCTGTGAGGTCTCCCCCCTCTCACGTTTGATTGTTTTGTTTTATTTGCCACTGGTTTCAGAAATTTGATTATGATGTAAACTGGTATGGTTTACTTTGCATTTATTCTGCTTGGGAATAAAAATTTGAAAAAAAAGAGCAACTTAGACATTAAGTTTAAAAATATATCCACTCCCTCCTGGGCTTCTATTACATACATGTTACTACTCTTGATATTGTACTACAGGTTGCTAATAAATTAGCTAGTAATTCTTTTCTTCAATCTTTTTTTTCCTCCATGTACTTCATTTTGGATAATTTATATTATGATTTCAGGTTCACTGATTTTTCTTCTAAAGTCTCTAATCTGCTGTTAATCCCATACATTTATTTTGTTTCATTTTAGATATTTTTCACCTCTAGAAATTTTACTTAATTCTTTTTTACAGCTTCTATTTCTCTCATTATTATCATGTTTTCCTTTAAACCTTTAGCATAATTTTGATGACTCTTTTAATGTCCTTGCATGATGATTCTATCACTTTGTCATTTGTGAGTGTTTTTATTTAATGAGTTTTCTCCTGATTCTGGTCTTATTTTTCTGCTCCCCTCCAAACTGTTTTTGATTGGATGATAGACATAGTGAATTTTATGTTGTTGAGTACTAGATTTTGTGGTGTTCTTTCAGAAAGGCCTGAGCCTTTTGAAGGTGGTTTTTAAGCTTTATTAGGGTAGAATAATTTTATTCTGGGCTATTTTAGTTCTGCTAAGACACGGATTCTTCTGGGTTTCTAATATGCCTTGGTCTTTCATAAGACCTCTATATTCTGCTAGTTAGAATTCAAACACTGCCAGCATTGTGAGAGCTCTAGAAATTACTGAGCTAGGATCACTTGTCAAAACTCCAAACTGTGCACTTAAAACGGGTAATTTTTATTGTATTTATTTGTTCCTCAGTAAGGCTAATGACATAATAAGAATGGTAAACAATCCACAGCCTCTAAAAAAAATCCTTAATTGAAGAGATATTTTGAAGAAAAATAATGGTGAAACACGAAAGAGAAAGAGAAAAAGGTGATTATAGAAATTCAGAAATAGGAAATTTAGGGAAGAAACATTGATTTGTTAAAAATAATGTGACAAATTCATAACAATAGGCTGGGTTTTTCTGAAAAAAGGACAAAAGGTACATGTTATTACATAACCCATAAGACAAATGCTAAGATTCTCTCCAGGTTTTAGAAAATTTCAGCACAAACTCCTTTACCTATAACAATGTTTAAGGAGAATACAAATGTAGTGTGGTACCCTGAAGCTCTGCAAAATGCTAGTGGAACTCCTGGATGAACAAAGCAAAGTTCAAAAGTTAATGTTATTCTTGCTGATTTTTTTCATTTTCTAAGATTCGACAATTCATGCACATTTTATATGGAAACATTTTACAAACAAGGATGTACAGAGAAAAATTCCCACACTATAGGGAAATATGCACGTGCCAACAGTAAAATAGTCGTGGTGGGTAACAAAATGATGGTCAATACCATTTGTAGGCATACATAAACAAACATTTCTAAACTTCTAAACTTCAGATTTCTTATCTTCACAACGAAACAGAAAAGTCAATATTATCATCCCATTTTAGAGGAGAGAAAAGTGAAGCTCAGAAAAGAGTACAAACCAAAACTGAGAGAAGGAGGCACAGTTGCGAGCGATCTCTTAGCCAGTGAGTACTGCGATCAAGGTTAAACTCCTTAACCTTGACTGCCTTCCCTCAACTGGTCTGCCAACTTAAAGCCGATGCTTTCCAGGAACTTAGATCAGAAGCCTCTGGCAGAGTTAATCGCTCTCATCTGTGGCCCCAAAATATTTTGAGCACAGTCTTATTAGTAAACTTTTACTGTTCATATGCCTTAGTCTTTTTAATAGACACAGCTCCTTAGAGGTAGGTATTAGGTCTCCATCTTCATTACTTTCACAGCAGGTAGCAGTGTCCGGTACATCTTTAGTGGATAATAATTGATGTCTTAGGTAATGAATACCCAAAAATATATAAAAGTGAACATTGAGGAATGGAAGAGGCAGATTTGTTTATAATATTGATAAATGATATTAAAAACTATGAGTAAAAACTATGCATTATACCAACCACCATAGTTCTCGAAAAATACTTACAGTCAATAAAGATTTGCTGAATTAGTGGATAACAGCACAGTATTCTTTAATATTAAAGTAAATATTGCTTTATAATGCAGGAGCTGCCAACTAAGGACTTGAAAACCCAATAATTTGAAAATCACTGCATTTGGAGAGATAGACTAAAATATCAAGTTGACACCTTCATGAACAACCCTGAAGTATCTGTTGCATTTCAAGAAGATATTTAAAACAACAAGGTCACTTAGAGGCAAGGTCTCTCATTTCATGCCTAAGAGTGATTAAGTCCCTAGGGATTAAATTATTCATACGAGAATGCATCAGTTTGAGTTCCACTTCCAACATGATTAAGTAATGGGTTTTGGACTAACCCTCTATTTGTAAACAAATGAAGAAATGGAAAAATATATGAAATAAGAGTTTTCAGGTTGGATCACAAAATGATTGTGAACTTTGGTTCCTGACAGAAGAAAAACAAACAAGAGAAATCCCATAATCATCCAGTTCTTAGCTAAGGCACAACTATCCAACTATAGGAAGAGTGCTGTGGCCAGGTAGAGATAACAGTCCTGCTGTGCTCAGGAGCTCAAGATCAGAGTATGGGCCAGATGAAGCAGGTAGAATCTTTAGGGAGGACTACTTGTGAAAGATTTAACTGTGCAAAGAGTCACAGAAGTGCAAATAGAAGTCTCCTGTGCATTGATGTCTGAGGCCTGGATTGTATACGAGCTAGGGAAATTTCCTGAGGGTTACCAGATGTCAGAAGTTGAGACTCGAATGAAGATACTAGAGGCTGAGTGGTGCTAAGATAGCAGTGGCATTGAAGCTCTAGTCTTGCCAGAGTGGAGATAGAATGCTGACACCTTAGTAATAGACCTGGCATCCAACTGAGATACCAGAGAGACTGCCTTAGAAATAAGGACCACATGTTAGAGGAAGACCTGCACAAAACCTTCATTAGCAAAGTGTAAAGCCCTAACAAATTCTACAGGCAGGAAATTTAGAGATTGAGTCCTACTGAATTGGAGAGGTTTGAGAAAAAATTTTAACTTTCCCCCAGATTCACATGAACAAAGTTTAAAACCAAGCTAACACAAATTTGGGATGATTGGTCAATAATTTGAAATGTTCAGTGAAGTAAGAGTCAAAAGTCTCCAGTGGAAGATAGCACAAGGCTGGATCTCAAAAACAGATTATCTGTAGCTTTCAGCACGGAGTAAAAATCATGACACATGAAGGCAAAGAGCAAGAGCAAGGCTTGAGAATTTCAGCCTTGATTCAACCAGTCTTACCGGATGCACTCAGGAATGTCCTGAAGGTGTTACTGTTAGTTACACCCAGAGAGCGGGCAGGCTCATAAGCAACATCTCTCCAAAAGCGGGGAGGAACCAAGAAGGGGACAAGCTCCCTAAAAATGGCAAAAAGAAGATCTTGAAGGAGCTTCAGGGTTTCACTATGAGTACTTGAACACTAGGGAAATTTGCCTTTTTATCTAGGAATACTTGTTCTGAGCAGCCATTTCAAGCACTTAGGATTTTGTACCTTTTCCCAAGAATAAAATTAGCTGACCTCATCTGATCACATGAGTTCTTGAGAAGTAGAGATCTTTCTTTAGCTGCTAGCAGAAGGGTAAGACAGGCAGATTCGAAGCATTATGTGCACTCGCTGGCCTGAAGATGGATGAGGCCACGAGCAAGGACTGGAAGTGACTCTAAGAGATGAGAGTGACTCCTGGCCCATAGCCAGCAAGGAAAGGGGGCCTTTGGTCCTACAGCAACAAGGAACTGAATTCTGCCAATAACCTGAATGGTCTGGGGACTGGATTCTTCTCCAGAGCCTCCAGATAAAAGCTTTGTCTTGCTGATATCTTGATTTTTGTTCGGGGAAGACATGAAAAAGAGAACCCAGTTGAGGCACCCGGACTTCTGATCTATGGAACTGTAATAGTAAGTGGTGTTGTTTAAAGTGTTCAAGTTTGTGATAATTTGTTACACGGGAACAGAAAACTAATACAGAGAATCCAGCAGATTTAAGTGTAGGAAGGTGATGATTACATTAAGCTTAAAAAAATTTTTTTTTCCCAGGTTTTATGAGATATAATTGACATACCACACTGTATAAGTTTAAGGCATATAATGTGATGATTTAATACATGTATATATTGTGAAATGATGGCCACAATAAGGTTAGTTAACACATCCTTCACATAATTACCATTTTGTTGTTGTGGTGGTGGTGGTGGTAAGAACAATAAGATCTCTTAGCAAATTCCAAGTACAGGATACCATAAAGTACAGTCACCATGCTGTACCTTAGATACAGAGTATTAAGTTTTGATTCTATAAAAACCCCTTGGAACTTTAATGCAAGAGGGAAGGGAAGTGAGAATCGAGAAAAATCTCAAAGTTGCTGGTGAAACAAAATATCAATCAAAACTAACCCTAGATTAACTGAGTTTACGTTGAGTTGATTGAATTAATATTTCACCACTGCACAGAATGGAACTTGGAATAGACATTGAATGGAGTTGAGAAAAATAAGGAAAAAGATTCCTCACCCCGTTAATTTGTGACAGGCCCTCTTCACATTATACTGGTAAAATAGCAGCTATTATTAACATTAGTGGTTAAGCAAAATATAAAATCAATGCCTTCATATCAAAAGGAGATTTAAAAGTTCTTTTCTGCTGGTTGTATGTGAAATGTCTCACATTTTTGGCTATTTCACTTTGGTTGATGAAGAAAGAAAAACAGAAATCAATCTGTTTATAGGGACTTTTTTTTTTTTTAAAGATTTTATTTATTCATTTGAAAGAGAGAGCATGAACCAGGGGTTGGGGGGAGAAGGAGAAGGAGAAGCCGACTCCCCGCTGAGCAGGGAGCCTGACATCCCAGGACCGTGCGATCGTGACTTGAACTGAAGGCACACATTTAACCATCGGAGCCACCCAGGTGCCCTATAGGGATTTGTCATGATTATCTTACCCATGGCAAAAGAGAAATAAGAATCATAATGCGTATATTTAGGCTTAAACATTGACTTTCAAATATGGCTTAAAGTGTCTACTAATCCATACTGTTCAGTAGAACTTACCCATGTACACCTTTTTATTCCCAAGTGAACGATGTCAATGAGTTCAGAGAGAATTGCTACTTTAATAAACACTTGCTGACGGGGATGTATCTTGAGGGAGAAGAGAGAGTGGTGCTTTTCCTTTGCTCCTGAAATCACATTGATCTAGTTGTTGGATTGGGAAGGGAGCCGAGGAGATGAAAGTTTCAAGGCTCTGGGTGGTGTCTGAATCAAGCGCAGGCGGGGCTGGCAACACTCTTGTCCGCGGCACCCAGCGCAAGTTCGTTTAGGGCAAGAGAGTAAAACCTGTAGAAGCACATCACTGAAGCTGTAACGGAGCCAGACTTTACCCCTCCGGCATATGAGACGTTTTATAAGTCATTTACCTCCTTGTTAAGCATCGGTTTCTTTCCGGGTTAAAATAAAGGGAGTGTATTAAATACTCTCTAACATCCGTTTCAGTTTCAGCAATCCACAAGGGAGGTTTCGAGGGCCATTTTGGTTCTCTGAAGCACGTTTTTTGCCAACGTTGTTTATTTCATTTACCATCTTCAAACTTCAAGATGAATATCTTCGGGTGTATTTTACGTTTCCAATTAGGCAAACGCTAAGACCCTGAGGATGCAGTGTTGAACAAAACTGAATTCTGCCCCTTGGAGGCAGATCGGCTCCATTCTTCCCTTATAGTCTCCAAAAGAATTAGAATTTATCCAATAGTATAGCTGTTGACAGTGTTCTCAAAAAGCCGTTTGCATATAGCAAAGTGGATATTTAGTAAGATGCTTGAATTCCAAGTTCTGATATTAGCTGAGTCTTCATTTAAGATTTAAACTTCCGGGGTGCCTGGGTGGCTCAGTTGTTAAGCGACTGCCTTCGGCTCAGGTCATGATCTCAGAGTCCTGGGGTTGAGCCCAGCATCGGGCTCCCTTGCTCAGCAGAAAGCCTGCTTCTCCCTCTCTCACTCCCCCTGCTTGTGTTCCCTCTCTCGCTGTGTCTCTCTGTCAAATAAATAAGTAAATAAAATCTTAAAAAAAAAAAAAGATTTAAACTTCAAAATTACCCATGTTTATTTGGCACAAGGAAACATTCTAGTCAACGGACAGGGTGACTCTTTTCCTCTTACTCTCATAAGTATGTAAGTAAGAAGTACTTTTATCTTGGAAAGGATGAAAGCATAATAGATAGAGATTATTTGTTTCTTTGCATCATTAGGTCCATTTCTATACTGCTGTGAATCAGGAAGCAACTGCACGATCAACATCCAGAGAGTAGGTTATCCAGTTGAGGCCATCAGTTGCCCCAGTGCAAAGTCTATTATTGTTGTTGTTTGCTTCCCCCCCCCCCATTAACAGCATTGAGCTTAATTCTACAATTACCCCATTTGAGAAACTCTCACTGAAGTCGATGGATATCTCAGAAGAAATTTGATTACAAGATTTGGTCCATTGAGTAAATGAATGAAATTTGGCTTTTATTAATTTGGAATTTCTCAATTTGGATCTCAACTTCCAAGCAATTTATAGATATGTTTTTAATTGTGCTTATTTGTACTCAAAATGACAAGGAGAAGAGATTTTTCCCTCTCCTACAGAAAGTATCTTTCTTCCTGAGATAAAAAAAAAAAAGGTTTTCTGAAATGTTAATTGGAACTAAATTCTTAGACAAGAAAAAGGAATAAAATGACATTATTTCTTCCATTTCACATTAGTAAAATATAAAACACTATACACCTGCAAAAATTGTTCTGTTTCAGATGAAGCTTGTGATTATATTTTTTCAGGTTTGGTTTGAAAAGCTAAGACATCTGTTTACCCAGTGCATACAGAATAACTCTCATGTCTCCTTATCTCTGAAGATTTCAAAGGCTTTCACTCTGGTTTAAATCCTTTGAAGAAGCAGTAATCAAAGACAAAAATTATCAGAGGTACATTTTTGTTTCCCAAACAATGAAAATAACAACACTCACCCTCCTTGGATTTCAGGCACTAGCATAAAACTTCAAAATTGGAGATTTGCCATTTGAATCAAAAAGTGATATGGATAAATAGAGGCAAAAAAGCAAACTAAGAGAGCAGTTTCTCTATTTCACATTATTGCATAAATTTAAATTCAATATGTGAATAATTTAAAAAATACTATGATGCACAACATCAAATAGCATACACTAGCACAATGTGACAGAATGTATCTGGCTGGCGTGTGAGCTCAGATAAAAAAAATTTGCTTGAGCACTAAGTTTTTTATTTTATGTATTTTGCAAATTTGAAAGATTAAAATAAGAACAGTGAGAATCCCAAGGATGATAATCAAGTGAACTGCACCACACAAACAAAGAAAAACATCCATAAAAAAGCCATGCTTGGGGCACCTGGGTGGCTCAGTCCTTAAGCATCTGCCTTCGGCTCAGATCATGATCTCAGGGTCCTGGGATCGAGCCCCACATTGGGCTCCTTGCTCCATGGGAAGTCTGCTTCTCCCTCTCCCACTCCTCCTGCTTGTGTTCTCTCTCTCACTGTGTCTCTCTCTGTCAAATAAATAAATAAAATCTTTAAAAAGCAAAAAAAAAAAAAGGCCATGCTTGGAGGACTGGAGTTAACGGGGGGAGCATCAGTCTGTCCTGCCCTTCATCAGCTTCAGAAATGTGATTGGACTTTCAGCGCACGTAAATCCGTGTATTAAGGAGCTGCATTATAACTCATTCCATCATCCTCTTTTCAAAGAGAATGATATAAAAATAATATCTATTGCCTTTTTGACCCTGTTTAGTTAAGAGTAAAGATTTTGAGCTCTGACCTCCTTCTGCATTAGGAAAATTGAAAGCAGGCCTTCAGGATAGATGGCTGATGTGGTAGCTCCACTTGGGGTGGAAGGGGTACCATCTTGTATCAGAGAGAAGACAACAGAGTTGGCATCATCTGCCCTGAGCTCAATAAGAACAATTAGAGGACAACCAGGTCTCTTCCCACTATTGCTCTCTTCCCCAACAAAGAGGGAATGGGGTTTCATGTTATATTTGAGCTGTCAAAACGACCTTTGGATTGGAGTTAAGTTTTAGACATTGAAGTTGCAGATAGAGATGTTTCTGGAGTCCAGGGTAAGGTGCAGCACCAAAAGAAGAAAGAGTGTTGAAGCCTCCCCACTAATAAGGGGAAGTAGATGAACCCAGGCCAGAGTCAGGCCTCATGGGGTTGTAGGCCAGTGATTCTGAACCTTGGCTCTAATCATTTAATTACCTGGGGAATTTTATAAATCTTAGCTCCCAGGCTGCATCTCAGACCAATTAAATCAAACTTGCTGGAGGTGGGACACAGGCATCAGTATTTTTAAGACTTGATAAAGTTAAGCAACTAGATAAGGAGGAAAATCAAGAGTCAAAGGAAAAGAGTAATTGGAGAACCATTAATGGGGTGAAATGCTACTGAAAGGCCAAGTAAGGAGAGGACTGAAAATGACCTCTGGATCTAAGAACATGGATGTCATTGGTGATTGTATTAGCCAGGGTTCTCCAGAGAAACAGAAACAATAGAATATATAGTCACTTTATATACACACAAACACACATATATAATATCCTATTGTATATATCATATGCATGTATATCATATACATACCCACACTATATATAATATATAAAGTATATGTGTATATGTATGATATATAGTATATATACATACTATATATAATATATACTGTATATTAGTATAATTACTATATATTCGTAGAATATATATATATTTTATATTATGATATACATGATAAATATGATATGTATCAGTAGAAACAATAAGGGATATAATGAAAGAATTTATGTATTTATTTGTTTATTTATTTTTAATGATTTTATTTATTTGACAGAGAGAGAGAGAGCACACAAGCAGGGGGCACAGCAGGCAGAGGGAGAGGGAGAAGCAAGCTCCCCACTGAGCAGGGCGCCCGACGACGTGGGGCTTGATCTCAGGACCCCAGAATCATGACCTGAGCCGAAGGCAGATGCTTAACCGATGGAGCCACCCAGGCGCCCAGAGAGAATTTATTTTAAGGAGTTGGCTCACGTAGTTGTGGAAGCTGGCAAGTGCAAAATCTGCAGGTAGGGTGGCAGGCTGGAGATGAAAGGAAGAGCTGATGCAGCTTGAGTCTGAAAGTGGTTTGGAGAAAATTCCCTCTTCCTCTGGGGAGGTCAGTCCTTCTTCTCTTAAGATCATCAACTGATTGAATGAGGCCCTCCCACATTTTGTGGAGTAATCTGTTTTACTCAAAGTCTACTGATTTAAATGTTAAGTTCCTCTAAAACATACCTTCCCGGAAACATCTAGAGTGGTATTCGACCAAGCATATGGATACCATGGCCTAGCCAAGTTGACACATAAAATTAATCATCATAGTGACCTTAGCAAGAACTGTTTTTTTTGTTTTTTTGTTTTTTAAGATTTTATTTATTTGACAGAGAGAGAGACAGTGAGAGAGGGAACACAAGCAGGGGGAGTGGGAGAGGGAGAAGCAGGCTTCCTGCAGAGCAGGGAGCCCGATGCGGGGCTTGATCCCGGGATCCTGGGATCATGACCTGAGGCAAAGGCAGACACTTAACGACTGAGCCACCCAGGTGCCCCAGCAAGAACTGTTTTGATTTATTGAGAAGTGTGTGTTAAGTCATAAATATAAACCCTAAGTAAAGATGCTCATTTCAAGACACTTGGTTTCTGAATACAGATTGGAACCAAGGACATTCAGGACATCTGCCTTAAATGGTATAGGTCAGTGGTTCCTAAGTTTGTTTGCACACTAGAATCACCTGAAGATCTTTTGAAAATTCCAGAATCCAGGCCACACCCCAGACCAATTAAATCTCTGGGGCATGGGTAGTTTGTGATGCTCCCCAAGTGGATCCCGTGAACACACAAGTTTATGACTTAGGTGGGTCCTTCACATTACAGCACTTAACAAAGAACTTGCAATAACATGTGATAAAATCACCTTGAAAACATTTTTGATAGAAGGGTTAAAATTTGTAAGTGTTGTGAATAGAGTTGACAGTTGACCAAATTTCCGTATGGACCAAAGAGTATAATATAAACAATCAGATCTACTGATTTCCAAAATGACTTGAAGACTTAATGCATATTAAATATCAGTTATGTTTTATACAAATATTATTTTGATATTTTGGTTTTTCTCTGGTAAAATGTATTAGAAAATACATCTTTGAACTAAATTCTGATTTTAAATGTTTTATTTGAGATTTAAAGCAGTTTGCCAAGTAAAGAGTGCTCATTAAAGTACTATCAATTTTAGTTTATGTACCACCTTTTAAAAGAACTCCTGAAGTATAAGTCAAAGGTAGGATTCATCTCTTAGATTATAGAGTTTTGAAACTAAATATAAAGGTGATCCATTGTATTGAAGCTGTGCTTTAAAAAAATAAATAAATAAAACTGCTCACCCAATGTATGATTTTTAAAAAATATTTTGCACCATCCTCTTTTACTGGATCCAGCAACTACCAAGTGTAAGGTATCCCTTAGCCCTGCTGCTCTCTTCAAGACTACAGGCGACACTTGGTCAAATTTATGCGTATTTAAACATTTACATATTGTCATTCTTTCAGCATCAAGCTATATGAAAGACTTCTTTCAGAATGAAAAGGAATAAAGATTAAAGTGAAGGGAAAGAGAAATTTAACCTAAAAACTCAGAAATATATTTTTGATTTGGTCTTATTTTAATTATTTTTTTATTTGTTACCTTTACTGTAAACCAGGGATCCATTAATGTGTGGATCTGTTTCTAGGCTCCCAATTCTATTCCATTTGGCTTATTTGACTTATCTTTGCACCAATACCCACTTACTAATGGCTTTGTAATGCATGAACTTGGCTAGGCTAAATTGTTTCCCAGAATCCCCTTTCCTGTGTGTTTTAGGCTAGCATGGGCCACAAGAGACATTTGGGAGTAAGATATGAAGGGTGGAATTGAAGCAGCAACCGTATGCTTTCATATGCATACAAGGTCAGGACAGGATTGCCAGGGATATTTGTAGTTCTGGCTCACCTCGGTGTGGGGCAGTAACCAAGAATGCAATTTTCCCACTTCCTCTGGATCATCTTCAGTCTTTCTGGGATCACAGATGGGTTTGGGTCTGTGATGAAGGGTTCCAGCTTCTTCTGAAAGACTCCTGCTTTATCAAGGTTGGAAGCAGTGTGAACTGACACAGATTTCATTCTGTCCTTGCTGGGCTCCAGCTCATGCTAATGGGTTCAGCTTTACCTCGCTCTACCTCACTTGACATCACTTTTCCCTTCCAACTATCTCCCCTTGCAGACTTCAAGCTCTAACATCAGACGCAGAGACAACAGCCTTACAGAGGTTTAACAGGGCCCCACAATTGCGTAAATTGAAATCTCTGTACCAAATACACACAGGCGCATACACACACATCTACCTTTGTATATATCTTTATCTTAGTGCTTCTGATTCTCTGACTGAACCCTAATATGGTCTGAATCCAGTAGAGTGAATTTTCCTTAGTCTTCTCAAGAATAGCTCAGCTCTTTTGGCCTTCAGCATTTTTACACACATTTAGAATCATTTTGTCAACTTTCATACACACATACACATCTGTTGGAATTTTGATTGAGATTGCACAAATCTATATATTAGTGTAGAGAGCACCGAGATCTTTCCATATTGGGTTTTCTGGACTTGTGCTTCTCACACTTTAAGCTATGCGTACACAAGTGCACAATATGTTCTTGTGAAAATACAATTTCTGATTCAGTAAGTCTGGGATGGAGCCCAAGATACTGATTTTCCTATAAGCTTCTCGATAATGCTGATGCTGCTGGGCAGTTGGACATACTTTGGGTAGCAAGGGTTTAGACAGAGCATATCTCTCCACTTAATTTCTCTAATAATATTTATGGTTTCCTGTATAAAGGTCTTGCACATATATTGTTCCTAGGTGCTTGAAAGTTTATAAATTATATCTATATTTTAAATTTTTATATTCCATTTGTTGTTGATTTATAGCAATGCAATTGATTTTTTATATGACTTTGTCTTGCTAAACTCACTTATTAATTCTAATAATTTATCTCTATAATCTTTTGGATTTTCTACAAATATAATCATCATATTAAAATGACAATTTTATGTCTTCCTCTCTACACCACTTATGTTTTATTTCTTTTTCTGGCTTGACTTTCCTGATGGAAATCTCTAGGACAGTGTTGAATATCACTGAATGGTGATAGCAGGCATTTTTATTTTGTCCAACATCCCAATTTCAAAGGGAAGTCTTGTCATATTTGATTATCAGTGTGGTGGCTCTAGGATCTTTGTATGTATATTTTATCAAACTAAGAAAATTTCCTTTGATTCTCATGAATTTTTAACATAAATGATTGTTTAATTTCATCAATGTATTTCTGCATTTATCAAGAAGATCTAATTATTTTCTTCCTTATTCTGTTCATGTGATGATATTTATCAATTGAGTTTTGAATGTTAAATCAACATCGCATTCCAGGAATGAACTCAACTTAGTCATGACATATTATCCTTTTTATACATTGTTTAGCAGCTTTGCTGGTACGTCATTGATTTTCCTGTAATTCTCCCTACTTATACTGTCCTCGGGTTTTGTGATCAAGATTGTATTAGCCTCATATAAAATTGGAGAATTCCTGCTCTGCAGACTTCTTTTCTATCCTTTGGAAAATGTTTTGTTTAATTGATATCATTTCTTCATTAAATATTTTGTAGTATTCAAAATGAAGCCATATGGGCCTATAATTTTCTTGGGAAAAGATGTTTACATACAGATATGATATTTCATATCTTTAATATATTTTTGCTACTCTTGGTAAATTATGTTTTTTCAAGAATTTGTACATTTCAACCATATTTTCAATTTTGCTAGCATAAAGTTGTTCATATTTCTTTATTTTTCTTGTATTGCTTATTTTTATTGCCCCTTATAACCTTTTATTCATTTCTAATACACGCATTTAAAGCTGCCAGTGCTCCTCTAAACTTTAGCTGCATCATTTAAGATTTGATACGTTGTTTGCATTTTCTAATTTACATTATGATTTCCTTATTGAATGAATACAATTTGTTATAAGAATATTTATTAATTTCTAAACATATGAGATATTCTAGTTTCTTTTTGTTAAAAATAGATTTGTAGATTAAATCTACTGTAGTCAGAGAACAAATTGGATATTTGCTGAGATTTGCTTTACTGCCAGAGTCTGATTAATTTTTTAAAATGTTCCATATGCCTGGAAAGAATGTATTATCTGCAGATGCGGATGCAAGGTTCTATAGGTATTCATTTGATGAGGTTTACTGATCCCATTGTTTAAACTTTCCAGATCCTTACCGATATGTGCCTGCTTATTAAAATCAGTTACTGAGAGAATTTTGTTAAAAATCTCTCAAAACGTTGGTTTTTCTGTTTCACATTGTATCCTATTAATTTTGGCTTTGAGGCTGTTACTAGATTCGTAAAAAATACCTTCCTAGTGATTTGCATATTTTGTCATTACAAAGTTCCTCTCTCTATTACCAATTTTTAAAATTTATATTGACATATTTATAATAATTACAAATATTGCCTGATATTAACATGACTCCTCCAGCTTTCATTTGAATTCCACATTATATATCTTTCCACCTTTTGTTTTTAGACTCTTTTGTTCTTTTATTTCTGTTGTGTTTTGGTAGGTAGCATATAGTTGGGTTTTAGTTTCAATCTACTATGATTCTTTATCTTTAATTGGAGGGTTTAGATCATATTATTTAATCTAATTCCTGATATAATTGAGTTTAAATAATCATACTCAGTGATCTCTGTTTTTTCATTCATGCCATGTTTTTCTTCTTTCTTGCTTCCTTTTGGACAAATTATGTTTTATTACTCCATTCACCATCCTTTCCCCATTTGATCAGAAGTTATGTATTCTTTTCCTATTTTTGTAGTGGTTTTCTTAGAAATTACAGCATAAGATTTTTTTTATAATAAAGCCTAAAATTATTTGTAATTGTCTCCTATTCTTGGATAATGCAAGGACTCCAGAACACCTTAAATTTATTTGTCCACCCCTAACTTATATGCTATTGTTATCATTTACTATAATTTTATGTTTTAAACCCTATTAGACATTATTAATATTAATTAATACATCAATCAAATTAGATTTCCCCAAAATTTACACTTTTATCCTCTTTATTTTTTTCACTTTTATTCTCTCTAAAATGTATTTTAAAAATTTTTCTTTCTACATCATTAGAAAAAGGAGGAAGAAAACAATAAAAGGAAGAAGAAGAGGAGGAAAAAAGAAAGCTTTCTAATGCACTCACTTTTCTTCTGGATAAGAAGTTGATCACATTGGGGGCACTGGGTTGCTCATTTGGTTAAGCTTCTGACTCTTGATTTCAGCTTAGGTCATGATTTCGGGGTCACAGGAGGAGCCCCACATCTGGCTCTGCACTGAGTGTGGAATCTGCTTGAGATTCTTCCTCTCCCTCCCCCTCTGCCTCACCCCCCCCACCAAAATAAAAAAACAAAGTAGTTGATCACCTCGAATAGGCTAATTTTGGAGAGTCAGAGCTGGTGTAAAAGAAAAAAAAAATATCAATGAATCTCAATCTTCTTGTTCACTCTTGAAAAAAGTATAATCCCCTTTTTTTTTCCATTGAGAAATTAATTCACTATCTAATTGTGGCTTATTTTCAGGTTATCTTCTTTCCTATTGTTTAACTTTTTTTCTCTTTGGCATTAGATTTTGGAAGTTTTGTTACCATGTATAATAGGTGTAGATGTCTTTTGTTGTATCTTAATTTGTACTGGTAGAGCTTCTTGAATCTGTGGCTTGAAGTCCCTCATTATTTTTTTGAAAGTTCTTATTCATTATCTTATAAATATTGCTTTTGCATTATTCTTTTTCTTTTTGTGCTTCATTAACATGTAGGTTACACTTCTTCATTGTAGTTTTTGGTCTCTTACTCTATTGTCTGTATTTTCTATCCTTTTGTCTCTGTCCTATCTACTGAATATTTTCTTTTGACTTATCCATCAATCTATAAATTTTCTCTTGATTTTTGTCTAATAGGGGTTAAACTCATCCACCATTTTTTTTTAGTTATTTTAAAGTTTAGTCCTAGAATTTCTTTCTTTTTTTATTGTTTTCAGGCCTCTGCCAAAATTCTCAATCTTGCTTTTTGTTTTCTTGTACACTAAAATGATGGTGATTTTAAAGCTTATATCTGATTACTTCACTATTTGGACATTCTATAGGACTATTCTTACTATTTCTTGTTTCTGCTAAATTATAACGCCTAGCTTCTTTTTGTGCTTTGTTTCTTTTTAAATTCTGATTGTATTTGCAAAAATTACATGTAGAAATACTCAGGTCCAGAAGAGTCCTCACGAGATCATTTATGTTTGATTCGGTAAAGGACATGTGACAACTAGCTATCTGGGTCACTTTAAGGCAATTTCTTTAACTGAAATAATTTGAAGCTTAACCACATTTCCCGTGAAAGCCGATCTTTTTTGGTTCATCTCTGATACTAAAAAGGAGTCTTTTGGAATTCCCAACTCAATATGATTAGGGTTTATTCAGTCTCCATTTTTGACAGGTTCTGGACTCTAATCCCTGCCTCTCGGCTACACAAGCTTTCACAGTTATTGCTCAGTTTCCCAGTCTCAAATCAGCCTCTCTCCAACTGACCATATTCCCTCTGGATAAATGTTACCCTAAATGCCAGTGTCACCCTCTCTCTCAGGCCCCTGTCCTGCCATTGGCATTCAATTGCTTTTTCTTCACTATCTTATAGCTTCTCTGATGCTTTCAAGTAAATTAAAAAATTATTGTTTCCAGACAAATTTAATGAAATATGTTCTGAATTACCTCATAGCCATTAACAGAGACAGAATTTCTCTCAAATTCTTCTCTTTAAATTGTCCTTGAAGTAGATTTGCAAACTCATTTCTACCCCAGCCTTTCTCTCTCTCTCTCTCTCTCTATATATATATATATATGTAAATCTTTTCTTCTCTAGAGAACTGATATTGAATTATTAAAAAATTATAATTATGATTTTTAAAAAATTAAATCCCTTAGGCATAAAGTGGGAAGGCTTATTTTGAACAGAAGAGGAATGGAGTAAATAAATGTAATTACCTGAATGGACAACTGCTTTTTTTTGCAGCCCAACATCCACATGCTTTTCTTAGTTGGGGGAAGCCCCTCTGTGTGAGTTTTGTTGAAAGGAAAAATGCCTCCTTACATCTCTACCAGCGAAAGCCAAAGAGCAAACTCCAGTCTCTCTTTACCTATTGGCAGCCAGGGCAAAAGTGACCCAGGGTCAGGTAATCAAACTCTCCTTTTTGGGACTTCAGCTTTTAGGAGAATGACAAGACTAAGGATAACTGAGAAATTACTCACAGTGAAGACTGCAGGATTTGGAGCCTGGAAGGAGAAGATACATATGATATTGAGCAATAGTGTCTGCATGAATGTCTAGCCACAGAGTGTCCAGAGTTCCAGATGCCTGAAATATTATCCTAGTTTGGTTGATTGCCTTCCAAGCTTCTCTTTCCTGCATTTTTGCAGAGCCTGGCTGTTCAAATTTCTACTTGATATGCTTCCAATAAATTGCTTTTCTCTTTAAATTAGCCAGCATTAATTCTGTTGCTTGGGAATTGGTTAAGTCGAGATCAATTAACAAAATTTCTATTGAAGGATATAAAATAACTCAGTATTTCTTATAATGAATATATTTAATTTGCTAAGATGTATGTAATCTAAATTACATGCACATATTTCAATAATAATTCTATTCTTCTGATTTAAAGGAAATACATGACTCCTTCAGAAGCTGTTATGCATATATTTTTTTAAAAGATTCTTATTTATGGATTTTAACAAATTAAAATTGAGTTAGAAGATACATAATCAATCACTGAAATAATTTCCTCAGTGATGTGGCTTATTAACAATTGAAGATATAGATTCAAGAGAAGCTATTAAGATACATTAAGTTCCATTTCTTTAAATTTATTGCAAAATTCCATTTTACATATGTCATTGTATTAAATTCAAGCTTCAGGATTTGAAGCTTAGCTGATTGCAAGTTGCTGAAGAAGAGCTAGATGCTACCCTAGATCAGTTTGATAATACAGAAAGACTGATATAAATTAAAGGCTGAAAATGAGATCCTATTTAGTTTAAAAGCAAGATGTTCAATAGGAATTGCATTTTCCATGCAAACAACTGAAATGATGAAAGATGATAGAAGAAAGGAGATCAGTTGAGCCAATGATATTAATAAGAATCCAGATATTAATAAAAATCTAGAACTGATATTTAGGATAGAAAAGGGATTCTGTGGGGAAGGGAAGTATCCCTTGTAGGATAGGAGTGAGGTAGGACCAGAAAGAAAAAAACAGTACCACAATCTTGGGAATATAATTAACATTAGCTCTCTTACCATTTTCTCCCTCCAGTAAGGGACTGGGCTACATTCAGATTCACAGAAGTGGTTTTTGAAATAGGAACAAACAAACATAGGAACAAACAAACAAAAAAAGAAATTCCAACTATGTAATTTGAGGCAAGTGGAGGAAAGGGAGGGGCACATAAGGTAAGGATCCTGGGATTTAGTGCACATTGTTGGAATGAAGTACTGTCCTATGCTGTGCTCCTAAGGAATATGGCAGGGCACTGGTGGTGAACATTATCTGCCTCAGAGGCATTTCTCCAATAGCCCCTGTAATCTATGGTAATCTCTGCCCTTGAGCCAATGAGCACAATAGAAGGTCCCCTACTCTGATCTCTATCTCATTTTATTGATGTTTCTGTGTGAGAAGAGATAGTAGGGAAGGAGCAAACAACCTTTGAAAAAAAAGCACCATCTGCGACTTCCTACTTGGTCCCTACGAAGTCTTGGGGCAAAGCGACTGAAACAAAGAAAATTAGTTAAGCTTCACTAGGGCTTTTAACTTCAATCATAGCAGGTAAGATGTTGGACACCTTCTAAACACTCACTGAGTGGTAGCTCTTTTTATTGGGTGAGTTGTGTGGGACTTTCTCCTCCTACAGCCCATCCTGAGCCATGCCAATTAGTCTGCATCTTACCCTCTAACCATTTCAGAGTGATAAGACTGACAAGCTTAGATGAGCTTTATCTACATAAATTCCTGAAACAACAGAAATTAATGCAGAACCCATTATCAGAAATCATAGTATAGCTGGTACCCAGCTCTGATCATTGCAAATGAGGTTTCAACTAGACCCAAGAGCACTTTAAGTTCTTTTGAAGTGTTTTCCAAATCGGAAAATCTTTCTCTTAAAAGCTTTTCTGAAAATTAACATGGATCTTGACCAAGGATGATTGGTCCCTTCCCAAGGAAGTGTTATCCTCATTAAGGTATGCTGAGTAGCCTGGCAAGTGCTATATACTCCTTTCAAATGTTTTCCGAATTGAAATTAACGTCGAGTCATCAAATGTTTATTTTAACCAATACCTTCAAATGAAAGTATGAATTGAGTCTAACGTGAAGAAAAAGACAGGCTTACTCTGGGGAATAATAACAATATGTTTTTCCAAAAAGAGCTCTTTTCTAGAAAGAAAATTCATTAGGAATGACTTGAATTAGATTAAGAATGGCTTGAATTCTAAGTTCCTATGATTGATGCCTTCAACTCCCAATGAAATTACATGAGCATATATGTAATTCTGTGCAGTTAATCAGATGATTTGATCAGAAAAGCCTTATTTTTGAAAAATTATTTTTCATTATAAAATGTCTCTTTTTTTTAAATAAAGAAACCTGGTGGAGGAAAGCAGCTGCAATTCTACTATCCCATGAAACAACTCTTAAACCTTAATTAATGTCTCTAGGGTTTTAAATGTATTCTATTTTTTTAAACAAATTTATGATCACATAACATCTACAATTTTGTGTCCTCCTTAATGTGCCAGATACTTTTTAAAATCTTTTAGTGAGGGTGTGGGAAAGAGAGGGAGAGGGAGAGAGAGAATCTTAAGCAGACTCCACGCCCAGCACGAAACCTAATGCAGGGGCTTGATCTCACAACCCTGAGATCATGACCTGAGCTGAAATCAAGAGTCAGATGCTTAACCGACTGAGCCACCCAGGCGCCCCGTGCCAATACTATTTTAAATAATTTTATATATAGTAACACATTAAATCTCATAACATAATGTCATATGCATTATTGTTATCTACATTTTACAAATAAAAGCAATAAGGCACAGATCGTCAAGTTATTTGCTTAAGCTCTTGTAAGAAAGCAATGGGATTGAAATGTTAACTCCAGCTATCTGAATCTCTGTGACAGAATATGCATTTTGAGTGGCTGTGCAATATTCTATTCAATGACTACACCACCTTCCTTATGATTGAATATTTAGGTTGTTTGAAAACACTGCTTAATATTTGAAAATATGACCAGAGATGATATTTCCAAGAGAAGAATTACTAAATCAAAAGACTTGAATATTTTCTTACAATATTCAGAATTTTAAAATTTTTAAGTAGTTAAATCTGCTGATCTTTTTTGTTATGGTTACTCCTATTGCTGCTGTGCTTATGGAGAATAAACAACATAATTTCCCACATTGTAGATAGTGCAAGACTTTCAAAAGCATGGAAACAAATCTTGTGCTGTACCGTACTATATATTAATAAATCCATCATTGCATGCACAATTGTATGATTAGAAAGGCAACATTATCTGTAGACAAGGATCCCCAAAGAGACTTCTGCTCATTGTCTATGTATACATTACATGGACAAAGTAGAGAAGTGATCTTGAAACTTCTTGACTCCTGAGATAACTACAAAGTCTTCTTTGTCAATATATTTATCGACCTATTCTGAATGTTGACACTATTCTCAATGTTCATTGGCATTTGAGATTAAGCATAACTTTGACACTCAAAGGAAATATGCCAATGGTAAAAATTAATGAAAACTCTTTTGTTTTAGTAAGAATTCTTTGGTTGTATGAAACAGAAATAAAAATGAAAATGGCTTTAATGTAAGGATACTGGGTAACTCATACACTCAAAGGGAAAGTTTAACAACTAAAAGGGACTTAGACAAGCAGCTTTGGGGATCCCCGTTAGGAACTCATGGGTAATTTCTTTTACAAACTGGTAATGGAATAAATTTCATTATTGTAACTTCATTAGAAATTCAGATTCCTGGGAAAGAGTTTGATTGGCTTCTCCCTTAACTAAGGCTGGGAGTGGGAGTTGGGCAAGACTGGATTTGATGATCCCAGTGCTACCACAAGGATTTGTGGAAAGCTGAGCAAGCAAGAACAACAGATGCCAAATTCAATTTTCATCTTAATGTGGTAAGAGAAGCTTAGAAGTCAATAACTTCTTAAATACCTAGGAAGCATCTTCATGTTGGCAAGTCCATGCCACAAAATGTCTTAATCAGTAGGCTGTAGCAATGCATTAACATCACAAAGACATTGCTTTGATTTGCTGTAGACTCTCAAATTTAGCCAACCAGAAGAATATTGTTCTTATAAGCTCTAGTTTTAAAATGGAAACAGAAAACACAAAATCAAGGATGGGCTGGCAGTTAATGTGAGAGATAAAGCCTAGCACTTACCACCAAGGCAAGGCCAGGAACAAAATACTGCAAAGCAGAATCAGAAATATCAAATATATGTGGGATACATGAAAGAATCTGACTGCCATGACAGTACAACCAAGGTCACAGTTGGTGAAGGGTGAAGAGTATAGGAATGGTGGGATTTTAAAAATTATTTGGGGAAGTGATTCTTAAGTGTAGAATTCATTTGGGAAGACTCAGACCCAGTATGCCAAATGACATGCTTATAGCACCATCCAAGGAAAAATAAAATACAAGGATGAATCATTATAAAAAAGTTTAAATTTGTTTTTCTTTACATGCATTAGAGTAATTCTCAGGGTTATTTTAATGGTTAAGAATTGTTCTAGTTGAAATCCCCCTGGAAAGGGGCACCTAAATTCTTTGCAGTGCTTAGATCTCTAAATGTTTTAATCTGGTCCTGTTCAGTCACTTCTCCAAGAGCATACTTTCAAAGTTATGCTCTTATAAGGAAGCTATACTATTTAAATTCTACTGAGTATATAAATCAGTAGACAATTTTAGTCAACAGATATTTACTAAATTCTTACAATGAGTCAGGTTTGGCAAAACTTAAATTAAAAATTTTTAAATAAAATATAAATTTTAGGAAGTGTTTCATTTTGTTGGTAGCACTTGGCATGACTAGTGTGTCCTGTAATTTATTAGGCTAGGGTTCTCTCTTCTGGGTGATAGCAACCATCCTTCCTGGTGAAAGAATAAAATACCCAGAGACCATAAATTTTTAAAGTAAAGTACATTGTTTTAATCATTGAAAAGATGACAAAATTGTAAGGTATTATCAGGGCAAAAATAAGTGAAAGCAGGAACCCAAATAAGTAAACAGAGCCTCCTTCCCTGTTTCACACCCTCTCCCAACACCCATCATCATCATCATCATCATTCACCTTCTTCTTCCATAAGGGCATTCATGTAAGTAGAAACTTGAAGTATGATTCTCACAGCCTTTTGCACATGGGGTCAAAAATCACAATCTAAGTCCTTCCCAAGATGGTGTTCTAACAGGAGACCTTCACCTGACAAACTTTGAACTATTGATCTTACACTCAGGAGCTAAGTTAAACCAAAAATAATTCCCTCTTCCCAAAAGACTTAAAGACAACTTACCTAGTGGCTGAGCAGAGCAGGGTGAGAGAGGAGAATGAGAACCAGTCCTCAGAAGTTATAATCACAAATCAGCCCTCAAAAGGTTTTCAAGTCTCAAGCCACCACACATCTAGGAGATTCAAAAAAACTCAAGCTGTGAATTTTGCTTAAATAAACATTGATAGTGCCCATGGGAGCCTCAGGAAAGAAAAAACATATATACCCTCTATAAAGAAATAAATCTTTATCCATGTTTTCAAGAATCCTTACCATGATTTTCCCAGAAAAAGAGCTCCCTATAAAAAATAACGTAAGACAGGAAGCATGGCACTGAAATTAACAATCAACGGGGAAAAATAAAAACAGAATGAATCCCAGAGAGATGTTAAACATTGTAATAATTATGCCTTATTATACTTGAAAAATAAAAGATTAAAATATCTACAGGGAACAGTAAACTTTAGTTTACTGTTACTGTTACAAACCAACAAACAAAAAAAATGAAAAACAACAACAACAACAACGACAACAACCCTGAACTGGCAGATTTTAAAAAGAATGAAACAGAACTCCCAGAAATTAAAAAAAACAGAGCAATTGAGACTGAAAACTCAATGCCTAACTTCAATAGTAGATTAGATACAGAAGGAGAGAAATTTGGTAGAAAGGAACATAAGTCGGAAAGAAATTTCCACAGTGCAATAGAAAGGAAATATGAGAGATCAAACGCCATGAGTAACCAGGTTAAAGGGTTAAAGTTAGAGTCTTCAATTATCTAATCAGATTTCCATCAGGGTAAAAGAGAAAGAGAGAATAGAACATAGGAAATGAAGAAGTAATGAATGAGAATTTTCCATAACCGATGAAGATTCAAGAAGTTCAGTAAGTCCCAGGGTGAGAAAACAGATACACATCCAGATACAGCACAGTGATACTGCAAAATGACAAAAACAAAGAGGTGTAAGAGAAAAAGCAGGAACTTCTTAACAGCACCAAGTCAGAAGATTGAAATTACATTTTCAATGAGATAGAAGGAAATAAGTACCAAACTATTCCAAGTGAAAGTATCTTTAAAATATGAGGTCTAAGTAAAGATATTTTCAAATAAACCAAAAATTAGAGCATATACCAATATCAAGCCCTCACTAAGGAAAAAAATCTAAAAAAGTGCTTTTTGTAGGAAAAATCGTGGATGGAAATTACAAAATGTAAGAAGCAACAAAGAGCAACAGGCTGGTAAAAGAAAGTAAATGTAAACATGAAGATTTTATAAATGGTATTTATTGACTACTAGGCAATGTTTTCAATAATTTTCATGCATTAACCAATGTCATCCTCACAACCCTATGAGGTGTAGGTACTTCAATTGTTGTCACCTGTCTCACAGAAGAGCCACAGTTGAGGTTAAGTAACTTGTCCAAGTCCACACAGTTGAAAATTGGTAAAACCTGTATTTGAACTCTGGCTGTCTGGGTAAGATGGTTTTACTCACAGAATTTTGACACCAAATGTGTGTGTGTGTGTGTGTGTGTGTGTGTGTGTTCATTTGTTTCTTTACACTAACCAGTTCTCCACTCTTTGGATACCAATTGGGTATCTTCCAATTCAATTCAATTCTGGCACTAACTACACAGAGTTAGCGTCAGACTCCATAATGGCTCAGGTCTACAAGAGGGTCCTCACTTCAGACACCACTGCAAGGATTAGGTTCCCAGGTTACGCACATTTTTGTCTGATTTGGCTACAGATTGGAAGTTCCCAAGACCTCCCTCCCTCCTATTCAGTAATTTGCTAGAATGGCTCATATAACTCAAGAAAATGGTTTACTTACTATTACCAGTTTTTTATAAAGGATATAACTCAGGAACAGCCAAATGGAAGAGATGCATTGGGCAGGCATAAGGAGCTTCCATACTTCCTCTGTGTGTACCACCCTCCTAGCACCTCAATGTATTCACCAATGTAGAAGCTCTCTGAACCCCATTTGTTTAGGGTTTGTTTTTTTTTTTTATGGAGGTTTCATTACGTAGGTATGCTTGATTAAATTATTAGCCATTGGTAATTAACTCAATCTCCAGCTCTGGACTTGAAAGGTCCATCCCTCTAATCATGCTTTGCTCTTTCTGGTGACTAGCCCCATTTGGAAGTTATTTAGGGGCCCGCAGTCATCTCATTAGCATACCGAAGACACTCTTATCACTCTGGATATTCCAAGGGTCCTAGAGGCCAAGTGCCAGGGACCAGGGATAAAGACCAAATATATATTCCCCATTGAGCCACACTGAGCCTGTTTTCTTAGTTGTTACACAATACAAAAATAAAGGATAACAGCATATTCAGGCTTAACGGACATTAAAGTTTTTATTCAGTAAATCTACAGGTCTTCCTTTCCCCTCATAGTTAGTAAATACAAAAATAAATACATCAACTTGATGAACTCTTTCTGAAATGAGATTTGAAAGATCCCAGATTACACGAAGGAGTATGTCATAGGAGCACTTGCCTAGGATGGCAGAGAAGGTTGACACAAAAAATTGGATCCACAAGCAGAGCAGTGGCAGGGCAATGGCCGGGGTCCAGGACAAAAACCACACCTAAATACATTTAAAACTCTCTGTGTTAGAAAAGTAGGTCCAAGAAGTAAATCAGGGTTCAGGAAAAAAAGACCAAGTTAGATGTAAGAATGCGTTTAGAGATGGGGTTATAAACATGAAGGAGATGGAAGGAAATAAGCGGAAGGAGCCTGGGATGTATGTTGTCAACAGATCTGGGTTGCTCATAGCTACTAGATGTGGAAGGTGCGGTCCTGGTGCATGTTAAACAGGGCAGGAAGTCCAAGGGTAGGAGGTGGGGTGAACCAGTCCATCCCTTGGGTTTGAGAATTCTTATTTGTAGAATAAACAAATTGGACAGACTGGGTTTTAAGGTTGCTTTCAACTGTAATATGTCCTTTGTGTAGAGCGATTTCATGGAAATGATCCAAATGCCAGTCCTAGGGTGTTTTTTGTTTGTTTGTTTTTTTGTGAAGATATTGCATCAGTGTGATCTTTTGATTTAATTCGTTTCTATGAATATTATAACATGAAGGCTGTATCATATTAAGATCTCAAAACAGATAAACTCTGAGGAGGTTTCACATGGCATTTGGCTACAAGACCTAATGCAAAGAGGAGACTAAATCCCTCTTAAGCTGGGCAGAGCAGCATTGCTGGTGGCACCGACCAATGGGATCTTCCTGCCTATCATCTCCGGAAGAGTCAGGTCCTACAGCTCAGGAACCGGGAAGGCCTGGAGAGCCCCAAAATAATCTCCCTAGAATTTATATTTTTTCCTTAAATCAGAAAAAAAGAAAGGATTTGTCTGGGAGACTATTGTAGGCAGGTGAAAGATAAGATTGCATCTCCCAAGGGGAGACAGTCTGCGGTTGGGAGAAAAGGCAAGCCATACCGGTATTTTGGGTCCTAAATTCAATAATTGTAGCATCAAAACCCTATAATTTGGAAAAGTAATTGAGAAGATGATGTTTGCATTTTCTCTAATCATTTTCCTTTTGTTCCTATTTAGCATATGCTAAGTTCCGCACGAAATTACAGTGTTTCAGCAGTGCAAAAGAGAACCAAGAGAGATTTCATTTGTTTTCTTTTGCCACGCTTGGCTCAGGCATTAAAGGGAAGTGGCATAATTCTAGGGATGATGTGTGATGGTGTTTATGATACTGAAATGAAAATTATAACAAGAAAATGCAACTAAAAGTCACGAAGTCAAGGCCTCCTTTTTAAGATACCATATTTGTCAACACTTTCTCCTCTCTCCCTTCATCAGTATGCGCAGGGCTGAGGTTCAGTTGCCCAATGCTCCTTATGGGCATCTGGGGCTTGATGTGGCAAGTTGTGCTCGATGTGGCAAGTTGTGCTCATCTGGCCTCCACTTGCAGAACCACAGACTCCATCACTGCCTACCCACCAGGCAAAGCACCTGGCTCTGCCAGCCTTTCTTCTACCCCCTTTTCCACCCCTGCCTTCCTCACCTCTGCTATCAGGGGGAGTTGTTACTGCTACCACTGTCTTCTTCTCAGAAATGTTTACCCTCCTTTTGTGCCTTTCGAACAGCAATGATGGTCATTGCTAAGGGCTTAAAAATTCAAGAACTATTTGTAGATATAATTGGTAGGATGTGTGGCCTGGCAGATTCACCTCCCAGGTTTCTGCTCTGGGCAACTGGCTGAGAGGCAGTAAGTTACCGGAAATGGGTGGATTACAAGGAAGACCAGGGTTGGTAGGCGGTGGGTGATGAGCCTCATTATGGAAACAGTATAAATACACTCTTCTATTGAGCCTCCACTTCATCCCAGGCAAAGTTTCCCATGCTTTACATGGATTAGTTCTGATTCTTAGAGTAACTCTTTAAGGTAAGTGCAGATGCAGTTTGTTGTGATTTCTGGGACAGTCTAATGACTATATCCAATAGGTAGTTGGATTTTCAAATTTAAGATTCAGGAAGCAGGTCATGGTTGGAGATAGAGAACTGTGTGTAGGTGGTAGTTAAAACCACGAGAGCTGATGCATTCCCCAAATTGTATGTCAAATAAGGAAAATAGTCAGCCAAGAACAACCATCATGATATAATGGAGGGAATATGGGATTTGAGCTAGTTGGTTTGAATCCCAAATGAAGCTTTGTTTGTCTGCCCATGTAAGCTAATAAGAGATTCTGCTTCAAAAACAGCCTCAATTTTGTTTTAACCAAATGATCCCATCTTATCTTTCCCTACCATAGTTTCCCAGAGCCAGGATAAAAACTGTGTTCAAGAAACTCAGTCTAAAGGTTGAACTGAACTAATCAGATGTCTGTAGAGCATTTGGACCAATTGACCTGGAAATTGTGTCCCTTCCTTGTTAACCTCCCCTGCCCCTTGCTTTTACAACCAGGATACTTTATAATGACTCCAAACCAGAATTGCTGTGAAAATACTGTTTCCAAGCATGGATTGTTGAGAGTGAAATAATAGAAAGTCCTCTGAATTATCCAGAAATTTCCCTTTGGTAAACTAATTAAGAGGATGCCTTTGAAAGACAGCAGATAAATAGTAAATGTAAGGGGGGCTGAGGCGGTATGTTAAGAAATGTCATCTTTTGTGCAAAGTAAAATCGAGTAGGGAGGGGGCTGAGAACACAAAGGGGGATGTGTACCGTCAGCAGAGATGGGACAGGGCTGGGCTCCCAAGGATAGGGTCCAACAACTGAGAGAAACTGTCCAAGTTGTGGCTATCACACACCTCCAGTGAAATGTGGCAATATCCTTGAGCAGCTTTCCTCAAATGCATCAGTTCAAAATTTCATGCCTTCCTTGGCTTTCACTCTATTTTTCAGCTCACTTGCCTAATGGGTTCAGAAGCATTCCTTTACATGCCAAATGTGGGGGAGGGGGAGGGGAGGGAAAGGCACCTTCGTTGCTTCAGCCAGGAATCTGAAGGCTCATAAGCCCTCTTCCTCCTCCATATTCCAAACTTCCATCAGGAAGTCAATGTCTACAGTTTCCCTGGGCATATGCAGAATATTGGTGCCCAGTGCTTTGCAATGTGCTCATTCCATTAGCTGGCTACATTTGAAACATTATTCCTTTGTAATATTCCCAAGCACTCAGTCAACTTTCTACATCAATCTGTTTTCCTTCAGTCATCAGCAATACATTTTAAGTTTTTTCAGTTAAGCATCTCTCGAAAAATAACTGAATGATAAGTGATACTTTTTATTTTTCAAAAGATAAGCACGATGTGTAATATTTTCTTTGTATCCAAAATTTTATTTTACTTTCTATCATACTATATAGTTGGAGTTCCAGAAAAATTATTTTTGGCATAGGCAGGCAATTAGAATCTACATTTTCATATTCAAGTGTTTCATTAATTTATAGAATTTATAAAGCACTTTTACCCAGTTAGCAAAAGTTTGTTGCCTGCATATTATAGACTACATTTCCAGATGTCTACTTCTGCAATTTCCAGCCCTTTCTTACGTATAATAATAAGAGAGATATAATTTTTGTTAGGAGGTGCTAGAGGGCTTCAACACAAACCCTACATAGAAGGCAATCTTAAAATGTGTCATCTAAGAAATCTTCAAAATTGGAATACTAAGACAGATAGCGGATAGCTCTTCAGGGTGAGTGCTAATGCCTTCACGAGGTTTTGTTATTCCATTTGTGGGATTGGACAATGACTGATGGAGCTGGTGAGAAAAGAGCTCTTAATAACCCTGGGAATCCAGCTCCTTTCTTAATCCTAACTGATGGACATAGAGTGAAATACCTTATTATAACATTTAGTGTGTGCATGTATGTGTGTGTGTGCACGCGTGTGCACGCATCCGTGCCCCATAAAGAGCAAGGACGTCTGCACCCATATGCAAATCTACTTTTTTGGCTTGCTTATGTGATTGTTGCTTCAAAATGAACTGAGATACATTTGGCATATGAATACTGAAAACAGATTGATTCAATCAATATTGCCAACGTCCTGCAGAGAAGCACTCAAAATGGAGGATCTGTTTGGTTCCAGGGCAGAGTCTATAATCAGTTATTTACCTTTGTGCTTTAGACCAGATTCACACTGTTTTGTGTTTGGAGATTTCATTTAACCAAATTACTGATCTTTTCCTGAGAAGACGATGTTCTGAAATTTGTGTCTTCTTGGTAAAATCTTACCATTTTTAACTAAAACATCTACGTGCAAAAGATTAGGGTCAGACAAGGTCGTATAATCTACAGAATCTGAAAAGGTAAGTTTCAGAAACACAAGGTTATCTCCTTGGCCTAAGGAAATACCTTCTGTATTTTCTACTGAGATGTGAAATTCTGTAACAAGAGATTTATTCTTTAGTTTAAGGCTTTTTTTTTTTCCCTGTAGATAAAAGGCAAATCTTGTTTAAGAGGTATATTCTCTCACTTGCACTTTAGCTTAAATAACCCCAAGGTACTATTTTAAGAGTAGATATTAACAGGTATTAATCTATTATGTCTGTGGATTATTAAAACAGAGAGATGGTAACACCCACCATAGTGATGGGGATGGGTTGGGACAGAGCCAAGACTTAGTATACTAGGGATGTGGGGAAGACCTGCCTTTATTCACTCATTCTACAATTATTTATTGAAAGCCCATTATACAATAGGCATTAGGCTAAGCTCTTGGGATGCAAAAATAAGCACAATAAATGTCTTTCCTGTCCCTAACAGACCATATTGTCAAGTGTATTAGTTTCCTCAGGCTGTGGTAAAAAAAAAAAAAAAAAAAAAAAATTACCCCCCAACTTCAGTGACTTAAAACAACAGAAATTTATTCTCTCACAGTTCTAGAGACTAGAAATCTGAAATCAAAGTGTCAGCAGGAACAGGCTCCCTCTGAAGACTCCAGGGGAGGACACTTCCTTGCTTCTTCCAGTGTCTAGGTATTCTTTGGCTTGTGGCAGTATAAATCCAGTCTCGGCCTCTATGGCCACATGACCTCTGTGATTCCATTTGTCCCTGTCTTCCCTCTGTGTCTCTGTGTCCTCTACTCTTATAAAGACACCAGTCATTGTGTATAGGGTTCCAGGATGAGTTCCTCTCTGGATCCTTAACTAATTACATCTGAATAGATGCTATGTCCAAAAAAAGTTCACATTCTGATGCTCTGAGTGGAGATGAATTTTTGAAGGCTATTAATCGACCCCCCCACATGAAGGAAGCAATACACCAGCCATTTTAATACAGAATAATGCCGGGAGAGGTGATATGGGCTACGTGAGAGGGGTGAGGAGGAAAGTGAAGAACATTTTAAGCAGAGAGCATTTTGAAAGACCCAAAGGAAAGAATGTGGAGTGGTTCTCAAGAATTTCAGTGTGGTGGAAACTCACAAGAGCATCTGGCAAGGGAGGGATTAGAATGGTAAAAAGTGAAAATTATTTTTAAAAGAGAGGCCAGTTCATAAAGATGGGAGGACATTTTCCCAAGAACAGGCAGCCATAGTAGGGTTTCAAGCGGGATACCATTGTTCTGTTTACATTAGTGTTTCAGGAAGGTGGCTCTGTCTGCGTGCAGAGTGGGGGGAAGGGAGAGAGTAAGATTGGACACAAAGAGGCTTAGGAAGGAGTATATCACACCTTATGGTGGCTCTGAGCTCAGCATCGTATCTCCCCTCAATGTGTTGCACCCAGACCCGGCCAAGGGTTGGGCAAAGGGCTCAAGTTAGGATAATAACATTCAATTCAGAGTTTTATCCTTGAGATAAATAACAAAAAATTCCAAAATTTTGGTGTTCACCAAATCAGCAGAGGCCCCATTCATTCCTGTGGCCTCAATCCATCTTCCTGTTCTTCCTCAAGCCCAATTATTCAACCTGCCCTGAGATTCTGAGAGCTACCTTGGAGCTTCTTCATAAACTCCTGGTCTTTGCTTAAGAAAGTTGAAGGCATGTCTCTTGCTCACAATAAGGACACCCAAGTGAAACACCCTCATTTGGCCAAAAGATGAGAGTGACATAAACTAGAGTGGGGAACTGAAATAATGTGGATGAATTTGAGCAAACTTCGAAATTAACACTGACAGGACTTGGTGGTGGATTAGAAGCAAGTTTTTAGTGGGTGGCATCAATAATAAAGCTCAGGTTTCTAATGTAGCACTCTGCTGAATATCAAGCAGAACCATTAATTGAGATAAGACACAGCAGGAGCAAGTTGGATTGGGCATCTATTATATTCAGCTGTGACACATGAATTTGAAGTGCCTGCAGGACATCCAATTGAAGGTGACCCATAAGCATTTGAATATAGTTCTGAAATTCAGGATAGGAGCCTGAGTGGAGTTTGTGGGAGTATTCATCCATAGAAGCTGACCCCCAGGGTTCTAGTAGCAAAGACTCATTGGACAACTCTACTGACTGACCAGACACTTTCAGTTCTTTAATAGTCCTCTCTTCTCATCTGCTGAGTTTTCAATTACTTGTTCTTTAGTAGTTTCTTTTTCATGGGTACCTTTTTTTTTTTTTTAATCTTTCAACGCTTAGAGTCAAAAAATATCCATAAGATATGTAATATAAAAATGGATTGGAAAAATTCATTTTCTCTCCTCATCTCCTGGCCTACATCATTTTTCTCTAAGAATATGTCTATTATTTTCAATATTTGTTAAGTCTGGACATTCTTTGCTGCATTTATACTGTCACTATTAAATTTGAGATCCATGAAAGTTGGAACACTGTTTTTCTTTTCTTATTTACTTCCAAAACATATCTATTTAAGTGTAAAGCAATTAATGGGCAGTCACATGTTTATTGATGACAATTTTAATGTGGAAGCGTTTCCAAGTTGAAACAGACACCAGAAGAAACACGATATGACTTAAATTTTCTAAGATTCTAATTATAATTACATAACACAAAAAGGAAGTGAAAAGAGACACCAAACACAAATATGATTAGTGGATCCTTTTACTTTCTTTTGTAAATAATTTTTCATGCACAATTACACTTACACCTGCAGTACTAAATTAATTTTTCCATGTGGATGAGTAAGGAATGATGAATACCATCTGAGAAATACTCTTCCAGTTCAAGGCCAGACTGCTTTATGCTATCTAGTTCAGGATCAGAAGGGGTAGGAGTGGAAGCAGCATGAGAAGTTTTCTCCATATAATTTTGCTTTAAATTTTGAATTTTGTGCATTTTGTGTTAGCATCAGAAATCTAAAACTACAGGCATCAACAATGAAGTTTCTTTTCACTCAAAACTAGCTTCAATTTTTTTCTGATATTTCTGCCTGGGCTTAGGTTGGTGATTATAACACCTAGCCACATGAATCATTTTCTTCATCTTCAAAGAGCATTAAGAACATTAAATAATTATTCCTCACAATTCTTCTGCAAGGTAGGTATTTTTGTTCCCATCCCATTTCACGGACCTGAATACTGAGGGACAGAAGCCAAGTGGGTATGCTGTGATCCCGAAAGATTAAAAAATAATAACAACCTTTTGATTCACAAACCACCTTTTCTCTTTCCATTTTGGTTCTCCCTCTGGACTTTAAGATATATGAAAGAGATTGGGGGGAAATTTTTAAACTCTGTGATGTTTTCAAAGGAAAGAAAAGATTTCACACCTTTTTAACTGCCATTCAGCTGCAGGTAAAGGATTTAACAGCTTTCGGAGTGCTAATTAGAGCCCATTATAACTTGATTGACCTGCATTGGCAGTAGCACTCCTGTCCTTGCAGGATGGAGATCTTGCTTCTTCGCACAGTTCTGATTCATGGAACTCAGTTTCCTGACGATGGGAGCAGTGATAATTCAAGAGGCAGCAATCAGAACGGGGCTGCGTAAATCAATATTTAAAATGGAATTTTCCCTTTGCATGCTTTGGGAATAATAAGCAACAGATCCTGATCAATACTTCCAGGGGCCCAAATGTTTTCACACTGACTTACTCGGGGATACAGAAAATGGAGGTTCATTATCTGCCTTAACTTCTTAATTAACAAAGTCAAAGAATATCCAAGAAACAAAATATCTGTATTTGGCCTCCGTGGCTTTTGCTATTTACTATTTGCATAAGAAATCAAGTATGTATATTTACAAGGTAAATGCTTTGTACTCAAGTGGCGAAATTAGCTTTTCCAGATAAGTACATATTTGGGTGAAAAGTGTTTTCTTTTTGCTTGATTCAATGCTTTTCTTGATGACTAAGGGAATGTTCCTCTGTCTCTGATAATTAAATTTAATATTGTCCATATATTTATTCCCTTACCTGTACTCTGCTCTCAAATTTCTTTCTGCCTATTGCCCAGAAGCTTCCTGTGTGAAAAGGCATTTCTATTTCATCTACCCCCTTCCTGCCCGCAAATCATTCTCCCATTTCCTCCACTTTGTTTTTTGTTGTTATTGTTAGAAGATTTTCTTTCTTTTTTTTTTTTTTGACTTGAGTTGTAACTGACATATAATATTATGTTAGTTTCAGGTGTACAACATAATAATTTGGTATTTGTCTATATGGCAAAATGATCGCCACAAAAAGTCCTAACATCTGTCACATCCTCCATTTCTAACTTACTAATTATTTCCAGGTCTTTTAGGCTAAATATTTGAAAGGATATTAAAAATTAACACTAGAAAATCCTCAGGTCTTTTTAGTTTCTCTTTTTTTTTTTTTTTAAAGATTTTGTTTATTTATTTGACAGAGAGAGATACAGCCAGAGAGGGAACACAAGCAGGGGGAGTGGGAGAGGGAGAAGCAGGCTTCCCATGGAGCAGGGAGCCCGATGCGGGGCTCGATCCCAGGACCCTGGGATCATGACCTGAGCCGAAGGCAGACGCTTAACAACTGAGGCACCCAGGCGCCCCTTAAGCTAGTTTCTTTCTCTCTTGCAACCTTATCCCCAGACCTACATGCTCTACTCTACATCTCACTTTTATAAATGCTTTCCTTAAAGATACTTTTCTTTATTTATTGAGCACCTGCCTTGTGTCATTCTTATCAGACAATGACCTCAGAAGGACAGAACTCTTGATTTTCTCATTCACCTCTGTCTCACCACCATTCAGAAAAGTGTCTGGGATGTACTGGGAGCTCAATAAATATTGGTGAATAATTAACTAAGTAAGCAAGTTGTGTTTACTGATCTCAGCTTTAAGAGTATTTTCTAATATTTCTATTTCAGTCAGTCTGCTTGCCACCTCTACACATGGTATTAAGTTTATGGTATTAATTAATTGTCATTCAACTTCATCTATTAGAAGAGGCTTTTGTGAACTCAAAGCAGAAGTTAACTTGGCATTGAGGACAAAGGGAGAAATAGACTCAAACAGGTGCAAATACATGTGATTTTGAGATATATGACATCATTTTTCAGCCAAGGTAACTTAAGTGTAGTGTTTTCCTTTTTTCCATATATTTCAGATTGATGGTATAACTCTTTGCCACCATCCACCCACTGAAACCAATTAATGTATAATTTATCTATATTCATCTTTGTCCTGAGGTGAATTTGCAGTGAGTTATAGAGATAATAATATCAAATTATTTTTTAATAACTAAGAAAATTAAGGCAAAAAGAAGTGCAGACAATTAAGGGAGCATCAGTAGTAAAAGTTACCATGTGGAATGTTTGCTGTAATAATGTCCTTCACACTTGCAAGAGATGAGCCCCCTGACAGCCAATCTATAGAGTAATACCCAAATCCTCAGTTTGTGACCTTTATTTCACATCATGTCATTGTGTTTCTGAATTTGGTCTAGTTACTTAATTCTGATTTCTCATATTCTTTTCTTAGGGGTTTGGATTTGAGGAGCTCATCAGAGCCTTGTAGTTAAGAGTCCTAGGACATGGTCTTTTAAACACAAAGTACGAGGGATAGAATTAGACAATTCCTTCATTCAAGTAGCTGTATGCCTTTTTCTCTATCCAAAAATAATCTCCCTGTCTCTTTATATATATATTTTTTTAATTATATAAAAAAAGTTTTTTTTTTAAATTCATGGCATCTTTTTTAAGTGCCCGATTTATATCATTTGAAGGCAAATTCGAATTTTTAGGAAACAACCAAAATTCATTTTGAACCTTGGGTAATAGTTATTTTGATCAAAATGAAATGTAACTGCAAAGCAATGAAAACTTTTTTCTTTCAAAAGTCAGCTCAGAAAATAGTTGCAAAAGGGGAGTACCCACAAGTTAGGTGATATGAAAACTCACCATAGTAAGTATGTAGCTTTCTAGCTTTGGTAGAAGCTTTGGAAGCTTTCTAACTTTGGACAGTTTGGAAGAAAAACTTAAGTGTGTGTGGGTTTTTTTTGGGGGGGTGGAGTGGGGAAGAAACTTGTAATAATATAGAATCATTACTTTATAATCACCCCTGCATCCAGTTTGCTCTATCTACGCACTAACATTGTTATATTTGTTTGTTGCTTTGTAGGAGGTTTTGTTTATTTGCTGTATATCTTATAAATTCTCATCAAAGTTTTGAAGCTTAGGTATACACGGTTCACATGGTCTTTTGAGGATTAAATTAGATAATAAATGCCAGAGTCAATTTTTAAATTATAAAGCAGTATGTAAAAGTTAGTTATTAATACATCATTATTTTGTATCTTTTTCATGGATCCCAGTAGATGAACCATCGCCTGCATATGCAGTTTGTTGACTGACCCAGGTGCAGTGTGATTAAGAGGATTTTTAAGATTTTGTCACTTTATAGTGATTCTTCTATTGACAATTTGCTTGTGTATCACTTCAAAAGGCAAAAAAAAAAAAGTTTTCCTGGCAGTAAAAATGAGCTCATGACTTTCAATCCTCCATTATTCTTTCTAACCCATCAAGTTGCACTCTGTCGTATTTCAACAAATATACAACTTCTTCTAAAGGATAAAAAGTCAATTTAAGGAAAACTCACACACCCCAGAGTGTAAACTTGCACCAGCATATGAAAGTTTTATTTGCTTTGGTACATAAAGCAACAATAGATGCTTTGATGTTAAGAAAGTTGCCCTAATGACTGGCAATTATGGATAACTATTATTTGACACTAAATCTTCGACATGGTATTCTCATATTCTTGGGGCCAAAGTTTTCCTTCATGACTCCCATATTTTCCTGAGAACTAAGCTGCAGCCAGCCAAGGTTATAGGGATTTAGGACAAAAGGAGGTTTTCTATTTCCTTCTTTTCAATTACTCAAGAATACAAAAGGAATGCCAATGTATATTTTTTTCTTGTCCCCAAATTTAAAGTAATAGATTTAAAAACTCAACATCAAATCAAAAGCAAGAAAATGATAACAATTGCATCCTGGGGCCCTAGGGAGTTCTTTTCCCCAAACTTTCCTAATATTGTGATATTTCTTCATATTCAGAAGTTATAATGAAGATATAATCATTAACCCACTTCCTTGTTTAATCAGCCACTTGTCCTCGATTGCTGCCTTCCAAAGTTTACCCACCTTGTGTTTTCTTACCCATTTCTCCTTTCCCCTCTTTTTCCCGTGGGTTCAGTGGGGAAACCTTTTTTCAGCTTGTGTCATTTTCTCTTCTTCCCAAACGATCTGTCAAGCAGATCTCACACAAAATATCCAGAAAGGGAAAGGTGCACATATTTTTTCCCCTTGTTTTACCTACTTTGAAGTTCTTTTGGACTCTAAGGTCATAGGGATCAAACTGAGGCTCTAATATGCTCAATTCTATTAACCTGTACTGAGAGTTAATTCATCTTCTGAAAGTGAGCAACTTGTTTCCAGGGAGTAATTTATATTAGGGTAGTATCTGACTGCATTAAAAGAGAGAGAGAGAGAGAATTGTAGAAAGCAGTAGAAAGATACTTGTGTGGATGCATTTTATTTAATTGGTTCTTTCATTTAACATTTAGCACAGAAGTGTTGTGTAGTATGAATTCATTACGTCACTAGGGTTTCCATGTTATATATACCCTGGCCATTTTGTTACATCTGTTTTTAGTTATACTTTAAAAAAATGGTTATTATTATTATTATTAGGTTTTTTTTTTTTGCCTTTTTAGCTTTTGCATTATATTCTATTCCATCCAAACTCGAGACTTCTTGAAATCTTACCATCTCTTCATTCTGCCCTACTTTCGTAGTTTTTAAAACGATTTATTTATTTATTTTAGAGACAGAGTGCACATGAGAGACCTCAGGGGGAGGGGCGGAGGGAGAGGGAGAGAAGCAGATGCCCTGCTGAGTGCAGAACCCAACACAGGGCTCGATCCCACAACCCTGAGATCATGACCTGAGCCGAAATCGAGTCAGATGCTTAATCAACTGAGCCACCCAAGTGCCCCCTACTCTCATAATTTTTGAAATGACATTCCATAATTTGTTTTTAGATTTTTATTTTCCTACATTTATCCCACCTCTCATGGCTTCTTTACTACCAGTTCCCAATGCTCAAATAATTCACCATTGATAATTAGGGTATTTTAAGTCCCATCTAATGTAGCAGCTGAATTATCTCACTTTTGCACAATCATTTTAATAGGACTTCATAATGGTTACCTACGCTGTTAATTATTTCAGGTATCTCAGAGACTGGATTTGAAATTTAAGCTGACTCCAATATGTAGTGTTCTTGGCCAAAATTCCATTCCATTAAACCTAAGTTTAAGTCAAGGTTCAACCAGAGAAGCAGAACTAGTGAGAACTGGCTTAGATAGACAAAGAGATTTATTACAAAGAATAGCCTCACAAAAATGTGGAAGTAAGAAAGCCTGCAGTTTAGGACAAGCATCCTTGTCAGTAAGATCGTGAGCAGTGTGGAACCCCCCAAAAATGAAGCTTGGACCCACAGAGAAGCAGTCGAGAAGGGAAGATCATCAGCGGATGGAATCCAGGAGCATGAGAGGAAGCTTGGAGTCCCCTTTCAGGGGAGCTATAAACCTTCTTTTAAAGGGAGTCACTTGATTTAAATGTTGTGGATTAGAGGTGAGGAAGCCATTTGAGATGGGACAAATGTAGGAAAATGAAAAATAGAAAAAAAAATCATGAAATATTATGTCAAAAATTTTAATGAAAGATCAGAATGAAGAGATCATAAAATTAGTCAGGCACTTTTAATTAATTTATGGCCAGTTGATTTGGGGCTTTTAATGATACCTCCAAAATCCCTTCCTAACGGTGCCTAGGTTAGCATATAATTGAGTAAGCGGGTGTGTATACTACCAAATGGGTACTGCTACCTTTCCATCCTCTGGCAGGTCTTGGAAAATGTCCCTCTTGGTCTGCCCTAACTGGAAACACACCAGAAAGGAAATTCTGGAGACTGTAGTTCAGCCAAGCCAAGTGGACACATCATAAAGCCTTCACAGTCTATAGGAATAATGTTAGACTAGTTGCTGCTTTGTAGCTCACTGAGAGTATTTGGTGCGTATGGTTTATCCCTAACAAGCAAATGCTCGTAAACAGTGATGAAAAATACGACCATTTGTTGGTTATAACTAACATTTATTGGATGAGTACTTACTGGGTCAGGCATTGTTTTATTTATTTATTTATTTATTTATTTATTTATTTTTAAGTTTTTATTTAAATTCCAGTTAGTTAACATATACTTTAGATATATTAACTCAAATTTAATAACAATCTTATGAGGTAAGGTCCTATTATTATCCCCATTTTCAGGGGATACTGATACACAGATAGGTTAAGTAACTTGCCCAAGGTCACACAGCTTGTAAGTGACAGAGGCATTTATGAATATAGAGAAATAGCTCCAGAGTCCATAAGCTTTACCACTATGTTATGCTGAAGCATCTAAAAAGCTCTGAACTTTAAAATTTTGTGAAAACAAAATTGTAATGTCGTAGTTCAGCTCTAATTTTTGGGACTATAATACTCAGCTTATTTCCTATATGGTAAGATGCCTAGTTAAGATAAAAGCTCATCTTTGCTTTTCTACTAAACCCCTCCAATTATTTATTTATTTATTTATTTTTCTCTTCAAACTGTGAACTGCTACATTTTGTCACCCATCTGGACGCAGTGAGCCCATTTAGTTAGGCAAATGCTTCTCAAAGACCAGAACAAGTCTGTCATGTCTTTGGTCTCCAAGGACGCACACAGCTCACACTGCCTTGAGTCAGACCTGGTTCCCTGCTGGGTGAAGAGCACTTTATATTACATACAGCCCGTCCCAACAGAGCCAGATGCAAACATGCAATGAAGGATGAAGGAGGCATCAATAAACTGAAGGATTTTAGTGAAACCACTTACTGTAAGTGCGGCAGACTTGGACGGGGTGGGTGACAGTGTAAAGTACTCTGAAAAATCGCTGGCTCCCACTGTTTTATCTCGCTCACCCTGGAGTTATTCCTGAAAATGAAAATACTTGGTAAGGCCAAGGATTTCCTTCCATAAGGCTTGCAGCTATTAAGGAATTGAAAAATGGGGGTGTCATTAGGCAGAGACTTAAAGGGGGGGATCAGTCCAATCACTGTATATCATAATACCAGGATATACAAAGATTACTCTAATCCTTAGCACATCAATTAACAACAAACCTGTCTTTATATATATATATATATATATATATATATATATATATATATGTATATATACATATATATATTTTTCCCCCCCATGGAAGCAATAGTCCCAGTTGATGTCTGAGTTCGTAGACAGTAAAAAGCTTGCCATAAAATAGGAGATGTTAGGGGCTTCTTATGGAATAATGGAAAAATGGAAATTAGTGTCAAAATGATGTCATGGCTTCAAAACATTGTTGGTACAAGTGCCTGACAGGCATCCTTGACACACTCTATAATGACATAGTAAGAAAGCAAAAATAATGTGACAATGACTTTCCATAGGACTTATGAAGAATGACTGGATGGGGTGCTGCGCTCCATATGCTGATCTCAAGAAGATACATTTCCTCTGTAAGACATCAATATTTATGAGATTTATTGATTATCTTGTCACGTTTAAAATATGTGCTTAACAGTATATTTAGGGGTCAATTGGAGTCACAGGGACACAGCATCATCTGCAAGCAGGACAGGAGAGACCGTGTCATTCTTTGTCAGTCCTCACTGGTGCTCTCTAAGAAAATAAATCATTATAAATTTAAAATAATTCTCACAGAGAAAACACCAGGACAAAAGGGTTTTCTAGGCAAGATTAACTAAAATATTTTTTAAAATATATATTAATCTCATACAGACTCTTCCAGCATATTCGTTCTTTAAGAATGTTATTATTGAATTATGTGGGAATGTCCTGGCTTGTTGCAGATTTTTTTTTCCCTGTATGAACCATCGAATCATATAATTTTTCAGAGCTGGAAGAAAGTCATCGGTTAGTCAGCTAGCCCCACTACTTCGAGATGAAGGGCTTATTCAATATTGTAACGCTAGTCAGTGGTAGAACTGATTCTGGTACTTCTAACTAGGGTAGAGTCATTTCCTTTGTGCCAAGTGAAATCAGTTGGGACTGATTTGGCAGCAAGGATTGTATTATGTACCAGGAAGTCTGGAAATAGGCAGTTGTACGCTGGTGTGCAAATTACGAGTGACCTTGAGGATCCAGGCCTCTTCCAGCTCTCCTTTAGTTGGCACGTGCCTTTGGACCTTAACAGTAGAGGGAAGGCTGAACCTTTAGGTATCATGTCTGTGTTCCAGGCAGAAAGAAGGAAGAAGAGAAATGGGCTGAACGGAGAGATGTCAGCTCTTTGTCAGATCTCCGTAATATGGCCTCTGCTAGTCTCTACTGAAAGTTTTAACTTTTCCAGCCGCAGGGGATTGAAAACGGAGGTGAGGGCAGACGACTAATAATGTCTTCCCTACTAACTGCTATGGACTGAATGGTGTCCGCCAAAATTCATACGTTGAAGTTCTAACCCCCTCTATGACTGTATTGGAGACAGTGCCCCTAAGGAGAGGTCTAAGGTTAAATAAGATCACGAGAGTGAAAATAAATTTCTGTTGTTTAAGCCACCCAGTCTATAGTGTTTTGTTATGGAGGCCCAAGTGGACTAACAGAGCGTTATACACCAATATGGCTATTCACTCATTTAACAAGAAGTCAGGACACCGACAACGTTGTACTCGCTGAGATCCATGCAGGGATTGAGATGAATGTGACACAGGCCTGTCTAGTAGGCAGGTAGCTGGGCAGATAATCAACAAACAAGCAACTGTGAGATAATTGTCTCATAGGTCATTACAGAGTGTTATTGGAATACAAAGGGAGTCAACAACATCTTCACCTACCAGCCTAGCAGCATGGCCTCAAGGAGGGTTTCGAAGAGGGTTTAACCTCTGAATGACAGGCTAGTTACCTAACCTCTCTAAACTTCAACTATGAAAATGAAGATAAGAATCAAATCAACTGCATATATTTGTTAGCTCAATTTAATGAGACAAATCATGTAAACATGATAATGAGATACATCACAGTGCCTGATATTTGGTAAGCATTTTTAAAAAGAACATCATCATATCAACTAAATCAGGGGTCACCAGACTTTTTCTGTACTGGACCTGGTAATAAATGGGACAGGTGCTGCAGGCCATATTGTCTCTGCCACAATGGCTGAGCTCTGCCATTGTAGTGTGAAGTCAGCCAGAGACAATACACGAACGCATTAACATGCTCTATTCCAGCACAACTCTACTTATAAAAACAGATAATGAACCGGATTTGACACATATTATCACAGATACATAACTGCAAGTAATTTTAGGCATTATTTTGAGAGATTACTTTGTATTTGCCTTAGAAATACACATTTTGTCATCTACAAAATGAAAGGCAATCTACTGAATGGAAGAAAATATTTACAAGTCATGTCCGATAAGGGGTTAATATCCCAATATATAAAGGGGTTAATAGCCAAACTAATATCCAAATGATAATACCCAAATTAATAAAAAGGAGCAAACGACTCAATAGCAAACAAAACAAAACAAAAATCTGATTAAAAAAAATGGGCAGTAGACCTGAATAGACATTTTTTTCCCAAACAAAACAGATGGCCAATGGACACATGAAAAGATGCTCACCATCACTAACCATCAGGGAAATGCAAATCCAAACCGTAATAAGATATCACCTCACACCTGTTAGAATGGCTGTTATCAAAAAGATAAGAAACAACAAATGTTGAGGAGGGTGTGGAGAAAACGAAACCCTTGTGCACTGTTGGTGGGAATGCAAATTGGTGGAACTGTGGAAAACAGTACAGAGGTTCCTTTAAAAATTAAAAATGGAACTATCTTATGATCTAGCTATTCTATTTCTGGGTATTTATCTGAAGAAAACAAAAACACTAATTCATAAAGGTATATGCACCCCCATGTTTATTGCAGTATTATTCACAATTACCAAGTTATAGAAACAACCTAAATGTCCATCAGGGGATGAATGGACAAAGAAGATGTGAGATAGATATGTTTTATGTCATATATAGCATATATCTCTCTATATATCACATGCTATGTGATATGTATATATCATATATATTTCATATACGTATGCACAATGGAACATTATTCGACCCTTAAAAAGAAGGAAATCTTGCCAGTTGTGACAATATGGATAAACCTTGAGGGCATCATGCTAAGCGAAGTAAGTCGGACAGGAAAAGATTATAAACAAACAAACAAGCTTATGGATTTAGAGAACAGATTGGTGGTTGCCTGAAGGCAGGGAGTGAGAGGTGAGCAAAATGAGTGAGAGAAAAGGAAAGAAAAAGAAATGTACTTTTGCATTACAGTTAAGAAAAGTGTATAGTCATATGAGTATTTCTGGCATACACACGGACCCCACCTGTAAACGCTCAAATGTTTTCTTCTAGGTTAATGTCTCAGGACAAGCAACGGCTTAGCAGCAAACCACTATGTTAAGTGAGTCCAGCTTTCTTTCAGTTCCATTTTTGTGTTTTTATTCATAAAATAAGACCCATTCCCTGACTCAAGACCTCAAGAACTAGAAGGGAGGGGATAGGACAGGATTTTTTAAAAAAGTGTAATTTTCATTCAAGTTTGTTTTAACTGAGTTCCAGCCACTGCATCAGACACTCACGAAACCCAGGGTAAGCTGCAAACCCAGCCCTCAAGGGGCTTCCAGCCCTTTCTGGGTTCAGAGGGCTGTTGTGATTGTTTGCTAGTGATAACAGCCAAGGTTTGGTCTGGTTCTTTGAGAAATCACTGAAACTTGCCTCACTAGTGGATAAAAGCAGTGACGATTTCACTACCCTCTTTGATGACAAAGGTTGAAGGAGGCTTTTAGTGGTAGGCTATAATTTCATCATAATTCAAATGTTGCCTGTTCAATTTTCAATCTCATAACTCCGTAGTCCTTTCCCTTCAATTAGCAAAATAAATCAATGGAGAGCCGGAGCTGACAACTGGAAATTTCCAACTTGTATAATCCATCTCTTTTTCTACAGGGAACCTTGACATACTCTTCTCAAGAGTTTTAAGCTTCTCTCCCAAACCCTTTGCCAAAGTTGTTGTTTGAAAGACTAAAGAATTGTGGACAAAGTAAAATTTGTGAGGAGAGACCTTGAGGTAGAATGTTATTATCTTGGGAGACAAGTAGCCTAGAGATTCGTCTTGCTTTCTTTTATATAGAAATAAAACACCAGCGCTAAGCTCGTGTTCACAAGCAGCCCAGATGCTCTGGCTTTTTTTCCTTTTGATGTATATTTGTGTATGAAAGCTTCATTTTCTTTGTTCCAGTGATTGAGGGAGTTTGGTTCTTTCATTATAAGCCATCTACTTTTATTTCCTTTATTGGAACGGATATTTCTCCCACGGAGAATTGTCCATATTGGTCTATGGGTCCTCCTGTCTCTATTCACGTATCTCCTAGTTGTATCTTTTTTCTTTCCTTTACCAGAAGTCCACATGGCATGTTTCCAATTGTGTTTATCCACTCCAGCTAATTGACAGTCACGTAAGTGCAAGTAATGTGAGGTACTATTGGGAGAGATTTCTGTTTGCCTCTTTAATTAAGCAGTTATTCACAGGTGCATAGAGTTACAACAAAATTAATTGATAGCTTTATATCACACTTCTTGAGCCCACTGCTATTTGATGTTTGCAAACACAACTATTAGATTTGTCTTATCTTGTATATAGGGAGTATTTCTCATTTTCTTCTAACAGAGGTTAGGACGGGTCGCCCTAAATACGAGAAAATCTATCAAAGCAGAGAAAGATAATTTTACTAAGAAGGAAACAAAGTGAAATATTTATTTATGGAACAGTTTAGCACCGCTGAGAAGTACAATAGAAGCTTTTTATGTTTCTGTATGCACAGCAAGTTTCCTGAATGTCAAGAATCATTGCTACCCAAACCAAATAGCTTCCTGTGAAGGCTATGTGTTTATCTTTCAATGATACGGGGAGTTACACACACTTACAGCAGGCAACTGGCATTTCCTGGGATTAAATTTTATTAGTAGTCATTTTTCACTCTTTTCTGCATTTTATCTGAGTACCAACAAGGCACCTTCCTTTCTCAGTTCATAGTGGGGCTTCCCTCCAAGGAGAACTATAAACAGATGTACTGCTATTAATGTCTCACACTTGCTGGAAGGAGCAGGAGGTTGGGGTGGGAAGGTATCTCACTCTCACGGGCCCTTGTGCAGGCAGCTGGGTAGAAGGATTAAAATGTGGCCTCCCAGTAAACTTCCTGAATTGGAGCCCTGCGCTATTATTTATTACCTGTGTGTTATGAGCAAGTTACTTAACCTCTCTGTTCCTCCACTTATCTACACATGAATGAGGATCGCTAAGCATGTACCTCAGAGAAATGTTGTGCCAATTAGGGGAGTGAATGCAGTTAAGTCTTAGAATGGCAAATGCAGAATAAACTACGGCTACTATTGGTAGATTGTGTGATTTAAGCAGCTTATCTAAACGTTTTCAGTCTCTGTTTGCTCATTGTAACCTTCTGGATTTGAATACTGATTTGTTAACTGTACAAAATGTTATAGGCATGTTAAGAATTTAATTGTTACTATTGTAAAGAGTCCCCAACTTTCAGCCTCATATCCATGGTGTTTGCAGGAGTACAGCACCTACTTTAACAATGTTGATTTCTGGTCATGTGTCTTATGTTATTCCTTCTACTCTCCATCTACTTACCTTCCTGCAGATGACTTCAGTCCTCTAATATGGCAGATGGTGAGACAGGTAAAACAAGAACCTTACCAAGCATGTGGAGGGGGTGGCTCTCCATCCGGAAAGGTTTACTGGCCCCCTAAGCTCTGTGTACTACTACCTTGCTTGTTCTCTTGCCACTTAATAGAACTTCTTAACACTTTTAAGACAAAATCCAGAGAAGATCAAATTAAAATATATATTTAGCCCTTAGGAGAAATTCCACTTGCGCAGGTGAATTAGTGACACGTTCGGGTAGCTTGCACTTTCAAATTTGGAGATCATCACTTAGAGGAGATCTTAGAGGGCTATAATGTCAAATATGAAGGATTTGATTAGGGATGGGTGGAGGGGAGTTGTTTATCAAACTTTCAAGATGGTGAAGTGTTTCACTCTGACCACCCTGGCTGGGTGAATGCCCAGTGGCAGAATTGATCTGGAGGGTAGCTATCTGGTGTGTATATGTTCAGAAGCACATGTAGACAATGATAAGCATAAAATCATATTTGAGATGGAGACACAAAAGATCGTACTAAAGACACTAAATCTGTCATCAGCTTTAAGGAATAAATTTAGGGTCTGGAGTGGAAGATGAAATCTAAAAGATCAGGACCCAGACAAACTCAGGAGTGGAGTTAAAAGGTAGGGAGTGGGGCAAGAACAAGGCAAGAGGCCGGAAGGGGAAAACAAGACTGGAGGATGTGCAGAGCTCTCTCTTACTGGTGCGGTCTGCGGGATGAGTGGTCGGCTCTGACTGAGTAAAAGGCACAGTGTGGACACAGACAAAGGTGATATCATAAGTATTTTGCTATTGCAAGTTTTGCATTCAGCACAGGTTGATTTTTCCTTCTTGATTTTGACTGAAGACTTGTGAATTTATGGGAGAGAATGAGTGGCTTAGGGAGTTGATGAAAGTGACACATGCTTCTGCATTTGTAAGCACAGATCGAGTAGGAATAGAAGTTTGGATATGCCAAATTGATGCCGGCCAAGACTCAAGATAGTGGCCTATGGGAACCCGGACCTGGTACCACTTGGACCGGTGCCGTTTGAAACCAGACACCAGCTGGCTCTATCCAGACCGTCTATCCTTATCATCTAATTTCTGCCCAAATGTGGGACCCCACCCCCCAAATGTAGGACCCCACCCCCACTCATTAGCTTCACAATCCTCTCATTCTCCTTGTATGGACTTCCCAGGCACTCAGTGATGAGCCATGGTGTTCGAACACTAAGACTGTTAACTCATCCTGTTTCTTTCTACTCCACCTGTCATTACCATCTTGAGCAAATTTCCTGCATTACAAAGCTAAGGCCATAGCCTACTCATTCCTTGACTCTCTAAACACCTTCAGCTCTACTCTTATATGGTAACTCAATCCTATGATCACATTTTGGAATTTGACCACAGAGTAAATGACTTCATTTCTGAAATCTTGAAATCTTTTGTTTATTTCTTATACAGTTATGAAAATCTTTTACTTAAAATTTACACTACTTAAATATTCAGATTACTATAACACACAAGATGAGATAAGATAAAAGAAATGAGGTCTAGGATTCAACCAGATAGAAATGCATGTGTTGAAGCCAACACTGGGAGTTAGTTTCCTCACTCACAGATACCTTCACCCCAAACCTCCTAAACCCAAATCTTTGTGGGGAGGTAAGGGTTGATGAGTACCACATAACTAGCTCCCTGAACCGAACTGCTCATTTCTCATAGTTTACCTGGCCATGTACAGCTCATAGAGCCACAGTCTGAGAAGATCTGGTGAGGCTCTGTTCATCCCTCCACAGAATTAGCACATAGTCAGCCCAGGGACGATTCCTGTCAATGTCAGGCTAATCCAGAAGGGTCCTCCAGCAGATTCCTTGTGGAGAGTGGCCAGTGTGGTAGAGAGCTCTTCCAGGTAGCCTAGATCAGGTATCCCTGCTGACCTTGGAACTTCCATGAGGAATCACACACCATGTCTCACTTTGAACATTCATTCTCAGTACAAAGGAGCTAAGAACCTATCTTATTCTTCACTTTGTCCAAAAGTTGCCATCTCTCCCCTGTGGAAATCCAGGAGATGTACTCTGAGTTCTTCACTTCCTGTTTTCTAATGAGGCAGAGTGTCCAGTTTTTATTCTCTTTTCTTGAAAAGGGGGAAGGAAGAGGAGCGTATTCTGGATTGATTCCATCTTGAAACCCTAATCTTCCAATAAAATTGAACTTAAGCCAGGAAAAAAAACCAAAAAAACAAAAAACAAAAACAGGAGGAAATAGAATAAAAAAATAAACGTGAAGAAAAGAAAATACGGCCAGAAGCAAGGTTAGTACACATGAATATATATATACCCCAATTCTAATTGTTAGAGCTGAACTGATTCCCAAAACAAAGAGGAAAATTTGATCACAGTTCCCATAAAGGAAACACAATTCCTGTAAGGGAAACACAGTGCTATGTGATCTCCTTTAAGTGTTATAAAAGTAAAAACGTCTTCAATACCCCTAAGGTTAACCCTGCTAATAATTGTTGTTTCTTATTATATTTCTCACTGTGTGCCAGTCTCTTGAGAAAATGCAGTAAAAGCAATCATTATTAACCCAAAACAATGTGTTATAAATATGTAGCTGGACTGACCCCATAATAAAATTTAGAATATCTGCAATAATCTGTGGGTCATCTATCTTTCATGAATATTATTTCTTGAAATGAATCCTTGAGAAGATTCGGACACCAGAGAGTTCAAGGTTAACATTGTTTGACCAAAAAAAAAAAAAAAAAAAAGGAAAATATGAGACTTCTTTGTTGCACTTTTAAAGTGGAGTTATATGCTTGACCCTTGACTAACAGAGGATAGACCTGAAATATATTTTTCAAAACTAGTCAGGCCACCTTTGTTTGGAGCTAGGCCAAAGGAGTGACTGTGAGAAGGGTTGAGATTTCCTTGGAAAATGTTTCTGCTTCTGCTTCAACAAATAGACAGAGAGCCTAAGTGATTTCCAAAATGGTAGCTGATAATTCTCCCCGCTCTGCCTCCCACTATGGCCATAAAACATCTCACATAAAGTATCTATAAAATATATCTCATTTTAAACAATGTAACTCCTGGTGAACCTTCAAGATAGATTAATTGGCAAAATGTATCCATAGATAACTGAATGATTTGACCTGTTACAGAAGGGTTGGATATAAGCCAGTTACTGCTGGAGGACATCTGCCAAAACTTATGATTTGAGTTTTGAATAGTTGATCCTATGCCACTATTTCTGACAATAATTAAAAGGCAGAATCAATTATGTGTTGAGGTCATTTCTAGTACATGACAATCAAACCATTTCATCAATGCAGAAAAGAATACTTCCCCCCACCCCTAATTCTCAATATCAGGGTGGTATGTAGATAACTCATCCAAAAATAGAATGAAGTTAATAAAGTACAAAAAACAGAATCTAAGACACAGTGCTGTTTTCTCATTTGAAATTATTTTTTCTTATTTCTCAAGAGACCATGCCAATAGATTTTGTCATTTGAGGGATATTAAGATGGAAATTTTGTGTGAACAACAAAGAGTTCCTCTACCATGGGCTTCTACAGCTAACTTGCTCACCGATTCAAAGACCAAAGAACGGTTCGTAAAAGCTACAAACATTAATAGGTCATTTTGGCTCTCTACATTCCAAGCTCTGTGATAAATTGTGGATTACTGACTCTGAAGTTCACTTATTCTTATATAAAATATTATCTTGAGAAATTTAGAGTTGTAATTTATCAAAAAGAATACCGGAACAAAATTTAGAAAGAATTTAATGTAAGCTATGTACACACACAAACGCACACACACACATGGCTCTCTCTCTATATATATATATTTCAGAAGAATAGCAAATGATAGTCCTTTAAAGTATAGGACAGATTATATATTAGGTCCATCTACAGGAAATCTTGGCCACAGGGGGGGAAAAAAAAAAAGGTAAATGAAGTGTCAAGAATGAGTACCTATCAGTGAATATGTATCTTTAATAATTCTAAAGTCAGGAAGATTTTACCATGAAAATTTTTACTTGAATTTTTAAATTAGATGTTCTATATAAAGAGTGGGTTCAATCAACAGACAACCTGAATCTAAAAGATAAAGGAATCACATTTTTATTATTAAACCAGGAAAAATAAAGATTTCATTTCTGAGAATTCAGTACATATTTAACTTCCTTAATCACATTCACTGGAGTTGTTACAGACAGCGAAATCCCAGAATCTGTATCATTCCTCATCTAGATGAACAAATCTAGCTTTTCTAGCAAGGATTTATTATACTGAAGCTTTCTGGGTAAAAATCAGCTTTTGAGACAACTTAAGTTTTCTTAAACATTTTATGACCTTTTTATGAATTATGAATTTGTTTTAGCTTCCCTAACCTAAGTTACTTCTGAGCAACTGCATTATACTGAGATAGTACAAAGATTTTCTAAGAGTGAAGGTATAGATAGTTTTAAGGGAATCAATTTCCAGATCCTTAACTCCTATACTTTCTCCTTTCTACAATGGATTTACCTGAAAAATGCCTATGAAGAAGGGCTGGTTTCTCTTTTCTATCTCCCCTTCACTGTTCCCCTTCGCTGGCTTCACAAAGGTAGGCATAATATGGCACTGATCTTGATTCTTAGTAAGGTGCATTGCTCCCAGGTGTGAAACCCTTAGGGAGCGAAACAAATGGACCGCTAGGATTGTGTGTGTGTGTGTGTGTGTGTGTGTGTGTGTGTGTGTGTGTGTGTGTGAGTGCGCGCACGCGCGCGCGCGCACGCACCACCAGGAAGGAAATGGCTTTAATGACCATTGTGGTAAAGCTTTAGCAAGCCAAATAGATTCCAATAGATTCTTGGCTTTGAACAAATCTAAGAAGGATTTTGTAGTATCTCAGCTGAAAAGTTATTTGAAATATTCATCAATGATAGCCATTGTATAATACTTTGCAGTGTACCTCAGGATGATTTTAAAGAATCGAGTAATATTACCAAGGTCAGTTTCATGGGTAGAAAACCTGTGCCATTGCATGGGACCCTGCGATCAGAGGGCCTTGTGCTTGGTTTAATGTCTCTGCTGTTAATGTCCTGAAAATTTAGACCATTTTATCTTTGAACTTGGGTTTGGCAAGTCAAGTCTGATGGGACAATGAAGCATGAAAATGAGCAAAGGAGATCCTCACTCAGTACGTGTGTCTACCATTCCTTGCTGGCCCTTTTTCATGGTGTTTGTGGTACCCCATCAACATTGAATTCTGGTGGACCCTTGATGCTTGGGAGTTCAGCAAACCTCAAAGCCACTACATGGGAAGTGTATTGCATCTGAGTAGATGAGGGCATCAATGGTTCTAGGAAGCCATACTTTCCATTTGAATCAGGACTTCAGATACAGAAGGAAGGTGATGAAAGGACATTCTAACAAAATAGGGACCCTATCATATATTTTCTTATTTGTGTTACTTCCTTGTATTGACCAGCCATGTATGCGGAAAATGATGGCATTAAGGGAAATGGAAAGACAGGGCAACCCATAGACTTTCCTTTCAATCTCTCCTTACTCAATAGTAAGCTAAAGGTAGAAAAGATGTACATATCAAAACAAAGCAGGAAAACAAGACAGTTGAGCCGGTTTTGTGCAGTTTTTCCACTGTTCTGGAAAGAATAAAATACACATGTATGTACGAGCTGCAAAAGACAAACTATAATTTCAATGATTCAGCATACAAGTCAAATGCTTTTATATTTGCATGTAAAACTGTCATTGCACAATATAAAGGTGAATGGTGAAATTCATGCTAATAACTTAAAATTTTAATTTGTCTTTTCTTAGAATGACACTAAGTAGCAAGTGAAAAAACTTCATGATAATCCAAGAGAGAGACTGTGGCGTAAATGAAAAAGCTTTATATTTTAGTAACTGTAACATCACTTTATTCCTGCTTCTGGACATGGAGCCCACGTTTTTATTTTGCACTGGGCCCAACAAATTATTTAGCTGGTCCTGAACACTATTACAGTAAAACAGTCACTTCCATCTGCTTCTTTATGTGGATAAGTAAGCAAAGTTCACCATGTTTTTAATTATAAAAATGAAAGATTAGAATGAAATTAATTCTGAAATTTATCACATTCTAAAAATAATAGTTACCCACGGGTATGAGAAATAACACCACCCTCTCTTGAAGAGTTGCATTTTCAATAAAAAAAAATTTGCCTTGTGTATTTAATAATTACCTCTAAAGATATATAATTTATAGTTCGGGGGGGTTATACAAAAACCAATGCTAATTCAATCCAGAACAATTTAAAACACTGAGAGCTGGTCACAGGAATTAAGAAGTAACATTAATTTCGATTTATAGACCGTTGTGTTGCAGAGAAGTACAATAGAGTGATCAATAAACAAGATTCAATATCAACATACTTAAAGTACTTCACGTTAGGGGAAAGTTCACATTACAGATAACTTGGCTTAGAACTACAAATATTTGTAATTTCACAGCTTCTGTGGATCAGGTATCAGGTGTGGCTTAGCTAGGTGGGTCTGGCTCAGGGTCTGTTGCAAAACTGCAAGCAATACTCCAACGGTTTCATCCCCTGTGGGGGTTGACAGGACTCGATTCCTCTCCGGCTGTGGGAAGGGAGGCCTGAGTTATACTCCTTGCTTGTTGGAGGACGGTATCTTTTGGTTCCTCGCTAGCTGGAACTCTCTGAAGAGCAGTTGCCTTTATCAGAATGGACAAGTGAGAGGCAATGGAGACCGGCAAGACAGAAACCACTGTCTTTTTGTAACCTAATCTCAGAAGTGACATTCAGTCTCTTTTGCTGCATTCTGTTCCTTTCGAGTGAGCCGCTGGGTCCAGCCCACACTTGAAGGGACAGGATTAGAGGCTGCCTCTGACAACTGGATAGGGGAAATTTTTTTTCAAGACTCTTAAGTAAATAAGACAATCTCCAGTTCAAATATTTTTATGTCCATTTCATTTTTCTCTATCTCTAATCTTAGCAAGTAAAAGTTATCCTAATGGCATGAGAGACAACAACAAAACAAACAGAAACTATTAAAGTCTTCAAGGAATGGAGACTTTTTCACTTATAAAGCAGCTCTGTAAATACATCTAGCCATGAAAGTAATTCTATGATATATATATTACAAAATTTGTAACTGTTTTAAGAACACATAAAACATTTATAATACCCTTTAGAAAAAGGTATAACCCTCTTTTTTGTGTACATGCATATACATGTATATATATTTGTGTATATATTCTATTAGTGCATACATTATATATACTATGTATATGATTGTGTGTGTGTGTGTGTTGTGTTGTGTGTGTGTTGTGTTTTGTGTGTGTGTGTGTTGAATTGTAGGTTGAACTGTGGCCCCTGACTTGGAGTCTGGGATTGTGACCTTATATGGGAAAAGTGTCTTTGCAGATGTGACTAAGTTAAACATCTTGAGATCATTCAGGCTTTAGGATGGGCCCTAAATCCGATGATGTGTGTCCTTACAAGAGGAAGACAGAGGGAAATTTGAGACCCAGAGACACAGAAAGAAGAAACTTATGTGAAGATAGAGGCAGAGACAGGAGTGATGTCTCTAGAAGCCAAGATCAGCAAGGACTGCCTGGCAGCCACCAGAAGCCCGGAGAGAAGCAGGGAACAGCTTTTCCGTCAGAGGCTCCAAAAAAAACAAAAAAAAAAACAAAAAAAAAAAACCAACGCTGCTGACACCTGGATTTTGGATTTCTGGCTTCCAGAGCTGTGAGAGGCTGTATACATTTCTGTTGTTTCAGGCTACCCGGTTTGTGGTAATCTGTTAGAGCAGCTCTAGGAAACGAATATATGTATGATCTATGATATATAAAGAGAAAGCACTATAGAGAGATATTTCGAGGCTAAATGGTTTCTCCTGTCTATATACAGATGCTCCATCATAACACTAGGACACAGGATGCCCAGTGTTATTATTTCACTGTGAATGTCATACCGTGACCCCTGGCTCATTTCAAGATCTATTCTTCCCAATTCCATCACTTTTTCTTCCTCCCTTTTCCGCTTCTCTCCTGGTCCTCATGGCACTGCCTTGCCCCCATGCTGGCACACACCCCTATCCCATCAGGCCCACATTGATCTGGGTGGCAGCTTAGTTCTGAATCCCTGCAGTGACCGCAAACTGTAGAGCCCCACAGGTGTGGGGATTTCCACCAGGGCTGCTGTGCACTTTTGGATCGGCTTCCCCCTCTGACTGACTTTTACTGTCTCTGCCATCAAGTGGTAGGCTGTGAAACTACAACTTGATACGGAGAAGTCACATTGGCCATGTGGATGACACGCACATGTGGGGGCCGTGTGAGATGTTGTCCGGTATCAGTAACTGATCAGTTATGGATAAGTGAATGCAAGTTGGAATGCTTTAAGAATGATGACAAGCTGTTACTTAAAAAGAATGTTGCACTGCCTACATTAACATCTCTATTCTGAAAAGGGTGTTTAACAGAAAGATTTCAATTCCATGGGTCCAGTATACCTTAGCTAGTGATTAGTCCTGATCAGGATCTTCATTTTCAAAGGCATCAATTCCACTGGAAAACATTAGCAAGGATTTACCTTTGTCAAAAGAAATGAAAACATAAGGACTATTCACATATTTTTTTATTATTATTCTTTCTTTTAGATACTAGCTAGCTTTTTACCCTAAGGTAACATACAAAATGATAAACATATTTTTCATTTATTTTTTATTTTTTGATATAGTGGATATAATTTATTTATTTAAATTCAATTTAGTTAACATATAGTGTATTATTAGTTTCAGGGGTAGAATTTAATGATTCATCAGTTTCTTTTTTTTTTAAGATTTTATTTATTTATTTGACAGAGAGAGACACAGAGAGAGAGGGAACACAAGCAGGGGGAGTGGGAGAGGGAGAAGCAGGCTCCCCGCGGAGCAGGGATCTTGATGCGGGGCTCAATCCTAGGACCCTGGGATCATGACCTGAGCTGAAGGCAGACGCTTAATGACTGAGCCACCCAGGTGCCCCGATTCATCAGTTTCATATACCACCCAGTGCCCATTACATCAAGTTCCCTCCTAATGCCCATCACCCAATTACCCCATGCCCCCACCCACCTCCTGTCCAGCAAACCTCAGTTTGTTTCCTATAGTTAAGAGTCTCTTATGATTTGCTCCCCTCTCTGTTTTCATTTTACTTTATTTTTCCTTCCCTTCCCCTATGTTCATCTGTTTTGTTTCTTAAATTCCACATATGAGTAAAATCATATGGTATTTGTCTTTCTCTGACTGATTTATTTTGCTTAGCATAATACCCTCTAGTCCTATCCACCTCGTTGCAAATGGCAAGAGTTCATTCTTTTTCATGGCTGACTAATATTCCATGCCAATGGAACACACCACATCTTCTTCATCCACTCATCTGTCGATGGACATCTGGGCTCTTTCCATAGTCCGGCTATTGTGGACATTGCTGTTATAAACATTGGGGCACATGTGCCCCTTTGAGTAACTATGTTTATATCCTTTGGGTAAGTAAATACCTTGTAGTGCAAATGTTGGGTTGTAGGGTAGTTCTATTTTTAACTTTTTGAGGAACCTCCACACTGTTTTCCAGAGTGGTTGCCCCAGCTTGCATTCCCAACAGTGCAAGAGGGTTCCCCTTTCTCTGCATCCTCGCCAATAATGATAAACATATTTTTTAAAATAATCTAAAGAAGAGTTAGTACAAAACCATCCTGTACTTTAATAAACGAGTACCTATTGGCTTTGTGATATTAAATGAAAGTTTTAAAAGATTCTTTTAGATTATGTCACTTGTATAATAAAACTGATTTCTCAAAGCATCATACCTATATATATGATTTCCAAGGGTAATAAATCATCTAACTCTTCCCTCAGTATACACATACACTTATATTTTGCTAGAATAAAGGTCTACTTAAATACATTTCAAGAAGCATAGCAGAGAGTACAATCATTTAATGTATAGTATGATACCATAACCCATCACATTACCTGATTTCTAAATACAACGTAAACAAGGCATATCTCGCTGTCCTTATTGCTTTCTTGCAGTCTTGCCATCTTCTGCAGAAAGGGCGAGGCTTAGAGCTGCTGAGACTCACTACCTGTGAAAATAACACTAGATTAAGAATTGTAGGCCTTACTTGAAACTGCCACTTACCAGCTCTAAAACCTTTGTTAGTTTTGTGATCTGTGAAATGGGGGGGATGCTTACCTGTTTACTGCAATTCTCCTCGCTGTTGGATGAAACGCTCCCCACCCCAGGCTTTGTGCTAGCAGTGTGTTGATGAACAGGACAGATGTGGTTTCTGTACTCACCCGACTACCTTAACTGGGAATCTAACCAATTAAACTGGTGGTTACCATGTAGGGAGAATGAAATGAGGCAATGGGTATGAATACACTTTACAACCTACGCAACATTACACTAATGGGAATGCTCAGTATTTGGGGATTGATAATGGAAAAGAAATTCCTAGCTGAGTGAAAAGACAGGGAATACTTACTACTACTAGTCACTGCCTTACTAGTTACTAGTTACTGCCTTAATGTCCTGATTTAAATTTGTTAAATTGCTTCCAATGACCTACTGGTGAGGATTGTGTTATCAATATTTACACTCTAAATTGTTGTGGCTATCATTCTCTTCTTTAAGAAGGTCTTCTGGAATGGGACAAAAGGAAAAGTGAAGGAGAGGAAAAGTTGGAAAATGCACTGTTTCATCCTCATGACTGAATTCAAAAGAGAGTCAGGAGGAACATGAGTCATATCCTTGCCACTCTCTCAGGCTTATTTATTTATTTTTCCTTGGCACTTCCTCAGATGCCTCTCAGTCCTTAGAGCCTGTACTTTGGAGTTTAATTGCTCAGCAGCATCTCCTGGAGAGACCTATAAATGTCTCCCCATGGTCATTTCTTCTGCTGAGAAATAAAATTCCCAAGACCTGTCAGAGTGTATTGGCCAAGCAAATCATTATTAGTAAGATAGTAATAACAGTGATGAATAATAATAAATATCTTCCCATTTTGTAATACCTGTTCTGTTTTTAGCAGAATAACAAACTCTCTTGTCTGGTAAACAAGACTATGTTTGACTACCATCTAAAACAACTTTAGTATTCAATAGCTATTTTAAGATGAATTCCTTCTAGAAGATCAGATGCCAGAGGCCTACTTATCAGCAAATGATTTTTTTTTCCCTGAGGCTCAATGTCCTCTTCTGTAAAATGGCTTTTTTTAATGTTGTGAAGAATAAATGATAAAATGGAAATAAAAGTATTTTGTGACTATAAAGTGCTATGCAAACCTCAGTTGTTGTCACTCTGCAGGCATGTCTAGCTGTTAACACCCTCTGATCCTTTCTTCACCTGGCCAACGCCAGTAGACGATTCTCAATCCTTAGGTCAGGTGCCTTGGAGAGCATCCATAGTTAGGGCTAGAATCTATGCCCAGAGTTTCCTATTTTTCTGAGAAAATGGAAGCAATCAGAAGGAAACCTCCTTAGACTTGACCACATTGACCACCCCCCAGTATCTGCACCCACATCTGTTTCCTGCTTCTTTCTGCAGACCCAACTGTTTCTGCTTCTATCTAGAGCCAGCCCCACCACTTGTGCCTCCGTCCCACGTCTTCTCACCTTTTCCAGAATACCACTCTGGAAGTCCTCCCTCTCTTCATCACCAGCGTTTCCTCCTCCACTTGATCCTTCTCACCAGCAGGTACGCATCCTGATATAATTTCTCTCATTCTACAACTATACTGGTCTCTCCATCTTGCCTGCCCTCAGTAGCCACCTTGCTTCTTTGCTCTACTGGAGGCAAAACTCTTTGGAAAAAGTCGTCTGTTTTTATTTTCTCTCAACTCTCTGCTCCCATTGTGCCTTAAACTCATCCCAATCTGACTTGCATCTACTGAAGCTGTTCCGGTCAAAGGCCGTGTTGCTAAATCCGAGGGTCAGTTCTCAGCTCTCAGCTCCCTGAACTGTTAGAGGCATTTGCCACAATTGATCACCCTCTCTTTCTTGATATACTTTCTTGTCCTAGTTTTTTTGTACACTGAACCGGTTTTCTTTCCACTTTGCTGGTCTCCTGCCTTCTTAGTCTTCTTTGCTGGTTCTCCCCAACCCCCCCCCGACCCCGACCCCACCCACTGGACCACTTAAGGGTGGAGCACAGGTGTTTGGACTCATCTCTTCTTCATCTACACACACTCTTTTGGTAAAAAGAGTGGCTAGATGTATCCAATCTCCAATCTCATGGCTTTAAATACCATCTAGATGTCGAATACTTACAAATTTCTATTTCCATCCCACACCTCTCCCCATACTGTTAAATTCAACTGCCTCCTTGACATTCCCACTACTTTGTCTAATAAACATCTTAAACTCAGCAAGTCCAGTTTGGAACTCTTGATCGCCTCTTATCACAAATCTGTTCCTCCAGCAGCTTAATCCATCTTTAGCGATGGCAATTCTGTTTGTCTGGTTGCTCCGGCCCAAAACCTTGGAATTATCCTTTCATTCTTGCACTCCTGCCTTCCTTTCTAGGAATCTTTGGGTTGATCTTCAAAATATTTCTGGAATTTAGTCACTTTTCACCCTCCACTAATACCATCCTGATGTGATGGTTTGCCTGGTTTTTTGCCTGATTTTCAGTAATAGTCTCCTACCTGGTCTCCTTTCTTTTACCCTTGATCTCCTACAGTGAATTCCCAGTACAGAAGGCAGAGTGATCCTATAAAACAGAAGTCCGGTCATGTCAATCTCATGCTTACCCTCCTGTAATGACTGCCTCTTTTTTACAAAGGCCAAATTCCTTACAGGAGCCCATGACTTTTACACGATCTGGTACCCCCTCTCCTGTCTGAACTCTTCTCTGACCTCGCTTCCTCGGTTCCAGACACACTGACTTCCTTGCAGTTCTTGAGGATGCCAGGCAGAGTCCCAATTCAGGAGCATTTTACGGGTTGCTCTCTCTGCCCGGTGTACTTTTCTCCCGGCCGAGGCTAACCTTTTTTCACCTTCTTCAACCGTTGCTCCCCTTGTTAATGAGGCCCACCCTGACAACCACTGATCTGACTACTGCTCTCCATACTTTCATCCACTCCCCCCACCCCTTTTTAGCACTTTTCACCTTGTAACATGCAATATAAATTATGTATTTATGATGTTTGTTGCTTATGGACTCTTCCCCCCCATTCAAATATAAACGTGATATGGCACAGAATCTTTGTTCTGTTCCCTGCTCTACATTAAAGATCCTAGAACAGAGCCTGACACATAGTAAGCACACAATAAATATTTTTGAATGAAAAGAAGAAAGGATCTGTTACAACAATTCATCCTGTATATTAAGTGGACTTTAATAGTTTTTCTCAATTACTCAATTGTTAATTCCTTTAAGGACAGGGGCATTTCATCTCTGTATCCCCATGAGTAAATGATGGAGTGAAATGAGAAGGGAGGGAAGATGGATGTTGCGTGCTAATTACATTACTGCTCTTAACTTTATTCACTATTTGGATGCTTCTTAAAGAGTTTTGAGATTACATTAACACATCCCTGGAGGAAGGAAATTCACACATAGTCAAATAACACTATAGGACACTTTTGTTAAGGCAAAAATAATACCACATTAAAAATATTTGGGGATTTTGCATGCTTACAAGACATTAGAGTTATGTTTAAAATTTTTTCATCAATATGAATAATACAATCCAGTAGCTATAAATGAGATTTTAAACAAGATAGTCATTAATTTTTCCAGATATTATCTCACAATGACCTTGAAAATTTTGGTTTCTTTTGTTATTGGACAAAATTTTATAATGCAAAAGTATTATTCTGTATGTCAAGTTAGCTTTCGATTAAGGTTAATATTACTGAAATAACTACATCTGCTTTCCCCTCACTGTGATGTTTATCACCTAATAAAAATGCTGAAGTTACCAAGGAAAGATGTTTAATTTGTTCTCACTGCTCAGTTGTATGTTGCATCCTATTTTGTAGTAAATGGCATAATGTCCCAAGTGGGCTGCCATACTGTCAGATACATTATTTATACATAACATTACTGGTTAATCAATGAACAACAAATGCAGTAGCCTTTTCTTTTCCTCTTTATTTTTAAAGTGATAGCAAGATGAAATATGCAGAAAAATATTCCATTTTTCTGATATTAAATAATCTTTGATGATTTAAAAAAGTAAAGTCTACAAATATGAACATAATAATTAAACCACATGCCCTAATGCATTCTAATGAAGAAGAACAATTAACTAGTCAAATCTAAATATGGCTGCTTTTTTTTCTAGCAAGCCATGGTGAAAGTACCTTTCATTACAGATTGCAAACTACTAAATAAATAAGACTTTCCCCCAAAAGGATGTGTAAAATTCATCCTAGAAAAAATAAGTTAAAAGAGTATTAATTGTCCATTTAAAATCATAAATTCTGTATCAAACTGTGAGATATGACAGCAAACAAAGGAGAAATAGCTTTATATGGATCACATGCCTCCTTTTAAACCTTATTGATAGTTTGGCAATGAATCAAAATATGTTCAACTCCAATTCATACGTGGATAAAACTTCAGCTCTTTCTGCAGTTCTCTTTACAAGTTATATTTTGTGATAATAAGACAGCACAATTGGGATAAATTTGCCTTGTGTTCAGGCATTCTTCTCTTCTACCAGAAATAATATTATAAAGCTAAAAGTTTTCAGTGGGGGTGATTACAATAGATGAGATAGCTTTTTTCTAGAAGGCAATTCTATTTTTTTTTTTGGTGGAAGGATGAATATGAAATGAATATTAAAAACATAATTACATAATATAAAAAATAATAGCAATAATTTATTAAAGTAGATAAAATGACACTGTACTGTTCGAGTTATTTAGGAACAAACATATAAACGAATATCCAGCTGGATTTTCATAGTATAGGTAATCTCCTAATCTGATAAGGGTCTTGAAATGTTCAATTTCCAGGAGGAGGCCATATGCTACAACAGCACACGTGAAAAAAGAGACAAACAAATATATATATCATCACTGATAACTGGCGTTATTGAGCCCCACTACGTGTAGGGCATTGAAGTCACAAATGCATATTCTCTTAAAAGTGAATTTCAAAAGTCTCCTGATTTAATTAGGTACAATTAAGTATATTAAATAATTCCCAAATGCGTAAACATTTTTTTCCTGTGAGAATTACGATAGCATTTAGAAGCCCATATTTAAAAAAAAAAGAAGGAAAGAGAAAAGAAAGATGGTTTGTTTTTACTGTAGCTCATTCTGTTGTGTTTTTATTAATAGAAGTTTTAGATCGATACCAAATATTCTGCTCAGTTCCAGTGATTGAATATGAATACATTATGTGCATACAAAAATAGTGATAATCTAAGTTGATACAATAGTTCATTCTGCATTAGTGTCCTAGATGGGACAATGTTAAGAAGCAATTTAAATGAAATTCATTTAAATGTCAGCTCTCATGCTTGTGATTTTTCTATAATTGGTTATTTAATTAAAATAATTCTCATAGTCATTAATTTAGACTAAAACTTGCTGTGCACTGACATGTTTTAATTACATGGTATTAACAAAATTGATATGCTTTAAAAAAGCATGGTTAAATTTTAAACAAGAATAAATTAGAAATCTCATAGATCATCCTATTTAGTGTATTTATGAGAAAGTCGGTCATTTTAAATGTTTATTGCAAACAAAGTCACACCATTATTGTGCACATGTTGCAGTTTATACCCCGTATCCATTAGAAAAATTTTATCCACACACAGGGCTCCTTTTCTTGAATGTCTTTAACAATGTATGAAGGAAACTAAATATTAACTGAAAACCACTAAATGACCCACAGATGGATGAAGAGTTAATGTGTATGTGATAGAGAAGCTCCTGGAGATTTTAGATAAATAATATCATTTCATACATAACAAGATAACTTTAAACTTATATTAAAAGATTAAAAGAATAAATGATTTTGTTAGAACTACTTTTGTAATCCTCCTTGCAGAGACAAAAGATAGGTATATTGTTTCGCCTTATTTAAAAAAAAATTAGTTTTCACCATTACATTTGTGACCAATCACATTCTCATTTCAATCTTTGTCAAAGGACTAGATAAATATTTTACCCTTTTCAAATCGCAATTACAATCTTTGTCAGGAGTATGAGAAATCAGAATTTTAGTGTTTTCTATGAATTAGAGGACTTCTATATTGCTTTGACCTTTTTAATATTCTGTAATTTAATTGGATGGACAGTCTACTTTTACCCAAGATTGCCAGTCTTCTCATTTAATAAACTTACTGACACAAAGCACCATTTTAAATGGCTGCTTCTTCTTTGTTTCCTGAGTTGAAGCATTGGGACTGGTTAGAACATTGCTTTTGCCAACTAATATTTTTCTATTTCCTTTTGAGATTTAAAACTTCTTGTGTGGCCAGATGGGCTCCATTACTTCATTTGTGTTTTGGATATATGACAATGGCAAAATCATATTTCTAATCCAATTTCTTCACCCCTCTCTGGCTTCAGTCTAGGGCCGTGAACAGAAAAGCCCATGGTATGATGCCCAGCGCAGAATATAAAGGACAAGGGGATGTGTTTGCTTACACCTTATCTCAGCCCATATTTACATCTTTTTACACACTGGGCCCAACCAGAGTACATCTATTCTTTTGGGTCATCTTCACTGTCAGGTCAGACGTGGCACTGGTGGTCCTGAAGACACGGGAGGAAAAGAAACAAGTAATTGCCATTTTTTATTTTTGTAGCTTAAGTTCCATTTAGATCCAGCTAAGTAGGTGAAAACTAGTTTACAGAATTTATTCTGATTCCTCTCTTCATTCTTACAGACTCAATCCCTGTATGTTTCTTTCTTATTCTAAATATCACAAAACTCCATATTATAAATAGGTTGGCAAGAAGAGAAAAGTATTGTCTTGGTTTTTATTACAGTATCAAGATTACAGAGGTAGGAATAAGTATATATTTTTTCTCTTCCCTGTATTTACCTGTATTTATTGTGAAGTGAATTGATTCAGTTTTCAAAATGATGGAAAATAATATACTAACTTGTCAATGAGGAGAAGCTGTTAATTCATTGACCTATATTTGAATAATATCTGATTTTATAATAGTTGCTCATTAAATATTGGTTGAATGAAAGTCAGTGACTGAATATAATGATAATAAGCACAAAGTTCCAATTAAATCTCTTAATGTAGATGAGAGAATACAATTATTTTTGAAATGAGCAGATGTAGAGAGAAGCCCACAAGACCTTAATCTCCATAGATCTATTTTCCCTGACTCACGGTGGAGATGCTATGATCCAAGTGTGCTGACTCACTACTGAAATCTTTTCATCCCCAGATCTTCTCTGGTTCCCTCACACTGCTATTAAAATGAAAAGAATCCCCAATTAATCCTTTTTGTAATTTGTGCTTTTTGCACACTGAAATGAATCTCTTAAAGCTTAGCACCAGAATTCATGACAGGCGGTGGAAGAGCAGAAATTTGAATCCTGGCTCTCACACCTCTGCGTCCCATGGCCTTTAGCAAATTATCTCTCTGAAAGCTTATCTTAAAAATTGTTATCTCTCGGGCGCCTGGGTAGCTCAGCTGTTAAGCGTCTGCCTTCGGCTCAGGTCATGATCCCAGGGTCCTGGGATCGAGGCCCACATCAGGCTCCCTGCTCCATGGGAAGCCTGCTTCTCCCTCTCCCACTCCCCCCTGCTTGTGTTCCCTCTCTCTCTGTTGAAAAATAAATTAAAAAATCTTAAAAAAAATTGTTATCTTTCCAATACTATCTACCTCGCAGGGTCAATAATAGGTTACTACTATTACCCTGATATTTTCCATCCCTTTATTAAAATTATTTTGGCAATCCTAACAGTTTTCCTATCTTCCTTCCATTTGATTCTTTATAAGAATGAAGAAGCTTAGTGGACTGGCTGTCCAGTTGTCATGGCCAGCATTCTAGGATAAGTCCAGATATGCTTAATGGCGCTGTCATGATTGATGGGAGACTTGCTCATGTGAGCCATGACTAAGCACATCATTTGGAAACTACCCCCAAGCATAAAAGACAATATTTTTCCCCAAACTAGAATACTTCCTATAAATCATAAGGCCATGGTTTTGACTGGTAGTGGTCATGAACAGGCATGAGATTATTGCCACAGAGTATTGAGAATTATTCCGAAGATTATGCCATCATTATACAATCTGTGAATCAGGATCACACTAGGGACATTTTAATGTAAATGGGGAATCATAAAGAGTGTGCTAATATCCAACAGAGTATCTGCATGGTTATTTGAGGCAGGGGCAGGAATGAATAAACTTCTTTTCCTAAGTCCAGGAATTCTCACACCAAAGGCATACAAAATTTAGCCAGATGTTGAGACGTATTGTTGAAAGGATAACAAAATATGTACCTATCTTTATCCATTTTTTTTGTGGTGAAAATGTACCCTAAAGTATAGGAAAATTAATGCTTAATCTTAGTTCCATATCACCTTCGACAATAGGCATACCTCACTTGATAAAGTGACTCTTTAGCAAGTTGTATCTTATTGTAACATAATCATAAGCATGTGCACGCTTGGTACAATGTGAATAATTCCTTCCAGTTTATGTTTTGTAATAAAAGACTTTATTATGTTTGATTTTAATAAAATGCATCAGATGATTAAATTTAGTAATCGTTTACATTAAACAGGACCGAGATGTGATATGGATCAGCAGTGAACTGTCATCTTTTTCATACATCCACGGGCCTATAATTTTTATCCTCCCATTCCGTGTTCTTTTTCCTACTTTTCTTCTTCCCTTTTATAAATGGTGAGCAGCAGAGATGGAGAGAGACAGCAATAGTGATTAGGATGAGATAACATAATTAACTCTAGTAGCTTTGCCTAGGAAATTTTTGGGGTATCCTCACTATATTGAAGCAGTGTCAGACTCAGGACCATTACATCTATAAGATGCAGAGATGCATGTGAAATAGTTTAAATTCAATACCCCACATAACTGATTTTTTAAAATAATTGTGAATAATGGTAAAACATAAAGAGCTTCTATGGATGGACTCAAATGACAACGTAGTGAAAAAAAATGGGCAAGTGATAAGAGTGGATAATTCACAGAAAATATATGTAAGTTATAATAAACACAGAAAAGATGCTCGATGTCACTAGTAACTTGAGAAATTAAAATCAAAATATTGAAATGACAGTTTCTGACCATCAGAATAGTGACAATTAAAAATATAAATAATACCTAGTTTTGGTGAGGATGTGGGGAAACAGACCATCTCATTCATTTCATTGGCACTATAGATGAAAATTTAAAAATGTGGATATGCTTTGATCTAACAATTTGACCTTTAGGGATCCATTCAACAGAAAAATATTCATCTGTGTGCACAAACATACATGTACAAGGCCAGCCGTTGCAGTGTTTTTAGCAAGTTTTTATAGCCTCACAAGTAAACAGAGAAATCTTTTTTGGAAGCCTCTTCTATTTATATAACATTGTGAGAAAAAGAACACATTGAGAAGATTAAGTAATTAAATCTGGATTCTTGATTTAGAGGTGAGAAGTATTAGGAAATGCCATATATAAAATTTTTTTGAAAGATGGCATTAAAAAAATTCCTTGCCCACTAAAGTTTCATTTGCTAACTTCCAGGTGTCAAAGCTCATGGTGTTTAAAATTATTTCTGGGAACCTGGAATTTTCCTGTAAGTTCTATAAATGTAGTTTTACTATCAATAAGGGCCTTCTGCATCCCTCAGTTGTGACTAGGAAAAACATTTGCCACTCTCACCAAGCAAACTTCACAGCAGTCAGAAGAGAACATTTCCTTCTTTTCCCCTGGCTGGGTGGAGAAGAATTAGTCAGAAACTAATCTATTTATTTATTCAAGAAAGTTATATTACACATGTCTGTGTCTGGATGCTCAGGTACACCCTGGGAATACAAAGATGAAGACATAGTTCTGTTTTTAAGACATTCACTGTATAGATATATAAAAAATTATATGTATAATTGGCATGATCAGCACCATTCCTTAAGTATAAAAAGGATCCCATTTTTTTAAGTTAAAATCTGCTCACATCCCTATTTATGCAAAATACTTACAATGTTCAGTACCTTTTGGGGCCTCCAGCCCTGTCCATAAGCAATCCAAAGAGAGGGCTTCCTCAGTCCAAAGGTACCAGTCTTGTTTCCAGTTGTCCGTTAGAGAAGGAACTGAAGAACTTTTTCAGTTCCCTGACGAATCCCCTAATTTTGACTGTCATTATTTCTTTCTCCAACACATGATACCACTGTTGAATGTGGGTGGCTCAGCCCAGCTTGAGGAAGGGTATCAGGCAATCGTGAAGGCGGGTAGAAGCCTGGAAAACTGCCATCTGGAAGCTTTGAGAAGAGTTCTATTTTTGTAATAGTTGGAGACTTGAATTCCCATTTGGTGCACGTGATTCCTTTGTTGGGGGAACCCTTTGAGTGGATGTTTCAGTTACTCAACATTAAATTAAAAAATTTGAGGAAATTGTATCTGTGGATTTTCTTAGTTCAGACAAAGACGGAGTTTCTAGTTCAAGGGTGTTCTGCAGCTGAGAACACAGACATCCATCTACCAGTTCCAGAAATTCAGGTTTTATTGTTATCTGCTACCACTCTTAGGCATAGAGGGGAGGAGAGAGAGGGCTACATGTGGGTGGGTGGCTGTGTGTTTGTAGGGTAATGATTAGGTGCTGGATCTGCTTGTCTGGACTGGGAAGTGAAGAAGGATTCACCAGGCACATTAGCAAAGAGCAGAGTGTATGTTCTACTACATCAGGCTGTCTGAAGGAGATGTCCAGAGGACTTTTAGATCGTTGCCTGGGAATCACGGCAAAAGAATTCAAAGTACTAGTCCGTTATGACCAAACTGTAGTGTTCCTTTAATAACTTGGGGCCCAGAAATGTTAGCTAATTTATGAGACCACCTAGTAACCAAAGGCAAAGACCCCATTCAGGGTTGCTAGACTGAGCAAATAAAATACAGAAGACTCACTTGCATTTCAATTTCAGATAAACAACAATAATTTTTAAGGTAAGTTTGGCCAAAATATTGCAGGAGATAGGTTTATATATTAAAAAACTATCCATTTTTCATCTGAATTTCAAATTTAATTGGATGTCCTGTTTTTTGGCTGGCAATCCCAGCCTCATTATATACTAATTCCCTCAAAAAGGAATTTCCAGGGTAGTTTAGGTTCAGTGGATGGATCCATGCAACACTCATTGCCAAACATTTCCTCCCTTATTTTAATTTTGGAGTCTGGAAAGGTAAGCACTCAATTTTCTTGGCCATCTTTTTGCAGGAGTAGCCAAGTGACTCAATTATGGACAATCAGACATATGAATAAGTCCTCTAGGAAAAGCTCCCTTCTAGAATAAAAAGATAGTACTTCTCAAGGAAAAAATATATATTTTTTAATCTTTCAAACTTTTTCCTGTTTGTGACTCAAAAACAATGGTTGTAAGTGCAGCAGCCCTCTTGTGATCATGAGGTGACAAGCATGAGGACAAATGTCTACACACTGATGGAGAAACCCTGGGTCCCAGGTGACCATTGAGTCCCTCTGCTAGTCCTGAACTACCAGTCTCCAGACTTCTTGTTATCAGATAGAAAATCTTTTTTTTTTTTAGACAGAAAATAATTCTTATCATTTAAAGGTATTATATTGAATTTTCTGTTTGTAGATGATGGAGATCCATACTGACATCTCTTGGAACGCCTACTAATATCGAGTTTTTTTAGCTTTAAATAACAACAACAAAAAAAAAAAGTAAATAAGTTTCGGAAAGAGAGTGGTAACACAGGTAAATTAATTTACTTTTCTAGGGATTCTTTGGGGCTGAGGAGAGAGGGCCACTAAAGAAATCTAACATCAGATTCTTAGAAGCTAGTGTTTGTGCCCCTGTGGCAGAAGGTTTTCATGAGAAACTTGGTGAGACAGCTAGTAGGAAAACAGGGTCAAGAACAATGGAATTGTCTGAGAGACTTTGTGAAACTTTGGATATCCACAGAGGCTGCTCCTGGGCCAAGTGACAGACTGTGGGCAGAGTTAGAGAAGAGACTGTTCTCAGAACCTTTGAAAAGAAAACACCACTCCTCTGGCACTGGAGCTTTGTAGCTTGGGGTTTCCAGAAGCAGTATCTTTGGTATGACCACTGGCCTTCTCACAAGGGACACCATCGTCAGAGGCAGAAGTGGGTAATTCCCCTGCAGGGAATAGATGAAAACATGCTAGAGCCAGGACAAAAGAATAGACACCATGTAGTGAGGAGGTTGACCGGCTGACTTGTGAGCACATGAGAAATGCCCCTTTAGGAACTCCCAGTCGTAACAGAGGGACATTTTGAAGTGAACTGAGGTTCAGTTTTTCCACAGGTGGAGGAACTTGATCCACTACATTTTGTATTGTAAATTCGTGGGTATTTTAGTATGGCCTTTCAATGGGACAATAATCCTACTGACCCAGGATTTTTAGATTTATTTATGCTCCTCTAAAACAGAGATGTATGTATGGTGTGTGTCTATATTCCTTGAATAATTTTGCAAGTTGCATGACAGTCATTTGATGGAGTGCCTACTACTCTTGCTACCTTAGTTTAGGGGCTGTTCATTATTTGTCTGAGTTTTGACCTAATTGACCTTTATGCTTTCCTCCTAAACTTCTTCAAATCCAGGCTCTACTCTGCTACTAGGTCATGTCAGTTCCATCTGTAAAACCTTCCAATTATTCTCTTTTGCCTATAAGGTCCAAGTTAAATAACTTCCAGAATTTGCCTTTTGCTGCCTTTACAACTTGATCCTCCAATATTCCCAAAGCGCTCCCTTGCACCCCAGCCATAGAACTATGCCCTGAACACTTTGTGGCCCTTTTCTCACTGGCAAATTCTTTTTTCATTGCATGGAACTCTATTTTTTCTTTTTGCCTACTTCACTTACTCCCACAGATTTTTCAAACACATTCCCAAAGTGGTTTTCTTTGTTAAGTCTTTTCTGGGACCTATCAGGGAGAATTCGTTATACCCAGTGCCATGTTCCTATAATAATGTGTGTGCATCCCCATACTGAACTCATCACTTGTATTATACTTATTTGATTGCATGTCTCTTCCATTATATAATGAGTTCCTTGAAGGCATCTAATTTGATTTTTGACCTCTTTTTAAAACCAGCTTCTAAATAGTAGGTGTTTAATAGTTTTTAATTATATAAATGAATGACTCATACCTTTAAAATGAGCTCCACACCAAGTCTTATTATTTCTACAGGCCAAGTATTTCTCAATTTGGTTTGTTTCTCTCCCTTCCAACCACTACTACTGTAGATGAGAAATTCATCAGCTATCTTCAAGATTATTTCCATAGCCAGTACTTTTGTCTTCTTTCCATCAGAAGTGTTGTAAAAAGTGAAATTGGGGCATCTGGGTGGTTCAGTTAGTTAAGCCTCTGACTCTTGGTTTTGGCTCAAGTCATGATCTCATGGGTCATGAGATCAAGCCCCATGTTGGACTCCAAGCTCAGCAGGGAGTTGGCTTGAAGATTGTCTTCCTCTGCCCCTCCAGAGGGCATGCTGGCTCTCACTCTCTCTTGCTCTCTGTCAAATGAATAAATAAATCTTTTTTAAAAAAGTGAAATTATTTGAGCAGATTTGTGGTTTCAGAAAAATAAGACTGGTGGCTTTGTAGAAATTGGACTGTGGCTGATGAAGGAAGGAGAAAGCAAGCCAGTCCGATTTTCACACAGCAACGAGTCATTTTTCTAAAACCCACAATTCTCACATAATTTCCCTTTTTAAAATACTTCAAATGGAAAAATCATGAGCTAAGCATGTGCTTCAACATATTGTTTCTCACCTAGTTTTCTGTTGAGGTTATTAAATTCACATAGAAAGGGAAAAATTAGGGTTACAAAAGGAATTAATTCAGGATTTTGGCTAATTACCTCGCTTGTTGTTTTCATTCAATCAGTAGAGGTGATCCTGATAGACCACAGGGATGCCTTGCTTTCTACTTCTCCACTGTTCAATACACCAGAGGAGGAAAACAGATTCTTTTGTCATCAGGTACACTCAGTAAGCTGCCTACACCCAAGTTTTTTTATTTGATCCCTTGGTTAGGACCAGTAATCCTTCCCCAGCCAGTTTTGCTCAAGGAGGTCCAGTCTGCTGAGCTGAATTGATCCGATCATTGCAGCTGGCAGAAGACCTAGCTCCACCAGCCAACCATATCCTGGGAAAAAGCCTTCAAACCATTGCGCTCTCCTCAACTGAAGGACCCAACCTGCCAAGTGGAGTCTGTCTAACACATTGCAGCTGGAAGCTCTCCCAGATCACTTCCCCTGGCATCCATCTACCCCCATTTAGAGAAACCATCCTTCTCATTCATTCATCTCCAACATCCCTGGAAAGAGAATTGTCCTTGTTTGCTAATGACCTCATAGCAACTAATGCTCAGAAAACCCTAGAATTGGACTTACACAGAGAAATGTTGCTAATGACGCTGTGACTTATGTGAGAGTTAGCACTATTTACATGCTTACTATGTACCAAGCATTGGGTAAGCGTTCTATATATTTAATCATTACAACTCCATGCATTTGGTACTATTATTGCCTTTATTTTACAAATGACAAAACAGAGGTACATTATCCAGATAGTTAGTAAAGAATTGGAATTTAAACCCAGGAAGTCTTAACCAAATGGGCTGTACAAGTTCCTGCTGGCAATTGCATGCCTATGTTTAAAAGTATGATCATACACTGAAGACTCACTGGGCATATAAAGGGAGTCAGCAACATACATGAGGGGGACTGATCTGCACAATTAGATCAAGTGTCATCCACCAACATAGTAACGGAATAGGTAGAATAAAACTTGAGATGTCCACTTTCAGTCTCCGTGGCAATTGAAAGATTATGGCATCAACAACTTAATTAGTTGGATCCAGAGTGCCACATTGGGGACCAATCAAGAAATCGAAGGAAAAGGCTATAGAATCAAAAATATAAAAATAAAATAAACCCCTCAGTGGAATGAAGAAATAGTGGAATGGATGTGGCCCCAATCAGTTACTGATTGAGAAATTATCCCAGAATATAGACTAAAAAGGAATGAGCGGCAAATTATGACCGAAAAGATAAGACAGAGATAATAGATAGATGAGATTGAAGAAAAAAAGAAAGGTCTGAGCACAAAATTATTTTCCAGATTGAAAGAGCAAGTGAGACTTTAGATATAAAAGAAACGATAATGCCAGACAATAACGTTTTTACAAAGCATATTTTTAAAAACCTTCAAGGTAGTACTCCAGCCCAGTAAAAATTATTTTGATAAAATTTTTAAGATAGAAGAAAATCAATGATTAGGAAGCTTGCTGAACAATGAAACATTTTAAACACTGAAAAAAATGTTGCCGTTGTGTATAAGGTATAATGTGATACTTATGAAAGGAATCTTGAAATGGAAATACATAATGTAAGAAAGGAATTAGCAATCATCTGCTTCTAAAATTTTCAACAAACTTCAGTTTTCATACAAGAGGAATGTATGTAAGTTTGCCAAATTATTAATTTGCCAATTATTAATAAGTAAATATAAATTCAAGTAAACTGTTAAACAACTTCTCTGCATGTTTCATTTCCTCTGTCTGAAATTCTCCTGCTCAGGGTATCTACATGGTCCATCCTTTCACTTCAGTCTGGTCACGTCTCACTTCATCAGAGGGATCTTTCTGGATCTTCCATTTAAAGTAGCATTTCTCACAATGGTCTATCCCTTTACCCTGTTTTATTTTCATAACACTTCCATTATTTACATATATGTGCATATATTTTCTTTTTTTTAATTTAAATTCAATTAACCAACATATAGTATGTCATTAGTTTCAGATGTAATGTTCACTGATTCATCACTTGTGTATAACACCCAGAGCTCATCACATCCTGTGCCCTCCTTAATGCCCATTGCCCAGTTACCCCATTCCCCAACTGCCTCCCTTTCTGCAACCCTCAGTTTGTTTTCCAGAGTCAAGAGTCTCTCATGGTTTGTCTCCCTCTCTGATTTCTTCTCATTCAGTTTTCCCTTCCTTCCCCTATGATCCTCTATTTCTTATATTCCACATATGAGTGAAACCATATGATAATTATCTTTCTCTGATTGACTTATTTCACTTAGCATAATACCCTCCAGTTCCATCCATGTCAATGTAAAAGGTAGGTATTCATCCTTTCTGATGGCTGAGTAATATTTCATTGTATATATAAACCACATCTTCTTAAAGATTTTATTTATTTATTTATTTGACAGAGAGAGAGACAGAGAGAGAGAGGAAACACAAGTGGGGGGAGTGGGAGAGGAAGAAGCAGGCTTTCTGCTGAGCAGGGAGCCCGATGCTGGGTTTGATCCCAGGACCCTGGAATCAAGATCTGAGCAGAAGGCAGATGCTTAATAACTGAGCCACCCAGGCGCCCCTAAACCACATCTTCTTTATCCATTCATCTGTTGTGGGACATCTCAGCTCCTTCCACAGTCTGGCTCTTGTGGACATATATTTTCTTTCTTTACTGGCCTCCCCCAATAGAATTAAGTTGCCTAAGGGCAAGATTGTATTTATTCACTGCTCTATCCCCAGTGCTTAGAAGAATGTCTGGCACATATTAAAATCTCAATTAATGTGAATAAACAATATATAAAATGCTCCTATAAATCAATAAGAACAAACAAGTAGCGCAATTCAAAAATAAATGCACAAAGACCACAAATGTCACTAATAATCAAAGAATGTAAATTAAGTCAGTACAAAGATATACCTATAGGTCTATAGCAAAGATTTCTATATATTGGTAATATTCTTCAATAACAAGATATGGGGAATATAAAATATATTTTTAAGGTCAACTTGTTTTATGGCCTATCAATATTTCTTTGATCCAGAAAATCTACTTGTCGGAATTTTTCCTATTGAAATATTTTACAATTCTATAAATATATAGATGTTTAAATATTTGCCACATTTTTATAAAAGCGAAAAAGAAACTATGCTGATCACATTTTGTATATAGAGATAAAATATAGACAAAGATATACAACTAGATATACAAATATGTTTTTGGTACATAGAAGATGTAAACTTGCTTCTGTGATTATCTCTAGAAGGTAGAATTACATGATAACTTGCTCCCTACTTTAGATGTTTTTGAAATGTTTGAAGTTTTACAATAATGTCTAGCATTCCATAATCAGTAAGAAAATGTAAAAGACACGGTTATAATCCTTAAAAGAATTTGTGAACCAGTTTTCCCATCTTGAAGGCTACTCCACAGAGATCCTATCAGGTTTTTGGGGGTTTTTTGTTTGTTTATTTTTGTATTTTTTAGACACTACTGAGTTTTATATGCTCGTGTTTCTTTCAGGTTTTTCGTCTATGTTCATAAGTGAGATTACTCCACAGCTTTCCTTTTTTCTTCTGCTGTTCTGGTCCAGCTTGGGTTAACACAGCTCTATGTGTCTCAGAAAATGAGCTCCTCTTCTCTGATCATGCCCTGTGCCCTGCTGAATGTATGATGTGATCGCTTGAACCCTTCTTATAAAACGTGTCATCTTTTTCATGCCTCTGTGCCTTCATTCATGATCTCTCTGCCTGGCAGGCCCTTCACTGTCTTCCTTCCTTCAGCAGCTTTAAGTGATCTTTTGAGACAGAGTGAAACATCTTTTTTGTAGGAAGTCCCCTCCATCACCCCAGAGGTTTCTTTATTCTCTGATCCCAACTCATTCTATAAATAATATTCTTGCCCAAGAGCACTTATCATATTGTAATGTAATTATTTTTCTGCATGTTTGTCTCTCGCTTCTGCCTGGAGACTTTCTCATTCGGCTTTGTGTTAGGAGTTAGTTGGACAGTTAGGTAATCAGGGCCAGGGTCCCCAACAAGAAAATACGGAGTCAGGACAGCTAAAATAAAACAGCACTGACATCCTGTTTCACAGCTTAGACAGGACCCCACTGACATTCTGCTTTGCAGCTTTTGCCGAAATGACTTCTGCAAAACGTCCTAAAATAAGACCATTAACCACAAAAGCATTTGTCAATATCACGGGCAAGGGGCAGTTAGGACCTAAGCCCTCAGATGTCAGCAAAAAGAAAGATCATCAGCACATGGACATTAACCTAAAGATAGATACCTGACCAAAGTCCTGACTGACACGACTCAGCACACCCTGATTGCTTAAGTTCCACAAAAGAGCTCATAAAAACCCCTAAACTTAGAAACTCCGAGGGCAACCCTCTTGGGTCCCCTCCCTCTCCAGGAGCTTTGTACTCTTGCTCAATAAACTTTGCTTTGCTGCCCACCACTCTTCATCTGGTCTACGTCTTCATTCTTCCAAGTGGCGTGACCAAGAACCACGGACACTAAGGGGACACAAATCCTGTAACATTTGCACGTCTAACCCCTGAGTCTGGTTCATCATAGTTTCTCAAACTCAATAGATATAATTTGAATAATGCAGAGATACCCAAGGACCACCTGAGAGTTTATGAGTTAAAAGTAAAAGTTCACCACTTTCTTGCTCATCCCTTTGAATGATTGTTTAATTTTCCAGACTGATAAGGTCAGCAGTTACTGTGTTATAACAGAGTGAGGTTGGGCTTAATGTCATCTCTCCTCAGCCCTCCTATGCCTAGAGACCCAGAGAGGATTTCCTGTCCCTGCTAAGACATGTTAAAACGTCCTTCATCCTTCAGTTCTTCCTTGTTACATTCAATCTTGCCATTCTGGCTGTTTATTCTTCTGTTTGCCCTTTTCCAAAGGCAAGAATCCTTTATGACTTTTGGCTCCCAGGGCAGTCAGCGTGCATGTCTCTACTTGTCCCTCAAAAGCCAATGCTACTTGGATACAACTGAGCACCGGTGAATATTTAAGCCCGAAGTACTATAATGAAAATTGTCATAATTAATAGAGGATCTGAGCAAGCTGTAGCTCTTCCTGTTGGATCTTTCCTATCTTAACACTGTCATTGGTTTTTACCGAGTGTGCTTTTGGCATTTCTGACTTGCCTCACCCTTGGCTTTAATCTTTCCACACCTCGCACTGTAAAGCAGGCGTCGTCCTAGCTTCAACCTGAACTGAAACGTAAATGTATCTGGGACCTTCAGAAGTGCCTTTGTTATTTATGTGTTTACTAAATAGGAATGAAAAATGTTAACTCTTCTAAGGAAAGTGACACCGGTTGCGAGGAAAGCACGAGGTCCAACTGAATAGTTTAGTTGATACAAAATCCATGGATTATCCTGTGAACCCCAAGGAGAGGAGAGTCCTCGGCAGAAGAAGATGCTTTCGTGTGTGTCTCTGAGACACAAGCGTAACATCAAAGCGGCTTTGCGTGTGGGACGCCACCCAACTTGCTGTGAGCTGCAAGGGCGGCTGGAAGCCAAGCACATCTTCAGCGCCTCTGTGTCTGCAGCATCCGGAATGCCAGGAGCCAGCACCCTTTCCTTTATGTTTATCTCTTAAATGATTTTAATTGAAAAATGATGCCTATTCATTGTGGAAAATACAGTACAATGTAATGAAGAAGCTAACAGTCCCTCATCATTCCATGATACAGATATAGCCACATACTTACATAATTAGCTTGGTTTTGTGTATGATTTTTTTGTTTACCTTTCCACTTAACATCATAATATCGTTTTTCAAGATTTGCTGTAAGTTTCGTCTTCTCTAGAAAATTTTCCCTAAGTGCCTCTCCCCAGGTAGAGTCCCTGCAATTATCTTTGTTCCCCCATTGTTCACAGTGCATTTTTCTACCAAAAAATATATAATAATTAGGTGACCAATTTATTTTTGTATATGTCTTTGAAGCATTCTCAGTACAAATACCGAGCCCAGTGTCTGCTGTCTAATAGACTTTCATTAAGTTAGTCGAATAAATACATGAATAAATAATCATAATTATTTTAGTCACAGGATAAATATCTCTTTGTAGACACTGTATTAGTAGCTGAATGATAATCTAATGTATGGATGTAACAAAAAATTCATTATTCTCCATTTTTGGAATACTGATGCCATATTAAATGATTATTGTAAAGAATATCAGCAGGAGATATTTGTCTGTAAATTGACATCTTTATACATTTTTCTGATTGCACAATAGAAGAAGAATTACTGGATTGAAAAACATAAGTATTAATCATGACAGAATTATTTTCCAGGAAAGTCTATCATTTTGCACTCCCAGCAGGGTATGAGCTTCAGTTTCACCTCATCTTTGACAACACTGAATTTTATATATTTAAAGGTATGAGCAAGATTTTTTTTACACATATACATGTTAATTGACTATAACTAAACACACATACATTTATTTATGGTTTCTAATTATATTTACACCCATGTTAAGAAAAAAATCATGATGTTATTATAAATTTCATTTTTGGCTGAGTTATTAAGCTACCAAATTTTAAAAGCTAGTGTTTATTTTCAAATTATATCAATTTTGAAGGTGGCAGTACTGAACAAAGTCAAATCTATATGTGTGTGGTTATGTATAAGTGTGGTATAAATATACTAATAGAAATATTGTTGAGTTCCTGATAACGTGCAAATGTGAACATTATGATTAACAAACCAGATAAAGGTCAAAATACAATTAAGTTGTATATGGCAATCCAATCAACGTGATACTTGTTTCTTTCCTGCTTCTTTCCAGACTGTCAGCCAACCACACAGTACAACTGCCCTGACGTTGTCTGCTTCTACTACGTTAAGTTTTGTCTGTTTTGGCCGTTTGCAACTTACTGTAATTTGACGGCTCTTGAGAGTTTTGGAAGCATATTTTCTCCCTGCTGTTTAGAGAATCTTTTTTTTTTTCTTACTATTTGATTGCCATGGTAGAAATGTGGTATTTGGAAGAGCCAGGGTTTTATTTTTATTTCATTTTATTTTAGTTCGTGAAAATGAAGCCACAATTTCAACATAACATTGGGCATTAGTCTTTTTCTTAAAAGCTGTGGATTGTCATTAACTGACAAAATATTCTGCTGCCAAGATCTTGCAAGCATTGTATCTGTTGTCTGATGCCAAATATCCTCTTTAAATGCTAATGAACAAAGTATGGCATGCATTCTGTTCTTGATAGATTATGCCTATACCTTCTGTGGTCAACAGAAGGGGAATTCCCGGCCCATATGATTTGCATTCTGGCACACTCTTCTCCTTAGTACTCACAAGCCAGTTAGCATGTAGATGTATTGCTCAATCTTATTCTTACAATGAGTAGAACAGCCACAGCTTAGCTGCATCTATTGAACCCGAAGAAGCAATGCTCTGAAGCAACCTCCCCTTATATATTTGTTTGCCCCATTCAGGTAAGGAGAGTAAACATTCGATTTCACACTTAAACTTCCTTTGGCTAAGTCGAGGTAGTCCAATTACAGAAAGCCATGAATATCATACCACCTACTGTGGCCTTTCCTCCCTAGGTGGACTGGAGCCATCCAAGAACATCAAGGTAATGTGGTGACATGATTTGGAGAAAGATTTTGGGGAAGGGAGGACAGTGGAAAGAGTGTGATGAAATACAATCTGTGGGCTTTTGCAATATTTCCAGGCCTGTACTGAGAGAGTATGAGCTGACGCATTAATTAGGAAAGGATCTGGGGAAGCTACTCTGAGGCAGAGTGCTCCATAGGCTTCAGGACCGGGCTTTGTCACTCCTTAAGGCTTGTTATTTCTCTTTTGTTTGCAGGAGAAAGTCCAACATGCTAATAGAGTGGACAAAACCCAGTGAAGACTAGGTATTTGGTAAATGTCTTTACCAATATCCTAAATAACTCTAGAGAGTATTTGTACCATCCACATTGTGGCTCTTGCCCAACTGGTTGCTTCAAATACCTGTTGATCTTAAATCATTTCTAATAAATGAATACCCTGAGTTGGCCCTGAGGTGCTCTGGGTCAAGCTGATGTTATTATACATCTTGGATTGTTATGGAATAATAATCTTTTCTGAGCAAGATATTATAGAACTTGTTAAGACCCACACTGAGACCGAAAAGTCTTTCATTATGGCCCTGTACTATTTAAATCCAAAACTGATGAAAATATTAGTTGATCAACAAATGATAATAGGAAATATATTCTTATTGAAGTTCTATGCCCCTCCCCCAAATATGGTAAATAGGCCTTTATAAAATACTATACATAAGAAGGAGTACTTTCTAATTTTTATTAGATTTAATTCTGTATTTATACACTAGAGTGCCCTAATTAGAGACAGTGTGTATTAAATTGTCACTACTAAATAGGATTACATTTTATTTAAGTACAAGCAAATGTATTAAGTTCTAATCATGTAATAGGCCAGCTCTGCAAATTTAAAACATAGATTCTGAATTTTGTATATAATATGAGAACTTGAATTAGCACAGGCTGAATGGTACATTGTTTTTGTTTTTATGAGCCAAATGTGTCCATTTTTTGATGTTTTTAGTTTTCATGAGGTTTGCATTAATAGGCTCAATTTTAACAAAGTTAACCAGGGCACCTGGGTGGCTCAGTTGGTTAAGCAACTGCCTTCAGCTCAGGTCATGATCCTGGAGTCCCAGGATCGAGTCCCACATCGGGCTCCCTGCTCGGTGGGGAGTCTACTTCTCCCTCTGACCCTCTTCCTTCTCATGCTCTCTGTCTCTCATTCTCTCTCTCTAGAAAAAAAAAAAATCTTTAACAAAGTTAACCAAATCCACTACTAGTCAAGATTATTTATAATATATTATGTACAATTCTTAGAGCATTACAGTAGAAATTTGGGTCATTTGTAATGTCATTTAGATATTGGAAGTAAATTATTTAGATGTAATAGAAAAATGTTTATATGCTTCCAAAGAGTCCGTTATTATAAGAGCTTTTCCATGACTTTAATTATCTATCTTCCCTAATACACTTCACAATGAAATCCAATTTTCATAATTTCAACAGAAAAAAACACAGCACTTTATTAGTGAAATTGAAATGCATTGTATGTTCACAAATGAGAGGGAAAAACTTATAAAAATGCATGCATAATTTAAAAAAAAATCAATTGGTATGGATTTCTCTGGCAATCAAAGGTGTAGTATGAATACTTTATTGTCTAAACTTGAAGGCGTTGCAACCACTGTTGCCAAGGACGCACCATGTTGTCATGGAAACAACATGGGTTTTAAGTCAGAAAAACCATGACCTTGCAACTATAGAATTCATAAATTTGGGCAAGTTATTTACTCCTCTGAATCTGTTTCTATATTAAAAATTGAGTCAATCATACCTACTAGCTAGGGCTATTACAAAGATTAAAGGTTCCAGTGTATCTAAAATGCCTCACATATTCATAGACACATAGAAGTTCCACCAAAAATACTAGTTGCTTTCCCTTCCTTTCCTGCTAAGAAATAAAAGGCAGAAATTATTTGTCTTCTGAGAGAACTAATGATTGGTCAGATACCAAGACAAGACAAAATATATATAGAGGGGTTTAGAATTTGTCACATATGAAAGTCAAATGTGAACTCTAGAATGTTGCATAACACCATCAAGTATGACAATGTAGAGAAGCTGGAATGACAGAGACAGGGGTCCCAGACCTACATCTCTACTACTGAGATTCATAACTTTGAGAAGATGGTGCATTTCACAGGTTTTCGGTGTTTTCGACTATAATGTGATAAAATGAAGGTGTTGAGAATAAGGTTCCTCTTTCTACAGTAAAAATTAACACTTTCTTTTTCTTTTTGTCAGAAGAAAGTTCTAGAAGATCTGAGTAACTGGAAAAGTAGGATTTTCTTTCTTAAAGAATGATAGCTTGTTTCCTTTTTGTCCTTCCTCTTTCGATAGGCTTCTTATTCCAATAAGAGTAAGAATGAAGTGATAAATAACTTTCTTCCTCACCTCACAGATATCCTTCTCTTCTGCTCTCGGGGTCTTTGGTTGACTTCCTAATACCCTAAATTTAATAAAGCATTTCTTTTCAAAATCCTTTCGCAAAGATCACAACAAAGCTGACATTTTTAAGACAAGTATACACATTCTATATATTCTTTCAATTAATTCCTCTTCCTGGTGTTGTTCCCCACAGCTGGCTTGTTAACTGTGAGCCAAGTATAAACTTTTAAGGCACAAATTCCTCCACAGGTCCCTATATGTATATTGAATGGGTCAAAGTATTGGATGGTAATAAGTGCATTTATAAGCATTATTTCTATAGTGAAAAAAAAGGTTAATTTGAAAGTCATTCCTCCATTCAAGAAGAACAATTTTCTCTAGTCTTCTGACTATTTATAGAAAGACCTTTACATGTGCAAACTAATTAATAAATGGGATCAATTTCAAGGTATTTTTTCTGGTTCATCACCACTTAATCATTCAATTTAAAAAACATTTTAAAGGCCAAGTCTAAAATAGATTTGCACCCACGCCCCCAGTGTGAATTTTTCATTCTTTACAACATGCAGTAGGTACTGTATAATGACCTTTTCTCTGTTTGGAACAGGGATTAGAATAATACATTTGACCCTTTACAGTCACCTGGGAGAGATGTTAGTCTCCATGTTCAATAAACTGAAATATGTCTCAAGTGTCCCAAGGTTAAGGCTATGACTTTAAACTATTTAACACAGAGTATCATACTGATTCACTTAGACTCTCAGGCTTTTAAAAAAATGATTGGCCTGGATTTTATGTACTTTATCAGAACAATTTCTTCTCTTCATACAATTAAAGCAAATATTTTACATTGCAAATAAAGCAAGTTAACCTAGATGCATTGTGCATTATAATAAAATTTATAGCTGCATAAATAGCAGTGTAAACTTACAGAAAGACTAGTAATTATAGTGCCATTGATGGTCTTTGTTGCTTTAATTCTGAGGCAGCCAGAATGATTAAACTGAATCTTAATCGACTTCTCCATTAAAAATGCTGGCAGAGGAGCTCCTTTAACCTTTCCCATTGATTGAACACAACAATCACCATTCAATTATAATGCAAAAGGACATTTGTTATAATGTAGAAAAGATGCATGAGCCATTTCCTTTTACTCAAGACAATCAATGAGATGACTCCTACTTCTGCAAAGGTGAGAATGCTCTACCTGGGAGTCTGATAAAGTCAAAACCAAACAGAAACCTCCCCACCATGCAGAGGAGTGTACTGATGAAACTAATCTGGAACAGATCCATTAAGAAGAAATGTATTTTCTATTGCTATTTACAATGGCCACATCTATCCTTGATATATTGTTTTTCTTCCTAGGTTTTCGAAGTACTTAAATTACCGTGATCAAAGGTTTAATGGTGAATTAATGAGGGTGGTTACTGGGACTGTTAGATGTGTTCTCAGTGCATGCTTAACAATACAAATCAAGGCAATACTGGTAATTGGAATAACAGAATTTTAGACTACAAAGAAGCCTTTGAGATTAACTTTTACTTAAGGTCAGATAGCTAATTGTCACAAACCTTGCACTAGAATTTGGGTCAATCAATTGCCCATGCAACACTTGTTGCATTTGTCACTTCTGAACTATAGTTTGCTTTCAGTTATGTTTTTTACTTGATTTTACAATTATACAGAGAATTCAGGTAATGTACTTACACCATGTAACCTACAACGTATGACTAATTCTGCAAGGGTAGTGGGGTTGCTCTATATACATAGTGGTGGCGGGTTAAACATGGCTGTAGGTCATTTGCTATTCCTTCCATTGAGAGGTGCAGTATGATTCCCCTCCCCTTGAATCTGGGCTAACTCTGTTTTTCGACAATAAAATGTGGTAGAAGTGACATTCTAGCAATTCAGATGCTAGGTCTGAAGAAGTATTGCAATTTTTGTCTGTGCTTCTTGGAACATTTGCTCTGGGGAAGCTAATTGCCATGTAAGACATATGACCACCCAGAGACCACTATGTCATAAGGAAGCTGAAGCCACTATATGGAGAGGCAGTAGAGAGAGAAAAGCCCAAAAGCCTCCACTGACCCAGCCATCCCACACCAGGAACCAGACATAAGTAAAGAAGGCATCTTGGATGTTCCAGGGCCAGTGGACAGGATGTGGAGAACTAAGGAAACCTGTTGACATCTAGAATCAAGGCCTTACACATATGGCTTTGGTCGAATTCTGACAACTGCTGAGGATGGCCTTAATATTCCTCAGCTTGACTGAACTTAAGATAGGTTTTTTCCCAACTATATGCGCATGCCCCTGACCTTCCTTTCCTTGGAGCAGTTATTTCAGAAACCTTGCAGTCATAAATTCTTTGTCTGCCCCTTTGAGATGTAAATCTCCCAGCCTCTTGCCAGTTTTATAACCCAGGAATGCCTTTCTCAAGGATCAGGGAGCCATTCTTTCCGAAATGTACACATCAAGAATGATAGAGCCCCTATCTTCCGGTCTCTTTGGGGAGGGTAATTGCTTAACTTGGCAAATGCAAATGGCCTTATCACATTGACCAACCTCCCCTCTAATGTTCTCCAGTACTTTTAGCTCACCTGAGCATTCAAAATCCCTCCCATCTTTTGTTTGAGTGGAGTTAAGTTTAATATCTCTTCCCCATTGCAATAGTCTTGAATAAGGTTTCCCTTGCCTATTTGGTGCCATTTTCTTTGACAAGGCCAATTCAGTCATTTGTTCCTTCCTATCTGAGGTCCTAGTCATCAAGGATCAGGGATGAGTCATTTCTGCAGTGCGTTGTTCTAACTGCAGACCCACAAAATCATATGCACAATAAAATGGGTGTTGTTTTACTGCCATTAAAGTTTTCATATAGTTTGCTATGGAGCAATTGATAACTGGAAACTCCCTCTCTATAGATAGATAAATAGATGTGTATATGGATATATATATATATATATACACATATTTATAATGCATGTAGTTATACATTATACAGGTATAGACAGTTGAGGCCCTATCTATTGAGGCCCAATATTGAGGTTCAATAGATAGTTATATATTATGCAACTATCTACCTCTCAATTTCTAGCTGCATTCAGAGGGGGCTAGAAGTATATAGTTCATGTTACTAATTTACTTTAGAGCCTACACTAGGGCTCAGTGAATTTCGTTACTTAGGAGAACATGTACAATTCTTCACGTTAAGTACTTTGAATATGTGTCTAATCACTAAAACTAAAAGATTATTAGATTTATAATTATTTTGTGTGTACTTAAGCAACTGCTTATATGTAGCCAGCCCTATTGCTCCAGATTACCTCTTTTAAATGTCAGCTTGAATGTACAACTGATAGCAATTAGGATGTTTTTAAAGTAAATAAGTTGTAGTCTATTGAAATAATCAACAAACATGGAGACATAAGGTAAACAAAAACAAAACAATCTTTCCTCTGAAAAAGACCTGGATTTGAAATGGCAATCTTTCCAAATTGAGGGCAACCAAATTTTAAATTCTTGCTTCAAAAGAGTAAATCATTTTTTAAAGCAGTAATGAAAGTTCCAAGAAAGGAATACTTTATTAGATTGAAATATTTTGCTGTATTTCCAAATTAACATGTAAATTTTTATGAAAATAAAACAATTTTTTAAGGGTTTTATTTATTTATTTGAGAGAGAGAGAGAGCATGAGCAACAGGAGGGGCAGAGAGAGGACAAGCCGACTCTGTCCTAAGCATGGAGCCCTACATGGAGCTTGATCTCATGACCCTGACACCAGGACTTAAGCTGAAATCAAGAGTCGGATGCTTAACTGACAGAGCCACCCATTATTTTCAGGTGCCCTGAAAATAATTTTCTACAGAAGGAAAACCTAGACTATCTCAATATAACACCAGCCCGATTTGGCTAGAGTGACCAGTTACTTCTGAGAAACTTTTATGCATGGAGTTAGTTTTAGTATTCATGTTTGTCAACCAAGCCCTTTCAGAGGGTATATCTAGAGGTCTCTTTTATGTCTACATCTATATCTTATTTGTAAGGAGGAAAAAAGTCATGATGTATAATTTTGAGTATAAGATCACTAAAGTATTTCTCCTCGAGACATTTTGCTGAATCTGCTTGCTTTTTATTGAAAATTATAACATTTCATGTATAAATCTCTAAAGTATGGCTTTTATTGGTTTACTTATTTTTCATATACTATGTATTTATATTATGCCTAATTATTAATTTTTCAGGTCATAAAATAAAAACTGCTGTTTTGTTATATTTTTTGAAAGTATGTTGACCATAGACTATATACACCCCACAATTAACTTTTGGGAGGGCAAGTATCACAAAAACAATACCCCAAATCCTGCTATCATGGTGGACTACAGTTCCAAAATGGTTAGGGATATGTTTGCAAAAGGAATGGCTTAGGTGGAACATACTGGACAGATTATGTACCTCATCAGACTCAGGATGACTTCAGAACCAATCAAGACAGACTCTGGGCACAAGGACTTTATGGCAGTGCTCTTTGTTGAGTGGGAGGTGAACTGATAAATTATTTTCTGTGGGCTGAAAGATCTAAAAGATTGCCCCCAAGCTTAGGAAACAGAGCAAGCTTTGTCTGGTATAATAGGTTCTGATTGTATCATTCGTGGAGCAGAAAACTTTGATGGGTGATTGCCCCAAGAATTAAAGCCCTTCCAAAGTCAACCTTCTTGCACCACTTTCCACTGATAATGGCCGTGAATATACAGATGGGCCATTTAGTGACAGGGTTGTGCTTTTGGCTTCCCATTATTACTTAGTTTTATGATATATCCTAGAATTTGTACATTCTGGTTATGCTGACTCAACATGTGTCTTTCTTTATGCTGTTAGAATGATAGTTATAATAGCAGAGGGGATTTAGATTAGGCTTTTAAAAAACCTTTTTGATTATTAAGTGAAAAGATTGTTTTAAAAATATATTGATATCCCTTTCTCTGAAGGGTTTTGTCTAGGTTAACTCTTTCCTGAAGGAGTTTAAGTGACTCAGAGATCAGGTATTTCATCACTTTGCACAGACAAATAAAAATAAATTCCAGCTAGACAAAAGACAGAGTTCTTTGGCCTCCAACTGGCTAAACTGGGAACCAGGAAACTAGCCTCTGAATTACAAAATCTGACTCTTCGTGCTTGCTGATAGCTTTAAGATAATCTCTTAGAAGATACTTATATTTCAAATGTATGTTGTTTTTGTAATTTGTTTTGGTTAATATTGTCATTTTCCCTGAATTCTTTATATATTGGTCTAATTTTTTGATGTATTGGATAGATTTGGAAGCCATGAAGTCTTGGAGGACATTAAGTAAGTTACTTCATGCATTTACACGTTCATTTATTAAATTAACATTTGTTATGTCAGAAAGGACCAGATCTGAGAAGAGCATTGAATTATCAGTTGAAAGAGTGCTGGGTAAAAACAGGAGAATATCACATGGAGAGGAAAAAAATAAAAGCCTGTCTTGGAGATCAGGAAGTTTTCTTGGGGAAAATGACAGCGAACGAGCAAGATTCGCAAGAATGAAACTTAGGAATTTGCTGACTGACCTGCCAGGTTGAAGGAGGAGGCCCATTGGGGGATGATGAAAGAGAGAAAAACCAGAAAAGTTCTACTTTAAAAAAATGAATTAAGAAGATTTACATATTTTTATATTCTGCAGAAGAGTTTATACACATAGGAATTTTTTTTTTTTCCTTGAAAATGTTAAAGAACTTGGCCATAAGTCTGTCTGAGCTATCACGGGAAGTCAGAGAAGTAGCAGTGTTCACAATCCCATTACCCATGGCATTCTGGGTCAGCACCAGGAAGGTATTAGAATCAGAGCCAACCTTATTTGATTAGAAAGCTCTGCTCAGCCCTGGACTGATCAGTAACTGGGGTGTGAAATAAGATATGGAGGAACCTTAGCTGGATCCCCTCCTGCCAGCTCAGTGTTTGGGTGTGGAGGGGATCCAGCCCTTTTCCTGGCTTGACCAGATGCGTAAAATTCTCACCTTGTGTTTGCAGCCATGGAAAAGGCAAGTCATCAGCAGGAATTACATCTTTGTTCCTAATTGCAAACATCTACCCCTCCCTGGCATGATGGCCATAGAAAGCTGGATTCTAAAACTTGGATTGCCTTGACCATTCTGGGCCAAGTCCTTCCTTCAGAGGCTAGCCCTCTATAGGTCAGTCTTGGACAGCTAAACCTGAGCTCTCAGTATTAATTGAAAAAGAATCTGAAGTAAAAAATACTGGACTATGTTAAAGAGGGATTTTATTACAGAATTTTACAGACCTCTGATATTCTAATATGAGGAGCAATTTTTAAAGAGAACAGTACAATAAGGAGAGTTGTCCAAATTCCCTTGAATGCTAAATACATACCATCTTTTGTGTCAGTCTCTTAGAATTAGTGTTACTTAGATATAATTTGGGAAATGCCACTTTTTATCTATCAGATCTTGAAACTTATATTTGTATTTAAGACTCTTCTAAACTCTTTGCCATTGAAACATGCTACCTTTATGTCTCATTTAGATTTATGCCTTGGACTCTACTTTTTATGATATTACCTTTATGACTTCCACTTTCTTTTTAAAAAAATTTTTTTTCAATGTTTGCCTCGTCTAATTTGTTGATGCTTTTTTCTTCAAGTCACTTGTCATTAGATGACTTCTAACAGTGGATATTAAGTTTTCAATATGAGAGCCTTTTTCTATTTTTTTTAACTTTTTATATTGAGATAATTTTAAACTCCCAAGCAGTTTTAAGAAAGATCTCCTGTGTATCTTTTATCCAGATTCCCCCAATAGTAACACCTTGCAAAATTATAACACAATATCACATCAGGATGTTGACATTGATACAGTCAATGTACAAAACATTTCCATTGCCACAAGGGATTTTTATGTTGCTCCTTCTGGCCACACCCACTTCCTGTCTTCTTTTACCCCCTCCTTAAACCCTGGCAACCACTAATCTGTTCTCCATTTAAAATAATTTTCATTTCAATGATGTTTTCAAAATGGAACCGTGCATTATGTAACCGTTTTGAATTGATTTGTTTTCCTTCAGCATGTCTCTGGAGACTTATCCAGGTTGTCACACATGTCAATAATTTGTTATTTTGTATTGCTGAGCACTATTCTAACCTATGAAGATACCACCATTTGTTTAACCATTCACTCACTGAAGGACATCTGAGTTGTTTCCAGTTCTTGGTTAGTATGAATAAAGCTGCTATAAACATTAAGCTGCTATAAACATTTGTATACAGGATTGTGGGAACATAATTCTTAATTTCTCTGAGATAAATACCCAGGAGTGTAATTGCTGAGTTGTATGGTAATTGTATAATTTAGTTTTTAACAAAAAATAATAAGAAAAAAACCCAGGAAACTCTTTTCCAGGGAGGATATACCATTTTATATTTCTACCAGCAATATGAGTCATCTAGTTTCCTTGTATCTTCACCAGCATTTGGTATAATTACTATTTTATATTTTAGCCATTCTGATAGACATGTAGTGATAATCCCATTTTAGTTTTAATTTTTCATTTCTTTAATGGTTGACAATACTGAGTGTATTTTCACATGCTTACCTGCCATCTACATATCTTGAGAGGAATGTCTATTACGTCTTTTGCCCACATTCTAATTGGATTTTTTTTTTTTTTTTTTTTACTGTGGAGCTTGAAAGTTCTATATGTATTCTAGACACTAGTCTTTTGTCCTATCTATGATTTGCAGATATTTTCTCCCACTCTGTAACTTGTCTTTTTATCTTCTTAACAGTCTTTTTTTTTTTTTTTTTTTTTTTTTTATATTTTCTAATTTATTCATCTGAGGGAAAGAGCCTGAGCAGGGGAAGGTCAGAGGGAGAGAAAGAAGCAGACTCCTGGCTAACTAGGAAGCCTGAGGTGGGGCTCCATCCCAGGACCCTGGGATCAAGACCTGAGCTAAAGGCAGATGCTTAACTGACTGAGCCACCCAGGCACCCCTTCCTTTTTTTTCTTATTGTATGATTCCATTTATTCCATGAGTCATTGTTTGTATATAACACCCAGTGCTCCATTCAATCCGGGCCCTTCTTAATACCCATCATGATGCTAACCCATCCACCCACCCCCCTCCCCTCTAAAACCCTCAGTTTGTTTCTCAGAGTCCATAGTCTCTCATGGTTCATCTCCTCCTCCGATTTCCACCCCCCCTTCATTTTTCCCTTCCTACTATCTTGTTTCAGAGGCACAGGTCTGTGATTCGTCAGTCTTAACACAATTCACAGCACTCACTGTAGCACATACTCTCCCCAATGTCTATCACACAGCCACCCCATCCCTCCCACCCCCCATCACTCCAGCAACCCTCAGTTTGTTTCCTGAGATTAAGAATTCCCTATACTTGTCTTTCACGATACTTGTCTTTCTCTGATTGACTTATTTCTCTTAGCATAATACCCTCTAGTTCCATCCACTGTCATTGCAAATGGCAAGGTTTCAGGTTTTTTTGATGGCTGAATAATATTTCATTGTGTGTGTGTGTATATATATATATATATATATATATATATACACACATATATATCACATATATATATATCACATCTTCTTTATCCGTTCATCTGTTGATGGACATCTTGGCTCTTTCCATAGTTTGGCTATTGTGGACATTGCTGCTATAAACATTGGGGTGCATGTACCTCTTTGGACCACTACATTTGTATCTTTGGGGTAAATACCCAGTAGTGCAATTGCTGGGTCGTAGGGTAGCTCTATTTTCAACTTTTTGAGGGACCTCCATACTGTTTTCCAGAGTGGCTGCACCAGCTTGTATTCTCAGCAACAGTGTAGGAGGGTTCCTCTTTCTCTGCATCCTCTCCAACATCTGTCATTTCCTGACTTGTTAATTTTGGCCATTCTGACTGGTGTGAGGTGGTATCTCACTGAGGTTTTGATTTGGATTTCCCTGATCCAGGTGCCCCTTTTTAACAGTCTTTTACAAAACAAATATTTTCATTATTGATGAAGTCAAATTTATCAATTTTTCTTTTAATGGATTATGATTTTGGTGTCAAGTATAAGAATCCTTTGTCTAACGCTTGATCCCCCAAATTTTCCCCTAATTATTTTCCTAAAAGTTTTATAGTATTATATCTTATATTTTAATCTAAGATCTATTTTGGGCTAGTTTTTGTATAAGGTATGAGATTTAGGTCAAAGTTTTTTGCTTGTTTGTTTTGTTTTGTTTTTTATCTAAGGATGTCCAATTGCTTTAGCACCATTCATTGAAAACTCTGTTGATTTTGTACCTTTGTCAAAAATCAGTTTAGTGTATTTGAATGGATCTATTTCTGGATTTTCTGCTCTGCTCCATTGATGTATATATCTATTCCTTGACCACAAGGTCTTGATTAACATAAATATAAAACTTGTTTTGAAATCAGGTAGAGTTATTACTCTCAGTTTACTTTTCTTTTTCAAAATAGTTTTATCTACTCTAGTTCCCTTGTTTTTCCATATATTTTTTAGATTAATCTTGTCTGTATCTACAAGAAAGTCTTACTGGTATTTTGGTAGGAATTGTATTAAAGCTATATGTTAATTTGGGAAGAATTAACATCTTTATTATGTTGAATCTTCTAATCTATGAAAATGGTATGTTGCTCCATTTATGTAGTTCTTCTTTAATTTACTTTATAAGCCTTGTGTTGTTCTCAGCATATGAATCTCCATACATGTTTTGTTAGATTTACACCTAATATTTTTTTTTCTTTGAGTGATTGTAAATGGTGTTAAACTTTTAATTTTGGTGTCCATGTTATTTGTTGCATGTGTAGTATATACAAGTGCAAATGATATTTGTATGTTTATATTACCAGTGCTAAACTCATTTATTAGTTCTAGAAGGTTTTTGGAGGTTTCTTGGAAATTTCCACCTTGACAATCATGTCATGTGTAAATAGGTACAATTTTATAACTTATTTTCTGATATGTATACTTTATTCATTTTCTTGCCTTATTGCACTGTCTAGAATATCTAGCAATATATTGAATGATTTGTAAGATTGGACATCTTTGCCTTATTATAATTTTTGTTTCAATCTTCAAACATAATTTTGAGAATGTAAGAGAAGGAAGCCTATTGTATTTACCCATATTTTTGCTCATTGTGTTCTTTTTTCCTTCTTAATGTTCCAAGAGTTTTTTTTTTTTTTTTTTTTAATGGTTTTCTTTGTTTGCAGGAATTACTTATGCCATTCTTTTAGGGTATGTTTGCTCATGACAAATTCTTTTGTTTTCCTTCATTTAAGAATGCCTTGATTTCTCCTTCATTCCTGAAGGATTTTTTTTTTTTTTTGACATAGGATTCTGAGCCACAGTTCTTTTATTTTGACAATTAAAAGATGTTTGCCACTTTCTTCTGGTCTCCAGCTGTTCTCATGGGAAATCTGCAGTAGTTCTAATTATTTTTCCCCTTATAGATAGTGTCTCCTCTCTTGGTTCTTTCAGGATGTTTTTCTTTGTTTTTAGTTTTCAAAAATTTGACTGTTTCTTGGTGTGAATTTTTTTTAGGTAAGGTAATCCTCTCACTGAAAAAATTGCCTATGGTTTTGTTTCTAAGAAAAAAGGAAAGGAAGGCTAATAGGAGGCAAATGATTATTTCTACAACATATTTGGCTTTATAACCAGGGTTTGCACCATCTTTTAGAAATTCTATGTTTACATGGCTTCAAGTTTCCAGTTCTGTTGTAGATGAAATTCCAAGAGATCATTCAAGCTGGAGTGTTTTCAGAAATTCCCTGAAATTCCTTTCATGTTTTGGTAGATTTAAAAAGAGCACTGGTTCCTCTGTGCTAACACCTTTTGCAGTGTAACTTTCTAGTGCCTTTACACTAAGCCTCTGGGCAAGGCCACACCAGCTGCTTTGAGCAATCGAATGGGGCATAAGTAAAAGTGTGCTAGCTCTGAACCTAGGCCCAAAAGCCCTGTGTGTTCCTGCTTCTCTTGGATTCTGTTGTCATCATAACATGTTCTGGCTCGCCTACAGGATGATAAAAATATGGAGTAGAGCTCAGCTACCCCAAAAACCTGAGTTGAGGTCAGCCTATATAAGCCAATAGGCAGTGGATCCCCAAAGAGTTGAGCAAGTTCAGCTGAGATCAAGGGAGCTAATAAACTCTCAGTTAATCTCAAACACATGAACAGCAACATGGATTTTTTTAAAAAATATATATCATTGAGGTTATGAAGTTGTTATTAAGTATTATTGTGACAACTGATAACTGATACATGTGCAGTTAGTGTTTGTCCTCATTTTGGGGGGCCGCTGACAAACCACAGACATTTATTTCTTACAGTTCTGGACATTGGAAATCCAAGATCAGGGTGCCAACAGGGTTGGATTCTGGGTGGCAGACTGCCTGCTTCTCACTTTATCTTCAGCTGGTAGAAGGGACAAGCTAGGTCTCTGTGTCTCTTTCATAGAGCGTTCAACCCAGTTATGAAGGCCGAGCCTAATTCCCCTCCAAAGGCCCCGTCTTCTCTTATCATCACCTTGAGAAGATGGAATGTCAAGATAGAACCTTAGGGGGACACAGACATTCAGGCCATAGTGGTCCTATGCCTTTATTTCCAATAATGAAACAAATTCATCCTTCATAGAGTATTTATTGGGTTATTTCAGTCGGTGGAGCTTGAGACCTGTGTTCGCCTTTTCATGTCATCTAAAAGTAACAACGTGCATTATTTTGGTTGAATTCTTGCCCTATTCCTGTAAACACACATCTCTGGCTGCGTCCCTTTTTCTATGTATGCACTGGAAAAAAGAAATTACTTTTTTATTTAATTAGTGGATATCCGTCCTGCTGTTTGTGCCGATACCCACAGGTTATGAGTTAAGCTTGTTGTAGCCTTTCTTGTGATCCCTGAATGGATAAAGTTTCCCTTTCTGCATCTACAAAAATGGTCACCGGACAAATCCCATGTCAGTAAAATGAGAAAACAAACAAACAAACAAAAACAAACACCACGTTCCATATTGGGAATTTGTAAGTATATAATATAACTTAAGGGTAATAGAAATGAGAGCTAAAGAATTCAATATAGCACCATGATTTTCTAAAAGATCAAATTACATATATTTACATAGAAACAATACACAGACTCCTGAAGGATTTTATGGGAAATACGTTTTTGGTTGTTTAAGAAATATCTGCATGGGATGTGTAAATTCTTAGGTAGCTTTATTCTTTAGAGTTTTGAAACTTCTAATACTCTTCCTTTTTCCCTTTGGGTTCAGTAGATTAAAAGGCATTTGGTCATTAAATAACCTTTGAAGATAGTTATCTGCAGATTTGACTTTGGGATAAAAATATACAGGAGCGATTTGTAACCTGGGAAGGTGGTAGTATTGGAGAGTAATATTTGAACAAGAATTGACTAAGGGGGAATTTTCTACTTCAGACAGGCATCAATAGCAGATGGTGGGGTCTACTGGGAAATAAGTATAAGTACTGGGAAAGGGAATACTGTACTGTGGCGAATATAAGATCTGATGCAGCAGAAATCTCTCTCTGGAAACTGAAGTGAAATTGTCCATTAATGTTTTATAAACACTTTTTTATAAAAGATAAAAATTAATCAAAAAAGAAGAGGTATTTTGGATAGCAAGATTTGTGCAGAAATTTTGCAGGATTTGCTGGAAGCAATAGGTTATCTCCCTAGAATTTGTAACCTAAGCAAGTGCATGACAAAACTTTTTAAGTGTATTTTTTGAAGTTTATGTTGTTTGAAGACAACATGAAATAAAATATTTGACTATAATGTTGAGGAAAAAAGACAACAGATTTTTAAAGGAATAGTAATGGAAGTTTACTTCTTTCTAAATTATGCTATTTAAACTGTTCACTATTACATGTCAAAGTTTCATTGTTAATATATGAAAATAAACTTATTCAGCATAATGTTTTAATGCATATTAAAATTAATTTTTAAATAAGATTAAAATATGCTAAAATTTTATTTTACTGAGAACCAAAAATCCAAGTACCATTTTATAGTCACACAGAGACACAAACACACACACAAATATGCACACACACAAAAGTCCATCATACATTCTACTTAATTTTTGAACATGTTCAGGGGAAAGTTTTCTATAATTTTACTTTAAAAATTTAGTGGGCATTTAAGTATTTTATTTTAGGACATAAAAGCTTCCTGATACCAACATACTGAAATATGTATGATTGGCTAGCATTATTTTTTGAGGGCTTGAGTAGAACATTTAGTTTAAGCACATAAAAGTAAATTAAATATTTAAAATATATCTGGGAGAATATTTCAAATATCTAATATATGACTGAAGTTATCATCTAATAAATATTTCTCTTTATGATCAAACACCTGTTTTGTACAAAATGGATTTTCTATGAACTCAACATATCATGTTTGCTGAAACATGAGATATACAGGAAATATGAATGATACAGAAAGGCTTGGCAAATAAAAATCTATATACAAAATTAATATAAATATTTAAATACTGTTATAGCCTGAATTTTGTCCACCAAATTCATATGTTGAATCTTAAATCCCAGTGCCTCAGAATGTGACTGTATTTGGATAGATAAGGTATTCAAAGAGGTAATTAAGATTAAATGAGGACAACTAAGGTGGGCCTTGATCCAATATGACTGGTGTCCTTATAGGAAGAAGAGATTAGGACACAGAAGGGTAATCATGTGAAGCACAGGGAAAGATAGCCTTCTACAAGCCAAGGGGAGAGGCCTTGGAATAAAGCGAGCTTGCAGACATTTTTTTTTCCTTTTTAAAAATTTTTTATTGTTATGTTAATCACCATACATCATTAGTTTTTGATGTAGTGTTCCATGATTCATTGTTTGCGTATAACACTCATTGCTCCATGCAGAACGTGCCCTCTTTAATACCCATCACCGGGCTAACCCATCCCCCCAACCCCCTCCCCTCTAGAACCCTCAGTTTGTTTTTCGGAGTCCATCGTCTCTCATGGTTCATCTCCCCCTCCGACTTACTCCCCTTCATTCTTCCCCTCCTGCTATCTTCTTCTTCTTTTTTTTTTTTTGCAACCTTGCAGACATTTTTATCTTGGACTTCAAGTCTGGAGAGTTTGAGAAAATAAATTTCTGTTGTTTAAACATTCAGTTTGTGGTACCATGTTACGGCAGTCATAGCAAATCAATACAAATGCCAGATGAAAAAATATAATTATTTTAATATAAGGTAGCCAGTTTTTGTTACTTTCATAATAATGACATTATGATGTCATAACTGTGACATGATAATATATTATACTATATTGTCATGATGTCTTAGAAAAAGCTATGTTTTCCCTAATATAATTTTCTGACCAGTGTTATACATGGGACACAACCACTCCTGCTATGAAATTTCTCTACATTTTTATGTAAACTATCTCTTTTACATTCCCTTTTTCCACCCAATCCCACTCTCTTCCCTCTATGTAACAGCAAGGACATCTTATTATCAAAAAGGTATTGTACAGGAAGTCTAAACTAAGGCAAGTGCATGAATTTGATAGACTTAAAAATCCTTCCATGTTTCCTAAAACTCCCTTGGAGAGAATTTCTCTTTTCTTAATGAGCCAATTGTTTTCATTAACCACTAATTACTTTTTCTAAGCATAGGGGTATATGTGACAAAGATGATGAAATTACATGGAAAATATTTTACTGATAATTGGGAAATGTTATACCAGCCAAAAATAGCAAGCATCCAGAAGATTATTACTTTAAGTTTGTGGAAAAATTAAAGTATTTGTCTTGATGTATCATGATTAAACTATGGAGACTAAAGATAAATTTTAATCACACTATTTTAAGAGCAAGTCACCAAATACTACTGTGTAAGACCTCCACTAAAACATAATCCAAATTCCAGAGATTATAAAGACTTAGTAAGAATATATTTACCACATTATCTTTGTCAAGCATCAGGGTGTCGCTATAGTAATTTCCTTAGCCAGTACATATTGAAACTGTTTACTACCATCTTCTCTGACATGTACAAACAGTTTCTGGAGCATGTATCTCAACCTTATTTGACAGTATGAGATGAAAGATACTCGAAACCCTTTCCAAAGAAAGACAAGTTTTAGGTGAAAGAGGAAACTTGGAAGCTAGGCCTTGGCTGAATTTTCCATCTTTCAGAAAAACTTTTTACCTAAGAGGTTATCAGAGTCATAAAATTTCTTGCAACAGGCATTTAGGAAGTTCAGGGACGCTGATGGCTGTACTCTAGAAGCATTCACATAAACACAAAAGACATGTAAATTGTAAACCATTTTGAAGAGTCAGCACGGTGGTAAAAGTTTAAAATTAACCCGAAGATAGACTTACCTGCACTAGGGAAACCCAATAGCAGTCAAAGATCTTCACTGATGATTCAAAGCTAAAAATTTCTCTCAGATTCTGCTTTCTCAGCAGTATATTGCCAAACCAAGAGACTAATAAAAGTGGATAAGAAAAACAATTGTTTATTTGCACAACTAGGAGACTGAAAAATGCATTCCTTTCCACATCTTCAAGTTGTAGCTCAAATCAGATGTTAGTTTAACCATTTGACTTTTATATTGTTTTTAAGAACTCATATTATGCCAAGGCATTCTGAAGTGAATTAAAAAGTTAAATTTGTGAATATTCTAAAAGAGCATTTGAAAAAAGAAAACCAGAAGGAAAATTTAAAAAGAGAGGGAGAAACTGTTGCTCATGGAAGATCCAGTAGATTTGCAAGAAGCAAACTGTTGAGTGAAAAATTCCATCAGTTCAGATGGAGAAAAATATTAAGTAAATCAATCGGTTGGTCACATGTAGAGAAAACTGATAGATCATTACTGAATCCAAACTCATTGCTTTGGCTCTCTGTCCACATGCATGCAGGCAAGATAATGTCATTGTTGAGAGTATGGGCTCCAGAGATTGGTTATGTTGATTCAAATCCCAACACTTACTGGCTAGGTGTCCCTAGAAATCCAGCCTAAGACCTGGTTTCCTCAGCTGACTAAGAGGAAACTAACAATACTTCCTCATAGACTTATTGGAGGATTAGATGATCAATACATGTAATGTTCTTCACAGATGGCCTGGTATAAGTCAGTGCCTAATAAGAGGCCACCATTATTATTTACATCCATCATAAATAATCAAATCAATTTTCAATACGTGAAAAAAATACAAAATCCCATTTATAAAAAAAAACTAGAGTGAAAAATGTATACACTTAAGATACATATTTGGCATTACGAAACGGCTTTAACAAACTTAGAATTTTTCATGCATGGCCTCATAATGACAAAATATTTTAATGAAATGCTTAGATTGGGATTTAAGGAAGTCATTCCACACCAGGCAAAGCACTGTAAAGAGACAGAAACATCTACCATTTTATTTCTCTTGGAAGAAATTATTTCTATGTCTGATTGGATATATTATCATTCAGTTTATAAATTATCTCATAACTTATATGCTGCCTAAATCTTTGAGTTTTTGATTTTAGTGGCTATACATTTTATTCTGGAATTAAGAGTTACTTCTTCTTCAAATTTTCTGTCCCCTCCTCCCCCACACACACCCACCAGCTCTGTTCTGTTTCTATGAACATTAGCTAATGATTTTTACTCCCTCTTTCCAAAGCATTTGAAAAACGTTAACACAGGGGTGGGGGGGAGAAAGAAAATCAGAGTTCTCTTTTCTAATCAGCACCCCCAACTCTCAGTATACCCAGCCTGTTTTTTTGTGGCATGGTATGCAGTGGTTTTTTAAAAAAAGCACTGGGAGAACTACTCAATGTTTTTCCCCTCTAAGAAAAATTCAAGACAGCTGTGGAAGCTGGGAATCCCAGGGAGAATGACGTAAGATTCCAGGTGCTGTCTTTGGCTGCCAGTTGTGTAAAACAGTATTGTCATCAAATAAATAAATAGAGAGATAAATAAACACTGCTTTTTTAATTACCAAGCAGGCAGGTTTGGGTAAGAGGTGTGCCAAGCATTACCCACATGTGAATGCTCATGCAATGCAGCTTTTAAGTTGCTCACTTGTGTCCATCAGTGCGATGAGTGCTAGGAAGACGGATGGCCAAGCGATCTCAGACACAACTGGAACAAGAGAATCCAAAGAAAAGTGTAGGTGGTAGTGCTTTGTCTTCTTGTGTCTTCCCTCATTGTCCTTCAAGACTTTTAAGAGCAATTTTTCAGTGAAAAAAAAAGGTATTTAAAATCAATTTTGTGGAAATATTCATTATAGTCATCTTCATTTCATCACTTCTGGGTTTACCAAAACAACCGGGCATTAAAATACAAGGGCCCATCCTTTCTCACAGTGTCCGTTTCACTCTAGGAGTGAATCAGCATGTATTTTTGTCATATGTGAATAGTTTTTAGAAATCTTTAATACAAAAAGAATAGGGAGATGTGGCTTCAAGCAAAATTCTAGAAATTTCTCAGGATCCTAAAGGGAGCATGACTAGGAATCGATTCATGATGTAAAAGAATGCTGGGTGTGAGGAGCTGGTTTTAGTTGGACAAACATATGTTTTTTACAGGAAATAATAGAACAACTTTCTCCAGAAACACTCAAGTACCTGAAAGCATAGGCAGAAAAACAGTGTTGCAAACAGGGCAGATGCCAGTATAAAAGCTAAGGGAGCAGGGGCATCATAGAAGAAGGTAGAAGAAGGTTAAGCAACTTGTGAAGGAACGGCCATGAGTCTGTAAAGGGAAGGAAGGTAATAGTGTAGGGGGAGATGAGTAATGATCTCTCAGATTCTAGGGAGTGGGTAGAGGGCTTGAAATCAGGATAACACCAGCATATTTTTTTGTTGTTGTTTTAATGAGGGATTTGGAGATTTCAAAGGAGGGGTTATTTTAAAACATAAGATTTTGGAAATGATTCTGAACTATGATGACGTCAAGACTTTGGCCTTGCCTGGTGACCACTCCCACAGAATAGGAGTCAGAGCAGCTGAAGTTAAGGAGGTAAGGGAAGAATAAGGCCTTGCTGTCTGTATATTTTGAAGTTAGGGGAAGAGGTGTAGAGAAAGACTGTAATCCAGGCCTCGTGATGTAAGACATTGGAAGCTCATCCCTGATCCTCATACTTAACGACAAGATAGAGTATCACATTTAGATTGGCTTCTATCCTTCTCATGCTAACTCTCAGATTAGCTAATTTTCAATTTTGGAAATTCAAAAGTACTAGATCCAAAGGTTGAGATATCAGTGTTTTTGGTGGAAGGAATAAATAAAACGAGAGCAAAAAAAATCTTGGGAGCATCTGTATTAGCTTCCTCAGGCTACAGTAACAAAGTACCACAAAGTGGCTGGCACAAAATGGTGGAAATGTGTTCTCTTACAGTTCTGGAAACCAAAAGTCCAAAATCAAGGTGTCAGCAGAGCATGGTCCCTCTGAGACTCTGAGTAGGATCCTTTGCCTCTTTTGGCTTCTGCTGATGCCTGTGAATCCTTGGCGTTCCTTGGCTGGCAGATGCAGTCTCTCCAATCTCCACCTCCAGCATCACATGGCATTCTCCCTGTGTATCTCTCTGTGTGAACCCCAAATTTTCTCTTCTTATAAGGACACCAGTCCTATTGGATTAAAGGCCCATTCTACTCCAGGATGACCTGTGATATTATGATTTATAATGAGAAATGTATATCTGGTCTTTGACCAATTTCTGTCTGAGCTCCTAAAGCCCTTGGAATTCCCTGTGATGACAGAAAGTTGTCTCTTGTTATGTTAATAAGGTGACTCTTGAATGCACCTAAGGATGGAAGCTCATTGTCAAAGGACCCAACCTTGTGATTAGATTGTTGGAATTTTCAGCACTATCCCCCCCCCCACCTCTGGGGAAGGGAGAGGGGCTGGAGTTTGAATCAATTGTCAATGGCCAATGATTTAATCAATCAGGGCTATGTCATGAAGTCTCCACAAAACCCCAAAAGGATGGGGTTTGGAGAGCTTCCGGGCTGGTGAACACATGGAGATTTGGGGAGAGTGGCACTACAGGAGAGGTCATGAAAGTTCCAGTGTCTGTTCCCTTTCCCCTTACCTTGCCATCTGCATCTCTTCCACCTATGCTATCCCTGAATTATGTCCTTTTGTAATAAACTGGCGATGTAGTAAGTAAAATGTTTCCCTGAGTTTTGTGAGCTGCTGTAGCAAATTAATTAAACCTAAGGAGAGGGTTTTGGAAACCTCTGGTTTATAGTGGGTTGGTCCGAAGCACCTGGGCTTGGGACTAGCATCTGAGTTGGACTGAGCCCTCAACCTGTGGGAACTGGCACTATCTCTGGGTGGATAGAGTCAGATTTAAATTGAATCATAGGACATCCATCTGGTTTCTGGAGTTGTTAGAGGTGTAGGGAAACCCCTCTGCCCATCTCCCCAAAATTGGTGCTGAATTCCTAGACTTCATCTTAAGTAATTATGTCTGCAAGGACCTTATTTCCAAATAAGGTCACATTTTGAGGTGCTAGGGGTAAGACTTCAACATATCTTTTGATGGGCACAATTCAACTCAACGGTATCCTAGGAGGGCAGCCTGAGAGGCCAGGCCGGGGAGTCAGGATAGGACATTGAGAAGCAAACAGGTCTCAGCCCATGTAGTAGTTCCTGGATAAGAGACTATCACAAATTAACACTGAATCTTGAAACTAAGAAATGCTATCAGAACAGCAGGATGATGTCGAAAGTGGGATAGTTGGAGAAAGCAAACTATAATAGAAACTAAAAGCAGAAACTCCCAATAAAGAGGAAAGAGGAATCAAATTTTACCTACCTTAATTAGGAAGAAGCTTATTTTATTTAACTATAGTAAATATATCAACTTTAATTAACTGAATGTCATGATATATATATTTGGGGGTTAGTCATTTGTAATATTGATTGCTCAACAATCATTTCTGATTATTAATTTATAAGTATTAGGGAAGTGCCACTGCACAGTGGTTAAGGACCAACTCTAGAGCCAGATTTCTGGGCTTGAAAACTGCCCCATCCCCTATTAGCTGTGAGACCTTAGGCAGGTTATATAACTTTCCTGTCACTTAGTTTACTTATCTATAAAATGAGTACTATCTCATAGCTTGTTGTGACAATTAACTGAGATAACCTGTGTAATCTGTGTCTGGCACATAGAAAATGTTGAAAATATATTAAAAATCTATGTTTTTAAATTTTATTTACTGAGCATCTCATTTAAATGAAATTCTTCAACTATATTAAATTAAATATAACTGCAATGAATATAATTAAATAATTGAATTTTATTTCAGCTTAAAGTCTTTTATTCAACCTTTTTTTCCTATTTATTTATTTATTTATTTTTTGATGTAGTGTTCCATGATTCATTGTTTGAGTATAACACCCAGTGCTCCATTCAATACGTGCCCTCTTTAATACCCATCACTATGCTAACCCATCACCCCACCACCCTCCCCTCTAAAACCCTCAGTTTGTTTCTCAGAGTCCACAGTCTCTCATGGTTTGTCTCCCCCTCCGGTTGCCCCCCTTCATTTTTCCCTTCCTACTATCTTCTTCTTTTTTTTTTTTTTAACATATAATGTATTATTTGTTTCAGAGGTACAGGTCTGTGATTCATCAGTCTTACACAATTCACAGCACTCACCATAGCACATATTCTCCCCAATGTCTATCATCCAGCCACCCCATCCCTCCCACCCCCCACTCCTCCAGCAACACTGTTTGTTTCCTGAGACTACGAATTCCTCATATCAGTGAGATCATATGATACATGTCTTTCTCTGATTGACCTATTAGCTTAGCATAATACCCTCTAGTTCCATCCACCTCATTGCAAATGGCAAGATTTCGTTTTTTGATGACTGCATAATATTCCATTCTGTGTGTGTGTGTGTGTGTGTGTGTGTGTGTGTGTGTGTGTGTGTGTGTGTGTTTATACCACATCTTCTTTATCCATGCATCTGTTGGTGGACATCTTGGTTCTTTCCATAGTTTTGCTATAGTGGACATTGCTGCTATAAACATTGGGGTGCATGTACCCCTTTGGACCACTACAGTTGTATCTTTGGGGTAAATACCCAGTAGTGCAATTGCTGGGTCATAGGGTAGCTCTATTTTCAACTTTTTGAGGAACCTCCGTACTGTTTTCCAGAGTGGCTGTACCAGCTTGCATTCCCACCAACAGTGTAGGAAGTTCCCCTTTCTCCGCATCCCCACCAACATCTGTTGTTTCCTGACTTGTTAATTTTAGCCATTCTGACTGGTGTGAGGTAGTATCTCATTGAGGTTTTGATTTGGATTTCCCTGATGCCGAGCGATGTTGAGCACTTTTTCATGTGTCTGTTGGCCATTTGGATGTCTTCTTCGGAAAATGTCTGTTCATGTCTTCTGCCCATTTCTTGATTGGATTATTTGTTCTTTGGGTGTTGAGTTTGAAAAGTTCTTTAAAGATTTTGGATACTAGCCCTTTATCTGATATGTCATTTGCAAATATCTTCTCCCATTCTGTCGGTTGTCTTTGGTTTTGTTGACCGTTTCCTTTGCTGTGCAAAAGCTTTTTATCTTGATGAAATCCCAGTAGTTCATTTTTGCCCTTGTTTCCCTTGCCTTTGGCAATATTTTCTAGGAAGAAGTTGTTGAGGTTGAGGTCTAAGAGGTTGCTGCCTGTGTTCTCCTTTAGGATTTTGATGGACTCCTGTTTCACATTTAGGTCTTTCATCCATTTTGAATCTATTTTTGTGTGTGGTGTAAGGAAATGGTCCAGTTTCATTCTTCTGCATGTGGCTGTCCCATTTTCCCAACACAATTTGTTGAAGACACACTCTTTTTTCCATTGGACATTCTTTCCTGCTTTGTCAACGATTAGATGACCATAGAGTTGAGGGTCCATTTCTGGGCTCTCTATTCTGTTCCATTGATCTATGTGTCTGTTTTTGTGTCAGTACCATACTGTCTTGATGATGACAGCTTTGTAATAGAGCTTGAAGTCCAGAAATGTGATGCCACCGGCTTTGCTTTTCTTTTTCAACATTCCTCTGGCTATTCGGGATCTTTTCTGGTTCCATACAAATTTTAGGATTATTTGTTCCATTTCTTTGAAAAAAGTGGATGGTATTTTGATAGGGATTGCATTAAATGTGTAGATTGCTCTAGGTAGCATTGACATCTTCACAATATTTGTTCTTCCAATCCATGAGCATGGAACGTTTTTCCATTTCTTTGTGTCTTCCTCAATTTCTTTCATGAGTATTTTATAGTTTCCTGAGTACAGATTCTTTGCCTCTTTGGTTAGATTTATTCCTAGGTATCTTATGGTTTTGGGTGCAATTGTAAATGGGATCGACTCCTTAATTTCTCTTTCTTCTGTCTTGTTGGTATATAAAAATGCAACTGATTTCTGTGCATTGATTTTATATCCTGCCACTTTACTGAATTCCTGTATGAATTTTAGAAGTTTTGGGGTGAAGTCTTTTGGGTTTTCCACATAAAGTATCATATCATCTGCAAAGAGTGAGAATTTGACTTCTTCTTTGCCAATTCGGATGCCTATTATTTCTTTTTATTTTCTGATTGCTATGGCTAGGCCTTCTAGTACTATGTTGAATAGCAGTGGTGATAGTGGACATCCCTGCCTTGTTCTTGACCTTAGGGGGGAAAACTCTCAGTTTTTCCACATTGAGAATGATATTCGCTGTGGGTTTCTCATGGATGGCTTTTATGATATTGAGCTTTGTACCCTCTATCCCTACACTCTGAAGAGTTTTAATCAAGAAAGGATGCTGTACTTTGTCAAATGCTTTTTCTGCATCTATTGAGAGGATCATATGGCTCTTGTTCTTTCTTTTAATAATGTATTGTATCACATTGATTGATCTGCAGATGTTGAACCAAACTTGAAGCCCAGGAATAATTCCAACTTGGTTGTGGTGAATAATCCTTTTGATGTACTTTTGGATCCTATTGGCCAGTATTTTGGTGAGAATTTTTGCATCCATGTTCATCAGGGATATTGGTCTATAATTCTCTTTTTGATGGGGTCTTTGTCTGATTTTGAGATCAAGGTAATGGTGGCCTCATAAAATGAGTTTGGAAGTTTTCCTTCCATTTCTATTTTTTAGAACAGTTTCAGAAGAACAGGTATTAATTCTTCTTTAAATGTTTGGTAGAATTCCCCTGGGAAGCCATCTGGCCCTGGGCTCTTCTTTGTTGGGAGATTTTGGATGACTGCTTCAATTTCCTTAGTGGTTATGGGTCTGTTCAGGTTTTCTATTTCTTCCTGGTTCAGTTTTGGTAGTTGATACATCTCTAGGAATGCATCCATTTCTTCCAGATTATCTAATTTGCTGGCATATAGTTGCTCATAATATGTTCTTATAATTGTTTGTATTTCTTTGGTGTTGGTTGTGATCTCTCCTCTTTCATTCATGATTTTATTTATTTGGGTCATTTCTCTTTTCTTTTTGATAAGTCTGGCCAAGAGTTTATCAATCTTATTAATTCTTTCAAAGAACCAGCTCCTAGTTTCGTTGACCTGTTCTACTGTGCTTTTGGTTTCTATTTCATTGATTTCTGCTCTGATCTTTATTATTTCTCTTCTCCTGCTGGGTTAAGGCTTTGTTTGCTGTTCTTTCTCCAGCTCCTTTAGTGTAGGGTTAGGTTGTGTATTTGAGATCTTTCTTTTTTCTTCAGAAAGGCTTGTATTGTTATATACTTTCCTCTTAGGACTGCCTTTGCTGCATCCCAAAGATTTTGAACAGTTGTGTTTTCATTTTCATCTGTTTCCATGAATTTTTTAAATTCTTCTTTAATTTCCTGGTTGACCCATTCATTCTTCAGTAGGACGCTTTTTAGCCTCCATGTATTTGAGTTCTTTCCAACTTTCCTTTTATGGTTGAGTTCTAGTTTCAAAGCATTGTGGTCCAAAAATATGCAGGGAATGATCCCAGTGTTTTGGTACCAGTTGAGACGTGATTTGTGACCTAGGATATGATGATAAGAATGTTCCATGGGCACTAGAGAGGAATGTGTATTCTGTTGCTTTGGGATGGAATGTTCTGAATATATCTGTGAAGTCCATTTGGTCCAGTGTGTCATTTAAAGTCTTTATTTCCGGGCGCCTGGGTGGCTCAGTTGGTTAAGCGACTGCCTTTGGCTCAGGTCATGATCCTGGAGTCCCAGGATCGAGTCCCACATCAGACTCCCTGCTCAGCGGGGAGTCTGCTTCTCCCTCTGACCCTCCCCCCTCTCATGTTCTCTCTCTCTCTCATTCTCTCTCTCAAGTAAATAAATAAAATCTTTAAAACAAATAAAGTCTTTATTTCCTTGTTGATCTTTTGCTTAGATGATCTGTCCATTTCAGTGAGGGGGGTGTTAAAGTCCCCTACTATTATTGTAATGTTGTTGATGTGTTTCTTTGATTTTGTTAGTAATTGGCTTATATAATTGGCTGCTCCCATGTTAGGGGCATAGATATTTACAATTGCTAGATCTTCTTGTTGGATAAATCCTTTAAGTATGATATAGTGTCCTTCCTCATCTCTTATTATAGTTTTTGGTTTTAAAATCTAATTTGTCTGATATAGGGATTGCCACCCCAGTTTTCGTCTGATGTCCATTAGCATAGTAAATTATTTTCCACCCCCTCACTTTCAATCTGGAGGTGTCTTTGGGTCTAAAATGAATCTCTTGCAGACAGCATTTTGATGGGTCTTGTTTTTTTATCCAATCTGATACCCTGTGTCTTTTGATTGGGGTATTTAGCCCATTTATATTCAGGGTAACTTTTGAAAGATATGAATTTAGTTCCATTGTATTGCCTGTAAGGTGACTGTTACTATGTATTGTCTGTGTTCCTTTCTGGTCTATGTTACCTTTAGTCTCTCTCTTGGCTTAGAGGACCTCTTTCAATATTTCTTATAGGGCTGGTTTTGTGTTTGCAAATTCCTTTAGTTTTTGTTTGTCCTGGAAGCTTTCTATCTCTCCTATTTTCAATGACAGCCTAGCTGGATGTAATATTCTTGGTTGCATATTTTTCTCATTAGTGCTCTGAACATATCATGCCAGTCCTTTCTGGCCTGCCAGGTCTCTGTGGATAGGTCTGTTGCCAATCTAATGTTTCTACCATTGTAGGTTACAGATCTCTTGTCCCAAGTTGCTTTCAGGATTTTCTCTTTGTCTCTGAGACTACTAAGTTTTATTATTAGATGTCAGGGTGTTGACCTATTTTTATTGATTTTGAGGGGCATTCTCTGTGCCTCCTGGATTTTGATGCCTGTTTCCTTCCCCAAATTAGGGACGTTCTCTGCTATAGTTTGCTTCAATATACCTTCTGCCCCTCTCTCTCTTTCTTCTTCTTCTGGGATCCCAATTATTCTAATATTGTTTTGTCTTATGGTATCATTTATCTTTCAAATTCTGCTCTTGTGTTCCAGTAGTTGTTTATCTCTCTTTTTCTCAGCTTCTTTATTTTGTCTCATTTGGTCTTCTATATCACTAATTCTCTCTTCTGCCTCATTTATCCTAGCCTTTAGAGCCTTCATTTTTTATTGCACCTCATTAATAGCCTTTTTGATTTTGACTTGGTTAGATTTTAGTTCTTTTATTTCTCCAGACAGGGTTTCTCTAATGTCTTCCATGCTTTTTTCAAACCCAGCTAGTATCTTTATAATCATCATTCTGAACTCTAGTTCCAACATCTTACTAATGTCCATATTGATTAGGTCCCTGGCAGTTGGTACTGCCTCTTGTTCTTTTTTTTTTTTTTTTGAGGTGAGTTTTTCCATCTTGTCATTTTGTCCAGAGAATAGATGAATGAGAGAACAAAATGTTAACAGGGTAAGAGTGTCCCCAGAAAAACATACACTAAACAAATCAGAAGAGACCCGAAACCAGGGAAAAAGAAAGCAAAAGAAAGAAAAAAGGAAAAGAAAAAGAAGGAAAAAAAGGATATGATCAAATATGATCAGGCTGGTGAATAGATCAGTCCCACACACTAGATTTTGGGCATATTTTCTTCTGTTAGAAGAAACTGCCTCTCAAAATTTTAAAGAAAGAAAAACTTATATATGTTCAAAAATAAGGGTAAATATGATGAAGGGATGGAATATGACTGTAAAGATGAAAATTATAAAAGCTTTTATGAAAGGAATTGATAAGAAGTTGGTTGAAAAAAGAAAGAAGATAAATTTTTTAAAAAAGGGGAGAGAATGTGATCAGGCAGGAGGCCAAAACAAAGCCATATGCTAGAGATTTATGGTATATTTTGATCTGTTAGAAGAAACTGTATCCCAAAATTTTAAAGAGAGAACAATTTATGTATGTATATCAAAAATAAGGTTAACTACAAAACCTTTTAAAGAGAGAACAATTTATGTATGTATATCAAAAATAAGGTTAACTACAATGAAGGGATAGAATATGACTCTAAAATTGAAAAATAAAAAAAGATTAAAAAAAGGGATTGATAAGATGTTGGCTGAAAAAGGGAAAAAGAAAAATTCAAAAAAAAAGAAAAAGAAATTTAAAAAAATTATCTTTGAAAGACTAAAGGATCGGGGGTGGGGGGGGAAGCCATGAATTCTATGTGCAATATTCCCCTAGTGCTGGAGTTCTGCTGTTCTCATTGATCAGTAAACTTGGTCTTGGCTGGCTGTTCTTACTGATCTTCTGGGGGAGGGGCCTGTTGCAGTGATTCTCAAATGTCTTTGCCTGAGGTGGAACTGCCCCGCCCTTGCTGGGTCTGGGCTAAGTAACCTGCTCGGGTTTGCTCTCGGGAGCTTTTGTTCCCTGCAAGCTTTCCGTACAGCTTTGGAGGACGAGAGTGAAAATGGCAGCCTTCAATCCACTCCTCAGTGCGACCCCAGAGAAAAGCAGTCAATCACTCCCATCTCCCCATTCTCCGGTGGCATTCTGTGCTCACCCGGCCTGTGACTGAGCATTTCTATCTCTGGCACACGACCCCGTGTGGAGTCTCCAAACCCAGCAGATCCCTGCAGTGCACTCCTGCGCCACTTCTCCTGGGGGAGGAAGGGGAGTGTCCCTGGATCTGCCACTTGTTAGGTCCCTGCTGGAAGAGCAGTGCCCCGACTGTGCCTCGGATCACAGTTTATGGCAACCCTGAGCTAAGAGCCCACTCCTTGGCTCCGTCTCTGCAGCCGGCTTCCCCGCTCGGATACCTGGGAGCTCTGCTGCACTCAGGCACCCCTAGTCTTTCTGTGACCCCGAGGGTCCTGAGACCACACTGTCCCAGCAAGTGTTCCATGCCCTGCTTAGCCACTAGAGCGATATCCCTCAGCGGAGCCGACTTCTAAAAGTTCTGATTTTGTGCTCCGCGGCTCTATTACTGGCCAGTAGCAGCTGATGGAGGCCCCCTCCCCCGCGATCTATCTTCTGGAATATCACCTCGGATTCACTTCTCCGCATGTCCTACCTTCCAGAAAGTGGTCGCTTTTCTCTTCAATGAGTTGTTGCTTTCTTTTCTTTGATCTCCTGTTGAGTTTGTAGGTGTTCAGAATGGTTTGATCCCTATCTAGCTGAATTCCTGGGACCAGACGAAATTTAGGTCTCCTACTCCTCCGCCATCTTGCTCCTCCTCTTCTTTTATTCAAACTTAAGCTAGCTTTTCTCAAGGTAGTTTTTTTTCTTTATGGAAAATGGCTTTTTTTGGCATAAGTCTAAAAGAAATTACTTTATTACATAGCTTTGACATCAGAAACGATAATATAGCATTTATTAAAATACATTTATTAATTAACTTTCTTTGTCCTAATGAATCTTGTCTTTTGTGTGTCTATTATGTTTATTGTGAGTGATCAAAATAGTAGTAATTAAATAATATTGATCGCTCATTAAGCACTATTGTACCAAGGACCTTATATACATTTTCTCATTTAATTTGTAAAACAGCCCCCATTGTATTGTGTAAGTAATAATATTAATTCCTTTTTTCCTCTTTCTTAAATGAGGTCTGAGAAGCACAGAGTGGTTTGATAATTTGCCCAGGTTACACAGCTAGCAAATGGTTTAATGAGAACTCAAACCAGTTTAATCTAATAATAAAATGTGGGTTCCTAGCCACTTTGCTTTGCTGCAAAAACAGCTTCTGGGCCCCATTTTAATATACAGAAATTTTTTCAAAGACAAAACACATGGTAACTCAAAAATTATTTATAAATGCATTTTTTTTTCCTGTAGTTTTTAAGTCAGATAATCGGGGGACTAAAATATGTTTTGTGAGCATAATTTATTTCTAGTATTTCTAGAAATGGTATTAAATGAAAATATTGGTTTCTCAGCGAGGATTGTTCATTTTTGGAAAAAAATTCTTTTCTTTCAGAAACACTTAAGAACAATGAATGGCAACAGCGAAATCTATTGCTCTTATTGTCTTACAGAGTAAAGCCTTGGTCTAGAAAATTTTCAAAGTCAAAAGGCAAAAAGATGGCTTTCTTGTTTTCACTTGCAGTGTTTCTCATCTCAACAAACCACAAAACAACATCCTGAAACCCCATCTTCAATAGACTTTTGTCACCTCTTCTCTCCTCTGGATTTGTTTAGAATTGCTTTCTACTTCTGTCTCTAAGCACATGCTGATTAAAATGTTTTAATTAAAATTATGACTACTACAGAAAAATTATTGAGCAATTCTTCAGGATGAAAATGCTTAGTGTTGGAAGCCTAATTCCACTGTTCATGTTTATACTGAGCAATATTTTCTAAAAGGTTCACCTTTGTGTTGTGTAATATTGGATTTATTCCCAACAGCTAGAAGGTATTGTTTTAAAAACAAGGCCAAGCAAGCAGAAAAGTTTGTATGATGATACAGATTTGATTAGCTCCTAAACAAAACAAGTTCAGCCATGTTGGTCTGTGCAGTTATTCTAAAATGAATCCTATAACTTTCTTCCACAGCTATTGTTCTGAGAGAGTGAGCTTTTGTTATATTCTACAACCATTTTTAAAAGGAAGAGGTGACAGATCGCATGGGTCATGGCAGCTGGCAGCCTGCACTCAGGAACAGTGGACAGACCCTGGGATGAAAGCCAAATTACTTAGAACTGTAATACAATGTGGGAGAGATGAAAAGGTGTATCACTAAGAGGCCAGTATTATCATTATTTAAGAATGGGCTCCTGTTTCCTACTTGATGAAACTCTCCACAAAGTAGAAAACCTCAGTGCTCCCTTTTGAAGGATTCTCTTCGTTGCTTGGTGCAACATTCCTTATAGCAGCTGTTGGCAATACAAAACCCCAGAAGGACCATCTTGGTCCAAACTGAGGAATTAATTAGTGCTGATGACCCTAATCAAGGAGCAGGCTTTAACCCAGTCAGGCATCCACATGAGCTACAGAGTGGCTCATTTGAAACCCATTTCATTTTTTCCACAAAAGCAGAGGTATAGAAGATTAATTTAGTCTAAGGCTTCTCAAAGACTAACATGTATATGAATAATCTGGAGACCTTGCTCCAGGTCAGATTCTGAATCAGTAGGTCTTGTGATGAGGCCTGAGATTCTGAATTTCTATTACAATCCTAGGTGATGTTGATGCTGTTGACCAATGGGTCATGCATGGCTCTAGTCTCTTCTTACCATTTTTTGGGCAGGACCACAACTTTGCTACACTGGCCAGATGAAAACCTGCCTTGATTTAAAAGATACCATTCATAGATTGGACATTTTTCACTAACAATTCAATTTAAATTCAACAAATATTTAATGAAAACTAAATTCTTTCCTATAGCTAAACTAAATCTTCCATGAAGCAGCTTATACCATTTCCCCTGGTTTCTACCTACTGGCTTCTTATTCTTTAGTGTGACTGCCTTTGTTTTTTTTGATAACAACCTTTTCTTAGTTTGTTGTCCTTATGAGTCCTGGAGGTCACACTTATGTGTGGCAAAGTGGAGAAGCTTTTTTCACTTTAGACACCCTCAGTTATGTTCAAGAAGTACCTTAAAAAATTGCGAAAGTGTGCTCTCCTTCCAAGATCACCATAAGCAAATACAATGTGTACCAAATCCAGAGGAGAATAAGATTTGCCCTGTAAAACAAAGGTTCTTAACTTTAGTGAATAGAAGTACCCGAGGAGCTTCATCTAAACACCACACACACACACACACACACACACACACACACACACACACACCCCGACACACACGCCTTGCCCCCATACCTCTCACCAGATTCTAATGGACGACTGGTTTTTCTCTAATCTTCAACTGCTCTCAATACACCCTCAATAAGAACTACAGTTTCAGAGTCTCTTCACTCAAGCTACTATCCGGTGTAGTGGGACGAGTGGTGGCCCCCAAAAGATATGTCCACTGGAAATCTGTGAATGTGACCTGATTAGGAAAGGGTCTTTGTGGTTATAATTAAGTTAAAGATCTCAAGATGGGATCATCTTAGATTCTTTGGGTGGAACCTAAATTGAACAAGTTTTCCTGTAAGAGACAGAAAAGCAGATGCAGACACAGAAGAGAAGGTCATGAAAGGGTGTAGACAGAGGCTGGAGTAGGGCAGACACAAGGAATACTATAAGATGGAAGGAAAGATTGTCCCCAGAGCCTCCAGAGGAGGTAGTGCCGACACCTTCATTTCAGACTTCTGGCCTCCAGAGTTATGGGAGAATAAACTTCTGTTTCTATAAGCCACCCAGGATGTGGTAATTTATTATGGCAGCCCTAGGGAACTAATATGACCAATAAGCTTCTGTCCACTCTTGAGACATAGCTTTAATTATTATTTTCTTCTACCAAGTGATAGTATTTATATGATTGTGGCTTAAGAAGACTGAAAGTCACCTAGAAACATGTCTTCTTTGTCTCTGTAGGACACTAGAAGTGCCATTGAAACACTTTTCTCATTGCTCTCAGGAATACCAAATGACAGTGGAGTAGGCCAAATTCAGACACCCTCAAATATGTGTTAAGTATTCTTCAAGAATGTAATCTAATGGGGGTATCTGGGTGGCTCAGTTGGTTAAGCACTTGACTCTTGATTTTGGCTCAAGTCATGATCTCAGGATGGTGAGATAAAGCCCCACACTAGGCATGGAGCCTGCATAAGATTCTCTTTCTCCCTTTCCCTCTACCCCTTCCCTCCCCATTGTGTGCTCACGCATACTCTCCCTCTCTAAAAAATAATAATAATAATAATAATAATAATAATAATAATTTAGTCTAATGGAGTAGATGGATGCTAATAAAAATAATTCAGATAAATGTATAAAGTTGTGTTAAGTGACCTGAAAGATGGCTCCATACTCTTGTGAAAGCTAAAAGATACTTCAGAGATATCTGGGGTGGGGATCAGAAAAGGCACTCCAGAAAAAATGACAGTTGAGTTGAATGTGTTAAAAATGAAGGTGGAGGAGTGGGAGGAAAACATTACTGCAGGGGAAAGAGCATAGACAGTGGTCCAGTGGCAGAAGGGAACCTGTCACTTTTGAGGAATTAAAAGAAAGCCATTGTGGGTGAGACAAGTAAAGAAACCAAGAGGGGCAGTGCTGTTGGATGAGGTTGGAAATGGGCAGCAGCATGTGCTAAGAACTTGGGTGTTCACTGAAAGAGCAACGGGAAAGACGTTGCAAGGGTCATATGGGTTGAGGGGTTCAGGTGGTGGTGGTAGGAGATGTGAGGATGACGTGACTGGCTTTGTAGTTTGAAAGACCACCCTGGCTGCCCTGTGAAGAGAGGTTTAGAGAAGAATGAGCATGAAAGTGAGGGGATTATTTGGCCAGCTAATACATTCACCCAGGTGCAAGATGACCAGAAGGGTGGTGACATGGGTGGCAAGAATGGAAAATTTGAGAGAGATTTTGGTGGTAAAAACAACAGGAATTAATGATAGCTGTACCACAGGGGGTACCTTTAGGAAAAGGGAGGTGCCAATGATGATGCTTGGTCCCCATCTTGACTTAAACAACAGGACACTATAGAACACTATTCATTAGGATAAAAGTCAATAGAAGACTAAGAAAGAAGGAAGGGTCATGAGCCAGGTTTGGGAAATGCAGAAACTGAGATGCACATGATGTACAAATGTAGTGAGATCAGCTGAGAGCTACAGAGATGTTCAGAGGAGAGAATTAAATATATATATTTGGGGATCATGGGTGAGTAAGTAGTAGTTGAAACAAGGGAAAGCATAATGTTGACTGGGAAGAGAGAAAACTAACCTGGAGGAAAACAGTATTGAAAGTCCAGGTAGAGAAAGATGATGAGCCGTTCAGTGTGACAGCAAAGGAACAGCCCCAGATGAATCAAAACTGGAAAAGAATGCTGTCCTGGAAACCAAATATAGATACTTCGAGAAGGAAAATCTGGGTAGCAGTGGTCACTGCTGTTTTGAGAGGTCAAGATGGTTGAATAAACTATGGTGCTCCCAGGTAGAGATGGCAGAGAGAAGACAATATCAATGTTCACACCCTCCCAGAATCTTTTATTTTAGAAAATTTATTAGAATAAATGGCTTTTTTTTGGAAAATCCATAAACCTGTAAAGATGGAGATAATAGGAGAATAGATAACAGCAAAACAATTTAGAAACTGCAAAGAAAAGAGGCATACAATGTGGGAATTATTATACCCAATACAGAATGGAATTTTAAATGGTAACATGAAAAGTCAAAAACAAACAAATAAACACATAAAACAAAACTCAGTTTGTGCCACAAAAGCATCAAAAGACTCAGGAATTAGTTGTATCAGATAGCTCTAAAGTGGGGTAAAGAAGTCCTTTTAGGATAGACTAAAGGCATTTTCAGACATGCATATTTTCAAAACAATCAATCATCTTTGCATCTGTCATGAAAGAAGCTGTGGAGATGTCCTTCCACTATGAGAGCATAAAGTGAGGAAAGATGAAGACATGCAGCACAGGATGCAGGAGCTCCAACACTGGACAGAAACAAAGGGATGACCTGGGGCAAGGGATCCCAGGGGGACAATGGTGCAGCAGCGTAGAGACCAACTGCCCAGCCTGGAACGTGTCATAAAGCTCTGGGAGAGAGGAGATGTCTCCATGAAGACATAAGTGATGATGTCATGTCCCAGATGCATCGGGATAGATGGAGAGGAAATTTAGACAATAAGTGAAGTGTTTGGAGAAGAATAAATCGGATAAAAACACTGAATGAAGCACTTAAAATAAGTCAGTTCTTAGGTCTAGGAAAAGATTGTGCAGGAATATGTAAGTAATTTAAATTATGACATGATTCTACTGGGAGAATGGAGGTGGTAGGACAGGCAAGTGCCTCACGTGAGAGAGGGTGGGGGCAGAAAGGAACTCAACGTTAATGACTACGACTGAAAAATCAGCAGGTAAGATAATAGAAGAATATTATTTAGTTATGCTATCATAGATGTAAAGTAACTGGGTATGAAGACTGAAAATGGTTGCCCTTGACACAAGAAAAATGGAGATGTGCAAAAGGTGTGGGGGACAGCCCTCCAGTGCTCTATTTCTTTCTTTGTAATGAATTCTAGAATTCTTTGAATCTTTAAATCCCTTGATTAAAACTTTTTTTAAAAAAGTACGAAGAAAGAGTAGAAAACGAATAAAAAATGTCCATTGAATTTTTGACAAGAAACACTTGAATGTCCAGGCATAAATCATTAAATTTCAGTTAAGGCACAGAAGCCATTTAAAGATGAATTTGGTGGGTAATGGTGTCACCGGATGTCATTTTAAATCACTCCCATGTAAGAGGCACAGCCTTGGCCTCAAGGGTGGCCTCTAAGCCCTAGTCTTTGGGTCAGCTAAAGTGTTTGTTAATATTTAGTTTCCTGGGCCCTACCCCTACTTTTATGAATTAGAATATTTTTTAAAACTTTTTATTATTATGTTAATCACCATACATTACATCATTAGTTTTTGATGTAGTGTTCCACAATTCATTGTTTGTGTATAACACCCAGTGCTCCATGCAGAACGTGCCCTCTTTAATACCCATCACCAGGCTAACCCATCCCCCCACCCCCCTCCCCTCTAGAACCCTCAGTTTGTTTTTCAGTGTCCATAGTCTCTCGTGGTTCGTCTCCCCCTCCGATTCTCCCCCTTCATTCTTCCCCTCCTGCTATCTTCTTTTTTTTTTTTAAACATATATTGTATTATTTGTTTCAGAGGTACAGATCTGTGATTCAACAGTCTTGCACAATTCACAGCACTCACCATAGCACATACCCTCCCCAATGTCTATCACCCAGCCACCCCATCCCTCCCACCTCCCACCACTCCAGCAACCCTCAGTTTGTTTTCTGAGATTAGAAATTCCTCACATATGAATCAGAATATTTAAAAGAGCCCCCTGGATAACTCTCTTGCCCACTGAAGTTTGAAAGGCACAATCTAGGGCAATGATTCTTAGCTAAGTGATCTCATCCAAGTGACTAAAGAGTATTTTTAAGATATGTATTCCCTACTCCATTGCCTAAAGCAATCCAAATTTGGTAAGTCAAGATTGTTCTCACTGAGAATATATTCCTTTCAAAAGTTCACCAGATGCTTTTAATGCTCATTCCTGCATTAGCTCTCCTGCTGAGGAATTCCAGAGCTGCTAGCTTCTGTCCTTTTACTACATATGACCTTTTTGGAGACTAGATAGTTGTGCAAAGAACCGTCTAGTCATGCTTTTGAGAGTCCAAAGCAGAGGATATTGTACTTGGTATTGGAAAAAATAATCGGCATCATTGTCTTGGAACCTTTACTTTTGTAGACAAACTTATACCAACTATTTTGACTTATGTTGCTTCATTCAATTATGCCACTTCATTAAGAGTCCTAATGATACATTTGAAGTTGTAGCTGGATACTATATCCCAGTAAATATTGGGAACACTGAAAGGATTATTCTGTAGCTTTTTCAAGCTTTACCACTTAAAAAAAAAAAATAAAAACTTAAAACATACATTCTGTTCCAACCTCGTGTTCATAATGTTACTGTTTTGTAAAAATTATTATCTTTTAGTTTTGAAAAATGCCAGTTAATGGAAAAAATTATTAAAATATTCTTTCTTGTTTTAAATAAGTTGTGTATTTGAGCTTCTATAATGAAACATTTTTTACTATAATAATGTTACAATATTATTATGTGAAAATATTCTCCATGGTATTTATAGATCTCAAATGATCTCACCGAAAATATAATTTGTGATAAGAACCTTAAATAACCGATATTCCCAAATAATTAATACAATGTCATTCCTAAAACTCAAACTTCTAATCTGAAGTACTACAGTTCACAAAATGTCCAGTTAAAAACCATGCTGAGGAGTGATTAAGAGCCTTCCTATGAGACTAACAAGGCCATTTTAGTAGACAAGCTGACTGGCTAGAGGGACTCACATTCCACCAAAACATCAAACCTCCAAAGGAAACCCCTCCCCACCAAGCCCCTTTCATCCACTGGGGCTTATTCCAGAGGATCATTGGCAGTTCTAATATGTTGTGAGGAAGACAGGAGTGAAATCCCGTCAGGTAGGATCAGCTTACATTATTCAAAGCTTAATATTTATAATAAATTCATAGGGCCCTGGGATTATTGACTTTTGAGGAATAAGATTTTCATAATTTAAGGAGTCATGCAGGTTTTCTGCATTAAATGTAGCCTTACAAGTGGTTTCACACGAGAAGTTAAAAAGTACCAATTAACAGAGGCAGTAAAAGAAGACACAGCCATAGACTCATGCTACATAGCTAGAAGGAATCATTCGATATTAAATTTTAAGGTTAAGAGTAGCCATCTAGTCCTAAGCCAAAACAAAATTTTCATATTCAGTTTAGAATTAAGAACATTTTCTTAAAAGTTAGGGAATTTGAGGAAAAAAACATTTTTAATCTCTTCTCCTGTCACCAAAGTATGACCTCTGGGGAGTAAATATTAAATATGTTAGTCAGAGTTTCTTTGGATTTCTCCAGACTTGGTATCTACAGTGCCATGAAAAATCATTACTGAAATTGAACTCTTGGGGGGTAAACATGTCTTAGTTTTTATTTAGTAAGGATCTTGGTCCCAAATATATCCAGTGGCCCTTGGAAAGCTATTCGCAAGGGTCAGCTGGCAGGCCCCCTGGCAGAGGGGGACAGGTGTACAGGTCCCAGCCATAGGAGTGGACAGGAGCACAGGAGGTCCACAGGTGCTTTGAGGGAAGAGCTCCCAGGTGTGGCTGGCAGACCCTGAATGACAGGCTCAAGGAAAGGGGGAGCCTTGGAAGAACTTACGAGAAGCTGTAAAGACATTGGTCAGTTGTGAGAGGTGGGGGTCATCTTGGGCCTAGGGAATCACAAGTGAAAAATGCAGGGCTGAGTTGCAGCATTTATTACTTCTGCTTTGGGGAAAATAAATAGTTCTTCACACACAGTCCTTGATACCAGGGAAGTCTCCAGTTTGCTAAGCATGGGTATCTTCCCTCGTGGTCTGTGCTTTTGTTCTGCCCTGTTCCATTAGAGTGTCAGGGCAATGCAGAAGAGGTGGGGACACTGGTACCTTTCACTCTCTGTCACACAAGATCACATGGAGACCCATTCAACATTACGTGAGCATTCCCAAGTGACAGGAAAATAACTCCTCAGCTTGTGCCCTGGGTGCAGTCTCCAGCACTTGGGACTGTACTTGATCTACCTCTGGCTCTGCCAACCTCACCCTCAACTCTCTCTAAAGCCACTGGAGCTCCCACAAATGCCTCTGGGGGCCCCTCTCTCCCTTAGCCAGGGTGAAAAAAACACCTTGTATGCTAACAGGTACAAAGTGACTCCCTAGGGGAACTACCCACCAAATAATCAATGTAAAATAATAGCTCAGTGCAAAATAGGTGCTACATATAAATTCAGCTTGAGTCAAAAGAAACTTACAGTTTCTTTAATAGAGCATCTAATATCAATAATAGGAAATTTTATTTACTTTGATCTTTTTCTAATTACCTATACATGCAAGCACTTGTTAAAAGTATTTTATAAATAAATTTAAATGAAATGATTGAATAGATGTAATTTTCATATTCTCATAGATTTGTAAAATGTGGTTTCAATGCCAAATAGAACAGAAATGTGTACAAACGCAATCAGAACTGAAAGGACAGAGAGGCACCTGGCTCTTGATTTCAGCTCAGGTCATGATCTCAGGGTCCTGGGATCAATCCTCACGTCGAGCCTCACATCAGGCTCTGCAATCAGTGGGGAGTCTGCTGGAGATTCTCTCTCACCCTCTGCCCCTCTCCCTACTCGCTCACTCACACACTCTCTTGCTCTCTCTCTCTCTAAAATAAATGAATAAATCTTTAAAAACAAGAAACCTGAAAGGACAAGAGCAGTTAAATCTGGGTCAAGGAACACTTCACCATCAGGATACCGTTCATGTTAGGGTTTGGCTGATAAATAGAAACTCCGAGAGAGAATGGGCTTCGGTGGCCTGGGTGAGAAGAATTCCAGGCAGAGGGAACAATAAGTATAAAGGTAGGCATTGCATACTAAGATACTTTAACCCTGGGGTTTTCCCCCCATATAAGGGCTTGCCTTGCAGCTAGCTTATTTTGTGTGGCAATTACGTGGGACTGGAGTGGAAGAAAAGGAAGTATAAAGTAAGAAGGAAGAAATAGCCCTCCAAAAATGCATTCCTGAGCTTGTCGCCACCCTGGGCAGCTGGAGCTCCAGCCCTTTTGGTACCTTCAGAGGAGAGCATAGATTGTACTCTAGACTTATCCACTCAGGAACAGGGGTCTATTTCCTGCCCCTAGTGATCAAAGTCGGCCCTGGTGGGTTCTCTCCCTTGGCTAAACAGATTCCCACAGGTACTTTAAGTGCAGGGGGCAGAGAAGCCCTGTTGGGGGTAATCAGGGATGTGCTGTACAGTGGAGGCCAGATGTGGTCAGGTACTCCTTAGCACAGCTGGTTGCCACAGTAGAGGCTGGAGTAAAATGTTATCTCAAAAGGTTGGAATGCCGAGCAGAATATGTGTCACTATATAATGTCAGAAAAAGTTCCTTGATATACAGACAGAAAATTTGGACTCAAGTTTTAGAGAGGAAATCTAAAAGTTAGATGGTGAACACATGGTGAAAGATTTAAAAATGCTTCATAAAAATGTGCTGGATCCTGTAGTCCATGATGAATAATCAAATTTTTAAGAGAGAAGAATGACTCAATCATATTTGTGGCTCAATGACATAAGGCTGGTGTCCATTTTGCTTATTTGATAAATGTATGGAATTTTCCTTTAGGCCAAGTGCTGTGCTAGTTCTTGGGCATACTATGAAAACGAGATAAGCAAGATGATCCACAGGTACCACAGCCTGTGGAGGAAGACAAATTCACAAGTCATTGCAAAAGAACTGGGCTAAACTTAATGATGGGAGATATGGGTGCTTGGAGCACACAGCAGGAATCCTTGGACTATTTTGGGGGGTTCAAAGAAGGCTTTCCAAGAGAATTAACACTAACTCGATATTGAAGGCTGAGTGGAGTCAACTGCATAAAAGAGGAAAAGGAGGAATGGCCCAAACAGAGAAACAGGCATCGGCAGGAGGAACAGAGCAAAATCAGCATGGTGAGTCAGCATGGCCGCAATAGTGGGCTGTGGGTGGGGAGGTGCTCAGAGATGGCTGTAGAGGGAGAGAGCATCTAGCATGTGCAGCAATTTGGAAGATTAAAAATAAAAGGAAGAAGAAGGAGGAGGAGGAGAAGAGGGAGGGGAAGGAGAAGAAGAAGAGGAAGAAGGAGGGAGGGAGGGAGGAGGGAGGGAGGGAGGGAGGAGGGAGGGAGGGAGGAGGGAAGAAAGAAAGAAAGAAACAAACAAACAAACAAAGAAAAGAAAGAGAAAGGAAGGAAGAAAGAAAGAAACAAAGAAAGGAAGAAAGAAACAAAGAAACAAAGAAAGAAACAAAGAAACAAAGAAAGAAACAAAGAAACAAAGAAACAAAGAGAGAGGAAGGAAGAAAGAAAGAAAGAAAGAAAGAAAAGAAAGAAAGAGAAAGGAAGGAAGAAAGAAAGAAACAAAGAAAGGAAGAAAAATAAAGAAACAAAGAAACAAAGAAAGAAACAAAGAAAGAAAAGGAAGAAAGAGAGAAAGAAACAAAGAAACAAAGAAAGAGAAAGGAAGGAAGAAAGAAAGAAAAGAAAGAAAGAGAAAGGAAGAAAGAAAGAAACAAAGAAAGGAAAAAAGAAAGAGAAAGGAAGAAAGAAAAGAAAGAAGAGAAAGAAGTCAAGAATCACTGAACTAAATGAACAAATAAATTAGCTTTATATAATAAATTAGCTTTTATAGCTTTATATAATAAATTAGCTTTCCTTTAGATCTAGCCTGCATCTTCCAAATATTTTCAGCAAATTTACTTTTGGCAGATAGAACAGAGCCAGCTTCCCCAGTTCAGAACTCACCATAACACTACATGATGGGCTCCCAGGCAGGCACCGCACAACCCAGTAGGTGGGCTTGTCCTCTGGGGCTGGAATCATATTTCACACAAAGGATCATGGCATCACAGCAGACTCTCGAAAATGATGCTGAAATACTTATAATAACACATTTTTTTAAAAAAAAACACACTTCAATCTGTCACTGTCTTGTTCCACCTTTGTTTGTCTCATATAACAAGCAGGCCTTACCCTCCTTGTTTTAAATTGATTTCAGATTATATGACCTTTACCATATAATTTTTTATAATATTCCATAAATAGAATGTATGCTCCTCTCCTGGTGACTCTGGGTGTTTGCTGCCTACAGCCATCTTTTCAGAGAGAAAAAATATGGTGCATAACTCTGAGATGGGAAATGTTGTCTGCTACATTGTAGAGATATTAGAGGTTAACCAAGGGTCATATGGAATAACAGATTATTTGCTTTGCATCAACTGTAGTTTCCAAGAGCAAACATGATGCTCCCGGAATGTATGAAATGTATGTTATGTTAAATTGGAGGTCATCCTCTCTTTGTCAGAACATGGCTTCTAGTCTGAAGTTCCAAAACTTTAGAGGCCTGGGAAGGACTTGGCCAGGTTCCAGAGGAGAGCAATGAAAGTGATAAAAGATTTGAAGGCTAATACCTTTGAGGGAAGGCTAAAAGAATAAGAATTATTTCTCCTCTAAATGAGAAGTCAGAGATAATTTAACGATCTTCAAGTATATGAAAGGTTTAATGTATAGAGCCGTGGTGTCCAAATGCAGTGATGTTTGAGCCATGAGGCCTGGATACAGAGAAGGTACCTTGGCAGGGAGGGAGGCTGTGTGTTCTTCAGGGTATTTCGCTGAAGAAGCCCCTTCTTTCAAGGCCCTGAAGATTGGATATTGTCTAGCAGTGCGGTGTCATGCAGTGTCTGCAAGAGCACTGGGGTAAAATAAATGACTTCTAAGAATCTCTAAATTCAGTAGTTTTCGGGTTTTTAAAAGGTCTTCCATTTGAGGGGACTCTGAGGGCCAATAAACTATTGACCAAGACTTTATTCTTACACTTTCTAGAACTAGTAGCACGTCCTGATCATTGCTGGGAATATCTGCAACCAGAATTCTAGAAGTTTGCAGATTACCAGTATACCAGCCTTCACATAATTATGCACAATAAACATGCACACACTATACACACAGTACACAATAATCTTATTAACAGTCATATTTTTAAATAATACTTTCTAAAATTTTCTTACTAAGATTTTTTTATTTCTATATTCCCTCAGTCATCTCTCTTCCATTTACCTCCTACTATCTGATAAGATACAGTTGTACTGAATCATCTCAATTTTTCATTCTCAAAATGGAGAATGATAAATATATAGTCTAATAATTCAATTGAAATAAACATTCTTCCATTTCAGTAGCAAAATCTATGCATAGAGACACCTGCATATTTTTGGAAGTATACAGTTATAATTTTATGACAGCAGCGTAGCATTCCATTTAAAATCTTCTTACAAAGGTGGAGATAACAGAAGCTGGGACAATACAATAAAATACTATGTCTGCAATAAAAAATCAGACTTCACTCTCCTGAAATGGGCTCATGCAGATCACTACATCTCTGTTTACAGGGAATTTTAAGATAGTCACAAAACAAAACTGCCAAGTATGAAAGAATAACTCCTTTAACAGCTGTTCAGTAAGGTCAAAAACACAGAAACTACTGAAGGTTACAGAAGTATAGCTAGAACTCTTGGGAATTTAGCTCCTTTGCCACACAAATTTCAGCATCGTCTTCTAGTTGTATTCCACCAGATGTTAGAAAGTTTGGGATTGGTTGCATGATTTTAGAAGCTCAATTCTGTCATTTGACTTACCACCTCATGCCATCACGACTGAGGAGACACAGTTAATAAATAAAAGCATAGACGTCTCTGATGCTTAGTTCCAAATAGAAACAAACATAGATCAATAGGAACAATCTGACACCAATATCCCAATTTCTGCCCAGACATCAGCAATAGGAAGGCTATTGTGCACAATCCTGAAAATCTGTTCTCCAAATGCACTATTGACAAAAAAGCTGGACATAATAAGAAATTAAATGAAGCTGAATAAATACCTATACTGAGGTCTGGACATCAAAACTATATTTGGTGAAAAAAGCAAAAGAGAAAAAAGGAGTAGATCAAAAGGTCATCGGATGAAACATGGCTATTTTTGTGGTTCATAACTCCAGGCTGAAATATAAAATCAGCCCCAAACCAGATTCATTTTCTTTGACACTCAATTTGAATAGATCGCTCTCTACTTTTGTATTTATGGACCTTTACCTCTTTTTTTTTTTTAATTCTCAGTGAAACCCCAATTTTTTTAAATGGAGGGAATTCAGTAGTTTAATTTTGACTTTAAAGTCATCTCAGGGAACTTCCAATGCAAATAATTTTTATAGTTCTGTTTAAGAGCATAGAGTGATTAAAATAGAAATTAATATAAATGAGTGTATTGTGACCGTGAACATAATGTTTATCAAGGTGACTGCTTGAGTTCCTTATTTGTTAACCTCATCTGCTCTTAAATTTCATAGATTCTGTGTTGTTCTTCTTAGCTGTTCAGTATTACCTCAACATTTCTAAGCCTCAATGACTTCATACTGTTAATACTACATTTGATTACATTTGTTATTAAACAGATTAAAGGTAAGTTTTGACTGTGAAAACTTTCTCATCTATACAAATGCAACAAAACACAACTCTAGGCAGATCTGGCTTGGCTTTTGGAACTTTCCCCTATTGACTCACAATGAAACAAAAACAAGCAGTGATTGAAATTAGTCAAACTTTGGCAGATGTTTTTAAATTCCTCAGATGGAGCAACCTAGAGATTTTTGGTTATTAAATTTCATCTCAGAATAAAAATACTCTTAATGTAAGTGTGAAGGATTTGCAACACTTTCATATTTGACAAATTTCTCAATCCTCAGAAATTGACAGTTCAATTATTACTCCCATTTTAGAGATAGGAAAATCCAGGCAATATACCCAGTCATGGCAGTACCAGGCCTAAGTCCTCTGAGTTGAGCTCCTCCAACTTGCTTACTCAACCTTAAACACATACCTATACACAGAGGACTCTCCATTTACGAGCATGCCATGTCACAAAGATCTATTGGCAAGGGATGGTATTTTCCCATTGAAACACTGTGATAAAGAGAATTTGGCTTTCCAGAAAAGTCCTTGACAGCTTATTTATTCCAATCCTACTTACAATGATGTTTCTAAAAGAAAATGCATTTGAATTCTCTTTTGAGGCACAGAAATATATTTCACTTAATGCAGAGGATCAAGTTCTCCCTCCCTCATGGGGGTGGGAACAGGGCCCCCACTAATTCTTCCACAGCTCCACATAGAAGTGGTTAATGGATGGGAGCTCCAAGGAATCACTGTAAGACTTCACAGTTTCTTCAGTCTCCCTTCAATGATCCATCTTAAGTTGATTCTTCATTATTCCCATTCTTTTCTTTTTCAAGCACCAAGGAATGTCTTCCTTCTACCTCTCCCGTGCAAGAAAGCTACTCCTTTCAGACAGAAATTCTTACAATCTTCTCTCCCTTATTATATTGTCTCAAACACACATTCCTTTGAACTTTAAAAAAAAACGTGTGAACGAATAGTTCCTAGCCCTTCAGCCTTTTAAAATGTACTTTCTTTAGGATCCAGTTAAACTCCTCAGGTATGCATCCTACATACAGCAGGATACCTGGGGCCCACTCCCCTCCCCCATAAGTCTGGGTCATGCCAATTGTCTCATGTTTCCCTGGTCCTCTCCCACTTGCATTTCCCACCCTGAGGAATACTTTATGTCCGAATTTTGGCTCCCCGCCATGGGGTGCTCTTCCCTCTGACTATACACCTTGTAGAGCCTCCTCTCCCTTCCTTTTGCACTCAGAATACACTGCTGCATGTGACCAAAAAAATAACTCAAAGTATGAAGACAACAAAGGATGGTGATGTCATATTGAAAATCACTGGTCTTAAAGTCTCCTGACTCTTCTCTGCCTGTTTTGGTGTCTTAGAGCTGCTATAACAAAGTAGCACAAATTGGATGGCTTCAAATAAGTTTTTTCCTAGTTTTTGATGGTGGCCATCAGTTCTTGGTCCTCCTTGGCTTGTAGGTGCTACATTTTAAAATTTGCCTCCATTGCCACATAGACCTCTTCCAGTGTATCTCTGTCTTTATATGGTGTTCTTGTCTGTGTCTGTGTATACATTTCTCTCTTCTTGTAAGAACATCAGTCATACTGTATCAAGAGCCTGACCTACTCTAGTACTGCTTCATCTCAACATCGCTAATTACATCTGTAACAACCCTATTTCTAAATCACATTCTGAGATATTGAGGATTAGGATACTGTGTTAGTCAGGGTTCTCCAGAGAAACAGAACCAATAGAATCAATCAATCAATCATCTATCTATCATCTATCTATCTATCTATTTATCTATCTATCTATCTATCTACCGTTTATCAAGAGAAACTATGAGAAATTGTCCTATGTAATTATGGAGGCTGAGAAGTCTCACCATCTCTCGTCTCTAAGTTGTAGATCCAGCAAATCCGGTGGTGTAATTCCGTTTGAGTCCAAAGGCCTGAAAATCAGGGGTGCCAATGGTATATATCCTAGTCCAAGGACAGGAGATCACTTTGAGATGAATTCTTCCTGAGACCACTCGTTGAGTGATGTTTGCATTGGGTTTGAGGGTTGTCAGGACCACATTCGAAGCACTGGAAGTACTTCTCTTGACAACATAAGGTTGTGTATGGGAACAAGTTCCTTTTGCTTATTTTCCTCTCAACCAGCCAAAATTTATAGCTGTAGTGTCAACTGTAATGTCAAGTCTCCTGTCTTCTGGCCGGCCTTACCAATAGACATCTTCCCACAAAAAGGACAATCTATGTGTTTCCACAAAGGTCCATCTCCCCTGCTTTTCCTTTATACCAGACCAGGTCTTGGGAGGCAATTAAGACCAACTCAAGACCCTATTTGTATGTTTCCAAACAACATAATGCCACTTGCTCTTTCCCCACAGAGTAGACTACTTTTTGAAGAATTGTCTCTGTTGTCTTCATCTAAGATCTTCAGCCATGGGCATCATTTCTAGCATTTTTCTGCAGTCTTGTTTGATTTTCCCTATACCTGGCAGCCATTTCATACATAGTGTGGTTCAGGTTAGAGAGGTCTCCCAAATGCACCAAAGGAGGGTTTTTTTTTCTTCTTTCAGCTTTTTGTCATCTGTATTATTTTGGAGTGATTACCAAGAGGCAAAGGAAGCAGTGCTATTTTTATGCTTGTTATTTAAAATCCAAAAAATGAAGACTGGTCTCTATTTTTGTTTTGTTTTAAACTTTAACTTTTAATTTCTCAGGAAAATCTATGAAGAGAAAATTGAGCGACCACATTCAAAGAAATTAAACCCAGTAATGATGTAGCCATATAGGATAAGAATTCTTTGTTCTACTTCTTATGCTTGTAGAACTTGCTACTATGTTACATTTGGCATAGTTTTCATGGTGGATTTGACCTTATTTCCAAGAAAACAAACACAAAATCTGGACTTTAAATGTCCTGAGAGCCCCACATTTAATTTCATGCTTGAAAATAACAGTTTTTATGAGATTTCAAAAGTTTGGAATAATGTTTCTCCAGTGATCCTTTCACACATGTTGTCTTTACCCTCAGAAATAGATTCAGGTGAAGAATAATCAGTATGAAAAATTTTGAACTAACGGTATATTTTCCTGAATTCATTTTATGGATGGAAAATTTATTTCTAGATCATCTATATAGCATCATCTGCTAACATCTAACCTCTTAAAACTATCGAACTATAGTAGTATGTCACTTTCATAGTGCACATTGCTGTCTTTTTTCCCTTTCGGTGAATACAAAAAGGCAAATATGCAATGCCCACATTTAGATAAACTTATATATGAGATACCTTTTCACACCAGTCAAGAAATCTGGAAATTCATTGCCTTAAAAATAAAATTAAAAATAAAACTAATGGAAACTGTTTTCACTTGCTGATTTGCATTTTTTAGACAAAAAGCTACTGAAGGATGAATATTCCCATGCAATTACATTCAATAAAACCCGGACTTGCAGGTAAGAAGATCTAGGATATACTCACATATATATCAATGAAATCAGTACAAACAAAGGCTGTGTAGTAGAAATTTAACCTAGCTGAACTTTGCAGACATTTGAAAAGTTAGGGCAAAAGCATTGCAAATGATTACTTCTCTTAACATGTTCTAACTTTTCTCTTACTATTACCTCTGCTGCCAGTGGTGGGTAGGCAAATATCTTTCAGCTCTTGAACATCCCTTTGTTTAGAAGCAGAGAGAACAGTGGTTTGGCCTGCCACAATTGTTTTGTTGGTTGGCACAGAGTTCTAATTATTCTATGATACATCATAAGATAGAACAGATCACACAGTAACTACATTGTTCTTCATCTGGGGTCCTTTCTTTTCTACCCGTTTCTGCTTAGGGTTGGGTGTTCCAGCTTCTCTATGTATCTTCTATCTATCCTCTGTAAGTGTTCTGATCGTTATTTTTCTTAATACATTCTGCCAAGGACTACAAAGAATATAAGGGTGGCCAGACCCTTATATTAAAAATAAGAATAAATTTCTTTTTTTTTTTTTTTTTTTTTTTTTTTTTTTAAAGATTTTATTTATTTATTTGTGAGAGAGAGAAACAGCATGAGAGGGGAGAGGGTCAGAGGGAGAAGCAGGCTCCCCGCTGAGCAGGGAGCCCGACGTGGGACTCGATCCTGGGACTCCAGGATCATGACCTGAGCTGAAGGCAGTCGCTTAACCAACTGAGCCACCCAGGCGCCCAAAAATAAGAATAAATTTCTTTGAGAAGGGTGTTATGATATAAAGAGCAAATAAGTATCACATAGATTTACCATACAGATTACATGTATTTTAGTTCCATCTGCATAGAAGTGGTGGTATAGAGAAAGTTCTCTAGGAACTCAAGGGAAGTGACTTGCCCTTTAATGTTAGATATAACATTAAATGTGACATTAGCTATGTAGGTAACAAAAGGAAATGAATATACCTAATTAAAAAAAATGAAATGTAAGTTGGAAAGTTAAGGGTTAATACCACAGAACAGTAGCAATCACCATATCTTTATTAAGTATTTACTATGTGCAAAACATGTTGTTCACTGCTATGGGATGTAAGCAAATGAACTTGTCTCTCAGGAAGTTTTAACATATTCCTGTAGATGACATGGAAATTAAAACAAATACAGACTAAGCCAGAAATAAATGATTTTCACAAACATTAAATGATTAACTTCCAAGACTAATTAATAAGTTCAGAAGAAGAACTGCATCAAGTCAGGGTCTAGAAAGATCTCATGTGGGAGTGAATGGAGTTAAGCTTTGAAAGGTAGATAGAAATTGGATAAGTAGAGATTAAAAAGGTAGGCTTTTGCTGTGAATTGTGCAAGACTGTTGAATCACAGATCTGTACTTCTGAAACAAATAATGCAACATATTTTAAGAAAAAAGAAAAAGAAGAAGATAGCAGGAGAGGAAGAATGAAGGGGAGTAAGTCAGAGGGGGAGACGAACCAGGAGAGATGATGGACTCTGAAAAACAAACTGAGGTTTCTAGAGGGGAGGAGGGTAGGGGGATGGGTTAGCCTGGTGATGGGTATTAAAGAGGGCACATTCTGCATGGAGCACTGGGTGTTATGAACAAACAATGAATCATGGAACACTACACCAAAACTAATGATGTAATATATGGTGATTAACATAACAATAAAAATTTTTAAAAAAGGTAGGCTTTTGAGAGTGAAAGTAGGTATGGACAGACTTGGAGGTAGGGAAGTCCTGAAATTATTTGGTTGCGGAAGGTGGTTAATATGGGTGAGTTGTAGGAAATATCTTAGAAAGGAAGATTAGGCCCCAATTCAGATTCTTCATACGAAAGGAGCTCTCAAAGATTTATTTATTCCAATATGTAACTCTTGGCAAAGACCATACTTCTTCAAACCAAATTTGATGAAGAATTATTTCCCATTCTTGTGATTTTTATAAAATTGATGATTTTATTGACTCTCAAGTTAACATTTCTCTTACTTCCATCTGGACTTATTTTCTCCTTAGAATAGAACTCTCTTTATAGAATGCTTTATATTAGTCACACTGGGTTAATTAATGCTGTGGTAAAAAGACAGCCTTCCCAAATGTCACAGGCTAAATACAACAAAAGTGTACTTCTCCTTCACAGCAGAATAAATGTGCAATGTGGGCAGACTGGAGACTCTGCTCCACATGATCACTGAGACCCAAGATAACTGAAGCAACCTTCTTGCTCAGTTGCACTTAGGTGGAGTATTTGGTTCTCTATGTTGGTTTGGCAAGTGAAGGTCCAACTATGGGGTCTCACACTGCTCCCGTGCTTTGGCATATCACTTTCCCACATCCTACTGGCCAGGTTAGATGGTCCCCCTCCTCCAGAGGGTAGGAGACATAGGGAAACACATGGAATGTGAGTTCCACTGTCTCTGTCGCAGCCTTCGATGTGGGAGGTACATTATTGAGGGCACATTATAAAATTTCCCCTATCTTTGTTTCTTAAAATACTTCTTTTCTTCAAAAATTGAATTTGCAGATCTTATTTCTCAGCCTATTAATCATTGTGTGGGTATCTTCTCTAAACCCTCTCCAATTAATCTCTATTCTACTCATAAATGGAAATTTAAATTTATGTTGGTTCTCTAAGAAATGTAAGAAAAAGCCCAGTGCAATTATTTTTATCATCTGTGTGTGTATTTACCATTTCATAATGTCTATAAGCAAAGGTAATTTCAGACCAGCTCTCTGCCCCACATCTCTGGCTGCTCTCTGAATTCAGCCCATTTTATTCTACTTTTAAGATTTTGCTCCAACTCTTTTACCTTCTTCACCAACCCACTTTCAGGTTTTCCAAAAAAAGTATCTTTTCTTGAAAATCCTCAGTCAATTGCACCTTCTCCAAAATGCTTCCTCATACTTTCCCAATCAAAATTAACCCCTCCCTCTCCAAACTACCACAGCGTGTTTTTGAATATTAAGTGCTTCTCCTGGCTGCTCCGTATTTGCAAGTCTTACAGCATGCAACCAGGACTTTACTGGCCCTCTATCCTCACCCTCCTACTCTGGGAACATCTGGCACTCTCCAGAGGCAGTTTTGAATGTCAAAATCTGGGGAGGTGGGTTACTGTTTCTGGCCTCTAGTGGGTAGAACTGGAGACTTGCTAAATATCCTACAATGCACAAGACAGCCATCACCACCAAGAATTAGCCAGCCCAAAATGTTTACAGTGTTGAGGTTGAGAATCCTTGCTGTAGAGTATGAAGACCAGAGCAAAGACCTCAGAGGGTCAATCATAATGGCCTGCAGACATTAACGTACTCAATATTTGGTAGGGAACAAGATTCAGAAATGTCTAAAAGGGCCACCAGGTAGCATTTTAGGAAGGAAAAATACATTTTTAATAATATCCATGGTTTAGCTTTATAATGTTTGCCCATATTTTCCTACTTTTCATGTACATGAGAGCATTGTACTTCCCCATTCCTCTTGCACTTGGATATGACTGTTATTTCTAGCTATTATGTTGTAGGTGGAAGTGACTTGATTCATTTATGGAATAGAGCGTTCAATTACTGATCTGAGACCCTCTGGTTTCCTATTATTCTTGTGGCCAAAATCAGCCTGAATCCATAGTGAGGGCCCTGCAAAAAGATAAAGAATAGGTAATGTGAGCAAGAGCTCATTGTTTAACCAAAATACTAAGTCCAGTTCTTTGGTGCCATATGCACATGAATATTAAAAAAAAAAAAACTCAAGTAATATTCTGCTCACTCCTAGAATGCTAACGTATGTCAACATGATTTCTTTTAAGACTTCAATGTGATCACTGCAGCTTCACCTACCATTCTCCAACATGAACCCGTTCTTCAGATTCGTTTTGCTGATAAATCAACAAATTTTTTAAATCAACAACTTTTGAAAGCTTTCCTAAATCAGTCTTTATTCTGCTTTTGAATTTCTGCTTTGTGACCCTCACAGACAGAGCCATAATACTGACTTTACCTTTCCTAGCCCCATGTAGGTTATATATGTCTTTAATGGCACTGTATTTCTTTCAATTTGTAACATACATCTAATTCTATTTGCTTCTCTTAGTTTGTAAAATATATTCTGTTAACATGAAACCATTCATGGGACACAGAAGAATCATAAAGTTATGGAAAGATAACCACAATGGGGTAATGAGATAGCACATAAAGCTTTGTACCTAAGGTAGAAAAACTGGATCCCTATACAACTCAACCCGTTTATTGTTGTAAGGTAGATAAAGTCTACACATGCATTTTGTAAACCATCATGCACTATGCAAAGGGAAGTTATTATTAGTGTACTCATAGGTCTCTTTCTCTGGCTCTGTTGTCACTGAACTGTGAAACCGTGAGGAAGTAAGTTGACTCCTTGGTTTATCAGTTTCCTTATTCATATACTAGCTTGTATAAGAGTTGATTTTTGTTTCTTTTTCCAAATATTAAAAGTTCAGGTTTTTAGACACAATGAGTTATTCTGAATTTAGATGCTGTAAAAAAATTTTCCCTCTTGAAAAAAAATAGGCATTAACTCTTTTATTTTTCAAATTATTCAAATGTCCAAGAGGTAAGTATTTTCTATACCTATTTCCAATTTTCACTATTTTATATAATAAACACAGTGAATGTTTGTTCCAAGTACATGTTGAGATGCATGGCTATTTACTATAGTATTAAGTCATTAATTAAAAAGAAACCATTGTAGCATAGATTTAATAGTATTAAATTCTAATAGTAGTAATGATAGCTTTTGGCTAGGCAGTGTTTCATGGATATTATGTCATTATCTTATTTAATTTCATAATAATGGTCCAAGATAAATAAAAATAATGATCAGATGAAACTGAAGGTAATACTATCTTTTAGATTTGGATATATGACCTCTTTATTCACTTTAAATTTCCCAAAGCATTTGTGATCACTCCGTAGAATCAATGTACAAACTATAATCTGAAAGAAATCGGTGGTATTTTTACAGTACGTGAGCACAACCATCTGATTTATAGTTCAATCTGTTAATGCACTCTGTTATTAGGCCACCTGGCAGTTTTATGCATTGTGAATTTAAAGAGGAGCTCGATGTAACATAAGCTTTACAAGCTGGGGAAATATTATTGAAATGAAACATGAATGAGGACCATTTAAACAATAAAATAAGGTGTATAGACTATATATTTTTTACTTTTAGCTAATACGTGCCTTAGGTATAAATTCTGACATAAGTTGAGGTTCTTATGAGACTATAAAGATGAAATTCAAAATAAACTTATTATTGTACTATTGTTAATCATGTAGTATTCATGCGCTTATAGAGAAGCAAAATACAGCCACAAATTCCTCTGAAAAATTAAGATCGCATATCAACTACATTTTGTTTTAGTACTCACGGAAGTGTACTTGGAGAAATGGTGTCAGAATGAAAAGCCAGAATTGGAATGTGAAGAAACACCGTGTAACTTATTGACCATCTCTTTTATGACTCTGTTTTATTATCATTTAAGGAATTTGATCCACCATTGTGAAAGTACAAAATAAGGCCTGTACAAAGATAATCCTAGAAAATATGTCGGTAAGATTAAACCGTGTCATAAGAGTGAATCTATATGAGGCCTGAAAAAAGCATCTACTGTAATGTGACACTATTCACCCTATGTTTTTCTAAATATATCAATTAGCAGCTCATCTAATCCATAGGAAGTGTTACAGAATGAAAAATAATTCTTATGAAAAGTACTATAAGTAAGCTGGATTCTTTACAGTGAACCATGAAATTCAGGCTTGGTTTATTCAATTTTATATCACTACTGGATTTCTCTTTAATTAAATTTGTGAATTAAAAGTTATGAGATAGTTGATATTTTTATTCAGACATTACACTACAATCAAACTGCATTATCTGCATTAGGTTTTCCAAAGAATTTTGTGATATGATTCATATTTATATAAATAAAAAGCATATTTTCCAGTATATATTTACTTTAAAATACATGCAAATGACTTAAAGGAAATTGTATTTTTGTTTATATAAACATATCTAATTTCTCTTATTTTTACAACTAGGAAATGTGAAAGATTAATAAAAATGTTATGGATTTTATATTTTGAATTATCGGATACTCCACAAATAATTATGGAAAACAATGGCTTTTCAAATGGATATTTCTTCTCTAAAATTTATGGGGAAATATTAAAATTGCTTCTCACTGGTGCAGTATTTTTTTTAAAGATTTTATTTATTTGAGACAGAGAGAATGAGAGAGAGAGAGAGAGAGCACAGAGGGAGAAGCAGACTCCCTGCCGAGCAGGGAGCCCGATGCGGGACTCCATCCCACGACTCCAGGATCATGACCTGAGCTGAAGGCAGTTGCTTAACCAACTGAGCCACCCAGGCGCCCTGGCGCAGTATTTTTCAAATACTTAACTCTCAGGTGAAAAAGCAGAAGACATTTTCTCACACACTGGAGGACAAAATTAAATATTTACAGTACATCCAGGAACAAATATGCTATTACGCTTTTAACCTTAATGTTAACTTAATTATTAGATATTTGGATTCTACACCTTGATTCTGATATTTCTGTTTAATCTTTTAATTTTAGTATTTTAGTTTAAAGATTTTGATAATACAGCATCCAAACATTTTCTTAATGAAAAAGACAACTATGAAAATAAATGATCATTTAACAAATTAAATTCTCTTCAAAGATCAATCGAGGCATATTATTTGGGTCAATTTTCTGAGAGATGGTATTTAGACACTCCTTAGTTTGCCATATACGGAGGCAATTGTGTGTTTTCTGCCAGTCTAATATGCCCTGAAGACTTTTGGTTTGGGAACTTGAGGAGGTCAAAGGATATGATAAAATTCATTTTACTGAAGTGTACTGGTTATGAAAATTGCTTGTTCCAGTGGGCGATTTCACTACTTCATTTACAGCATAAGTGCTCATTGTGCTTCCGCTGGCTGGGATCTGACCCCTATATTTCTCATTTTCCTTCTGAAATGTGGGTCAGCAGTGTTGTCAGATTCCTTCTCTCCTGTAAAACATTTTCTTTTTAAATATTTGACATAGGAGCTTTCTAAAAGAACAGGTTAAAAAAAAAAGTCCTGCTGGATGGCATTTATGACTCGGAGAAGTATCATTGCCATTGACCTCACAACTCTTCTTAAATAGTCAGAGAAGGGCAACAAAATTGTCAATTAGGCTTCTGGGAAACAGAATTCAGCCCAACACGATTCGCTTGGCAGCATAATCATGCAGATCTGGCTTCTACACGAGAGGCGCTCAAGCCTATAATAATGAGGGTTCAACAAATTTGAACTTCCTTTCTCACCAGCAGACTTGGAAGCTGTGGATTTGTTATACACTTATTAAAAGGTTTTGTAGCATTGAAATGTTACTTTGGATATCAGTCTAAGTCTGATTCACAAACCAGAGGTCAGGCTTCTAGAGCTTTAAGAGTCCATTTCTGCTTTCACAGAAATAGTGGCTTAAAAATATATATGTATATATTAAAAAACTTAAAAAATATATATGTGTATATTTTTTTTCCTTTCTTCTGTTTTTTTTCCCCAAGGATGCATTTTATGTCTTTTCTTTTTGAAGAGAGTATTGGTTGAAGGAGGATTTATCAGTATTTAGTAACCAGTACTAAAAAAGCTGATACTCTTACTCACCAACCACTTTTTAGGATTTGGTATTCAATACACTCTCCAATAAGAATAAGAAAAAAATTCAATAATAAATTATAACTTGGTTTTCATATTTTACTAACCACCACAACCTTTTTAGGAGTTAAATAAACACCAACTGTCCTTAGGCTAAGAAGAAAGTAATAGAAGGGAAATAGAATTAATACAAAATTCAAAGAAAATATATAGTCACTATAGTGTAGTAGAAAGAAATAAGATATGCTCCTCTTTTCTACCAAGTCACCCTCCTAAAACTGGGCTGCAACACTTCAACTAGTATGGTTATATCCATTTAAAGTATTTTCCTTCATGGAGAAATTGTGTCTGGTCTAACCCAATACTAACCTGACCCATTTGTTTCATTTGTAAATGAAATTTTACCAGGTCTAGACCTGTTCCTCAAAGAGAGAGACAGAGAAATGGAGATGGGACCAAGGCCAATGGTGCTTGCTTGGTCTATAAGAGAAGAATTATTTCCCCTTCATGGAAAAGAAGCCAGTTATAATAATACTAAACAATAGAGACCCACAGTAGTAATTGCCAGAAGATGAATTAGGAAATCAAAAGAATAACAACAGCTGGGCTGGGTCTTGTAATGGTCACCTATTGCTTTAGTTAGTTCCCAGCCAGAATAGATCTCTTCTATCTTTCAGTATGATATATGTGCACAAAATCCCAACCACACGTTTGCATTGGTGTCTACATTCCTTAGCCAATTAGTGTGATGATTTTATCACAGCAGTTATTTGAAACTGAATTTCAGAAGTTATTATCCAGGATGATCCCTGATCTCTGAGGATATATGCTGAGGTTGAACAAACTAGAAAAAAAATACTTCAAAGAAAATTATTATTACAAAATAACTACAATATTGATGTTTTAGCAGATAAAGCAGTAGAACCAGATTTAGCCCCAATTGTTTCTGTTATCCAATTTGGTAATAGTTGAATAAACTCACAAGGATGCCATGTATTAAGAAAAAAAGGAAAAAGGCTTGGCTATCTGTTGCAAAGACCTTGTGAAATTCTTCGTGGAGCCTGTGCAACAAATTTGTGTTCAGGTGCAGGTATAGAAAACATGCATCAAAATGGAATCACAAGCCTCAGTGTTTATACATAATAAAAATTTACGGTGGAGCTATGTCTATATTCTTCTGAACACATAACTCCCCTTTGTGAAAAGATTAAAGTTATATTACAGCTGTTAGTGATCCAATAGGAATTGTTTTATTTTTTCATATGTATATGTTATATGCAAATACATGGTCATATCTAAATTGATTGACTAGCCAGAAGGAAATAAACTTTACTGAAAAGTAAAAAAACAAAAAACAAAAAACAAACCCGTAGTCATCAAGACAGTATGGTACTGGCACAATAATAGACACACAGATCAATGGAACAGAATAGAGAACCCAGAATTAGACCCACAACTATATGGCCAACTAATCTTCAACAAAGCAGGAAAGATTATCCAATGGAAAAAAGAGCCTCTTCAACAAATGATGTTGGGAAAACATGGAGAGCATCATGCGAAAGAATGAAACTGGACTGCTTCCTTCCACCATACACAAAAATAAATTCAAAATGGATGAAACACCTAAATGTGAGATAGGAAGCCATCAAAATCCTAAAGTAGAACTCAAAGAGTTGCCATAGCAACTTCTTATTAGACACCTTGCTGGAGGCAAAGGAAACAAAGGCAAAAATGAACTATTGGGATTTCATCAAAATAAGAACTTCTGCACAGAGAAGGAAACAATCAACAAAACTAAAAGGCAGCCTACAGAATGGGAGAAGATATTTGCAACGACATATTGGATAAAGGGTTAGTATCCAAAATCTATAAAGAGCTTATCAAACTCAACACCCAAAAAACAAATAATCCAGTTAAGAAATGGGCAGAAGACATGAATAGACAATTTTCCAAAGAAGACATCCAGAGGGCTAACAGACACATGAAAAGATGTTCAACATCACTCATCATCAGGGGAATCCAAATCAAAACCACGATGGGATAGCACCTCACACCAGTCAGAATGGCTAAAAGTAACAACACAGGAAACAAGAGGTATTGGTGAAGATGTGGGGAAAGAGGAACTCTCTTGCACTGTTGGTAGGAAGCAAACTGGTGCAACCACTCTGGAGAACAATATGGAGGTTCCTCAGAAGGTTAAAAAAAAAAAGTTACCCTATGACCCAGCAATTGCACTACTAGGTATTTACCCAAAGGATACAAAAATACAGATTAAAAGGGGTAAATACACCCCAATGTTTATAGCAGCATTATTAGCAATAGCCAAACTATGGCGAGAGCCCAGATGTCCATCAACTGATGAATGGATAAAGAAGATGTGGTATACACACACATACACACACACACACACACACACACACACACACACAAGGGAATATTACTTAGCCATCAAAAAGAATGGAATCTTGTCATTTGCAATGATGTGGATGGAGCTAGAGTGTATTCTGCTAAGTGAAATAAGTCAGTCAGAAAAAGACAAATACCATATGATCTCACTCATATGTGGAATTTAAGAAAGAAAACAAATGAGCATATGGGAAGGGTGGGGGAGAAAAAGAGAGAGGGACATAAACCATAAGAGATTCTTAATGACAGAGAACAACCTGAGGGTTAATGAAGGGAGGAGGAGTGGGGAATGGGATAGATGGGTGAAGGGTATTAAGGAGGGCACTTTTTGTGATGAGCACTGAGTGTTATATGTAAGCGATGAATCACTGAATTCTATCCCAGAAACCAATATTGCACTGTATGTTAACTAAGTAACATTTAAATTAAAAATATTAAAATACATTAAATTAAAAATAAATTAAATTAAATATTTTAAAAAATTGATTAATTTTCCCGCATTTCTTATAAACCCTTACAGTGAAAGATGAAAGACTATCTACCTAGACAGATTTACTGTGAGTCTATTGTAAATAGTCTGCAACTATTTTTAAAAGTTGGTTTATAGGACTTCCCCCTCTTCTAATCTCATCTCTTGTTTTTCATTTTCTTTTCTATTCCTTAGGGTATGTGACACAGCACAGAGTCTAGATTCCTATGCACCATAAATGTGTTGACTTGGAATAATTGTTTGTATACATACATCCCTCATGTTTATTCCTTTATCAACAAGTTTCCTCAGGGCTTAGGGATTCCCTGAAAAGTATCTAGCTATAGGAGATAGAAATGTTGTCATCAATAGTTCTGAGTTGGTGTATTTTTAACTTGTATGAATCTTTTAGCTGAGTCACTTGCCCTGGGGAAGAGAAAAGAAAATGAAAAGCAAAGAGCAGGGTAATAACAGTGGGAATTTTTACACACACTGGAAAAAAAAAGAATTTAAGATTATCTAAAGGAAATGTAGTGAAAGCAGCCCCTCATTGTTTCACGCTTTACTATCATGTGTGTATAGATGGGGTGTCAGTCTTTCAGGTTCATAAACATTTTGGCACACGCACATTGCATAGCATATCAGTGCAAGAAAATACATAAACTTCTGCCTTTTAGAAGTTGACTAAAGAAGCAAGAAGTTATAAATTTTACTCTCATTGTGCCTCTGACATTCTGTTTGGTGTTATCATGTATATTATTTCACTGATCCCTAACCACGGGGACACCACCTATGACCACCTGCCCACTCTTCAGAAGAGAAAGCAGGACTGCTCTAATTCGGATTTGGTTTTTCCAGGTGGTGATACCTTTTGTCGAAACTAAAAATGCGACAGTGTCAAAACTGCACAAATTTAAAATAATTTAACTAAAAAAATAGGAAAACTAGTTAAAAAACTTGGAAAATTCTCTTTGGGGAAAGGTACCAAAGACCAGACATAATTCATCTGATCACTCACAGAGAGGTCTGCAAATGGAGAAATTCATAAATAAAAAAGCATGATTGACTCTTGAGCCCCTCTTCATAAACTTTAAGGCAGAATTGTCTTCTATGCATGTCCCCCACCAAAGGATTGATAAGAGAAAGTATACATTAGGGAATTCATAAATGCCTTCCTCTAAGTTGATGGTAAACCTGCCTGCCAGATTGAAAGTCTGGGAGTAAAGCAGCTGAAAGTAGGGAGGTTATAGCATAAAGCTCTGTTCCTTCTTGCTCCAACTTGTCTGTAACAGCTTGAGCTGGGAATGACGCTGGACTCAGACCTCCAAAGCACAGAGGCTTTATCTTTATATAAAAATAGCAACCAAAAGCAACTTCATTTTCTGCAGAACTATCTTCTTATCATCACCGTGTGTTTCCTGTTCTCTAGGTTAGAGAAGCCAGCCACTTTATTAATTAGACTAGATTGGCACATCTACCTTATGGGAAGCAAAATGATTTGCCCAAGTACTCCCAGGCCCCGCAGAAGGACCAAAAAGCAGGTATTTGTATCCGTTGCGGAGGATCCTAGATACGGATGATTGGAAACTCCCAGACGCAAGTAGTGTGAGATGGCCGCCGGTCCCTGGAAGGAAGACTTCTAGAAGGCATGAAAACAGCTTGAGTCAGAGAAGAGGCACAGGATGTTCTCGTCCTACCTCAGCACAGGCCAAGGGGACCAGGTAGAGATGTAATCAGTGCGGTTTTACAGAATTTGCTTCCCTAACACACCTCTAGAGTTTTAAAATGTTTCTTGAACAAGTCAGCCTTTGAAAGAACAGAGCAAGATGTGACAGCCCCAAGAGATTCTGATGCACAGATGGCTTCCAAGCACCTTGCACTATCCTGGATGAGTAGCACTCAGATATCCAGCCGCTGAGCATTGTGACCAGGAAAGGCCCCCGGAAGGAAGCCAGATACCATTTCCGGAGATAACTGACCAAAAAACGGAGAGAAGCCCATGCTGGAAGCTGCTGCTGGAGAGCCCTGTCGTGAGCGGGCGTCCTGAGACACCCAGTGGACAGGTGGGTACAGGGAGGGCTCTACCTGGGATACTGGACCGCTCAGAGCTCTCGCCGTCCCACTGTGCTCCAGGCTGCGGGAATAAGTGATTTGGCCGCTGTTCATCCGCTTACTGTCTTTGGGAGCGTAGAGATAGCTTACTGTTTGTGATGCTCCTTTCGTAAGAGAGAGAACAATTGTTCTTCAAACTCAGGAACAGGCTTCAGCCAATTAGGGATAGTCCCTGCATTGAATCCAACCTGGAGGGTTGGCTCAGGGGAAAAAAGCCATTACCAATAATTCCACCTGAAGATTCCTTTTAATGTAATTTTTAAATCTTTGTCTTCAAATGTTGACTCTTCAGATTGTCTCTATTAATTGGTAACACCAACTACTATATAAAATAGAATTACTCTGTCATCATTCCTCAAAGTCATGTTTGAATCACAGTGTCAATGTTACATAAGAGGTTTATTACAAAATCATCTGACTTCAAGTCTAATGAATAATTCCTTCAATTAATATTCACAATTGAAAAGAAAGGAAATATTAGTGTGGGAAAAATCAATAAGGAGATACCTAAATAACAACATCACTATATATGCTGGCTTGTTCTTTTTCTTCCTGCTAAATTCTATGCCCTCACAGACTTCACACAAAGGGAAGAAAGTGAATATTGAATCAGGGGAATTTTTAAATTATGTAAAATTTCTGCCTGTAATAGTCATGTGTGGGGAAAAGTATACTATTATAAAACTTTTTAAAAAACGGTTATTATGATTATTATTCTCAGACAACTTGTGCTATAGAAAAGTTAAATTTGTCAATCTTAGAAGCAAAGCCAGTTCCAACAGCAAGAAGATCTGCACTGTGATGAACAAAAAAGATAATACGCTAGGGCTGTAGCTGTTCTGGATACTTCCCTAGTGTTTGGGGTGGTGGGTTGGAAGAGATAAAGGGATAAGTGGGGGGATGGTTTACAAAAGGCCATGGAACCTGACCAACTCACAGTAAAGAGGGACAATCGGAAATGAACATTGGGTGCTGGAAGGACTGTGGCTTTCTTCTTGTCTGATAGCAGCACTGGGGACAAACACAGGGATGCTGCCAATCTAGAAAGGGGACTTCCATGAAGTTCAAAGAAACTACTCTGAGAGAGGCAAGAAGCTCAGTTCCAGGACAGACGAGTCGCAAGTGTCTAGGTTAGGAAGCTTAAGAAGTTCAAGAATCAACCAGAGACTTCGGTAGCTAAGGGCACCAGCTTAGTAGACCTGGAGAAATATCCCAGAAGTCCAATGGACTTGACAGGCCACTTCTATGGCTTCAATAGTGAACTTGCAGCAGTGACTGACTAATCCTTGCTCCAACTTAATCGATGCTCTTCTCCTTTATTTACATTCAAAAACTCCTGCTGCCTGTGGCGAGCCACAGCCCAACACCCAGGTTTATTTCTGAGAGCCCCATCCCAGGGTAGGAGAAGTTGTGGTTCAAAACGCTTCTGGGATCACAAATGTTGTAGTACTGTGGTTCGAAGAGGCCCTATGAAAGTCTGTATATACAGTTTTACAAATGCTTAAATGTTTATACAAATCAAGTACCAACAGAAGCTACACTATATGTCATCTCTTGAGAAATAGTCTAGGTTCTACCTCCACAGAAATTTAAATAAAATACTCATAGATGATTTTGTTTTATTTCATGAAGTTGCATTCTCACATATTTTTTCCCCCTACTCTTGTCCTCTAGCCAAATAGTAGCACTTAGAAGGGCACTTAAAAATAGAAAATTTTAAGATTCAGAAGTATTGACTGCTGTCTCACAAATCCCACCAATGCAAAGTAACTCAAATACTTGAGATTTAAGAAAGCTTTGAGTAACCTCTGGTTAACCTTCCTGACATACTGAAAAATATTTCTCTAATTCTCTCTCCAAACCATAGGGTGGACTCTCCCAACAACCTAAGACCCTTCTGCAGACAGTTTAGTTCCTTCCCCCTAACAAAATGGAGAGTGTATTGAAAGGTCCAGTTTAACTTCCATTAGTTTCTTTTATCTCCTCTAAGGTGAAACCTTTTATCATCAGCTCTGAGGTGATGTTTATTGGTCTTTTACTTTTCCCAATACTCACCTTCATGTCTTTCCATTTATCTTCAATAGAGAAACTCACAAGTTGCTTATACTGGAAGTAAAATCCTCATTGTTGAGCAAGTAATTTGCTGGGTGCAATAGAATTTGCTTAAAAAGAACACAGAGCTTTGAAGGGATTACTCAACAGAGTAACCTCTTACTCAGGAGTTAATAATAATAGGCAATAAATAGCAATAAATATTGTCTATAGTCTAATTATCTTTGAAATATCTGAAGTTCTTCATAAACTGTAATACAGTATAATTTTGTGGCATGTCCAGTATCTAGCACTGGAACACTGTTGACACTGAATGAGGTGTTTGGCTTGCATTTAGACTCCATGTTGAAATTAAAGCACAGAGAGCTGAAACGGCTCAAGGTCAAGGTTCTTACAATGTCGTTTCTCTATCTTGATCATAGAAAAAAATTAATTTACTGGTTACTTCTGCTTAGAGTTGTAGCTTTCTTTCCAGACTACAGCAATATCCAAGAGTAACTATGGCAAATCAAGAACTTCCCTTGGAAGGATAAATGAAATTCTAGGCTCAGTAGTTGTGCCAAAGCAATTCAAGCCCAATGCTCATTGACTCAACATTACTTCATTGACATTCTTACCAAATTTTTCCTGTGCTGAAGAATACTCAGAATAGTATACTTGCAATATTTAGGAGGTTTACCTAAAATCTCCATAATTCAGTTAAAAATAAATGTTTTGTTAGATATTTCAAGTGATCTATTTGTCATTAAAAAATGACAACTTAAAAATACCACTTTACAGTGAAAAGTAAAAGATTCTTAATCATCCTCAACAGGCTATAAATATCCTGTCTTTTCTTTCTCTAAATTATAATTTCCATTTGTTTAACATCTAATTTAGTTCTATAAATATCCAATACCATTTTGATATTTGCTCAGATGTGCCAAGTACTGACCTCTTTATCAAATTAGGCCTGTGATCAAATCAGGGAAAAAAGAATACAGCTAAATCCTGAATATTTTTGTTATTTCTCCAGCAAAACAAAGCAGTTAATCTTTAAATGTTCTAAACCTTTCTAGAACTCTGTGGCTTTTGGTAGACTTGGCAATCAAAACTCTTTAAACCATATGCCTTAAAAATATTCTCAATGCAGTTGCTTATAAAATCAAATAAACTCAAATAATATATTTCAGAATTTGAAATCATAACTTCATTACTTTTTTATGGAAAGTATATTGATGATAACTAGGTAAGAATGTTTGTATTAACAATTTATTTGCAGAAGACTACTTAGAAATTTTATCTCAGAAATATTTTTAAAAGTACAAAAAGCCTTTAAAATTTATAAATACAGGACAACCTCATTGTAAAACTTTTAGACAATATAAAAAGTTAGAAAGTAAAAGTCATCCTTCAGAAATAACCATTACTAATATTCTGTACATTTTATCCTTTCATAATTTTTCAATACACGAATAACACATACACACACACACACACATACAACTCCCACCTATCCTGAAACTGGAATCAGCTGATTCATACTGTTTTGTAACCTGCTTTTTTTCCACTTAGACATTTATCACACATCAATTATAATTTTCAATATTAGTTAGGTATTTTTGTTATATGGGCCATAAGTTATATTCAGATTTCTCTCTAATGGATATTGAGTTTGTTTCTCTTAGAAGTTTTCTTTTTCTGTTTTTAATTTTGTTAAAAAACCAAATTTGCCAATGAACAGTGACCTGGATGCTCAAAGGGGATTTGCATTTAAAATTAAGATATGTCTACACTATATTTCTAGAAAATTTATATTCCATTTAAATCAATAACATTTAAGAGATTCTATGAGTTCCCAGGTCTTTCCTGGATGTTTGCATGTGTAATTTCATTTAATTTATAACCCAAATCTATTATCCTTAGTTTTACAAACAATAACCGTGACACTGAAATTTTTCCTATAGAAGTAACATTTAGTTAGTAGCAACCCATAATTTCAAGGCACATTTCAGTTTTAAAGGTGTTTTTTCACTATTTCATATTATCTAACTAGTTTCCTAAAAAACTAGTATAAAATTATAACAATAGTGTTGTATTTATTGACTCCTCTGACTCCAGCCTGTGAGGTAGGTACCAGTTTTATTTGCTTCACTTTACAGATGATAACCCTGAAGTTGAGGGCTGTTAATTACCTTGTCCATGATCCAGCTGTTAATTACCTTGTCCATGATCCACAGGTGTGACAGCCTGTGGTTCCACACTGTCCTCTTTCTGCTCTACCATGCCACTATTGGGAGAACAGAGACTTGGGCTGGGTCCAGAAAATAACTGGAATAATCACATAAGGTTTATGTTCATTTAATCATGAAGTTTGTGTGGGAAAGTGAGTTTTCCAGAAAGACTACTTATATTGACTGAGTAAATCAGATAATTTTGTACCCCTCCTTCATTTTCTGCTCCACGCCGGAAGTGTGTGGCAAGCTAAGATAGAAATAAGACCTTTACAGAAATTTGTAACGGTGACCACTTTTATGATTTTTCTCACAATAGGCACATGAAATCTGGACTGCAATGCAGGGGGAAATCAACTCATCTCCAGATTTTTTCTGCATTGATGGTTTATGTTCCTCGGGATTCTACAAAGATTTTCAAGAGAATTCTTGTGAAGCAGGAAACTTACATTCTAAATTTTTATATAACTGTTCCTCATCATTATACTAAAAAATCTAAGAAAGATACACACTGAACTCTGATAATTATTTTCATCTCTTCTTATGAAGGGATATCATAACCTTTTCTGGTATGTCTAAAGGGATTATTCAGGTACAGATTGGATTGTCTTCTTGGATCTCACTTGATTCTCATTCCTCTCAGGCTGAGATATCCACTTTTTGTTTTAAGGCCCAACTCGTGGTCTCATATATGTCTTAATCTTCATTTTTTTCTGTTGTGTAACATGGCTGCTTTCTCTGCCTTGCTATGCTCAGTAAGTGCCATCTTTCTCTTGGTAACTGGATTCTTTCTGCTCCATGAGATGCTTCTGGGTCCAGGGAAAATGGGAGTGGGTGTTTTGAAATCTATTTACAAGAAAGACTTTCCCCTCTTTTGAGTCCAAACCTCAAACCAATATCCATGCAGGCAGTCCTATGATACTTTGTGAGTAACACAATTTAACATCTCCAGGCCATAAGAGCACAAGTATTATAATGTATCACTTCATAGCCATTATCTTTTACCGTTGACCTTTGAACGACACACAGGTTGGGGTGCCAAACCCCCATGCAGTGGAAAATCCATGTATAACTTTGGCTCTCCAAATCTTACCTACTAATAGCCTACAGTGGACCAGAAGCTCTACTGATAACATAAACAGTCAATTAACACATATTTTGTATGTTATATAGGTAATAGGTACGTACTCTTACAACAAAATAAGCTAGAGAAAAGACAATGTTAAGAAAATCACAAGGAAAAGAGAACACATTTACAATACTGTACTGTATTTATTAAAAAAAAAAATCCGTGTATCAGTGGACCCACGTAATTCAAACCCCTGTTGTTCAATGGTCAACTCCATTTCCAAGAAATGGAAATGAAATTAAAAACATTTTTTGCAGGGGCGCCTGGGTGGCTCAGTCGTTAAGCATCTGCCTTCCGCTCAGGTCATGGTCCCAGGGTCCTGGAATTGAGCCCCGCGTGGGGCTCCCTTCTCCGCAGGAAGCCTGCTTCTCCCTCTCCCACTCCCCCTGCTTGTGTTCCCTGTCTCGCTGTCTCTCTCTCTCTGCCAAAAAACTGAATAAAATCTTAAAAAAAAAAACATTTTTTGTAGTGTCTTACCTTGATTTGTTTTGATAAAATACTCAACATATTTTATGTGTGATTTTACCAGCAAGGCTGAGCCTCTCATGGCTCACTTACATTAATGTCCCCAGAAGCCAATGCCTGACCCATTCGTAGTGGTCAAGAAAAGCCTGTCGAACATAGAGTGAATGGATGAATTAAGAATGTTCCCTATGTGCTCCTAAATAGTCAATTTCATTAAAATGGTGGCTTCAAATCAAATTTCAGTTACCCTAGCCATTTTAGAATAGATGATCCTACATATTCTAGGAATTAGTTCTTATATTTCACAATATTCTACAGTAGATTTTAATGTAAAATTGTAAATTTGAAAACAGAAAAAAAGCCAAAATCATAAAAGAATTCAACAATATATAACTAAAAACAGGCATGGTTCCCTTCAGCAAGCTTTCCTATTCAGATCATTTCAGTAAATAAATATTTAACAAGCAATAAAACTGATCGTTATATTTACATGGCAGTCAATTTATGTTCTACAAAAGCTAAATTCCCCATCCCCAATAATACTTTATATTCCTTGACATTAGTCTACAACAAATGGCACAATTGTGTTTAAAAAAAAGAAAGAAAAACCCATAATAAAAACCATTCACTCTGCCAAATATGTCATTACATTTTTTTTTCTGTTCAGCTGCCAGATGTATTGCATTATATTATCAAATTGATAGATCTAGTGTTATTTCTACATTTACCATTTTACAACAACAAATAGAAATATAAGGAAGCTTTGGTAACAAACCTTGCTTAATATGTATGTGCAGTAGACAGTTTGTCTAAGAGAAAAATATAACTGATGACAGATTTCATTTCAGTCTGCTAGTGCTTATTAAGATGTCTACAAACAAAAAGCCATATCTGGGTACATCTCTTTCTGCAAACAAAGGAAAGTTTTAATTGCTTTAATCAGCATTTGCATTGTCTTTGTGGTGACATAGAAAAACAATTCAGGTCTAATCAGGAAATGTCTTCCAGAGGAAATTCTTCAGCTTAGACTTTAAGTGAAGCTAATAACATATTTTCTATAATTCTTGAATAAAGTTTAACAATGTAATACTGTGCTGACTTCTATTTAAATTATTCCTAAGCCAATAATAGAAAGACTGGTGCTGTTTTTTGGTATGTCCTTATTAGGAATATCATTTTCAGATATGAAGATGGTTCCTACAAAATCACAAAGCAGACTGATTAATCAACTCCAAGTTCGGCATTACATATTTTTTTTCATCAACAATGTCTTAAACATTAGGAGGTCTTTGCTTCCCAGGTATTCTTTTCAATTCAGTTACTCAAATGCATACTACATCCTTACTAGGTGAAAGACATTATTATAAATTAAAAACATATTAAGAGGAACAAAAGCATCTTCATTAAGTTTACTGCAATCCTCAGTAACTACCCCAGATCACATCTTAGTATCTCATATACATCAGCTGCATTCTGTCAATACTGCAATGACTCCATTCAGAAAATAAAGGCAATCATTAATGGGTAGATAATGCAAAATGCAGTATAGAACAGAAACAGGGCTTCAAAGTGGGGCAGAACAAGTTTCAAAGCTTTCCTCAGTCTATCTCATTTGAGTCGTGTAAGCTTGGGCAAGTCATTTCTCATCTCTCTGGGTCTCAGTTGACTCATCTGTAAAATGGAGATTCATTCAGTTTTCTTCAACAAAAATCACTGAGCCTCTCCTGTGGACCAGGCACTGTGTTGGCATTTGGGACACATATGCCCTGTCCTCAATTAGCTTCCATCTCCTGTGAATATGCATATTAGCCCAATAAACACAAGCCAACAGGGTGATCCGAGCATAGGGGTTACACAGGAGAGGTTCACCGTTCATTTGGGGCCTATGTCCTCAGAAGCTGTAATTTATAGCAAATGTGAAACCGAGTCAGTGATTCAAAACTGTTTTCTTGGAAGAAAGACCTGGAAGTGTGGTGTGCAAGAAATGTTCTGCATATGTTGAAATGGATTTAGCTTTACATTTCTTTTCAGCTTTCTTGGCGTCAATAAATTTAACACCAGAAGATGAAGTCCCAAGTCATGGCTATACTCTGCTACAAAAGATTGTGTGACTTTGGACAAATTACTTAATCTCTCTGTGCCTCAGTTTGCCCAGCTCTAAGATAAGGACTTACCTCATAGGCCTGATATCCAGATCAAATAAGGTAATATTTATAAAATTCTTAGAACAGCACCTGACATGTAAGTGTTCTTGTTGTTTGTGTTAACTGGTAGTCATGGGAGTCTGTCCCATGAGACAAAATGCTGAAAAACCAAGACAAAACAAAACTTTAAACGTCCATGCCTTATATTTTAACAAAGAAAATAAAAGATTACATAAAGGCATTCTATTCTTTCCTGGTGTTGAGAGAAGGGAGGGCTTTTTCTCGAGACTCCTCTTTCCACCTTTCTACCCTGGGTTGCAGAAGCCATGCTTCCCTGGGAACAGGAAAGCTGTGTGGGGAGACTCTGGTCATGATGGAAGGTGGCTGGGGTAAATGTGCCTAAGAGTCCAATCATCCTCCTGTGACTTCCTACCTAGAAACTCCACAGATACTAAACATCAAGATAATTTGGAAAAGACCTTTGCTTTCAAGGAGACTATACCCTAGTCGGGGGAGAAACACAAAGCAACAAAACAATGCACATTCCAACATAATAGCATTTATAAAATAATCTACATGGCGATCAGTTCTGTGAATATAAAAATCAAGCCTTATTTATCTTTAGGTCCCCCGGAGCCTGATAGTAATGCTCAATAAATATTTGCTGGATTGAATTGAATACATTAACAAGTACAAACAAATAGAGTCTGAGCAAGTCATTGCCAAAAGAATGCCATGTCAAAGAATGATCCTAGTGGAACTCTGGGGTCCCCATTGTAACCCTGGTAGACATGGGGAGCCCTCAGCTCCTGATTAACCAACCTACTAGGAAGCCACTAAAGGACCATGAAGCCGGATGGGTATATATCAGGTACCATTCGACAGTCTGGAGAGTCTACCTAATTTTTAATACATTTCATAATGAAATGTTTCTCCCTGCTAATGAGATGTCCATTGTTTTCAGTGAATGATTTCATAAGTAATTTGATTTATAATTAAAGCAATGCTAACTATTACCAATTTCATGCCTTAATTTATTCCTGCAGAATTAAACACGTCCCGAAATGTAAATATTAGTGTGTCAATCTTTGTGGCTTCTGGGGATGGGACAGAGTTGTTGCATGGAACAGGGAGTTTCTTATTCAGCAAAGGAAAGTAGAAATCTGGTGCCCATATATTCCTTATGGGCTCTAGGTTATACAGGAAAATTCTCTCTTTGGGATCCTGTTCCTTACTTGATCCCTTTTCTCTAAAAAGGATGAACATAACCATTTTTCAGTTTACCCTGTCTGCCTAAAGCAGAAGTTGACACTCCATTCTCCTATTCTAAGATTAAAAAGGTTTTAGTACACTGGGGATTTAGGTCCTTATGCAAATAAATCTGTTGGTCGAATTCAGGCAGATGCCTTCTTTAGTGTCTTGAGTTGTTCTGACTTTCTCAGAACCTTGTGACTCAAAATATGGTTTTGGACCAGCTGCATCAGCATCTCCTAGAAACTTAATGGAAATACAGAATCTCAGGCCCTGCCAAGCCTTCTGAATCAGAGTCTGCATTTTAACAGGCACCCAGGTGATATGTTTGAGAAGCACTGTCCTAGGACATACATTTGGAGGATCAGTTGGGTAAAATGCCCCTGCAAACACAGCTAGACTGAAGGTAGTTGGGTCACCTGTTGGTCGTGTGATATCAGATGACCACCCTGACCCAAGAGGCTCCAAAGAATCTTTGGGGGACTTAGTTACAAAAGAAGTTCATTTCACTGAAAGGATTTTCTAAATGGCTACTGCACTGATCTCTCTTTTGCTGATGAAAGAGAGGGAAAGATGAAGTCAATCATTGATTTGGAATGATTACAGAACATCATAAGCAAGCAAGAGATGACAGAGATGGTGAGGTGCTAACCAGTTCAGTGGGCCCCATTGGAGGGATCAAGGAGCTGGCATTTGTGTTAAGACAAAAGGACAAGCCTTTGCCTTCATAAATATTTGCCAGCCAGGAAGGCAGAGAAACCTGGAGGAGGCATGTGTTGGGAGGTATTGCTGAGTTCGCTTTACGATATTTTTGAGATACTCTGCTGTGTTATGGTCATTGGAATTCCATGTGCATTAAGCTGCTGAGAACTTTATATAAAAATATTTATACTTTTAGCTGCTCTTAATAAAATTTTATTCTTTCCTTGGAGGCTATTGTCTTTTGCACACCTTTTGCCTATTATCAGTCACAAACTATCAGTACTGAATTATTCTATCAAGTGAGAATCTAGGAACTTTACACCTGCCAGTTTAGGCCGATTTTCAATATCGTGTGAAAATGCCAAGGAATGACCTGTCAGTCTGTATTTGTGACAAGAGTCCTATTCATGTTGCTCAATGGTTTGTAGAAGTGTATCTTTGAAGAATTATTTTTCTATGGTCCAGTACATCTCAATATCCTAGGCAATAATTATCTTGAATGCTAGGGCCCAAATAAAAGCAGAGGAATGAAATAGAAGGGGTTTCTTTAGTTAGTAATTAGATAGGAATATGTTGGAAAAAAAAATTTCATCTCATTTTCGCCTGAGTCTATTCAAACCTCAATTGTAAACAAATGCCATTTTTGTACACATGAAAGTCTGAGCCATTTGTGACCCTATAATGTAACTGGACTTCAATATTGGGGTGCCTCCTCCTGTTAGGATAACCGATATCAAGTCCTCCTAAGAAGCCAATGAAGATATGTTGCGGGAGTAGACAAACTCCTTTCCCAAACTCCACGAAGTGCTCTTAAAATTAGAATGAAGCTTTTGGAGGTTTGTGGCAAATCGTTTGTAGTTTTCTTTGGATAACTTTTTTTTTTTCTTCTTATTTTGAACCCTGGTCAACAATAACAGAGCTAGGAGGTAATAACTAATCTGTTTGATTGACGACCTCTGCTGGCAGGCCGGAGGAAAAAAGAAAAGGCACAAAAACCCAGAAAAACTACTTTTATGATAGGCTTTTGGCAGACCTCAAGGTTGGGCCTTCATTTCTTGCCCAAGCATGCCAGAAGCATCAGGCTCCAGTTCCACGGAATAATAAAAGTAGCTACCGCTTTGTGAGCATTTGCTGTGTGCATCAGCTCGTGTGATCTGCGCAGAACACACCTGCATACCAGACACTGTCCTCAGCAGTCTTCGATGATTAGCTCATTCAGTCCTTATCATAAAACAATGCCCATTTTCCTGAGGAAGACTTGGGTAGAGAGAATTAAGAAACTGACCCAAGGCCACACAATCAGCACATGACAGAGCCAAGACACAGCTCCGGGCAGCCTAGCTCTGGAGTGAGCCCTCTGAGCTACCGAGCTGTGTGAAACACTGCATAATGCGAAGTGAAATCTTGCTTGCTTTCCATAGCATGTGCTGTATCTCATTTAAGTCTCCCAGCCACCAAACAAAATAGACTGTATTATTATCACCCCCATTTGATAGATGGGAAAACAGAGGTCCAGCTTGCCGGGGAACAGAGAGATGGTACAGAATTATAAACAGGAGGAATCTGATTTTAAACTCCATGTTTAAGCCATTTGCTCGATCTAGATCTCCAAATATAGGATGCGGCAATAAAGATGCTTTATCTTAAGACTAAACATCATATTGATGATCAAGATTGAAAAGAAATGGATGAGACAGATGATTAGGTTTGGGGAACGTTACCAAGGGGGAAGCCTGCTCCCTTTCCTAGAGGATCGAATTTCAACTGCACATTATTATGGTTCAACTCCTCCAGGTTGGGGGCATTGTTTTCTCCTGTGGCTCTATTGCCTCTTGCCCTTTCCTTCTTCCTGGTCAGCATCAGCAAGCTTCTCAAGTCTCCCACCAAGTGCCCTGGGATGCACTCTCTGTGCCTGGAGACTTTCTCTCTCCTCTGGCCACCTCCTCTGCTTCTGTCCTCCTTCCTGGGACCATTAGATTGAGACTCAGTTTAGAGGTCACTCCCACCGGGATCCCCACCTTGATCTCCAACTTCAGACTGTAGGAGGTCTCTCTTCCCCTTTCCTGGGCTCCCCCAATAATCTGCTATGCAATTCTCTCTTATGTGCGTCATCAGCTTACCCAAATAGAGCATGTCCTTCTTAAGGGCCGGGATTTTGTTTGGCTTCTATTTTGTATCTCTAGCACCTAACACTGTGCTTGGGAGATAGTGGGCTCCCAGTAAGTAATGACTACATGATGTACTAGCCTGAGCTTCAAAAACCTGATGGAGAGGTTCTCGGAGCCTCCACTGAGAATCACAAGCATCTCTGCGTGCTTTTCTACTTTTAGAAGACAGATCAGGAGCAGATCAGGCATTTAGAATGCAAATCATGAAAAATGTGTGTATGTAGTGGTAGGGGGAGAATGAGTCAAGGGCCCTTTGTGTGACCCTCATATTGAATGGAAATAGGAGAAAATAGGGTTGTATCCTGAAGTTTTTTATACCTTGACCCAAGTTATACAGAATCTCAGACACTATCAAAGGATTTTTTTTCTTTCGATGTTAATAACATGTTGACTTGGAATACTTTGAGATTTGCAGAACAATTGCAAAGATAGTCCAGAACTTTCATATATATCCTTCACCCGTTTTCCTCTACTGTTACCATTTTGCAGGACCATGGTGCAGTTGTCAAAACCAAGAAGCCAACACTGGTACATGACTACTAGCTGAACTCCATAGTTTGTTTGGATTTCAATAGTTCTAACCCAATCTCCTTTTTTTTCTGTTCCAGGATCTCATTTCCAGGATATCACCTCACATTTAGCCATCATGTCTCTTTAGCTTCCTCTTAACTGTGGCAATATTTCAGTCTTTTCTTACTTTTGACAATATTGAAGCTGTTTTGTAGCCTTCTAGTTTGATTCGAAGTTCAACACGATTCTAGCAAAAGAGTAATATTAGATTACAATCTTTCTTAAACTTTTCTGAAATATCATGAGTCCAGACAGATTTAGTCCCTGACCTGCTCCCAGGCTCCCTGATGGAATCTAATATTTGACCCACCCTGAGTGACCTTTTAACTAATCACCCCCTAAAATCACAGCATCATGAGGTCCTATGACTTAGGCATCAGTGAAAACATTTTGTCCACAGTACAAGAAAGGACAGAGGTCTGAGTAAAAGCAGATGTGTTGAAAATATCTATTGATATGAAGTATGTTTTTCAGTGATGGTTCTAACCCTACAAGTATTAAACTTTAAAAAATTGATTTAATAGGGTGAGTAATGAAGTGGAAAGCACTGGCTCTGGGATTAGAGAATCTCAGTACATTTTCCAACTTTGTCACTTAAAAACTGTGTGATTTCAATCCCAGCACTTAATCTCAATAATCTCATGTATATCCATCTGTCATTACAATTCTCAAATGGGATAATACATGTAAAAAATTTCTATGACCTCTATACCTTGATATACACATTATTTTTATTTGTCATAATTAGTGCCATCTCTAAAACACTTATAGATTAAGAAGCTTTCTTGTATGTTAGAAGTTTTTATTTCTAATTTCTCTTCTTGGTTATATCTGATTTTGGAATTGCTATAAAAGCTATTTTGGTTTCCACACAAAATATTGCCAGATATTTATTTGGCTTTCACTGCAACCTTACCACATAGGTAGCTGTATGACTCCAATTTTAACAGTGGAGAAACTGAGGCCCAGAGAGATGTATATGGCTTAACCAAGACTACACAGTAAGGAAGTAGAAAACAAAGGTATAAACTCAAGAAGCCTGACTGAAGCATACCAGCTCCTAACTATGAACATATAACATCCTTTTTCAAAAAAGATTTTATTTATTTGAGAGAGAAAGAGAGCACACAAGTTGGGGGAGGGGCAGACAGAGAGGGAGAGAACCTCAAGCCGACTCCAGGACAAGCATGGAGCCCAATGTGTGGCTCGATCTCACGACCCTGAGATCACGACCCAAGCCAAAATCAAGAGTCGGACGCTTAACTGACTGAGGCAGCCAGGTGCCACAAACCTATAATACCTTTTAAGAAGCTTCTCCAAAGATGTAACTAGTCATAGGAATTGCTGTGAGAAGATGCTCTTACATCAAGCTGGGAAAGCATAACTTAGAATCGATACCCCTTGGGCTTTATCCCTTTTTGATCACAAGCTGAGGACACTGGCCTGACTCCTGAGTTGTCTCTCATTAAATATAAAATTATTACTTTCCACTTTTCCAGATCCTTTTGTTTAATCTCTAGGCCCAGCATGGGACTGGAACTCGGGACCCTAAGATCAAGAGTCACATGCTCTTTCGACTCTGCCAGCAGGCACCTTCCATTCTTCTAGATCTTTGGTGGCCAATACATTCCCTCCATGCTCTTTCAAGTCTTCATGTATCTTTAGATTTAAAGGACTTCAAAACTATAGCAAATTGAAATAAGCATTAGATACAAATAAATTATTACTTATGTCAGGAAGGACGCAGTATTTTGACCATTTCTTTTTAAGATAGACCGTGAAGCCCATGAACCTGACTCAGAAATAACCCATTTTCCCTGAGATTCTGTGTGGCTGCCCCAGAGGCTTGGAATCTCTCTGAGGATGGCTGAAGTCTAAGAGATTGTGCAGCATGGAGCCAGCCCAGGATGTGCGGTGTGGGTGGAGTCGTCCACAGTCCTGCTTGTAGCTCGGACAGTCTCTCGAATGACACAAAATTCTCTCTCTCCACAAGAAGCAGCTGTCCTCTAATCGATGCAGTAAATTGAGAAATAAGCTTCTTTCCAAGATGGTTAGCAATTGCAACAATTAATACTAACATGTTCCTACTTTTGTATTCTTTTTTCTTCATGGTGTTTTCTCCACATTGCCTCTTTAATACAAATTCAAAGGGGTGGCATACTGAACTTTAGGTATGCTGTGACCTACACTGTACGCATTCAAGAAAGTCCGCAACCAGGGATTGCATTTTATAGTGTGATTTAGTAGCTTACTTAAGTAGGAAGAAATTCAATATGTAACTTATGATACCCACTTAAGGTGAAGCTAGAGTCCCCAAGATAGTTTTTCCACCACGTCGATTCTTCAGGAATGCCAATCACTTCAAACTCTCCCCAAATATTTCTGAGCATTCCCAGGGGGTGGGGGTCTCACATGAACTTCACTTCCTGATCCTGCTGTTTACCTACCGTCAGGCAGGCGTGGCTATTCTCCTCTGTGTTCCTTCCTGGTGGGTGACATCTCCCTTCTCGACAGGTGCCTTGAGAGAGCATCTGATGCGTCTGGGCCAAGATGGCTTTTCCCAAGTCTGCCAGCATTGAGTCCTCTCACTTTCAATGTCCCATAGAGATTTTAGTGAAGCCATTCTCTAAGTGCTAATTGCTCTGATGTTACAGACCTACTTCCCCAGGCATTATTAATGCTGTCACAGTGTTCCGATCAGACTGTATCCTCCCCCCCCCACTCAGTCCCACTTCCCCCTATTTATCCCTGAACCTCAGTGTTTTCCCAGTAAACTCATCAGTTATGTGGATTTGGGAAGGTACTACTTCACAATTTTCCAGATGTGCCAGATTCGCTTGAATCATAAGGTGAATACCATTTACACTCCAGTTTTCTGTACCACTATCTAAAGAGGCCAAGTTTCCATAACCTGGTAATGCAAGAGTCATAATGAAAATATATTTCCTTATTATGTAAGGGCTGTTTTTGAAATCCCAGTACATTTCTCGCAGCCAGATTAAACATTTTATTGCCTTTATTTTTCATCAAGTATGCAAATTCTTTTTAGCAGATTTCATTTTTGATTTAAAACCATTTTTCATGAAAAACTAAATCATTTACGGCCATATGGTCTCATGACAATGCATAGTTAAGAAAAACTCAGTGAATTTTATACAGGAATACTTCTTTGATGTCCTTTCAAGTGAAAGAAGTGCACTTTCTAGCCATAAGTGAGCTGCTTTAAGAAAGAACTCTTAAATGTTGATAAACATGTAATGTGGGTACTTGCCAAAGAGAAAAGATGTAGGTCAATACCATCTCCTTCCTTTTATAGAAAAAGAAGTTTGGGCTTGGTTCCTAGCAGGAAGGGTCAAAATGATGTACTCCCATATACTAATTTATATATGGAAACAAAAATAAAAAAGCCATGTTAGGGAAGATGCAAGATAAAGTAAGAACTGGCAGGACATGTGATCTGTTGGTATTTGGCACTGACATGTTTCACATGGTTTCTTTCCTGGATGCAAGGAGTTCAGGCAAAACTTCAGGAACTGCCAATAATAAAAATAGCTATCATTTCCTGAGAAACTACTATGTCCTGGGCACTTTAGTATGAGCTATATACTCCTTAACTCATTTTGGCCTTACATCAGCATTCAAAAAGCATGTTGATGTTCCTACTTACAGACAAGGAAAACAAAGTTCACGGAGGAAAAGTAGCTTTCCTAAGGGTTATAGCTGGTAAATTGGCAATGCTGGGATCTGAGCTCAGGTCTGCTTGACTTGAAAGCCCACACTCTTCCTGCAGTTCTATGATGACTTTCAGTGAATGAATGAATGAATGAATGGATGGATGGATGGATGGATGAATGAACCATCTGAGCTCTTGGGTACCCTTTATTCTGGCCACCTCCCACTTGGAATATTCAACCAATCAGAAAGCAAGTACCAAGCAATCAGGAAGTAACTTGGCATGGTCCTAAAGAACACAGGTAAAGGGAGTTGCCAAGGCTTGAGTTTGAATCCCGGGACCCCCATTCATTACCTGTGTGACCTTGACAAACTATTTAATCTGCCTGAGGATATATTTTCTTATCTGAAGTGAGGGTAATAACCTAATTCTCAAAAGACTTTTAAGGAATTAAATTATGTGATGCATATGTCACCTGATCCTATTCCTTTGAGATAATATTAACATACACTGCTCCTGGAGCCCACCTATATGACCAAAGTCAATATCCTCTCAGTTATTTCTGAGCACCCCATTCCTGACCCTGATCATGTTTTTGTGATGGAACCTTGTCATGACCTCTTTTTCCTTCTTTCCACAAGAGGACTCCTCTTCCAGACTGAGCCCCCCTCAGAGAGGAGCTTCCCTGATAACTCAAGCAGCACTGTGGTTTGTGACAGCATAAGGAAGCAAATAGCTTTCTTCCCAGTTTTGGGATATACTTTATTATGTGCGCCTCTGAAACGCACTTTTGTTTCCTGTCCAGAACACAGTTTCTTCCACAAATACAACTTCTGCATTTATTGTTTCTAAATCATCTCTCCTTTGGCCCACAGTACCAGCTAGTGGAGGACAGATGCCATGCATCCCGCAAGCATTGTTCACGTTCTCTTTTTTCATCTTCCTTCTCCCCACATCCATATCTTTGCTTCTAGCCAAAATGTAAAAGTCTCCTTGCAGACTTATTTTCATAAGGAGATGCCTAGAAGAGTCACTAGCTCATGCATTTTGCCAAAGTCTAGCCACTGATTCCCAATTTGGCTCAATTCAGCCTGATAAGGAAATTTTATAGCACAACGTCTATTATATGCTAACTGTTCAACAGGTTCCAATTGCCTTTTCTAATCCTGGCATTATGTTTGGACCTTCAGACATTTAAAGCAATGTAATCTGGATGCTCTAGCCTGTGACAGTCGAAGGTAGTGTTATGAATGTAGTATAAAGCAAGAAAATTATTACTTCAAATGCCTTGCTGTTAAGTATACAAACATCAGGCCTTGCCAATAGGACGAATGCCTACAAAAAGGCTAAATAAAAGTTAGATATGAACATTCCGCATTGATAGACAAAGAAAGTTTCCCCCTCTTTTCTTATTTAAGGAAGATACTCGTGGGGAAGTTTGGATTTCAGAGTCTGATTCATGACAGTGTTGGAGGCTGCATCCACTCCTGGAAAAGGAGCTAAGGACTAGGTGAAGCCTAAAAAAATTTTTTGAAGTGAAATATGATCATCCAAGAAATGAGAATAGACAGAAAAACTTGGGGAGGTAGAGAAGCGAGGCGAAGAAAGACCACCTCTGTTTTCAACTGATGGTGAAGATGACGTAGGAGCATTGTGTTCTGGCCTGGAGGGTACACAGAGGTGGTAGAAGAGGTACAAAGGGAGAAATTGTCATCAGGTAAAGGGTAGAAATCTTGCATCCTGAACTGAGAACAGCACTGCATCCTGAATCGAGAGTTAGGGTATTTGAGAAGCAGAGTATATAGAGAAATAATATAGAAAAATAACGCATCCTTCTCAAAATGCCACCCTGGTGTCACCATTCTTCCTTGACATCTAATGTCTCTCATTACTCCGTGAATCCTTAATATGGCCTATATGACTTGCATACTCTGGCACCTACCTAACCCTCCAGGCCAGAAGCACAGTTCTTTCATTTCCTGGAATGTGTTGTTTCCTTAAATCAGAGTCTTGTTCATGCTGCCAATGCCTGGCTTCTGATGCTGGCTGCACTGCTGACTTGCTGGGCAACTTCTTACAAGCTACTTCAAGTCTCTGAGCCGCAATATCTTCATCTTTCTTAGAGGGAATTATGTAGGAATATGTCTAAATTCCTCTCCAGATCAAATATTGTACGAATCTGTGAATATTCAGCAGAATGTTATTAGCATAATTCCAGGCTCATGGAAAAGGGAAAGTAATTGACATTTATTAAGAGGCCACTGTAGGGGCGCCTGGGTGGCTCAGATGGTTGGGCGTCTGCCTTCGGCTCAGGTCGTGATCCCGGGGTCCTGGGATCGAGTCCCGCATCGGGCTCCCTGCTTCTTGGGAGCCTGCTTCTCCCTCTGCTTCTCTCTCTCTCTCTCTGTCTCTCATGAATAAATAAATAAAATCTTTAAAAAAAAAAAAAAAAAAAAGAGGCCACTGTAATGCTTTGTTTTGACCTAGCAAGAAAAAGCCATGCTTCACTTACAGAATTTCTCCAGTTGCATGTATTGCAAAGAAGGAAAAAGTAATCATTACAGGGGGTAAAAGTGGATGATAAAAATGTTGCTTTTAAAATTTTGTTGACTAAATACATGTAAGTCAATAAAGAAACCATTTCCATTGTTCCTGCCAACCCTAGTCATTATTCTTGACTGTAGTTCTGACAAATTGACTCCCTTTCTTTAAATATTTCTATAACCCTATGTGTTTGCTCTGTGTGCCTTCTGAAGATCACTCTAACTTCCTCAAACTCTTTGGTCCACCTCTTTGGCTAAGATTAGGATATCATAATTATTTTCAACTGATTTTCAAATACCTGTCTTATATCTATTCTTCATTTTATTTTCCAGTCTAGAGATTTTCCCACTTCCTCAATAATATCAGTTCTCAAGAAGGAGTTAGCCACTTTGGCTTGTGAATGAGAGGAGGGATGGAATCTGGGAAAGGAGGAAGGGACAAGAGAGTATGGAGTTGGCCCCAGGAAAAGCCATCTCCAGAAAGGGGCCAGTCATCACAGCCTGAGGTCTATAGAGGTCATGGAAACATAGTAGAAGAGCTCACTAATCTGACAGGGTTGGACAAGGGTCCAATTCAAAGGCGTAGGCAGTGCTGAAGGTCAGCAGCAGAAGGAGCAGTAGAAAAACCACAGTCTTCCACTCAAATCCACTCAAATCAGGGAAAGAGACACCGGAAATCAACTGGATGGAGATGTAGGAACATACCTAAATGGGGCAAAAACGGGGCCTGAGACTGGCACAGAAGATAGGGATTCTTTCTTTAAGACAAACCAAAATTTCAAGTTCTTCCTCTTCAGTATTTCCTGTCTTCATAGAGATTTTGTACCAGTCTTTCCTTTCCAACTCTGATATACGTGAGAAAATGCATATTGTACCACATGTAAACTAAGGGCATACCTGTGGGCAGAAAATAAAGCCAGTATTATTTAATTCCTTTATTTTGCCAGACAAATATTTCCTTAAAAATGGGTAGCACACATTAATATAAATGGAATTATTTAGTCCAGCCGTAGTGTAGAAATGATAATAGTTTTATTAATATTATTCATTTAAAATTCAGCATTAATTCTGAATTTTGTAGTAAGTGCAAACTGAGTGACCCTAACAACAATACAGGGTCCTTCAATTACATATGCAAACAGGAATTCATGTATAAAGCTAGTGTGGAAATAAGACTCCCAGTTCAGTGATAAAAATAATAAAGTCTGTCTACCTTCTTATAGTATTTACTCTAGGACAACCTTTTCTTGATTTGATAATCCTGTTTTACTCAGTGTTCAGAGGAAGAAATAACAATAAATCAGAACACACACTATTCCTATCTAAAAAAAAAAAAAAAGATTTTAGCTAGGTTCATGAGGTTTTAAATACTAAGTTCTTGATACCCAAGGGAGGATGTTAGTTTGCTACAAAAGGATGAATTTTGCAAGTGATTCATGTTGGCAAACCAATTAGAAAGAAGTCTACTCAAAATCACTTCTACCTGTTGTTCTTTTTGTGATGGAGGTGTCCAGAATTTATCTACGCTTTAGGGCACCGAAATCTGGGGATATTAGTTCTTCGGGTTATCTATGTCAGAGGAGTTAAAGCTGTTCTTCGAGAAAAATTATGGCCTTTCTCAGATATAAACCCCTGCACCACCCCCAGTGACTTTCCCAATGCCAAAACAAGGATACTTGTGAAACTCCTCCGTTGTCTAAGCTTTATCTAATTTGCTACTTGAACAGTTGTTAAGTAAGAGCTGTGTACCTCTGTTTAATCAATAGCTCACAAGATGGGCACTTGAGGCCTTTATGAGCAACTTCAGCTCTGATTTAACTGTGATAAACTACTTGCCAAAAGCACAGTGGAGATGTTGATTTTTGAGAGGAAAAGAGAGTTTATAAAGTAAGAAGGGAGGATGGCGGCTTTTGAGAATCACCGCGAGTAAAGCATTTGAGAATCACTGTGAGTGCTTTTGCAAATATTACCCTGGCAGCTAAAAATTGGATACTCGGGGAAACTCTATCCCTCCTAACCTTGCCCTTTCTCATTCTCTTGCCTCTCCCAGCCCACATCAGTCCTAACTGCCCGAGTTGAGAATTTCATCTTTAGACATACTATTACTGATACCAGAAAATCCTATTCCTCAAGTTTGTTGGGGCCATTAGGAGCCCAAAACATTGAAAATACTGTGGTCTCCACTGATACTAGTTCAAAATGAAGATAATTTTGGTAGTCTAAATAAAAATAAAACTGCTCAAAGTGAAAGAATTCACACGTATACAGAAATTAAAACAGTTTTCCAGATTTTTCTTCTTTATTCCCTCCCTTTTTCTCCTATGTTTTGCCTGTTGGGTTATCCGGCACTGGTTGGGGCAGAAATATTTGAGGACCATTGATCTAAGGGATGCTAACTTTCTATTCCTTCAAAGTTCTCCAAATGCTATTACTGACCGAGGTGAGGGCATCTGAAAGTAATATACCTGGACTATATTATCTTATTTTCTGGAAAAATGCCTTCACTGAATTATGATTTAATTTTATGCCCTCAGCTTTTATAAAAGGTCATTTTTGAAGAATAGTCATTCATCCATTTGGAGAGCCATTCTGTATCTTTTGCAAAAGCTAGTGGAAGACTTTGAACACCATGTAGCCTAAAGTGTCTTATATAAGCATTCATATGACATATTCTTCCTATCATTCAGAAGCGGAACAATATTTTCTCTTTCAAGTTTGTACTCTGCTTATGGGAGGAGCATTTAAAAACTATTTAATCTAATACATTTTGCTTTTTGTTTGTTTAAAAGTGCAAAATTCATTTGAGTTTTTTATTGTGTAATTAGCTCACCTTCCCAAAGGAAAAATGTTTCTCTCAGCTCAGGATAAAATATCATTCTCCGTCTCCTAAACAATGGTTTGCTTTTCATCTAACGGACACTGAATCTTAACCCATCGTTCCCCTCTTCACATTACATTCAAGAAAGAATGAAGCCAAATTTGTGCCCTCACCTGCAATAATCGTATGAGGCTTAATGAGGTGCATTTTGTTTAGCAGTCTCTGCTAGATTCATCTCATTCCCCACCCTCCCTCTGCTGTTGCCAGGTATCCCCTACTTAGGTCTACTGTAGTGTATCTAACCACATTGTTAATGTCTTTGTAACATTTTTAAACCTCCCCCACTTCATATTGCTTAAGGGAAAACAAATGAATGAATAGGTAAATAATTTTAAACAGCCACCTCAGATTTTTGTTATGTTCATTCTTCCTATAATTATTCCTGAAATATCCACTTTCATTTTCCCATTATAAAATCATATGATTCCTTCCTGAAAGTAGGCACAGGTATGATGATATTTTAAAATATAATGATAAAATAATAATAGCAATAATAGTGGGATGAAGAGTTATAAAGGAGGGAGAGAGGCAAAGACTTTGGTTTTGTAAGTAGGTGGGGAGAATGATGAGAGCATGTGGCTCAAGCTGGAGAGAAATTGTGAAAAAATCCAGAGAACACACAAAGCATGACTAATTTTTATTGATGAGACTTTCTCCAGTTCTCCCTTCCTCCTGATTTTCTCTGTTTTAGTTTTTTTTTCCCTAAGATACAATTTCTTTGTTGAAATCTCTGTATTTGCTCCTCCATTTCTTCTTTCTTTAACACCCTTCTAAGTACTAAAAATACTCTCAACTATGGACACACTCAGGTCTAAATCAATTGAGAAAATGTAGGTAACGCAATGAAACTCCACAGTAGCCACATAGCTAAACTTCAATTCCCCTTTGAAGTATGTGTCTTGGTACAACGTTGACCATAGAAGACCTCCCCAAGCCAAACTCATTTTACTGTTAAGAAACTATTCTCATAATCACATGTGGAGAAGTGCATGTGGGCATAAAGCTCACAGCACCTGGACATAAAAAGGATATACTTTAGTATGGGCCCATGCAAATTAATAAGATGAATAATCATAATAATTAACAAGAACCTACGAAGATGTTGTGGGGGAGGGAAAAATATAACTGTGAGGATTTGTGAGGATAATCAATGAGGTGATTTGGTAGGGCTAAATATTGCATAGGTTGTATGTGTCACTAATTTATGTCTTCCTTCAGAAATACCATAGTAGTTTTTCCTTTGGCATGGTGGATATTACTATCTGTATCAGTGTTTCCTGACACGGAGTGAGGAGGAGAGAAGGAGCAATAATTCTGCTCCTCGGGGGACATTTGATAATGTCTGGAGACTTCATTGGTTTTCACAGCTTGGGGAAGGGGTCCTTGTGGGGCATCTAGTGGGTAGAGGCCAGGGAGGCTACTAAGCATCCTATAATGCACAGGACAGCCCCCACAACAAGGAATTATCAGGTCCAAAATGTCAATAGTGCTGAGGTCAAGAAAACTGCTATGCATTCACCCTGTGCTGTTCTGCTTCTGCACTCAGTCATTTAACATTTTATTGTGCATCACATTCTGTCCACAGTACCTGGCTCATTGGAGGTCACAGCGCTGTAGAAAACACAGTCTGCCTCCTCTTAGTGTTCACAGTGTAACCCAATGTATAATACACAAACAGAAGTGATCAGCACAAGTAGGGTGATTTTTTTTAAAAAGTGCTATGTGAATACACACAAAGAAGGAGAGATCATTCATTCCTCACTTGGCAGAGGTAAGGGAAATCTTCAGGCACAAGTGGGCATTTGAGTAAGATTTTGAAGGTTGAGGAGACATGGCCATAACACATAAGTATATGACTACACAGTAAAATATTTCCTCTCAAAAACACAAACAACATTTAAAATACCAAGGTACTTTCATTTACATTACAATGAGAAATGGACACATGAACAAAATTTGTCTTCCTGTTATCAATTTCTGTTCTTTAGGAGAAAATATACATGGAGATGTCCTACATTATCCATTATGCTGCCTTGGAATTCTCTCCTATCCATTGGCCCAAGGGCCCTTTGGATGATCTTGAACTACATATAGGAGTATTTGAAATCCACCTGACCAAAATGTGATTTTTGCACTTCTGTGTTAAATCAGATCATCCAGGGAATGCATCCCTACTTTTCAATCAGCTGCAGCAGTTCCATTGAGAGAACAAAGTACATACACAAGTGGCCTGGTTTATGCACAAATTTCTTGTACATTTGATCTTTATGAGAATACCAAGAGTATATTTTAATTTTTTTGGAGGGAAGTGAATAACCTACATGTTTCCTTGCATCGGCATTATGTTTAAGGAGACATGATTAAGAAATTCTAGGATCCTCCCTAGACCAAAATAGCATGTGTGTACTTTGGAAACTGTAAGATTCAAAAGGAATAATAAGTCTAGAGGTCAATCACACGGAGACTCATCCAAGAGAGCGCCCCCAAATTAAAGAGCTGTGGGAAAGTGAATTCAAAAGAGTCTTCTTTTGCTGGAGAGCTTTTAATCATTCTAGAATATAAGCTGTTTTTCTGAAAGTATATATTTGAATGATCTCAGAAGCTATTGAAAACATAATAAAGCATATTCTCCCATTGACGCCGAAGTACTCAAGATCTCCTTCTCTAATCATAGCATTTATGTATTTTATAAGTATTGACAGGCGTTATGAGCTATAACTCAAATATACATTTGTAAAAAAGAAAAGGTTAAACTGTACATATTTAATAACGTCTTATGAGATTGCATGCGTTTCTTGTTTTATGAACCGCATTGTTCAATATCTTACAAGCTGCACTTTAATCCCAATAAAAAAAAATTTTTAAGTGGAAGTGACATTAGGACTGGAAGGGGCACAGCAGACCTGGCTCCTCCATGCTGGTGCGTCAGCTCTTTGCAACCTGCCGATACAGATCTGCATTCGAGTGTCACAACTGGGGTCACAACCAATGCTTGGTCTGCTACCTCCGAAAAGTAATAACTCTTCCCACTGCCCAGCTAGAGAAATATCCGATTAAAGCAGGGTCTAAATGAATCTGCAGAGGGTTGGTCCACACCGAGAGGGGGAAGTGTTAGTGCTCCAGGTTTCCAGCAAGGCTTCGGGAAGCCCCGGAGAATGAATGTAGGCCACACGGAAAGGAAGCGGGGACGGGCAGAGTGATGGAGTTTCAAACTGTCTAACTTTTCAGTTGTGTGTTTTTTTATGTTAAATATGGTTCAGAAGATTAAAGTCTTCATTTTAGGCAAAGAAAGGAAATAATGTTTCCTGTCCCATTTGCCAAGCTAAGTGAACAACTGTTCCTGCACAATTAGAATTGTTAATTGATTTGAAAACATAGGGCTTTGAAGGTGGAAAACCGCTGACATTATTTCAATGGGGAAATACACTCCTGAGAGGGAGCACTGCAGTACAATTTCCCTCCTTGTTTTGTTGAATATACATCTATAAAAACACTGTGAATCATGCAGTAAAAACTGCTGTGCTGATATCATAAATCTCTGATAATAAAAATTTCATTGTTGAAACAATAAAATAGACTTTTATTATAACACAGAGTATCCACCTAAACATTGTCCTTTTAGCTTCTTCGAGTTAAATGTATGCACAGTTTTACAGTCTATAAACAGATCTGGAATAAAAGTTAATAAATGTCAAAATTTGCATTTCAAAAAATTCTTGCTGCATTTTAGGGAAGATCAATCTATGAACCTTTCAACATTATGTCAAATGAAATGCTAATTGTACCTTTAGGAATTTCAGAGACAGTGACAAGAAACTAAATGCTCTGTTCCTTTGCATCAGCAAGTCGAGGATAATTGTATATCTACTCTTGTGAACTTCTAAGAAAAAAAAGGAAAAAAAAACTAAGAAAAAAGGGTTTTCTATTCTTTAACTCAGGAGGGTAAACTCTTTCAGCCACCCTCCATCAATCTACCTTCAAATAAAGTGTGTTAACATGTTGACAGTGGACAAATCACACAGTGCTGCATTTATTCATTTTATAATAGGTTTGTCAAATGAGCTTCAGTTAAAGAGATTTAGGAGTAAGAAAAATTTTCAGCCAGAAATAACCGACTTATTCCATTCAAAGTGATGTAAGGTTTAAAGGGGGTACTTCTTAAAAGCCTAATCTTTATTAAAACGCACAATTTTTGAAGGCTAAGTCACAAAAATAAATATCGGGAGCCCAAAAAGTGCTTTTATTTTCCCTACCCTTAAGATAAAGAACTAATACATCCCTTCCCTATTCTGTAATAAATCGTAGCACTGAATCTCTAAGAGATACAAATTATCCTCTATACTGTCTTCCGAGTGTGAGTATAGATTGAGCCAATGAGCAATGTTATCTAGAAAATAGCACTTAGTGTAAGGTTGGTGCCATTTTTTTGAACATTATCCTATTCGTGGCACTGCCTTCATTTTAGAGGCAGGCTGCTGAAATATTTGGTGCACGGGCAGAGCAGTGAAAAACGACAGTCCGCGCCACTGGAAAGCCGCTCAGGTTGTTAACCTGCAGCGTCTGGTCACCTATCGCCACTTTAAAAGTAAAATAGGCATTTTCACCTTCTTCAAATACCATTATAGATAGTGTCGAGTCAAAAGCAAACATTGCTCGCCTCCATGTTTCTGGATCTCTACATTGTCTATTGATATGTATTAGGAATATGAAGCAGAAGCACTTCGAACATTTAAAAGACTTCATTTACAAAGTACGTTACACGGGGCCATTGCCAAGCTCCTGTAGTGGACAGCCGATTTGTAATCCTGCTGCTCGTAGGGAAGAAAAACACCTGAGCATTCTCACACCACAATCACGTTGTGATTTAATACATTCTGGGTTTTAAAAAATTCGGACGGAAATAATACATACTTCTTGCCCTACTAGATGACACCACTTTATCTTATGCAAACTCTAAGTTGCATTTTATATTATGTTTTATAATATAAAACATTATATTTTCTGTCTCAATTTACTCCACCGATTTTTCGCTTAATTCATGAATATATTGTATCTCTAATCCTGTTAATCCTGAATAAAAGTGGCAATTCTCTGCAAGCCAACAAAACTAAAAATATATTTAATGAAAATCTGTAAAGGCATTAGCAGAGACATTAATAAACATTATCACAATACAGCAGCTTCAACTTACTTCAGACGTCGATAATTTCTGTGTGGTGCACAACCCTCTGTGAGGACCCATTATGAGCATCCTTTCGCACACGTGACTTGCATGACTGGATCTGGTTTCTATCTAATTCCTGGCTATGAAACAGCACACCTTTAGCAATAGTGAAACAACAGGGGATAAAGGAGTAAACATCTGTTTCAAAAGAAAAAGTTTAATATAGAAAAGTGGTTCTCAGGCATATATATATACGTGTGTATATATATATATATATATATATATATATATATATATAACCAAAAGTTGGTCCAGTTATAAGAAAACAGTAACGTAATATTTTATGGGCCATGATGTTTCACAGAAATTTCCCAACCCTCTCTAATACGTACAATTCCCAAAATAAATGCAGAACTAGCAGCTATTCTGAGAGAACCCTTCGAGCAAAATTCTCTAGACAAGCTTTGTTATTAATCATCCTAATTTTGCTCATGTTGTGTTACATTGGGGAAAAATAGTTGTACAAGGGACAAGTACACTCCTAAACAAAACGCTCATCTTTTTCTTAAGAGTCAAAACGGAAGGCTAATAAAGACCATTTAAAATAAAAGGGCCCATTACTCCTCAGTTTTATATGAGCTTACATGCTTTCATTGTGCAGAGTGTGTTATTAATTTCACATGCCAGATTCATAGGTTTCTGCAATATCAGGTTTGATGTATTCATTATCGGCACTCAGTACATTAATTCACGCTGAAGTCCGGTAAATCAAAATTATACCATCTGGCTTCCTGTTCTTAATGATGAATTTGATGTAGGGGTGATTAAGATTGTTAGGCTTTTGAATTTTAATGTAAAAATTAGGGGATTAAAAAGGCATTTAGAAATGACCAATAGTTAGAATAAACTTACTGACAGGATCTAATTTGTGTACTTGCTAGTAAAGCTCCATTTTAATTAGCAGCCACAGTCTTTCAGCACAAGCTCAAAGAGACAGAAGTTTAGTGATTAAGAAGATGAAGCTGTTAAATTGATAAATTGACCTTGAAATACTTGTAACTGTGGGGGACGGCCCAGTAACTCAAATTGTTAGCGTGTTGTATTGCCATGTAGGGAACTGAGTCCGAGAGTGACCCCAGACACGAAATTTTGCTGTTTCTTTCTTCTTCTTTCTTCTTTTAGGGGGGTTGATTCGGTGTCTCCTTCTTGGGCCTGGGGGCCCAAGGAGCAGAGAAAAACAGACACAAAAGCCTGCAGCTCTGTGGTTTTGCCCAGGAATAGCAGGAAGGTGAAGATTCCCTGACTGTTTCAGAACTCCTTGACAGGTGGCGTTTGAATACAATGTCTAAACTTGAAAGCATGGTATGTATAGGTCTTCTTGGTTTCCTGAAACAATGATGCCGTGCCCATACAGTGAGATCCTCAAGCAGTGAATGCACTCAGGAAATCTGGAGCAAGCCACCGATACACTCCCTTCGGCACCGTATTTAAGGGAAACAAACAAACAAACAAACATGGAAATGGAGCAATTCTAAATATCTGCAACCCAGAGCATGTATATAACACACAGTCATCGCACTCAAACTTGACATGAGACTTCTTTTAATTGAAAGACCAATCTGACATGGCTGTTCCTTTGACAGTTAAAATTACCTCTGATTTGAACAAAAGCATTTGAAATGTTACACCGAACTCATTACACCTTTTCTGCATAAAGAAGTTTAATAGTTAAAACAAGTTAAGAAAGAATAGACTCTTAATGTAAAATATTATTAGAATAATATAAAGAAACATCCTCATTTTTTTCTAAGACAGAAAGCTAAAAGTGCAAGAAGCCATACAGTGGAAAAGTACGGTTGAAAATAAAATTATTTCCTGAGAAGAAAAAAAAATGTACTACCTTGTGTGGTCTCATAAAATGTGATGCTTTAGTTCCTATGAAATTAATAAATGTAGTCACTAATGCACTAAAATAAAATACAGTCAGAATGACTTACATCAGAAAACAAGTACATCTGTATATATCAACAATTTGAAGGATTCCGATTCCTGGCAAGTCAAGGAATATTTTAAATCTTATATTTTAGAGGAAATCGAATCTTGACTAACCACTGCAATTTATGTCATTTTAAATAAGATATATTTGAATAAGTATATTTTTCATGCCCTAAAAAGACTGATGTCTTCTTTTATAAGCTCATCCTGTGACACACTTGAGTAGGTAGGTATATTGATTTTTTTTTCTTTTTCTGATGGCAATGAAGTGTAAATGGAAAATATCAGACTTGGCAATCACTTAAACCATGTGAAAATTTCAGAGTGAAGGCTATTAGAGTCACTTTGTGATCTCCCCAGATGACCAGAGTGGGGGGAGGAAAAAAAAACATTTCTACATTTCTTCAGATCCTTTGTGTGACAGCTAAGGAGAATAACATTCTTTCTAATACGCCAGTTTTCGTCTCTAGTTGAGAATAACCTCAGTGCTTTCTTATGTCACTGGCTGAGAGAAGATGAAAGACCCAGCCTTGTGTAAATGGCTTTGTCTAACCATCAGTCTTTAGCTCTGCACGGCAGCTGTACTATTGACATTAGCTTGTGCACTGGGTGAAATTGAAGTGAGTTAAATGTGACCTTGGCTTAGTTGTTGAAGTAGAAATGAACTCTACTGGGAGTGAAAAAAAATAAGACCAGTTTCTCTAACTTCATTTTTTCTTTAATGAGTTTAACAGCACTCTTAGGATTTGATACATTTTATAAAAACGCTTTTATTTCCTTTTCTATTATACACTGTGTAATCAGCATTTAGTAAGGTTAGCTTGCCCTTTTGTTATGAAATTCTGGTTTCAGGTATTTATATGCCACATTCTTAAAAAAAGGCACTTTTATTTTCCCTCCCCTTCCCCCTCCCCCCATGCTTATTGATCACAACCCTTAGAGATGGACAGAAGGTTTTCATGCATACATGTTCATTGACTTGAATATTGAATACCAGGCCACTGAAAGAGTGTAAATGCCCAGTGTTCATGATGACATTGCATTGCCCACTGGGTTACATGTGCATCCAGCAGACCCCCTGCTGGTAAATCAGGAAGAGTGAACACGTGAGACTGCAGGTAGACAGAATATGCTAGAACATGTGTAAGGCTGCAGTTCCTTTGTTTTCAGATGCAAAATAAGATAGTGTTGGTATCAAAAGAACATAGAGTTGGTGATTTTTTTTAATTGGAGATGATTCAGAAGGTCCTTGAAGTTTCATTTCTATTTTGAACATTCCTAACTTATATTAACACATACATGTTAATTACATGTTTTTATGTATATATGTGTGCCTATGTGTGTACATATGTGTGTATAGGTGAGTGTGATGTATGTACACATATATTATTTTAGCTTATAATAATGGTACATGAGCAACAAATCAGACACTTCAAGTTCAGTTTCTATCATCAAATTCATCACGAAGAAGCTCATGATGGGAATATTTTAATTAGTCTGTCTAATCCAACTTGAGCAAACACAACCCGAACTCTTTATACTTTGCAGTTTATATTTCACCAAAAATGATTTTCTGCTACTGCGCTATAGCAGTATCACCATTGGGTGTTAACGGAACCTGCACTTTTGGCTTCTTTATTTAATCATCTTTATACCAGTTTGATGCTTTAGTTTTCTTTCCCTTGATTGTTTTGGGGGGAATAATTGCTCCTCCAAAATATCCACATTCTAATCCTCAGAATATAGTACCATATATAGCAAAAGGACTTTGCAGATGTAGTCAAGATAAGGATCTTGAAATTATCCCGGATTATCTGTGGGGGCCCCATGTGATCATAAAGTTACTTATCAGAGAGACAGACAGGAGGTCTGGGTCAGACACTGGGATGTGACAACAGAAGCGGAGGTCAGAGTGAAGCAACGCCCTGAGCCAAGGAGTGCGTGCAGGTTCTAGAACCTGAAAAAGATCAAGAGCGGCATGGATTCTCACCTCGGGTTTCCAGGTTTCCACCCTGTCAAAAAATTTTTAGACTCCTGACCTCCAGAATCAGTAAGAGAATACATCTGTGCTGTTTTAAACCATTAAGTTCGTGGTAATTTGTTACAATACCACTAGGAAATGAATACATTGATGCATGCACATTTCAGTTTCTGTATACCATAATACACGCTACAGCATCGTAATCAATTATTTAAGTAATTTCTTTATCACTTCCTGTTTTCTCATCTTTTAACTTTTGTGCCCAAGTAAGTAAGTATAAAATTGGTGCTTATCATGTTCAGGAAGGGTTCAGAAATATTACGGATTTCAGAAAAGGAATCACAGCAGTCTTTAGAAATAGATGACACATTGGGAAGCTTGCAGGCAACTCTGCATGGATTTAACCATGAAAAGAAGATGTTGTGACCACCTGCAGAAGTCAACGTGGTACAGAGAAGTGGGAAAGTCTTCCCTTGGATTAAGTGTTGTGGGAAGATGCCACAACGGATAGCGGGCCAGATGCTGGTACTTCCAGAGTGCAGGGTCTGAAATGGGTGAAGCCTTTTAGGCAAAACAGAAGGGGTGTGGAGCCAGGATATTTGTGACGGACCCCAGCCTAAAGGCTGCTGCCTCACGCAAGGGTCACCCTGGGCCAAACGAGAAGTGTAAGCATGGATTTCAAGGCTAGAACTGGAGAGAACTCCTATGCTTATGCAGTTATTTGCCTAGAGAGTATATTATGAACTTGGAGCTAAAACCGACAGATCTGGAGTTCGGGCTCTTTCCCTTTGGGCTTTGCCTATCTTTGGCATGTCTATTGTCCACCACGCAGGCTAAATTGGCTGTGCTCTTCTTCACTGTCCCTGCTGAGGAGTGCAGGCTCAACGAGGTGCCTTGGCAGGAAGGGCTGAGCAAGAACTTTGTGTTTTTTAAAGCTGACGCACCACACCGGAACTCCAACACTGCCCGTGTGTGCTTGAATACGTAGTCACCTAACCTCTCTGGACCTCACTTTTCTCTCCCACAAATGAGGTTAATCACACCTGCTTCCTAAGATTCTTATGGGGGTTAAAAGAGACAAGGTAAGAAAAGTATCTAACAGTACCTGGCATGTAGGAGATGCTCAGCAAGTCTGAGTTTTTCTCATGTCTTCTAGGTCTCAGTTAAAGGGGAAGGGCGACGAGCAGTCGGAATTATCCGTGTGGCCTGAGGTTGGCTGTTCGTCCGCAAATGCCTTATCTTGAATTTCTCCTCAGCTTTCCACAGTCTTTAGTCATCCCTCTTCCTCACCATCATCTCTATTTATCTAGCAGTCTGGAGACCACTAAACATATTTTATATTGCCCAGTTCTTTTCTGGAATCACTAGAACAGCACCACATTTACAACATTCTTGATTACTCTCCTCCAGTCCCATTTATGGAAGGGAGAAAAGAAATTGTGTTTATTTGATGTTTGCTTCATGCTGGATACAGGGCCATGTATTTTCACACATGCTAGAATATCGTATGCGTATGCTATATTTTTAAGTAAAAAAGATATCATATGTGTATTTATGTGGCATTTAAACTGGTAGATAAATAAGTTATACTACTGTGTGACCAGGCCACATACTGTTTTTGATATTTTCATAGAATCTTATTAGTTACTTTCCAGATAGAAAAGTAAAATAAATAAATAAATAAATATATATATATATAACTATATAAATAAATAAAATACAAAATCATGAAATCCTTTCTGAAAATTAATTAGAATAAGTTGATTGTAAAATGGCTTTAGGAAAGGGAATATATTACTAGAGTGCCAAGATATCAAAGACATGAATTTAAAATGAAACCACATATAACTCGTGTAGTCATTTCAACATTCGGCTGACATAATTTGGATACTCATTTATCATGCAGATGATAGGAATGAAAAATTTTCAGCTGCTGTGTGTGTGTGTGTATTTGTGCAAAGGATCACTAAAATGATTTTTAAAGGTTTTATTTATTTATACTAAAATGATTTTTTAACCGTCCAGGGTGAACCCCACTCCTAGAGAGCATATATATGGGTAGGGAGGTGGTATAAAATAACTCAGAGGCTTTTCAAATTGTACCCCCTCCCACCCAGATTTTTATTAATTCTTTCATCAGAAGAAATATCTGCTCTCTCTCATTGAAGAGCACACCAGGAATGTCCAGAGAGAGACATGTTTCAAATTATATCCTACCCCAATCAAAATGGTAAAATGCCCTCTTGGAGTTGTCTGCCCTTCTGGTGTTGAGAATAATTTCTGGGAGATGAGTCACTGCTCCCGATGAAGTATGTTGGCATCTTGCTGATGTGCTAGTAGAGAAAACTGGCTGGGAACCACTTTGGTAGCCAAGCATTCTTAAATTCTTAAAATTGCCCACAAAATCATCATGAGTTGGGGGAAAATGTGTTCCAGTAACATACATGTAGTAATAGGTAACCTAACAGTCCCATTACAGACACATCCATTACAAATATATAAATGCAAGTTTTTAAGCATCAAGTAGAGGTTAAACACACACACATATACACACAGATACACACACACTGGAATAGAAACAGAGATAAAAATTCGATGACATCAGGAACCATGGTGGCTACTTTCTTGTATACCATCTTACTTTACTTTTATGAGTTTTACTCTCCCTTGGCAAGCAGTATCACCCCCATATTTTAGGTAAAAAGAATGACTGACTGGTCATTGCCTAGTTCATATAGATACAAGGTTGGAGAAAGAACAAACTGGTTCTAGGATTTGTGGTTCCTCATGCTGTGTTTTAGAAGTTCTATGGAAAGCCTCAAGGAGAAATTGGGAATGAATAGAGCGCTGAGGAGCAGACCCCAGGAGAAACCCAGCTTTGAACAAAGCAAGATAGCCCAGGAGAAAGAAGAGCAACCGCATGTGGACATCTGTGTAAATCTAGCAAAAAGTGAGTGAAGCAGGAAATCGACAGAGCAGGGGAAAAAGACAAACTAGAAAGAATAGAATATGAAAATCAAGGCATGCTGAAGTCAGCATTAGGAACATACTCTAGTTCTGGAGTAGACTGCTGGGTTTAAACCCAACCTAATGGCAGCCTTGGCCAACTCACGCTCTCCACATCTTCCTTCCTTGTGTATCAAACAAAGATAATAAGCCACCCATATCTGAGAACAGAGGACTTTAACGCAGTATCTGGCACACACTAAACACTTAATAAGTAGTATTCCTGTGGCTGTTAAGTCATCAAGGAATAGGAGCAGGCCAATCTGACCCTCACGCACAGGCAGACTTCCAGGCCCTTGAGTAGGGCCGAGTGGGAAGACTTTCGATACAAGGTCTAAGAAAAAGGCAAAGATTCAGTCACTTAAACTCAGTACAATGAGTTTGAACTGATGTTGTCACTGGAACAACTAAACTGGAGCTTCCTTCCTGTAAAGATGAGTGGTCCCGGGACTTATGGGTGAACCTGACCTGTTTAGACGGTCCTGTGGTCCCAAATGTGGGCTGCAGCATCACAGGGCTAGGAAGGGGTCAGTTAGGTTGCTGGAAGTATAAAACGCTGGGCTATTTCTCTCAGAAGATTTTGGAAAATAACCTAACTGAAAGTTTTACTAACCTGTAACTTGAACCAAATCACAGTGCTTGTTAGTGTCAGAGAAATAGTGTTGTGTTTCTTGCTCTGGGTCATGTTTTCCAAATATATAAAAACTGCAGGGGAAAAACAACCCTCCTGTCACACCTAGGTGAGTCATCCTACTGTCTGGGTGGCAGTGGTTATCATGTGGCAAAGGTCCTGTCACCCTGGGGGTCTGAACTGAATGTGGAATTCTTGCTGGAATGTGGAAGATTTCCCGAGGAAGAGGCCAAAGGGCTCCCCAGATGTGCAGCCACTGGGTCATTAACCACAGTGTCCTCTTGGCACACTTGTCGCACTTCTTCCAATCCGTTTTTAGTTTTCCTTGGTTATTATCATGTTCTAGTGCACTCTGTAGTTTTGTTTGTATTATTGCTGGTCTTCTCCTGCTGGAATATAAGCATCCCATGGGCAGGGATCTTTGCTGTTCTGTTCACTCAGGTGGATGTCTAGCTCCACAGGAGAATGCCTGAACAGAAGAGGCACCCAGCCAAGCTGTGTGGCCTGGCTCACTGGCCAAATGGTTTGATCATAACCTCTTCTGTGTGAGTGATATCTGCCCAGGGGTTTTGCTCTAACTTTAGAGCCCTCTCTGACTCTGACCTGATTAAAAAAAATTTTTTTTTAATTTTTGAATTAATTTCAGACTTACAAAAAGTTGCAAAAGTGGTACAAAGCATTACTGCATATCCTTCACCCATATTCCCTAAATGTGAACATTTACCACGCGCGCCTTGTCATTGTCTCTCTCTCTTCTCTCTCTAATGTACACACACACAGACACACGAGTGGAGTGGACCTGGGAACACTTGTTAGTTTTAACAACACTTTGGAGTGAGTTGTTGACATTATGCCTTTTTTTTTTTAAGATTTTATTTCTTTATTTGACAGAGAGACACAGCGAGAGAGGGAACACAAGCAGGGGGAGTGGGAGAGGGAGAAGCAGGCTTCCCGTGGAGCAGGGAGCCCGATGAGAGGCTCGATCCCAGGACCCTGGGATCATGACCTGAGCCGAAGGCAGATGCTTAACGACTGAGACACCCAGGCCCCCCAAAACGACATTATGCCTCTTTACCCCTAAGCATTTCACTGTATACTTCTTAAAATAAAGACTACAACCATGGTAGAATTATCAAAATCATAAAATTAATAATGATACAATGTGATATCTAAGATAGCAACTTTATTCAAATTTCATCAGTTATCCCACTAATGACCTATGTAACATTGGCTTCTTTACTTCTCAGACCTAGGATCCAGTCCAGGATCCTGTATTGCATATAATTGTCTCATGGCTCCTTAGTCTCCCTTGATCTGGAATTATCTATCAGCAATTCTTTATTGTTCTTGAAGCACGAAGTTATTTTGTAGTGTCCCTCAATTTGGGTTTGTCTGGTGTCTACCCCTGAATGGATTCAGGTTATGCATTTTTGGTAAGAATATATTAAAAGCAAACTTTTGTCTCACTCAGTGCATTATATCAGAAGATTTGTGATGCCTTTTTGTTCCTGTTTGTGATACTAACACTAATTACTTGTTTAAGGTGGAATCTACCAGGTTTCACCACTAAAATGTTCTTATTTGTCCCTTTGTAATGAGTCAGGACCTTGAGGGGAGATCATATGAGACTATCTAAATATCCTCTTTCTCATAACATTCTCATGCTCATTTTTTGGAAGGTTCTATGCATGTGCTCCCTCTGTGAAAGTTTTGGCCGAAAGCTGGTTTCTAGATATCTGGACTTAGATATCTAAGTGCTCTAAGAATAAATTGTCCCTTGACTCATCACTTACATAAAGCTTTTTAAACTTGCCTTCTCACCTCACCCACTTTCTTCATGTTATGGGTGAAAACACTGGAGTACATCTTAGAATGGAGTGACTTGGGTAGAGATTTTCAAGAATATCATTCATTAAAAAATGGAATATCATTCATGATACCAGATATTTGGGTCTCACAGAAGCAGATAATTTTGTTTAGACAAAAATATTGCTTTTATTCCTGAGTAAATATTAAATAAAATTCTGAATTTGAATAATTCATTTGGAGACAAAGTGTAGAAGAGGGATGCATCAGTTAAAAAAAAAAAAGCCTTTTTTTCTCTTTTTCTCTTTAAAGATTTTATTTTTAAGTAATCTCTACACCCAACCTGGGGCTCGAGCTTACAATCCTGAAATCACGAGTCTCATGCTCTACCGACTGAGCCACCCAGGCACCCTTCAATCAAAAATGTTTTAAGGGGGTGCCTGGGTGGCTCAGTTGGTTAAGCGTCTGCCTTCGGCTCAGGTCGTGGTCCTAGGGCCCTGGGATCGAGTCCCGCATTGGGCTCCCTGGTCTGCGGGGAGCCTACTTCTCCCTCCCCTCCCCACTTGCACTCTCTCTCACTATCTCTGTCTCTCTCTCTCAAATAAATAAATAAAATCTAAAAAAAGAAATTTTTTTAAAGTTTAAGGTACATTCCCAAACATTCCTTTTTCTTACTGCTGCTCTGATAGAGCAACCTAAGAAGGAAACTGTCATTTGCATAACTGTTTGGACACAAGAGAAAAACACAGGCGCATGGGCTGTTTGATGGAAAATCATTTACCAGTCAAATATTGAAAGATATGAGATCACTGATGAAAGCAAAAATCTGGAGTTCTCATAGGAGAATTCTATATGTATATAAATAAATAAAATTTTATATAAGTAAAATTTATATTCAAATTGCCCATCATTAGTCAAACACTGAGCTAAATCAGACAAAAATTAGTTTGTAGCTTACTGATTGAATTCTCTCCCTCCAGTTCTCTGCATAATTGCCTTCTGGCATATCACCCTGGCTCTGAAATTTACCAGAGGTAAGCAAGCTATTTCTCTATGCCTTGGTTTCCTCAAATGGTGGTGTTAATAATAGTATCCCCATAGTGAAGTCAGAGAGGAATGAATGACTTCATGTATATAACGTTCTTAGAACAGTGCCTAGAACAAATCGGTCTATGTATGGGTTAGCCAGTATAATTATTAAGTTAGTGTGATAGGGATCTTTAAGATTCCCACCAAATTTGATCTCACTAGAAGCACTCCCAGGATCCAGCATATAGTCAGAACTATGGCTATGATTTCTTAAAGTGAAAGGATGCAAAGCAAAATCAGCAAAGGGAAAAGGTACTTTGAGTGAAGCCCAGAAGAAACTAGACACAAGCCTTCATGAATCCTCTTCCATCAGAGTGACACAGAGCATATGTAAGTCCCCCAAGTATGAGTTGTGATAAAAATAGTGAAGTGTTTTCTATTAGGGAAGTTAATTAAAAACTCAGTGCCCTGGGTTTGTACTGGGGACTGATCAGAAAGGCAGCTTCCAGCTAGCATGTACCCAAACTCCAGACTCCCAGAAGGAAAGTGGGTTTCCAGCATAAATAATATCGTTTGCACAAACTATTTAGGTGGCATGAGCACTTTCATCAGTTAAGGTGTTGGAAACCCTCAGCATATCCAAGTTCTCTGATATCAGCCAAGGAGCAGCCTTGCAAACAGGCTTTTCTAAGGATAGCAGGCCTGCTCTGTTCATTCATTTCTGCACAATTAATTAGATATCGCTATCATACTGCTTTCCATGAGGATTCTTGCTTAACCCTTAACTAGTCACTTCCCACTGGAAAAGTAATGTGTCTTAGAAACATACATCAAATTGGGTGATATGTACCAAAATCAAAATCAATTGCATACTACCAGGTGTTACTTCTAGACAATGACTTCATGCAAATATTTTCCATGTACAATAGAACCAAGACAGTATAATGATTACCTTCTGCCACAACATAAGACACCTTTTAGGAAAAGATAAGCTATACTTATGAGCAGGTTGATTTTAATTCCTCAGTCTCTTGCTCTTACATATCCAATTTTCCACTTACACTTTCCACATCCAATTTAAAAACAGACTTAACTTAGAACTCTGAACAGCTAATTGTCAAACGTGTTTAGAGTAGAGAGGTGAGTAAGATAAGGCCTCCAGTGTTGATAATACCAATGGAGGTGCTACAGCATCATCTGGATTCTGCAGGGACAAAAGTCTCAAGCATCGATATTTGATAATGCATACTACACTTACTGACAAACATATACTAATAATCTACAAGCAAAGAACCCAACTATTGCTTATATGATGGCATAATGAAGGGAGTGTATTCTTGCCTAATTCTAAAAGAGGCATGTGGTCAGATTAGCTTATCAAGCTTTTATAAGATGCCAAATTTGAACTAGGCAATGATGTCTTGATCCTAAGGAGTTTATAGTCTCTGGGGGAAACAGATATGTGACTTGAATAAAATTCAGTAAGGTATAATAAAATGCATGATAAAAATACTATTGAAAAGTCTCAGCAGGGAAGTTCCAAATTAGGGTTTTTTGCTTTGTGAGCTTGAATAAGTCATTTAACCTCTCTGGGTTTAATTTCCCCAATTTTGAAATATTATAGAATTGCATTCAGATTGTAAGATTTCAATTCAGAAAAGTTTTGTTCTACTTCTTAGAATTTTTAATGGTGGTGAGGGTAGATGAAAAGGCTACAATGTCCTAGATCATTTATCAAAAATAATTAACAAAAAAATCTTAAGATCCTAAGATGTTTGAAAAATTGAGCATATTTTCACTCAATGAATTTTGCTCTTGGAAATAGAGGTTTTAAAAATTATTCCTTTAACCTTAGGATTATTCTAAAAGTAATATGATCAGTTATATAGTGGTGGATGTCAATGACAAGGGTGGAAAATATTGTGATTTTTGTCCATTGAAGTATAAAGTAAAAATTGTTCCAAAATCAATTTTTCCTTTCTTGCTTTATTCCAAACTACTGGAACAGCAAGTTGGTTTCTGACCTGTAGCAGACCTGAGTAGTACCACCAAGCTAAAGTAGGAGTTCTTAAATCACTGACTTCAAACTTTATTGAAAAAGTCACTTAACAATTACTAAGTCATTAGTATAGCGTTTTCAGCAGAAGCTACAAAACATCTCACACAGCATTTAAAGATGTAACAAAGTATTCTGGCTGGACAGAATTTTTGCCTTGTAGGTTAAGGAATCATAAGATGTCTAGAAAGCCCAGAGTAAGGCTCAGAGACTTGATATATGGGTATTAATTAGGTCTAAAGAAAGTGTGGAGCCCAGTGAAAGGAGTTACTGCTTTTATTCTGGAACAGAAAAGAAGAGCTTTTGTTATGCAACAAAAGATTATGTTTATTATAAAATAAAGTTTTATAGACAATATCTCTTGAATTGACCAATGTACACAAGAGCTGAGATTGAATAAAATTATGCTTTTTAAAAAGCCACATGGTAGGGCAGCTGGGTGGCTCAGGTCATGATCCTGGTATCTTGGGATCGAGCTCCATGTGGGACTGTCTGCTCAGTGGGGAGTCTGCTTCTCCCTCTGCCCCTACCCTTCCCCACCTCCCACTCATGCTCACTCTCTCTCTCTCAAATAAATAAATACAATCTTAAAAAATTAAAAATTAAAAACCACATGATAGCACCTGGTAAGGGATTGAATCACAGGACATTCCAAATTGGATTCCTTTCTAACTATGGTAGGGATGCATTCAAGCAGATGAAAAATAGAACATCTGAAGTTAATTGAATCATTGTCAGGAAAAAAAGAAAGGCAAATGATGATTCTGCCCTTTGGACAATATTAACTTTAAGCCCCATTTCATCACTAAATTTCTATGAAATGCTAACTTGGAGAATCTAGAATAATTAAAAATATCACATTAGGATATTATGATGGAAATCCCTATAAGGAAGTATTTAAGTAAGTGTCTATACAGAAGGCATAGAACCCAAAGGAGGTGTTTTAAGCTAGAAAAAAATGGGGATCAACTCTTTCTATTATTCTCCATTGTTATTTTTTTTTCAGTAAAAGTATTGTTATTTACTTGTTCTTTCTTTAGTCTTCAAATCTCTAACTAAAGGATTATTTTGGAATTGAAGTATTTTTCTTAGATCATTAAAAAGCACTTCTTCATGATGGTTATTGTTCAAAAATAAAGTCAAAACACATACACTTCTTTATATCATCTTTTTTAAAATCTCATTTCCTAATCTATCAGCTCAGAAACACTATGGAAGGTACTCTTCGACTATGAAGTTCCACCAACATTTTTCATGATTCTTTGCATGTTTCATGATGTTCAATCTTCAAGGATGTCCTCAAGACCAATTTAGATAAATGAAATTAATTGTAGCATATTCCAAACCAACTCATATTTGATGCTTTCAAATATCTCTACTATTAAACAGAGAATTTGGGGTAAGGGATTTAGAAATTTGAAATCCAAAGTCAACAATAACAAAATAGGAAATTTAACTAAGATAGCGCCCTGTCCATTAAATTAATAAACTTCTTACATCTGCTACCTAGGATATATCCTAGTCAGCTATACCCAGCTAAGTCTCATCAGGTATTTATGATCACATAGATAATACATTCATGGAAGACATTATCTTTGACATCATGAGGAATTACCCAATAATACATTTAAGCTGTCTTTCCAGATTGGTTATGGAATTTTATATGTCCTACATCCTCATTCCCCCAATAGTTAGCTCAGTATCATGTATCTCCTAGATAATACTCACATGAATAATTTTTCTCAGCTAAGCCAGGAAATCTTTGTTAATGCTCTTGTTGTTATGTTCCTGAGTCTTAAAACAAGACAGAAAATAACACAAAAATTTTTAAACAGCACATATGTCTCTGTCTTGCTTATATAACACCGCCATCCATATTGAGTTAGTAGCCTCAAACTTTATCACTCAAATATTTCTTCATTGATGTCAGAATAAAGTTTGAAACTTCATAGTACCTCATCCATACATTTAGCCTACTTTCCTGGTGATACCTTCCTCTCTTTTTCACATATGTAACTGTTCAAGTTATAGACCACAAACAATGTGATCTTGAAATTTTAACAGAACATTAACATTGGGACAAGGTTAGAAAAGATTTATGAAAGTACATATCTTGTCTTAAAAAGATCTAAAAGGAGGGAGAAAGGAGTAGCACTCTACTTTTAAAAAAATGGTACACACACAAAGGTGAGAAAAGGAATGGGCAAATATGGATGTTCCCCTGAAAATCATCCTAGGGTAGTAAATATGAAATAGGCCCTGGGCAGAAAGGGAAAGGCTTTCCTTGCTCTCTGGGGCTTCGTTCCCAAGGCAGGAAAATATCTGAAGATTCTGGAGGTTGAGCTATTAAGTATATGCCACAAAGAAATGTAAGGAGTAAGGCAGAAATTCCGGGTTAGGTTTGGATTGGCTTAGAATTGGTTCCTAAAGATAACCATTTCAAATAACAGATGTAAATTACTTTGTATACATATTCATATGTTGCCCCCAAGTCCTCCTTAATGTTTTGTTAAATAGCAAAGCCTGGCTGCTGGGGCAATGGAAGCAGTAGCCCCTGTCTATGCTTGGGACAAATGGCATCAACTGGGAGAAGTCAGTAAGAGGGGACCTGTGGGCGTGCTGGCTACTGCAAGCAGTGAGCACCAGGAAAGATTTGTAGAAAATGGAACCCATATTTGGATTTCTCGGAAATTACTTGAGGCTAGGTGTCCGAAATAACAACAAACATACTCATGAGAGCTTGAGCTAATTGAAATTTTTGGTCACTAAAATAAAATTACTTACTGCCTTGCCTCAAAAACAAACAAAATAAAAAACTGAGAGCCGAGCTATTTACATATGACTTTAAAAATCTAAACGAGTTGTTATTTATGACTTTCCATTTAGGATTTATCTGTATTCTGTTGTAATCTATAACACAATGAATATTTTTAAAGCTAGAAATGTCAGGAAAGTTTCAACTCTATCATGTATTTTGTTTTCAGTGTCTTAAAAAGAGAAATAGCTATCCATGCACTGAACATTCTACTTTATAAATAAACAATCTTAGATATATTTTTTAACTCATTCTTATGTACTTCCCTCCATTACCAAAGGAAAAAGTTCCTATCTTCTTCCACAAGGTGGACACTTCTATCTGTACTGAATTATACATGCTTTCCTACTTCCTTGGGTACTTTGTGCCATCAACTACACACGCCCGTTTATTTTTTATTTTTTAACTATTTATTCCCACTGAATCATAAGTCTCAGTATATAAGCATATTTGTGTTTTCTCTATTTAAAAAGAAAAACTATACATACCAGACATCTATAGAACACAACCACCCAACAACAGCAGAATAGAAATCTGTCTCAAGTACCCTTGGAACATTCTCCAGAATGGACCAAGTCTCAATAAATTTAAAGATTGAAATCATATCAACTATCTTTTCAGACCACAATGGAATGAAGTGAGAAATTAATGACAGAAGCATAACAAGAATGAGGAAATTAAACAAGATAGTCTTAATAAATGGTATGCCTGGGTGACTCAGTCGGTTAAGCATCAACTCTTGATTTCGGCTCAGGTCATGATCTCAGGTCATGAGATCGAGCGCCACGATAGGCTCCATGCTCTGAAGGGAGTCTGCTTCGGATTCTCTCTCTCCCTCTCTCTCTCTGCCCCTCCCCACACCACTCTCTCTCTCTCTCTCTCTCTCTAAAATAAATAAATAAGTCTTTAAAAAAAAGATACTCAATAAACAAATCAAAGAAAAATTACAAGGGAATTCAGAAAATATTTTGAGATGAATGGAAATGAAACACCACATACCAAGGATTGAATGTGTTTGTTTCAGCCTGAGTACTTCTGTTTTAGCTGTGTCTTTTATGAACAGTATATAGTTAAATGGTATCTTGTTAATACAATTATAGTCTCTACTTTTTTTAGAGATTTACATCCATTTACACTGATATCTACCAGTTTACTCTGTGCCTCACAGGTCCATTGGATCAATGTGAGATCAACTTGTGTGAGGTTTCCATTTGCCCTTTCTCTTCCATAAGCCTCCAGTCTGGATAGGGAACCAGGATAGCATTTTGAGTCTCCCAATAACCATGTCAGCTGGAAATATCTTTTTCCAGTGTTGAGTTAATCTGGTAAATAGCCATAGGTTCATTCCAGAAAAGATGAGAAGAATATTTGTCATATACTCCTGTGGTAGGTGTGTTTGGTTTCCTACTTAAGGGGACCTGGTCTCTCCTTCAGTCAATGCTCTGAGTCAGAAAACTAGCTCAGACCCGAAACTTGTTGAAGGACCCTGATTTTCCATTGCAGCAGCTGACTTCACCATTCACTTTGCCAGCACCGAATATTTTCCTGGTTACACAAGTCAAGGGACACCACAGGGTATTAGGTATCACCATAGACCCCTTCTGGTAAAGTCATCCAGTTGCCACTCTGGTCTTGCTGTCATCAATAATAATTATCTTTGCCTTGCCTCTACCAATAATTATACCTGCCTCTACCATTTTGAATCATTATCCCTATTGTTACTAAAGAACCCAATATCATACACTACATGCTACTCTTGGCTCTGGTCCATGGAGGATAGCCACCAAGTTTCCAAAGAGATATCCCCTTACCAGTGCATTTTCTATTAACCTATTGAATTAGCAAAGGGAATCTTCTGGACCATCCCAGGAGATCCAGGTAATAGGTGCCCTGATCTTACATAATCAGTCCATTTTAAAATTGTCTTTCTCTGAGACTTCTGACTCTTGCTCAACACTCTGCCAAGGGTATCTCCTAAGTCTCTACTTCATTTTCTTTAGGCCAGAAGCTTTTCGAAGCATCAAAAAGCCACCTGAGCAGCATAAAGATCACTTATATCAGGACCTTAAATCCTGGTCACGAGAGCATACTCTGACGTTAATGAATATACCACCTCTGCCACCCATCCACCACCCTGAAGTTCTACTCAACCACACATTTTTGAAATTCTGACTGGTATTCATCTTACAATTTAGGGCTATATATTTTACTTTCTCCCAGAACAGGGCCAGTATTTCCCTGAGTCCTGCCCCTGGTTATTGGTCTGGAGGCAGGAGAAAAGGCAGGACTACCTCTTGAGGAACACACGTACCACTTGTGAGGTGCCTGTCCCAACTGACATCTTTCCAGGTTCTCCAAGTACAGAAAGCCTAGTGCAAGGTTCAGAAGAATCCGTGGCTCAAGATTTTCTAGCTTATTCGTCAAATGTCCCCAAGTGAGTTCTGAAGGAACTGCAGCTAATCTATCAAGGGCCTGGATTTAATATAGGACTCTGAAAGCTGGGCATTGTCTCCCTTGTCATTCTGTTAAACCTAACAATTAAATCCTGGGCCTGGTTTTCATCACTATCTGCTCCATGACTCTATGAGATAAGAAGCTTTCGAAACACTGACATACAGACCCTCTTACTCTCACAGCACACCTTAAAATGATAGTTGGTTGGCCGGAATCTGTCATTTTCTTTTTTTGAGGCCCCTAAAGCAGATAACAAAGGCCAGAAAGCTCCACGTCCTTATAATTATCATTGCCCTCCTATCTTTCAAGTGCCATTGGCACTGCATAACCTTCCACCTGCATTTCTCTCTACCCTCCATGGAGAGTCCTAGCACTCTTAATGCTACTGCATGCCAGGGTTATCACAGCTCCACCTTCTCTCATCAATGACAATTCTAGTATTTTATCCTGGGCGTCTGTGTTTTAGGGTCACTTGTAGTCGCAACTGTCTTAGCCTGGGTTCCTCTCTCATCACAGAGAGCAGAGTCTGGGTTCCTTCTCTTTCTCAGAAAGCAGAGCCTGAAACATGGACTTGTATATAGGGATCTTGCTTTAGGAGATAGGGAGTTTGAAAAAGGAAGCGAATAAAAGTTTATGTCATCAGTGTAGTCATTGATGTGGACAGTTAGGGTTTCTTCCTACTCAGACCTTCTGAACCGCCATGTAGAAAGTTCTTCAGGATTGTCCCCTCCAGGAGGTAAAAGAAGGGAGTGTTTATTTAGTAGTTCCCATTTGGAACTTATTAAAGACTGCTCTTAAACTTCTATCTATGTGAAAACATGCCAGATGGGGATGGGTGGGCATCGTATATCTGCCACTGGAGAAGCCTGGGCAAGAAAGCAAGAGATGCATCATGCGGCTAAGGTAGGACACTTTCAACTTACACCAAGTAAAAATGGATGAATACAGTGATGCTTGGAGTAAAAGGTGGGCCAAGCCCGTCTCAGACAGGATGAAGGGCAGGCCTGATATCTTTATTTAAACTAAAGTTTTAAAAAAAACACACTTATTTTGTACTTTGCATCTGATAATCTTAACATTCACATTTCTTGCTGGTCAAACTCAGTACTTTTTTTTTGGCTAACTTTCACGGACGATAACTTATTACATCATATGCTTGGTCATTTTAAATGGTTAGCCCCTGGTTCTTGAAAGCATCTGTAAGATAATGTTAAATTTGAGTCCTGTGTTTAAAATGTCCCTCTATTGAAACTATCAATCCCACTCTACCAATTTTCTGTGGGGCCTAGCAACTGGGACAAACTATAAACTAAATTTTTGATTTCATTTTTTTAGGTAAATAAGTCATAGGACCTTTGATTCTAATCCTATTGTGTAAGCTTATAGCTACAATTTCAGGGACACTTTTCCTTCTTTTTTTTCTTGACCAAGAGCCAAGGTCAAGGTAGATAAGTATCCAGAAGACTAGAACCTCTTTTCCTCAATATCTCACAGAAACTTCACAACTCCGCGTCTGAAGCTGGACTCCTTTTCTTCACAGACTTGCGCCTCCTCTTGTATTCTGTATCTCCAGCAGTTCTACCCCAACCCACTTAGTCACACAAGACTTTTAGAAGCCATCATGTTGCTCTCTCTTTCACTGTATTATCCCATCAGTTCTTACCACTGACAGCATGTGAGTTGTCCACACTCTGCTTTCCACTAGCATGACGCACTACTGATTTAATTCAAGTTCCTTAATGTTTCTCTCCTAGACTATCAAAATAACTAATATGTGGTCAACATATTTTCCTTTACTTTCTAAACTATTCTCCAGGTTGTTGCCACAGTGGTATTTCTATTTTTTTTTTAACTGTTCTCTTTTTTTTTAAGTTCAATTAATTAACATATAGTGTATTATTAGTTTCCAAGGTAGAGTTCAGTGATTCATCAGTTGCATACAACACCCAGTACTCGTTACATCACATGCCCTCCTAAAAGCCCATCACCCAGTTGCCCCATCCCACCCCCCCCAGCAACACTCATTTCTTTTCCTATGATTAAGAGTCTCTTGTGATTTGTCTCCTTCTCTGATTTTGTCTTGCTTTATTTTTCCCTCCCTTCCCCTACGCTCCTGTTTTGTTTCTTAAATTCCACATATGTGTGAAATCGTATGATAATTGTCTTTCTCTGATTGACTTATTTCACTTAGCATCATACCCTCTAATTCCAACCACGTTGTTGCAAATGGCAAGATTTCATTTTTTTTTTGATGGTTGAGTAATATTGCCCCAGTTGTATTTCTAACACCCAATTTAGCCATGACTCTTGCTTGTAACATTCCTCATCATCCTTTTCTTGCAAGATACTGTCCACACAACTTAGAATGATCTATAAGTAATTTCTCACCTAGTGCCTGGACCTGCCTGTCTCTACATTTTAGTCTGTGCTCTTTACTGTGCCTGGAACTTCCTTCTCACTCCCCCTTACCTACCTTGAGTATTGAGTACTCTTAATATCCTTTGAACCTCCTCTCTATGGCTTTCATAGGTATTCTCTCTTCTGGGCTCACATACTTCTATTTTGGTGCTTTTTACTGTGTGGTGAAAATTTAGTCATTTGTCTGTCTCAACCACTATTTTGTACCCCCAGCAAGTAGCAGAAGCCATGGATTATGGTATTTTCAATAACATACCATATTATGTTAAATGAATACATGTAGAAATGAATGGACTTTATACTTCCTTGGAGATGCAATGTTAAACAAGGTTGGACATTATTACTGGTAAAGAAGAGATAAATAATAAACTTTTACCTAAAATAAAACACAAATGAAAAATACTACTAAGCTTCTTTACATCCTGCATGTTCAACTTTTATTCAAATTTGTTTTCTGCATATTTTTCAGTCTTTCATTTAAGTTTAAGCATATTAAATTTTCACTGAAGAAAGACTATCAGATGATAACATTTGCCTTGAAAATTATCCAGTCTATTTTTTCAGAAACTACAATTTATATACTACCTAATAGAAACACTTTGAATAGAATGTTTTCACATTTATTTAAGTTTAAATTGTTTCACATAAAGCAGCGGCAAGCAATAATGTTCTAGTGCTACTTAAATATATCAGAACATTAAATTTTTCACTCTGATTTCACAATGCAACCTGCAAATATGTAGAAAGGAATATTTAAAGTGATTTTTGCATTAAAATAATGTCAAAGCATTTATATTTGTAATAAGGATAATGAAATTAAGCAATAATAAAAATATATGAGGTATTAAAACAGGTTTATTTAGGCTCAGAAGAATAAAGAAGATAAAGGGATTTGGAATACACACACTATACCACATGCTATTACTATGGAAATAAATAAGAGATAAAAAATATATTTTTATGTTATATATTTTATATATGTATTATATATAAAATAAATAATATGAAATAAGCTTACCAAGTGACCTGAAGAGATTTTTGACTGCATGGGGTCAGTATATTTTTACCTTTTCAACATACTACACAATGTACTCATCTATTTTCTTTATTGTGCTCTCCTTCATATAATTTAGGAATTTAGGTTCCAAGGGCTTACAAAGTAGATAGCCAATTAGTATTTGCTTAATAAATGAATATTGTTATTTTCACTCAATCAGTCTTTGGTCTGTGGTACTAGACTAATGTAGTTATATTCCTCCCATCACTTAGCATTATCCACCATTCTATTTATTGAAAAAGGTAAAGAAAATTACATATAGGCATACAGTTACATTATGTATAAATTTAATATATATAATTGTGTGAATACCTTAGATATTACTACATATTTAATTAATTGCAACAATTGCCTAGAGTGGAATGAAAAAAACTCAGTCCCCATAGTTTTAAACAAAAAGAAGCTATCGCTATAGAAAAGCAGTTGACTTGGCCAGGTATTTGTAGGGTTCTAATAAAATCACCACTTACTTATGTATTGTCAATTTTAAAAGGGCAGGATGAAAGGCTTCACACAGCACCTTCCATTTAGGAAACTTACTGAAATTGACTTCCATTTACTTGGAGGAATTGCATTAACTATATTGTAAATGGGATCACAGAATTATGTTAAGAATTATTTCCAAATGCTTACTCTTAATTGATTCTGTATTAGAAATGGAAAATAAAGAGGACAGAAACACCATCCAATACCAGTTAGACTATACTAGCCAAAAGAAAATTAAAAACACTCATTTCTTTCGTGTTTTTAATCCATTAAAAGTAATATTACCTTTCAGACATTCAAAATAGCAATTTCTTATATTTAAAAAAACAAAGTCTCTTTGATGCTCTCTTTGTAAATCAAAAACACTAAGTAAATTCTTGCTATCAAAGTATAAATTCTTAAGTCTATAAAAAATATTTGCCATCTGCTTTCCTAAAATCATTATATCTCATGAAAAACTAGTGTCCCATAAGATGATAATCAATTTTTAACCAAATATGTTTTGGTCAAATACTTTAGAAGATTCTGGATTAAGAATATTTAAGTAAATTTCTTAATTAAAGAATTTCCCACATCTTACCCCAAACTTACTTGCCCTATTGTCCTGACTGTCCTGAGATTACTCTCCTCCCCCGCCTTCACCCCCACACACCAGGATCATGTATCTTGAGATTCACCTATGTTCCAAGAACTGCAGGGTCAGTATAAATATCATCAAAATCATTAATTGTTTCATGATTATTATATCTGTAGAACTCCAGCTTAAATCAAGGAATTTTTTATAATAATAAATATTAAAGTGCAGTAGTTTGCAAATTATACTATTCTTTATTTCACCTGAGGTCAGAACAAAAAGAAAGAAATTTGAATCATAGTAAGAGAAATTTTTAATGGTTGTAATGAAAACTTAATGAAAGTCATTACTTGCCATTGGTATCAACAGTACTTATATAGAAGATTTTAAAATCGGGCTTTAAAGGTATAAGAGATAACAATACTGACCCTTGGTTAGTTCACAGAGGAAAGGAAATTTTTCTACACTGAGGGTTGGAGTATTAACAAATGCAAGTTGCTGGGAGGGGAATAGGGCAATATCTAATACTGTGAAGGTGAACATGCCCTTCAGTTCCATCCCAGGTATAATACTGTGAAACACTCACACACACACACATATATATATATATTTTGGATAATTTGGATTGTTTCCAATTTTTCACTTTTAGAAACAATACTGGAAAGAATTTTCTTGTAAAAGTCCCCATATATATAATATTTTAATATTAATATATTAATATATATTAATTAATATTAATATATAATATTTTAATGCAGTTAGGAAGCATGCAGAATAATGTTATAATATGTGTGTAATAACAGTTATATAATATATGTGATAAAATGTAAAAATACATGTGAAAATGATAAACACCATATTCAGGAAAATGGATACCTCTTTGGAAGGGTAAGAAATGCAGTCAGGGAAAAATAAACCAAAGGGGCTTCATCTATTTTTTGTAACTTTTTATTTCTTATGTTATGTGATGGTACCCAGATGTTCATTAAATAAATACGATATCTTTTTATGTTGTGTCTGAAATATGTCAAGATTTAATAAAAATTTTTTTTAAAGATTTTATTTATTTGACACAGAGAGAGACAGCGAGAGAGGGAACACAACAAGCAGGGGGAGTGGGAGAGGGAGAAGCAGGCTTCCCGCCGATGAGGGGCTCGATCCCAGGACTCTGGGATCATGACCTGAGCTGAAGGCAGTCGCTTAACCAACTGAGCCACCCAGGCGCCCCAAGATTTAATAAAATTTTTAAAAAAGACATTTAAGTGAAGCTTGTCTTGGGGAAGAGGGATATAGTAGATCTTTCAATGTTATATTATAAGTTCAATATTTGGATGAAATTAAGAACAAGACATTTGGAATAATTTAGAAACTTCATTTAAAAAATAATATTTATGTTTCTTCTTGTGAAGTCATTATAAGCATAAACAAATAATCCGTGTATATAAAAATAAGCTATTTTGTAGCTATATCAATGCACAGATGGCTAGTTAAGGCATTGCCCAAGTATACTAACATTTCAAAATCACACCTATGGAAATGAATGAAGTTGGACATATGTCCAGGCCAAGCAGGAAAAAATTCAGCTGTCTTCCTATATCTTTCAAAGTTATCGAAGAAATATTGTTATAATCTGCACATCTCACAAATACTGTCGAAGGGATTCATTTGAAATATCTATTACAAGTCAGAGTTACTAATTTTTCTATTATATAGGGTCTTCTTTCCAAGAATTTTGGGACTTGACTAAATTTTGAATGGTCCCTAAACTCCCCAATGTGTTGTCCAGATTCATTCACTTCATTCCTCATTTATTTCTCCTCAGTTCTCTCTGCTTTCATCCCCATGACTATATTAAAACTATCCCTATCAAGGACACCAACAATCCATGTCTTATATAAGTTCATGGTCAATATTCTACCTATACATTACTCAACATCCCAGCAATATTTGACATACTCTCCTCTTTGAAAATAATTTGAACACTGTCTTTCCTGTAACTCAACCAGCATTCATCTGGTTTTCCTTCTGCCACAGTGGCCAATCATTTTTCTTTAGTGTTTCCTCATGTGCTAAACTGCTCTTATGACCTCCATGTGGCAAAATCCAATTACTAATTCTCAGTTCTAACCTGTGATGGAATTTTAGGTGTCAACTTGACTGGACACCAGGATGCCCAGATATCTGATTAAACATTATTTCTGGATATGTCTGTGAGGGTGTTTCTGGAAAAGATTAATTTTTGAACCTGTGGACTAAGTAAAGTGTATTGCACTCCATTGTAGGGAGACATTATTCAACCTATTTAGGGCCTGAATAGAATAAAAAGGCAGAGGAATGGAAAAGTCTGTCTGCTTTTTTGAGCTGGGACATTGATCTTTTTCTACCCTTGGACAAGAACTACACCACTGATACTCCTACTTCTTAGGCCTTGGGACTTAGACTGGAATATACCACTGGCTTTCCTGGGTCTCCAGCTTGCAGATGGTAGATCATGGGACTTCTTAGTCTACATAATTGCCTGAACCAATTCCTCATAATAAATCTTTTTAATAAATGTGCATGTATACATTAACATACATGTACTTATTTGGAAGAATTTTATTTATATATACATTTTATGTACAATTTTATATAAAATTTTATGTACATGTAAAATTTCCATACTGGATCACTACCTTCTTCTTGAAGTACTTTTCCACTTGGTTTTCTTCTTTTTTTTTTAAGATTTTTTATTTATTTGACAGAGAGAGATGCAGTGAGAGAGGGAACACAAACAGGGGGAGTGGGAGAGGGAGAAGCAGGCTTCCCACGGAGCAGGGAGCCCGATGCGGGGCTCGATCCTAGGACCCTGAGATCATGACCTGAGCTGAAGGCAGATGCTTAACGACTGAGCCACCCAGGCGCCCCTCCACTTGGTTTTCAAGATAACATACTTTTATGGTTTTTCTCTGGCCTATTGCCTGCTCCTCCTCAGCTGCTATACTAGTTCCTCTTCATCTCCCTATTATCCCTGATTGTGTGCTTATGCTCATTTCTTGTCTACACTCCCTCTCTAGTGACCTAATCCAATCTCATGGTTTTATAGACCATCTATGTGCTGATGACTCTATATCACTATGCAGAGGATTCTCAAAGTAGATCTCCAATCCTGTTTCTCAAAGACTAATATCCTACTGCCTATACATTTCCACTTTGATATTTAGTAGGCGTCCTAAATTAACATAAGTTAAACTGAATATTATAGTTTAGTGATATAAACAGAATGGTCTCCATTGATGTCTATACAGCTTTCCCCCATGCCATTCCGATCTCCATAGATGAGGCCACCTTCTGCCCAGTGGTTCAAGTCATTTGTCATCATCTTTGATTCCTCACTTTCCTGAAAACTCTACTTCAAATTCACCAGCAAGTCCTTTTGGCGCCACTTCCAAAATATATCCTGATTCTGACTATTTTTATCAACTTCATTTCCTCGACCCCAAGTAATTAGAAATTATCCCCTGAATGACTGGAACAGGCTTATAAAATTCTTTCAGTTTCCACTCCTCAATTTTACATAGAGGAGCCAAGGTTAAATTCCTAAAGTGTAAATCAGATCATGTCTCTCCCCTATTTGCCACTATACCATAAATGCTTAATAAATTTAAAAGAAAATCAGAATCCTTTGCCCTGACCCTACCTGATCTGGCTCTTAACTTACCCTCTAGCACTGCACTCTAGCTACATGGCATTTTTTCTGCCCCTTTAAACCTCTAAGTTTCGTACCTTCTTAGTACCTTTGCCTTTACTTTTCTAGATGCTTCTTCTATTCCCCTCACTGAGATCTTTAGCTACCCGTCTTTTTATCACCAGATGTCAGCTTAACAAGTTCTCTTCAGAATAGACTCCTATGAGCTACTACTAAAGAACCTTCACCAGTTTACATCAAACTCACATATTTTATTTTCCATTCAGAATTTATTTCCATCTGAAATGCTCTTACCGTTTTTTTTTTATACATTCATTGCTTATCTCTTTACACTAGAATAGAAGATCTTTGAGGGCAAGGACTTTGTTGTTTCATTTGCTGATAAATATCCTCCATTGCCTAGAACAATGCATGACGCAAACATTTATTGACTGACTTTAACACCTCTCAAAGTTATGAGGTGAGTAGAAAATCTAATCTCCTTCACTTTGGGGATATCTTCTCTCCTTCTGTGTCCTGGGAAGCTTAATAGATGTTAAGAGAAAGAGACTTTTGGCTTTCAAAGTACACTGGTGTGGTAACCAGACTCCAAGATGGTCTCCAGTGATCCTCATCTTCTGGAATTTGTTTCTTTGTGTAGTCCCCTCCTACATTGTATCTGAGATAGTCTTTCTGACCAACAGAGGAGAGCAGAAATGACATCGTACAACTTCCGAAAGCAAGTCACAAAAGATACTGCCACTTCCACCTTGGATCTTTCTCTCTGTGGAAAGCCAACCACCATAGCATGAAAACCCTTAAACAGTACCTGTGGGAAGGTCCCATAAGGAACTGAAGCTCTGGTCAATAGCCAGCAGCAGTTTATTAAACATAGAAAATAGCCATCTTAGAAACAGCCCCTCCAGCTCCACTCAAGTCTTCAGATGACCGCCTCTCTGGACAATATCTTGACTGCAACTTCATGAGAGAACTTGAGCCAGAATGACCCAGTTAGAATGCTCCCAAATTCCTGATCAACAGATATCATAATAAGCTTTGAAGTTAGTTATTCCACAGCAATACACAACTAATACAACTAGTCTCTGCTGTTACAGGGCTGAAAGCAAAGTTGTCAGACATGCATAAGACCCTCTTGGCTTGTTTCTTAGTTTGCAATATTCTAGGCTCACTGTGTTAGAGCAATTGACAGAAAGGGTATGCTAACATTTTAAGAATGAGGCAAGTAGGGCAGAAAGGAGACCATAAATGCAGAAAGATTATTATTTCATATATTATATTAGTATACCCTTTCTGGGAATAATACTTAATTTATAGGTGTTTTGAAAGGAACAAATGAGAGAAAACATGTAAAACATCATGCACTTTAGCCTGATGACTGATCCATGGTTAGTGCTAACTAAATTTTGGTTATTATTATTGACTTTTCTTTTGCCTGACTCATTTTTTCATTTGAACAAGCTTTTAACTCACTAAAATAGATTAGTGAAAATAATATATTATAAACTCTTAACACTACACAATTGCTGATGATTTATATGAGAGAAATGTTTTCTAAAACCTGTTATCACAAATTAAGAATAGACTTTTTAATACATACATTTTCAGAGAAAAAAATTAGGCTGAAAATTAACCAAAGGCTATGTTATCTAAATTATAATAAGAGATTGTCATCTTAACATATTGAAAACTAGAGAGGGATGAGCAAAAGACTTAAAATGTAGTAAGAAAGTAAAAGCAGCAAGAGATTGACTCGAATGTCATTATCTTATTGCCTTTTGGAACTAGAAATGTATTGTTTCTCATATAAAGCAAAGCACTGAAAACTATTTGGCAGCAAGGTTATTATTTCACATATAATTACATCTCATACGGAGGTACATTGGCAGACATGTGGTGGCTAAATTGTCCATTTTCAACTAGAGAAAAGAAATGCATTTCTTTTTTCACTTACATCAGTCAAGAAGATAGCCGCCCACAGGAAGAGATAAAGACTTATTTGACACTAGATCTATAACCAATGATTTTAGTTATCACTTGAAATTAGTGAGAATTTTGAAATAGGCTTAAGATTTTTTGAAGAACAATTTGGTACCGCAGTGAAATAGCAGATGAAATGAAAAAAGAAAAAAAGAGAAGATAATGTTTTCATTCCTTGACTGTGTTTGGATTTAGGGATTTCTAAAATAGGATTTCTCATAGATAGATAACCCTTGAGAGCACAGATGTATTCATTTACCATTTTTGAAAATAAACTAGGCATTTAATTAAATTATCTTCCCTATAAACCAATTAGATAAATCCTGAGTCAATGAATATACTTAAACACTATCCAGGGTGCCAACAAGTAAGAGTATTATTTATAAAAGCCAGACAACTAAATTCTAACCCTCTAAGCTGCCTGTTCTGAATATTTATTAAATCATCAGAAGAGTCCTGATAACTGTAATTTTAGATAAGTAGGGTCTGCCAATATCTGTAATGTAGATGTGATACAAAATATTTACCTATTTGAAAATTTGTAGAAAAGGCTATCTGAATCCCTTTTAGGGAGAGCTCATACCTATGTGAAAGAAATACTTGGGTCAACTAGGAGATGGAGATAGAGAGCAATAATTCACAGTGTTTGTTCAAGTTATAAAAACAGTGCCAGTAAGTTGCTACATTCCAGAAATGGAGAGGAATGTTTTTTCTTACTTTTGAGGCTCAGAGAAAAGAAAAGAGATGGAGCTGATAGGAAGAGAGGCTGGAGGTAACGAGATAAAAGGTTATGCACTACGATGGGTCTCACAAACTCCCCAGGTTCAGTAAGTCAACCATATTCACAAAATGTTGAACGGACTCGTGTGTGTGTGTGTGTGTGTGCGTGCTAATAAAAGATGAGATTTTCAAGGATAAGGAAACATGTAGCAGAAAGGATTTCAGGCATGTAAATGAGCCTTAGAAGAGTCTCAGAAATCATAAGGAAGGATAGCTTTGGATGTTCACGAGTCCTAGAACTGAGTTTGAGGTAAGTTCAGCTGGCTCTTCCAAGAGCAAATAGGCCCAGTCAATACACAGTGTCTGATCCTGGGGAAATAGTTCTTCCTTTCCACCTTTCCATTGCTAATTAAGCAATTTTTGTATTCATTAGGCTTCTTACCTTCCATGAATTCTGTAGGAGTTTTTATTGTATAATTGATGCCATAATTACATAGTTAACCAATAGAAGGAGCTATTAGAATATAAAAGAGACTTTGGAGAAGAAAATCAAAGCACAAACAATAAGCAAATAAACATAAGTAGAATAAAAGGATATAGAGGGAGCAAGTTGAACAATTTCACACTAACTTTGTGCTTGTTCTCCTAAGAGATTACCTTTTTCTCTGACAAGCTTCAAACTCTCTCCAAATCTCTGAAAATTCCCAACTGTTGACATTGCATGGTCAGTCTTATCCAGCATTCCTCTATGCATGGAGCTCTCACCTCCTCCTATTACAGACCTAGCTGAGAACACGGTGGCTTTTCCTGATTTCTAGGTGAAGGGGGCAGTATATATGTGTAGAGCACATGCATATGGAAAATTTTACTGAAGGTTTGCGGTAAAGGATTAAATTCCAGAAGCACATAGCAAATGCCTTCCCTCCGAATCTTAAACATCCTTGGGCACCAAGAAATGTCCCCACTGTACTTTGTATAGCCATCCTAAGTCTTGCTCAGAATACCTTTTTCTTCTCCACTTTATCATCTACTTTGTTCTTTCACCCCTAAATTCATCTTATTTTTTTACGTGGAGAAGCCCAGATATGTTTCTGTCTGGGAGTCTCCTTCTGAAGCCTACTCTAGAAACCTTAATTTCCAATCAAAGCCATCTACGCTGAAAACAAATCATACTCACCTAGAGGTGCGATTGTGTTCTAAAGCAGCATGGTAGCCCTTTCCCTCCCTTCTATGTACAGCTTTTCTGAAGGCCAATGGTAAGATCTGTTTTTTTGGTATGCTTCCTTCAGCACTGCACATTACAGGGTTTCAAACACAATAACAGCTTGTGAAAGACTTAACAAATTTGGGGAAGAGATTCATAAAGGAAGAAACATGAATTCTAATTATCTTTGCCTCTACTACAGTTCAGTTTGTTACTTGTTAAAGGCTAATTATTTTATTTTTTTTCACCATGTTTTCCTCATCTGCAAAATGGAGTAAAAATGGTAATATAATATGCATATCTTAGAGGGTGACTTTATTATCAAAAGAAAAAATATATATATGAAATTATTTTGAGAACCGAGAAATCTCCTATAAACATTTGGTAATGTTACTAATCTCTATCTTCCAAACTTCAAATAAAGCTGGTATATAGAGTACATAGCATGTTGTGAGAATAGAAGACCAATTTTTGTAAATACATGCACACACACACAGAGAAAGAGAGAGAAATTAGTAGAATACTATATAAAATATATCATAAGTTTTTAAAAAATATGAAATAATAAAAGATTTGTAATGTGCACTGGAGGTAATCAGTGGACTGACAAAATAGAAATAAATAAGCATGACCATTTATGAATGTGAACTTAGAAGCTGTTACCAATAAGCGACTGCCTCTGTGAAGTTCATTAAATATCAGGGAAGTCCTAGTCCCCATTACACCCACAAAAATCCAAATTTATTTCACATTTACTAGAAAAACAAAGAACTAGGTCTTTTTGAAGACAGAAAGCTAACTGCTAAAATCTGTAAATTATGATAACAAGCATGTTAAGATAACCCTTATATTAGTCAAATAGTTCTACTTCTTCATTCCTTACCCTGCAAAAGCATCTCTTCAGTATCAGTGGCATTTTACTTCCGAGGTAAAATTGTATCACCTTAACATTACCTTCTTTTAATTTTCCCTTGCTATTTCTTGCTAGGTACCTAAAGAGGACAAAGCGGGAACACGAAAGGCCCCATGATGGCATTTATCTAGGACTCTGGGATAAAAGGAAAATTGGAGGTGGAACCCATCCACAGTTCATCATGGATGGTGATGTCTTTATTGGCTACTGACCTTGCAATGAGTTGAATGAGTTAAGAAGGTTCTCTGTTACCCCAGTTCCTGTTTTCTTGAAGGAGGACATAAATCACTTGAACCTCATGAATTTCTCTTATTTACAAAGTATGCTTCCAAATTTCCCACAGAGGATGCAGTATAACCACTTATTTTTCCAATTTAAAAAAAAATAATTTTTCAGCTTGTTCTGATGTCACATAAGGAGGCTGATGACTGAGAAGATCTGACTGAGAGTGACCCGAGGATCCAAGGGTGGGTGTCAGCAAGAAGCCCAGAGAGAAGTGGATAGTTTCCATCATCCCCGTTGTGAGGGTGTTTGCATTACTTCTCCTCTAACCTTATGCTTGAAGCAACAATCATGGTAGATTGCCTTATTCTGTTCCATTAAGAACTGAAGCATGCAATAAATCAAATTCCATAGTGACCTATCTTGTTTCAGTGGCATGATAAGTTGCTTCTTGGCTGAAATTCAGATGAAGAATATCTGGATTTTGTAACTATACTTCTCCATATTCTCTTGAAACTTAAAATTTAAGCATTATGTGGTGCTTGGAGAAAATGACTGAAAAAAAACAAAGAGAGAGGGAATGTAGCCTTTGGAAATATCAAGAGATCTCAGTGGACAAATATCACAGTGTGAATTTTTAATAACTTTTCCCGCATATATAGATATGATCATGAGGAGGAAAATAGTATAAATATATTATGCCTTGCTCTCAAAGACTTTATGTAATAAATGCAAATGTCTAATACTATTATGTAGTAACATATCACTGAAAATGTATACCCTACCATGTAGAAAAATATAATTTTACCAGGATAGGATCTCTCGAATGAATTATCCCCGTTTGGTTTCGTTAAACACAGGAACAAACCTATGTGAATGAACACAGACAATCTATCAGAGAACTTTTAAACAAATGTTAAGATTTCAAGCTACTAACAGGAATTTTGTCCACAGACTAGCATGAGATTCCCATTTTGAAATATATTATATGAAACTATCAAGGAGATATTTTTCAATATTTACTATGAATGCTTCTTTGACACATTGAAAGGCACAATAATGGATAAAATTTCACTTTCCTCCTGATGTTTCGATTTCTTGTGAGCAGGATAAAGACACCTGTGCACACAACTAGACTACAAGGCAGGCTAAGAGAAGTGGGTCATGATAGGAATAAACCATGCTTTAGTAATGTAGAGCATAACATTGGTTTTAATAATCATACAGATTTCATAATAGTCAAAGCATCCGACATTAGCCTTGAAGAAGAATGGTAATTTGATATGCAGAACCTGGGAGATGCATCAGATAGTCAGGTAGTAACAACAAGAACAAAGCCACAGGGACAGCTGTAGTTAAGTGTCATCTCTGATATTTATTGAGCACTTACTGTAAATAGGTACCACTCTAAGCATTCACATTTTATAACTCATTTCACTTTCACAAAAGCTCTGGAAGGTGGGTACTATTCTTGTCATTCCCCATTCAACAGATGACACAGTGTTTAAGTAACCTGCCAAAGTGAGTGAGTGTTGACTTTGGTATTCAAACTCAGTCTGGTTCATACCCATGCTGTTTTCAGGAAGGTTTGGTGGACCAGTTGGATTTTGAGAGAACAGTGGAATAAACTAAGCCCATATTGTAGAGGATCTCAGACAGTTAGGAGCCACGTATTGCTCTTGAGCAGATAAATGACTAAAAACATACTTTAGAAAGACATGTGATATCAACATGCATATTCGATTTGGAAGGTAAGCCTTTTAATCAAAGGGCCTGGCTAGGAAACTCTTAGAATAATTGAAGACATTGTAGAAATGGGAACGTACAATTTTAAAGAATAGTGGGTAACTGTTAGTATGCAGTCCAATCTTCTTCCCTCAGTTAAAAGGATATTTACCCCCTACCCCCACCACTGGGTTATCTAGACTTGACAGAATGAAAAGATAACTCATCAAACAGTGTATTTAGTCTTACTTCCTTAGTGAGTTAAGTTGCTTCCTTAGCATAAATTACAAACCTATGGAGATTATTACTTAATTGCACAAAGGTAATAATACTACAGCTGTGCATGCCTAGAGACCTGAAAGAACTAGTATACCTTTGAAGTATTAACCGAAATGTACACAAAAAAATCAAAACATTACCACACAAACATGCTGGGTAAATATTTTTTCCAATGTCTTGAAAAATGTCCACATTTTAAAATTTTGGAGCAACAATTCACTACTGACATCCAGTAAATACGACATTTTAATGTAATGACAATGGATATTTTGTATCTTCATTTTTTAAAACTGAGGTCCTAATGAACTTCGTGAAACTGTTAATTCTAACATTATATTTAAAAATGGTTTTTCTCTAACTTGAGAGTTTTTATGTAACTTTTCATTTAATTTTTTTCTGCACTTTGAAAAAAAAAACCCAGGATTTCACTGGTTTGTTTTCAGTGCCATCTGTGTTATTAGCAAAGAAAAACTAGCATAAGCTTAAAACAATGCAAGAGAAAACTATGTAAAATTAAGCTAAAACTGTCACAATGAAACTGCTAAATTTCACAGAGATCAAATTCCATTACACTGAAAATATTTCTTGGGCCTGCCTAGAATTTCTCACCTCATTAGGTGTGAAAAACATAAATGGAGCACTATGGTTTTTTTTTTTCAAAATTTTGTCCATGATGAGAACAGTTGGAGAAACAAAGCTCTCCATAGCCTTTAGATCTGGTATTTGGAAGAGAGGAAAGTGATTGAAGGCTGCACTTTTTACAGATTCTGGGCACTTGCTCAGTGATTGTTTCTGAATCTTCAAGTGGCTTATGAAATAATTAATTCATTCTCACATTTTCATTCCTTTTAAGAACTCAAAATTAGCACTCTCTTTATATATATATATATATATATACATATATATATATATATATATATATATATATATATATATATGAGGCAGATTGAGAGTTAAAATATCTGAGCAAATATAATATTCCAAGACCAGTTCCAAGGTCCAGAACTCATGTTTTCTGAGTCAAACTCTTCAACTCTATAGATACTACATGTCTTTAATGATCCCCATCTTTAAATTCCAGTAATACCTCTCTCCTTGCCAGACATCAAGGTGGGATTTAGCTCTACATGCATATTAATACATTCAATTTATAAAGGTTGAAATCTCTGACTCATTGCCCATCAAGTTAAAGCACAAATTCAAGATTTTTAAGTACTTAATCTGTACCATGTAATGAGATTTATAAGTTGAAAAAAGAAGTGCACTTAGGATATAGTCCAAAATAAAACTACCTACCCTAAGTGTGAATGCATGCTTCCAAACTGTTTATTTTCCATACATTTTTCCCCAGTATCTATAAATGGAACATCTTTTATTATCCCCTCATTCTAGACCACAAAATCTTACTGTCCTGCATAGAGTATCACATTCTACATATATTACCTAAAATTGTGCATCTTCTTATAATAATGTTTAAGACCATTTTGGATTTCCTGTAATTTAACTCAAACACTTCTCCTTTCCTAAAAGAATGATAGAGACCACTATATATATATATATATATATATATATATATATATATATATATATATATATATATATACATATATAACCATCATACATTTCCATGGCAACTTGTATATTTGTTGCAGCAAAAAGTGCAATACGGTTCAAAAATGAGTAATAAGGAAAGTCATTCCAGCTTCAAATACCCCGAATATTCTTACACTGTACCTCCCACTCATTTCCACCCTCAAAAGCAAAGGACTTTGAAGACTGAAATACTAAAGAGTAATTATGATGAATTATTAACAAAGTTGAAAACTAAGATATTTTATATTAGTGAGCATGTTGTAATTAACTCTGGTAAATGATACCAAAATGAGTATTTTAGCTTTCACTATTCTAGGCAAAAACCTGAAGGGAGAAATCAATGTAATCATGCTTTCTTACATAAAATAAAAGCAGAAATAAATCTCTGTTGTTTCTCTAAAGTACAGTTTCTAATATATTTTGTTTAAGAAAGAAAAACTGCCAAGGATGAACTATCTCAATGATAGTATTTGTAGAGAAATGGTAAGTTCCAGCCAATGATGTTAATGCTGATAGATAATGTTCTATGGATATTTCAGAAGACACAGTATTGATCCATGGTCTGCTCATTTAACTAGAAGATAACAGTTTGGCTTCCCTGGGAGGATGAAATACTTAGAATTTGTAACTTTTCTCTAAATAAAAGCAATCTACTTTTGTCAACTGGAGAATAGTACAAGAGGGAAAGGGGGTGAGGAGAACACACACAGTTCCTGCCAACAGGGCAACAAACAATGAGAACTAAAAATTTATTACATAATCAATAACATACTAGAATTTGTGAGAGAGCACAAAGAATTATTGTCCTCACTGCACTAATAGTACAGCAGTCCTGTGTATCTGTGGGGATATTGTTCGAAGACCCCCAGTGGATGTCTGAACCCAGGGGTGGTACCAAACTTTGTATATGCTATGTTTTTACCTATATGTGCATACATACCTGTGATAAACTTGAACTTATAAATTAGACATAGGAAGAGATCAACAACAGTAACTAATAATAAAATAGAACAATTATAACAATATACATCCCATAATAAAAGTTAATGTGAATGTGGTCTCTCTCTCTCTCTCTCTCATTGTACTGTACTTACTCTTCTTATTTTGACATAAGATGATAAAATGCCTGTGTGATGAGATGAGGTGAGGAGAACGACATAGGCATTGTGACCTAGCACTAGACTACTATTGACCTTCTCACCATACTTCAGAAGGAGGATCATCTGCTCCTGGACTTCTGTTGACCGGGGCAGGAAGGAGGGTGTAACTGAAAGCAGAGAAAGTGAAAGCAAAAATGCTGATGGCAGGTGGGGTCGGCTGTCTGGGGAAAGAAGCACAAAACCAAGACTATGGCATATTGGGAATGCATCCTATCAGCATGAGTTGGGGCCTTTTGACAGTTAAGCAAGTGCTCCTGCCCCAATTAGGAGTCTTAGAGGAAAGTGTGTTCCTATACCTGAAATCCTGGTGAAGAAGGCAAGTTAAGAACTGAAATATTTTATCATCATTTCAAATGTCTCTTAGTAATATGCAACATTGAGACCAGAAATATAAACAGAAACACATCATGTCATATTTTTGCTTGCATTATGTGTATAACGCGAAGTATGCCCTTCATCAGAAATACTCATTTTCTGCAGCATCTGGCTGGCTCAGTCAGTAGAGCACATGACTCTCAATCTCAGGGTTGTAAGTTCAGGCCTCCTGTTGGGTGTGGAGCCCACTTAAAAATAAATAAATAATAAAGAAATACTTCTCTTCTTGCTATATACATGTAACTGAATCCCCCTGGGTGGAAGGACAAGCAACGTATATAGCCAATTATACAAACTCTCAAGGCATCAATGTCTCAGGTACATTCTGCTTAAGCAATAGCTGCCATTTTGGAGATCCTCCTTCCCTGAGGTCTTTTGTGTGGGGGAAATGGTTATTGAGACATGGAAAGTTGCACTTTTCTCTTTAGGCACACAAATTTCAAGGACAATTTTCCAACACACCCTGGTAAATGTTGACTGACAGAGTACCACCCAAAATAAAAAGAACGTGCCTCAATCTTTTTGGCTTGACTTCTATATGCAGTCTGTTAAAATGTGTTTGATTTTTATATCTATATTCCAATTTTTAGCTTGCTAGGCCTTTCCACTCAATTCTATCTATAGATATAAGAAGACAGACTCGCTGTCTTTGGAGCAGGACAGGGTGAATAAGCCACAGTCAGTTCTATACCAAGAGACATAGGACTCCTGTCATGGGTATACATGTGTTTGAGTTTGAATGATCAGCCATTTAAGGCAAACCCCATCCCCCCATATAATCCAGTCAACATCTTCCCTTATTGTCCACAATGGTTTCATGACAAACTCTCAAAAATACCCTGCAACACTTACTTCATTTTCCAATCTAGCAACACCATCTGGAAGGAAATGGGAATAGCATAGTTTTGAATCCACATTTCTCTGTTCACCAACTATTCTAGAATACCAGTAGAAACAAACAGTAAGATTATCAATTATAGATTTAAAAGTATAGCCTTCTCTCTTTTTTTCTAAAATTAGGACAATATCCCATCTATAATCTTCTAACTTCTTATTTTCTTAAAGATTATTATTATTGATGGTAACATTGAGAACACTCTTACAAATTCTTTAGACCTCAGGAAATAATGGGGCAACTCCAATCAGATGAGGCATGATGCAGGAATGCAGAGGTATTTCATCCCTAAAGTGGAGCCATTGGGACCTCTGTAAGGCGTATTGTATGGCAAAGCATTCCCTCAAGCCCATCTAACAAGTTTATGACTTAAAACCTACTCCAAGGAAGATAGGTCTTCACTGCCCTCTCTGAGTTCACCTGTCTGTCAGCTTCTCTCTTCAGTGTCAGTGAAGAGGTGGTCATAATGGGATATGTTGGGACACTCTTTAGGAGGCATGCCTTGTAACTCTAAGATTATTTTTCAAAGAGGCAGAATTGTTCCCAGGTATGTAAGCCTAGACAATACCCAGTTGAATATGTTCATATGTCTTAAGAAAAAAATACACAAAAATTGGGGTCAGCCTCAGACGTCAAGTGATAGAGATGAGCAGTGATATCACCCATGTTGGAATGCCCAGGGCATAGAAAGATTTCACCTCTTGGACTTAATCACCATGGTTCCTTTGGTACTATCACACAGATGTCTCGACTTAGAAATTTTAAAGCCAACTTGACCTTATTTTTATTTCATGCTATCAAGAAAACTTCTGATGATTTTGTAACCCAAGTAGCTAAGAAAAGATATATATATATACACACACATATATATATGTGTATATATATATATACACACACACACACATATATATATATATATATATATATATATATACACATACACCTTGAGTGGTTCTAAGTGCTAAGTATGAATTTGTTTAATCCTCACAAAAAGCCTATGATGTAGGAATAGCCACAATTCCTCTCTTTCTGTTAATCTTTTGAAAATGCACACATTATTCTTTTAAGCAGGAAGTTTGGTCTCTTCTTTGTGGTCTTCTTGACTTCTGATTGTCCAATCATCCTGATCAAGAATTGGGTCTAAAGTGGGCCAGTCTACTTTCTAAACCCTCTACAAAACAAAAAGAACAGAGAATCTGTTCAATTCACTATCGCTGCTGTTTCTCACATCATTGGTGGGAACTGATCATGTAGTCTAAGAGATACTTTCCATTACGGCTCTGGGCCTCAAGTTATACTGAGTTTACGTTCATATTTGTAGTGGTCTTCCTATGAGAACAATATAATGCCAGAAGTCCTTAGTCTTCAGGGTCCTTGACCTCAGCCACTCATGGTGTCAGGTCTGCACTCCCTCTCAACACATATATCTTTGGATTATGCTCAGGTCATTGCATTAAGGTTCTCTTTAGAGGTCATTAATATCTTCTCCCCACAACTTGAATATTAGCCACCCTAGTTCACCCCTAGTATGTTTCCCTAACTTTGAAATCCCAGAGATCAGGAATTTGAGGTCTCTTACTTTCTAGAGATTTCCTGGACCTTAGCTGCAAATTGGTTTTCTCTTCTCCATTATTAGCATATCAAGTGGTATTTGTTAAAATATACTTCTATTAGGATACAGAAGATTCAAGCATACTTTTTTCCAAGTATAATGTGTGAAATAGGACCTATACATAACCAGAAGGCCATATAGTGTGACTTCTATGAAAAAGATAGATGATTTGCTAAATTCTTCTTGACCAAGAATGTCAGAATTACTTATTCATTTTTATTTTTACATAAAATTACATTTATGTAAATTTGTATATGTATATTAAATATAACAAATACTTGTTATATTTAATTAATGCACTAGTATGACACATAGTGTGACTTCTATGAAAAAGATAGATGATTTGCTAAATTCTTCTTGACCAAGAATGTCAGAATTACTTATTCATTTTTATGTAAATTTGTATATGTATATGTATATTAAATATAACAAATACTTGTTATATTTAATTAATGTACTTATTTCAGTTTCCCTGTAAGAAATGGATCCACTTTTTATGCACTAGTATGACACATATAGGCCAAGGTAAAGGACCAAAACGAGAATAATGCTGAATTGAATAGAACTTGCCCCTGCATAGTCATACTGAGCCACCACTTTGAATGTTCTAGGCTCTCTTTCCTCAAGCTTTATAAAGAGCATACTGCCCACCTTATTTCAGTCACTCTTCCTCTCTCTCCCTTTGGCCTGGTTTACTCTCACTCATTCTGAAAATCTAAGCTGGGCATCACCTCCTTTCCTGGAGTCAGGGAACATGATTTCTTTTTTTTGCAGCTGAATCTACTACCCAGCATGTTATCTGGCACATGGTAAGTGGTAAATAAATAATGTTGAATAAATTAATGATCTGCAACCAAATGGCAACCAGATTCCCCCAAGTGACCCCAGCTGTGTCTACCCCAAATCAAACTCTCTCCTCTTCCTCAAAACTCATTTTCCTTCCACACTTCTCTATCAAGAGACAAAATATTCTCCTTACCACTCCAAACCAAAACTTTCCACTCACCTTTGGTATATCCTTCCCTTTCATCACCTACTCCATTTACTTAAAAATGTCTGATTCTTCCTTTATGATGTCTTTTGGATTCTGCCTTACTCCATTCTGACCGTGCCATTATGCCCTTATGATCTAATATATGAATTACTGCAATCATCTCTTAAATGGCCATCCCAGTTTCAAATTCCATCAACATTCCAAATGATCTTAAATATCACTGTTAGACTAATTTTCCTAAAATACCACCTTCATTATGTCACTCATTTGTCTACTAAATCAGGAAAAAATGTCCCTATCTTTTTTAAGGACCTTCATTATTGGACCCATGCTAAGTCTTCAAATTACTCTCCATTTACACTCTCTGCTCTAATCCAAGACAATTCCTCACTGCCCCCATGGACAGAGCATCTAGTCTCACTTCTCCTCCATATTGTAATATGAGTTACATACTACATATTTACCTTATGTTTTAATATGTATAATAGTTGCCCCAAATTATAACATGTATAATATATATATGACACATTATCCAAGGCTAAGCTCAAGTGCCAGTGCCTTCATGAAGTCCTCTGTCACTAAATCATGTGAATCTCTTGGGTATCTCAGCCCCCTTATTAAGAAAAATGGTCAAAAGCTAATGATGCAATGTATGGTGATTAACATAACATAATAATAAAAAAATAAATTTAAAAAATTTTAAAAAAAGAAAAATAGTCACTTTCTACCTCAATTTTTCTGCATTTAATTATAGATGGTCCTTAATGCTTTTCTGATTATTACATGTGATCTAGGCATTGCTTCCTGGTGTCAGTGAACATTTTAATCACTAGCACGATATTGTACACAGTAGGTATTCCTGGGATTCTTGGAACTGTGTTTGTTAATCCAGTAAATACACATTAGAGGAACCACTACTTACCAGGCACTGAGGAAACAGCCGAAAAGAAAACAAAGCTTATATTCTAATGGTGGGGATTGAAGATAGAAAAAGAAACAAAAAAACCTTTCAGGTGGTGGTAAGTACGTGGATTGTATGTTAATACCATCATATTTACATTAAATCACACTGCCTTACAAGTACAAATGGAAGCCTTTGGATTCATACATTGTACTTGAAAATTTCTACCTCCTCTTACTGCCTACCCCAAAACCAGCCTCTACTTCCAACGCTTTTTAGGCATGGATTAGTTCCTTATTTGTCCAAATAAACTTTAGTGAGACTTAATGTCTTCAAACCCAGAATTGAACTGAAATATTATTTTTAAGAATTAATTGTAATTGAACATACGCCAAAGTTACCAAAGGAAAAAAGCGCCGGCATGGTACTCTGCCAGAATAGAAATAGATTTTGGACTCGATTCAGTTTCTAGTAAATTAATGTCCAAAAGCACACTGGAGGAAATGTGCACATGTTTGTAATCTCAGCAAAGAGGCCAGGATGCACATGGACCCTAGATTTCATCTTTCCTTCCCCTACAGAAAATTATCTCCTCTGTGGTCTCTATATGTTTACCAGTCATGATCTCTGTGATGCTTCCTAAAGTCCATTCTTTTAAATAACTCTATGTACATGAATTAGGAGCGTGGAGTTTTATTGTTTTTCTCTGATAAGAGACATATTTTACCCCTTCCTATATAGTGAAAGCGAGGCACAATGTGTTCAGCTAATTTGTCTCCGTAAGGACCTGCAGTGTGATATTCACTGAATTACTGGCATTTATCAGAAGAGTCATTGTTGTGTGTATAAATATATTCACTGCATCTTATTAGGTCATGACTCTGTGCCAGGCATTGTGCTGAGCTCTGAGGATGCTGACATCCAATGTTACAATTCTTGCTCGGGAGGAATTCATAGTCTAGTGGGGATGGCAAAATCACAAATGATCGACTCTAGGGTTGGCTGAGATGAACAGTACTAGAAATACAAAGAGCCTCACTTTCAAAGAATCTTAGAACTGAAAGAAACCTCAGCATCACTGACTCCAACCCAAGTGAGAGAAAGGAGGTCGGCATATCGGTTTGCTCCTAAAGGACAGCTGGAAACCAGGTCTCCTGAGACCCGGAAGATGCTCATTGTGCTCCTGGTTTTTCATTCAGCCATTTGCTGAAAGGTCCATTTGTTGTCTACATCAGGTGGTTTGCACAATCAACAAATTCATTTAAATGTATAAAACTAGCTTTAAAATGTATTAAAATAGTAACAAATTATTTTTAGTTAATATCTCACAAAGCATGATGATAAATATTGTTGTCTGATATGTGAGATGCATTACATTTTGTTATTCTTGTCTAATATCCTGACTCCTTCCACTGTGGTGGATTATGCAATTTATTAAATTAACTTCAGGGTTTAGTTCATACTGAACCATCGCCAAATTCTGTGACTGAGGGAAAGATAAAGGAGTGGCTGTATATAAAACCGTGGTTGGTAAAACAAACGATTGTTCTTTGGTCATGAAAAAAATGCACACTCTTCTGGTGTTCCCCAAATATACAAGATTCTTTTCCTGTGAGTTTTATGTTCTCAGACTATTTCTGCATATTTATTGAATGTGTGAGTTTTTTTCTTTTATAACTGCCTGTATTATCCAAAATCTTGTTTGTATGTGAGTGACTCTAATATAAGTGCACAGGCATATTGTGTGTGTTTCCAAGCTCTAACTTTTCAAGTTCATCAGGAGTTTGTGTTATGCTTTACAAGAAAGTCAGGAATAAACTGGACTTTCTTAAAGATAACTATTGCAATATTGCATTGGATTTATTACAGCAATTCTGCTAATGCTTCTTTTCAGAAAACACTGATGCTTTTGATAGCTTCCACACTTACCTTTTAATGAAGACTATTTTAAGATGATCGTTTCAGATTTTAGCCACTTAGCCTCTTATGCAGTCTTAAAGTATATGCAACACTTCAAAAAAGCCACACAAAAATAAATGTATGTTGAGTAGCAATCACTTCAGAAAGAACAGAAAAACATTTTAAAGCAAAGGAAGAATGTCGCTTATTCAGGAAATATAAATATTTCTTAACAAATAGTAGTAATTTTTAATACTTGCAAAGAAATGATACTTTAAAAAATAACTATGTGTCCCAAAGAATGTTTTGAAGAACATAAACTAAAACTACAGAAATTAGTTTAATAGCCTATTAACTCAAAGCAAGTCTTGTCTTCTTGTGAAATATCCAGATAACTGGGGTAATTTTAAAGAAACTTTGTTAATCACCGGGAGAGTTGTCTCAATCTTCCACCTCAATATTCTATTTCACTTTGCAGATTAGTCTTTCAGAAAAAAAAAAAAAAGAACTATTTTCTCCTATCACTCCTTTTGGGTCATTGTCAGTTCCCTGTGGAGCTGTAAGATTAAAGGTATGTAGAATGTGCAATGAGATCCCAACTTTTAAATAAATCTGATTTCCAGATGATTTCCTATTTTAATCAGGTAATTACCATATCAAACCTTGAATTCTGTTTCCCAGCACCCTGGAAAATGGAGTCCCGAACAATTTCCAGGGTAACTTCTCCAGGTCATCTCTATGTTGTTTTCAATAAGCTAACACGGTCAGCAAGATTATTGGTAAAACATTTTTTTACTCTTACTAATTCTAAGCTTAAAATCCTCCATTTATAAAAACCTCGAGACACCTGCTCTCCACATCTCCTTTCTGCTCAGTGGGACAGAACAGCAGTTACTCTGAAGCCACAGGTACATCTGTAACTACATAAGCCATACGATTATAAGTGCATTCTTCAGAAAGTAATATTTGAAGAGTAAAAAAAAAAAAAAATCATAGTTTATCTGACCTGCATATAAAACCATTCAAGTATACTACATTTATCATATTAAAAATGCATCATTAAAATTTAAAAGCAGGTGCAGTTGCTCAATAAGCTAATGGTATAGTCTGAAGACTCCAGTCAAGATTGTATTGTTGAATTCCCAGTTGGATAAAGGAGAAAGAGAAAGAGGGAGGGAGTTTGAATGACCTTGCACCAAGGTGGTAGGGCCCTAAGACGCGATGCTGTAGGCTGTGGTTGAGCTCCCCTCGGAGGATCTTTACGGCACTGCATTCTGACAGCGGAGAATGAAAGTGTCCCTCTAAACGGATGAGCTTGAAATCCCTTCACCCCAGAGCCGAAACCTCTGTGAGTCTCCACAGGCGTGTGAATGTGAGCCCATATTTGTATTTACGGGGTGAATTTATGGGCTGTTTGCCTGCGTGCACCAATGACTCAATGCTTGTCAGAGAACACGTTGTAGAAAAAGGCATAAAGAAATTTAACGAGAAAAAAACTAGTGGAAGAAAATTTAACCTTCCTAAGAGTCATGTCAATCTAGACACTATTAAATGAACACCTTTATTACTGGTTGGTTATTCACCTCACATCCTCTTGGGAAGACCTAGACAAGATTCCTGAAATCTATTAATTAGTTTCCTCTAGCAAATATTAACTTGGCAAAATCCTATTCTTTCATTAAATATGTTTAGAATTTTAAATTGAAATATCTAAATCTGTATACCTATTCCTTGATTAGATAAATCTAACTTGTAAAATCTTTTTTAAAAAATATAATTTAATGGCAAACTTACTTGATTGTGCTATATAATTATTTTTAAATGAATCGTGCACATCTAAATTTACTACAGTTAACATTTCTACTCATTGGTAACAAAAACAACATGAATAATGGTGAATACAATTTTTACCTAAAATATTCTGCAGAGGGGATGGCAGCAGAGTAGACATTAAAATGAGAAAGATAAAAGAAAAATAGTCAGCAATTGCCTCCTTACTCCTTGGGACATTCTTTTTTAAAGTAGTGGTCATGACATAAAATTAGTTGCTATAGCTGTATGGGGTCTTGGGGGACAGTACTTTCTTTGGCAGATATTTTAAATATTTTGCGGGGAAAAACGCCTCATTCTTCCATCTATAATATAAATACCATGGTACAGAAGTCCAATCTATAAACTAGAAAGAAATAAATCTGTTTACTTTTTTTTTTGCAGTAGTAGAACCTCTTTAGCTCTTGATAACTATCTTTGATTATTAAAAATGAGGAAACAAAAAAAAAGACAAACAAGGAAGCCATATCAAAATATTTGTTAAGTTACCATGTTAGCCAAGCGATCAGAAATATTTCTCACTTTAAATCCGTCTATCTTTAGAATCCAAAATACTGCAATAGTCTTTCAGAGGCAAAAGCCTTAAAAATCTAAAATCCTTATGCATTATTCAAAGTAAACCTTCTATTTTTCCAGGTAACCTAATACCGTTTTCTTAATTTGTTGTTTTAGTTTTTAGTGGTTTAAGAACCACTTCCCTTCCTTCTCATCTGTCATATTTTCTTGATCTTTTCACATTCCTGTTCTTCTGGTTATACTTTGTAAGTATTATTCATTTGCCTTTATAAGCTGATCAATAACCCACTGTGAGATAATTTACAGGTCTCATGAAATATCTATCCATGTGGATACTTTTTTAATGTAATAGATTTAAAAGATACTCAGCTTGAAAGATAATCTTCAGCAGATGCATTTTATATTAAACATTAGCACTGCTTGCTTTCTAACACTGAACACCCCAACATTGACCTTAACACCATTTTCTTTCCCACCAACTTTACATACATCACAGATGCTAAGTTGTTCACCAGTTGTGCTCTCAAAAAAGCGTTTGGGTTTCATAAAATTTGCAGTTTTTTAAAAAGTCAAAGGTATTGCCAAATGTGGAAAGTTAGAAAGAAATCAATCATTTTGTTCCAGTGAGATGTTTTTGCTGTTATTGTACTTTGCCAGTAGGGATTACATTCTGAAAAGTTCATAATAATTGCTGACTACTAATCTCACCCACTTGGACAGATTATTTCACCAAGAAAGGACAGGATTTTAACAAAAGGAGAATGGGTAGAATGAAATAAGTATCCATTCATTGACTTCTCTTTGCCTGTTTGTTTAATAAATTCTTGTTTAGCATTTTCTATGTGCTTGGCACTGCAAGGTGCTTATTATCATACATAATCCCAGCAGGTAAGAGACACCTGGAAATTTTCAATTGGGATTTTGAAGTAAATTTTTAAGAGGCACTATTTACAAAGGTGCGGGCAAGGTTAAGAAAAAACAACAACGGATTTTTCAGGGCTCCAAGATTAGAAACAGTTGGAATTCAGAAAGCCATTAATCTCACCATTAGTCTTGGAGGAGCAACAGAATAAAACAAAATGGTATAACTGGGGTTTGGTTAGAACTGTAGCTGTGAGGGCATGAGGAGGGAATGCCTCCCCACTGGAGCTGTGGCCTGCAACCCTGATAGCAAGAAAGGGAGGGCCCCCAAACTTCCCCTTCTGTCGCCTACCTCCTGCCTATGCTTCCCACAGGCTGGACTCCAGGGAAACTGGAAAGAAGGGAGCCCAGGTGATGCAGTCCACATGGGTCAGCCTTCAAGGGCACAAAGCAGCAAGAAAGGCAGAAAATAGATGGAATGGGCTGGCAATGGAGAAGAGCCAGAGTGGTGCTGAAGATTGGACGAGAATAATACAAGGGTCTCACAGATTGACCAGATAGTTGGATATGTAAATAAATAGAAGCACATAATTTCCCTAGTGTGAAAGTGCTATACTGGAAGAAATGTCTTAGTAATGACGCAAAGCAGGCAAGAATTCATTTCCACCAATTGGGTCTGTGTGAGCTTCACAGAGAATCAGAGCAACCAGACGTTGGGGCACACTGATTTGGGTTCTTTGAACAGGCACAGCAGATGAATGAGCTGCAGTGTCCTATCATGAGGGTGAAATTACAAATAGACAAATTTAACAATAAAAAATAAGGTGTAGGGCCTCCTGGGTGGCTCAGTCAGTTAAGTGTCTGACTCTTGATTTTGGCTCAGGGTTGTGAGATCGAGCCCTGTGTCGGGCTCCATGCTGAGAGTGGAGCCTGCTTAAGATTCTCTCTCTCTCTCTCTCCTCTCCCTCTCCCCCCCCCCCGCCAGCCTGTGTGCTCTTTTTCTCTGTCTAAAAAAAAAAGATAAAAATAAAAAATTATATGGACCAATATAAAAGCCTACACTCTAGACCTTTATTTCTTCACTCAAAAATTTGGAAGATTTCTACATACCAGGTACTGTTGTTCTAGGTTCTCACAACACCTAAAATCTTATTAAAGATACCAGTGGGTTGAGGTTGTGAAGGATGCGCTAGGAACATGCAGTAATGGCACTGGATCTATTACTCAGGTAGCAGAGATGTCATCTGTCAGGAAGTGACGACAAATTAAGATCCAAGGGATGACTAGGAATTATCCAGTTAAAGAGAAGGGGAAGATTTCCAGGGAGAAATCTGTCAAGGTATGGAAGTGAGTGAGATCACTGCATCTTTTTTTTTTAAAGATTTTATTTATTTATTTGACAGAGAGAGAAAGCATAAGCAGGGGGAGTGGCAGGCAGAGGGAGAAGGAGAATCACGTCCCCCACTGAACAGGGAGCCTGATGCAGGGCTCAATCCCAGGACCCTGAGATCACGACCTGAGCTGAAGGCAGTCGCTTCACCGACTGAACCACCCAGGCACCCCAAAATCACTGCATCCTCAGAAAACTCAAGAGTTCGGTTTGAAGGGACATCAGACGTTCATAATACGTGAGCACATTTTTTGAGCATTTACTGTTTACCAGGCACTTTGGCTGTGTCCCACCTAATTTTTAAAACAGTGCCATGAGGTGGTGCTACTATTGTCTGATGGAGGGTATTGAACAACCAAGAGGTTGAATCACACTGGTAGTAAGACTCCCAGAAATGACGTGATCAATTTTGAATGTTGGAAAGATTCCTCTAAAGGCAAGATAGAGAGTACATCGGGGGAGGGTCAGACTGGGTACTGGGAGACAAATTAGGAAGCCATAGCCTTAGAGGAGGCGATATTTGATGAGGACTTAAATGAAGTCAGTGTGGCTTATATAATGTGGAAGAGAAGAGATGTGGCAGGTATCACAGAGCTAGAACCATGGGATATGGTCATGTGAGAAGGACAGGAGGCAGAAAACGAGAACTCTAAGGAGAATCCAAGTCTCAGGCTTATTTAACTGAGAGCAAAGCAATATCTTTAACCAATATATAAAATAAAGAAGGAACAAGTTTTTTAAAAAAGAAAACTGGGTGCCTTTAGAACATGCCAAGGACACTTGTGGGACATGAAGTTTGAGATGTCCTGGAACAGTAGGAGCAATGTACCAATACACCATTGGAAAGCCAGCCTGAAGCTACAGATGGGAGAGTGACCAGCATCAGTGAAGCTCTCATTTGATGAGAGGGGATGAAATTCCTGAAGGAAAGAGTATCACATCACAAGTTGAGAGGGTCAAAAACAGAAGCCTGGAGAATACCAGTATTGAAGGAGTAGGCAGAGGAAACAAAACAGAGAAGTGCCAGAGACAGGAGAGGCTGGTGGAATTGTTCTCACTGATGTTAAACAAAAACAGAAATTCAAAAAGCAGAGAGAAGCATCATCCCATATCATAGATGGGATCAGGAAAGAGTCTTTGAGCTTTGGGGATTTGACAGTCATTGGAAAACTTTTGTGTCCACACAGGGCCATGGATCTCCAATATACTGCCAATGTAAGGGCACGTCCCTGCTCCTTACCTGTGCAAGCAAGTTCCAAAGTTATGGGCAAGCTTCTGGAGTCTCCTGAATCTGGTTCTACACCTCAGAGCAGCAGGGAACCCCTAGACAGACAACATTTATGATGACATGAGCAAGTAGGGTATGATCAAGACAAAGTGGTGAAGGGGGCAAATGGCAGTGATCTGCACAGCTGCTAATCACATTCCACTGAAGATAAATGATCAACTCTCAAATCTCTTAAATCGGGAAGGACTGTGCATACCCAGATGAAATTTCAAAGCAGATTTGGGGAAAATGCTTTCAGAGACACCGGTCCTAAATTGAAACTGCCTGTTCAGTTCCTCAACTCCTCAAGTTCTGCTCTTGTACACAAAATTCTACAAACTACTAGCTCTGAAAGAGTTTCCCTCATTCAAAGATGAGTCATCACTATAAAAGGACCAGCATGGAAGTAGGCAAAAATCATTCACTTAAAAAAACCCATGTAATTTTTATTACAAATAAAAGTCACAGGGAGATTACATATGGCGAATGAAATAAGACAGGGAGCAAAAGAACATTTTAAACCACCCTCCTCCTTCAAATGAGTTCAGCAAAATTAAATAGGCAACAAAGAGTACTGGTTTAATACATGGACTTTCATCCAGACTGTGTAGGTTTCACCCTGGTGTTGCAGTTTGTTGGCTGGGAAACCTGGCAAGTTGCTTATCATTTTCTGTTTCAGTCTCTTTATGGGCAAAATGAAGAAGACAATAATTATACCTACTTCATACGTTCTTGAAGAGAAAGAAATTATATAAAGTGCATGATTAAAATGATAATTAAAGTGCAGAGGGCAATACTTAGTAAATACTAAGTATAATTTAAGTATAAGCACTTACACTTACTTTGAAATGAAAGCTCAAAAGAAAAATAGAGACTTAAAAAAGACATTTTATGACAACAAAAAGTAAAAATGCGGAAACGGGATTTAGGAAAGAAATATTTCTTAAAAAGGAAATAAACCATTGCAGAAATTATAAGCTAGCATGGAAAATGCATAAATGTGGAAAGTAGGTAAAGTTGACCCTCATGGGCATTAGAGATCATTTTTAAAAATCAAATAAATGTTTTGAATTTGTTAAATGTTAAAGGCATTTAAGGTTTCTTTCATGTTATGTATATGCAGTTATGGGAAAATCATATGCTTCAGATCTTTTCACATTTCTTCAGAGCATTACTTTAAATGCACACTTGGAGGCCTTTCTTTTCAGTGTTAATAAGCTCTTTTCCTGAACCTCCATCAGTAAAATGAAGAAAGAGGAGAGCCAAGTCATAATCAATCAGTGGAGACACTTAAATCATCACATTTTTAGGACAAAGCTTTCTCTTTTTCATCAATGGCAGCTTATTAATATGTTTAATTTTAACTTTACTTTTTCAATATAATTTAAAGAAATAAATGAAATCAGTAGTTTCCATCTCAATGCAATGTTTCTGATTAGTAAAAGGCATTTCTAAGCTAAAGAAAACACTTTCTGTCTGGAGGAACACGACTGTTTTGAATGCAATTTATTTATTATTTTTACAACATCTCATAATGTGGTATAATGTATTTTATTGATAACATCTTATTTTGAGTTTTGCTTGAAAGGATTATCTATTAATTATTAAAGTGGGGTAATAAAATTTTTTTAAAAATGTTATTTTTGCCTATTCTTTATCCCATTTTTACACCTATCTTTTTTCATATGCACATTTTAGTATTTAGAACATTGTTTTATCTGTACTTTCCTAAGACATTATATAGTTAGTCTTAGACTCATGTCTGAGTTTAAGAATTTTAAAAGACCGTTCAGCTAGTTTCAATTCATTATTAAAATGTGATGCTCTAGGTTTTAAGCATTCTTATTTAAAATGTGAACAATGGAAAGCCATCTATAACAAAAATATCCTTATTTTGGAAATAGACCATGACTGTCACTTTTCGATAAAATGACATACCCTGTCTCTTCAACAAATGGTGTTGGGAAAATTGGACAGCCACATGCAGAAGAATGAAACTGGACCATTTCCTTACACCACACACAAAAATAGACTCCAAATGGTTGAAAGACCTAAACGTGAGACAGGAGTCCATCCAAATCCTAAAGGAGAACACAGGTAGCAACCTCTTCGACCTCAGCCGCAGCAACTTCTTCCTAGAAACATCACCAAATGCACAGGAAGCCAGGGCAAAAATGAACTACTGGGATTTCATCAAGATAAAAAGCTTTTGCACAGCAAAAGAAACAGTTCACAAAACCAAAAGACAACCGACAGAATGGGAGAAAATATTTGCAAATGACATATCAGATAAAGGGCTAGTATCCAAAATCTTTAAAGAACTTTTCAAACTCAACACCCAAAGAACAAATAATCCAATCAAGAAATGGGCAGAAGACATGAACAGACATTTTTCCAAAGAAGACATCCAAATGGCCAACAGGCACATGAAAAAGTGCTCAACATCGCTCGGCATCAGGGAAATCCAAATCAAAACCTCAATGAGATACCACCTCACACCCGTCAGAATGGCTAAAATTAACAAGTCAGGAAACGACAGATGTTGGCGGGGATGTGGAGAAAGGGGAACCCTCCTACACTGTTGGTGGGAATGCAAGCTGGTGCATCCCCTCTGGAAAACAGTATGGAGGTTCCTCAAACAGTTGAAATTAGAGCTACTATTCGATCCAGCAATTGCACTACTGGGTATTTACCCCAAAGATACAAATGTAGGGACCCGAAGGGGTACGTGCACCCCAATGTTTATAGCAGCAATGTCCACAATAGCCAAACTGTGGAAAGAGCCAAGATGTCCATCGACAGATGAATGGATAAAGAAGATGTGGTATATATACACAATGGAATATTATGCAGCCATCAAAAGGAATGAGATCTTGCCATTTGCAACGACGTGGATGGAACTGGAGGGTGTTATGCTGAGTGAAATAAGTCAATCAGAGAAAGACATGTATCATATGACCTCACTGATATGAGGAATTCTTAATCTCAGGAACAAACGGAGGGTTGCTGGAGTGGTCGGGGGTGGGAGGGATGGGGTGGCTGGGTGATAGACATTGGGGAAGATATGTGCTACGGTGAGCGCTGTGAATTGTGTAAGACTGTTGAATCACAGATCTGTACTTCTGAAACAAATAACGCAACATATTTTAAGAAAAAAGAAAAAGAAGAAGATAGCAGGAGAGGAAGAATGAAGGGGAGTAAGTCAGAGGGGGAGACGAACCAGGAAAGATGATGGACTCTGAAAAACAAACTGAGGTTTATAGAGGGGAGGAGGGTAGGGGGATGGGTTAGCCTGGTGATGGGTATTAAAGAGGGCACATTCTGCATGGAGCACTGGGTGTTATGAACAAACAATGAATCATGGAACACTACACCAAAACAAATGATGTAATATATGGTGATTAACATAACAATAAAAAAATTAAAAAAAAATGACATACTCTGCTTCTGAATGTATGGTGTGTGTGTTTGTGTGTGTACACACACATACATGCTTGAAATTTAAAAACAATTGGGCCACCAAAATGATTTTTGTCAAAAATATCTTTGAAAAAGCTTGGAGTTTTTTTTTTTTTAGTCACCAAAAGAGAATTCACTGCTTTTCTATAAACCATGCTAATACCACATAAATTAACTTAAACATGTTCCTGATTTTCAATATAATTAAGAAAAAATAAAGATACAAAGTACATAAAACTCTTGAACATCAAGTGAATGAGTAACAACTTTGAATGTAAGTGATGTTGATGGGGTTATCATACTTGGGCTGCAAATAGAAGTTATATATACTTAACAAGGGTCAACCATTGATGAAGACTTTCTGGAAGAGGTAAGTTTGTTGGAGTTATGTGACTAGAAGACAGGGATGATCTTTGATCATTTTTCTTTCCAGCTGGTATTTGAATTAATGGGAGTAGATAAGATCACCCAGGCAGAGTGTGAATTGAGGGCAAGTTGAGAAGTGTGAATTGGAAGCAAAAGGGGCCAATGAAGGAACCCAGGGGAGAGAGATATTTTTTAAAAAATGGATGACACAGACATTAGAGAAATTAAAGAGGAATAACTGGTGAAATGGGGCAAAAACTGGGAAAAAGCAGTACCTTGAGGGGATAATGCTGGGGCAAAAAAAAAGTGCTTGGAACAAAGGGAAACAGATATTTAAAAAGGAAGCAGTGTTCAACCTGTCAATGCTATAGAAAGTTCAAGGAGAGAAATTTGCCCACTATTGAATAATTTGGAGGACACTGGTGATCTTTATTGAAGAAAAGAACAATTGGTGGTATTAGAAGCCAGAGTGCAGTGATCAGCACTGGTGATTACCGGTGAGTAAACGGGGAAATAGAAACATCTATTACAAACTATTCCCTCTGGAGATTTGGTTGCAAATGGAACGAAATAACCTGGGTATAGGAATAGGTCACATGATCTTGGAGTAAACACAGGGTTGCAAGAATGGTAATAACATATTATTGTTTTAACATCCTCACAGTCTTTTCAACACTTTAGGAAGTAAATGTATCCTTTCCAATCAAAACCCTAGCCTTTGAGCTACATGGGTCCACTCTTTCCCCCAGCACGGGTATGCTAGGGCAGGTTGCTCAGCTTTAATGGCACATATTTTCTCTCCTACTTCAGCTGCTTTTGCTATTGCTGCTGGGTGGTGTCTCCAGTTGCTTTTCCTTTATAATGTATAACATAACTTCGGTCGTTGGGTCTTTCGCTTCCTCCCTTGTAATGTGTGCTCTCTTCTTCCATGTGTTTAATTTCTGCTTTAATAGCATCTTTCTGAAGTGGACAAAACAATTTTTAGCCTGCGTTATTCTATCTCTATTGCAAGGACACAGTAGCTGGGATTTTTTCCTGATACTAGTACATTATTTAGTTTTTTATTTTAATTCCTATAGAGTTAACATACAGTGTTATATTAGATTCAGGTGCACAGTATCGTGATTCAACAGCTCTATACATTACTCAGTGCTCATCGTGATAATTGTCGTCTTAATCCCCGACACCTATGTCACTCATCCCCCACCCCTCTCCCCTCTGGTAAGCATCAGTTTGCTCTCTACAGTTAAGGGTCTGTTTTTTTGTTTGTCTCTCTTTTTCCTTTGTTCATGTGTTTTGTTTCTTAAATTCCATGTATGAGTGAGATCGTATGGTATTTGTCTTTCTCTGACTTACTTTGTTTAGCATTATAGTCTAGATCCATCCATGTTGTTGTACATGTCAAGATTTCATTCCTTTTATGGCTGAATAATATTCTATTTTATATTATGGAAGCAGCCCAAGTGTCCATTGATAATGGATAATTCATTATCCATTCATCTATCAATGGAATTTGGGCTGCTTCCATATTTTGGCTATTGTAAATAATGCTGCAATAAACATGGGGATGCATATTTCTTTTCAAATTAGTGTTTTTGTATTCTTTGGGTAAATACCCTGTAATGGAATTACTGGATCATATGGTAATTCTATTTTTAATTTTTTGAGGAATCTCCATACTGTTTTCCACAGTGGCTACACCTGTTTGCATTCCCACCAACAGTGCATGAGTGTTCATTTTCTCCACATCCTCACCAACATTTACTGTATCTTATGTTTGATTTTAGCCATTCTGACAGTGTGAGGTGATATCTCATTGTGGTTTTGATTTGCATTCCCCTGATAATGAGTGATGTTGAGCATTTTTTCATGTGTCTATTGGCCCTATGTATGTCTCCTTTAAAGAAATGTCTGTTCATGTCTTCTCATTTTTAATTGGATTATTTGGGGTTTTATTGGTATTGAGTTGTATAAGTTCTTTATATATTATGAATACTAACCTTTTATCAGGTATGCCATTTGCAAATATCGTCTCCGACTCAGCAGGTTGCCTTTTAGTTTTGCTGATTGTTTCCCATGCCGTGAAGAAGCTTTTTATTTTGATGGAGTCTCAATAGTTTATTTTTGTTTTTGTTACCCTTGCCTCAGGAGACATATCTATTGTGTTACTACAGCCCATGTCAGAGAAATTACTGCTCTGCTCTCTTCTAGGACTTTATGGTTTGAGGTCTCACATTTAGATTCTTAATCCATTTTGAGTTTATTTTTGTGTATGGTGTAAGAAAGTGGTCCAGATTCATTCTTGTGCATGGAGTTGTCCAGTTTTCTCAACACCATTTGTTGAAAAGATAGTTTTTTTTCCCCCCTTGCATATTCTTGCCTTCTTCATCAAAGATTAATTGACCATATCTATTCTGTTCTATTGATCTATGTGTCTATTTTTGTACCAGTACCATAATGTTTTGATTACTATGGCTTTGTAGTATATCTTGAGATCTGGGATTGTGATACCTCCAGTTTTGTTATTTTTTTCAAGATTGCTTTGGCTATTCAGGGTCTTTTGTGTTTCCACACAAATTTTTAGGATTCTTTGTTACTTTTCTGTGGAAAATGCTGTCGGTATCTTGATAGGGATTGCGTTGAATCTGTAGATTGCTTTAGGTAGTTTGGACATTTTGACAGTTTTTTTCTCCCAATTCATGAGCATGGAATACCTTTCCATTTGTTTGTGTAATCTTCAGTTTCTTTCATTGGTGTTTTCAGAGTACAGGCCTTTCATCTCCTTGGTTTATTCTTAGGTATTTTATTATTTTTGGTGCAAGTGCAAATGGGATTGTTTTCTTAATTTCTTTTTCTGCTATTTTATTATTAGTGTATAGAAATGCAACAGGGGCGCCTGGGTGGCTCAGTCGGTTAAGCGGCTGCCTTTGGCTCAGGTCATGATCCCAGGGTCCCAGGATCGAGCTCCACGTCCAGTTCCCTCCTCAGCAGGGAGCCTGCTTCTCCCTTTTCTTCTGCCTTCCACTCTATCTACTTGTCCTCTCTATCTCTGTCAAATAAATAAATAAAATCTTAAAAAAAAAAGAAATGCAACAGATTTATGTATATTGTATTATTTAGTTCTAATGGTTTTTTGGTGGACTCTATAGACTTTTATATATATAGTATGTCATCTGCAAATAGTGAGTTTTACTTCTTCCTTACCAATTGGGACGCTTTTTATTTCCTTTTTTATCTGATTGCTGTGACTAGGATTTCTAGCACTATGTTGAATAAAAGTGGTGAGAGTGGACACCTTAGTCTTGTTCCTGATCTTAGGAGAAAAGCTGTCACGTTTTCCCCATTGAGGATGATATTAGCTGTGGATTTTTCATATATGGCCCTTATTATGTTGATTTCTGTTCCCTCTAAACCTACTTTGTTGACAGTTTCTATCATGAATGGATGTTGTCCTTTGTCAAATGCTTTTTTTTCATCTATTGAAATGATCATATCACTTTTATCCTTTCTCTTGTTGATTTGATAGATCACATTAATTGATTTGTAAACTGAAACACACTTGCATCCCAGGAATAAATCCCACCTCATAATGGTGATTTTTAAAATGTATTGTTGGATTTGATTTGCTAATATTTTGTTGAGGATTTTTGCATCTATGTTCAGCATCTATGTTCAAAATTTGCATCCAAACTTTGAATCTATGTTCAGCTATTGATCTGTCATTCTCTCTCTCCTTTTTTTTTTTTTTTTTTTTTTTTTGTGTGTGTGTGTGTGTGGTGTCTTTATCTGGTTTTGGTATCAGGGTAATACTGGCCTCATAGAATGAATTTAGAATCTTTCTTCCTCTTCTATTTTTTTGGAATAGTTTAAGAATAGGTATTATCTTTTCTTTAAAAGTTTGTTAGATTACACTTGTGAAGCCTTCTGGTCCTGGACTTTTGTTTGTTGGGAATTTTTTGACTACTGATTCAATTTCATTGCTAGTAATTGGTCTGTTTCTTCCTGATTTAGTTTTGGGATGTTATATGTTTTTAGAAATTTATCCATTTCTTCTAGGCTGTCCAATCTGATGGCATATAATTTTTCATGGTATTCCTTTACAATTCTTTATATTTCTGTGATGTCAGTTGTTATTTCTCCTTTTCCATATTCTGATTTGAGTCCTTTTTTTTCCTTAATGAGTCTGGTTAAAGGTTTATCAATTTTGTTGATCTTTTCAAAGAATTAGCTCCTGGTTTCATTGATCTGTTCTATTGTGTTTTTGGGTTTTTATTTTGTTTTGTTTTTGTTTTTTTAGTTTCTATTTCATTTATTTCTGCTCTAATATTTATTATTTCCTTTCTTCTACTGGTTTTAGGTTTTGTTTGTTCTTCTTTTTCTAGCTTCTCAGGTATAAGGTTAGGCTGCTTATTTGAAATTTTTCTTGTTTCTTGTTTCTCTATTTCTATAAACGTCTCTTTTAGAACAGCTTTTGTTGCATCACCAAAATTTTGGACTCTTGTGTTTTCATTTTCATTTGTCTTTATGTTTTTTTTATTTCCTCTTTGATTTCTTGGTTGACCCATTCATTGTTTAGTAGAATGTTATTTAACCTCCATGTATTTGTGCTTTTTCCAGATGTTTTCCTATGGTTGATTTCTAGTTTCATAGCGTCGTGGTTGGGAAAGATGCATGGTATGACTTCAGTCTTTTTTAATTTGTTGAGTCTTGTTTTGTGGCCTATGGTGTGATCTATTCAAGAGAATGTTCCATGTGCTTCTGAAAAGAATGTGTATTCTGCTGTTTCAGGATGAAATGTTCTGAATATATCTATTAGATCCATCTGGTCTAATCTGATTCAAAGCCAATGTTTCCTTGTTGATTTTCTGTTTGGATGACCTTTCCGTTGATGTAAGTGGGGTGTTAAAGTCCCCTACTATTATTGTATTACTGTTGATTACTTCCTTTCTGTTTGTTATTAGCTGCTTTATGTATTTGAGTGCTCCCATGTTGGGTGTGTAAAAATTTACAATTGTTATATCTTCCTGTTTGTCCTCTTTATGATTACATAATGTCCTTCTTTGTCTCTTGTTACAATCTTTGTTTTAAGGTCTATTTTGTCTGATATAAGTATTGCTACCCCAGCCTTTTTTTCATTTCTGTTTGAATAATAAATGCCTTTCCATCCCCTCACTTTCAATCTGCATGTGTCTTTAGGTCTGAAATGAGTCTCTTTTAGGCAGTATATAAGTGGGTCTTGCTTTTTTATCCATTCTGTTACCCTGTGTCTTATGATTGGAATATTTAGTCCATTTACATTCAAAGCAATTATTGACAGGTTTGTATTTATTGCCATTCTGTTACTTATTTTATGTTTGCTTTTGTAGTTCTTCTCTGTTCCTTTTTTCTCTTGCTTTTTCCTTCCACAGTTTGCTGGCTCTCTTTAGTGATAAACTTGGATTCTTTTCTCTTTATTTTTTGCATATCTATTGCTGGTATTTGATTTGTGGTTGCCATCAGGTTTGTATATAACATCTTACGTACATAGAATCTATATTAAGTTGATGGTCACTTAAGTTTGAGCCCATTCTTTACTCCCCCCCATTATCTGCACATTTTACGTATATGGTGTCATACATTACATCCTTTTACCTTGTGAATCCCTTGACTAATTTTTATAGATAAACTTTTTTTTTTTATATTGCTTTGTGTTTCCTACTTTTCCTACTCTTACTTATGGTCTTTCCTTTCCACTTCAACATTTCTTATGGGACAGTCTTAGTAGTCATGAGTTCATTTAACTTTTGTTTGTCTGGGAAACTCTTTATCACTCCTTCTATTCTGAATGATAACCTTGCTGGATAGACTGTTCTTAGTTACAAGTTTTTTTTTTTTTTTTTCTTTCAGCACTTTGCTTTTTTTTAAGATTTTTTTTTTTAATTTATTTATTTGACAGAGACAGAGATAGTGAGAGCAGAAACACAAGCAGGGGGAGTGGGCAAGGGAGAAGTAGGCTTCCCGCTGAGCAGGGAACCCAATGTGGGACTCAATCCCAGCACGCTGGGATCATGACCTGAGCCGAAGGCAGACGCTTAATGACTGTGCCACCCAGGCGCCCCTCTTTCAGCACTTTGAATATATCATGTCACTCCCTTCTGGCCTGCAAAGTTTCTGCTGAAAAATCAACTGATAGTCCATGCGGTTTCCCTTGTATGTGACTGTTTTCCTTGTCTTGCTGTTTTTAAAATTCTCTCTTTATCATTACTTTCTGACATTTTAATTACTATGTGTCTTGGTGTGGCCCTCCCTGGGTTTATTTTGTTGGGGGCTCTCTTTGCCTCCTGGATCTAGATTGCTGTTTCCTTCCCTAGATTTGGGAAGTATCTGGCTATTATTTCTTTAAATAAATTTTCTTCCCCCCTTTCTCTTCTCCTTCTGAGAACCCTATAAAGCAAATGTTATTATGCTTGGTGATGTTGCTGGGTTCCCTAAGTCTATGTTCATTTTTTATTTTTTTTTCTCCTCTCTTGTTCACCTTAATTGTTTTCCATTACTCTGTCATCAAGGTCACTGATCCATTATTCTGTTTTTTTAGTCTATTATTTTTTCCACCTAGTTTATTTTTAATTTCAGTTTTGAGTTATTCATCTCTGATTCGTTCTTTTTAATGTTTTTTAGCTCTTTGTTGAGGGTCTCACTGAGGTCCTCCACTCTTTTCTCAAGTCCAGTGAGTATCTTTATGACCATTACTTTAAATTCTCTTTCAGGCATATTACTTATCTCTATATCATTTAGCTCTCTTCCTGTGACTTTGTCCTGTTCTTTCATTTGGGACATAATCCTCAGTCTCCTCATTTTCTTGTAACTCTGTGTCTGTTTCTCTGTGTCTGGGAAGTCAGCTATGTCTTCTGCTTTTCAAAGTAGTGGCCTTATGAAGAAGAGGTCCTTTAGTGCCCTGTAGTGCAATGCCCCCTGTTCACCAGATCCTGGTACTTCAAGGGTATCGCTTCTGTGTGTTGCATGTACCCTACTATTGTGGGTGAGCCATGTTTGTCTTCAGTCTAGTCATCTGAAATGGTTCTCTTTGCCTCTTGTGGACAGAGTTTGGTCCCTGCGTTGTTAGTGGGCTAGTCTGGGCAAACTTGGGCTTGAGTTGAGTCAGACCAGGTGTTTGACAGAGATGCAGTAACACCAAAATGCAAGTTCCCTGTGTTGTCCCCTGAGAAACTTTTGTTAGTGGATGGGGCCTGCCATCAGACCAGATATCTTCCCCAGCCCACTGCTGGGACTGCATTAGGACTCACGTATGTGGTTATAGTCCTCTTTCCCTGGGACAAGAGTCACTTTGGAGTGGTGCTGGCTCCTATGGGGGCTTCTTGCACATTGCTTAGCTTATGACACCACTTTGGATGGGCTCCCACCAAGGGCATGGAAAGGTTAGGTCCACAAGAAAGCATGAGGGCAGGGCACACAGTGTTAGCAATGTTTGTGCAGGATTGTTGCAAGAGGAGACCTGTAGCCACCTAGGAAAATTCCAGCTGAGGCTAGCCAGGTTGGAGAGGGGTGGATCAGCAGAAGTGTATGTGGGCAAGGCACACTTTTTAGCAAGCAAGATGGAGAGGGTTGGTGCTCTGCTGGTTCCCACAAGTGTCCATGTATCTAGACTGGATGAGAGCAGAGGGAAATTCCTGCCAGCTCTTTTATTCCTAGAGAAGTCTCCCAAAGATCCCTGCCCCTCCAACACATGCTCTGAGATTAGTAAACAAATCTCCCTCCCATATACCCCAGGCATTTTTCAAACCACTGTTTCTATGCTCTGTCTCTATGGGGCTGTTTGTTGTGCTGTCTCTTTAAAGGCAGGGACTGTCTCCTCTTGCCCTCTTTGCTCTCTCAGAGCTGAGCCTGCAGATTTTTAAAGTTCTAGATGTTAAGCCCTGCTGATAGTAAGAACTTGCAAAATTAGGTCCCTCTGGTTTTTAAAGCCAAATGTTATGGGGATTCATTTTCCCCATATGAGCTCCCTATGTCTGGGGTGCCTAGTGTGAGGGTCTGTTTCTCTCCCCTCTCAGCACTCACAGTGTCCCTCCCTCCTGCGGACAGTCCCAGAGGTCCATTTAGCTCCCAGTCACACCCCTGCCCTTCCTTCCCTCCTTGATGTGGTCTCTTTTCTACATTTAGCTGTGGAGAATCTGTTCTGCTGGTCTTTGGGTCATTTTCTGAGTTGTTTACACTGATGTGGGTGTTATCTAGTTGTATCCGTGGGGTGAGGTGAGTTTAGGATCCTCCTACTCACCATCTTCCCCAGAAGTCTCCTAGTGTTACATTATTTTTAACATCTTCTCTTTAAGTTCTTGGGCAGAAGATGTAGTAAATAACAGAGTCACAAAATAGTCTGAGCAGCACACATTGGCTCAGTATGTATAGAACAGAGAAACTTAGATAAGCATATTAGAAATAATCTCATGGCCTTCAGAGCACAGAAGAGAAGCAATGGCTGGGGATAGATAAATTGAGAATGTTTATGCATTTCTTGGGTTTCGTTAAACAAGTATTTTGTTGAGTGTCTATTGATTTGGGAGGAGAATTAGGAAGAAGAGATTTTCTCAATAAATCCTTCTATCACCACGTTGTAGTGAGTAGGTATGCAATTTATGTTTGGAGGCTAATTTACCCTAAAAGACCCAAAAATTATACTGAGTGAATGAGCAAATTAAAGTACAAATAATTAAATATCTAGCCAATAAAGTTACATCAAATAAATCAAAGTTAACAAGTCCCAAACATCTCAGAAGAATTTCAGAATCACTGCTATTTGATAGGCTAAGACAATATCAGTTCGTTCTCATTAAAATACTGAAATCAAATCTTGTTAGCTTTTTTAAAAACATGAAATTAAATGTTTACTTTTCAGAATTTTTTGTTATTATTCTCTAAAGGAAATTAACTGTTTCATTATTTATCATTAGTGGCACATTTATGCAATGTTGACATGTTTTGTTTTTCATATTTGAAAAATTAACAATGAATAAGATTTCTTTCAATCAATATACCCTTATATTTATATGTGAAATGGTCCTCAGAATCTAATTTATGCTATTCTTCTTGAATGAAATCTTAAATGAACATTACTTAGCACTTTCTTCCTAAAAGCTTTTTATATTCTTATAAAATTCTTATCCAGATGATTTATTCTTTGCTGATTAAAAATGAGGAAGACCATAAGTTTATTAATTGTGAGATTTATATCTGCAACCTGAAAGTGAGTGAATCAAATGTAAATTCCATGTCATATACAAATGTAAAATAGATTTATATAATCTAACAAATTTACCAACGAAATTTAATGGTATGCACTAAAAATTATTTTGCAGCACGCATAACATAAAATTTACGTTGTAAACCAAGGTACTGTCTTCAACTCACATATGCACAGGAACATGTCTGTAGGTGCCAAGCCACTCTAATCTTACCACTACACATAGAGAGTTTTACAGTATGGAGAAGTCATTGCAATTTCCTTGAATGAAAATTATTAATTTTGAAACACAAAACCAAACCAAATTCCATCATACACAAAACTTAAGAATCTAGAAGCGCTAATGGTCACCAAGTTTGTGCCAAATTCAAATATGGCATGGATACATACACCCTCTTGTTTAGACAATGTGGTAGTCATTCTAGGATTATATTACATGAGGGACAATGTTCTCAGAATACTACTTGCAATTTTTACACTTTCCTCGTCTTTGCATTAATTTTGTTATGTTCACTTTAGAAGCAGACAGAAGTGATCATTCACTTAGATGATACCTAGCTTATTTAGAGCAAGTAATTTCATACTCCATGAAAATTAAAATATTGTGACTATATGACTTTTAGTCAAAATCAAGATCTGTTGTTAAAAGACACTAAAATGATACCCTATAACTGTAGTTATCTAGCCAAAGGGTAGTTTGGTTTCATAGATAACTATGTTAATGATCATTTTTAATTTTCCTATTATTAGTGTAGCTTTAAATTTAGAAGAGTTAGTGAATAAAATAATTATCCTTTTGAGTTCAGAGCTTGTCTTTCTAACTGTCCTACATAAGATCTTTAGACAGAAAAAAAAATAAAAGCTTTATAGAACAAATGAATTAATTGTGAAATTAATTGGGCCATGTTTCTACTTTTAAAAATCAAGTTACATTTTAGTAAGTCTGTGAAAACTTTTACCAAAAAAATCTTTAATCAGGCTGAATATACTAATAAAAATCAGCTCCCTGTATTTTTTGGAAACAGTTTCTGTATCTTATCAAGGAGGCTTAACATATTATAAAGAAAAATCAAGAAAATATACTGATAAGATAACTGAAATATTTATTATGATTTTCTATAGAGGAGAAATATCATCAATTTGCTAGTGATACAAATACATTTTTCATTAGCTTTTAGACTGGAAGGCTCAATTTCCAGACATTTCACATTAAGAAAATGTTCAGTTCCTAAAAATGTAAATCCACAACAAACAGCATAAGAAAGTATGCTTTGTACTCAAACTGGCTGATATTTCACTCATCATTTTTTTGCTGATTTTTTAATCTTGCTTTAATATTTGCATCACAGCACTAGAGGAATTAAGTGAGACAGTGTAGAAGAATTTTGCAACACTGTAAAATACTTCTACACTTCTCTTAAGAATGGAATCAGAGTGTCATTTTTGTGCCCTTTAATTAAGTAAACACATCGTTATTTTTTAGTGAGCTTCATGGTGCTGAGAGTAGAAACACTTACTTTAGATATAAAGATCAAGGTTATGGCATACAAGGAACCAGGGCTGTTACAAAGGGAGGAAGGAGAAAGAGGGAGAATTTATTTCTTGTCAAAATATCTATCTTTTTTCTTACATGGCTACATATGGTGTTTTAATTTTCCTCCTTCAAATTTGTTTTCTTACGTGATTTCTATAGAACATGTTCTCAGAGCAGCACCTTCCTAACAATCTCCTCCATTATCACATGCCCTAAAAATGTGATGTCTGGAATACTTTAACACTCCCACATACACAAATGTAGAAAATAAATAACTCCCTATATTCATATAGTTAGAGTGCAACGATTCATAAATATTTATTGAGAGAGTGAGTAGAGCTTTGAAATGAGAGTGTGGTTTTAAAATTGAAGTCGATCTGAGTTGTGTTCTGGTGTCAAGACTTAATTGCTGAATGACTCTGACCAAGTTTATCATTCCCACCCCAGCTATATGGCAGCATCTCTGTCTTGCTGATTTAATTCTTGTTTTAAGTACAGTATAAAGCCTGGATCTCAGTAACTATTCATTTTTAATGTAGAAATGTACCCCAAAGTTCTAATCCACATAAGAAAGATACAACTGAAATTGCCTGCTCCATGCTTATGAATGGAAGAATCAGGAATTTCCGGGGAGGAATGGCATTTCACAGTTGATAAGACTGAATCAAGAAGGCCTCAATGACAGGTAAGGAGTTTGGCTGCTTTCTTAGGCAACTTGGTGCACTTTTTAGAATGCTGTCTTCATTTCTACTTTATCTGTTACTTTATCAGGTGTGCAAACCCAGGGAGCAGGAGTGTCAGACAAAGGGAGTGAGGCAGGGGAGGAGAGAGGGCCAATATGAAGTGTTTCTGGTCAGCTTAAACCAAAGAATTACTTGATCTTGCAGGAACTTCCTCCAAGGACTAGACTACAAATCAGGAGAGTTGTGTCTAAAGGAAGAAATGGGAAAAATTAATCCACTTATTCCATGAGTCAGAGGTGTGTCCAAGGCTCATTAATTCTCTTGAATTTCAAAGTTTAGCTTGCAACCTCAAGAGAAGCAGTATCTTTCACCCCCAGAGCAGTATGTGAAAAGTGGGCTTTCCTTGCCTTGGAAATTTGCAGGTATTGTGTAGAGATGGTGTATCCATGAGGTTGATACAGCCAGAATTACTGCATGAAGTGACTACACAGTCATTCCAGCACTCATCTAAGTTTTTTTTTATTATTATTTATTTATATTTGCCAGAGAGAGAGAGGGAGCACAAGCAGGGGGAGCAGGAGGCAGAGGGAGATGTAGGCTCCCCACTGAGCAGGGAGCCTGATGTGGGGCTCGATCCCAGGACCCTGGGATCATGACCTGAGCTGAAGGAAGACACTTAACAACTGAGCCACCCAGGCATCCCTATCTAAATTTTTGAGATAGAAATCAAATTCCAGGTATTTGATTCTGCTGAGATTTAGGGGTTGTTTGTTCTTGTAGCATAACTTAGTTTATCCTGACGAATACAGAAATTGCATGGGGAGAGAAGTGTTCCAAAAACAAGAAAATTAAAATATGTGGTATTGGCTTAGCAGTTGGGTTGGGGAAGTAAGGAAACAGATATTGGAGTCTGGAAACATGGCAATCCATATTTTGCAGAAACAAAATATTTGGCAAAACTGTTGTGTGCTCTGATTTGTGAAGTAGCCCGTGTGTTTAATGAACTTGTAGCATCGGGAAAAAGTTAGAGAACAAGCTGTTTAAAATGTACATTTTGTGCAAATGACTGCATTTGGCATGATATTAGAAGAGTACCTTCAGGAAAGAACTATCTAGATCAAAGCAGAAATGAAAAATAATCGAGAGATTCCAAAAACTGAGAGACTAATAATTTTAGAATTGGGGGACTTATTTGAGAACGAAAACAGAAGGTCTTTGCACAACAGAACCTGATGAAGTCATGTTTTGTGACAAAGATCAGACTAAGGAAATTGCCTTCACACCTACTGTTACAACAGCTTACTCCAACTCAGCAAAAAGATCAAGCTAAGGAATAAGTTTCAGTCTGGAGCTGGATGGGTTCCTCTGAGGAACCTCCTTCAAATTGAGAGAGGAGTAAGGAGATGAGAAATAAAACAGATTTCTGAACCATTTTAAAAAGAAATATTTATAGATGTGGTTACTGGCATGTGGAACTAACTGGAATCAGTTTTTTGAGAGAGTTATACTGCCAAGAAACTCTGAGCCTGGACTAAAACTCCTGTCTGTGACTATTAGAGATTTAGGTGACTCTCAAGCCCCCTACCTTTCTTGAGCAACAGTTGCCTGAGAAATCTGTTAAGCTATCAGGTAGAGCACATTCCCCAATACCATTCTGATGTGGTCCAAAAAGATTAAAGAAAAGGAAGAACCTTTTCAGGGTGGAGTCAGGAGCAATGGAAGAAATTAGAAAAGGTAGCTTCCCTGAAGGGAGTAGACTATGTCATAGTCTCCCCAGAGGGTCTTCACATTTGCTGTAGACCTGAGCCTGCTGTTTGTCTCCCATTCTTCTCTTTCCAAATAGGAGAATCTGTTGCAGCTTCCCTGCCCCATTTCATCATTGTATATTGTGTAAATGTGGAAAGGAGGCAGACAACTGCCATATTGGTCCCATCAGGAGTATGTCACCCAGAGATCCCAGACCTCGATCTCGGCAGTGTGACTGGATAGAGTTTGGAGATAGAATGTTGTGCAAGAGTTTCAATGTTGTAATAAACTTAATAGCACCTAAGTAGCAGCATGGCCTTGGCCACTCCATTTCTGAAAATTTCGAAGGTCACCAATGCCCTTCTGGTTCCTAAATCAGATAAACTATCCATACGGTATCATTTTAAAAAATGTCTTAATTCCTCTCAGGTGTCTAGACAGTGTAGATGGCAAAATAAAATAAAAATAGCCAAAGTCTCTGGTTTCTTGGAACTAAGATTCTTATGGGAGAAAGAGGCCGTAACCATTTTTTATATATTGTATAATAATAATAATAATACATTTGTAAAAATACTATACCTGAATGTACATATGGGTGTGTGGATGGATGCAAGTGTATAAAAGAACCAATAAGTGTCGTGAAGATAAATTAAATAAAATGGAAAGACAGGAGCAAAAAGGGGGTCAGGAAGGTGTCATTGAAACTAATAGTTTATCACATTTAACACATTACTGACATTATAACTCTAATTTTGAAGTATATGACATTATACTTGTTTACTTCTCTTCCTTTTTTATGGAGATTTTTCTCAGGCATCTGTATCTCTCTTTTTTTTCCTTAGCTCTGTCTTCCTCTGAAATATTGGTGAGCCTTTGTGTTCTGTCCTTGGCTTGTCTCCTTCTCTATCTCCATCTTCCCTCTCTGAGCAATTGCATCATGTATTTATTCACTCATTCCACAAGTATTTTTTTTTTTTTTAAAGATTTTATTTATTTATTTGAGAGACAGAGAACGAGAGATAGAAAGCACGAGAGGGAAGAGGGTCAGAGGGAGAAGCAGACTCCCTGCCGAGCAGGAAGCCCGATGTGGGACTCGATCCCGGGACTCCAGGATCATGACCTGAGCCGAAGGCAGTCGCTTAACCAACTGAGCCACCCAGGCGCCCCCCACAAGTATTTTTGAACGGCTACTATATGCCAGGCACTGTGAGAGGCTCTGGGGAAATAACATTTGCTCTCAAAATGTTTACAATAGAGCAGGAGATACAGCCATTAAGTAAATGACTACATGAATAAATATTTAATTACAATTGTAATAAATATTGAAAAAGAAAAAGTGCAGTCTTCTCTGAGAGTGTGCTAAGGATACCTGAAGAGGATGAGATGCTGGGGGAGTTTTATGGACAGAGAGAAGAGTCTGTGCAAAGACCCTGTGGCAGAGAGGGACATTTCTGGACCAGTAACTTTATGAAGTTAAGAATGCAGAATGCTTTTAATTCCTTTTTTAATCTCCAGCATTGGCACAACATTTGGAGCAGAGCAAACACTCAATAAATTTTTCTGAAGCAAATATCTTAAATAATTAGTAATGGGAGGAAAAAGCCAGTAAGAAGGCAACTGAGAAGTTATCAAAGATTATATCTAGTAAAATATAGAGCAAAATTTATGTAATGTAACTTACTAATGAGAATCTGCAAATTATTTTTTTAGGGGCAAAATATTACTTAAAGGCAAGTGTTAACTTTATGAGTAACCCATGTGCTGTATAGAACTAAACTAATTCTCAAGTTCAATTCAATGCTCATGCCTTATAAAAGAATTATTTTTTCTTGCTATCTGAAATGAATGTATGTTAAAAAGAAATACGAGCTGGGTTTACTTATGTAGTACTTCTAATATAAAATTGGGATAGGGATTTATAGCCTAGACTAATTATATAAGCTATAAAACAATGGTTCTGTGCTCTGGTTTTAAAATTCACTTCCACTCTATAGTAGCACAATGTTTTTTTTGTTATTATTCTTATTTATTTATTTATTTATTTATTGGAAAGCTATAGGTAGAAAGAACGAATTTGAGAGTCCTTTATTTTCCCAATCTGAGACCTGCTTATCATTTTATACTGTGTAGTAAAATTTCATTTAAAATTCTTTTTCATATATTTATTACTTCAGTTAATCCTAACCTGGGAGAATAGTATATTTGTATCCTGTTTCATAGGATATTGTTTTATAGATTCAGATGGGGTTATATATTTGCCAAGGTAAATCAATATATTAATTCTAACTTCTACATATCTCTTTGAGTTCTCTGCTTCCATCATTCCCACTGCCCCATTCTGACAGATAAACAACCTCTGGCTCCTAGACCTCTGGATATCTCTTAATTCTTGTGTCCACAAGTAGTTCCGTTGCCTCGGCAACTAGAGTGATTACTTTTTGACACATAGCTGAGAATGTTACTCCTCCTCTTGGAAATGTTCAATGGAGCCAGGAACAATGCACTCTGCATTGTATGGAGATGGGGAAAGGGGCCTGATTTCACTGAATGAGGAGTAGATGGAAAGAGCGTGGGGGCAATAGAGATTGACTTTGGGGTAAGTTTGGCCAGGAAGGGAAAGAGAGAAAATAGGAAGTTGATGGAATGATGTAACCAAGAGAAAGATGTGTTAATTGTTAGAAGAATGTCTTAGAGGATCTGAGTGAATGAGAGAGAAGGCATAGATGAAGTTGTTAGCTTCAGAGAAGAATTTGGATAGATGGAAAATTTATCTTGCTCATAGAAGAGAGAAAGAGCGAGAGATAATGGAATGATATTAGAAAATTGAAAAAAAGACAAAATGAGGAAGAGCATGTTGGATGACCTTTAGCCTCCCATTTAACTTGGAGGCAAGATTATCTACAAATATATATTTAGATATATATATATATATATATATATATATATCTCTAATATTATATAATATGACCCCCTAATATCAAACAGTTGTTAAAATCACACTAACTTTATTTTATAAACTGAAAAAAATGTTTTGATATTTTGGTGAGACCAATACCAAACAACTTTTTCAGACATCTTTCTCAGTAAACCTATATGATAAGGAGCACAAAATGTGATTATAATACAATTAGAGATGAATTATATACCTGTGCCACTACTATAAAAAAATAATCATTACAGAAGTCAGGGTTATGGTCAAAGACTCTTGAGTCTAAATGGAAATTATGCCCCAATCAAGGGCATAATCAAGGGACACTTATAAAGTCATTTAAAATAATTTTAATGATTATACTAATAGTTCACATGTTTTAAAATCTTTTCTTTTGAAAAGGTAGAATTATCACCATTTGTGTTGTAAAAAAAAAATCGAACAACAAAGTCTGAATGGTGATGATGATAGATGGTAATAACATCATTTAAATTAGCATAAATAATTGGGAAAATCTGATTATAAAAAGGCAAAGTAGTTTAGCACATGGTTATATTTCACATCATAAATGTGAAATATTATAATTCTATTGTCTATTCTTTCTATGAAAAGTTAGCTCCTTCAGTAATGTCTTAATGAATAATAAAACTGACTTGATTTTTCCCACTGCAGTCAACTTTTCTGTCATGCTATTAATGATTAATAATAACGATATGCTCAATCGTTTCTTCTTCCCCAGATAAAAGTAGTATTCTAACATAAGATTTTTATTTTTTTAGTTGTATAAGGAGGAAAAAGATACTCTGAACATACAGAACAGCTGAAATAGAAAGAAAAATAATGTCAATCAATATCTCCATTCTACTCAAAATAGTTATCTTATAATACCTAGGCCCCAGTAAGTTATTTTAGCATGTTCTAGAAGAGATGGATTATTTTTTTGCATGTATTACATTATCTTCTTTTGTATTTTTGTATTACAATACAGTGGATTTGAACTTAGAGCTAGACTTTTTCAATAAGAAAGTACAGCATTCAAGAATATCATCGCTGAATAAAAAATGACAACCCATATTTTTTAAAACTGTTGGAGTTCATGTATAAATGTTTCTCTACACATTTACAAGAAGAGCATCCTCTGACAAAGGTCTAAAAATGCCTGTGAAAGCCAAACATAATAACATTGTTATTCTGCTACTTATTAACAGAACAACGCATCCTATAACAATTAGATATGAATATTGCAAACTGAATTTAATATTAAGCTGTCTTTGAAATGCCACTTTGCAGCAGGTTTTCAAATGCTTAAAGCACAGCAGGAGATTAACTCCATCTTCAAATATTAAATCAAAACCTTTTTTTAAACTGATAAATCTTACTGAAAGCAAGGGCTCCTTTTCAAGAGAAAATTATTCAACTATCAGAAGAGAAAACGAAACTTTCCAACTATTGCTGCCACATGGTCTGTTTCCACACTGAAATACAAAGATAGAAAGATTTATGGTAGATAATAGATAGGTAGATAATGATAGATGATAGATAGATAGATAGATGCAACAGTAATCATACTTTCGAATTGGTTTCAATGAACACATGTTGGCACGCACCTTTTTATGACTGCAGCACAATTTTTGTCTAAAATGATAATTAAGTACTTCATCATTTAACTTTTGCTATGTTTACATATTACCTCCCATCTGCATAAGCTCATTGAAGGTCTTATATTTCTTTGTATTCATCAGGGATGCCCAACATTTATTAGTTTGATAGCTCTTCATAAAATGTTACAAACACATCTATGCTCAGTATAAAGAGACCTACAAGGTAATTTTCAACCTACGTACCTACCTACCTACCTAATTCTTATCCACCCATCTAGCTAACTAATTACTATCTACCTACGTATTCATCATAAATTTTTCCTTCTTCGCAAAGTGGAATTTGAGCCAAGGTGACAGTATTCAATTCTCTAATTTATCACATAAGCTCTAAGAGTCAGCTGGCAATCATACTGCACATGTGTCAGAAAACGGTCCCCATGCTGACTGGCAGCCTAATGTGGGCAGTGCCTGGGCTCAGTATGAATTAGCTCCTTGTGGAGCTGGAATTCTCTTCCTAAACTGTTGCTAAAGAGCCAAGCTCTAGGAAGCTTGAAATAACTACTTCACTTGGACGACAGAAAAAATGCAATAAAAAGCCAGAATAAACTCATTGCCAAATATGACTAAATGTCTTAAGTAAGGAGTTATACCAATCACATTTGGGTTTAGGGACAATTGCTAATATAAAGTTGCTAACCATCTAAATGGCACTATTTCTGTTTCTCTGGTTTTATTCATCTTTACTTTTAATTTTTTCTAGCAGAGCAATGCCAAGTGTGGGGCAAATAAGAAATTATTTTTTAAGTAGATGTTTATTTCCAAGAATTTATAATGAGATTATCAGTTTCATTTCTTAAAGCCACGCAGCTCAGTGATAGATAGTAACAACTCACCCCTAACTTATCAAATATAGAGAGGTAGATTTGTTCTCTATATGTGGTTATTTGCTTTCTCTATTTTATGAGCATTGCCACTCTCTTTAAAATTGAGTCTATAAATAATATATAAGTGGAAATCTATCAGATGTTGCTTGTTTACTCGTATATTACTAATAATTCAAGATTTATATCTTGTATTTTAACTGAGAGTCTGATTAAATCATAGACTTACTGAATATAATTTTTCAATTCTATAGATTTGGCTAAAAAATTAAAGTTATAGAGACTCAATAGATTTACTGGTGGAAATAAAATGCTGTTGTGGAAATGTGAAAGTGGTTTCAGAGAATGTTAAATATGATTCCCAATCCTAGCAAAATCAATCATCAACTGGGTAACAGGAGTCAGGTTCCTTAAACTTCAAGAGACCCCAGTTTCCTTATCTTTAAAACGGAGGTACAAATCATATCTACCTCACGGGCTAGAGCTAAATATCAAACTTGGTAATATTTTAATAAAATATTGAATGGGATTTTTACATATTCTGGAACTGGCCATTCCTGTCCAATGCTGAGACAGCAAAAGTCTTCTTAACTAAAAACAATCCTGTATTTGGATTTTCTTTTATCATTTAAATTACCCCTTTCACCTCCCTTTTAAGCAGTCAGGAGGTTTTTTAAAAAAATAAGTTATTTCTGGGGCACCTGAGTGGCTAAGTTGGTTAAGCATCTGCCTGGGTCTCAGCTGATGATCCCAGGGTCCTGGGATTGAGCCCCATGTGCTCGATTCTAGGCTTGCGCCCCGGAATCAAGTCCCTGCTGAGCAGGGGGCCTGATTCTCCCTCTCCCTCTGTCCCCAACCCGTGCTTGCTCTCTCCTCTCTCTCAAATAAATAAATGAAATCTTAAAAAAAAAAAGTTATTTCCTAAGGTATTATTTTCCATTATTTTGAAAAAAAAGATATTTGAAAAAAAAATATCATCAGAAGAGATGGCATCAAAAGAGATCTCAGAATGGGAAAAGTGAAAAACTTCCTGGGCCATTGTTTACACTCTGATTAAATCTTCATTCTGATTAAATGATCAATGAGCACCAAACTGCACATTTATAAGCAACATTGAAAAATAAAATTCATTTTGCTGACATTACCAAAAGAGAGGCAGTTAGATAGCCTCTTGAACCTGAAAAGGCCTCTAGATCTAATTATCAATATATAAGGACAGAGGAACACATCAAAGGATACCATAGGGATGCCATAGGCTAAATCCAGAGAGAAGATACTCTACCAGAAGCATGACCTGGTATTATTTATTAGGTTTTTAGAGGCATGAAAATAGTAAAGTGTTTATTTTAAAGAAATCTTTTATTTTAGGGATATATACTAAAATACATACGAACACATTTATATGAATGTGAGATTTGCTTAAATAGAGTATGTAGTGAGGAGAAAACTAAGTGAGGGAAAGATGAAGCAAAATTGATCATGAGTTAATAATAATAATTGTTCTGACTTGGTGATGAATACATTGAGGTTATTATACTAGTTTGTCGACTTTTGCTTATGTTTATAATTTTCCATAGAAAAAGTTTTTTTTTAAAAGAAGTAACTTCTGATCTTATAAAAAATATAACAAATTTATAAAAATTAATTATTTCAAATTTAGAAGATTCTCTTGTTTCCTCAATTACACTTTCAATTTGTGTTTGAGGGTGGCCAATCTAAAACATTTTATGCTGATTTTTTGTAGGCTACAAATCTAATGTGTCATGTTTTTCTGATTTTTCCTCAATATTGTTAGGTGGCAGTTATGGAATGGTAATGGCAGAGATCATTGTTCAATAGCTCCCACGAAGTTATTGATACATATTTATGAATAGAAATTATCAAGGTACAATAGTGTTAGGTGTAGACCAAAGTACATTTAGTTTATTAGTCTTCTATTTTACTTCAACAATATACTCCATATATTTGTTGAAAATGCATTATGAGAAAAAAAAGAAAATATATTATAAGAACAAAAATAAATTATATAATAGTTATCCATGATTTTGAATTAGATTCAATTAAAATTTTTTTCTTTCAGGAAAAACACACTAGAGGTGAGATTTAATAGAACTAATCCCAAACTGTTTTCTGTAAAAGATAGATCTTGGAGCAGACCTTGAAAAAAAAGACAAATTCGTGAAAAGGAAAAGTTGAAGAAATATATATATTATATATCAACATTACACATAATTTTATGAATATATTAGCTTTGTTTCTAATTAATTAAAATTAAGGATTCAGAAGTTCATTATTATTTAGATATATATAAATCATATTTTAAAAATAGACTGAATTAGTTTCTTATTGCAGCTCTAACAACTCTACCACGTTAAAACAATGTATGTTGATTATCTTATAGTTCTGGAAGGAAGAAGTCCAAAATGGGTCTCGCTGGGCTAAACTTAAGATGTTAACAAGGTGGTGTTCCTTTCTGGGATTCTAAGGGAGAATCTGATTTCTTGCCTATCAGTTTCCCGAGGCTGCTTGTTTTCTTTGGCTTGGGACTCCCTTATATCTTCAAAGCCAGCAATAGCCAATTGAGTCTTTTTCACATAGCATCCCTCTGGAACTTTTTTCCCTCCCTCTTAGACATTTAAGGACTCTTGTCATTACACTGGGTTTACCTAGGCAATCCAGGATAATCTTCCTAGTCAAGGTCAGCAGATGAGCAATCTTCATTCCATTTGCTCCTTTAATTTTCCTTTGCCATATAACCTAACATATTCACTGGTTCTAGGAACAAAGATGTAGATGTGGAGACCTTGGGGGGCCATTATTCTGCCTACCATATAGCCCAACTAAACTCCATTATTTTTAAGGCTTTTTCCCCCACAGATACTTCTTTTTCATTAACGGTCTATCCTGTTATTTCATTGGTAGGAAAATGTGGCTGCTTAAAATTAGTCATGTTGAGAAGTTCTTTTAGGTAACTCAAATAAAAAGATCTATAGAGGCCATTTTGAATGCACATCCAAACCCTGAAGAAATGTTTACTGATGTATTCAAGTGACACATCTATAGTTTCAAAACACTGAACAAAGTACAATGGACTAAGAAATACCCTTACCTCAGCAGCATTTGTTTATGACTTAGGCATAATGTATGATGCAGTTTCTGAGCTGTGTGATTTATCCAGACCTCTAAAAGAAAGACATAACATTGCCAGAAGCCTATTCTAGGGTGTCAAAGCAGATTCAAGTCTTTGTATCAATGGCTGACCATCCTGGATCTTTTGCTGAAGAGGCTATCAGAGCTTTTCAGAACTTGCTCTTTTAACAAAATTCACTACACATGATAAAATGTCTTAAAAGAAGTGATGGAGAAATTCCCATTAGTCCTCAAGACAAAAAGACCAAAATACTACATAATGGCATTCTTCAAAAATATTAATTTTTTCTAAGAGAGCTCTATGCAAAAATCACAAACTATGTCATGGATTAACATATCTTCCAAAAACTATTTTGATGCCTGAATCAAGAAGGAGACACCCAGACTCCTGCCCACTTTCTTATTTAGACAATTATAGTTTTCTGTAATTCCTTCATTTTTAGATTCAACAGTCAGAGGAACTGCTTTGTGAACTATCTTCCTTACATGGGCCTAATGACCTGCTCCCTAAGTACTCATAGTTCAGTGGTAACCCCTGCAGGTCATTTCGGGAAATGCAATATAGAAACACGTGTTTAGTTAAACCAACATTAAATATTCAGTACATGGATAAGATACAAAGTAGTGGGACACCTGGGTGGCTCAGTTGGTTAAGTGGCTGCCTTCCACTCAGGTCATGATCCTGGGGTCCTGGGATCCAGCCCCGCATTGGTTTCCCTCTCCGCGGAGAGCCTGCTTCTCCCTCTCCCTCTGCCTGCCTCTCTGCCTACTTGTGCTCTCTCTCTCTGTCAAATAAACAAATAAAATATTTTCAAAAAAGATACAAAGTAGCCTAATGGATATTACACTAAAATTAGAAGCCTGATTTCACAACACAAGTCCTTTCTACTATTTCCGTTTCAGTGCTCCTGTGTCCATTCTGTTTATTTTGCTTGTTTTATTCCAGAGGAATTGATCAGATTCATATTCCAAATATACTGCTTAACTGTGCATAGTTGTGCTAGCTATTGAACAGAGATAAATTAAGAACACTAGCACTTAATGTGATACATTCGTTTGAGCTAATTCTATTTTTTGCCTCAATGTTTCTCTCAATGGCACTGCAGTTCTCCCAGTTCCTGGGGTGAAGACATCATCCATCTCCCTTCTTCAATCTCGTCTTCCCATCTTATCTCCATAGATAACAGTCATGAAAAATGATGTTAACCACTGCTATCTATGTTCTGTATACAAAGTTGTATGTTTTCTCTATTACAATATTTCAAGGTAGCTATTATTATTCTTTTTTGACAGATGAGGAGAAAGAGGATCAAGAAGGGTAAGTGACTTGCCCAAGGTCATATAGCTGCTACATATTTGATTTAAGATTCAACTTGTCAGGTCTATTTTGCCCAATAGATAAGCCAGTTCCATTGACTGATGATGACTCTAATCAGCCAAACCCTATCAATTGTCTTTCTAAAGTTGTCTGCCTTGCTTCCTTGCTCGCCAGTCCGATTGCTTTGTTTCCTTGTACGGCCTTTATCACCTCTTATTTAGACTCATGAAATAGCTTCTCAACTAGTTTCTTCATTTACAATATTTCGCCCTTGAAAGTCAGATTAAACAACTTTGATCATGTCCACCCTCTGCTGAAAAACCTCCGAGGGTGCCACATTGCCTGAGGTGGGTTTTCCAACAGGCTGATCACAGACCTTTGCCAGATGGATCATAAAACCACATTACCACATTCTTTGCTGGCTTCCTTCTCCGCCCCCCCATGTTGTGACTCACACATTTGAAATGCATAAGGAGGGCTGCCACACCAGTCACTTACTTGCATTTCAAATGCCCCAGATTAAAGAGAATCTGGATGACTAGGAGCTTTCAGCTCATCCCTCTTTGCTGCCACATCCCATTCATTTGGGGAAGTTGGTTAGAAACCACACAGATTGAAATACTGAAGACTGCCTACAAACTCCTAATTCTTCCCTTGATCCTTGTGGTATTCTGAGAGAAATATCCTTTTATCACGATATCTGATACTTTCACAGTTTCTGTCCAAAACAAATACTCAAAATATCAGACTGCCCAATTCAAAAAGCATGCTCACAAACTTTCAGAGATGTCAGTTTGTAGGTTGCATGCAAATGCCTTTCCCTGTATTCAAAGCTCTGTATAATTTGGCCCCATCTCCCTTTTAGCTAATTTCCACTGTTTTACAGCATTCACCCTGACCAGTGATTCCTGGTTACTCTCCCACCACCTCACCATCATCCACATGCATTCATGTTGCTATACATTTGTGCAAAGCATCTCTTCTGCCTAATTTGCCATCTGCATTAAAATGGTCTCTCCCTACTGAGAAGAGCTAGAGCACTACTTGTTCATAAACTCAGCGACACAGTTTCAAGATTATAGAGATTGAAAAATGTTAGAGCTAATCTCATCCAATTCTCTCACTCAACTGAGACGTTTCTGATAATTCTTGGCATTGACTGTGTGTGTGACTGTGTGTGTGTGTTTTATGTCTTAAACTAGATCCCTCCCCTAAGGGAGGAAATATGTCACAGAATTTTGTACTTCCTAATGATAGATTTTTAATTATTTGATATATGATTTATTGACTAAATAACAAATTCAAGATAATAAACATTACCAAAATCTACATAGAAGGCTAAATCTAATTTGAGAGGGAATTGTGGCCACAAATAACATGGAAATGGTCAAGGATGAAAACTGTGCAAAGAAATAAATCTTCCATTTCCTCCAAAAAATCTGGACACAAGAACTATAGAAAAGAAAGCATAAAGGATAAAGAATTTAAAAATTAAAATGTTTTTATTAAGTTATATTTTCTGAGATATAACTTTAAGTAAAATCATAGAATAACAGTAAGATAATAATAAATAAAACAGTAAGAACACAGTTTTAGGAGAAGTCCAAGTATAGCACAGAACCTGGGAAAACAAAGTTTAAAAAAGTGAAGTGCCTTTATAAAGGTTGAAATTTTAACAAAGCCACACACTAAGAATTCTAGAAACCATTATCTATAATTTTCACTAAACTGCTTATTTTAAACAAATAGTTGCTATTCTAAGGTGAATTAATTAGGAACTATATTTGTTTTCTTTAGATGTACAACTGCAGTCAAGTCATGCGTAAAGTTTATTAAAGCTTGGTAATTTTTTTTCAATAGCATTTCAGGCTCTATATTCAATCCAAATACACATATACCAAAAATATGCACCTCTACTTCAAGTTTTTAAGTCTCTAAAGAGAATATAATTGTACTTTAATTACTCAAGGGTTTGTTAAATAAACACTAAAAAGTTTGATTGCCAAATTTACTATCTTGGGCAGAAAGTTCCTAATATTGAAAATTAACCAACAATGAACCTTCCATCACTGAATCCTAAGTATGCAATATGAGGAAGCTATGCTGGGCGAAATTCAGAAAAGTCTCTATTTTGTGCTTGGAAAGAAGAGCAAAGGATAGAGCAGGCCACCTCCCCTGAGACAGAGGAGACACCAGGAGACTAGGATGTGACTATTTGCCGAATGATCTTACAGGCTGAGTTTCCATTTCCTCTGTCTATACATTGGTGAGATTTTAATGTTCAATGTTCTTTTTGTTGAAACATTCCTAATTTCATAGAACAAGGTCAGGTACAATGATGTCTGATGTGAGGAGTTTTAGTTTTAGTTTTAGTTTTAGAACGGTACTTTCAACCGTTCTTTTTAAAAGCAAATATGATCATTAGAATGTCAAAAAGGATATTGGTTGGTTGGTTGGTTGGTTGGTTGGTTGGTTGGTTGGTTGGTTGGTTGTGTTTTTTTTAACAGAGTACCGTATTTAAAAATTCTAATTCTTTTGCCTTTATTTGCCACGCTTGGTATTGTGCTAGTGAGTAGAGATAACCTGATGAACAAGGCATGGTTTCTCCCTGTAGACTCATAGTCCAGTGGGGAGGAAACAGATAAGAACAATAGGACATAATGCTAGAGGAATGCCCAGGGTGCCATGGGAACTGAAATTAGGCATGCATAATTGAGCTTTGAGAAGACTTGCACAAGACAAAGGATCACGTGGACCAAATCTCAAGAGATGAACAATAAAAGGGAGGTGGAAATAATGGGGAGGACATCTAAGAAACAGGCATCCATGTGTGCAAAGTATTGGAAACACAAGAGCCTATGTTGCCACAAGTGGGAATTTCCTCACCACAACTATAATACACACATAAAAATGTAACTTCTGGGATTTTCTTTAATGAATTCTTGCTCTGGACACCTTCTCCCTCTCCTATCATTTCACTGATGAGTAGAAAAAATACTGAAACAGAATTACTCGAGGTTTAATACAAGTCCCCCTGCCCTAAGATAAACTAGATGTCTTTTGAGAAACTTGTATTTCAAGGTTTCTTCCTCCTTCCCCCTCTTCTTTGCTTCTTCTCTGGTGGCACAGGGAAAGCTTATGGCACCTCACTGTGGAAGGGAAAGGGTGTCTTATCGCTGGTCCTTCTCTCCAGCTCTCCACTTGAGATGTCATTTTCTTGACTGTTCTGTGGATGTCACTCAGCAACTATAACTTATGGGAATTCTCTCTGAATGGACTAGTGTGAGTGAGGACAGCTTCTGGAGAATTCAGCCCCCTGAAACTCAACTTGGTCTTCATTTGGCCAATAATTTTGGGGGGTTGACCCCAGAGCATTTGATGTGGGATTCACTCACCCCACATGGTGGCTTCCTCTTGGCTGACACACTCAGATATTCACTGAGACTCCCACAGCATCCCATGACAACCTCTAAATCTCTCCCATGACATTTGGAGACCATGGGAAATAAGGGATGACCTATGTCAGTCTCTCTCACGCTCTCTACCCCATCCTGTCACAATTTCTGCTCTGATTTAGGTTTATGTATTGGTACAGGGCCTCTCAAATGACCTTGAAATTTTTCTGTGGGCTTGAGGTCCAGGGGAACTAGCTCTGGAATTGTCCCAAACCATTCTTATTGTTTAACAGACTTCACCTTAAGTGGGTCAAGGGGCCTAAGACAAGGCTAAGTGATGGACCTGCTCCCTTAATGTCTCTTACTCTCATTCCCACTCTCTTTCCCTCCCTCCTAGATAAAAAGAAGGGCCCTCTATGCCCTTTCTGCCAAGGAAGGATTTTCTTTGTATTATTTTTTTTTATTATTTTCTTCATATTCTCTCATCATTGCCTTAGAAGAAGAAAAGGTTGCAGGAAAAGATGTTAGATTGCTGAGAAGGGAAAATATATTAGGAAATATTTCAAAAATATTGGCTTCATTAAACATATTTGGGGAATTACAAGTCGTTTGGTATAGTGGCCAATTAATTCCTAAAGACACAGACACCTGAATTGGGAAATGATGTGCCTGGGCTATTTCAGCCGATACTACAATCAGGAAAACAGCTTTGTAGTGAGACATTTCCTTGATTTAGGGAGGTGTTTAGTGGTTAAGAACACGAGCTCTGAAGTCATATTAACTGGGCTCCAATGTTATATCCACCGCCTTCTTACTGAGCACCCCCTGAGAAATTTACATCAGCTCTTTTCATGCTTTAGTCTCCTCATCTATAAAAGAGCAAGTACCAGTATCTACTTTGGATGGTTGTTGTGATAAATTCATTGATTCTGTACAAAAAATTAGAATAGTGGCCCACATGCAGGAATACACTTTAAAAAGTTAGATTTATTGACATGGATACACTGAAAATAAAACCTGTTCTTTTCTTTTCTAAAGATTTATTTATTTATTTATTTATTTATTTATTTATTTATTTATTTGAGAAAGAGAGAGAGAGTGGGAAGGTGGAAAAGGAGAAAGAGAGAGAGAATCCTCAAGCCAAATCACTGCTGAGCGTGGAGCCTGATGTGGAGCCCCATCCCAGGACCCTGTGATCAAAACCTGAGCAGAAACCAAGAGTCAGATGTTTAACCAACTGAGCCACCCAGGGGTCCCAAACCTGCTATTTTCTAATCTGGTGAGAAAATCCATCATGATCCATGGTGAATGTGTTCTATAATGACTCCTGGACCAATAAATTTATCTCTTGAAATTTTAGCCATTTTTCTTTTAGCAGAATAAGAACAAATAAGCACTATACTGACTCTCATCGATATTTAATCATGCCACCTAGTGAGGAGGTTTAGCAAATCGTTGTTAGATTTCAGATAATCAGCATATGTGTTTTTTCCCTAAAAGGCAGCAGCTAGACAACGTTTTCATTTTATCTTTCTTCTATTTGAAAATAAAATCTTCTCTCTGATGTGTGTTCACAACTTCCATTAGAGTCATGGAAGCTTTGGGGTCAAGCCAGAAGGCCAGATTTGGTCCAAGGGACATAAAGCAAGCTGGTGTGACAATTTGTTCAGCCTTAATCATGTAGGACAACTTGAAGTACTATTATTGAATAGTTTGTTCCCTAGATGCTACTACAACCTTGAAGTTATCCTGCAAATTATGTTTCAGTGAAGATCTAAGTTTGACTTGACTCATCTATGATTATACTTTAAGTTTTCTTTACTCCTCCATTTTTTATATGGATTTCATTTTAAAATTAACAATTTTTTTGTATCAGCAAACTTGTATCTAGTAACACAGTTTCTTGTGATTTCTTGTGACAATGTCTTGTGACAACTTTTTGAAGCATGTTGATCCCTGAAAAATCTAGAAACTTATTTAATGAAATGTCAGTATGAAAGGATATGAAAAAAAACTTAAGGCCATACAAAGGTAAACATGGAAAAATGTGGTAATAAACCCCTAGGGATGTTCACCGTTTGAAAGGAAGACAACGAAGTGACATATTTATTTTCACATGTTTAATATAATAGTGATTGGAAATTAAATTTCAATGCAGAAGATTAAGCAAAAAGTGCATACCAAAGATATCTTGAAGTTTGAAAAATAAACAAATAAGATACCTGTATTATCTGTGACAAAATTCTGCAGACTAGAGCACTCCAACTATAAAGAATAAAAGGCATTAAAGAGATGTGCAGCCAAACTTTAAACTTGTAATTGCTGTAAAAACCTACATTATTTCTAGAGAATGGATGATTTGCTGAATAAAAGATTTATGGGCAAGAATAGCCTCATACACACTTAACGACGTTTTAGCATGATGAAATTCTTTTATCCTCACAGAGAGTAAGGAAATTCTCAGATTCGACACAGCAGGTTTAGGGTGGGCCGGTCCCAAAGTGAACTTTCTTGTCTCTGAATCAGCTTTTTCTTTCACGTCATATTTTGTAAATGCCACCAGAAGCCTTTGGGAAAGTTTTGTTTTTGCTTATATGAAGACTGGAAATTGCTGTGTATAAATGACATAAAGATAATTACTTTGGTCCTTGAGGAAGAGTTCAGATTCTTCCTCACTAATAAAATTGGTAACAAATTAGAAGGTACAATATAGCTCTATGCTTGGTAGAAATAATCACGTGAGGTGTTTTTGAATGACGGAAGGAATGAGGAAAAATAACGCAGGGCTGTGAAATTTAATACCAAAATGCAGAAGCATCAAAATGAAGCCACGTATTTAGGAGATGTACAAATCACTTTTAAAAATTATGACTCTAGAAATCAGAAGTATTTGTGGATACTAGACATTTCACCCTGAAAATGCTACATGCTATCCTACTTAATAAAACAGAATGAGCCAATGGATCACCTGGTTGTTGTAACGACTTAAGACAAAATTTTGATTCATTTCTTAGTGTCAGTAGTGTGCTGAGAGTTTGCCTACAGCCTCAACGTGGTCTGGGCACTCATCAAAATGGGAGGCCAACAGAGTGTACTAAACTGGAAACAGCTACTTTTTTCTCCAGCTACCGCCCTGCCACTTTCTTGCTCCTACTCCCCCAAAAGTAGTAAAAATGCATTACATGAAATTAATGGCCAAATTAGACATTTTATATTTGTTACAATTTTCACTTCCAACTGTCCATGTATTACCTTGTTTGCTCCTTTGTAGATTTATATATTGTTTTCAGACTCCAACATATAGCAATTTATGTCCATCATATACTTTCTTCTAAAAGTAGCCACTCTTGTCATGGTCTTTCTCATGGTATCAACACCACTTTCCAAAAAGAGGACAAGTGAAGAAGATATAAGTGTGAAAAGAGACATACATATAAATGTGGCATGCCAACTAGAAACACCACTCTAAAAGCAGCTTAGGAGCTGAGAATCATAGAAACTGGGACTTACCTCAAAATCCTTTCTCCTAATAACATTATTTTTTCTAGAAATTGCACAGAAATACTTTATAATCTGATGCAATATCAAACAAGATTTAAAATTTTAAACATGAAGTAACAATAGCAAATTTCACAGGGCCGAGACTATTTGCTGTCAGTACAACTTTTCAAATAAAAGACTTACAGGAAGATGTAGGTAAAGGTAGAGATAAAACAATGAAATCACTTCGTTATGCCATGTTTATTTGCATCCAAATCAGAAAAAGGGCAATTAAAGAGTTATACTACTCATATACTATGAATCTGAAGGGAAACATATTTCTAACATTTTCTTTTAATCTGAAATAATTTCTCTATATTGCATCCAATTTATGTGGAAGAATCACTATATATTTTCTATCCACAGATATGCTTGCCTGTTATCCCAAGGTTATCATTTTTTTAAGCATGTAAAAATTAAGATTTTTTAAAATGTTTCTTCAACTTGTTTGGTCAAAACAGTCAAAAACACCAAGAACTATTTCATTGGCCAATTACTCTAACCTTACTCTATATATTACAGCTTGGACTAACCAATCAAAATGCAAAATATTAGCAAGGTCATAGTAGTATAACAAAACATACTACTATATTTCACAGATTACAAAAGACATTAAAATTCTGATACCCCATTCATAAAGAAAAGATTGTAATGAGAATAGAAAATGGCACAACATTAATTCATTGTGTGACAAAGAATATAATGAGAATGGGAAATAGTACAAACATAACTCATTCTTGTTACAGTTTTAAGATTGTAATGTCATGGTTCATATCACATACTTAGCAAGAAGGTGGTAGTCAACATGTAGCAATATTCAATGGCTATTCTGAATTTTGTAAGAGCATTATTTTAAATATATATGCATATATACATACAATGTTTAATTTTTTTATTTTCAGGAACAGGCATGTTTAAAATTTAAACAATGTTGCTAAAAACATTGTTATTTGAATAGATAGCATGTGTATGATTAAAATATGAAGAGTACTGTCATAAATCCACTGGACAAGTGAAATATGAAACTAAAATGTGCTATTGGATACATTCAAGTTAATATTTTAAAATGGAATAAAGTATATTGGTAAGAAATTGCCTTAAATCATTTTATGAAGCAATGCATGATTTTTATAAAATATTCAACTATTACACAGGAAAGTCGGGAATGTTTGCCACATGGTTCCAAGTCTTCACCTGATAATCAGTTCTGCGCTCTGACTTTTTTGAGGAGAACAAATGTACTCTATAAGGATGGAGGCAATATTCTAGTAACTGGGAAAGCAAAGCTGGTGTTTTGCAATAAAAATATATTCTTTAGTAGCAATATAAGATGTCTAGTGAGCACTTGTGGCCAGGAATATGTTTCAAAGAAAGTCTAAAAAGTTGCTTTAAAGTAATTACAGGGATTTAAAAAATGACAACTCCATTTCATCAGTTTTAAATTATCCACCCTAGTGGAAAGGCATATTACGGATCATCACAAACATTTCCTGTGTGTGTGTGTGTCTGTGTGTACTTAAAAATACATTTCTATTTCTCCCCTAATTGATTCTACTTTTTAATTACATAAGCAGTGGTTAATATTAAGATTACATTTAAACTTATTTGCATTTGTTAAATAAATATCCAATAACATGCTGGGATGTGGGGTCAAATTTAATTAACCCAGGATTTAAAAATTGACATGAATTATCCCAAAAATAGATAACCCACACATTTTTAATTGAGTAGTTGGCATGGGAATATTCCACTTTTAAACATCCTTAGTTTATGGGGAAAGTTGAATGTAAAAAGAATTTTTGCAAAATGAATAATTACCTCTATTAAAAATGTGTTCATTGGGAAAAAAAGTGCTAGTTCCATTATTAAATAAAAATTCACACCTAAGAACATGCTTAAAACTATATTAAGTATCTCTACAAAATATAGTTAAATGGTGTCTTTTTTTTTTTTTAAGTTCACAAAATCTAAAGTTCTGGTACCTTTCCAGATTTTACTTATTATTTAGGACATTGAAATGATATTTAAAATAACAATCTTTTTGTTCCATGAATTAGGTTTCCGTGTGATATCTGAAAATGACAGGAAAATATAGACAGAGATAGTTTTATTGGCTATAAGTAAGAATATTAGTCATTAATTAGATAGGTTGTAAAACTGTGATTTGGTGAAACTATAGTACTAGTCTAAGGGGAATAATATCCTAATAGATTTTAAGGAGACTTTAGAATTTAGGGATTATATTGTCCAAAACTAATTGTGTGTCCAATGGATGGTCAGGATCTCTTTCTTAACAACTCACTTTATGCACAGGAAATTCACATGTATGCATTAATTGCCCTTCTAAAGATTGTGGTTTAAAGAAAGTGAAGGAAACCTACAGAATTCAATGTTATAGGGTCCATGATTATTTCAAAGTCCAAACAGATTCCAAAAAGTGAGATTTCAATATTTAACATATCCCCAGAAAAAAAAATTATTTGGTCTAAAAATTTTAAGAAAAAAGAAAAATATATTAATGTTCATTGTGATGAATTTAAACAACTATGACCGGGTCAGGGAATTCAAAGGACAACTCTGATGTGTTGTTACAATGCTTAAAAACAAACGTGCTTTTTTGGGGGTTTACTCTGTGTACATATTTTGAGTCTACTAGAGACAATTGGACAATTGCTCTGTATTGCAATATATACCTAAGATTTTTATTCTAGTTTTCCTCATTTTGCCCAAAACAGGTTTCAAAACAAGTTAATTTAATGCAGAAAACAACGTGATGCTTTCTTAACCATGGAATATTGTGTTAGAGTTTATGCACATAAGCAGCTTTATGCATCTAATGTGACTTTGCCTCTTTAACTTTTAATGCACCAATTAAGATGTTCAAACCTCAGTTTTAAATAGCTGTCTATGACTGCTGATGGTTGATTTATTTCCTGATAATCATTGGAGCTGCTAAGTGAAAAACCAGAGGAAGCATCTTTTTGAGAATACTGCTCTTGTGTGTAACCCTTGCTGCAAGCAGACTGTGATTGTGGCAAGGCCAAAGGGCTGGTGAGACATTTTAGAAAGCCGAACACATGGCTCTCTTGCTTGGAGAAATGTTTTCATCCAACAAATGTTTTTAACCATTATTAATATATTAGCCATTGCGTAGAATTTGGAATTCAATACTGAACTGTGATAGTGAGATTGGGAATATGCAAGTTGGGAGAGGGAGAGAGAGAATCTTAAGCAGGTTCCACACGCAGAACAGAGACGGATGCGGGGCTCCAACTCCCAACCCCGAGATCATGACCTGAGCCGAAATCCAAAGTCAGTCGCTTAACTGACTAAGCTACCCAAGTGCCCCATTCATTTTTTTTTAAATATCAGATTGGGGATGAAGGTGATGGTGTTGATAAAACAACTTTTCACAAGGAAGCAAAATAAATTCATCCCATACGGGAAGCAGAATAACGGCCCTCCAAAGATGACCACATCCTGCTCCCCAGAACCTGGAAATATATTACCCACGGCAAAAGGAGACTTTGCTTATGTGTTTAGGATAAAGATCTTGAGAGGCAAAGATTCTCCTGATGATCCAGGTGGGCTCAATGTAATCACAGGGGAAGCAAAAGGGTCAGAAAGAGATTTGAAAATGCTGCTGATTTTGAAGATGGAGGAAGGGGCCAGGAGCTAAGGAATGCAGGAGGCTTCTAGAAGATGAAAAAAAGGAAGGGAACAGATTCTTCTCTAGAGCCTCCAGAAGGAATACAGACAACCTTGCTAATACTTTGATTTTAAGCATCTGAGACCGATTTTGGACTTCTGACCTCTGTAATCTTAAGATAATAAATTTGTGTTACTCTAAGCCGCTAAATTTGTGGTTGTTTTACAGTAGAAATAGGAACTAATTCTCTCCTGGACACTTTTTAAAGAACATTGAGTGTCTTTTAAGAGCCAGTTTCAGCGTATATCTTTTTAAAACCATGCAAACAGATAAAATTATTTTTTAACTCCAATTGCACAACAGTTATAGGAAAATAACACTACAAAAAACATTCTGAATTTTGGAGTTGAAAACTCCTTACTTCTTAAAGTTCAAAGAATGATTTCAAATTAGGTGTCCATTTAAATATCTTTCTTCTGAAAGCCAAATTGCAATTTTGCAATTTCTTCCATTTCTTCTTTCAGCATAGTTAATGGAAGAGGACAGAATAACAGAACAAACCAACTGAGAAACAAGAGTGTTATCTTTAATTCTGCTGCAACTGAGAGGACTGGGGAGTCTTAGTGTCTTCCTTATTCATTTGCTGTAATAATCCTTGGTGAATACATCTCATCACCTGATTGTGCTCCTGGTAAATTTCCTTATTTTGCAGTCTTTACAGAGGAAAGATACCCATCATCATAAATCTTAAATATCTTTGCAAGTACCAGTGAAAATACAAGCCCATATATGTTAACAGCTGTACAACTGCCTCTTGGGATAAATGTATTATAGATGTAGAACAGTCATAATAGCACTCACGATCTCATTTTTCCCATTTCATAAGTTTTATACCTGTGCCATCTGGGCGATACACCTGGATCTACAACAGGATACTTACAAGGCCTGGTTTTCTAAATGGCCTTTCCTGGCCTCTGATTTTTGTGGAATTCTTTTAATTTTCTGATTCATGCTAAACCCAAGTGCTTTATGTTGTGAGGTGCACAAATGTTACTATTGGAAGGAAGCATCTTTGGTCGTGATAAGGAAGGCAAAAAAAACCCCACGAGATTTCATTTTATGAGACACAAAATGTATGAGATCAAGCATTTTCTTTCATTTTCTTCATTAACAAGGAGACTTTGGCCAAGGCATTTCACTAACTGGTGCTCATTTTCTCATCTATCTGAAAACTAGAGACAGTTGAGTTTATTGTTAGGATTAAATGAGACAAATACACCTGGAAGGCATTTATGAAGTAAGTTTACATAATTTGTTGTATTACTTTATTGATGATATTTCTTCAAATTAAATAAAATGTAGTTGAGTAGAAAGATACTTCTATTTCCTTTGCCCTTTCCAATTTTTCTTTTATTCTTACTCCTCATTCATTGCTTTTTACCTCCCTCACCCTATAACTGCATTATGATCATGTCAGTTTTCTCCATATTTTGAGTAGAAAAATTAGACTAAAAATAGAGGCTGATGTGACTCAAGTCAACATAAATCCACTATAAAATAGTTCTTTGTCATCTATTCATGCTTACCTCTTTTTTTTTTAAAGATTTTATTTATTTATCTGACAGAGAAAGATAGCGAGAACAGGAACACAAGCAGCAGGAGTGGGAGAGGGAGACGCAGGCTTCCCACCAAGGAGTGAGCCCGATGTGGGACTCGATCCCAGGACCCTGGGATCATGACCTGAGCTGAAGGCAGACGCTTAACAACTGAGGCACCCAGGCGCCCCATGCTTACCTCTTTTTCGAGAGACAGCTTTGTAACCTTCAAAGGTAATCTGGTCTCAAAAAATGTCTAATGCATTCCAACATAGCTGTTATAATAGCATCATCATTTCAATGGCACTATTCCTAGTAATGACAAAGTCATTCATTTTAATAAAACCAGTCTATAGTGTTCTTTCTCTTTTATTTGGGTACTCCTACTCTTCTGTAGAGACTTTACATCTTCCGGTGCCAATGTCCTCCAACTGTCCTTAGAGTCTAGAACTACCACTTGACTGTCCACCCAAGCAATCTTTCTGGAAACATTTTATTCCTACTCTTTTTCCCCAGAATAGCTGCATTAACAAACTCTGTTGGAGGAGATTGGTTCTCCAAAATGCTAATTGATTAACGTGAAACATGGTTCATGAGTTATGTCCAATCTCATTTCCAATCTTAGACCTGGTATGACATATGACCTAGTTTTTCCCTGCTGGGGATGATTTTAATAAAAAACAAATATCCTTTAATTTCTAGAGACAAGAAACAATAATACATGGTGAAAAGTAATGCTATTCTTTTAACAAATTATGGTAGTGTTAAATAAATATTATGTAATGGGGGTGGGCAAATGAAAAAAAACAAATCACTGTCCAGTGTTTTATTGAAATAAATATATATGTGTACACATACATATATACACACACACACATATATATATATATACTTAAATCCAGCTTTTGGGAAAAAGTATGCACAGAAACAGTATTATATAGCATTTAAAATGTTTATCTTTAAGATATGATGCTTAAATGAGTGTCAGCCCTGACACTGTGTTTTTTTCTCTGTGCCCCACAGGTTGAGCGTGCAATTGCCGGTCATCCTCTCAGCCATTTGGGGGCTATGAGGCAGCAAAAAACCCAGGCAACTTTTCTCCCCATTACATGTAGTTAAGTTCCTGTTTACAAGTGTTATTTTTAAGAAAGGCAGCAGGACTGGGAAACAAACCAAAGAAAGCAATGTTAGCATAAATGCTTCGAAGGAGACGTGTCGCTAATGGCTTTCAGAAACCGTAGGGAGTAAGGGAGTAACACTTCCACTCCATTGAGTTGGCTTATTTTTTTTTAAGCCATGTGAACTATTTGAAGAGCTTCAGAGAATCTCCCTTCTGAATCAGGACTTTGTTGCTTTAAAAGTGGCTGCTACTATTCTAATAGCATGACTGGCAATAAGAGAAAAAAAAAGAAAAAAAATCAAGATTGAACTTCTGGAAATGCATCTGCCATTTCCATGATGGTCAGGCACACACCCAGGGCAGCAAGCATTCTTCCGTGGTGATAAATATAAAAGATGACTTTGAGGAAAACTATGCATGTAGATGAGGATCGTGCTAGGACAAAGTCATAATTTTACATATAGCTTAGGAAGAAGGTAGTAGTTCAAACTTCCCACGACACTTCTTTTTAAATGGATACACACCATCCCCATCAGTTCTACAAATCATATCTGGGGAGGAGGATTACTTTTATTCAATCTTTAATGTTATCACACTTAACAGATTTAACGTAGGTAAGGTCAGATAATGAGACAGTATGTTTGAATATTTTGTGTGTGGTGCTTATACTTTATGTACATTACATGAAATTTCCCCGCTCCTCAGCAAGGATATTTGCATGCATCTTGCAAGATATTTCTAAGAAAACACGTGTGGTGAAATGAAGGAGTCAGGACATGGGTGCTAAAGGATCGAGGAAGGAATGTGTCTACCATGAGCCAATGACGTTATTCTGAGCGACTCATTAAATTCTCCTGTTCTGGAAATTTTCATCTGTGAGACAAACATTTTTAATTTAGTTACCTGTCACCTCTCTGCCACCTCCAGAGTTCCATGGCTTTTATAACGAAGTTACTATTTCTAATTAGTATACAAGTTGAATTCAGGGCTTAGAGCGAATAAGTTTAGGGAACAATTTTTCAAGCTCCTCGGTGAGAACAAACAAGCTAAAAATCTTTCCTGGGTTGTTGGGTTGCTGTGAGAGACCTCTTCTGACTCCCGGCCCTAAGAATCCATATTGACACCTCACCCCTTATCCCAGTTCCGCAACAATTGCCAGGGCCGGACACAACTTGTCAGGTAGCTCTAAATAACAGTTACTGTTGTTACTATTCCTTTTTCTTTTTCTGTGACTTCTCAGCAAGGATTTTGAGACATGCATTATTTAAGCAAAAATTCCACCTTATTTCTAACATAGACAGTCGACTTAAAGAATTCTGAGCTGCTAGCCAGATATCTTCCCCCAAAGGAACTTTACTTAAAAAAAGAAAAAGAAAAAAGATGAGAAGTAGAGTGTTAAAGTCCCTTACCATTATTGCATTCCTGTCAATTTCTCACTTTATGTCTGTTAATATTTGCTTTATATACCTAGACGTTCCTATGTTCGGTGCATAGATATTTATAATTGTTATATCCTCTTGTTGGATTGTTGCCTTTACCATTCTGGAATGCCCTTTTTTGTCTCTCGTTACAGTCTCTATTTTAAAGTCTATTTTGTCTGATAGAAGCATTGCTACCCCATTTTTTTTGCTTCCATTTTCATGAAATATCTTTTTTCATCCCTTCACTTTCAGTCTGTACATGTCTTTAGGTCTGAAGTGAGTCTCTTGTAGGCCACATATAGATACATCCTTTTTTTTTTCTTTTTAATCCATTCAGTCACCCTATGTCTTTTGACTGGAGCATTTAGACCATTTACATTTAAAGTAATTATAATATTGTAATAAGTTTGTATGGTGACAGATGGTAACTACACTTAATGTGGTGAGCATTTGGTAACGTATATAATCATTTAATCACCATATTGTGCACCTGAAACTACTATAATACTGTATGTCAACTAGACTTCAATTAAAAAAATAAGAAAGAAGAAAAGATAAGGAGAATTATGGAAAAGTTAAGTTACTTTGTTTTTGAGTAACTGCAGACTTCTTGTATTCATATGTAATCAAAGTTTACAGATTCTTAATTCATTTGAAAGCAAATAATTGAGCTGAAAGCAACTTTTTAACTTTCACAGGCCCAAATACATGGCATATTAAAGGAATTGACACTAAGGAAGATCTGCAGCCCAAAGATACAGATTTTTATCTCATCAGTTCCTGAAGAATTGCTTGTAACTTTGAAGTGGGCAATTCTTTGAATAATTTCATCTCTAACTAGTAAGACTTTCTGCATAGCCATTTTGACTTCCAGGTCATTAGTTCTCAGCATTCTGTTCTCAGATATAAAGTCAAATCTGGTAATGGTTATTTGAAGAGAAAAAAAAAAAAAAGATGGTCTATCTGAAGTTCAAGTGAATATGGACTTTTAAGCTTTTATGGAGTGTCTGGAATTTCCTTCCAGTATTATACAATGACAATAATAACATTCTAGGCTCTGTTAAATGGAAGATAACTGAAGAAATTAGAAGAGTATTTATCCTTTCTGGTTGTGAAAGCTCAGTTTCCTAATAGGAGAAACGCTTTGATAGTTCAGTGGAACATTTAGAGTACTTATTTTATGATTTTAATTGAGCTTCTCAGGTCATGCCTACTGAATTTTGGATCTTCCCCCAGCCATTCATCTTTTGATCTTATGGCTAATATTGTTTCCAGAGACTTTCAATAAAGTCAACACTGAATTGTTCACTTGAATAAGCTTATTCTTTCCTTTTGATGAAACAAAGGAATTTCTCCAAATCAAATAGTTAAAAAAATGTTATGAACAGTTAAAAAGAGAATTTAGTCCAAAGTCTCACATACATATTAATGATTAACAAAAGGGAACTTGCAATTGAATTATTTAGGTATTCTTGCTTTTAAACTCTACATAGATGGGAGCTTTAGAGATGAATTTCTATTTTAAGCAGATACTATATGATACTTATTTTTAAGTAGGAAGAGATGGAGAAAAGTACATCCTTCCCAGAGAGGGATATTTCAGGTTTCACATATTCTCCTCTTTCCTGCCTAAGATTTTACCACATCTCTGCTTGGGCAAAACCCGGCACCCACCTCAGAATACTACAGTTGTCAATAAGGAGAGTCTGTGCTGACCTCACATTTAATGATGGAGCAGGACGGTTGAGAACCACCGCACTCTACAGTTGGTACATCCTTATATGCTTGTGAGAAGTAGACACGTAATCTAAGTGAGGGATTTGGGGGTAGGAAAGAAAATGTTTTCCTTGAAATATAATTTTGTTTTTCCAATTTAGAGAGACTCATGGGCACAAGAAATATTTCCATTTCCACTTAACTTTACTATGAGAAAAGCAATAGTGAAGGAACGGAGAACAATGAGAATTGCCACTTGATCTCAGCCTTGTGGACCCAACAGGTCCAAAGTGAACTGGGGGACGAATGCCCTGTCTAAAGAGAAATGGCTGCCACTTATATCTTACTAATGGTTGCCATGGGGAAACATGAGCTCGGGGTTGCCAAGTCTATTTTTTTTGAAGATTTTATTTATTTATTTGAGAGAGTGAGCGAGCGAGAGAGAGAGAGCACAAGCGGGGGAGGAGCAGAGGAAGAGGGAGAAGCAGACTCCCGGCTGAGCAGGGAGCCCGATGTGGGACTCAATCCTGGAACTCTAGGATCATGACCAGAGCTGAAGGCAGACGTATAAACCGACTGAGCCACTCAGGTGCCCCTATTTTTTTTTCAAAAGACGCTATTGATGTGTATTTTATATGAAAGCTCACACATTTTTAATGTTGACTTCCAATTTAGGAAATAGTCTGAGCCAGACAAAGCTCAATTGCTGGCTATCCATTTGGAACTTCTGGTCTATAATCTTACATTTATTTTATTTTATCTTGTTAAATATTAAGTACAGATATGTGTGTGTATATGTAATGTATATGTTACATATAACATATATATATATACACACACACATATATATATATGCTATACATCCTCAAAATCAGGGGTCAAAGGCCAAGAAAGTATGGTAGAGGAGAAGAATAAAATCAGTGTTTTAAAAAAAATGATCTGGGTTATAGGTTATCTTAGACAAGTCACAATTTTCTGTGCTTCAGTTTCCTCTCCTGTAAGTTAGAGTTGGATTAAATGACCTCTAAGCTGTATTCCATCCAGAAAGTTCTATAATTTAAACATCCTTGGGGAAATCTTCATAATAGATTGGAAATGCATGAGTGTCTAGGTGAGTATAAGTACGTGTTTCCACTGTAGGTCAAGAATTACAAGCAGAGATGTATTTAAAGATATAATTAATAGCAACTATTGGTCCAACCTACTCTACTATTTTTCTTTCGTAGTAGCCAATATTCTGTATCACTTAGACCCACATTCTTAACTACCATGCTATATTGCATTGCCTGTTCAAGCATTTGTGGTGAGAAAGCAGAATTATTTATCTACAAAACACATCATTCCAGAAAACAACCCAAAAGTTATTTTAGGAAAATTTTATATTTTCCTTAACTCTAAAGCCTACATTATATAACTGCAATATTTTTAAAAGTCATTTTGTATATCATTGTTTTAATTTATGATGTTTGTATGTCACTTTAGAACAATTCATAGAAATCACATTTCCAGCTAACATTTGGTTCTGTTTCCTCTCTCAGTGCAGATTCTTCAGCAGAAAAGCAGAGAAGTACAATTATTAAACCTCCATAGAGTCATAGGACATTAGAAGCGAGTTACATTTGTTGTATTAAAAAATAAGCATGCATAATTGGTAATGGGTATATTTAGGTATCACTGTTTTATCTAATCTAATGGCTCCCAAAGCTAAACGTACAGGAAAACCAACAGGATGTTGTTAAATTGTTGGTCCTCATCCCTAGAGATTCTAACTTGGGTTTCAAGTTAGGAAAATCACTGTAGTAATCTAATACCTTTATTTACAGATGAGGAATTCGTTATGTCAATACATTCAATGGTTTGAAGATAGGAATTGATCTTTGGCTTTTGACTTGAGCACGATGTCATTGGACAAAGTGAAGGCAAGATTTTTAGACCCAGGCTAGCTTCACATTCAGTCTTGATCTAGATAGACTTCTTTCTAGTGCTTTCTTTCTTTAAAATCCAAAAATTAACTTCCCAATGCATAATTTGTATTTGTTAAATAAAACCTAATCACACTGGAAGGCGTACACATACAGTCACTGTCTGACAACATAAAAATTGACAAATAAATATGAAATGCATAAAGTATTTGTTATGAGCTGAAATACGCCATCCTAAAATTCATATGTTAAAGCGCTAACTGCCCAGTACCTCAGAATGTGACTGTATTTGGAGATAGGGCCTTTAGGTAGGTGATAAAGTTAAAATGAGGTCTTTAGGGTGGATACTAATCCAATCTGACTGGTGATCTTATAAGAAGGGGTTAATTTGAACATACAAAGAGATACCAGAGATGCCCATGCACGAAGGAAGGTCACAGTGAGAAGGCACCATCCGAAAGCCAAGGAGAGAGGCCTCAGAAGAAACCAAACCTGCCAACACCTTGATCTTGGATTTTTACCCTCCAAACCTATAACAAGAAAATCAGTTTCTGTTGTTGAAGCCACCCAGTCTGTGGTATTTTTTAAAGGCTGCCCCAGCAAATTATTATAATATTCTTTGGTGAAATCAACAATAGATACATATGTATTGTCTTCTTTATTTATCACAATTTTCCTGGACCTCTGGAAGTATATTTTCCAAAGAAGCTATGTTACAAAGACAGCTGTACACTTGACAAAGGACTCAATATCAGATGAAACATAAAACAGACAAGTTGTGTGTAACACAAAGATGCCATGTAAGCAGGCTGGGGGCAGGGTAATGGGGCAATGTGAATCAAACACTGGGGCTCGAGATCCAGATGAGGCCAGGACCAACCCACTTGAAGATTTGTAGCCAATTTGTTGTTCCTGAGAGACATGATGCCCCCCCATATGTATTCTCTGAAGCACTGAAATTAACTCTTCTTCCAATTTGAAATAATACCTTTATGACAAAAGCCACAGAATATGGGGTGGAGGAGAGGCTACTGAGAACTCAGTTAAAATGTTTGTCTCACAGATGAAACTGTCCAGGACAAGACAATTAAATGACTTGCCCAGAGTAACACTTTGGCTCATGGCAGATGCATTAATTCAGGAAATATTTAGGAACTAAGTCTTCTGATTTCTCATTTAAACGTTCTCTTTATTTCAGCACATATGCCTTCCTTATGAGTATTGTATAACATGGGTACAAAAGCCCTTGCTCTAAACGGGGAACGTCCATATAACTTACATGGAGTGTAAGCACCACACACAAAAGTTTCAAGCTCACTGTTCATTAACTGACTTCACCTAAGTTAAAGATACTAGCATAGCATTGCAGAATGAATAAAAATAATTTTCTTTCTCCCTGCAAAATATGAATAAGTTCCAGTGTGCCTGAGATTACCTTGCTGAGGAGTAACCTGGATGAGAGACACCCTTGCCAGTCCCCATCCTGCCTGCTCACTGCTTCATCTTGACCACAGGCAGCACCAGCAAAAGAACCACCCAGTTATGCAAAGAATGGTGAGAAGAAAGAAATATTGTTCCAAGTCTCTACGTTTTGAGTTAATTTGTTACACAACAAAGACTAAACGTGTTAAACAGGACTTTTAAAAAAATCATATAACCAATACCCTCATAAAGAGAGAAGATACTCTGACCATTAAATAATAAAAATGTACTATAAAAAAAGGATAATGAAAAGAAGAAAAGCTCTTAGAAAAAAAATTATAAAATAACCAAAGCGAACAAAATATTCGACGGAAGCCTTGGAAAACAATATTGTTAACTCACAGAACTAAAAAAAAAAAAAAAAAAAAAAAAAAGCAAACTTATGGAGAATGGGAGAACAAACATACTAAGTGAAAGGATTAATCTGAGAGGTCCTATAATTGATTTTTTTAAAAAGTGTTCCAGAAAGAGAAGTGAAAAAAGAAACTACCAATGAGAATTACAGAAAAATTCTGTGATATAGAAGGACACATTTCTCCAGACTGAGAAGGTCCACACGATTAACTTAAAAAAAAAAAAAGAAAAAAAGAGAGACCTACGCTAAAGGCTTTCATCACGTTTCCTAAACTCCTCCAGAGAGAAGAAAAACAGGTCATATATACAGGATTATGGATGGTAATGGCATTCGATTTCTCAATAGCTACTCTGGAAGCTGAAGACTTTGGAGCAATGTCTTTAAAATTTGGAGTCAAAATTATTTTCAACATAAAATACCATATACATCAAAACTTTCAATCAAATGTGAGAGTAGAATAAACATAGGTTTAGCACGCAGTGGTTAAAAAGTACCCCTGTGAATCCTTTGCTAGGCAGCTGCCAGAGGGAATCTTTTAGCAAAAGAAATGGAAAACCCACCAAGGAGGACACCATGGTCTTCCAGAAATGGGGGGCTCCAATATAGGAGAACAGCCCTGCAGATTGGAGCTGGACAGCAAAGGGGTGCGAGAGGGAGATGTCCAGGGGGAGAAAATGAAATGGTAGAAATCACTTTATTCCAACATATGGAAAAAATACTAAGTCACCCTTAATAGGTCAGCTGGAACGTTAAAAAAATAAAATTGCAAGAGATCCATAAAAATCTAAGCAAAATTTTTAAATGATAATCTGCAAGAGAAAAAAATAATAAAAAATAAAAAGAAAGTCAATCCCAGGCTGTCGTTCTAGAAAGATTTTCCCAGTATAAGCTTGAAATAATCAGAGTAACAATGTGACTTTTGCCAGCATCTTTGGAGCAGAAGAGATTCTGGAGAGAACATAAATCCCATGAGAGCAGGGCTTCTTTTTCACAGATGGACTCCCTGTGCCTAGAACTGGGAATAAAGAATGCTGAATAAAAAGTCATTGAATGGGTGAATATCTGGGTTTCCAAATACAAAAGGCTTACTACCTCTTCTGACCAACAGACTTTATCGAAATGCTTTCAAAATGAATTACCCCATTCTCTGCCATATTTATTTATTTATTTTCTCTGCCGTATTTAAAGGAACAATCCTAGATTATTCAGGAATATCTGTACAACAATCAATGATGCTACTCTGTACGTATAAACAGGAAAGGTGTTTTTTTGTTAGGCAGATCCAGTTCGCTCTGCTTTTTGACTCATTTCTTTGCCTTCCGTGCTTACTGTATTTGCTTAGCACTTATTTAGTGCACACCTGCTCTGTGTCAGGCGCTATCTAGCTCCTGGGGCTATAAGGTGAGGGGAAATACCCCCCAAGATGCTCTTCCCATCACCATGAAGTCAAGCATTAATACTGGGAAAGGCAGATATTAAACAAATAAAAAAACTATGATAAATGTTATGGGAGAAAGTACAGGACACAGAGAATGTTACAGCGGGCATCGTGATGATGATCGGGTACAGAAAAAGCTTTAATCTCATGTATGTGTATACATACATGTAAAATTGCATTGTCCTTTAATATTATTGAGCCCTTACTATGCACTCTTCTAAGTGTTTCACATGTAACACTCTTCTAAGTGTTTTACATCATGACAATTCTACAAGGTAGATATTATGGTAATTCCCATTTTACAGATGAGGAAAAAGAAGCATAGAAGGTGCTTGCAAGTTTACAGAGTCAGCAAATAGCTGTGAGCTCAACCCAGTTAATCTATGTCCCCAGAACACTATGCTATATTGCATTTCTAGAATAATCTTTATGAAAATAGCCAACATTTACAGTGTGCTTATTATATCCAGGGATTATATGAAGGCCTTGCAGAGATATCTTACTTAATAATCACAACACCCTGTGAGGTAGACACTACTGTCGTCGTAGATTGAAACACATGGACACAATATTTTCTGGCTCCTCCTATTCATAGATGGGGTCTATTAACCAGCCCTTAATCTGAAGCCATCTTACACCCAGTCCACCTGCTGACTGCAGCAACCTGAGTGAGCCAGGAAAAACCAATAGAAGAATCACCCAATCAATCCACAGACTGGTGGGAAGTAATAAATTGCTTTAACTATTAAGCTCTGAAGCAGAATGGTACGTAGCAATAGAGACCTGCCACAATTACTTGCATCCCTGGTTAGAGAAAGTATGTTTTCCAGAGTCACACGGCTAGTAGTTGCTATAGAATTCAAGTCCACATTGCACTGCCAGAGTCCAAAGTGCTTGGCCCATATACTCTACCACATTTCCACCGACATATGCACTGGCCTTAGGGATTTGCTTCTAAGGAACAGCAGATGGCCAAAGTGAATATTACAGACTGAATGTTTATGACCCCCCGAATTCATTCCTTGAATCCCTGGTCCCCAGTGTGATGGTATTAGACGTTGGGACCTTTAGGAGGTAATGAGAATGATACGAGGTCATGAGGGTGGAGAGCCCATTATGGGACAAATGCTCTTCTGAGAATAGGACCAGAGACCAGAGTTTTCTCTCTGCCATGGGAGGATACACATGAGACGGGACGACCTGACTGACCATGCTGGCACCCCGATCTCAGCCTCCAGAACTATGAAAAATATCTGTTGTTGCAGCCACTCAACCCATGGCCTTTTTTTTTAATAGTGACCCAGGCTGACTAAGACAGTGAAGCTGGGTGACTTCAAAGGCTGGGTCATAAATGCCATTCAGCCTCCTCCTGGCACCACCCCACCCCCAGCACATACTCCATGGGATCCTGAAGCTAACATGTAAGAAGTCTGGCTCCCCTGGAGCTGCCGTGCTGGAGAGACCATGTGGAGAGAAGACATAGAACCAGAGAACAAGGCCCAAGGAGCGCCAACTGTTTCAGCATCCCTGTCTGAGGGACCCAGCCTGAGTGCTGGCTGGGTGAGGGAGCAAGCCTTCGGGTGCTTCCGGTCCTCGCCTTCGAGCCTCCTCTGATACCAAGTCGAGGGGAGCTGTCCCATCCTCACTGAGACTTACCCCAATTTCAGACCCCTCCACGAAATAAATGCGGCTGATGTCTGAAGCCATTAAGAATTGCGGTGGTTTGTTACACAGCAATAGGTAACTGGAACGCTATTAGTGTGTTTGCTCTCAGCAGCCCTGCTCTTCCTTCTAATTTGCTATTTTTAGTATGGTTTAGGAAGCAGAGAAACAGACATGTTGAAATTCTGTGTAAAAAAAAAAAAAAGGTAAAAATAAACTAACAATAGACCCAGAATGCTCTTTTTTGAATAAAGTGTGTGTCTTTTGTGTTTGAATTGTTCAGTATTGATTTAGATTTTCTGGAGCGCTTTTGTGCTTGTGTGCTAGATTTTAGTTGCTGTTTTTTCCAGAGGCATATAGCTGAGCTCTAGATAATAAGATAGGAATATTTGTATTATGTTCTTTTCCTCAAAACTCTCTTTTTTCAGACTGCACTTAAGATAGTTAAGTAAAGAGGAAACCTAATTGTTAATAGCAATTCTTTTTATGATGTAAAAACAATCTGGGATAGGAATAATTCCTTAAATGCACAGCCCACGCAGATGCTAATTCTAGCCCCCTTTGATTTTTGGAGCAGATTCCACAATGAGTTTACAAATGCTGAGAGCACTGAAATCCTTGCTTTTATTCAATTAAGCAGTTTTAAGGACCCAGTTAAAACATGAAAACAGACTAAGAAAAAATAACTTTCCTGTGGGACTCAAGCTCTCCACAGCAGAGTCATTCACTTTTTATGATCGTTATAATTATTAGTAGTGATGGAGATAACAATATATCATTTATATAGCACTTTAGAATTGCACAGAGCTTTCCTACCACCATTTATTAGCTAATCTTCAGAACACTCTTCAGTAATAAGTCAGTATTTCTGCCTCCACTTAACAGGTAGGAAATTGAGGCACAGTAGGCTCGAGCCACCTGTCGGAAGTCGGTCAAACATTAGTTCACGGCCTGAGTTGAATACTAGCCTACTCTCTCCACAGCACACCTGAAGGCACCATTCTCCCTGACTAGTCTGGATCTCATGCAACAACTCTTGTTTATTGCTTCTGAACCCCATGAGTATGAGCCTGATTTTTAAAACAAATTCTCTGATATTTTAGGATGCAATCTTAAGAAGATTTCCCCAAGATAACTGGAAGACAAAAGTAAATGACAACAAAAATAGTTACACCTCTATCGGTGTAAGTTACATTACTTAATAAGTGAGGCTTTCAAGGTTAATGCCGGAACTCCTTGAAAATAATGGGAGAGTTGAATCATGTGCCTGAAATATACCAAGTATAGCCTGGAATGATGGTGGGATTATCCTCCTTAGTTAATTTTAGGAATGGCTTACCCCTCAACAGTGTCTCAGGTACAGCTAAAGAACATGTAACATTGAATAATTAAATTTGATTAAGTGGGAAATGTCAAATTCAATAAGAAAAGTTACTATAATTTTCAGATCCATAGCAGAGGCAAATTTTAAAATCTCTGTTGTTAGAAATACTGAAGATGCCTAAATTTTACTAATGTGGTGCGTGGCCATCACCATAATTATTCCTTTCCCTAGATATCATGTAAACTTTGTGGATACTGTCTTGGGATATATTTCTTTCTAGAAAACTCTCTAGTTCTCCGTTCTCTTTCTCTCCCCCATGTCTTACTTCTCTACCCAACTAATGTAACACAATCACTGCCTAGCTAACGTGGATCCCCTAGGTTTTCCCCAGTGCAAACTGACCTTTTGTTTTCAAACAGTGCAACAAAATAGAATATCTTAATATGTTCTTGCAAAACTCATTGAAACTTGACGTTTGTGCTCTTAGCACAAATATGAAAAAGCAAGGACCCATTCTCCTGGCCTCCCCTTAGAAATGCCCATCACTCAGCATCCATTTAATGTCAGCTCCTGCCAACTGTGCCCTATGGCTGACACACTGGCCCACACACACACACAAGTATGGCACAGTCTCTGTGGAGTCAGGAGACTTCTTTTCTTTTGCTGGCTTCCTCATCCTCCAAGCAAGAATTCAAATGTCAATCACTTTTAGTTGGATTTCATGGCGGGCATCATAAAAATGGTAACCAATCCAATTGCAAATCACTTGATGAATCTTCTTTGAAGAGTTGCCAATAATGCTAATCGTCAAATGGTTGAATCCAGCTTTGTAAAGATGCGTTTGTGAAGAACAGCAATCTCTGTGACTTTGACAAAGGAACTGCTGACTTGCATCACTGTTTGTCTTTTGATGTGAAAGAGCAAATCGATTTATAGAGCTTTTGCTTGCAGATGTAGGATATGATTAGTATGCAGAAAGACCTTTCCACAGTGTCATTTGTTTATTTAGCTGCCTCTGCACTCAACTCTGATTGTGTATCCCTAATTAATGTATACAAAGCGAAAAGAAATAAAACCATGGATCCACAATCACAGGATACTGTACAGCATTTCATTTGTCACCATTGGGCCGGGGGGAGGTGGGGGACACTCTGGTGTTACTAGCTGCACACCAAGTAAAGAAGTAAAGCGTGGAGATTTATCAAACACAACAATAAAAATGCAAGAATTCTTCCTATCAAAGTTCTTCTTAGCTATTTATAAACTCAGAAAGGTACAAATTAATCCATTTAAATATGAAAAGGATGTACTTTCTTTTCTGTCTTGGCATTTGAATTTTTATTCAAAGCAGTTGTTGAGTCTTTATGAAAAGTACCTGTGATTTCTTCCAGAGGTCAAAGTACTTTGTAAAACATCCTGTGAGACCTGAAGCATCCCATTCTTTAAGGCCTCCCTGTTCAGATGCTTGGAAATTTTAGCTGAGAAGGAGTTTAAAGCGAAAAAGCAGAGACGCTAGAGACCTTCATGTCAATAATGAATGATCAATAGAAGTCACACACGCGAACATTGACATTCAGTCAGCAACTCCCTGTTATTCATGCACATTTCACATTGTCTAGTCAGGTTCTGTAAGAGACATTGGTAGTAAAATGGCAAAGCTGCTAAAATCTCTAGACTACCAAAAAATGAAATCCAGAGTGACATCTAGTGACATCCTACATTAGAAGCACTTGCTTTGATCTCATAAACCCGGCCACGTTATCCAGCACCACCAACTCGATGCCTTTCCAGAACAGGGACCAGCGTTTCCTATCTTGTCGCTGACTAAACACCACAGGAATTCTCTTAAATGCTCATCGCCTCCAGTGTGTGCCGCCGCCTAATACAAATGTCTCTTATTTTCAGCCCCCAAACTCTGAGAACTTCAATCATTGACTCCAAGTTTAAATGGTTCTTTGAATTTCTCCACAGCTTTCCGTTCCATGGCAAGCGAGCCTTTCACTACCTCCTGCACAGCTCTGTCTCTGCTTCAGTGTGAACAGCAAGCCGGCAGCACTGCCTTCAATCATGCCCACTAGCTGCCAGAATCATTCAAACCCCTCCAAGAGCCGAAGCCAAGGGAGCTGTTATCTTATTGCTGAAACCCAGAACACGCTATCCCATCTAAATCACTGGTGTCATGGTTTCATTTGCAATGAAATTTCTTTGATCTTTTTTCCTTGTGGATCGGGGATTTTTTTTTCCCCAAAAGGGCTTGTTCTGAATAATATGGCCATTTCAGAAACAGAGAAAAGAAAATTTAAATAGAAGAGATGAAACTGACCTAGTGTTAAAAAGAAAAGATCAACAGATTTGCTTTTCATGGACTTTCGACATTTTACAATGACTCTTTTGACCCAGTGTGAACCTCACCTGGAACGTTCACAGAGGCACGTTCAGTAAACTTTTCAAGACAAAAAATATGTCTTTTTTTTTCTTCAAAGTAAGTGTCTTTTAAATAGAACTGTTCTCTTTTCCCTAGGCTCCTCCTCACATGGGACATGAAGAGTATATCACACAAACAATAAATAAATTCCCAAGTAGGAAGCACAATCGTCTGTGGGCAAGAGACATGCTTCCTGCAACAGCCAAAATTAAAAATAGAATGATATAAATCCATCTTGTGATTTCATGACAAAAAAAGAATTAAGCGATACTCCCACTTAAATATGGCAAAAAATGATGGATAAAGAAGACTGCTGCTATTAAAAACAAAATTCACCTAGGTCTTCAAGTAGGAGATGCGTACATTAATTAGTAGTTCTATGCTGTGTGGTAACGGCTGAGGGCAAAGGAGGGAATAAGTCAGGCAAGTTCCTTGAAATCCTGTGTTAAGTTACATCTGAAGATACCAATTGGAGCCAGGACTCACACCAAGAAAGATATATTTCTGATTACTGAGCCTCAGTTTATCTTTTCGTGAGTTCCTTATTTCTGCCTTGAACTTCATGATGGCACTTTATTCCAAATCATCCCAGTATTTACTTGCAAGTTCATTTCATTCAATCCCTTCATTTCACAGATGAAGAAATAGAGACCTGAGAATGGAAACACTTTCCCCCAAGGTCCCAGTTTCAGCACATAGCAGATCTGGGTGAGAATTTAAGCTCAAATTGCAATTGATCAATTGCAATTTGCAAATCGATCAAGATTTGCTGTCAAGTTATCCCCACTATATCACTAGGCTTCACGTCGTCACACTCTAAGGACAGGCAGAAAGCATAATTACTGTCAGTAATATAATAATAAACGATTTCACAATTTCATTAATCTGTAAATTTTTTGCTCTTCTCTGGATTTCTTTGGAATTAAATACAGATATAACATATATTTGAAGCAAATTACAACTCCTCTAATTTGAGGAAGGCAGTGTTTTATAGGGGAAAAATACTAATATGAGAGAAAAAGATATTTAGGGATTTTTAAAGATCTATTTTAATAAATATTTGGTAGATTATGAATACCTATTTTTATATGTTTAAAAAAAGACATTCATACCATGATCTCTAAAGTCTCTCTTAGCTCTAAAAATTTTACTTAAGATCTAAACATTTACGTTTTTGTACTTAATCTACCTATTTTGGAACACAATTCTGTCATTGTCCATAGAAGATTCTTTTCTCACATAATTAGACAATAGATTTCAGTTCTATACATTTTTTAATATAGTAGTTCAATTTTTTCCATGATATTTCTTTAATAGTTAAATTAAAACTACCCACCAATTATTGAAAAGTTCACTATACTTAAAAAATGAGCAGTAATCCCCTTTTTTTCCTAAACATAAATACCAAGAGTATGTCTTAGCTAGAAAAGATGTTTCTCCCTCATCTCTAATCTTGCCAGTTTATTCCACCCACTTTTTGGCAAAATCACCCACACAGATACTTGCCTAATTTTTATGCACTTGCTTAATATTTGGGTACCTTATGCCACTTTCATTTTTCAAAATCTTTAAAGTAAACTATGGGGCAGTAGTACCACTAAGCTCTCTTCTTATCTTTACATCTCTACAATTTATAAGAGTGCTGGCTCTTATACATGGCAGGTATTCAATAATGTGTTGTAATGATAAATGCTTGCACAAAAATTGGGGCTAGAAGGAAGCTTAGAGGTGACTAATCCAGCTGCCTCATTTTAAGGCCGTATAGGCACTGAGTCTCACTGATATTCAGTGATCTACCCAATGTTACCTAACCAGTCAAGCAAAGGACCCAGAGGCCTTCTGGCTGGTAATTCCATATTCTTTCAAATATTCTTTTCTTTTTTCAAAGGTATCTTGGAAACATTCTTCTAAAGAATTTATTCTGTAAATGATGTTTGGATACTTTGCTTCACAATTAGTTCCCATGTGCCTCTCACACGTCATCACCCCCAAACCACATGTTCTCCAATTCATAATCAATAGGCTCATCCAGGCTTCTTGATGAAGCTGGGAACACGGCACATATGGTAGCTGAATAATGGTCCCAGAAGATACTCAGATTGTCATCCTTAGAACCTGTGCATGTTCTTACATGACCAAAGAGACTTTATAGATATAATTTGGTATTTTGAAATGGAGAAATTTTCCTGGTTATTTCAGTGGGCCTTAAATGTAATCACAAGTATCCTTAAAGAATTGAGGTAGGAGGAGATTTGACTACAGAGAAGAAGACAACATAGGATCGACGCAAGATGGGACCCTGCTGGCTTTGAAGATGGAAGGGGGGGCCAGGATTATGTTTAAAGATGATATATGAGCAAAGTTAATTTTCTAAGGCCTAAATGATGGGGGGGGGGAAGCTTCCCATAAAATAAGTAAATACATGTGTTCTCTGGACAAAATTTTCCCAAAAAGAAGGGCTGGGAGAAAGAAAGCACGAGAAGGTCTGTTCTGTTCAGAGAGGGCATACATGCAAGGAATGCTCTTTTAGAAGCTAGAAAATGCCAGGAGAACAATTCTCCTTGAGCTGCTGGAAGGAGGTCCTGGAAGGTGTGGACACCTTGATTTTGGCTCAGTGAAACTGATTTTGGACTTCTTAACTCCAGAGCTATAAAAGAATAAATGTGTGTAGTTTTAAGCCACTGATGGTAGTAATTTGTTATAGCTGCAATAGGAAACTAATACAGCAGACCTACTATTGGTCAAGGAGTCAAGAGTCCTGGCTTGGACGTGGCTGACTCATACCATCTCTCCTTGTTAGTTCTACAAATGCTTCTCTGTGGCTGCTAGAAGCATAATGAAATGTCTCAGTATTGCATTTCATTCAAGCTCAGTGAACCATCTTAATGCAAGACAACACTACTCTGCAGAATACCCACATAGAGTCTTAGGCACAATTGAAGTCACCCTATAGAAACCCTAGTGTAAGATTTTAAAAATGTTCCTCTAGGGAGATAAATTAGAAGGAAAAAAAAAAAGGAAACTTCAGAGGAACAACAAAGTCTATTCCTCCCTGAGACAGCACAGTGTTGGAACAGAGTCCAAGCCTAGACTAGTGGAACATTGACTAGTGGAACATTTTATTGCCACCTGATGCCTGGGCCTTTGTGCAGAACACATGCCATGCTACCCTCCTCAGCACCCTTATCTCAGGAGACAGAGATGGAACTCAACTCAGCTTCCTGTGGAAAGATACAACCTCTCTGCCCCACTCCCTCTCCCATGAGGGACAAATACTCTTGAGAAGAGTTGTTAGCTTCTTGACACCAATCCCTACAAGCCTTGAAGGCATAAAGAGTAATATCCATCAGGACAGTGTCAGTTATGCAATGTGTCCAAAGTCACTTTTTTAGATAATTTGTGGTTAAACGTAAACATGCTGTATTTTTTCCAAGTTGTTTGCTCTAGTATTTAAAAGCCACAATTACAAAAACTCTAAATCAGCTAATAAGGACCATTTAAATTTTAAAATAAAGGAAAATGCATATGTCTGCTAAGCTAGAAACCCTTTCCTAGACTTCTCACTAGTGTAGTTAAGTTATTGAGCCAGTTAGGTTTCTTCTTTTTTCTTTTTTTCAGATTTTATTGATTTTTTTTTATTTGAGAGAGAGTTATTTATCTAATATTATTTTATTTATTTGTGAGTGAGTGAGAGAGAAAGAGAGAGAGAGAGAGCACAAGATGGGGGAGGGTCAGAGGGAGAAGCAGACTCCCCACTGAGGGGGAGCCTGATGCAGGGTTTGATCCTGGGACTGCAGGACCATTACCTGAGCTGAAGGCAGATGCTTAACCGACTTAGCCACCCAGGCACTCTTAAGTTTCTTTTTATATCAACTTTCTGAATGTTGTTTTCTTTTTTTAGAGCTTGATAATAAAGTTTTCTGAACTGTGTCCATCATGAAATTAACATTGGCAAGAAATTACTATAGTTACCAAAATACGAATCACTGTATAATCAAATACAGGAAGCAATTCTTACCCCCTAGTTAACAGTATTGTAAAAACCCTGGGGGGAGGGATTGTTTCAAAGTAACACCTCTTCATTGTAGAAAATTTAAACTATGTATACAAGCCAAAGCATAAAACTAAGATAACCTGTAATGTTACAACCAGAGATCCCTTCTGATAATAATTTTAATAACAATGGTGAATAATAATGAATAACATAATATGATTTAATAATGAAATACAACATAGTTACATAATAAATACAAAACCTGTATTTATGGTTTAGCAAACAGATACAAAGTGACTCTCATGTAATCACTCCACAGATCACGAAATCATATGTGGTTTTCATTCCAGGGGGCCTCTGTGTCTCCATCATAGCCCCAACCCTCCGCCCCAGAGGTAACCACTATCGAGTTGTGTCACACTTATTCCTGGCTTTCCTTTAGTTTTATCACCCATATATGTATCCTTAAACATATAGTTTAGTTTTGACTATTTCTGAGGTATATATAAGTGAAATCACACCATATGTATTCTTGTGTTCCTTGCTTGTTTTACTCAATACTAGATTTGCAAGACTCTTTCGTGTTTTCCTGTGTATCAATAGTTCATTTATTTTCACTTACTCTGTAACATCCCATTGTGGAATATACCACAATCTATTTGTTCATTCTATCAGTAATAAATGTTGGTGTATATCCCTCCAGTCTTATTTTATAAAAAGAGCACTGTCCTATACATACTGTTTTGTAACTTGCTATTTTTCAGTTAACATTGTTGTAAGTGTCATTCCATTTCTTTATGTATCTTTCTACTCTAATTGTGAATGTCTGCATAGCCCATTTGATCTACATTTTAAAATTAATCTTTAATTGTCCATGTAGTTATGTCCAATGTTTTATAATTATGAGTACAGTTTTAATTGTCATCCTTGTACATACACTGTTGTGTGCATCCACAGTTCCTTTCTTAGGACACTTTTCTTATAATTGGAAAATTCTCCTCAGGATAAATTCCTAGAGTCAAAGGACATAAATATTTTTAAAGATTTTGACTAATATTGCCAAATTTCCATCTAGAAATTTGTATCTCTCTGCTTTCTCAAGAGCAGAATACAAAGTACCTATTTTTCAACATTCTTGCCAGAAATGGATATTATATATTTCTACAAGCTTCACAAAATTAATAAAAGAAACTGGCATGTATTATTTGAATTTGCATCCTTTTGATTCTCAAAAGGTTAAATACTTCCTCAACCATAAAAGCCATTTGTTATCAAACATTGTCTTTTAATCCATAATGGATCATCTTTTTGGAAGACCACCACTTATACACTAACTAATAAATAACCACTTTTTGAAAAGTTGTGTTTTCCAGGGAACATTTATCATTTATATCACTTCAGGCCCTGATGAATCCTCCTCAAACATTATAGAAAGGTAGCTATTTCTAAAGGAAAAGCCTCTGACAATTCTGTTGTTAACCAGTAGACTGGGAAGAAAACCTTCCCACTTGATCAAAGTGATATCATACTAGTCATCTTCACCATGGCCTTGTCTGATCAGCCCCGTTGACCTTCATAGTGACAGTAATCCCCTATGACCTGCTTCTTTAGTTTATAGTGAAGTCTAGCTCTCCTATTAAAAAAGAGCAAAGAGCAGTTACATACAGAACACTACTAAATTATACTTTATTTACAATTCTGTAAAGATGAAAAAAATTGATGATGGGTTGCACACTTTGATGGTGGTTCCCCAGGACTGAAACCTCTTCTACTGTTGACATGTTGAACTATGAGAAACCTGCAAACTTCACTCTCTAGTCTCAACCACATATTTGTTTTAGAACATCACTCTATTATGGAGTATTACTTCAGAGTGGTCTGCTTGAGACAATCAGAAGAGTTAGGGACAATTGAATGAAATTAATGTCTACTAGATCCGTAAATGAAATTAAATAAGTGCAGTCAATACCAGAAACAATGGTGTATTATAAACAATAGACACACAATGGTTATTTTATAAGAAATAATATAGGAAATTTTGAGTAATAGTTCTTCATTACCAAAAAAGTTGCTTTCTTATACGAATTTATATGGGATTTTCAGCAAAGCTTCTTGGCCATGTTTCTGGAAAAGTCAATCCTTTTGACAGTGTTGACTATCTGATCTACAGATGGACTATTCTGCGATATATTCCTTTCAATATTACAACCAGTTTGAGACCAACAGGTAATCTCTCCAAGAACACAATGACTATGTGATGACCATGTTCTAAAAGAAAAATATTGTTTCCTTCAGAAAAGACATCACTAATGGGATGTTCACTCATTCTAATATTTTGAATCTCATGGAGAAATTATTTTTAATTCAGTTTGGGCGACACACTAATATGGTTTCAATTCCTCAGACAATTTATAGGCATTGTCTCCATACCTAATTTAAGAAATAAAATCTCTTGTAGTTATGTATTTTGTTTTCACTCAATTTTAGCAGCCTGAAGGGGAAAGTAAGGGGTGTTCTAAAATCAAGATCAATGGGACAGATGAGAAAATATTTAGCAATTCCCAGAGAGTGTCCGTACGGGGGTAGGGGGGCAGTGCATACAATTTATCATCCAAAGTCTCATGGAACCAAAGTCTAGAATTTTAACATTAGAAATCACTAAGATAACACACACCATTTAAAGAGTAGCAATGTAGCTGGATACTCTCACTTTTATTTCTTCACACTTCACACTTCAGTAGTTTATTTCTTTACACTTCACACACACTTGCCTTGGAAAAGAGTAACATAAAATTGAGATTAAGCAATGTCTATAAAAATCAGAAATTTGAACCTCTGTGTTATGTGTACTGATTTGTTTTTCTGTTTTAAATGCTCTTCCAGTTTTTGTTTCCCATATTTGTCAGAGTCTGTATGCTGGTCCATATTCTCTTCAATTATTCCTATGTTAATGAAACTCCCTGTAAGAGTTTGAGTATGATTTAATACCTAAAATATTGCGTGAGACATAAAGTATTCATTGGCAACATTTTTAAATAAACACCTGTGAATAGGTTCATATATACACTGTGAAAATAAAAGCTGTTCCTAAGGGAAGCATTGAAATGAGTTGCTATCATTACTGAGAACTCTATATTAGACAGCAGGAAAAATATTTAATTTTAAAAATAATATCAAAATTAAATTTTAACTGATCAGACAATATGAGGAAAACACTCTACGGAATACATTAACTTTAATAAATTGGGAGGAAAGGAGAGGTAAGGAACGCTTGTTAGTGTATGATACACTAAGACCTTATCACCTTTTCTGCTCACAGCTCATGCTTTGGGAGCCAAGAAAGACAAGGTAAGAGAAAGTGAGGGGAGAAACGGATGATGTCTTAACTTCGGTGTCTTTTATCCTTCTTCATTGTCCTCTGCTTCCACCTTATCTGTCTCCCTTTTTTTTCATGTACTTTTCAGGAAGGTGACAAGACAGAGCCTCAAGATGGGGCCCAGTAAAATTTAATATGATCCTGAAAAATGGTGAAATTAAAGCAGAATGGCCATGCTCCTTGACTTATGTAAAGTTTATTCAAACCTGTCTTGCTCTCCTTTTGAACCTGATACTGCATGGATTTCTTAATGATGTGCAAATTAAAAGGACTTTATCAAAGACTCAGTAAGTCCGCAGTCAATTCCAAAAAAAAAAAAAAAAAAGAGAAAAGAAAACCTGAAAGAAATCCTATAACAATTTCAGAAGGAATATAATATACTGCATCATATGTATTTAAAACAAATATTCAAACAAACATAAAAATCCCAGCTGAATAGTTAAAATGATTGCATTTCTTATTTGTAATCACCTGGGAGGAATATCAAAATTAGATATTCCCAGTTAGTCTCCTCACTGTTTAGACTCCATTCCTTAGATTAGCGAGTGAAACAAAGATCTTTAGTCTCTGTAGAATTAGATACCAAAATAGTAATGTTTTCAGGAACATGCCAGTGGATCCTCTTACTGTGATTCTAGTCTGTCATGTAATTGAATCGGGCTTATTAGAATTATGATATTAAAGAGTGCTTCCGAGTTGCAATATTACAGAGAAATGTTGTGAAGGAAATTGAGAACATGGGAGAAGAGAATGCACAAGTTGATTTTGAAGACATTCAGGATCATCGGCCATGGAGCTAAGAGTTCACCCAGAAACATCCGCAGGTGAGAATCAAAATGAGGGTAGTGTACTCTAGCAGAAGCACCATGAAAAACTAGCAAAGAGGATACAGAAAAGAACACAAAGAAAGACGGACCAGATATTTAGGGAACCAAGGTGTGGGTGAGGTGGACACGTGTCCCTTTTTTTCAGTGTTTTGACTGTTCAGAATGTGAACCATCCGCCTGCTCACCGTTTGGGGAATGTGTCAGTCTATGGGTCCTGGTAGTTGGCCAGGGTCCATTCTCAGGGTAAAAGATAGAAGGGCATATTTATTTCCTCTCTTGACCCTGGCAGCGGTGCCAAAAAGGATGACCTGTGCTTGGCACACCAGAGGTTCCTAACTCAGAGTTTGATCAAAGGAGCGGGCACAGTTAGACTCCTTCACTGGTGGCAGCATCCCCCTGTGTTTAGCAATGGGGATAGCAGCGCTGTTTAGCCACCCTTTTCCCGTGGCCACATCTGTACTGGGGTCTGAAGTACACAGTAGTGCCTAGCATTTTCCATGACTGTTTCTTGAGGCTTACCACTGGCCACCGGCTACTAATATCCTTCCAAGCTTTTCCTTCTCTGCTGAAGTTTGTAAACCAGAATGCACAGACCCCAGTGGAAAACAAAAAGGGCAGGGTCTCCTGTTAAAAAAATTATTCAAACAGTCAAGCATTAAAACGAGCATGAGGTCCTTCTAAATGTGGGGGCCATGCCGTGGCACAGGTTGCACACCCATGAAGCTGGGCCCGCTGCTACATCACAGAAGGAAAAGGACTCCTTGAAAATACGAGGTCAAGAAGAAAATCCCCCTGAGAAAAAAAATCCTCAGTGCTTTTATTTTACAAGTGATTGGTAGCCACAAAGAATGTTCCAGTCAGAATCAAGCTATCAGTTAGAGCTCCTTCAAAACCTAATTGACTTGCCAGGCTACTAGGAAGGTTTGGCAGAATTTGCTGTGTCTTCACAAAATAAAGGTGTTCTTCTGTGTACACATTTCATTTGGAAAGTTCTTGGGTGTGATTTATAAACTCTGAGATGGAAAAATAAAAAGGCAGTCAAGGGTATGTTTAAAGGTCCCACTCTAACCCCACCTGTGAGAGAACCACAGGCACTGGTGTCATTTGTCCTGTTGATGACAGATGGCCACACAGGTGTGGTATGGCCACACAGCTGTGGGTCCGTCCATGGGTCCCCTCCAGGGATTCCGCATCCCTTAGTGGCCACCACATTCAGCCAGGGCCCAAGCCAGATTCAACAAGCGGTTTTTGCCTTTTCAGAGAAAACCATCTGTTTAGATTCCCATCCTAGTAAAACTGCCCAGCTTTGATATGTTCACCCATAAATTTTGTGTCTGAGCTTAGAAGTCTGTAAGGCTTTGTATTTAGTAGAAGGAAAAATCTCACAAAATGAACAACTAAGGAAGAAAATTCTGGTCACAGTGCCCTCAGTCATCTGGTGGCAGCCCACGGGCCCTGCCCTGGTTGTACCCTCAGATTTGGCATGTAGCACCAGCTGACCTGGGCAGTCCTGGGAAAGGGATGGATGTCTAACAACATGCAAGTCATCAAGTAGTTCCCATGATACATTCTGTCATCAAACAAAAGCCTTCTGTTCAGTCCCTAGCTATTTTTAGACCAGGTCTCGTGATTTTTATGTTCATGGAGAGGACAGGGAAGAAAGTCTGCAGGGCTCTCAGTGACATGGCAAAGGTGTGGCAGGTGGGAACACCCTTGGAGTGACATGGGAAACAACTTCCCGCCGCACACATCGTCTTTCAACGCAGCCACGTGGACCCAGCAGACACGTCTGAAGAAACAAGCTCTGGTCTGCAATCAAAAACACAACAAAAAATGACCACTCCTTGGCCCACTGGCAGAGCTCCTGAGATTTTCAGCCCAGAATAGAAAGACTGATTCTGTGCCTACCTGGCCTTTTCCTCTACCTCGTACACCTCCCTGAGTTGATGTTAGTTTATTCAAATTAGTCCATAATTGGAAGCAGCTGCTATTTCATAGATGACTGGAAGTCTTAATATTCTTTGGGAAACATGCAAAATTAACTGAGTTCATATAATTTGATATCCATTTTTTCACATTCATCTTTCTTAAATGGATTTTAGTTACATTATCTTTATGAGCACCTAACTACATGTTAGGCCTCATGGGCTCGAATACCAGGTCTTTCTTTCTGTATGCATTTCATCCTCCCAACAGCCTATGAGCTAAATATGATGACACTCAAAAATGTGGAAATTTGAATGTAGAGAAGAAACGTAACTGATCTAAAGTCACACTGATGGATAGAAGTGGTAGGATTCAAACTCCATTCCTAATTGTTGGAGAGCTATTTTCTGCTACCTCCAACATTTTTGGAGTATCTCTTGTATAAAAAACATTGTGATAGAAGCTATGAAAAAATCAATATAAAAATATATATTCTAGGCCTCAAAGAGCTTTTGTTATAGCAAGGAAGAGATAAGAATATAAACACACACGGTCAACTGATTCTTGACAAAGGTCTAAATCCAATTCAATAATGAAAAGATAGTCTTTCAACAAGGGGTTCTGGAACAATTGGACATTCACTTGCAAATTAAAAAAAAATAAACCTCAACCCATATTTTGAACTATATATAAAAGTGAATCAAAATGGATCAAAGATCTAAATGTAAAACCAAAAGTATAACATTTCTGAAAAAAACATAGGAAAAAAACTCTGAAGTTGTGTTAGACAAGGATTCCTTAGATAAAACACCAAAAGCCCAACCCATAAAAGAAACAACTGATAAATTGTACTTCATCTATATTAAAAACTTCAGCTCCAAAGATAGTTAAGGAAATGAAAAAATAAGCCACAGATTGAGAGAAAATACCCACAAAACCTTTATCTGACAAAGGACTTGGATCCCAAATATATTTATAAGTATACAAACTCAATGCCAAGTAAACAACCCAATAAAAACACATAAGCACAATACTTGATGGGCACTTCACAAAAAAGATCTACGGATGTGAAATAAGCATAGGAAAAGATCATTAATCATTACAAAAATTCAAACTAAAGCCACAGTCCTATATCAATACACACCCTTTAGAATGGCAAATTTTTTTAATGTCAATACTAAAATGCTGGAAAACAGTTTGGCAATTTCTTATGAAGCTAAACTTATGACTCAACAATCCCACTACTAGGTATTTACCCAAAAGAAATAAAAACTTATATTTACACAAAACCTGTATGTAAATGCTTGTAATAGATTTATTCATAATCTCCAGAAACCTGCAAGAACGTTAATGCTCACCCACTGACGAATGGATAAACAAACTTTGGTACACCCATAGAATATACTCCTACTTATCAATAAAATTAACAAACCACAGATACTTGCAATAGCTCTATGAATCTCAAAAACATTACACTAAGTAAAAGAAGTCAGATTTTAAAATCTTGCATACTGCATGACTTCACTTATTCCATTCTAGAAAACGAAAAACTGTTAGGGACAGAAAACAGATTAATGGTTTCCTGGAGGTGGGGTTGGGAAAGGTATTTGCTATAAAGGGACATGAGGGAACATTCTGGGGTGATGGAAATAGCCTCCATGTCAGTTTTGGTGGTGGTTACATGAATGTTTACATCTGTCTGTCAAAATTCAGAGGGCGGGATACCAAAAAAGTGTGAATTATTCTGTATGTTAATTACATTTCAACAAAGCCGACTTTAAATATTCAGCACATCTAAAACGGAGACTCTTCCCTTTCTCATTGAACCTTGCTTCTTCCCCATCTCCACCAAAAGCACCACTGCGATCCACCCAGTCTGCAGTGGATGGGTCCCTCCATCTCTCCCTCCTGGCATCCGGTCAGCTCTGACCCCCAAGTATATCTTACCCCTTTTTATATTTTGGAAATGTTTTTCCCACTCCTTTCCTATTGTCACTGCTTTGTTTGTGTTCCTTCTACATTTCTAGCCCAGTTCCTATCTCTGCCTCCTGACAGGTTTTTCTGCCCTCCCCTGCGCTCTGGCCTCATCCCTGATGAGGAGTACATTGTATACTCCTCATCAGGGATATCCTGTGATCAAAGTCCTTGAAAGTGCAAGCTCCTTCAAACTGCCCCGAAGCCCTGTCCCGTGTACCCTCTGCCACTCCATGCATATGTAATGTCCCAGCCATACTGGGACACGCCTCCCAGTTCCTGAATGTGCCATTGTTTTCCTCTTCTCCGAATCTTTGTAAATTCTGCTCTTTTGCCTGAAATATCTTTTAAAAAATCTTGTCTCTAGTGACACCTACTCATCGTTTGAGACTCTCCTGACTTGTCATTTTTTCAATGGAAGCTTCTCTCCCACTGCCCTCCTCAGGCTGAGACTGGAGAGTCCCAGCCCTGTGCTCCAAAAGCACAGGCTTGTATCTTAACCAAGGCACTCACCTCCCTGTCCTGAAACTGTGCATAGATCTGGCTAGCCCGATAAATTTTATGCTGCCTAAATAAAGGGGCCATGTATCCTATACTCTTGAATCCTCAGCAACTAGAGGTGTTTGGTAAATAACCTTCAGATGATTGAGCAAATGAACATAGAAGTATAGTACATATGCAGCATCAGAAAAAAAAAAAAATTGCTCAAACAATTTACCCTCCTGACCTACATCCCTTGATATTTTGGCTCTGGGTAGCCTGCTTCTGAGAAAAGATCACCTAATACATACATCAGCAATGGCACAACATGATCCAAACAAATCCCTGGGGCTATAAAAGAGCAAATGTGCTGAGACAGGCATAATATCTAAAGCAGATCGGTTGTGGGAAAAATACAAGAAGGGTTATAAGGGCACTATCCTATATTTACAGTCCACAGTAAAGGTTTTCGTAGGATGTTCATTTTCATCGTAGATCATTTCTACTTCTAAGGGAGACCAAACTAGTTTCTGAACTTGCTATTTATGGAACCGGTGGAGTCAGGGCGGAGAGATTCCTGGGGCATGCGCTCATGTTTGCTCTGCCCTGAGAAGCATGGGGATTTGCTGCATTTGGCCAGAAGGTGGAAGATGATGTTTGCGGATGTGCTCATGTGGCTGTATGTTGGGAAAAGGGAGCGGAGATGGGGAGAACTGGGGCATGGCATGCCATCCCAACCTCTGCTTAGCTGGCACACTGGCTTCCCAGTGTGGAGTGAGGAGTTAGGGGCAGACACTGACTGTAGTCAGTAAAATCAGGGTATTCTAGGGCGCCTGGGTGGCTCAGTTGGTTATGCGATTGCCTTCGGCTCAGGTCATGATCCTGGAGTCCCGGGATCGAGCCCCACATCGGGCTCCCTGCTCGGCGGGGAGTCAGCCTCTCCCTCTGAGATTTCCCCCCTCTCATGCTCTCTCTCTCTCTCTCAAATAAATAAAGAAATAAAAAAAAAAAAAATCAGGGCATTCTTTTGCACAAGCACAGGACCACTTCAGTGCCTGGAGGCAACAGTCACCAGGAAGAGGGGAGAGGAGAGGCTGTGTGTCCCCCTTATTCCCCGTGCAGACCACAAGAATCAGACGGAAACAATACGCACAAAAGTCATTGAACTGAAAGAAATATAAACGTTCCATACTCACAGGTGGGGTTTTTCATTCTCTCTCTCTCTCTCCCTCCCTCTCTCTCTTTTTAGAGGGGACTACTTAGGACATTTTAATGCACAGGAGGGTGGTTTTGCCACACTTCTATTCATCTGACTTATTTTCTTCTCTTTTTTCCAGAACTGGGGGGGAGTGGCTTCTCTGTCTTTTGTGTTGCTATTTCTAATTCATTTCCAGTCAATCTACACACACTGTTCACTGGAAACGAATTAGAAATTACAAAAACTATAGATTATTCGTTTTCAACCACATCGTTGTGTGCAACAAATTGTGCTGAGCAGCTCGCTGAATTTTAACCAAATTACATTTTGTCAAGTTGGAGTCAGTGAAATCGCATCACATAAATGGTTTGGGGACTAACTGATTAATGACGGATCACCAGGAGCATCAAAGTGGCCCCCGGCGGAACCCTGTGGGGCCCGGGGGGTTCATCAGCCAAGCAGCCTGATCACAACCAGGCAGGGAGAGGAGCCCCTTCCAGAAAACAAATCAAAGCCAAAGAATGGGAGAGAGCTTGTTCCTGTCTACTGGCAGCAAATCCCCAGGAGAATCCCAAGAATATCTGAGAGAGTCTACACTAAGGAAGACGACTGCCTTATTTTCCATCCTTCTCACATTAAATGTTTCTTATCCTGGCCATGGCGGTTATGTCCTGTGCAGGGTCTTTTCTCAAAAAGCAGGAACCGATGTTGTTCACGCTACTAAATTATAAGGGTTTTTTCCCCTTTCTTCTGTAGTCTCTCCGTTTGTCATAGTGCTTTTATTTGCTATTTAATGTCATTCTAAGTGAGGAGAAATTAAAATTTTACATTATTTAGCACGGGCTTTACCATTCTTCCTTACATTGCGCAATGCTGGCGTTGAATGTAAATAGGAGAATTTATAGCGGTATCACCAAAATTACACAATTTGTATTTCATATGTTGTATATGTTCATATGTTGTGTGTATATATATATATATATGAATATGTATATATTAATATGTTGCTATATTTTATTCTTACCAGAACATGGGAAAAGCTGTACCAAATTAAGTCAACTGTTTTTATTTTACTCCTTGATAACTGCAAATTCTTTCAAGAAGCTCTACCTTCAACTGACTAATGCATAAGAAAGGACTGAAAAGAAAGGAATTATGGGCTGTCCTATTATTATTATTATTATTATGGATTGTCATCATTTTCATCACACGTGGTTGGTGAATATAGGGAAGTAATAGATGTTCGAACAATGCGGTTTCTTAGTTGTTTGCATGTCCTAGCATATCACTGCTTGTTTTTACATTTGAAGCGAGTTCTGTTTTCATAGAGAAAGCATGGCCTGTCAGAGTGTCCAGCACTCCCCAGCCTATTCAGTCTCTATGTAAAGATAGACTAAAGATCAAAAGAACAGATTAGAGACACTCCAGAAAAGGAGACCCAGACTAGAACAACTTAAATATTTTTCAACAAAAGAGTAGAGAAACTGGCTCTTATTCATGCAGTGGAATATTACACAGCAATAAAAAAGAATAAACTGGGGTGCCTGGGTGGTTCAGTCGGTTAAACGTCTGCCTTCGGTTCAGGTCATGATCTCAGGGTCCTGGGATCGAGCCCCATGTCTGGCTCCCTACTCAGCGGGGAGCTTGCTTGTCCCTCTCCCTCTCCCTCTGTGCTCTCTCTCTCTCAAATAAATAAATAAATCTTTAAAAAAAAAGAATAAACTAATGCTATGTCATCAATAAGGCTGAATCTCAAAAATGTTATGTTGAGCCAATGAAGTCAGACAGAGAAGAGCAGATACTCTATGATTCCATTTTTGTGATGTTCTAGAAGAGGTAAACCTAATTTATGATGATAGATAGCCCAATACTGATTCCTCCGGAGGGGTTGAAGGATGTCTTGAAAATGTCCTGAGGAAGCTTTCTGGGGCCCTGGAAAACGTCTATAGCTTGATTGGGGTATAGGTTACCTGTGTAGATTCTTTGTTGATACTTGTCCAAAGGTACCTTTAGGATCTCTGAATTCCATTCTATATAAATAATATCTCCATGAAAAGTAAGTTACTTTGTATTTCTCTTCACACAAAAAAGTTGTTTTTCTTGTACCTTTTATCTTCTAAGCAAATTTTAAGATCAGATTGTCAAATGTTTCAAGGATTATGTTGGGATTGGGATTGGAAAAACATTCACTTTGTGCACTTATTTAGGGAAGAGGCATTCTTATTATATGAAATGATCTTAGTCGTTTTATTTCTTGCCATTAAGGGTTTTTGTACATTCACTTTTTTAAAGCTAGCTCTATAGAGAATTTTCACATTATTGTTAGGTTTATTTGCAAGGCATTTGCAGATTGGCTTATTTCATGTGTAAATTGTTTCCTCCCTATTTGATTTTCTCATTAATTATTACTAGAAAATAAAATATTAATGATTTTTTTTAAATTTGACCACCTTAGTTCTAGTGTTAGTTCTAATATATTTTTTAGTTGATTCTCTGCATTTTCTGAAGTCAATTTTATACAATTGACTTGAATTAAACAATAACAATCTTTCTAATATCATTTATTATTAATTATTATTTCTTTTTTTATTTTATTGTACTGACTAGAATGACTACAATACCAAATAAGAATTGTAGAAGATGGTATCATTGTCTTATTTATGAGAATATTTTTATTATTTCGCTATTAAGAAATTTGTTCTGAGTGTTTGACAATAAACATATATGAGGTTCAGGAGATAGCCTTCTACTTCTAAGAAAGTTATTTTGAAGTTTCTTATTGGTTTAATTAAAATGGTGATAGCAGGGAAAAACCAACAAATAATCCGATTAAAATGGGCAGTGGACCTGAATAGACATTTTCTAAACAAGATGTACAGATGGCCATCAGATGCATGAAAAGATGCTCAACATCACTAATCACCAGGAAAATGCAAATTAAAATCACAATGAGATGTCACCTTACACCTGTCAGACAACTAGAATCAAAAAGACAAAAAATAACAGGTGTTGGCAAGGATGTGGAGAAAAAGGAACCCTGTGCCCTGTTGGTGGGAATGTAAATTGGTGCAGCCACTGTGGAAAACAGTATGGAGGTTCCTCAAAAAATTAAAAATAGAACTACCATATGATCCAGCAGTTCATTTCTGGGTATTTATCCAAAGAAAATGAAAATACTAACTCAAAAAGATATATGCACCCCTATGTTTACTGCAGCATTACTTACAAGAGCCAAGATATGGAAGCAATCCAAGTGTCCATTGAGATAGACGAATGGATTAGGAAGACGTGGAATACATATACAATGGAATATTACTCAGTCATAAAAATGACTAAGATCTTGCCATCTGTGACAATATAGATGGACCTAGAGGGTATTATGCTAAATGAAATAAGTCAGATAGAGAAAGACAAGTATCATATGATTTCACTTATATGTGGAATCTAAAAAACAAAACAAACAAACAAACAAGCAAAAACCAGAACCAGGCCCGTAAATACAGAGAACAGACTGATCGTTGCTGGGGAGGTTTGGAGGGATGGTACAGCATAAGTAATATACAGTAGGAACAGCAGAGGGAATGGAGTCAATGGTATTACAATAGTGTTGTATGGTTACAGATGGTAGCTACACTTGTGATGAGCATAGCATAAAGTACAGACTTGTCAAATCACTGTTGTACACCTAAAACTAATCTAACACTGTGTGTCAAATATACTTCAATTAAAAAAAAGTAGGTGACAAATATTATCAAATCATCCTGATAACTATTGGCATACTTACTTTTTTCTTCCATCCATATTAATAAATATATTAACATGGAAACTTCTCTGAATTGCTAAAATTATCCTAACTTGGTAATATATGAGTCTTCTAACATGTGGATGGCTTCCATTTGTTAATCTTTCATAAGAATTTTCCATCGGTTTTGTAGTTTAGATTGCTATTTGATTTCTCATTTTTCCTCAAACTATGTCTGACTTTGATATCAGGGCCATGCAGGCCCTCACTTGACTTTGGGAAGCTCTCAATTTTTCTCTATTTCTGAAAGAGTTGAGAGATTAGAAGACTTGGCACAACTTGTTTGCAAAATTATCTAGGCATTGTACTTTTGTTAGCAGTTACCTCTTTTTATCAATTCCCCCTTTGATTACCTGAACGGGTTTTTTGACTCTTTTTAATCTACTTATTTCTAGAAAATATTCCATTTCATCTAGATTTTCAAATCTACTGAAATATATTTGTATGTATGATTATGTATTTTTAAAATAATGTAATTCTTTTTCTTTTTCTTTCAGAAAGTCTTGCCAAACATTAGTTTAATTTATTTGTGTTTTTACAGAACAACTTTAAAGTTTTTAGTCAAGTCTATGTTTGCTTTCTTATCTCATAAAATTCTGCTTTTACCATATTATGAGTTTCCTTCTGCTTTTCTCTATTATTTTTATTTTTTCTTATTTATTGAACTGAAAGACTTGGTCATAAATTTCTAGTCTATTTTAATCTAGGAAATACATTTTAAGATTACAAATTCCCTCTTGAATACTGCTTTGTCTGCATCCCATGGGTTTTAATAAGGGTCATTCCTTGTAATTTGTATTTTGATTCCTTCTTTATCTCAAGCATTTTTTAGAAGATCATCTTAAAAATTTTATTTGAATAAAAAAATTTTATTTGATTGGATAGAGGAGTTTTATTACTTTATTATCAATATGCAGTTTTATTATAATGTGGTCACAGAATGTAAATATTATGATTCAGAACTGCAGAATTTATTTAGATTGTCTTTGTGATACGGTATATGTGGAGAGTTTTTGTGACAGTCCCATCATGTTTGAAAGGATGTATACCATCCACTTATGAGAAATATATTTCCATATGTAAACTAAATTGTTCAAATTCTTTTTATTTTATACGATTCCTTTTTTTCTTGACCTAGACCCATAAATTAGGAGATGTGTGCTAAAATCTCTCACAATGATTTTGAATTATGAGATCCTCTTGGGGTTCAAGCAATATTGACTTTTTATATTTCAAAGCTATGTCATGAGATTAAAAGTTGCCTGCTATCCTTTAACACATATATTTTATTGCATATATTCTTGGTGGATTTTTAACTCTTTATCATCACAAAATATGACTTTCATTTGAGTTTTTTCTGGTGTTCCATTTTTGTACCTGATTTCTTCATCTTATATTTGCCTAACACATCTTTTTGCAACTGTTTTCAAATATCCTGCATCATTATATTTTAGAAGTATCTCTTGAAATTATCACATATTTGTATTTATTCTTTTTATTCTACCAAGTTTGATATCCCACGAGTTTATTGTTTAACAGCAATAAAATTTTATCCTTTCTCATTTATCATGTTTTTCAGGTTTTACTTTTTATACATATTAAAATTTTTTAAATACAAATTGTATATATTTAAGGTGTGCATGTTTACTACAGTCATGCTAATTAACATATCCATCTCCTCACATACTTACCATTTCTGTGCATGTGTGGTGAATACCTCTGAAATCTACTTTCTTTGCAAATTTCCAGTATTCAATACAGTATTATTAATGGTAGTCACCATGTTGTACATTAGATCTCTATACTTACTCATCCAACGTTACTGCGTCTTTGTGCCCTGTCATGTTTTTAACAACTTCTGACTCCTGATGCTTTATTTTATTCTTTAGAAACTTGTTTCTTTTATTCTATAGTTTCTTGGTGGAATGGGTTTTCTTTGTTCCATTTTTTTTTTTAGCCATTTTTAGATTTTGTTGATAGACAGTTCTCCAGAGATCTCATGCATTTCTACACATCTTGTAAGCAAAGCCATAAGTGCTCTTTGTTTCAAGCTATCTTCTTCAGAGTGTTTATACAATAAACAGCCTTAGAAGATAGAGGTAGTATCTCCCTCCAAGGCAGAGAGCAGGACTGGTAGCACCTGAGAAGGGAGAAGCCATGCTTGTCTCTGGAGCAAATGACAGCAGGCTTACTCTCCAGTAGAAAAGATCCAGGTTCCCAGAGTTCATGGCTCCTCTTCGGTAATAGGGTCCATTGCATGTGCTCCGGCAAGGTGCCACCTAGCCCTCTCTAGGCCACCCACTGAGACCTGGAGTGCAGGTGACCAGGGCAAATATCCAGATGTTTATTCTACTTGCTGAGAATAATAATGTCCTTCGTCTCTGGCCGTGACTTGTGTGTGTCTTCTCTCAGTATCCATGAAGCTGTGACAGGCGAATTTGTTAGCTTCCAAGTCAGGTACCATCTCAGACCCTTCACATTTCTCGACAGCTCGTACATACAACTTCTGGTTCTCTATTTCAATGTTTCTCAACATGGAATCGGTAGACCAGGGGAATATTTTTGCATTAAATGAGGACATTCTGAGTGTGGCTTCTTGAGGTGAAATGCGATTGGCACCACCAGATCCTCTCGGGCTAGCTTCAGATGGGCTGCAGCTGCTGGCAACAAGAGCAGGTGTGAATTAGAAAGTATGAATTGTCAGGACTGGGAAAGTTCAGAAACCCTAAAAGGGGAGACGGCACTGGTGTGGGTAAGGCAGGAAGCAGCAATGAGACATGAGAAGCTGCAGAAATCATCAGATCAGCAAGGAGCTTTGGGACACACTGAGAGTCTTGGAGCCCAGACACCTCGGGGGTTCCTCCAACCTACAAGATAACCAAGAATCAGAGGGCTCCAGATAAGGACAGAGTCTCAAGTCCAGTCCTACCTACTGTGGGTTCTAATTTTAGATTCAGACTTCGTCACTGACCACCTGTAACCCAGGATTCCTTTGTAAAAAGCCCCTGTAGCTTGAAAGGCCTGTGGCCTATGGTTATATTTATAGCCTGATAACTTCAATCTAGTTATTGTAAAAAGAGCAACCAACTTGAGAGGGGCAGTGTGAAAAACGAGGCAAGACAGTGACTGTGGAACAGAAATAGAAGCGTGGTCTGAGTGAGGGAAAAGGCAAGGCCCTAAACTATCAGTGAAGAGTCAGCCTCAAAAATGTCCACGTGGCACAAACCAAAGGCTCCTGAGAGGAAGTTGCAGGGACCAGAAAACCCCAGATTCACTCCCTTTCCTCTGAGGCAGGTGGCCCCGAGTGGGGCTAGCAGTAGTCCCAACCTTGGGGATCCATACCAGAACCGAAGTATTAAGGGGGAGATGCCTGGCACCCAGCTCCTACTGATGCTAAGTGTTCACAAAGCCAGTGTTGCCTGGAGCTCTTGAAAATTCAGTGCCAAGCAGTGACTGCTTCCTGCCATTAGAGCTCTAGCACTGGCCTGACCCCTCTAATGCTCAGAGTTGCCAAGTTTCCATCACAATGGGCCCTACGGCTCAAAAACCCATGTTCCACCAAGTGAGTCTCTCCATCTGGCACCTTTTCTGTTCCCTGTGTTTATACGAGTACCTGTGCAGGTCCCAAGACAGCGCCATTGGTTTCCACCCCTACCAGATCACCAGGAATCAAAATCCGAAAGACAGAAAGGATCCTAGCAGTTGCACAGATCATGGGCCCAAAGTATCAGCAATGAAATGGACCTCTTTCATGTTGCCTCTGGAAGCAAATGTCTGAAACCCTCCTTGCTGCAGTTCCTTTTGGCTCTGAGAGGTATGAACGCAAATATCTGAAACCTTTGGCTTTGGAATAGTTGACCTGAACTTGATTCTGGCCACTCTGGGCTAAAGAATAGGAGTCGGGCAATCCTGTTGAATGGCTGGGAGCGATTACTGGAAATGGCAGGTGTGAGAACTAAGGGGTTGACTGGGACAGTACCTAAATTGTAATGACTACCGCCTTTTGTCATGAGTATGGCCATCACCATTGGATCCGTGGGGCTGAGCCTCCTGCCTCCCTGAGGAAATGATGGACTCAGGACAAGATATAATTAACTCCCCCAAGTCTTAAAGTTACCTTTCCTCTAGGATGGTTCCAAAAAAATCCTCTCTCATTTTAGGCTTGCTACAATTAGGGTAGAAGCAGAAATGATGAGATAGAGGTCATGGTGGATCCAAATTGTTTGGGACCGGGAGAAGGCATCTGTAGTGTGAGCCTTAGGGATGCCGCGGCAATCTCCCTGCAGTGTTCAAAATGACCGACATTTGCTTTGTGTATCTATAAAGTATTTTTAAGCTTGGATTGATTTCAGCACGTAAAGGAGACGTTTATAAAAAGGAGCTGGTAACCGTGACCAAAAATGAACCGTGAACAAAAAAAAAAAAATTGTTGAGAAATTAATCACGAATCAAAGGTACAAACTTACTCATTTTTTTTCTATTCATGTTTAATTGTTTGGGTTTGATTTGCAGGAGCATAAGATTGCCTCTGCTTCAAATGGAGTTATTTTCCATATTTTTCTCATTTGATATGATCTTGGGAAAAAACATAGATATCCCTTAAGAGAGACAAACAATTCACGTCATGAAAATGGGCCGCATAAAACTGTAATAAATACATATTCAAGGGCATAAATATGTAGTAACACATTGCAGCTAAAAATCAAATATGTGATAGGATTTCCCCTCGGGATAGAAACAGCCTGCATCAAAAGCAATTTACCCTTTCCCTGAAGGCCCCAAATGCCCCACATTCGCAATTCACACATCCTGCCTTCTGGACCACTTTTGACTTAAAAATTGGTGATATTTTCATATGAGTGTTCTTGTTTTCAAATCAGGGTGTCACTTCCAGGCAGGTAGGGTACAAATCCATATCTCTTAGAGTAACAGCTATCACCTCGCTTTTTCTAAATGCCCAAGACAGTAATTTACATCTTCTTTCCTCAGGATGTACAGAACAGATTTTCATCTCCCACTCCAAATGAAGTTTTATCTTTCTGTCCAGAGTGACAATTGAAGGAAAGCTAAGATCACTTTGCTTTTCACATTCTCTTCAAACATAAATCTTGTCAATATCTTTTAAAATTACAACTCTGGTAACAAAACAATTCTCTGGCCCTAACTCTGGGTTCCAAGCTCCCATCTTTCCATCAGATGCCAATTTCTAAGAAATTGCAGTTTAGTTGAGGGATGCATGAAGAAAACAAGGCACGGGAAGGGCCAAGACCTTTGTACAAGCAAGGCAGAGAACTTTGATTCCCCAGTCCAGGAAGATCTTGCACCTGACTTATGTCCTCTGCTACTTGGGCTTCTGATCCACTCCCAAACTTCCCAGACTCCACCTGGGATGGTCCGTGCCTCCCTTTCCCACCCAGCAGGGAAGTCCAGGTGAATGCTTGGTTCCAAAGCTCCGCCTCCCTTGCTGGGCATAGGGCTGCTCTGGGGGTGGAAAGGGTGAATTATGTTAAACTCTAAACATAGAGCCACCTAAGGATTAGCTGCTGGCCTTGACCACCACTATGCCTATGGTTACTGTTGTTATTATTCCATAGCCCTCTCAAGTTATTTCTGTGTTTATTTTATTTTCTTTTATTTAGCTCTTTCTTGTTTCATTCCATTGCATTCTAACCTTAAAAAATAGACCTATTTTTTTTTTTCTTTTCTTTCAACTTTCTGAGGTGGAGGCGGGGGGGGGTGCTTCAGAAAGTTAGCCTAGTGTCCTGTTTCATCGGGTCCAACAAAATCATGCCATAATTTCAGTTTCTCAATATCTTATCATTTCACAAGATATCAGCCTTATTTCCTCACTTGAGAAATATCCATCGCTGTGCTCAAATAATGACAGATGGATGGATGTAGCAAACAGCTTTAATTTGATCTTAAATGTTTTCTCAAAGAAATGAGGCAGACAAAAAGTAGTAAAAGTAATCAGGAAGTGGAATAAGTGTGCCTAAAATTTTCTGTTGCTTAAGTAACAAAGAAATCTAATTCTACAATTTGTTGAGGAGAGAGAGTTGTGGAAGGAATAGTTAACAAGCGGATGGAATAATGATCTGGAAGCCAGAAAAAAAGTTCACCTTGTAAAAACAGAATGCATCATATTTTTACCTTTTTTCAATTTTTAAAGATTTTATTTATTTATTTGAGAGCGAGGGGAGGGGCAGAAGGAGAGGGAGAAGCAGGCTCCCCGCTGAGCAGGGAGCCTGACTCAGGGCTGGATCCCAGGACCCCTGAGATCATGACATGAGCCAAAGGCAGATGGTTCACCAACTGATCCATCCAGGTGCCCTCTATTTTTACCTTTTTGAAAACAAGAATGTCTATGGAATGAACTGAAGTGTTGTCTGCTTAGTTTTTATGTTATTTAATTTCATTTTATTCAATAAAAAATCTGGATATGTACTCATGTACTGGTTAATTGCATTGTTTTTAAATTCAGAGAGTCATAGATTCTACTAGTTCTACTATTATTGTCACCATTTATTAGCCAATCTTAGACAAGCTACTTAACCTCTCTGTGCCTCAGTTTCCTTATCTGTAAAATACAAATAATAATAGAATTTACTTTATAAGGCTGATTTAAGAATAAAATGGAATATTGTATATGAATTATTAAAAAAGTCTATTCCATTATAAATAATAAGTGTTATCCATTATTATACTAAGATTCTTTGTCAGTTTTATGAAAATAATTAGATATATTAGGAGCATGAAATTACTAGTTTTCAAGCTAAAATTTTCTCAGATCTACAAAATATGGAGCTATATAAGCATAGAACTACATAAAGCTATTTTAAAAAGAATCAATCATAGAGATTTCACTCAGACATCCTTTGTTTTTGTTTTTTAATTGGAGCACAGGCTGGGTGTTGATTTAGTCATTTTCCCCAGATCTTGGCCCACTAAGACCTTACAAGATCCTTTTTTTATCTCATTTAATTTTTGATTTTCCCCCTCTATTCTCCATCTTCACTCTCCTTCCTTCCTTGGCTATCTAACACTCACAAACACAGCTGCCTACCTTGTTTATATGTTTGTAGCCTTGAAAAGAAATATTGAGTTGTTTTATGTATCCATTGTTTTTTTTTTCCTTAAAGATTTTATTTATTTATTTGAGAGAGAGAGTGCATGCATGTGCGCGAGCTGGGGGACAGGCAAATGGAGACAGAATCTCAAGCGGACTCCATGCTGAGCTCGGAGCCCTTTGCAGGGCTAGCTCTCATGACCCTGAGATCATGACCTGAGCCAAAATCAAGAGTCAGACACTTAACTGACTGAGCCACTCAGGTGTCCCTATGTATCTATTATTCTTAAGCGACACAAATGATATTATACTATGGATTTGAGTTGTTCATATATATTTTACTCATCACCATGTTTATAAAACCTACTTGTGCTTCTACGTATACATCTAGTTCATTGTCTCAGACGGCTGCATACTATTCCATGCATCCACAACATTTTACACATTCACTCACCCAGGGAGTCACCTGAGTAGCTTTCAGTGTCCTGCTACTACCGTTTCCATTATGATAAATGTACTTTTTCCTATTCTCCTATGTAGCTATAAATGAGTGCTTTCTGCATGGGGGAAAGACCATAACTGATTGCACTAAAATGATTACGTTGCTCTTCAGAATGATTGTACTATTTCCTCACTTCCTCGCCTACCTTGGCATTACTCAAGCATTTCTCATTTTTGCCAATCTAAGTATAAGGAGGTTTTACATTGTTGTGTTAGTCTACATTCTTCTGACCGCTAGTGAACTTGGGTTTCTGTTTATGTACTTATCCGCCATCTCTACGGAGTCCTTCTTCATGAATTTCATCTATTTGTTCTATAAGATTCTCTTCCTATCTTTAATGGATTTACAGGCTTTGCTTGTATATTTGAAATATAATTTAGAAGTTGCAAATACCTTCTCCAAGTCTGTTATCCATATGGTGATCATATTTGTGCTGTTAACTCATTGAGGAGAAGATTTATTTTTATGTAGCCAAATACTCTATTATTTCCCCTTATGGATGATGCTTTTGAGTTAGTGTTTAAGAAGTCTTCTTCCAAAATATATATATATATATATATACACACACACACACACATTGCCAAGACTGATGTCAAAGAGCTTATTGCCTCTGTTTTACTCTAGCAGTTTTATGGTTTCAGGTCTTACATTCAAGAATTTAATCCATTTTGAATTTATATTTGTATATAGTAAGATAGTGGTCCAGTTTCATTCTTTTGCATGTATCTGTCCTGTTTTTCCAACACCATTTATTGAAGATATTATCTTTTCCCCATTGTACATTCTTGCCTCCTTTGTCACAGATTAATTGACCATATAAGCGGGTCTCTTGGGTTCTCTATTCTGTTCTAGAGATCTATGTGTCTATTTTCATACCAACAATACAATTTTTTTCCAATACTATTTTGATTACTATAGCTTTGTAGTGTAGTTTGGAATCAAGGTGCATGATACCTCCAGCTTTGTTCTTTCTCAAGATTTCTTTGGCTCTTTGAGATCTTTTATGATTCCATACAAATTTTAAGGGTTTTTTGTTGTTGTTGTTGTTGTTCTAATTCCATGAAAAATACCATTAGTATTTTGATGGGGAATATATTTAATCTGTAGAGTGCTTTGGGTAACATGAACATGTTAATGATATTAATGCTTCCATTCCATAAGCACAGAAAATCTTTCCATTTGCTTGTGTCATCTTCATTTTCTTTTATCAGTATCTTATAGTTTTCAGTTACAGGTCTTTCACCTCCTTGGTTAAATTTATCCCTACGTATTTTATTCTTTTTGATGCAGTTGTAAATGAGGTAGTTTTCTTAATTTCTCTTTCTGATAGCTTGTTATTAGTGTATAGAAACACAACCAATTTCTGTTTATTAATTTTGTATCTTTGTAGACCAGTCTCTTCAGGCAAGAACAACAAAGCTAAAATAAACAAATGGGATTACATTAAACTAAAAAGCTTCTGCACAGCAAAGAAGCCATCCACAAAATGAAAGGGTAACCTACTGAATGGGAGAAGACACTTGCAAATCATACGTCTGATAAGGGGTTAATATCCAAAATATGTAAACAACTTAATATCAAAAAATCCATCAACCCAATTAAAAAAAGGAGCAGAGGACTTGCGTGAACATTTTTCCAAAGAAGACATGCAGATGCCCAATAGGCACATGAAAAGATGTTCAACATCACTAATCTTCAAAGGACTGCAAATCAAGATCACAATGAGATGTCACCTCACATCTGTCAGGTTGTCTATTATCAAAAAGAAAAGAATAACAAGTGTTGGCAAAGATGTGGACAAAGGAGAACCATCTGCACATTTGTTTTGCTTCTTAAATTCCACATATGAGTGAAATCATATGGTATTTGTCTTTCTCTGACTGACTTATTTCACTTAGCATTATACCCTCTAGACCCATCCATGTTGCAAATGGCAGGATTTCATTCTTTTCTTTCACTGAGTAATATTCCATTGTGTATATATACCACTTCTTTATCTATTCATCAGTCCATGGACACTTGGGCCATTTACATAGTTTGGCTATTATAGATAATGCTGCTATGACATTGAGGTGCATGTATCCCTTTGAATCAGCATTTTTGTATTCTTTGTGTCATACCTAGTAGTGCAATTGCTGGAGTGGGGGGAAGCTCTATTTTTGACTTTTTGAGGAATCTTCATACTGTTTCCCAGAGTGGTGGCACCAGTTTGCATTCCCACCAACAATGCAGGAGGAACACAGGGGGAAAAAAAGAGAGAGAGAGAGAGGCAAACCAAGAAACAGACTCTTAACTACAGAGAACAAACTGATGGTTATCAGAGGGCAAGTAGGTGGGGAATGGGTTAAATAGGTGATGGGGATTAAGGAGGGCACTTGTGATGAACACTGGTGTTGTATCACTAAATTGTATACCTGAAATTAATATTACACTGTATGTTAACTAACTGGAATTTAAATAAATTTAAAAAAACAGAACACTCATGGAGGGTTGGCGGGAATGTAAATTGGTGCAGCCACTATAGAAAACAGTATGAAAGGGGGCGCCTGGGTGGATCAGTCGTTAAGTGTCTGCCTTCAGCTCAGGTCATGATCCCGGGGTCCTGGGATCGAGCCCTGCATCGGGTTCCCTGCTCAGCGGGAAGCCTGCTTCTCCCTCTCCCACTTCCCCTGTTTGTGTTCCCTCTCTCGCTGTGTCTCTCTCTGTCAAATTAAAAAAGAAAGAAAGAAAGAAAGAAAACAGTATGAAGCTTTCTCAAAAAATTAAAAATAGAGCTACCGTATAATCTAGGAATTCCATTTCTAGGTATTTATCCAAAGAAAATAAGAACACCAATTCAAAGAGACATGCATCCCTATGTTCATTGCAGCATTATTTGCAATAGTCAAAATGTGGAAGCAACCTAAGTGTCTATCGATAGATGAATACATTAAGAAGATGTGGTATGTATATATAATAGAACATTACTCAACCATAAAAATGAATGAGATCTTGCCATTTGCAACATGGATGGGCCTAGAGGGTATAATGCTAAGTGAAATAAGTCAGCCAGAGAAAGAAAAATACCATATGACTTTACTTATATGTGGAATCTAAAAAACAAGACAAATGAACAAATAAAACCAAAACAGAAACAGACTCATAGATATAGAAAATGAACCATTGGTTAGCATAATGGGGAGGTGTTCGAAGATGAGCAAAACAGGTGAAGGGGATTAAGAGGTACAAACTTTCCATTATAAAATAAATAAGTCATGAGGATGTAATGTACATCCTAGGGGATATAGGCAATAAGACTGTAATAACATTGTATGGTGACAGTATGATAACTAGACTTATTATGGGGACATTTTGTAATGTGTACAAATATCGAACCACAATGATACATGCCTGAAAGTAATGGGATATTGTGTGTCAATTATACTTCAAAAAAAGTATTCCTCCCACCCTCTGCCAAAGTCACGAAAATATTCTTCTACATTTTCTTCCATTAGCTTGTCAAGATAAACAATGCTGGATAATAGTTAAGGTCTGAAGCAGTAAGAAAAGGTTTTAGTCAGTAATACTATTGTAATAGGGAAGAGGGTTTAGCATGAACTTATCTCGACTGTACTGAAACAAAAGGTTGCAGTCTTAAAGGCTGGGGTGTGCTAAGGGAAAGGCACCGAGGAATGTGACTGTAACTAGGCCATCTGAATTTGCTAACTGGCATTTATCCAGAGGAGAAAGAGACTTCTATCTTTTTGACAGCAGACAGTGGTACAAACTGAAGCAAGGTGCCTACCCAAGCGAGGCCCTTACCTTCCCACAGCGAATAAGAGAGAGCAAGCCAGTGTTAGCTCCCTGAATGTTTGCATTTTACTGCGATGACGCTCAGGTGCCTAAGGAAACAGTTTGGGGTGGTAGTTTTATATCTCAAAGAGCAAAGAAAAGATTTATAATTGTATCTAAAGTAACTGCTCGAAGACAAGGTTCAGCAGTTGTTTTCACTGGGGTTCTCCAGAGAAACAGAACCAATAGGATCCACGTATATATATATGGATAGGGAGGCGGGAGGGTGAGAGAGATTCATTATAAGAAATGGAGGTTGAGGAGTCCCAAGACCCACAGTTGATGAGCTGGTGACCCAGGAAAGCCAAAGTGTCGTTCAGTTCAAATGTTGACAGGCTTGAGACCCAAGAAGATCTGACATTTCAGTCTGAGTCTGAAGGCTAGAATAAAACAATGACCTAGCTCAACCAGTCAGGCAGGAGGAGTTCTGTCTTATTCAAGGGAGGATCAGCCTTTTAGCTTTATGCAGGCCTTCACCTGATTGGATGAGGCCCACCCCCATTAGAGGGAGCAATCCATTTTATTCAATCTACCCATCCAAATGTTAATTTCATCCAAAGACACCTTCACAGATACACCCAGAATGCCGTTTGACCAAATATCTGGGCACCATATGGCCCATTCAATTTGACACATAAAAAAGGGACCTATTTGCCTATTACCAGGCTTTGGCTGGTACAAATAGTAAATTTTCCTGGCAGTGTTGAGCTTTCTCAGGTGGGCATTTTAAGGGATGGGTGTGGGGGACTGGGATCATCTTAGGGACACAGCCGGATGCTGCCGAAAGTCATGCTAGAGTTTAGTCACTTCTTAGTGCAGAGGTTTGGACGGAGTCATTGTCAGGAGTTCTGCAGCTCTTAAGCTTTAGCATTTACGTTTCAGATTAAACCATCCGGAATGTGTAATATTTGTATATTTTGTATATTTTATAATGTAACAACACAATTATTTTTCTCCATAGAGTAATACAGTTTTCCCAACATCATCTAAAAAATATTCTCTCCTTTTCTATTTGGATACCATCTCCATTATATACTTGTGTTTGTTTCCAAATTCTCTCTTCTGATCCTTTGATGTATTTGTTTCTATACCAGTGCCATGCTTTTGTTGCTACTTTGGCTTTTTAATCTAATTCAGTGGCTGCAGGGTAAGTATCACTTCTTTGTTCTTTTTAAAAAAATATTTAGTTATTTGTAGACTTTGTTCTTCTATGTATGGTCTAAAATCAGTGTGTTAAGTGCCTGGAGAAAATAGTGTGGACATATTTATTAAAATCATGCTGAATATGTAGAGTAATTTGGAAAAAATTGGTAACTTTAAAAACTAAATTAATACCGGGTGCCTGGGTGGCTCAGATGGTTAAGCGTCTGCCTTCAGCTCAGGTCATGATCCCAGGGTCCTGGGATCGAGTCCGCATCAGGCTCCCTGCTCCTTGGGAGGCTGCTTCTCCCTCTGCTTCTCTCTCTCTCTCTCTCTCCCCCCCATTTCTCATGAATAAATAAATAAATAAAATCTTTAAAAAAAAACTAAATTAATACCATCAATGAAAATGACATAATTATATTTTTTCAGGTCTTCTTTTGCCTTTTAACACTATTTATAAGTCATGTCTATAGGAGTCATGTATTCCTAGTTTAATTCCTAAATACAACATAATTACTGTTTCTCGTGTAGAAGTATTTTTGTTATTGTTTAGGTAAATGACATTGGCGTAACAGAAAGTTGAGGGTTTTTATTTTATTTTTTTTATTATGTTAATCACCATACATTACATCATTAGTTTTTGATGTAGTGTTCCATAATTCATAGTTTGCATATAACACCCAGTGCTCCATGCAGTACGTGCCCTCTTTAATACCCATCACCAGGCTAACCCATCCCTCTAACCCCCTCCCCTCTAGAACCCTCAGTCTGTTTCTCAGAGTCCATAGTCTCATGGTTCATCTCCCCCTCCGATTTACCCCCCGAAAGGAGGGTTTTTAAATTTGTCTTGTATCCAGTAACTTTACTGAACTTCTGTATTAATCCTGAGAATTTGTTCTTCGGTTGTGTTTTATATGGTAATAATCTCATTAGTAAATAAGGACAGTTTTGTCCTTTCTTTTCCAAATCTTATCCTTCCCTCCTTGTCTTCTGTTTTGTGTCTATCCTGGCCAGGATTGTCAGTGGTGTGTTGAACTAGAGCAGTAGTTGTAGACATCCTTGTCTTGTTCCCAGCTTTGAGAGACATCATCTAAAATGTAACATTGTTTTTTTTTTTTTAAGATTTTATTTATTTATTTGACAAAGAGAGACACAGCGAGAGAGGGAACACCAGCAGGGGGAGTGGGAGAGGGAGAAGCAGGCTTCCCGCGGAGCAGGGAGCCCCACGCGGGGCTCGATCCCAGGACCCTGGGATCATGACCTGAGCCAAAGGCAGACGCTTAACGACTGAGCCACCCAGGCACCCCTCAAATGTCATTCTTTAAAAAAAAAAAAATGACATTTGATTTAGTTTCCTTTTTTTTTGGTAGATTAAAAATATAATTGAATTGAATGCTTTACCTTCATCTTGTATTTTTGGTATATACCTATTTGATCATGATATATTATTAAATAATATTTTTTATGATTTCATATTTATATGAATAAGTGAAATGGGCCATAATTTTTTTGCTTACTGTTTTTATTCTTTTGGTATCAAGTTTATTGTAGCTTCATAAAATAATTACAATATTATTCCTCCTTTTTTCCTATTTTTCACAAATTACTTAGATAAATAAATTAGTAAGTGTGTTTCACAACTTTGGATAAAACTTATCACAAAACCTTATGAATCGGGAGTTTTGGTGTGTGTTGGAGCATTTTGAAGGTTTAATTACCAATTCAATTTTGTATTCACCAAGATTTGGGCATTTTATATTTTTAACAAACATATTTATTTCATTCATATTATTACATTTAATAGAATATAGTTATTAATAATACTCTTGTCTTTATGTTATGGCTGCTGTAAATTATATTTTTTTACTTTATTCTGTTTATTTGAACATTCAGCTTTTTCATTTTTCTTTAATTGCTTTCCCAAATATTTCCTGTCTTATTAAACTTTTTGAAGAACCAGCTTTGCAATTTGAAAATATTCTCTAATTGTTCATTTCTTTTTCATTTTTTTTGCCCTTTATATTTCATTCATTTGATTCTTAAGGCAAATGCTTGATATAATTGTCTTCTGTCTCTTTTGTTTTTTGAATGAATGTATTTAAAGCTATAAGTTTTTCTCTTGTTTCTTTTTTCTAGGTCCCAGAATTTAGTATGTTGCACTTGGTTGTTATTTAATTCTGAGTATTTTCTCTTTCTGTGGTGAGCACTTCTATAACCCAAAAATTATTTAATAATTGGCTCTTTAAAAACTACTGACTAATGTGGGATTTTAAAAAGTTATGTTTTGTTATTAAGTCTTATTTTATCATTTATTCCTTGAATTGTTGGGGGGGTCTCTTTTTTTCAACAAAGTATTCTGTTAGATATAGTTTCCTATATACCCATACACATGTACACACACATACACACACACAGGAGGAAGGACCTGGTGGGGGAGAGAGAGGGAGAAATGGAGAAAGAGATAGGGAGGTGAGGGGAAAGGGGGGAAAGAAAGAGGCAGCCCCCTTTTCTGTGACCACAATTTAGTTAAATAACACCAGTCTCTCAACAAAACAGTTCAAATTTCAATTACCATGGCATATTAACTATGAGTAATGGCATAAAGTACAAACTTCACTGCTAGCTTTTCAGCCCATAAATCACTACATAAATAACAGGCACACAGATCAGTGACCAATCACATCACTTCTTTCAAAATCTGTCTGTGATTGGTCACTGTGCATCTGTTACTTGGTTTACTCACGGACAGCAAAGGGTGCAGTTTTGTTGCCTTCTTGTCTCCCAGGGATAAGCCCAGGCAATAATATACACAAATGGTGATAGTCAAGAGAGGGAATTAGGAAGCCAAGATAAAAGTGCCGTGAGGAAATGAAAAGAGACAATGGTAGAAATGAAATTCACATGGAACATAAAATAAATGGAGTTATAGAAGAAATAGCTGACCATGGGAGTGTTTTAACTGCCACTCTTGAAGAGATTGTAGATAGGAGGCCAGAGAAACTTAATGAAGGCGAACTTATGGGCATACATACAAGGGGAAAGGATGATGAAAAGAGTGCAGATGTCCCAAAGGAAACAATGCCAAGCAAAACTTCACAGTAAAAGAACTCTGAAAGATTATCTCACAACATTGAAAGAGCAAAAGATAAACTGTTGAAAGCTGTTCAAACATAGAAAAGAGTATGACAATTCTCCAAAGCAGAAAAAAGATACTTCTTTCGTACCATGTTACGCAATAAGATGAAGGCAAGCATTACTTAAATTACTCTTAAGTTTTTTTACAAAGAAAATACTAATTCCAAATTTTCTAACATTTAAAATTACAGTGTCCTATGTAAGTATTAGTTTTACTATTTTTTTCATTTCCTATACATTTATAACTGACAGTGATAGAGTTTATAATCCTTTAAGAACAATCTTCAAAGGTTACACAGCAATTATAATTTTTCCCAGTGATTACTAACTGCACTTTGCATGGTTTGGTGTGTGTATGTGTGCCTGTGCATATATGTATAATACATATACTATATATTCTCTCAACGTACAAATCACATTATTCAAATCTTTGCTGATACTTTTGTCTGCATGATCTGTCAATTTCTGAGATATATTAAAACTTTGAATTTGAAATTTTTGTTTTGTCTTTTTCTCCCCATTCTGTCACTGCATTCTTGATGACCATATGTTGGCACATATAGACTGGTGATTGTTCTATATTACTAATTTACTTTTTTCTTTTTATCAATATGAATAGACCTGTTCTTCCTTTTTGCTGCTTTTCTCTTTATAATCCACTATTTATAATATTAAATTGTTCCTTTATTTACTTCTTTCTTGAATGATGTATTCTCACCAAGCGTGCTTTCAAACAGACTCTTCAATTTATTTAAAGATTTTTAAATGAATTGCTTAAGGGAATTTAAATATCTTGAAAATGATAGTTTTGCTAGATATAAAATTATAAGCTCAATAATTTTTTTATAGCTGTCTGGAAATATAATCAGCAAATAGAATGGCTTTTGAGAAGTTTGTTGGAAATTTGATGCCCCTCTTTTTAGTTATTAATTTTTCCAGAAATTTTTAGTATTATCTTTGCCTATTTTGTACTTAAGTTTCATTGTAACTTTTTAGATGTAGCCATCCTGCTTAATATTTTATAAGCCCTTTGAATCTGAGGCCTTACTTCTTTCAATTCTAAAAAAAACTCAATCATTATTCTTTTTTCTTCCCTTCTGAGGCAGATGTTTTAAATACAGGTTTTTACTCTTCATCTTTCCTCCAAATCTCTTATTTTTTTTCCTTTATGCTTTCCACCTCTTGTCCCTTCCTGGTGTCTTCTCTAAGATATAATCTTTCCACCTGATTTTATAGCTCACCGGTTTGTTCTTCAGTTATGCCATATGGCTCTTGAAACTTTCTGTTGATTGTTTATTTCAATTAATATATTCGTATACCCAGTAACTCCTATTGGTTTCTCTCTATAGCTGTTTATTTCTTTTTCATATTTCAAATATCTCTCTTTGTATTTTTGAGAGTATCTAAGCTCGTTTTATTTTTTATTTTATTTTTTTAAAGATTTTATTTATTTATTTGACAGAGAGAGATATAGCAAGAGAGGGAACACAAGCAGGGGAAGTGGGAGAGGGAGAAGCAGGCTTCCCGCGGAGCAAGGAGCCCGATGCGGGGCTCGATCCCAGGACCCTGGGACCATGACCTGAGCCTAAGACAGACGCTTAACGACTGAGTCACCCAGGCGTCCATAAGCTAGTTTTAAATTCTTGTTCTAACTTGTCACTTTTTTCTAATTCAGCTGGTTTGGTTATTCCATTTGTTTTCCTTCTTTTACAATTCTTGAGCTCATCTGATATCTATTTTCCCTGAGTGAGGAGTATAAGGATACCAGCTCTTGAAAGCCTGGGGAAAAGCCTGTACCCTTCTGGGTGAGGGAAAGGAATAGAATACAATATTTAGACTTCTGACCCCCCTTACCACCAGGTGAATCTGACTCTTAGACCTCAGTGAATTTCTCTGTACCTACATTGCTGTTTTCTAAGAGTTGCCTTTGTGAATGTAATCTCTCACCAACAAGCTGGTGTTTGGAGGGCAATGGGGGAAAAGATATTCAGAGTCTGAACTATCCCACTCCTCGCCAGGCCCAGCATCACCCCAGTGTTCACCACACCAACACTTCTCACCAGCTCTGGTATGCTTCTGTTGTTTTTGCACACGATATTAGGGACACTGCACAGCATGCTCAACCCAGGGCAGTGTGGGACATCTCCAACTGATTTCCAAGAATTATCACAAATTTCCCGCATGCATCAGTAGTGCATAGGAGATAGGCTTTCTATTTTTTTTTAAATATCCATAACAAATAGGACAGCCAAGTTTTCTTTCTTTCTTTTTTTTTTTTTTCAAGCCTAACCTTAATCTGGTAATTTCTGAAAATCTTTCTTTAAATGTCAGAGTGAAGAGATGAAGAAGGGGGAGGAGGAGGAGGAGGGAGAAGTTTGCACCAGAATTAGTATTCAGAGCAAGTACAGGGTAATTATAATATAACATGAATGCTACAAAAAGGAAAGACAGGTTTCCTTTGACATCTCTGGCTACTCTTCTGAATTTCTGTTTGTTGATTCCTTTTTCTTTTCTCCATTTTTAAATGTCAGCTTCTCTCTTCTTACTCCACATTCTCTTCTAAGATGGATTCAGTCATCATTTACTTTACTTATTTTCTATAATTTTTTTGACTTATAAATGTGTTTTCCAGCCCAGAGTAGTTATCTAAACTCGAACTCGGGTATACCACTGCCTGCTTAATTAACAACTTTGCTGAAAATCTCAACCAGGACCAGCTTCTTGGATATGTGACTTGTGCAGTCACAAGGTCCACATGCTTGGCTGAAGGTTCTGCTGTTCTCAACCTGAAATTTAAACAAGCATCCCACAAATGATATAGCCAATCCTGGTCTCAAAGTAATGTTAAATGTTACACGCCCACAACAACTTTCTTCCTTAAACATGTCCTTTCTAGTGTTCCCTGGCTCGACCAAGGGCAGCTTTTCACTCAGCGGCCCTTCCCAGAGACAGGACTCATCTTTCTTGACCCTGCCTATTCCTCACACACACCTTGAAGACCACCTATCTTCAAGGATTCTGAGTCTTAGGTCCTAAGGATCTCTAGACATCAAATTCTTTCTAATCTGTTCACTAACAACCTACATCAAAAGGCCATCTTTCCTTGTGTGAACTACTGCAGTGACTCCATCTTCCCGCCCATGCCTCCTTGCCCTACTTCTCTCCCATATGCAAGTCCAGAGATTACTGCTCTTCCAGCACCAAGAGGCTTACAATCAATGGAGAATTTGAAAAAAAAAAAAAAAAAAGTAACTGAAAAATAAGATAGACTGAATACATGCTAAATCAATGATTCAATCCTGTGCTGTAGGATGCAAAAGGAAGACATCTTTAATTGTGACTGATGGGAGAGAGGGGCCAGGTAAGGGAAGATTTTCACTTCAACATTATAGGGTTCTAACACATCGACTCTAAAAAATATTTTAAAAATTTGACATAAACATTTTTTCTCCTCAAAAAAATCCATGTCTAATCCAGATTTCTTATTGATAATTAATTTTGCAGAGCTGATACCAATTGGTAATGTATTTCCTTCCTCCAGTCTTTCCCTCTATAATTCATCCTTACATTGTTGCAGAATTTTTCTTTCTAAAATGTAAATTATGCCACTGTCCTGCTGATATGCTCCCCAGTGAGTACATAATGAAGTCCATCTTCTTTAGAGTAACATGTGTGGTTTCTCACCAGCTAATTTCAGCATCCTTTCTAGCTTCATTCCCAACTCCCTGTCCATCCCTCTGTTCACACTCTCCGTCAACCATATGATTGAAGAATGCCCTGACCATTTTTGTGGGTCCACTTTCCTTGGGCTTTTCTCGAGCCTGGAGTGTCCTTCACACCTTTGTCCATCTGCTAAGCACCTTTTGTCTTTTAAATTCTTACTCCTATGCTGTATTTTTTCTGTGTATTTCTCATTGCCATCCCTTCAGCTCTTCAACCTTCCCAAGAAATAAATCACCATTATTATATACATAGTGCTATTATAGTATTTACTATATTGTATGTATTGTCAGTTTCAAGATGCCCATTTTTTTTTTCATTTTAACATCTCTGAAAACAGAACATGTCTTCTAATGGCAAAAATATTATTATGTGGCATAATTTATTTCTTAGTGTCACATAAAATAATGGTGCATCTTACAATTGATGGCATCTTAGATTAGATGACATATGGTAGTTCTTTATTATGAATCTCCCTCCCTTTCTAACTGTGAATGCGTTATGTACTGTAATACTCTAATTCACCTAAGGCATAATATATATGTATCCCATAAATAAAAAGTTGCCTAATTGAGTGGTGATACATGCACTTAAGCACAGAAGATAGAAGAAATATTAAAAGACAATATAATTTTGACTGGTGAATTCTGAATAAAGTCTGTGGATTGTACCAATGTCAATTTCCTAGCTTTGATGTCATACTATAATTATGAAGGATATTATCACTGGGGGAAATACAATTAAGGGTACATGAGATCCATCTGTAGTATATTTTGCAACTTCCTGTAAGTCCTGAACTATTTATAATCCAAAGCCTGTTGTTGGAATAAATGCACAGAAATCCATTAAAAAGATTATATGGTTTTGACACCACTGTAGAGTGAAATCCAAGTGACATGTAAATGCTCAATAACTAGTTGTTATTGTAATTTTACATATTATTGACTGGTCCTTGGCCTGTCAAAATTATCTCACTCATGTAACTAGCTATTGGAATGTATGGGGTGCCGATTCAAGGCCTCTTGGTGTTAACAGACATTCCCTAGGCTTTGATCCTATGACTGCTCTGTGCCCCCCACACACAAAAGTCCTAACTTCATGTTTAATCAAAAAAGTAGTCTCAGTAGTCAAGATGCAGTCTCTGTAATAGTTAAAATTTCAAATCTCACTTAGTGTTCAATTCCCCCCTCAACCACCCCCCCGACCGCAGCTGGGTCTTTGCAGTAGACAAAGAGGGCTGTTGACTTCTTTTCTGTTTACTGAGCTTCTACAACATCCTTTGCTCTTCTTTCTCCTCAAGAGGCTTCTGGATTTTCTAGGTTGGTTGGGGTATATAAGTAGGAACAAAGTCTACTTGACTGACACCATGGCAAATAGGCAATAGATTCTTTTGGGATTGGAGAGTTTTTGGACCTGACACTCTATGGGCTTTGCAAACCTGACTCTCTTCCTCGTAGGCACCTTTGTGTGTTCCCCACATGTGGGAGCTTGGGTGTGGGTGGGTGGCTGTCTTGGCAAGGGTCATGTCTTCCACTAAATGCTGAATGTCCTTGGCCCTCAGTAGAGCCCATTTTCTCTCTCTGCTCTGCTGCCTTAGGTCACTAGCACAGCCTGTTGCATTTGAACCCTCATCAGGACCAGCACCAGACCCAAACATCAGGGTCATTATTAAGTTCCTCAAGTACAAAGCCCTGCCTCCCACAAGACTGGGGAGAAGGGAAAAGAGGCCCTCCATTGTTCCCTGTTGGGGTAGGAAAAGAGAGAAAATGCCATACTGTTCCAACATTTTCCAAAGTGAGTAGCCTCTCTACTTTCCAACTTCAACACTTGCATATGTTTGAAGTGGCTGTTTGTTGAGTCTTTAAAATCCATGGTCTACCAGCTAGTTCTGCACCATCTCACTTTACCTTTCATCCATGGTATTAGGGCTGCAACCAAGATGAGGGCAGAAACACTTCTGTGTTACAGCATCAATTTTTTCTATGGAAAAAGAGTATGAAACATTGGATATCAAGGAATCCTATTGTTAATAGCAATGTCTTTTCGAGACAAGTGATTTTTTTTAAATAATCAGGAATTTTAAAAAAGATAAAAATCTTCAAGTTTCCAAATCATGTCATGTATTCATTTAATATACTTAATCATTTTAACATGTGTTTAAGAATATCTATATTTCTGTCAAATGGAACATGAGAAGTGAGGAAAATTTCAATTGTAAATTAAATAAAATTACACCAAATAGTATTAAAGGCATATATATATGAAAACATTTCTGTCAAATGGAACATGAGAAGTGAGAAAATTTCAATTGTAAATTAAATAAAATTACACCAAACAGTATTAAAGACATATATATATATGTATATATATATATATACATATATATATATATGAAAACATTTCTACTTTAGCTGAAATTCCAGTTTAAGAACTTCTGTTGAAGAGAATATTTCTCAATAATGGCACTTCAGCAATATTTTGACATTTGAGATGTAAACCTGAAACATAATTTTAAAACAAGTGAAATAAAATCTATGCACATTTGTGGGTGAGTTTTACATTTAACTCTACATAAGTAGCGAGGATTGTGTGTATATGAGTGTGTATGTGTATGTGAACATTTATACATATACATGTATACACACAAATATGTATCTAAATATACTATGATCAGACCTTGCTTCTAAGTGGCTTTGTGTAATTTTGATGATCTTGTTTAATAAGGCATTTAAAAACAAAACAACAAATCTGAATAAAATATCCACTCTTTAAAGTCTAAGTCAAAGGCTATACACATGGAAGGCTGAAAAATAACCAGCTTTTAAATTCTGTCCTTTCAACAATACAACTGCACTTTCAAATGTGCTTTGTTGTTTTCTTTTAATTCACTAAAATTAATCTTATAGATGTAGATGCCAGATTTGCATTAATTAAAACTCTACTGTAGAAGCCAGGCTTAATTGCAATCAAATTTGCTTAATTATGCATGGCGAGAGATTCCCAAACGAGAAAGGTTTTAGTAAGGATTTTGGTTTTTTGCATTGACAAAATAAATTGAAATTGTCATTTTTTGTGTTTTATGTAACACTTGTAAATAATTTGTGGAGCACCTTAAGTCTTCTATGTAAAGCAATGTTATTGCTTAAGTAATTATAACAATCTGCATTTTTCATTGTTAATTGTGGGTGTCAGACTCATTAATTTTAATTTACAGACTGTAATGAAATTAAGAAAATTTTATGCTGATCTGCTGAAACTTGTCTTACAGGAAGTTGTTTAATACAACTAAAGTTTGAAAAAGTCAAGACTCATTTTTGTAATTTGTATTTCAACCAATACAATCATTCCCCAACAGTTTTTGAGTAAAATCGGACTTCAATATAAAAGCAGATCAACTGTATTAACAATTTTGGTTTTTAAAAATCACTTGATATTTCAAGTACAGTAGTAATTAAACTTCTATTTAAATTTAACTTAGAATTACACCTCTAGTTAAAGAAAATTTGCAAACATTAGAGTATAGTTTCAATTCTATCTCATTTGTTTTCTACCGGGAATCACGTTATTCGGGGTGGGGGAGACAGACATAACCAAAATTCGCTTTAATCATTCTTAGATCAATGGATTATCAGTACACTATTTAACTTACATCTCAATGTGGATCACTCTAATTATTTTATCTCAGATGTCTGTCATATATTCATAGCTTTAAAAACTACATCTGTAATCTAACTTGATTTTTAAATGTGAATTTAAAACAAAGTAATTCATTTGGAGATTAGTAAGACATACATTTTAAATAAAGAAAGTTAATGACAAGGAAAAATGCTAAATCTTTTTGATTTCATGTTAAGATGTTACATTCTGCTCTTAAAGCCTGTTTAAACTTTAAATGGTATAATTATTAATATAAAAATATAATGGAAACAGAAAGTATCTTTCATGCTTATTTAGTAGCAAGTCAACTCTTAGGGAAATTAGCTAAAGAGCCTTCACTTCAATTATTATTCAGCCAGTTAAAAATTCCAAAACAATTACTATAATTCTGCTTAAAGCCAAGCATGAAAGTTTTGTAGTCAAACACACTTAGAATTGTTGAATGTCTCAAGAAGAAAATGACAAAGCAAAGATTTTTTCATAACTAAGGCTAAACTTTAATTACAGGTCCTTTTAAATCAAGTTTTTCTGAAGGGGTGAAATAAATCATCAAAAGGGTCTTGGCAGTGCATCACTGCATGTAATACTCTACAACAAGGTATTGGTGGTGGGTCAAACTTTTCCCCGTTTAATGGGAGACACACTAGAGATAAGGAATGCCTAGGCAAGATACCAAGTACACAAATATGTACCAAACACCTAAAGGAGTTTTCCCATGACTTATAAACAATGAGAAAATTGTGAGACAGTGAGAATTCAGAAGGGCACTTTTTGATCCAAGACTTTAGCTTGAGGACTCCTTTTGTATTTTGTTTACCCTGAGAGAAGCTTCAAAATCTGTTCATTTTTATTTCTTCACAAGGACATTTGCCCACTGTTCCATTTTTTCCATTCTTAATTCCAAGCCATTTTCACCAGCCTCTGGGGAACCAAGAAACTCTAATACCCCAAATAAATTTTTCCATGATTTCCTGTACATGTTTTTAGGATATCACAAAGGACTTCTTTATTGAGATTCATTCTCAAAAAAAATTAAATAAAATAAGTAAGATTTAATATTCTATCACTTTTTCAAAGCACTGGTACAAGTATATACCAATGCATTAGCTGAATTTGTTTTCTGATGCTCCTTACTCTTCAGAATAATTTTTGTCTCCTAATTATGCTTTCGTCTTTATTCATGCTTAAATCTTCATTTTTAATTTGCTCTCTCATTAGGAAGTCATTTCTTTACCCTCTTGTCTCCCCTGTAATTCCCTATTATTTCCTATGTACTTTTTCCAGCCATATTGTCACCCTCTGTCAGTCTTCGTTGCCCACATCCTAAATCCCGTTCTCTGTCCCATTTTAACCTGTCCTCTCTGCCCCTGGTTTCACCCAGAGATGCTATTATGGTGATTGATTTACACAGCGCAGAACATTCCATAGGTATCATATTGCTATACAACGTACACATCCCACACAACAATAAATCTAAAAATAACTAGCAAAAGGAGACGTTTAAGTTGAGAGTTAAAAGTGCTAACAGGGTCAACTGGTACAGTCATTGTGTGGATGGTGGTTTCACTACCTTGGAGACAAATGGGCAAGAGCCAATAGAGCTGGGCACTCATGATGAAATCAGTAATAAATCAGACACCGAGTATAAGCATGAATCAAATTACTATACTCCAATAAGAGCTAGGCACAGACTTGAAAGGAAAATATGTCATTTCCTTCCCTTTCCCACCATCTTACTTCTATCCATCTTTTGTCTCTTCTACTTGATGTCTGTCTTTCTCATTCCCACCCTTATTTTTAAGTTTCCCTTATTTCATAATTTTCAAAAGCAGCAAAATTCATACGCGAATCCTGAACTGCTTATGCTTCTTATTAAATGTAATCTGATGTGTTAAGACCAGATTTCAGTCCTCTCGAGAGTCAGATGTGTAATGATGAATAACATCTGTATAACTTAAGAAGTGAAAGCCCGTTCACAATTCAGAATTGAACAGACATAACATCCAAAGATAATTTGTAATCTTCATATGGACCCTAATAAGAGCACTCTATCACTTGCAGGGAGATGTCGCTTTTTTGTTCTTTTCTCTTCTGTTCCTAGACTCGCCTTATTTCAGTTGTTCTTTCAATCACTCAGTAACCACCCTCCACTCGGGTGTAGCCACAAGTGCCTTTGTGTTAAACCACTTGTGAGACATATTAAGCACGACCTCAAACAATGCAGTAGAAATATTGATTCGTGGGAAGCAATAGCACTGGACAGAATGAACTAGCTCTTCTCTTAAATGGGCCACTCATTTAAGGCCAAAACACTGGTTAGTTTCAGAGGAGAAGCAGCAAAACAATAAATAGACTTTGCCAACTTCTTAGTTTTTCCTTAAGTGCTTCAAGTTTTTCTTTTTATTATGGAAAAAATCAAACATATCAATAAGTGAAGGGAAGAGTAAAATGAATCTGTGTACCTATCACACGAATTTACCAATTGTTTCCTCTCTCCCAATCTCTCCTGCCACTATATATTACATTGTGTGTGTGTGTGTGTGTGTGTGTGTATCACAGACATATTGTATAATCCATAAACCCCAATGCACTTTTAACCAAGTATTATTGTCTCTTTGGTTTAAAAAAGAGCCCTTTATCTTTTAAATATCAGTGAAAACTTACTAGAGTGGTGCGTCATTTGAACTGATAAAAAAGATTTGTCTGTGTCTACTGTGAACAAAAAACTAACCTAGCCAGTGGGGATCTAGAGAGTTTAATTGTCACTTAGAGACTTTTAACCAACACTCTTTTCAGTGCCCCCCACCTTTAGAAGTATCTGGTGCCTCTCATTTTGAGTCCATTCAGCATTCTTGAGTGGAAATTAATTTGCATTTGTTGGTTTTCTCTGGTATAAAAGCACAGTTATCGTTTATCTAGAACTCTCATCTTCAAAATTTAGTTGATATCACTTCTACTGTTTTATCATTTATATTTTCTTTGTTCTTATAGAATTATACTTCTTTTATTCTTTTATTTTCATTTTAGTTAATTTCAGGAATAAATAGGTATTAGCTAAACTTGTATGTCCCCACATTAATGTGTAAGACATTTTTACTTGGCCATTGATACTTACATTGATGGCACATTCCATGTGACAATGGTGGGACTCTCACAAAGTCCTCCTCAGCAAAGAGGAGAGGTCAGGAAAATTACACTAGAGAACAGGCAGAAGGAACACATTGCTTATGCCTCTGTTTCCTATTCTATATCTGACTTTTTTCTTTATATTAACAAAGACTTATTCCCAGAACTCTCCCTATATTTTGATTAATAATATATTTGCAATTGGTGCAGAAGTAGAGCAGAGAGGAATTATGTGTTACATGTACCCTATGCAGTTTCTTCCTTTTCTGGGAAAATGTCACTTACAAAACATACTGCCCTTTTACACTATTTATAATGAATATTTTTAAACAACATCTGTCTTGTGAACATGTAAAGTAGGAATTGTGTGTAGGTGATATGAAACCATCAGCTATAGAACTCTGAGGGACAAAAACATGTTGACAGAGCAAGCTGAGAGTGACCTAAGACTACATCCGAAGCAGTTGGGACCAGGGAGTGAGCCATAGAAATGATCTCTTATGTTTTGATCTAGTTGTGATCTAACTGATTTGTTTACATGCCATTGAAAACAACCTTGAGTAGCCTAAGATTTCTGAAGAGGGGAATTGAAGAATATTGGGTGGCTCACAGAAAGAAGGTGAGGCTGGAGAACTGGGCTTAGAAGCTGGGCAGGAGCAGAGGCTCCGCTAGGAGTCTGGATGCAGGTCTGCTTATCTTTTCCGGCCAATGTCATGGGAACAATGGAACTCCAACCGTGTCTCCTTGCCCACATCACTCTGTGCAAGATTCCCAGTCCCTAACGGTCCTCCTGGCTACCTCTTTGTCGGGTGTCTATCCTTGCCTGTATCAGCCGGAGGAGGAGAAATATTTGGCAGAAAAGACTTTCAGAGAGCCCCTCCTTCCATCTTGCTTGCTTGCCCCGTGCAAGGATGTGGTACCCTGGTTACGATGCCACCCAGACACCACACTAGGCAACAGGGTCATTACCAAAAGGAAACCTGAGCGCTGTACATCAGGGAGCATGGCCAGTGGAAAGGCAAAATAACAAAGGTTTACCTTGCCCCACTACCTCCTTTTTCTATATAAATCTATTAGTAATGATTGCAAAGATGAGAAAACAGCAGACTTCTATGAATAAAATAAACAATCAATTGGATTATTATCTCTCTGTTTTCTTTAAACCTATTCTGCCTTGAATAATGACATTCTTAACATTTTGCTAAAAATCCTACTGTCTTGTTCTCCCCAAGAATGAACCCTCCCCTACGTAGTCTTTCTCCACTCCACCTGACCCTCTTCCACACTCTTGGAAGTACCCTGCACCCAGAACAGTTTGCTCATTCTCTTCACTATTGAAAATATGTGATTGTGAACAAGTGATGCTATGGAAGTAGTCTATACATCATTATATCACTCTTCACTGTGTTCCTTTTTTTAGCCAAAAAGGACAATATTCAAAATTTAAAAGAAAAAAATCCAAGCTGGAAATATATCCCCCAAACAAGGTGTTTCCAAGTGTGAAGCATGATGCCTAATAATAATACCTCATATTTATAGATAACCCTCTTCCTAGTTGTCAGAACACTATGCATTATATTTATTCATTCTGCCAATACTTACTGAGCCCCTATCATGTGCCAGACATGGTCAGAGCCTAACAATGTCCTGAAGGTAGTGCCACCTGATTTGCTGTTAGATCAAAGGTGGGGTGTGAGAAAAAAACAAAAACAAATCAAGCATGACTTCCTTGAGACGTGGGTGGAGCAAGTTGTAGGGGAAAATCAGTAATTTAGTTCTGAAAAAGTCAAGTTTGAGAATCTTTTTAGATATTCAAGGATAGATGTTATAAAGGCAACTGGACTTGAGTGCAGAGATTAAGTTAAAAAAAAAAAATATATATATATATATAGCAGTTGTCAGCACATCATTGGTATTTAAAGTCATGTGCCTGAGTGACATATCAAGGGAAAAACATAGACAGAGGAAAGATGGAGTCCAAAGTCCAACCCCCATGTCATCCCAGAACTAAGGGAAGAGGGCCAAGAGGAGAGAGGAAACCGAGACCATGCAGAGTCCTGGAAAACAGGTGAAGAAAGGATTTCACTGAAGAGAAGCAATAGTTTTTGTTAAATGTTGATAGTGGGTCAAGTCAGAGGCGGACTAAAAAATTGACTGTTGAGATTCCACAGCACTGGTGACAAGAAGAGTATTTGGGGTAGGGGTGAGGGCTGGAGAGGCTGACTGGAGAAGTTTGAGGGAGAATGAGAACAGAGGAATTGGAGACAGCAAATATAACCACACTTTTAAGGAGTTTCATACTAAAAGGTTTCAGAGACACAGGGAGTATCTTGAAAAGAAAGAACCAAGAGGAGAGAACAACCAACAGAAGGCATTTTTTTTTTTAAGATTTAATTTATTTATTTGACAGAGAGAGACAGTGAGAGCAGGAACACAAGCAGGGGGAGTGGGAGAGGGAGAAGCAGGCTTCCTGCTGAGCAGGAAGCCCGATGTGGGACTCGATCCCAGGACCCTGGGATCATGACCTGAGCCAAAGGCGACGCTTAATGACTGAGCCACCCAGGCGCCCCAGAAGGCATTTTAATATGGGAGAAATGATAGCACTTTCCTCTGCTGAAGGAAGAGGTCCAGGGGAAAGGGAGAAGCACTTGCCATGGAAAAGAGGGGAGAATTGTCGCATCAAGGTTTTGGGTAGAAGACAGTAAACAAGTGAAGGGGGTGGTGCTTGCTGGAGAACGGAGACTCCATCCACAGGAACAGGAAGGCAAATGGAGCAAACAGATACAACAAGGAGGTGGGTACCATGGTGGGCTTTAGGGAAGTTCTGTTTGGGCTGATTCTGTTACCTCAGTGGAATAGGAAGCAGCAGAGGGAGTATTGAACAGAATTTCTCGGAGAGCACTATGTTTCATTGGAGATTATAAGTCTGTTACTACTGTAATGACAGAATCTGGGACATTTGGGAAGTGACTAAGGGAGGGTGCAGAGGAAGAACAAGAGGAGAGTCAAAGAACGGATAGTGAAGCTTTACCTCCTCTTGCCAACTCTCCTTGGATTTGTCCTCCACCCTCACGCACCCCCCACATCTCCACCTCCAGAAGGACACCTAATGCTAGAGCACCTCTTCGCTTGGCAGGGATCTTAGCAATTAGGTAATTCAACCATCTACCTTATTAGCGTCCCCTCTCGAGGTGTTTAAATTCGTTTTCTCTGACTAGAACACTATGCTCCTAGATCTTTGCACGGACCTCTCATCCCTCAGATTTCACTTCTAATATCTTTTTCTCAAAGACCGCCACAGACCACCTGCTGTAGTCCAAATATTCCAGTCCCCTCAAAACTGGAAACTCAACTGATTATATCTCTAGGTCTCGGGGGGGGGGGTTATATGCAAAATTAGGAGACTGGAGACTTTGATCTAATTCTAAGTAATCTTTATTCCTACTTTCAAACATTAGGATGGTTTATAATTATACACACTCAATTTATAAATTATTTCAAGCCTTACACCCAGTGTCTTCCTGGTTGCTCTCCTTGGACACACCCTTATTGTGACTGAGCCCTGTCACCTGGTTCCCTGTCATTTCTTAATCTTGGTGCTTGTATTCATTTCCTGTGTCTGCTGTAACACATTGTCACCAACTTGGTTGCTTAAAACAATAGAGACTTACCCTCTTAGAGCTGTACGGGCCAAGTCGTAAATCAGTAGCACTGAGCCGGAATCAAGGTGTCCACAGGGCTGCGCTTCTTCTAGAAAAGCTCTAGGGGAGAATCCGTCCCTTGCCCTTGGCTTGTGGCTGCAAATTTCCAATTTCTGCCTCTGTCTTCATATCGCTTTCCCTTCTTCTGTTCCAATCTTCTCCTTCCTCCTTCTTATAAGGATATATGTGATTACCTTTAGGGCCCAGCCTGATAATCCAGGATAATCTCCCCACCTCAACAGCCTTCACTTAATCACATCTGCAAAGACCCTGTTGTATTATATATTACAAATTTTTCATTTTTGTATCTGGAATCATTTAAATATTTTAATACTCTGAATCAATGGTGTGCTGAACCTGGCTCATATCAGCTTACGGAGTCGATTGTTAATTTTTCAGGAATTTTGCAAAGGGTTGTCCAACAGGGCCATCATGAAAAAGTAAAGCACATACATTCATAATTAGGGAAGTTGTATCTAAAACAATGGTAATACATAACCAAAGCTCATCGGGTCCTAGTAATCGTACTAGATTTTACTATTTCATTTCTCCTGAGGTTGTCCATCATGTCTGTATGATGGGAAGAATATATAATGGTGTGCTCTGACACATCCCTTTCAAACTCTGCATTTAGTGATTTCATGTTAGTAGCTTGCAATTGAGCATGGTAGGCTATTTACACCACAGAAATCAGCATAGTTTACAAATCAGGGCTTTTTAAACAAACTGTGACGTACTCCTATAATTACTATAGAAGCTACATAAACTTTAAGTCTAAAACCAAACAAGGCTTAAGGGGTTGTTTTCAGAGAAAAACATCCTTTTAGGTTTCAGGAGATACTTTCTATATCTTCAGTAAAGATATTGTGGAAGACCCATTTTCTCCTTTAAAAACTTTATGGGAACACTCTGATAGAAGTGCTAAGCAACATGAATTAGATGTAAGTCTGTTAGAACTAATTCACTGCTCAAGAAAAGAGATCAGCAGAAAATAAAGGGAGATAAAATTTAGTAAGCTAATAAGATGACTGAATTTTCTGACACGGTTAATTCATTTGTAATAATGAAGAGGATCTGGACCTACTGGAGGAGAAACAAGCTTTTACTATATAGGAAAGTGTTTACATTACACATATCTATTGCTGTGATTTCAATCTTCCTTTGAAAAAAACTAAAGCTTTCGTAGGCTAATCATTTTCCTTATCTTCTTATCCTGCCTAATTAGTAATTATAAATTGCCTATTTTAAAACAGGATCTAGGACACAATGAGAATTTTTAAAAAGTTAAATCAAGCTGGGCTGAATGCCCAGAAAAATTAAAAATTTAGTTTAACACTCCTGGGATTTCTGTGTATGTCCATGTGTCTATGATTGGGTTTATTAGACATAACTAATTGAAAATAAAAGATAAAATATCTGGACATTAAACCTCAATTAATGTTAGTAAGTGATAAGAAAGCATTTTTTTAATCAGAGTTCAATGGACAGAAAAAAAGGTCTATCAACTAACTTAATTCACGTTTTCCTTGAAAGAAATTTAAGGTGTTCAACTTGCCTGCCAGTTTAAAATTAATACCTAGAGACAGAAAACTCACTCCCTAAATCCAGTACTAAGAAACACGCTTATTAATGGAGTCAGGGCTAGAAAAAGTTGTAAGGGAGAGAAAATAGGAGTTAAATCATGACCATAAAAAGACAAAGTAAAGCTTCTAGCAAATGGAGCAGAAAGAGAAAAAGAGAGTGGGGAACATACAGGATTTAGAATATGTTTTGTGGAATATTCTTAAGATGAGCATCACAGCAGGGTCACCCTGTCCCTTGAGTAATTTGACTAGCCACAATCCTCAGCTATTTAAGTGGATAAGCTTTTTAAAGACTGGCTTTGCTTTTTCAGAGTGCCTAGCAGAGTGCCCTATGGTCAGTGACACCCCATAATTTATCACCTAATTACTTAGTATTTGTTCTGGAAAGTCAGAGGCTCTGCTTTGAGTGGATCAAACCAAAAGGGCCAAACCGTTGAGAATGCAGACCCTAGAATTATCCATGACCACCACAGCATATCTATATTAGACACTCGCCAAGAGAAATTCTACTCAAAAGAGAATCAGCTGGAAGGGAAGAGACCCCTCAAGTTGGCCGGAGATAAAAAGTGCTACAGATGTACATGAGAACTGCACCATGTAGTATGCTAGTTGGAATATAGTTTTGTTTTTGTTTTTAATGCTCTCTTGACCTAGTTTTGAGGCCCTGCCTGGAGGCTGGTCAATTTCTCCTCTCAAGGTGCTGATTAAAACCACAGCCCACCCACTCCCAGCATGGGTCCCCTACACTCCAGCACCACTCTTCACCTTGCGAGGTACCAAACAACCAGGGAGAGCTCCTAGGCTCTGGAGCCTGTGAAATTATTCCAATTAGCCAATCCATAGGGAACCCCAAACCTAGATAACTCAACTCCACTTGCCACACATAAGCTGCCCTCAAAACAGTTGTCACATTTTGATAGAAAAGCATCAAGATAAAGGAAGTAACCTAATCAATGGCAATAACTACATCAGATATATTTTCAATCAATATTTTTACCGATATATTTTTATCAATAAAAGGTATTGATCTATCTATATGTAAATAAACCAAGCCTCAACAACAAAAGTAATGAAGAAATAGCTCAGCGAGCCACATCCTTGGACACCACCTCGCAGAGCTATTCTTCCCTCCTAGCCACCAGTCAGAAGAGAGCAGCTCCAGAAGGAAGAATTGATAAATTGCAAGAGGGACGTGGCTTCTATAAAATTGCTCAGCACTCTTGTCGTGGCTGTGACTTCTGCATCCCATCTTTACTCTCCCAAAGCCCATCTTAATCTTCTAAGATTCTGAAGGTCAAAGAAGCATTTTGGTCTATTCTAGGAGCTGGAAGTAGGTAACAATTAGCAATGGGGAAGTAACCCCACCATTATATATATATATATATATCCCTTAACTTCCCTGATGCTTAGTTCTTCATCTGTAAAACCTGAATAATGGTCTCTAGGTCATTAGAGTAATAGAGTTGACAAATGTATAGCATAAGTCTGGTTCTTGAAACAATAACCTTTAGTCTATGGTAGCTCTATGTCAAAACTAAAATTCTGCTACTAAATGTCACTTAATCCTTCAAGTTAGCTTTCATAACCACTTCTTCTACTTTAGGCTCCTGGCTCTTACCCTACCAAATCCTTTTAACCTCGTCAAGCAGTAAATAATCCACTCCAATGTCTCTTTCCTTCCAATTACTCACTCTGTGTATCTCTTCCCGGTGTGTTAAGGAAATACTGATTTCTCCTGCTTCAAGGTCAGACTCCACTTCCTCACTTCCAAGGTTCCAGCTTCCTAGTTTCTTTCACCATGGATTTCCTCAGCTACACATCTAGCCAGTTGATCCTAATCCCTGAAACACGCTTCTACTAATGGGAAAAACCCAGCTGCTGCCCTACAGTGCCCTGAACGGGCCATTCTTAGTCTCACTACTATGCTTTTTCCTGTTCTGAAACATTGTCCTGGAAGGTCCTTGAAAGAAGTCTTACTCAATTTCCAAGGCCAATTCAATTATATGTTTTCCATAAATTTTCTCTTATCTCTTCAAGATTATCTTTACTTGTCTTTACTTACTCCTGTCTTCTTTGCACTTGTGTTATGTTTTGTTGATACCATACAGTCTGGAAATGTATTTTATGCCCCCAAGAAAATTATAAACATGATTAAGCAAAAAGTGATACCATTCATTTCTCTTGATGGCTTAGAGCTTGGCACTAAAAGTGTTCATTAAAAATTTGATTGCCTGAAAATAACATGCCTAAAATGAAAACTGGCATTTATGGAAGATTTACTTTGTGTCCAGCATGTGCCCTTTATACGTAATCATCATTGCCCAAGAGAGCTATTTTGATGGTTATGAATTATTGCCATTTACAGATGAGGAATCCATGGCTGTGAGACATTAAGTCATGTGCCCAGAGCTGCAACATCAGTGAACCCAGCAACTGCCATTTAGAGCCTGCTTTTCTCTCTTGAGTCCTCCTCCAAATATACAGCAGTTGACCAGACATATTGGTCTTTCTTTTCTCCTTGGAGGAGTCCAAGTTCATTCCCATCTCAGAATGCTTTCACTCTTGATTCCTTCTTGAAAGAGTCTTCCTCCATATCTTCATTTCATTGTCTCATTCTCGTGACTGAGTCCTCAATGCAATATTATCTCTTCAGAGAGATATTTCCAGACCACCTGAGCCACAGTGGTGCCCAATTAGTCCCACCATATCACACTATGTAATCTTCTTCATAACACTAATGAAGGCCCCAAATTATCTGTTATTATTATTTTTTTGAGAGAGAGAAAGAGAGAGCATGAGCAGGGGGGGTTGCTGGGGGCAGAGAGACAGGGGGAGAGACTCTCAAGCAGGCTCCACACTTAGTGCAGAAGAACCCCATGTGGGCCTCGATCTCAGGACCCTGAGATCATGACCTGAGCCAAAATCAAAAGTTGGACACTTAACCGACTAAGCCACCCAGGTGACCCTGTTATTATTTATTCATTATAAACAAAACAAAATCCCTGCCATTACAGAATTCTATATATTTCACTTAGACTACCCAGGCAAAAGCTTGTTCTCTGTCTTTAAGATTTGCTTCTTGGGGCGCCGGAGTGGCTCAGTTGGATAAGTGACTGCCTTCGGCTCAGGTCATGATCCTTGAGTCCCGGGATCGAGTCCCACATCGGGCTCCCTGCTCAGCAGGGAGTCTGCTTCTCCCTCTAACCCTCCCCCCTCTCGTGCTCTCTCTATCTCATTCTCTCTCTCAAATAAATAAAATAAAATCTTTAAAAAAAAAGATTTGCTTCTTAAAAATACAAACCTAGGTCATAGAAATAGTTAATATCATCTATTTTTAACTTAAAAGATCTGTTATAACCTCTTTTTTGTTCTATTTGCCTTTTAATAGTATTTTCCTCTTTGCATTCAACATAACAAAATTCTTTAAATTATAAAAATTATTATGATCTAAATGAAATACTCTTTGCGGATAGAAAGTGATATAATATCGTGATTTCATGCAGTTCAGTCAAAAGGACTAGCTTTAGAGATCTGTAATCTCTAGACCCCACTTGCAGTTTTCTAGACCCCAGATTGCTGTCTTCTGAGTTGTCAGACTTGGGGAAAAAATTACCCTCTATAATAGTTGACTTGTCTGAACAGACTAAAGTCGCTTTCTACATCACTCAAAATAAAAGTTAAGTGCTAAAGAGAACTCTGGTTTACCTTTGCTACATTTTATGGAAGTATGTGTTGTGAAATAGTTAAACATTAGCTTGATTGTGTAGATAAAAAAGGGAAAACACTTTGAAATAGTCATGGTTAATGGCTCTTTTTTAAAAGCAAAATCTAACTATAGGCACATACACACTGAGACACAGTGCATCCATCAACCTTAGAAAAAGGTTTCTGGTCTGAGTATTGACATGCAAGATAGTGGCAGAGCTCAAGATAATGGAGCAGCTTTATTCCTAGAGTGATGTTTTTAACTGGGACTTCATCGATGTGCGAGGTTTCCTGAGAGAAAATAACAGATCAAAAATGGTTGATTTCTCGGGTTCACAGGAGATTTTTTTTCCTTGACAAATTATGTGGAATTTTCCTATAGGTCACTAGATTTCACTATCTTCTGACAACTCTAAATTATTTGTGCAGATTATCCAATTTGTGGGTTATTTGTAGCATTCATTTTAATTTTTGACTCGTGTGTACCTAACAACTGACCCACTTCTGAATCAACCCCCATTCCTGGATGTCCACCGGCATGAACTCAGGAAATAGCAGCTTAAGCAAATCCAACTCAAGAAGACAAATCTTTCTAATTTAAAGGTTGTATAACCCACTCTAAAATATTTTGAAATTTTGTATAACATTTAGAGCATTTGTGACTCTATATTTCTTGACTAGAGTATGATCTACCATTTTTATTTTGAATGTTTTGATTCAAGATTCCAAATGTTTATCACCTTGAAAGAATTACATGTGCAGTTGAGATACACTTAGGAGAAATATCACAGGGTAAATTTAATACTGTATGGTTTAGATTATAGTCATGTTTATGGAGATAAAATAGTAAACTTCTCTACTCATCAATTTTATATAGATCAGAACTGAAGTCCTTAATAAAAGCACCGGAACATGAATGATATTGCCAAGAACTACATTGAAGAAGTAAAACAAGGTCTAAAGAAATAAAAAAGAAACCTAAGACTGATTAAAGCATAGTTCATTGAAGTTCATTGATTAAACCACAGTTCATAACAAATAAGAGGGATTCTTTTCAATTCATAGAATACTTTCAAATTTAGGTACTCCTGGAGCTTGTTCTCAATCTAGGTTTTTATGTCTTTGGATTTTAAAAGCCTGGTACTATCAGGTTTTTCTTGCTCAGCCAGAAGCTTCTATGAATATTTTCCCAAGGAGGAATCTTTCTAAGTTGAATGTCTTAAAAGCCCCCTCAGAGACAGGGCCTGGTACCTGAGACAGAGAAAAATGTGTGGAACTTCTTGCAGGAAACAAGAAAGGAAATACATTTGTAAGAGAACTTGATGGGTTTCACGCAGGAAGGGAAGTGGCAAAGCTAGAAAGACCTGGAGGAAATAAACAAGCTCTGTGGAGCTGTGTGCTATGTTATACATTATTATGGGCTGAATTAGGCCCCCGTCCCCAAATTCATGGTGATCTCTTAAACCCTAGTACATAAAAATGTGCCCTTATTTGGAGGTAGGGTCTTCACAGGAAAAATCAAGCTAAACTGAGGTCATTAGGGTGGGCCCTCATCCAATGTTAATGGCATCCTTATACAACTGCAAGGGAATCATTTCTGGGGACTGTAAAGAGCTTCTGAATTCTGCATATTTATGAGCGTAATAAAGAAAATTCAAATTGACAGCGGACACTTGAGGTATTCTACTTTCTCTTTACTTCATATTGTACCATGAACAGAAGTGCATGATGGGAAGCACAACATGTAGCCTCTTCTAACCTCCCTCTTCTTCCTTTCCACACCTTCATTCCCTTTCTAAGTTTCTCTACTTCTCTACCACTGTGTGGTAGAATGAAGCTGAACCGTAAAATTAGATGAGTATTTAAATGCCAGCTCTGCCACCTATAAGTTACTTAAATTCTCTGAGCCACAGTTTCATGATGTAAACCAGTATCAAAGTTGCTTTAAAAGTCTCCACCATTAGGGGTGTCGGGTGGCTCAGCTGGTAGAGTGTGCAAATATTGATCTTAGGGTTGTGGGTTCGAGGCCCACATTAGGGGCAGAGATTTCTTAAAAATAAAATCTTAAAAAAATATGTTTATATATAAAAAGTCTCCATCAAGGTGCCTAGGTGGCCCAGTCAGTTAAGCGTCTGCCTTTGGCTCAGGTCATGATCCAAGGTCCTGGGATCGAGTCCCATGTCGGGCTCCCCGCTCAGCATGGAGTCTGCTTTTCCCTCTCCCTGCCACTTCCCCTGCTTGTGCGTGCACTCTCTCTCTCTCTCTCCCTCTCTCTGTCACATAAATAAATGAAATCTTTGTTTTAAAAAAGTCTCCATAATTAAATAAGAGGAATAGGAAAACAGGCTAAATGACACTACAAGGAAGCAACCAGCCAAATGCAAACTGTGGGATACTCTACAGGGTAAATGGCCAGGTTTCCTTTACAAATAAATGGCATAAAAAAGAACAAAGTGACACTAAAAGATTAAAAAGAGAGAGAGACAGAGAGACATACCAACCAGATCCTGTGAATGCAACTTGTTTGGATCCTGATTTAAACAAACCAACAAAAAACAGATTTCTTTTTTGGGTGAATTGGGGAAATCTAAATACAAATGTGTATTTGATAATGTTAGCAACTTATTAATTGGGGGTTTGGGCATGTAATTGCTATGGTCTGAATGTGTCTTCCCAAAATTCATATATTGAAATCTTAATGCCCAAAGTAATGATATTGAAAGGTGGAGCCTTTGGGAGGTGACTATGTTATAAGGATGGAGCCCCTGTGAATGGGATTAGTGCCCTTTATAAAAGAGGCTCAAGAGAGACCACTCACTCTCCTTCCATCATGTGAGGATACAAGAAGTTCATGAAAATAAGAAACAGTCTTCTAAAGAATTCTCAGGGGAAAAAAATTTAAAATAATTGGAAATTAATTCCAGTGATAATAGTGCCTATAAAAATATGGATGTGGCTAACAAAGTACTCACCAGAGGAAAATTCAAAATCTTAAGTATTTCTATTATTAAATTAAAAGGAATGAAAATAAATGAACTACACAATAAAATCAGGAAACTAGGAAACAAAAAAGAAGCAAAAGAAAGGACATATGACTTCATAAGAATAAAAGCATGAAATGAATAATTGGAGCATAGAAAAATAACAATGTTTTAAATAAAAGCAAGATTTGGTGCACCTGGGTGGCTCAGTTGGTTAAATGACTGCCTTTGGCTCAGGTCATGATCCTGGAGTCCTGGGATCGAGTCCCACATCGGGCTCCCAGCTCAGCAGGGAGCCTGCTTCTCCCTCTGACCCTCTCCCCTCTCATGCTGTTTCTCTCTCTCTCTCTCTCTCTCAAATAAATAAATAAAAATCTTTTAAAAATAAAATAAAAAAATAAAAGCAAGATTTGTTTCTTTGAAAATATGAATTAATTAGAAAACTCTCTGGTAAGACTAAAAAAATAACATATGTAAAACATTAAGTACAACATTGGAGTTATTACCATTTATACAAATATTTGAAAGATTATGAGCAAAAACTTTAGACAATTTCTTGCTAAATTATGAAATTTTGTGAAAATAGTTGACCAAAACTGGCTCAAAATGCTATCAGGTCCATGGAATGTGAGAAATTAAAATAGTTATCAAAGAATCACCCCTCAAAATGGCTTCAGGCTCTTGTTTTTTTAAAAAGATAAGTTCTATTGATTATCCATTCAAGGGACAAATCATTCTTGCCTGTATATAAAAAGATACTTTAAAAACATATGAAAGCAAAGAAAATATCACAACCCAATTTCCAACAGATTACCCAATGAAGAAAGTATCAGGGAAATAAAATGGTAGAACAAACTCATTTAGGAATACAAATAGAAAATATCCTTTAAAAAAATTAACAAATAAAATCCAGCAATATTTTAAAAGTTTAGCATCCTGTGACCAAGTAAGGATTATTTCCAGAATGCAAAGATGGTTTGATCTTAAGAAGTCTAGCAATAGAATTCATCAAATTAATATGCCCATGGATAAAAATGATATGATCATCTCAACAGTTGCACACAACTCTACAAAACTTAATAAATTTAATAAAATTCTACAAAAATTCAGAATAAAAAGTCTTAGTAAAATAAGATTATTTTACCATTTAGTTTATAGTAAAAATTATTTTACAGATTAGTTTACAGTAAAATAAGATTATTTACAGTTTCTTATCATAATGAAACTGAATAATCGATTGATAACTAAATGTGAAAATCTATCACAAACCAACATCCAGGATTCTGTTGAATGGTAGGCAGTAGTCATTCCTATTAGAACCAGAATAATACAAAGATGCTTGCTAACATTCTTTTGGAAGTACAAGCAGTGACTTGTTAAGCAGAAGGGGAAATTATGAATATTAGAGATGAGGTAACAAAACTATCATACGATTGTCTACCTGGACAACACAAAAGGAAACAGATGAAATTTGACTACAACTCTTAGGAAAGTTCACCAATATGACTAGTTACAAAATTAACATACACAACTCAATTCCTTTCCTAGACAATAACCTTGGAGCTTCTGGAAATTAAAAATGATTCTATTCACAATAAAGCCAAAATATAAAATGACTAGGGGAAAATATTTGAGATACATGGTATTTTTATGAAAAAAAAAAGCTACAAAATTCACTAAGGAATATAAGGGAAGCTGTGAATACATTGAGACACCATGTATCTGATATAAAGCCTCAATACTGGAGAGATTTCAGATTGCTCAAAATTAATGTATAAATGTAACCAAATCATGTGTGATTTAACATAATAGTTAAATGCAGACTTTGGTGACAGATTCCCAGTTAGAGTTAGAATCCCAGATCCACCTCTACTATGAGATATTGGACAAGTTACTTAACCTCCCTGACATTGTTTATTCAGCTTTCTCACTGTCTCTCTCTCTGTCAATTAAATAAATAAAATCTTTAAAAAAAATAAAATAAAAATAAAATAAAATAGTCATAAAGGAGTATCTATCTATCTTGAAGGACTGCTATGGAGAGTAAATAAAACAGTACATGTAATATCTTTAGCATGTGCTCTACTTTGGACATTAATAATGTTGGATATTGTAATTATTATTAGTTCACTCTGGCCAAGCGGTCTTACACATTTTCTGTAAAGGGTAAGTGATAAATATTTCAGTCTTTCAGGCTACGTAGTTCCTTATTTATATTATTCTTTGTTGATTTGTTTACAACCCTTTAAAAATGTAAAAAATAATCCTTAACAAAGTCTGTTTAAAAAAACAGACAATGGGAGGCACCTGGGTGGCTCAGTTGGTTGAGCATCCACTGCTTGGTTTCAGCTCAGGTCATGATCTCGGGGTGGTGAGATCCAGCTCTGTGTTGGGCTCCACACTCAGCAGGGAGTCTGCCTGAGATTCTCTCTCCCTCTGCCCTTCCCCCCACCTCTCTCTCTCTCTCTCTCCCTCTCTGTCTCTATCTTTCTCAAATAAATAAATAAACAAAATCTTTAAAATATTTGCTTAAAAAAATAAAGGACCATGGACTAGATTTGGCATGTGGGCTATTGTTTACTGAGCCATGTTCTAAAGATTTTATTTATTTATTTGCGAGAGAGAGAATGAGAGATAGAGAGCACGAGAGGGAAGAGCGTCAGAGGGAGAAGCAGACTCCCTGCTGAGCAGGGAGCCCGATGTGGGACTCGATCCCGGGACTCCAGGATCATGACCTGAGCCGAAGGCAGTCACTTAACCAACTGAGCCACCCAGGCGCCCCTACTGAGCCATGTTCTAAACAAGCAAAACAAATTTGGTATCACTGATAATTAAAGAAATGCAAATTAAGTGAAAGTTATCAAGTGGGTAAAGATTTTTTTTAATACCCAGTGTTTATGAAAATATGAAAAAATGGGCACTCAGACACACTGCTGATAAATTTATGACTGGTGGAAATTTGATGCATCCAAAGACTTAAAGTATGTATTTTCTTTCACCAAAAAATTCTATTTCTAGAAACATTTCCTAAAGAAATAACTGGAGACATTCTCATATGTTTGAATAAGGGTATTTAACACAGGGATGGTTGTAACATTGAAAAATCAGTAACTACTTAAATATCTAACCATAGAGGATGGATTAAATAAAATACAATGCCTCCATACCATGGAATAATATGCAAGTAATAAAAATAATGTTGAAGCGTATAGTGCCTTTTTCGAAAAACAGAAGACTGAAATAGTGCCATCAATAACTAATCCAACGGTGCTGGTAGAAAAGCCAGTTAAATAACTGTGCATTTAGAAAACACCACCCTGGGATGACTCTGGGTCTCTCTATAAAAGGCTGGGCATCACCTTCAGTGACTACCACAGAAGAAAGCAAACAAACAAAACCAAACAAACAAGAACAGACACAAAGTACAATAGTGGCCGTGTACCAGAACCAAATTCCTTCATTTTTTTAGGCACTGTGCTTCTTAAAACTCTTTTTGTCAATGTGGAGATCAAATATAACTTTTTTTTTTTTTTTAGATTCTCTTAAAGACTTAATACTCTATTTAAGGCCAGTGAAAAACACAAGGAATTCATGGCATAGCATTATCCTTTTCAGAAAGACTCCTTCAGTTGTCCAATTTCTTTATACACAACGGATGCCCAGAACTTTGGGTTTCGTTGAGATTGCTCCAAGACTGGAAAAACCGTGAGGTAAGCACAATTTACCACCTATTATAGTAATCTCATTGACAGTTCGGCAGGACTTCTGCAGACTACATCCATTTCCTAACCCCAGTTACTCAGAGGCCTGCACTATCAGAACCAGCAATATATTTTATCGTCTAGTGAATCCATGCCACTGCAGACGAGTAGTGTGGTACTTTTCCAAGGTAACTGGTTAGATTTTACACTTGGCTTCCAGTGACGAGGGATGCACTGGAAGCAACAACTCTGTTTAGTAGTTGGACTTGAGGTACCTTGGCAGGCTGCTCGGGTAGGTTAACAAAAAAAGCCTTTAATGTGGGATGCCTACACGGAAGTCTTCCTTGTAGAGAAATCTACATTCAGTTATAATAGGTGAAGTTAATAGCATTAAAAGATCTTATAAAAATTTATATCTTAATAGGCCCCTCTGCAACCTGTACCTTGCCCTGAATAAGGAGATAAAATCATGGCTGAAATTTCCCATCTAGATTGCCTGTGATAATTTACAGCTGCTTCGTCATGTCTTTTTTTTTTTTAAGGTCCTAGCATTTGCCAAGTTTGTTTGTAGTTTTCTTTTCCGAGAGTTCCCTACATCCTTCCCCTCTCCTGCCTTCTCGACCCGGAGTCCCACTCCAGCCAGTTCCTCCTCAACCAAGGAGAAAACAGAGACACCCAGGCCCCTAGGGATTTTTTTTTTTTTCAATTCATCTATCTAACACTGTGAATGCACTAGAGGTTAATTAGATGAGCACATTTTACAATTCAAAAGACTAAGAATTTCAGAGGAATAAGAATTGCAAGGACGAAGCGGGTAGAGAAGCCCAGGCAAGAAGATGGTAAGGAAAAAGGAAAGGAAAAAAAAATGCAAAATGAGCAAACAGAAGTGGTAAAGCTACAAGACCTTTGGTATGATTCTTTGATGAGCAATTGTATGCATGACCTTCAGAGGAAACTTACCTATTTCACGATTTGTTGACAGGCTGGTGTGTGACATTTTGACTAAAGGACCTAGTTACATTGTGAGGAGAGAAAAGTACCCTTTAGGTAAGGAATATAAACAAATGTCTTCAACTCAGACATTTTTGAAAGAGCTCAAGAGACTCCTGCTAAAGTGCATGCGGATGACATCCTGTAGCTGCTTTCAAAAAGAAAGATATTTTAGAACCTATGAGCTCACTGCTAAATCATTTTTCTCAGATTTAAGTAGAGAAATAGAGTGGATATAATTTGATCATTTAATACAAGAATTAGAAAAACACAGCTACTCTAAAGGAAGAGAATGGGAAATTCTCTTTTGGGAAACAAAAAAGGCGAGAGGAGTTATGAATGGAATTTGTAAATTTCAACCTGGTTTTTAAATATACAGAAATACCCTTAAAATTTCTAATTCAGAATAGAGATAACAAAGGGAAGTTGATATTTCTACTCATCACTACCATAAAGGACAGTTGGAATGTTCCTGCTTCAAAGGTACTGTTTAAGAAAAATTATAATATTTGGGGCGCCTGGGTGGCTCAGCCGGTTAAGCGGCTGCCTTCGGCTCAGGTCATGGTCCCAGGGTCCTGGGATCGAGTCCTGCATCGGGCTCCCTGCTCAGAGGGAAGCCTGCTTCTCCCTCTCCCTCTGCCTGCCTCTCTGCCTACTTGTTTTTGCTCTCTCTCTATGTCAAATAAATAAATAAAATCTTAAAAAAAAAGAAAAATTATAATATTTGACAGAGATTGAAATCTCTAAGGAGAAAGTTATGAAACATCTTGAGAAAATGCAAGCTCACTAGAACAGCAGGAGCGGATGACATTTAGCAATTAACTCCAAGGAAATAAAGAAATGCGCAATAGCAAAAATGCTGATAGGTTTTGCATAAAACAAAGTAATCTATTCTGGCCTTGAACAGCTGTTAAAAGTTCCTTCAAAGTCACTAACTAGCAATCAGCTGAAAATTCCTATCATCTATGTGCTTCCTATGGGGGAAAAAAGAGAGAGAGAGAGAAAAGTGTAAGCTTCACACTTTACAGAGATTTGTAGATTTTTAATAAATAATCCTAGAGAAGGCTTTTTAGGCCTGGCTTTCGGCTTCTTCTCCAAGGGGAATGCACTTGCTGCATAATTCTATCCAGCACATAAACCTTCCCTTGAATCATCAGGTCCAGCAAGATGAACATCCTGGACATTTATGAATGAGATGCTCTAATGGGTATCTCAAATTCTCTTGCTAAATATTTTATCTTATATAAAAGGAAATTCATTAAAAGTATGTTAGGCATTCTTTTATTAGAATAATGTTGGATAGTTGATATCAAAGAAGAGCTATACTTTAAATGATTTAAATTCTTTATTGCTCTTTACAAGCCAAAAGTCATTATCAACTAGCTAAGGGTTCCATTTAATCACAAGTAAATATAGTAAGGCAATCACAAGCATCAAAGAGAAAGCAAGCTTCAAACAGAAGCCCACAAAAAGTTTCTGATTGTGAAAAGTGAATATATTCCAAAGAAGATTTTTAACTTATCTTGACAAAAACCATTCCATTGCTGGGGTTAAAAAGATTTCCACATGTGTCTTTATGAATATTGCTGACAGGGTTAATTACGGATTTTAATATCACAGGTATAGTTGTTTCCCATATATGAATAAAAGTATATATTTACATTTATAATCAATGTAAGTTAACTATTATTTTCTTCTATGGTAGACTAACAAAGGTATGGAGTTGTACCAAGATTGAATTAAGAAGAGTAAATCATGAGCTTTTGTAAGATGTGAACAAAACTAAAAAGATCATGATCATTTTCATAAAGCGTCTGTATCAGATCATTCCCTTCTATGCTGAACCCACTGATGCAAAATGCCAATTCTCTATTCTCCACCTAGATCCCCTTCAAAACAATCTCAAGTTCACTCTCCAGTTCACAGTGATCTCTCCTTTCTCTGAAGCCAAGGCACTTAAAATTTACAGCACTCATTTAGTAATTAATCATGTAATGACCTGTGATAGTTCTTTAATTGATATTATTTAATCTCTCTCTCTCTCTCTTCTCCCCTCCCTCTACCCCCTATGTCTTTTTTTCTTTCTCTCACTCACTCTCTGTTTCACTCTCTGAAAACTATGTTTTCAGTTTTATTCATGGCACACAATACTGTGTCTTGCATTCTGGAAGTGCTCAAAAAAAGTTTGTTGACTTAAAAAGTGAGTCTAAAAACTTAACCTTATACTGGAGGCCTAGCAGGTATCTGCAAAGACTTGATTAAATTGATGAGCTATGATTTGAAGGATGAGACATGATGGGTAGCTAGACAGTAGGATGTCTCGAGGCTTAGCAATCTTTCAGAGATGTTGTGCCAAATCTGCATTCACCCACTCCTTCCCAAGGTCAGATGCATGTCAATGCCTTTGGGAGAAGGAAGCATGGCAGAGTCTCACAGATCATTTACTGACCTGCCCCAACAGAGGCCACTGTAGTATGAAACAACTTTGAGTCTCTTAGCAGAGGAATGCCAAGACCAAAAAAACAAAAGCTTCGCAGGACTTAGACACCTAGAGTCACCATGGAGGGAGAAAAGGGAGCATTAAGAGGTTTCTTCCTCTATCTCCATGCTCCTTTCAACATCTGAGCACTCTAAAATCCCGAGTCTTAATTATCAGCCAAAAAAAAGCAGAGGGTGTTCATTTACAAACAAGGGAGAGGAAAACAAGATACAGGGGAATGAAGAGAGTTTCTGAGAGAAATTTGGTAGCCAACAGACTTCTTTCTTATAATTTACTTGTGACATCCAAACACCTCAATACCATCTCAGACATGAAAAACAAAAGGCATTAAGAGTTTGCACCAAAAAATATCAAATTGAATGAAGAGAAACAGGACTGACTGGAAGTGAAAGCTAAAACCTTCCCTCAAAATTTAGTTCAAGGAGCTTCAGCTAAGCTCTGGAAATGGAAAACCTCACTTAAAGATTTACTGGCTATTTAGGGGCGCCTGGGTGGCTCAGTGAGTTAAGTGTCTGCCTTTGGCTCAGGTCATGATCTTAGGGTCCTGGAATGGAGCCCCCGTGTGCCGCTCCCTGATCTGCAGGGCGTCTGCTTCTTCCTCCGTCCCTCCCCCCACTTGTGCATGTGCCCTCTCTCTCTCTCTCTCTCTCTCTCACATAAATAAATAAAATCTTTAAAAATAAAAAGTCCTACTCACTATTTAATCACTAATGTTACCTCATCAAATCTCAGAACACAGTATGGTATCAGATTCTCCATTTTCACCTTCCAGAACACAAACTGGATTCTGATAGTCTTGAATCAAATGTTTGTTAAGTTTTAATAAAGCTTAAAACCATTGGAAACCACTCTAGTTTTCTGAGGAGGAAAGAAAAGAATCAAAACCATAATTTTGGAACAATAATAATTGAATGTAGGGATATATAAAATTATATATAATCGTATAACTTTGTTCATGACTTCTCTGAAAACAAAAAAATGCACTTACCCAATTATTTAACATACAATTTCAAGGCATTCAAAGATGACAAGTATGAAACCCATAGAAGCCAATAAACTTCAGATTAAAAATTCTTTTTGCAGTTGGAAAGGCCAGCTACATGGAGGCTAGTGGGAAAGCCATGGGAGTTCTCTGACTTGTGGTATCTTTCCCACAGCGAAGATTGGCTGTGATCGTGTAGTTGTTAGAAATGCTGTAGATGCAGTACTTTTACTTTGAATATAGGTATGACAGGCAGAGTAATGCCCCCCACCCCAAGTCCCTGGAACCTGTGTATATGTTATCTCACCTGGCAATGGAGAATTAGGGTTGTAGATGGAAATGAGGTTGCTAATCAGATGACCTTGAGATGGGGAGATTATCTTAGATTGTCCAGGTAATCACAAGTGTCTTTATAAGGGAAAGAGGGATGGGGCACCTGGGTGGCTCAGTCGGTTAAACGTCTGACTCTTGGTTTCGGCTCAGGTCGTGATCTCATGGTTGTGGGATCAAACCCCACATGGGGCTCCTTGCTCAGCATGGAGTCTGCTTCAGATTCTCTCTCCCTCTCCCTCTCTCTCTGCCTCTCCCCCACCCCTTCTCTGCTCATGTGTGCACTGTCTTTCTCAAATAAATAATTACATCTTTAAAGAAAAAAAAGACATAAATAGAAGAGGGAGACAGGAGAGTCCGTGTCACGGTGATGCGGTGTGAGAAAGACCCAACCGACCATTGCTGGCTTTGAGCGTGGAAAAAGGACACAATCTGAGGAATACAGGTGGGCTCTAGAAGCTGGGGGAGGTAAGGAAGCAGATCCTCCAGTAGAGCCTCCAGAAGGAACACAGTCCTGCCAACATCTTCATTTTGGCCCAGTGAGGACCCATTTCGGACTTTTGCCCTCTAGAACTATAAGATAAATAATTTGTATTGTTTTAAGACAATACGTTTGTGGAAACCTGTTACAGCAGCCATAGGAAACTAACACAACAGGCAAGAGTAGGAATTCTGCTTTGGCTGCCAGCCTGGGAAGCCAGAGAGATTGGTCTGGGAGTCTTTTCTAGGGAGGGTTCAAAGCAAGCAGAGCAGATCAACATTCCAGAACTCTAAGAGGATTTGATCTGAAACCTGCTCATTAGAAAGGGAAAGTTAAATATAAGTAAGTAAATAAATAAATAAATCCAAGATAAATCGATAGCACACTTCAATAAGCACTTATTAAACACCCGCAGCCTGTGATTCAAGGTAAAGTGCACAAGATCAATGTAGGTGGGAAAGTCCCTCCCTGAGCTCCAGGGAGGAGGCCTGGCCGGAAAGCTGCTTTTTGATGGCAGAACAGAAAAGGCAAAGATAAAAATCAAGAAGACGATTTCCCCCCTTTAGCTACTCCTCCGCAAGTCTGTCCAGCGGCTGACTGCCCACCGGAGGCAAGATGCTCGAGTACAGGTAGGGCTGTCGTGAGAATCAGAGCACCTTCCCCCTTCCCTGACAAAAGAATGTATTTCCCATAAACTAGATAGCAATCCTAGAAGTGGTTTTTCCGCATTGCTCAGTTTGTTTTCCTCACACACCAGTCTCCTCTGTATCTCTCCTTTATCTTTGCAAAACTCAATTTGACATTGGTACCTACACTGGTAGGTTCTAATAAGCAAGCAAAAACATAATTCTTTCCCCCAAATCCATAGACAAACATTAAGTGTCAAGGACAGATTTTTTTTCCCTATAAGTTTTGAGGACCACCTACAACAGCCATGACAGCTGTGCTAATCGAAAAAGCAAACGAGGCCACAAAGGACTGTTCTTTGACCATGTAATCAATTTTCCACTCAATGCATTGTTCATTCTTGGAGACTTTAATGCCAGAATTGATTTTAACAGCCATTATAGAAATACTTAAGTCAAAGGGCTTGCAACCTTTTTTAGCATGACCAATGGAATTTTTTAAATAGATATGTGAATAAATCATTGAGTATGATTCATATGCTTTTTTAAAAAGGTTCTTTGAGTCACTGTCCAGACACATTCTTTACAAGTAGTCAAGTGGACTAAAATCCCATACTGAGAAATAGTGCATTAGCTCAGTTTATGCTTATAAAATTTTGTTTGAAACATTTGTATACCATTTTCAGCAGCTCCCAGAAAATCCAATAGGTAATCAGTTAGCATATAATGGACGATCACTATTCAACATGAAATCTGAGGAAGAAGTTGTGTAAGCAGTCTTGGCGACAAAATGTGACCTTATTTGTGTGCAAGGCAGACAAACCTCAGGAATGGGGTGAGATAATAAGGAAATAAGTAATTGCTGCTCAAGGTGACCATGTTGGGAGCTCTTCTACATGAAAGAAAATGTTGAAAGAATTAACTAAATGACTTCATGTATTTTTCAAACATCCAAAGAGAAAGATAAACTAACTAAAATCTCTCGTTTATTCACATCTCCTGTGATAAGAGTTACTTAAGGCATTCCAGGGCTAGAAATGGAAATGTACATAAAATGAAACCTGCACCATAATTAATGTAAAGAACAAGCAATCTATTGGAAAAGGGTGAAGATTTATAGATATTATACATGCGGAAGCTTTTTATAACTGATAGTAGAGCTTTTCATTTGTACTCTCACGGTAGACACACTTCTGATAAATTAGTGGGCATTTAAATCATCAAAAACAGGATTACCCAATAACAGATTGTTTTGTCTAGAAATTTACAATTATGTTGAGTTTATATTTGGCTGAAATGGCATAGAATTTAAATCACATTATTGGAATATTGATAGCTAACTCTCATGATCAGGACCCATCTATCTTACTATCTTACAGACAGGCATCAGCTTCCACGAGAATTTTGATCCTCCGCCATACAATATATCAGGGTTCAAACATTGTCATCAAAGGGGACACACTTGGAGTTGGTTTAGCACACAGTTACTGTTCATGGAGTGAACAGTGTGGTTATTAGCCCAAGCAGGCATTCATCAGAGTTCTCAGAACCACACCCGTTCTTAAGTAGATGTCCTTATGTGTGATCAGGTGCCCGAGTGACACAGGCATGACATCCATGTTAGCAATCAGCATTTATCTGGAGTTCTGCATGCACCATAAAGCAGAGCTTTAATTCCATTTTTGGTTTCAACTAGGAACAAAGAAGGTGGACAAAGGATGATGTCTTTTCTCATCTTTGTTCAATGTCAACATTGAGCATCACTCATTTATCTTTCAGCTGAATGTGCCTTCTTTCTAGGTTTCCTATTCAATAAAAACAAGAACAAAAACAGATATCCAGTGTAAAATAATTTCCGTTTCATTCCAACAAAATTTAGAGCTAAACGCTCTAAAAATGTTCATTCTTAACATGTGCATAATCCCATGAGGGGGGAAACAGTATATTTATTGATTTAATGATCAATAAAAACTCACAAGTTGAACGCACTATGAACTTGCATCTGATATTGTGAAAGTTACTGATATTAAAAGTGCATTAAAAGTCATTTATAGAAGATATTGAATGAAAATTTCAGGGAAGGAAGGAGTTTGAATTATTTTCTCTTTGAAGATCAAGAGAATAAGTCAGCTTGACTGATAATATTAGATGATTTCGAGTCATGAAAAAGATCTATTAGAGCATGCATTAAAAATGGCATCACACCCTGCCCTGCCACCCCCTGGGCCCTGACTGACACAGGAAGCAATCTCAAACTGAAAACTTTCCTTACTCTTCAGGGAGTTTATTTAGTCATTTGTAGTGTTATCTCTGATTGTAGAAACAAAACACATTTAGAAGCTGCCAGTCTACATTTGGGATAAAGCATGTTTTTCTCATACAATATTCCCTTTGTACACTGATTGTCATTTCACCCTTAAGGGCAAAGTGTACTTTTGACTTAATCTACAGAATACTAAATATAGGTTCAGCCATGTAACTATTAAAACATTTTGGGTGCCTGGGTGGCTCAGATGGTTAAGCGTCTGCCTTTGGCTCAGGTCATGATCCCAGGGTCCTGAGATTGAGTCCCGCATCAGGCTCCCTGCTAGGTGGAGAGCCTGCCTCTCCCTCTGCCTCTCTCTCTCTCTCTGACTCTCATGAATAAATAAATAAAACATTTAAAAAAAGACACATTTCTAAACTTTTTAGTAGTTCAATCAAGTATCCAAATGGCTAGAATGCACATTTCTGCATTGGATGGTCATATTTTGGATGGAATGTGTTATGTGCTCTTCTTCTCATATCACCTTAAAAATGATTTGTGTACACGGACCTATATTTTATGAGCTTCAATAAATACTAGAAATTTTAAGTTTACAGATGTGGGGAATATTCAGGACAGTTATCAACAGGGTTCTCAAAAAACCTTTGTCAGCCAGATGGTGAGCAATTGAATGCCTTGTTTCTAAATGAGAAAATACAAACATCAATAATGTATAAACTTCATCTTTTTTATAAGTAGGTCAATACCCAACTTCTCTCTCACAAGCTTGCCCGTATTAGTGTTCCATGCATGTGTAAAGACAAATAATAGTACAAGATTTGAGCTACTGTTAGGAAATAGAGCACAATTAAAGATATAAAGGCAATACCCTTAATTTAGACCTCAAGTTGACTCTACACTTCTTACCCTTTAGTAGACAAATTCCTACGGGTAAGATTACTCCATTGACACACCTAACCTCCATTGGTTAATAAAACTTCAAGTTCAATAATAATTGCTTCAGGATGCTTTCTACATTATAAGCACTTTCCATATACCATGCTCTAATCCTCACAACTCAATGAGATGTGCACCTATTATTGTCATCATTCCCACTGTGCAAATGAAGAAACTGAAGCACAGAGAGGTTCAGTAAATTGCCCACAGTCTCACAACCAGTAAGTAGTAAATCTGCAATTCCAATCCTGCCCGTTGAGCACCTGACTCCTTGTTCTTACCCACAGTGCTTTGCTGCCTCTGACCTTTCTTTTACTGGCTGGTCTTTCTTCTGCTTTTGCTTCCAGGGTAAAGCTGTTTAAATATCAGTTCACTTCCAAGGAGATCGCATTAATAAGTACCTAGTTCAAACTCCTTTCCCTGATCTCAAAGTGCTCTCTACCACCATGCACAGACCTACTTTACTTCTCTCATTTCTTGCTTAATCAAGCATATCTCTCACTTAAGTACATCGTATGTTTGTCCTTGTATGAGTTTGACTTTAAAAGGAATAACATCTACTGGCATTTAATCCAAGAAATATGAATAGTGACAATATGTGGTTTCCTATCCTTGTAATTAGTATTTTAGTTTGAGTCTAAAAAAAAGTACAAGAGACCTGTGCCATGAAACCATGTTAAGGAAACCTCAACCAAAATTGGCTTTGGGAAGCCATGAAGGGAAGGGTCTCAAGAGCCCCACTGGTACTACTCCTTACAGCTGACATCATCCCACAAGAAAAAGGAAGATTTTCTCTCTGCCCAGCAGCAGCAAGCTGCCCCAGTCTGCAGCCAATGAGAAGCCACCACCACTTCAATTCCCATTTTCCTCCAAGAACTTCGTGGAACACAATCCCTCCCGACTTCCCCTTTTCCTCTATAAAAGGACCTCTCCTCCTTTGTTCTCCAGACTTGCCTATGGTTGTCCCCAGTTACAATTCCTCTGCTATACCTGCATAAAAAATTGACTTTGCTGGTTGAAATCACTTACCTTTTTCTTTTCAAAGTTAACGGTTCCTTTTCCTTTCCCATGATTCTCATTTTGAAATGATCTTTTTTTTGTTTTAAATCTTTATCTGCACTTGAGGATTACCATCCTCCAACTTGGAGTGAGCAGAGAAGGGTAGAAAGGGAGGTATTTCCAAAGTCTGCCCAACAGTTCTATTACACCACAGTCAAAAAGGATCTCTTTATTTTTCTCCTTTAGGACTAGGCTTGGCCCTTCCTCATTCAGATGTCAGGAAAGGAAGAAATGGTGAACAGTCTTAACTTCTGGCACACACCCAGGCAGGAAGCCTAAAGGTTCTCGTCTTTAAATGGTGCCCTATGGGGCAAGCAGAACTAGTAATGCAAAAGATTTACTTAAGAAAACTGTTTAGGAAAATGAATGTTGCACCTCAAGAGTGGGAGCAAGTGTGGGAGACGTGACTCCTCCTACCCGGGCCAGCCACGCCCACTTGCCTCTCTTCCTCCTCACAGTGAATCCTCCCTTTCTTATAACCCCCAACCAAACTCTTCCCCTTTCGTTCTCAGGCCTTTTCCTTCAGTCCATGAGATATAGAGAGCACATAAAATCATGTAAATCACTAGAGCAGAAAATCAAGATATATTTTGTCCATAGAAGTTAGTCCTAGTTAATATATTGTTGAAAATGTTATTGCAAAGAGGAGTGCAGCCAGGTGTGGCTCAGTGCCCCAGGAGAGAGGAAGCAAAGGCTGTGGGTAGCCTTACCTGCTGGGCCAGAGTCTAGCCAGGTTGGAAGAATACTTCCCGCAGAGCAGAGATGACGGACTGATGGCAACGGAGCCTGCTGTCCAGGCATATAAATGGCGCCCTGCACAAGGGCGCGGGGCGGCCCAGCCAGAGCATCAGAACGGGAATAGGATTGAATTGCTGAACACCACCCATCCCCAGACAGGCCCTCGGCGATCTCTATGGAGAGCGACTTCCTGCAGTGGTCAGCATCCAGTCTTCATTTGTTCAAACCAGCAAATTCTGAGCCACACTGATGGATTATTTTCTTATGAAAATAATTGACTATAGTTCCTTAAATTTTTCCAAGATGTGAATTAAAAAAGAGTCCAAATTGATGTCACCTACAAAGTAGAAATTTCTGTAAGAGATACATAAACAAGATCGTATTTTTAAAAACCCAATGTCTCTTGAGTTTCAACTTTGCTGCCTTAGTCTTTCAATGTAAAATATTTTCTCATGAATATATGAACCCTTCGATATGAATGTGCTTGGCAAACTGGAGAAAAAAAAAAGATAGTCCTATTAAAGGACCAAAAGCGCAGAAAGCGTTTTATATTAAAACGTTATGATCTTTAAGTAAAGACTTGTTACAGGAGGAAGTAAATATCTTTCATTTTTTACTGTTCTCTAAAAATAGCAAGTGATTTTGGTTGTGAGATATCCTCTCTGAAGTGCCCATATTTTTTACTAGCGTTGCTTGCTTTTTGCTTCAGTATATCTATTTCCTCACACATTAAATTATTAATATTAAATTACAAAACAAATTTTATATGAATTTTTTCAATCTACGTCTTAAATATTTGGGCAAAATCATATAACATCTGTCCCAACTGTTCTATACAATAGAAATTATATGAAAAGCACTAAGAGTTGAAATAGAGGCAGCGTAAGTTTAAATTATAATCACAATATGAATTGTGATTAATTCCATTTGGAATACAATGTGATAGGTGTGAAAACTATGAAGTATAAAATCGTTCACCTGAAAACATTCTCTTTAGTTTATAAAATAGTCAAATTAAGAATTCATCTAATTGAGGGCGCCTGGGTGGCTCAAATGGTTAAGCGTCTGCCTTCGGCTCAGGTCATGATCCCAGGGTCCTGGGATCGAGTCCTGCGTCGGGCTCCGTGCTCCTTGGGAGCCTGCTTCTCCCTCTGCCTGCCTCTCTCTCTCTCTCTCTCTCTCTCTCTGTCTTTCATGAATAAATAAATAAAATCTTAAAACAAAGAATTCATCTAATTGAATATTTCTTTTCTTATTATACTTTTCTAAATTGTCCAACCTTTATAAAGCATAATGCTTTACTTCTTAATTTTTAAAAATTAACATAAAAAATCAAACAAATAAATCCTTTGCCATATCCCTCTGCCTTTGAAACCTTCAGCAAAGAAAATCCAAATTCACATTTAAAGAGACCACCAGACTTCCATTTTTGACAGTACAGTAGACTGGGATATCTATATATAAATATATAGATATGTATAATTCCCATGTGTGATATATTTAGTAATAATAGAAACATCTCCCACTTTCATCATCTTAATAATAAACTTGGTAGTAAACTTTAAGTCACATCTTTTGATCTTTAATTGCACAGGTTGCACAAACCTTTTTTGCTCTGGTTTTGTATTTTTGTATTTTTATTTTTTATTGTTATTATGATGATTTTTTATTTAAATTCAATTAGCCAAAATATAGTACATCATTAGTTTCTGACGTAGTGTTCAATGATTCATCAGTTGCATATAACACCCAATGCTCATCACATCACATGCCCTCCTCAATAGCAGGCTCTCTTGAACCTTCTCTGATCCTATTGTGTGAACGGTTGTCTTGATCACTATTATTGCCACATAATAGAATCCACATAAAACCTGAATTGACTAGTGGCCTCCCTCAGTTTCATGTATGTTTACATTTCTTCCTCCAACATGGGATTTCCAAAGGAAATAAAATTAGAACTCACCCCAAACTTGAAATTGCCTTTCCGTTTCTTATTATTTAAATAACTCAAAAAGAAATATTCAGTAAGGAATTTTACTTACAACAAAATGGTAGAAAACACAAATAAAGAGCTAGTTATTTATTTCAGTTTGCTTTCTCTTTTAACTCTTCCACAGGGACCCCTTTCCATCTCTCACTTTAAAAAGTGAGCTGCAAAATATGGACATCTCATCTCTGTTTTAAATGAAAAAATAAATAACTTTGCTTCCTTTCTTATCGTCAAAGATTTCTTTAAGTTCATCAGTGGATTCTGACTTTTGTACTTTGTACACTTATCAAAATCGCAAAGGGACTGGCTTCTGATGCAGACTGCCATCACTTGTCACTGTCACCAATGCAAGATCCTATACAAGAATTTGGCATCCACAACAGCTTTCCATATCCTTCCACTTCATCAAATCCCCATCAATTTCTAATCACACATGAGAGCATCTTTTTTCCATCTCAACTATTAAATTTTCTTTTCTTCTGTTCATATTTAATTCCAATATTATTTTAACTCTGAAATGTTGGCAGTTGTAGCATGCATATAAAAAGCTATGTAAATGAAGCATTATTGTGTAGATAATACATGTGAATAATCGTACAGAAGCTATGCAGCCAAACCAGAGATGCGTGTAAGGGCACGCCATCCAAAAAAAGCTGGGAGTGTCCATTCTGCCTAACTTCTGATTGACATCTCCACTCTGCCAGTTGCCTTTACCTGTGTAAAAGAACTTTGTTAAGTGACAAAAAGGATGAGATACACAAATATTCAAAAAGGAAGTGCTTGTGATACACCGTTGCCGAACCCACCGACTGGAGAACTCCCCTCTGTGAATAAAAGTAGTTAGCAACCCTATCAGCTGCTTTGTTATTATGCTAAATCATTTCTGCTACTTGCTAATGGATGAGTTGAAATTACTTTCATTTTTCCGTAGCCAGCAAATTCTAGTTCCTCTCTGCAGATGAAACACCAGCTATTTGACCTCAGAAGAAGAGTATCATGAGTTTGGAGGCAGATGATTTTCTAATGTTAATGATAGGAGCCCTAGATTTCTGATTGATCTCTAGCTTTATTTAGTGAAAATACACATTTGTATAGGAGTATGAGAATTTATCAAATGCTGAATTAAGTATTTAAACATAAATCTGCTGTCTCAAAGTGTTAGAAATTCTTATCCTTTTACTTACATGGGAGCCATAAATTTTACTTTGAAATGTACAGGTACTCTCTTTTTCCTACAAATGAGGTCATTATTGATTGGCCTAGGAAATGGACTCCAGAATGTTCATTTAAACTCCATTCCCTTAGGAAATTAATATTTTCATAATAATAATAAAAATAAAAATATTTTAAATACCGAGTTGTATGTTTCCTCTCCTCTGTTCTTTTCTGAAAGTCTCTTAGGCATAACCTAGCTTTTTTAAAAAAAATTAAGACGACTTGGGTCAAAATCATCAATTTTGGGGAGTAGTAATATCAATTTCCTTGGCAGAGTTGCTGAATAGAGTGTTTATTGGCTGTGAATGTGAGTTACTAAGAAAAATTAGTGATATCAGAAAATGCTTGTACTATGCAAATCCTTGTGATAGGGCAATGGCTCATCATTCACAGGACAGATGTGAAAAACATTTTTGAACAGTCTGAAATGATATGCATTGTTCCTGACCTTAAGATTTTGACTTTGGGGGTGCCTGGGTGGCTCAGTAGGTTAAGCGCCTGCTTTCAGGTCCTGGGATTGAGCCCCCTCACTCCCTCCCAGGGTTGGGCTCCCTGCTCAAGGGGGGTTCTGCTTCTCTCTCTCCTCTGCCCCTCCCTCTCTCTCAAATAAATAGGTAAAATCTTTAAAAAATATATTTTCACTTTGAAAAACCTCAAATGACTTTAAAATGTATTCAACATCCTTACTAATAGCATGAATTTAAATTATTTTTTCCATTTCTTAAAAAAAGAAAAAGATGTAAGACTACTACTTTAGGAACTATGATAAGGTGTTCTTCCTTTTCTCTTCCCATTTCACCAACTGTGTATTGATGGTGACCCAATAAACTTCTTCTAAGGCCCTTACACTTGGGCCCTTTATGTGTGAGAACTTAGTTAACTTTGGTTTAATGGAAATCATTTGGCTTACTATTATCCTACATTAATTTACCTAGCCCCATCAATTTGCCTGCTGATGGCAAGTCTCTTTTTTGTGCTAAGTTACCCGTCTCTACAAGATGGACAGTTTTTATTATTCTTTATCCCTTCTCATTAACCCCTCTTCCAAAATTACTTTCATCCACTCTTGGAATTTCCAAAGTTTGTTGTAAAATCCTCCATGAAAGCATTCCTTTAGCAATGTAAACATTATCTGGTGAACATTTAAGGATATTCTCTTTAAATCACTTCTAAAATGCCTGCCATGCCATGATGGGCCCCCATCATACTGTCCCCTGCACTCCTGTCAGAGCTTGGGGTCAGAACAAGATTGACCATTTCTCAGACTAGGCTTGTTCAATGCCACCCCCCCCCATTATACTTAGGATAGAGCAGCAAGCTTGTTATTATAAAATGTAAGGCTGTTCAAAACATAGCCTTCTATTACTCCTGATTTACACTGTACAATCATTTTTGTTTGTTTCTTAATTTCCATAACTTACTATGTGTAGCCACTTCAAATTACAGCACTCCTGGCCATATTCCCATCTATTGGTTCCTCTGTGTGGAATGCCCTCCCTGAACTCCATCCTTACCATCATACCATGATGTCGTAGTTAATTTACATGGATTAGCCTACAGATTCTACTCAAAGGTCCCTAACCATTAGCAACGTTAACTGTTGCTTCTCCACAAGGTGCAGGAACTCTTTCCACCCTTTGCAGCCCCACAGCAATGTATACATACTTCTATTGTGCTACTCATAATTGTGATTGCAATTGTTCAACATGTTGTTCTCTCCTATCTCCTCATTATCTTTAGTATGTTATTAATCTATATTGCTTCGGTAGCTAGAACGGTGCGTGGCACATAATAGCTACTCAGCTCCTGGTGGAGGGTAGGAATCTGGCATGCCAATGTCATTTGTAGACCACAAATTCTGCTGCCAAGTCATCTTTCTTTGTTCCTTATGAAGAATATTTATTTCTTATATAATTGATTGGTATTTAAAACCTCTGTACCACTTCTACATTCTTTCCCCCATAGCACTCATTTTTCGTCTTTTTATTGGTTACTTTTATAACATTAAATAATATGTAAATGGCCTTACTTCTTGAGTCATCAGTAGGCCAATTTCCTGACTCCCTGCAGTGAAAAATAAGGATACCAGACCTTCTCTCTTTACCTGTAACTTTCCTTTCCTCCTTTCAACTTCCAAATTCAGCCATATGGGCTTTCCTTTAATAAGAGTAATGGCATTTATGTTCTGTACTGTAAAGCATAATTATGTCCTTCAGCACAATTTTTGTATATACAAAAATCAATGGCTCTATTGTTATGACTATGTAAATATTATGCACTGCATAACCAATACTGTACTATAATTGCATTTCCTTTTGTGCACAGATTTATTGTTTTGCTTTGTTTTCCTAGGTTTTGTTTTGTTTCTGGAGTTTCTACATGAAATTTTTTTCTTGTATTGACTGTCTTTACTGCTTCCACAAATTGTTCCATCTTTTCAAGGATAACATTAAATCTCTGGGATTCTCCTCTTTTTTTCTCCAGAAACCTCCCTCCCAGTCCTGTTCCCATCTGAACTCATTGCTTTCCAGGGCTACTGCACCACTAAATCTTGAGTCAACCCTTCAACATGCTCCTAGATTCTGTGTCTTCCACGTTCCTGGTTTAAATGCCTGGAATCTATCCTCCAGTAGCTTCTAAAGAAAGGGAAATAAATCTGTGTGCCTTTCAGACATGAAAATATGTTTCTTCCAGCTTCAGGTTTGATCAAGAGATTAGCTAGGTATGTAATTCTAGATTGAAACATTATTTCTCAAACTTTCAAATGCATTGCTGTATTAATTTCTAGCATCCAATTATACAGATGTACAGTTGATGCTAATCTGTTATTTGTTGTTTTATAAACGGTTTCTTTTAGGAAGGTTTTTAAGTCATTACATTGTCCTTGGTGTTGTGAAAACGTCACAATTACAGGTCTAGTTTTTTTACCCCCCACACATGTAATGTTGGGCATTGATGCTTCTGTTTAAGGAAACTGTCTCTAATTATATCTTTGGTGGTGCTATTAGTTAGATGTTGGCCTATGTGCATGGATTTTGTAGATATTGTATCTTTTATCTAATATCTTTCCTCTCTTTGCCATTTTAATCTACTTTTTACATGATTTTCTTGCTTTTTTGACTTTGTCAAAGTGTGTGTTAAAATTCCAATATCTGCAATCATATTGCATTTCCAAGATCTCTTCATTTAGAGCCAACAGTTGACTAAATAATAAATAATCAAAAAATGAATCTAGATAAGTGTTAGCATTGGAGTGTAACAAAACATTAAAAAATATTTTATATAGCAAAAGACAAAAGTATAAGTAGAAAGGTCATCAACCATACTGATTACTTTTAATTTGCTATTACTACACAGCCATGGGCTGATGAAATAAAAATAAAGTCAGAACAGTTTATCCTTATAATCCAAATTTTAATGAAGAAAATACATTGGGAATATGTTTCTACTCTTGGGTTTACTTTCTTCACCTAAAAATTGATAGTTAAATATTACATAGCCCATAACTTAAGGAAAAATCAACTTACTTATATTTATGAGGAATTAAAGATAAAAAAAATTTGTCTTCATCTTTATTTCACTTGAACTACATTATAATAAAGTTACCAAGCTTATAAAACTTTATAGATCTCATATTCACTAAACCAGTGACACTGTTTGGATATCAAATTAGTATTAAGTTTAAAAAGGCTTTAAAATTCTAGTGACTTTGGAGCTAAAATTTCCATGACGTTTCATTATGTAGTTACATGTATCCAATTTATACTCTGCAATAAGAAATCCATTGAAATCTACCTTTATTTCATTGTTAATTCTGTACCTGTTTACAAACTTTTCCTTTCTAAAGATTTTAAGAATGCAAAATCAGAGAAACAAAAGGACGTTAATTAGATTATGATTCGAGCCAGGTGCCCAAAAGTAGACACTGATTTTTTTTTTAATTATATTCAGTGCAAAAATAGATAATGTGATCCCTATTTACAGTAGTTCATCTTGGCCTTTAATCATTTGTTTATCCACGAGACTATTGATTGCTGCTCCAGCAAAGAGCACCGCAGTGACACAGGGGTAAGAAGAGAAGCAATGTAATTCTGTGCTGTTGGCTGTTCCATGCGATGAAACTATAATTCACAAAGTGATAGATAACAGAAGGTAATTTTATGGTTACTAAGAATGAGTTTGCATTTGTTTGTGTAGTTACTATATAAATTTATAGATGCATTTTGTTTGTATCGCATTTTAAATTTTAGTGGCTGAGGGGGAAGAGGATTGAAGTAGTACAAGGAGTATGTTCATGAAATCCTTTAGCAGCCACTTGTAAAGGTGGACTGTAATTCAACATGAAATAGGTTCAGAATGTTCCCACAAACTCATTATAAATCAAGCTGCTTCGAAGGTATGGTGTTATTAAGTTTGTTTTTTGATTTTCTCTTGCCCTTCCTCCATCATCTTATCTAGAAAAAGAGTTTAAAGGCAGGAAAAGTAATTCAGCAAGGACCTACTTTTAGTGGCTGAAATAAAAAGAGTCTTGCTAGATACATTTCACTAAACCATAAATGCAGTTCCGAGAGTCAGGGATTTTTTTTTTTTTCCATATCATTGACTGACTTTGTCATCTGCTATCCAGCCAAAGTTTGATAATGAAACAGTTAATTGATGCACACAAAATTAGACGTGTATTTTGGAAACTGTAGATTACTGTCACACGAGTCCAACTATAGTGATGAACCTCAGCTGATTCCAATAAGGCTGCTGCTGGTTGCCTCTTGTGCATTAAGCCCAGCTAAAATATGTCAGGAGTTATAAAGTTTTATTTTTTTGTCCTTGTATAGATGCTAGAAAATCATTTAATATAGGCCATTATGGTTTTCATGTCATAGGAAGCTTCAGGTCTTATAATAAGAAGCAGAATTGAACCTGGAAGAGCAATCTCAGATCTACATTGAGAGAATTATACTCACATTACACTGGTAGGTCCTTTCAAGATTATGAATTGCTTGAGGACAAGGAATTATGTCTCATGCATTATAATGGCTAGCACCCAGTTGATTTTCAAAGTATGTATATTGAACAGGACTGGACTACACTTTGGAAAACTTGTTTTATGTAATGGATGGTTTTCCATAGGGCTTCTTAAATTCTCAGTGCACATTCTCACCTAGTGAACCAACTATTTTCTCAATCTGGGTTGTCCTCCACTTTAGTCGTCATGGAAATCGGTTCCCCTGAGATTTTACAATCCCTATGCTAGAACTTGGCATTAAATAGGCATTACATAATTGTTCACTAAACAAAGAAGAATAAATGTGAAACATTTGGCAGCCATCGAGTATCAGAAGTCTAAAAAGTTAGAGTATTGGAGAATTATACAATATAAAACTGTCTTCATTTGAAGCATGAAATCCTAATTATTGCTCATTCAGCTAATTACTTAAACATTCTTTAAAAGTAGATTAAAAAGATTCCCAACTTCAGCAATCCCTATGCAAGACCAAATGGGCAAGTGACTTTACATAAAGATCTGAAGAATAAAAGTGTTACATAAATGCTAAATATTTTTAGGAATAGCTTTGTGCTTAATAAAATTAAATGAATCAAACAGGCATTTATTGAGTGAATATTATAGCTTTGGCCTGTGCTACATTCTTTAGGACTTTTTTTATTTTTTTAAAGATTTTATTTATTTATTTGACAGAGAGAGACACAGCAAAAGAAGGAACACAAGCAGGGAGAGAGGGAGAGGAAGAAGCAGGCTTCCCGCTGAGCAGGGAGCCCAATGCGGAGCTCGATCCCAGGGACCATAGGACCATGACCTGAGCCGAAGGCAGACGCCTAACGACTGAGCCACACTGGTATTCCGTGTTTCTAGAGGCTTTTAACACAGCTATAAGTAAACAATCCAATGACAGATTAAACCATGATATACCAAATGGGACTAATCATTCTTCTCTAAATACATTCAACATTTTCCTGCCTCCTTACACTTGCACACAATACTCCCTTGCACCCATTTCTGCACATTCCAAAGTCTATTCTTCCTCCTATGCCAGATCATGTCTTCTTCTGAGCCATTCTTAGTCACCACTAAGAATCCTGCATCCTTTCTCTATAATGTCACTACTCTTTGACCTATAACCCACAGTTAGCATAGTCCCCTTTACATAACAAATTTTCACATTAACTCTTCATATCTGATTGAAATCTCCTTAAGGATCAGAACTTAGGTATGTGAAAATGCTGAGCAGTGTTTGACACCTAAAAAATAATAACAATTTTTGTCCTCCTTTTCTTATTTCTTTTCTTTGCTCCCAATAGTACTTTAAACTTAGTAGGTATGTTTAAGTAATCAATATTAAGTGACATAATCAATCATCCTTATACTGGGTATGACAGAAGCTTGAAAATTAATATGGAGGAGAAAGATGGGAGTTGTAGTGATCAAAGATCATTTCATAGAGAAAATTCAACTTCAGCTGGACTTTAAGGAAGAGGAGAGGCTATACAGAGTGACTTGAGGAATAATAAACAAGATTTGCAAAAGTATGAATGCAAGAAGTTATTTGTGCAGGGAACTAGAAAGCCAGCATCCTTGAATGTTGCATTTGGGAAAGTCACTGGAAATATGATTGGGAGATGGGGTGAGGCAGATGTCAGAGGAGTTTGACAGTTGGGCATAGAGCTAATAGAAAGATACTGTAATCTCATGATCACAGGAGAGAGAGAAAGAAGAGAAAGAGAAAGAAGTTAGGATACTCAGGAAATTTAATCTAACAGAGTATGGCACAGAATTTAAAAAAGAAGAGATTGGTTAAGACCAGCTAAAAAGGTGCCATAGTAATTAAGAATGAAATAGTGAGTTTCTAAATGAGGGCTACAGCCATATAAATGGAGACTTTAGAGATGAGTCTTAAACTTACGAGATAAATGGAATATGAGATAAGCATATCAGATAAGGACTTGGTAGCTCTTTGTACATAGAGCAGTAAAAATTTTTACAGGACTGACCCAGTTTTGTGAAATCTTATTTTGCCAAGTAAGAACATTAAATAAATAAATAAATAAATAAATAAATAAATAAATAAATAAAGCAATGTCTACCATTGCCAGGTTTTCATGAAAGAGGAGATATTTGAACACTAAAAGGTGGTGAGGATTTTTCTGCATTCTCTGCTACAGGTGTTTGTGATTTTGGTTGCCCTGGAGTGACCCATGTAGTCTTTGAAACTCCACTCATCCTTCAGGACCACCTCCAGAACCACTTTTCCATGAAGTTTTTCATGATAAGCACGTAGAAACAGTGGAATGTGCTTACTTGCCCTATTGTGCATATCACATTCTTTCTCGTATTAAATTTATTTACCTTCATGACTGGGTCTTTTATTGCAACAAAGGTTTTTTAAGGACATTTACCTTAAATGATTCCTCATTGAGTAGGTGGCACAAAATAGATGCTCAGTGGTTGAAAAAAGACAAAAAGGGTAAACAGTGATGGAAGGGCTTCTAATTTCAGAGCAGGAATTGGGTAGCAGCACCTTGAGAAATGGGAAGAGGAGCTGGTTTGGAGGGGAGGTGACAGCAGTCTGCTTTAGATATGCTGGATTTCAAGATATGGAATATTAACTGGAATAATTGGGATGATGATAATAACAGAAAGTATTAGTAATTTGAAGTATGAGTGAAATTCTAGAAACTGAACTATATTAGGTTGTTATCTACATAGAGGGAATAATTGAAATAAATACTATCCTGCTGAAGTAGGACTAAACAGAGAAGATCAAATATGGCAAACATTTTGGAGACTACTTATAGCCAGTGGAGAGAAAGAGGAAGAGAAATTGATGGAAGATAAGGAAAAAAGGGGGGGGAGGGGGAGACCAGCAAAAGGCATTGTCCTAGAAGCCACTGAAGGACTGGTTTCAAAGGCTGGAGGTCAGTACTCAACCACTGAAGAGAGTCACCCTTCATGATTTCTACATGCAACCCTGATAAACAAACAGTACTAAAATTGACTGCAAAGTCTGACTTATGGCCACCATTAAGTTATGACCCTGAGAGAAAAATATCAAGTAAGAATACATTACTTGTTGGGATGTTAAAAAAAAAGAAAGAGCTACACAACAGCTACAAATTATAGAGTAGATGCTTCACAACACTGTGTCAATGAAAATGGTTCATCAAGAAAGGTTATATATAATTCTGGTTCAATGTACACTAATTTATTTTTCATTCCATTTTTAATGAATTCACATTAGAGAGGTTCTTTTAAGTCATAATGTGTTATTTTTAATAATTCATTTCTGAACTTTAAAAATTAATAATATTTGCACAGGGCCATTTTATAATCACAATATGGTCCTTCAAGGTGTGAATTATGATATAATAACTCATAACTTGTGCATTTAAACAAGCACTCATCCTATGGCCTCATTCTTAGCAAGCAAGAGGTATGAGTTATTATGCAATAATTCATGCTTTGTCACATATTATTACTTAATTATGGAGGAAGAGGAGAATTTCAACAAATTTCAGTCTTGAAAAATCTAACATTTTATCCTTAAAAAAAAAACCTCAGATGCTTGACACAGTTGAATCACTTTAAGTCTTTTTCCATTCGGACCACCCTAGATTAACTTTTTATAGCACCTGTTCTACTTCTTGCAAATCTCAGGAAATCTCCAATAGAGGAATTAAAAATCCCAACATAGTTCTTTAGCTTATATTTTATGGAATCATTCATTTAGATCCAAAAAAGAAACTCTATTACTTCAATAAATTTTCAATGTATTACAAAGAAAATGAGCAAGAAATAAGAGAGGGACAGAGGGAGAGTAGGTGGAAGAGAAGGAAGGAAGGAAGGAAGGAAGGTAGGAAGGAAGGAGGAAGGAAGGAAGGAAGGTCAAATTAAAATATGAATGTCTATTAACTATGATGATTTTCTGATAGAATTTTTAAACAATAGAAAAATACCTTCAAAATCGTAAAAATATACCTGTCTATAATCATTAGAAAAGGGTATATATTTTTTTTTCAGAAAAAGATATAAATATTCTTTCAGGACTATATCTCAAACAGTCATCATTAAATGATGGTGAGAGTTTACCTTGATATCCAAAGGAATGAAATCATTTATTTATTCAATGCTTTCTCTGGTGTTAGACAGATTTTTTTTTTCTGCCCTTAAGAAGCTTTCAGTATAGAAAGGAGAAATGAAAACAGGAGAGTAGGTATACTACAAGAGACAAATAGCAGTCAATAAAGTAGCCTACATACCAAACACATACTGTAAAGTAGAAGGGCTCTAATCTCTAGATACATCATTAAAGAATGATGTATTAAAAACTTGTGCAGTTTGTGTATTAGAAAAATGAATAAAAACTCAGAGAGAAAAGGATCATGTACCTGTGGAGAAAACCACCATGCTTCTGACCAGCTAATGCTGACTGATTGATTGTTCGGTCTTTATTACCACTAGTCAAATCAGTCAATGAATTAATGTTTGAACTTTGTTACAAAAACTTTTTCAGAAGCTATTCTGTTCTACTATAACTACGATCTCCCTCTAATTTGCTGTTTTTATGGTATTTTTTGCCTTAAAGTTAGGAGTGTGAATATCAGTGACCTAAGGCTGGAGATCTCATACATTCAAACTTTATGGAACCTTCTCAGTCAATATAAAGAATTTTGGTGACACCACTAAGAAAACAGCAGGATAACACAGGGAGCAAAACCATGCTTCAGAGCCACTGACTTGCTTGACTTCCCTTGAGGTTTTATGCTAAACCATTAACACCTTCTAGCAAATCTTCCTCTCCTAAGGGATACATTGGCCTCTCATACTTCAGTTTAATGTTCCAGTGATGGCTATAGGATCTGCCAGTATACCTCCAAAGTAGCAAAACAAGGTGAGTGTTTTCAATTACTTTTTAAGATCTCTGATGATATAGCAGCACGGTCTGGTATCAGCCCTTGGTCTTTTTCAAGTTGGTTTAAACTCAGTTCATCCTGTTGTCGTGATTTTTGTATGTATATAATGGCATGTCCATGTGGTCATGAATTACCAGAACACAGTAAGAACCAGGATATATGTTTTTATATCATTTGTTACATAGCCAATGATTATATCAATTGACTCAATAGGGTTAGTTTATAATGTAATTCTTATTAAAATAGGACTTTGATATTAACTACTCAGTTAATGCTTTATGTAGGTTTTGTTTTAGTTAGGTTATGTGACACAAAATAAATTCTGTGTTTTTTGGCAACACATATATCCAGGATGAAGCAGTATATGCCCCTAGTCACAGATCTCTTCCTTACCTGATACAGTTATTTTATCTAGAATATTCATAAATCACTTTTGAATTCTCATTTAGACAGAAATTTGAGAAACTTAAGATTATCAAGGTGATCATTACTTTGCTTAAAGTCCCACTCTGTGTTTCTGAATGCCTTAAAATAAAACTTTTTTAAATAATAAATTATTCATTTAATGAGAACAATAAAAATAAGATGTTTTTCTTCATAGAATGAGATAACTTACTAATTAGTTTTCTGATTTGCTGAGGTCTGGATCTCATTTAATATTTCCTGGTTCTGAATGCAATATAGTTTTATATACTCTAGTTAAAGAGCTGTGACAAGGGGCTAAATACCACAGCAATAAGCAATTAAGAAAATTAATCTTTTTAAAGGAAAATAAGGGCAGAGCAGTGAGAGTTCACCTCAGAATGGCAAACGTTGGATAAGGAAAGCAGATTACTAAAACTATATTAAAGTATGATCATACAGTGTATAACAATATTTATTATTGCCATATGTTTCTACCCTGTTTGTTTAGCAAGATACATCACAGATGTCCTTACTAAATCCTCTTCAAGCCACATACAAGATGGAACTCATGGCTGGACCCACATTCCCTGTGAGAACTTTCCCTCTCACATATGTTGGAGAAAAGAACCTGTTTTCAAGGCACAACAAAGTTTCTTCTGCAGGCTTGGGGCAGACCAGTGGCGCAGAGCCCAGAGCTGCTTCATCTCGATGTTCCCTGTTCCCAGCTGAGACAAATCCTTGTCTCCAAACTCCTTGAAACTGAACTGGGTGAACACTCAGAATGGTACGGTTTCTCTGAGGAATAAGTTAGCTAGCTGATCTGCAATGTGGAAAGTAAGCTGGAAAAGCGAGAAGTGTTTGGTGACTCTCCGGGTATTTCTTGAACATGTAAAGAAAACAACCCAAATAAACAAACAAAAATATAGCTCGTGTTCTTTTCTCTAAGTTTGTCCAGTTTCTTTTTTTGTATTAGTTAAGTCTTTGTGGTTATTTTTCTGTCTTGTGTTTATCACCTAACAGTTATAACCTGGTATTTAGTGCCCCTCAGAGAAGGAAAAAATAATTCTTGCCAGGAGTCTATCTTCTATGCCTCAAAAAATAAAACTTGTTAAAAAGTAAAATCCCAAATAGGACTCAATTAGCAATCGCCAACACTTTTTGAAAATTTCTCCATAAAATGGGTAACTTCATAAGCGCACATGCCATTTATTTTTTGAAAAGAGCTATGAAGTCAATTATTTTATAGCACAGTAGCCTATATTCCTATAATCTAGCTCAAACTTAGCAAGGTGGTTTGTTATATCCTTATAAATGTCTGCGCTTTTAACATGCTGTAAATGCATTCTAAAATTTGTGCTAGGTTCTGGTTGTTATGGGGAAGAATTAATGCATTCTATTAAATTTAAGTTTTGCTGAAAACACTCTTACATCAGCTAAAGCTTAGAGCTATAACTGGAGACTAGCTTCCACAGCAATTAAGGAATAAAATACCTGGCTTTTATAATCCATCTTTTATTCTGGGAAATGCCTACACTTAAATCAGTATGGCATTACACAAGGACTTGTGACCACTGAATATTTAATTTCATCAAAATCCATCCATATTCAGTGCTTTGACAAGCCCGTTACTAGGTAGGTATTATTTAAACAAGCAGGACCCTTTCACTTAAGTGTATACTTGAATTGGTCAAGTGATTGTACCATATCTCTGTTCAGAAACCTACTCTACTCCTCACAACATATAGGATAAAACACAGATTCTTTAGCCTAACATGCTGGTCCAGTCCACCATCCCCTAAGCCCATACCCTGTATTTAGCCACCTTCATCCCTTTTCAGAAGCACCTGTCTCCTCCTAGAATGCCCTCTTCTCCTTATTTATTTAAATTCTACCAGTTCTACCAAGTCTATTTTAAATGCGATTTAATCCAGGATATCCCCCACTACAGTTAACCTTTGGATCTTCCATGTAACTCCTTTTCCAGTCCACCTGTTTTTGGTGGCAATTTATACGAGTGCTTGCTTCTCCACTCATACCACATCTAAGATATTAAAAATCTACTCAATAGGAACACAATTTGAAATATGTTCTCAGGTTTTCTCTATAACTCAGTGCCTTGGACATAATAGGTGCTTGATATTTACAGATTTGAGATAGACAATGGACTATACCTCCACCAGACCCAGGTAAGAGGGACTGTTCCCCTGGGTAGATCTCATGCTTTAGGGGTCCCTGTATATCACAAACACACATGCAAAATAAAATGTATTAAAAAAAAACACAGAAGTACTTTTACCATTAGGATCCATCACTTAGGGTTGGCACAGCACAACTCCTAGTGTTAAACATCTTCTCTGTATCTAATACAGCTCAGGCCCCACAGAAATGCTTCTCTGTGTCTCTCTGCCCAGTGTCCTTAAAACAAGAAAACTGTGCTACAATATCCTGAGCTTTGTAGGTTGCGCCATAACCTACAGCAGAAACACTTAGGTTTACAGAGAAGACATATTAATTAAATTAAATTCTTCCTCTCAAAGAACATGAATACAATAGATACTTGCCTGGGAAGTATTGTTCCCTAGTTCTGCCCATCAGCCTTTTTCTTGTTTTTCTTTGCACTACAGTTAATGACTTTCATGAATTAGTATAGTGTTTGTAATAGCTGCCACTTGAAAAATATTTTGCCATATTAAGAAACTCATATTACACTTATTACCCTAGAGGACATTGTAAACATAATACTAATTATTGACATTGGCTATAAAATGATCATTGAACACTAGAATTAGAAATTATTTTATTTGAACAAAAATAGTAAGATTCAAGTCAATCTTGTAAAATATTAAATTGAAGTTTTCAGCTTTGTTTAAATACTTTTATTGATATTCATGAATAATTTGTATTCTTAGTTTCAATATCTTTTTTAAGATTTATTTATTTTAGAGAGAGAGTAAGTGAGCGAGTAGGGAGAGAGGCAAAGGGAGAGGGAGAAAGAGAATCCCAAGGCAGGGCTTGATCCCAGGGCCCTGAGATCAGGACCTAAGCCAAAATCAACAGTCGGAAGCTTAACTGACTGAGCCACCCAGGTGCCCTTTTCAACTTTAATCAATAGTTTTAAATTGCTAGAAGAAAATAAGTGTTTATAAATACAGTAAATACTTTCAATTTTTTTATTTTTAACTTTTTTGTAAGTATATTTTTATAAAAATTAAAATAAAATAAAAAATTCAAAGTTTATACTATTTAGTAGCAATTGCAGTGGCAAAATTCAGAAGGTTTTGTTTTTTGTATGAATTTTTTTCACTTTTCTATTTTATAATAAAATATGCATTTTAAATATAAAATATATAGTATTCGTTATAAAGTATTTGAAAACATTCAAATATTCATTTGAAACCATGTATAAAAAACACACATGTATAAAAATTACCCATAACTTAATCACTTACATTATTTAAAATTTAAACGAAAACTGGCCAATGTCTACTACTATTAGGATTAGTGCATAGCCTTCTAATCTTTCTAGTGTGTTTTCCTGAATTTATACAGACATTTATTTATACCAGCACATATACATTTTTTTTAAAGAGTTTGTTTATTTATTTGACAGAGAGAGACACAGCAAGAGAGGGAACACAAGCAGGGGGAGTGGGAGAGGGAGAAGCAGGCTTCCCGCTGAGCAGGGAGCCCAATGGGGGGCTCCATCCCAGGACTCTGGGATCATAACCTGGGCTGAAAGGAGACAAAAATTTGACTTTTGAAATATACACTCATCTGCCAACACAATACCTCCAAATTTCCAAAAGGAAAATGTAAAGGGAGACTATGCAAAGCAAAGAAGAGCTTTGTCTAATTATTCTAACCTTCTGCAACAAAACATAGACCTTTGATGCTAAATTCATCGGGTTTCTTTTCTTGCCTTCTGAAATTTACCATAGTCTGGTTTTCTCTCTGGAATTGAACTGATATACTTTCATACTAGCACCTGTCCCAGATTACTCACATAGTTTTTTGGAAAGCAACTGACATATAGAAATTAACCCCTATTTTTGGACCTCCATAAATTGAAACCCTAAAATCATCTAAGGAATAAAAAAATCAATTCCCCAGTGGCCGCTGACAATGCCATATAAAGCCGGTGGCTCCCGTAAGACAATCAGTGGACTTTTTAAAGAGAAATGGAAGGGTGAAATCTCAGTTTTGAACGAAAAGGAACGGTCATTTTCTAGTCTAAAACTCTGTCTTAAGTTCCGACAAGGGTGAGACATGGCCACAAAGCCCTGCAGAGGGAAAATGCGAGAAAAAGCAAATGTCTAAGGTTCTCCTTGCAGCCACATCTTCCTTGCACCCCCAGAAGAGAGAATGGGGAGGATCTGCGGACCGCTACTTCCAAACGGAAGATTTCACCCTGAACTCCCTCCCGCATTTAATCAACTGCATATGTTGTTTATTGCTCCAGCGCCGTGAACATTATCGCTTAATTAAATTGTTTCACTCTTTGACTATCATAAATGCCACTTCTCTTTAAAGCCATGTTTTATTTAGTTAAAGTTTGTTTTATCATCCGCAAAAAGGATTATTAAATTGAACGGGTGACTATTTCAGCGCAAGTTAAAATCAATAATATTTAGCCGGGCCTTAGGTGCTAAATTCTGAAACTCCATGTTTTTCACTTCGCGGCAGCCCCGTATCTAAACATCACTGACGGTTCTCTCTCCTATGTTCATCTGTGATTTATGGCTGTTCTAGTAGGTGGGACGAGGCTTCAAGGCCTCTTGCAGTGTTTAAGCTTCTAATAATCAGAGGAGTTTTCTTTTCCTACTCTTTTTGAACGGAGACTGCTGTTCTCAATTTCAGAAACTCATAAAAAATAGAATTTTAAGAAGCTCAGAGCATAATCTGTTTTCTGAAATAGTTAATATCTGACTTTTAGGGGAAAAATGGACTTCTAGAAAATATGCCCTCACATTGCCTGTAAACCGAAATCAACTGAGGTCCTTGAATAAAGATTCTTAGCTCTTGCTTATGTCTTCATTATTCCAAGATAATCTGATGAGAGATGAAGTCCTTGAATGCCTTTAAGTGGTTACAAACATTAAAATTTTTCTAGCAGCAAACTTCTCGTTCATGAAACGATAACTCACTCTTTAAGGAATGGTGTTTCTATTTTCCTATTTAATTTACATAATGAAAATAGTTATAAATAACATTAACAGAGCACTTAATATCAAAGCCTAAATGATTATTAATTGCTTAAACACAGAGAAAGTTTGTCATTCACTCACTATAAAAATTATTTTTCATTATGGAGGGCATGTTGGAAACTAATTAAATAGGCAAAATTTTACCAAAAGACATCGCCCCAAAGGAGACCTATATTTTTAAAGAAAATAAATTTGAAATCTGAATTACCGCTAACTTAACAACAACAAAACATCACCCAATGACTAATTTGAATTTTTAAGGCATATTTTGCCAGAAATCTTCTTTAAGAAGTAAAGCACAAAAATTCAGTTTCTATAGCTGTATGTTACAATGTCAGGATCTGTTTTTGTTGTCTAATATCAACATACCTCAATAAAAAATTAATTAATTGCTTTTTAATTATATTAGGATTTGTTTATTTATTGAAACACTGATATGAATGAAGTCTGAAAAATCCTTATGGTGATTTCTCCTTAGTGCTTTATATTTTGAAGTCACTCTGTCCATCAAGTTCAATGTGAAAAAAAGTAAATGAAAACACTACAAACATAATACTCTAATATCGATTGTGAAGTGCATGTTTTAACTTATGCTTTTAACCTATTCTAAAATTTAAGAAATTAGAAAACAGTTTACTTTTAATGACTCTGTAGATCGTGTAATGATTTTATATGCTTTGAATCTTTTATTCTCTTAACCGACCAACTTAACACCCAAAAGAATAACTTACCTAATTATTTTCGTTTATCTAAACGCTACTTGACTATGCAAGTTATGTAGGAAACTCCTAAAAATAATTCAAGCAGATATTCCAACTTGCCATAAAATTAAAGTCTTGTATGAAAAATTTGAGAAAGTATATTGAGAATTTTTCCTCCCCGCAACACACTCATAAAAGGATAGAGACCAAGTACCCAAAATATTGAACTCAATACTGAAACAATTGACTATAGCATTTTAATTGTCATTAGTAAGGATTTACATCTAAAAAAAAAATCAAAAACACTTTAAGATTATTGACTTATACCAAGGGATGTTCAAAAACCTCCCTTCCCTTTATTCTCAAATTTCTATTTGTAGGGAAAGGAAATAACCTTTACTGTATAGTAGGTATAAAAGGAACCAGATGATTCATCTCTGTGAATCTGCTTGTTGAATTTGATGGATCATTCTTAAAAGCGACGTTGCTAATCTTCAGGTTTTCTTTTTTAGGTTATTCACAGATCAGTAGGTTTTCCAGCTAATACAGGTCTGATGCTCTTCTGTCTTCACACATGGTATTCATCATATCTTGACAAGAAAAGACCTTCAGTCTACAAATAACCTTCACTGAAGTAAGACATGTAAGTGGGTTTCTTTATGAAAGATAGATTTTATGGCTGAATAAAAAACAACTGTAGTTAAAAAGTGTCATTGCATGGCCTTATTTGAAGATTTTTCCTTCAAGGAACTTTAATGTTTGTTATTGAAACTACTAATAGATCCCTCCCCCCCAAAAAAAAGAAAAAAGAAAGAAAGAAAGTATTAAATTACTTTATTATTAACCGCAAACGCAACAGGAAGGGTTGATCAGCTCTGTATTTTATCATTCTGAAGCGTTCAGCCTTTAAAATATTTAAGCATCCACATTAGTTCTTGTCAAACTAGCACAAAGCAGTGCATAATATGACCCACATGTAAGAGCAGAACAAGATAAGAGGTTACAGTCAGGGTGAAATTTCCACAATGGGATCGCCCTGTACTATAGATCATGGTTTGGCTTCCTGTTTCCAGACAATTACTAAATGAGGTTGAATGTTTTCTTTATGTTTTCACTTGGTCATGCTAAGGGGGAGAATCCAGTTTAGTTGATATTGAACTGCCAGGGATGAAACAATAAATTTGAGGCATCCTACACACTCTGTATTATTTCATATGGCCAATTAGAAAAACAAAGTTGATCAAATTTCATGGTGTCAGGGAGCGTGGTAATCTGGGTTCTCATGGTATAAATGACAGCTTTAAAGAAAGCATTAAGAACTAGGAAGCTGGGCAAGGACCAAAATGATTTCTCACTGAAATTAAAGGGTCTGAAGAATTCCTTTGCATAGATCCTACTGTGTACCGATTGAAGGAATATCTAAGAGACAATTTCTTTAAATTCTGTTATTTGCCTTAACTATATTAACAAAACCCTTTATAAACCAAAATATATCAAAATATGATTATCAGTGAAATTAGTATAGGACATTTAAAAGCACAAAATTTTGACCCTACTATATGGGATGAGGGATGGTTAAGGAGGAAGGAGGTTGCCAAGAAGGAGTTAGACAGTTCTTAAAAAAAAAAAAAAATCCTACCGAATCTTAAACCTCTCTCTTCCACAGACTTTTATTGCCCAGATATCATGTCCCTGTCTAGCTTGTAATACAAACAATGGTCCTGGAAAAAAAAAAGTACTGTTAATGATATATAAAGAGATTTCACAGCAATAGTTGTATATTTAGTAAATCTACCCCAACTTTTAATCCAGCATGCATGCATTCATTCTTTCATTCATTCATTCACCAAGCACTGAACTCCTGACATATATGAGTTGTTGGAGAAACACTGGTCAACAAGACAGACAAGGCCCTACCTTCAAGGAGCTTATATTATGATGGGAGAGAAAAATAATGCATAAAAATTGAATATGAAACAATGACAGGCCATAATATGCGATGCATAAAATAAACCAGATGTCATAATGAAACAAACTAGTTAGGGCAGGTTTCTCTGAGGAGATGATATTTAAGCTAATACCTCAAAGGAGAAGGGGTTGGCTGATTATCTGAAAACCAGAAGAAAGATGTTTCTTGCTGAGGAAGCAGCATGTACTTGGACAATTCTAGAAACTTAGAAATTTAGAAAAAGCCAGTGTAACTGAGCACTTAATGACAAAGAGAGGGTGCACAAAATGAAATGGGAGAATCAACCTAAACGTGTAGGCCTTATAGGCCTGGGAAGAGTCTGGATTTTATTCTAAAGTCATTAAGAACTATAAGCAGTCTTTGATGGCATGTGATAAGAGTAAGTCCAACTGCAAAACACTAAAACAAGAAAGTGATTAAGAGGAAAAACAACTCAAAGTAAAAAAAGATTTTTAAAAATATATATATACATTGTGTGATCTAAAAAAAGTGAAAACCAGACCCATATCTTGGTAACTTTGTAAATTATCCCCGTGGCAAGTATTACTAACTTGTCACGGAAAACACCAACAGTAATAATAACAACAACACTAATAATAATAATAACAAACACTGGGCACATAACACTAATACACAAAACTACAGTTTCAATCATATTTATATGTGCTGTAAGACAAAAATTTGTGACCCTAAGCAGTCCAAGACAGAGTTTTGTTATAATCACAGCTTTGCTAAAACAACTCAAATTCCACCTTCAAGGGAATGAAATTGGATGCTAACACAACATATTATATACAGTCTCTTTATTTGTTTTGAACTATTAAATGAATTTTTAAAATCACTGCTTTCAGAAATAATTACTTACTGTTAATATTTTATTCACACTCTAATGTCAGAATAAAATGGTGTTTATTTTTCCACACTGCTTAATAAATATTTGGGTGTCTATACCTGTATTTAACATCTAAAGTGAATAATTTAATACAATAACATCTTTCAGGTATAGATTAGCCTGCAATGGGATTATTACAAATTTATAGAAATTTGTACAGGAATATCGCAGTAGTATGTCTTTACGTATGAGGGAGGATCTGAGAAAATAACCAGCATTCAGGAAAGTGGGTGAAATAATAGATATTTAAGCACTTGAATGTAAAACAATATTACAGATATGATATTGATATTTTAAAGTATTTTGTGATAAGCAAATATTACGGGCATAATGATTTGGATCTCTTTCTAGAATAATCTTACCTTTCCCAACCCTCTGATTCTGTTGCCACAGCTCTTTCTATTTTGAAGTAAGAAGCTAGAATCGTACCCACCTTTCCCCTTATGTTAAGACAAGCTTCCGCAGGGAAAAGTCCTGTCCCAGTTCTACTTTGAAGTCCTAAAGACTGCCTAAAGCTCTGGGACATTTCCCTGCAAGTCTCATTGTTTATACGTTCATCCATTCAAAAGTTCTTTATTGAGCACTTACTACATATCTAGCACTGTCCTAGACACTTGATATTCATCAATCAACAAAACAACAAAATATAGCTGCTTTCAGAGAGTTTCCCGTCTATCCATAAGAGACAAATGTTAAATGTTAGCTGAAATAAATAACAAAGTTATATAGTGGTTTGGAAACGATAAATGCCCTGGAAGAAAGATAAAGCAGAGCAAGATGAAGGAGATCCAGAAGGGAAGCATGGAGGGGATTACGATTTTAAGTAGAATGATCAGCATGAGCCTCCTTGGAAACATGACTTCTAAGCAAAGACTTGACTGGAAACTCGTGAGAGTTTTGCCAAGCATCTGAGGGGAGAGTGCTCCAAACCAGGCCCCAGGAAAGTAGACCTGGTGTTTCGGAAGAACAGCCAGGGGCTTGGGTAGCAGTGACAGCAAGAGCAGGGGAGAGAGTCATTTCTTACTCTCTGGTGCCCATGAAATGGAAGCCCCAGGATTTTAATAAAGGAAAAGCTTAGAGCAGCAACATGGAAGGTAGGAATTGTGGCTGGGAGACTTATTTTGAATTCGCATGTTGACAGCAAGCATGGTGTTTTACTTAGAATCAAATCAATAAAAATATATTCTAAAGATTATTTTATTCAAAATTCATATATTTATTACTATTATTATTATCATTCTTTAAGGATGATTGCATCACCACCTCCCCAACAACCCAGAAGTGCTCAGGCTTTGGTTCAGAGTCTTGCTAAAGACTGTACCCCTATCTGACAAGCAAACACTGGTCATGAGACAATGACAAAGATTCTCTCCTTGACCAACCTCTAACTGGCTCCTGGAAGAATGTTTTCAACCCCGTCCTCAAATTTTGGCCTTGCTTTTTCACCTCTGCCTTGTCCAGTTTTAGCAAGAGTCCTGAGAAGACAGTTTAATCAGAATCCCTCATCCTCCAGATCTATCACTCTTGATACCAAATCAGGTTCTTTATCCTCAGCCATCCCCACATGATGTCTGATCACACTGACCTGCCTTCGGCAAGTATCCAGTCAGTTAGCCAGAATCCTGCCTTCCCCGGATACTTCCTCTGAGTCATTTTCCATCCACTGACCCCCTCGCTGTTCCATGGTTATAAATTCCCACTTTCCCTTGTTGTGTTCAGAGTTGAGTCCAATCTCTCTCCCCTACCACAAGACCCCATTGCAAAGATTGCTCCTTCTATCGTGATGAACCTCACTTGGATAAAATCTGCCTTGCCATTCTGTAGCAAGTGCCTTAAATAATTGTTTCTTTACCATCAGCCAGAATGATAAGGAAGCCCAAGAAGCTGACCAAATGCTAGAACAAAAAGATGCATCGTAATAACTAGAAAAAACGTGGTAAGTCCATGAGAAAATACACAGTTTTTTAAAAAAACAGGCATTCAGGCCCAACTGTCAAAATGGCACAAACAACTAAAAAGAAACCATGAAAAGAAAATCCTATATGTAAAACAATCTGTCTCGTCTATCAATGGGCAACACGCTGTTTTGATTTTCTTAATTACATTTGCCCATTACAGCCAATTTTGGGAGGAAAAAGTGTTGCTGGGTTTCAATATTTTTAAACAAAGGGAAAAATTTTCATAAACTGTCAACTTGAAATACTCTAAGAGAAAGTAGATAACTGGTTCCATGAAGCAAAGTGCTTTTTTCAACAAACCAACAATATGTGTTTATTGCATTGGAGCCCAGGACCACTACATACGATTACAGTAAAAGCTCTGCATTATTTCCATCTGGCAATGAGAACACAAGATGTTGTATAAACTACCAGAAGAGCTCTATTTCATTGTAATTAAAATTTAGTGTTACACTTAAGCAATAAGGCAACTCCAGGAGATGTGATTATCATGAGATAATGACCTTGGGGTGTTGCAAAGCATACAAGGAACCAAATGCCTCCGATCCTCTAGGGGGCAAGATTATTTCTACATAACAATCTCCACCTCCTCCCACTTACCCTCCCCTGCCCCTGAAGCTGTATGATCAGTGAAAGAGGAAAGCTAGGGATTAAGAGCACCAATATGATTTCTGCAAGAAGAGCACATTGGGGGACTGGTATATGACAAAGTTGGCATTGCAGAATGCTGAAGCAGCAGTTTCAAATGAGTTGTGTTGTTTGTGCAATAATTATGCAATGGCTTTAGAATTCTCTGGACACAGATAGAACTGTCAGTGATGTCATAGGCATGTAAGTAATCCCCAGCAAGGGCACAGATCTAACCTTTTCCCCCTGTTTTGGCTTTGTGATTTCCATTTCATAATAGCGATAAGATATGACAGGTGGTACAGTTTTTAAGGGTTTATTATACTTCTTGGGTGGTTGAAGCCACTCAGCCTTTGGCCCAAACCTCTCAAGACATCTGAGATGTATAATAATTCCACCCCACCAAACGCAATGCTTGTCATGTCGTATTGCTTAATTGGCTTTGTACTTACTAAGTAATTCCTTTTAAAGTGAATGCAGATAACAATGCTTCCTTTACAGTTTATCCTACTGGAAACCACTTCTACAATGGGATAATATGAAATAATTTCTACTCTACTGGATGAAGGACTATCCCATTGTGTTACAGTGTTACTGTTATAAACCTTAAACTGAAAGGTCACTTAAAATTATAGACAATGATTATATTTTATAACAGGTTATTGGAGGAAGAAAATGATAAACTAAAATTCAAGAAGTTAATATAAAATAAGACTATCCTCAATGACAACTTATATGTTGAGGAGGCAAATACCTCAATTATTGAAGAATATCTCAGACTGTCAAAGGTATTTATACCTATGGAGGTACGAGGCACAAAGATGGAGGTTGTCCTAAATCAAGTACACCCTTGGCAGGAACTATTCACTTCTAGGAACTCTTTAAACACAGTCTTTTCTGATATCCACCCAAGGAAATAAGCAGGATGATTTTTCTACAGATCAAATTTCTACTGCACAAAGAAGCCAGGTGAACCTGATCTAGACAATTAATAGCCAACACATGTCTGCTGACTATCTCTTTATCTATCATCTATCTATCATCTATCTATCTATCATCTTTTTCAATGCCATCTGGACAGAACAGTTTAGAATGCGACAATTCATTCAAGCAGGAAAGCCACAACCCAGGCTCCTTCTGCCTGTTCTGTCCACAACCTAACTCACACAATCAACCCCGCATCACATCCCCCAGGTGATTATGACTTCTTGGGATGATGGTGGTGGAGGTGTTGCTGGGCAGTTGCATTATTGATGTCGCTGTTTCGTGGTTAATCATGACTCAGTAACTTCTGAAATTACTGTGCTTTCTAGAATGCTCAGTTCTTTCATGCACTTTCCAAACAGTTTCATACACACAGTCTGGCCTTTCCATTTAATTTTTCATACCACTGGTTCCCATTTTCTATCCCACGTCTAACATCGTGACAGGTAATAATTACACATTTGTCATGGAATAAGAAATTCTTCAAAGATTTCCCAAGAATCCTCATAATAGCTGCTTGAAACTTGGTTATATTCTCTGGCACCAGACGGGGTTAGTATAAAGATTTCCTTTCTTAAGAGCCCATCTGCACAGTGACTCCTTAAAGATCAAAGATCATTCAGATATACTTCTTCTATTTTCTTGAATTAAAATTATGAAATGTGAGGGCTTACACTTTAGAAATATCTTTATACCTTGAGGTCTTGTCATTGTTATGCACTCTACTTCGTGGTAAATCTTGATGGCTACTATGAATTCTAACGGTGTAAGACTTTAAGGCAGAGGCATTTAGGATATTTAGGAGATCTTTATAGGGTTGCCGATATGAGGACAGGTGCTATTCCATATTTACCTTTCCATTGGAATGGCACCTGGCCTTTTAAAAAGCAAAGTATTTGTGACCACATTCACTATTTATGCTGAAAACAGAGGTGGATTTAAGCCTCATTTCCCCTGGGTGACTGTAGTTCATCTTTGTCATCAGAATTAGACAGAAATCTTTTTGGGCTCTGAGTGTGAGAAGGGCTCCCAGTAAAAAAAATCTCAGTTCCATAGCAATAATGTTTTTCCTCCACTTTAAAGATATTTTCTATGGAAAATAATAGAGTAAGTCTATCATGAAAGCATCCCATTAGTTATTACCCTAGTACCTGTCATTCTCATGGTCTATGGTTGGCACGTGTTGATTTACATATGTATTCATTAACAACTACAAACTGAGAACTTAGAGATGCTTTGGGACTATAACGAGCAGAAGATTCCATCTGAGCTCTGTAGAAGTATATTTTCTTTCTGCATGACTTCTTTTATGTCATGAAGTGGTTAACTTTTTATAGATAGCCTCATTATGTAACATAAAATATAAATAAATAATAAAAGTCTAGAAATAGAAGTGGCAGAAATAAACAAATACTCTAAAAAAAATTCCAACAGATGAAAATGACACAGATCACAAAACATTTTAACTGAATTAAAGTAATAGAGTACCACAAACAAAATATATTATCTGTTATTTCAGGCATTGACAGAGCAGAGATTGCAAAAATCAATGCACCTATAAACCCAAGACATTTTTTAAACAACTGTTTAAAACTCAAGTCTCACTGAGTCATGAATTCAGATTGCTGGCAAATAAAACATTGGCAGGCTGGAGCATCATCTCCTTTGACTTCTCTTCAACTTCACAAACTGAAAACATAACATAGACAAGCAGTCAGAGAGACAACTAGCATCTTACCAAATTCACAGATTTTGTTATTAATGCCTAAAAAATTGGGAACAGATCTAAAGGTGATTCAACAGTGGGAGGTAATTTTGACAATGCTGACTTGAGCTCCTACTATGTGCCAGTCACTGCTTCACTAGCATCTGATTCAGCAAGTTGAGTTCTGTGGAAATTGCATCTTTGCAGTCTCACCTTCAGCTCAGAGAACTGGGTCAGTCCAAAATGAAACCCTACTTCTATAAATGACTTCCTCGTTTGCTTTGCTGAAGGGAATGAGCTTATCAGAATCAGCCTAGTGACAAATCCCAAAGTTTCCTGATGAGATCAGATCATATAGTTCCAGTAAATTAGCACATACCAGATGCAGTACCTGCTGAATCTTCAGTATTCAGACTCTTGTCCATTGTCAGCAGGAGAAAATGACCTTCCATAAGGCTGCTAAATCTAAGGCTCTTGGACTTTAATTGAGGCTGTGACTAGACCCAGCAGTCTTGAATCTCTGCTCCACTACTTCGAACCAAGGCTCTGTGTCCTCTCTGACTTCATGAATTCATTTATTCACCACGGAGAAGTTTTAATACACCAAAAAAATTCCAAAAAGACTTCTTCATGCTTCATTCTAATGTTCTCTCACTAAAAGTTCATCCAGTTGCATCCCTGAAGCTCTATGAAGTTCAAACAAACCAGTAAAAAGTTCTCTCAGTGAACCTTAAACCTAGAGACCACTGAAAAGTCCTGGCCTGCAGGCCAAAGATCTTGGTTAGATACTTGCATCTGGAAAAAGATGAGCTCTGGAAACTATTACTAATGACTTTTGAACTTGGTACCAGAAGGTGCCAGAAGGACCTTTCCATCCAAAAAGATGCTATCCGATAAGTTGAAGTAAGGGAAAGACAAGGAAACGTGAGAGGGTCTACAAAGTTCCTATGTCTTATCTTCTGTCTGGATATATTATGCATGCTTAGACACCTGCTGCCTCTCCAGCCTCCAGCAATAGACCAAGAAAACCCCTTCAGCACTGAGATGATGTTCCCCGCGTGCCCTAAATTAAAGAAATGGTCCCAAATAGAATATATGACCATGACAAAGATGTTGTATATCATCAGACACAACTCCCATGAGCGCCTACCAAAAACTAGCCCTTGCCCTGTTTCTTTCCCGCCATGCTCTTACCATTCTCTCGAATTATATCTGGTGTTTGTTACCTCGTGTCCTGCCTCCCTGTTCCCCTAGATGCCAGCCCCATGAGGACAGGGACTTGTCTTGTTGGCTGTAGCAGCCACAGCATGAGAACATGCTTGGCCCACAAGAGATGCTTAGAAAGTATCTTTGGAACAAATGAATGATGGGACACCCTCAGCAATAAGACCCTCAGCAATGAGCACAGAACCTGAGCTCACCGGAAGATGGTTACATAAGTTCAGACATTCAGATATCTGTCTTGCGTGTGAAGTTCACACCTGTGCTCCAATCATGCACTCCAGGACGCGGATCACAGAATCCATGACAGAAAGTCTTGTCTTAAAGTGAATCTCAGGACCCCAAGAGGAGGCTCCACAGCCCTACTGCATTTACAACAGGGTTCACTCAAATGGTAGGCTACTGGTGAAGACAGAGTTAAAGGGATGCTAGTCAATAAATCAATGAAGATGTCTTCCAAAACACTGTTTCACAGTGCCCTGCACTGGAGTGTTGAAATCACTGTGAGCTCTTCCAAATTATGTTTAAGTAAATGTTCCTAAAAGTTGCATTGAGAATGTGCAGTCTAGTTTTACATGGAACTGAAAAAAAATAATAATAACAAACACATTCTTAAAAGCTTCTCTTCTACAAGGAAGTGGGGTGGAGGAATGCCTCTTGGAAAAGAACATTCTTCAATCTTTATTTAAGTGTAACCTTTATGAAAACAGATATAGACCCTCAGGGAACTTTGTATCTATCAGACTCAATGGTTATAGAAAAATTCTAAAACAGCATTCAGACCTGAGTAGCTCACCGCTATGAAACCACAGAGAGTCTGATAAAGCCTAAAACACAAACAACGAGAAAAAGGCTTCTGATCCATGGTACATTTTAGAGTATTCTGAACAGTAATGTTCTACTCTAAGGATATGATTTATAGTCCTCCCTAAATCTGGTCTCCAGAGCTGACTTAGGCTAATTTCTAGATCCTACTGCATCTACTTGGATCTCATTCCTCATATATTTTGAATGCTAAATGCAAAACATGTACACTGTTGGTGGCTATATTTTAGGTGGGGAATGCAATTCTTCCCCATAGTGGTAATACAGCATCCTCTCTGTTATAAATATCTTCACTTCAATGAGAAAAGATGATGAAATTCTTTTTGAAGACTCTCGAAGGGCTTGCAGATTTTTAAAAATATTACCACCACTTTGTTTGGAAGAAATACAGTTTGGTCGTAAAACCATCATTTGTGATTGGATTTATGAACATGACACGCATTTGCATGCTGTGCGTGAAAACCCTGCACCAAAGAGCGATTTCAAACAAGGATACTGTTGCTAGTCAGAATTCTCTCATCTGTATTATCATTAGCAAATTTCAAGTTCCCCCACCTGTTGAAAATAAATGTAATTCAAAGGATCTTCCCTTGCATAGACATAGTCTATCAACTTCAAAATTCCTCTTACCCGCATGGAAATTTTCCCAATTAGAAGGGGAGATTCCTTTTTGTTTTGGCCCCAAAGCTTTCTCTTTTAATGTTAGATCAAGAGATGAGCATCTTTCTTTTTTCAGTTGCTCTATTTGTGCCATGCTAAGCCCTTATGATCTAGCCGTACCTTATGTAGAAAACTGTATCATTGGGCAAAGACCTTAGGAATGCGTTAATAAAAAAAATAATTGCCCTACCAAATCTAATTCATTTATGAACAATCCCGATAAAGCACAAGGAACTGTATGAGTACTAGATTTCCTTTTAAAGAAAGAAACTGCCTTAAAGAAGCTTATGTTTCATGTTCCTATACTATAAAATAGAAGGAAATAAGGGTTAAGTCAAGGTACATGTGCTATTTTATGCTAAAAACATATCAAGGGTCAATTAATTAGGACTTGGGGGAACTTGTCATTTGTGTTTGGTTTGAATGATTGGTAGGATTTTGATAAGTGGAAAATCAGGGACATCCGAGGGAAGCAGAAGCCTCTGACTCCCTGATCCAGAGGACTCTCTCAAATCCAGGAGTGGGCTCAGATCAAAATTTCATAAAAGTAAATGCTTCGGATTGATATTGGAGATGTGAAATGAAGCCCAAGGCTTCATTTTTTTTCAATACACTTTTGAATACACTATTTTTTCAATACACTATTGAAAAGTACACTTTTCAATAACCACAGTAAGGTGGCCGTTAGTAATTTGGTGTTTGACTGAATCACTTGTAGTGAAATAGTCTCCATAGATGCGATCCCCATTTTTAAATACCCAGTGTTTACACGCAGAGAAAGTATAAATTAAGATTCCATATTTTGAACATTTTTACTGTCCTCCTTTGGAGAAACAGGAATTCCTGTCTGAAATTCAATGCAAATGAGACGACGTGTGGTAGGTTCAGTCCAAGCACGCGCAAGGAAAGTAGCTTTATCACACCAGCAGCGGCTCTAGCCCCAGTGTTTTAGCCTGTCAATAGGAAAATCCTTGATGTGCTATTGAATTCACAGTTATCTTGACAGCCATCTTCATGCAATATTCAAGATAGCTTTTACAAAGTCTCAGTTATAATATTAGCTTGAGATCTAATGCTTGCTCTTTATTTAAGGGATGATTAACTTGACTTGATGCTTTCTCTGCTGTGAGCCAATTCAAACTCAGAATTCTCCTGGGCAGATTTCACTATCTTTAACTGACCGTAAACGTAAGATGTTCCTAGCCAAAACCCTATTCTTATCAATTACCGTTCTACACCACCAGTGTTACCCCAATTTAACCCAAGAGCTATTTTCATCAGCTTTCCACCATGTATGGGGCCTGACCTCTGAAATATTGTAGCCACTGAATTCCTATCATCCAGAATAAGAAAGAACTGCCTTCAAAGCTCTATCTTGGTTCAAATAAAAAAAGAAACCACTATTCTATGACATTAACTGTCTCAAAACCCTTTTACTGTTGCCAATCTACAAGATTGTTTAGATGGAGTTTACCTGATTGAAACTTATATTTGAGAAGGAAGGAAGGAGGGAAGAAGGAAGGAAGGAAAGAAGGAACGAAGGAACAAAGGGAGGGAAGGGAGGAAAGAAGATAAGGAGCAAGGGAAGGAAGAAACTGAGCACTTACAAGCTCCAGAAATAGGATCCAAAAGGTTTCCCCCTTCTCTGGTTCTAAGACATAGGATCTACAAGTTCTAGATTTAGGAATCAAACAGTACACTTCTAGATCATTTCATATTCTGGGTTCTAGATGCAACATTTATAAATAAGAGAGACTTATGTTACTACTCAGAAATCTGGGCTAGATGAACTGAGACCCCACATATATGAGTCATAGTCCTGGTAGGAACAGATGGCTCATTAAGCTCTGAGAAGAAAGTTCAATAAACTATTTACAAAGCTGTGGGCAGAATGCAGAGAAGGCATGGGGAGAATGCCGCACCCAGGATTGGTAGGAGTGGTTGGCTATTAACATCCCACGTCTAGGAATAAGGAAACAAGAGAGGCTGTGAGGAGAGGGCCACCTGAAGAACCCATGACCTTAAATTAAGGTATGCAGCCAGCCCTGGGCAACTCAACAAGAAGGAAACCAGAGCAGTAAGCACCTAACCCCACTTTTCACCCTCCCTCTGTGTCCCCCACTAAGTGAGATAGATAGAAGGTCTAGAAGAGCTAACAGCAAAAACCCAGAACATCACATTAGCCATGCAGATCGATCACATGATGGGAAACAGAAAATTTGTGAAGAAAGAACAATATCAGGGGAAAAAACTCAAGCTCCTTACTTCATTGACACAAATATTTTGGTGTCCTACAACACTGACAATTCAAAGACTGAATAGAATATACTCTTAAGGTTATACCTGCACATAGAGACATAGCAAAGTATTCTAGTTATTACAAACTCAAAAAGTTTGATTGGAAATTGACAGATCAGTAACCTGAGCAGTATCTACATACAAAAGGCGATATGCATGAGTATCTTGGCTGGGACTAAAAGGAGGTGAGAAGTTTTGGACATGGAGACACAGGGAAGGGTGAGGGTAACAGAGAAAAAGTGCAGTGTCTTTTCCTCTCTCTTTTGAGCTGGGGTGGGTTTACTAATTTAGGCACACTTCACTCAAATCTGCAGAGAAACATAGTGTCTTTATATTTTCTATGCCTACCTGAGCTCACTTATAAGGTCCCAATGAATTAGGTAGCAGGGGAAGAAAAATCAAGTACACTGAATAGTATACTACTACATTAATTTCTATCAAACTATCCATTTCATCTTTTTTTATTTAAAAAAAAAAGGTAACAGCCTTTTTTTACATAAGTATCAACATGTCTGGTCTTTCCCCCCACAGTCTGATTCTCTAGATGGCAACTAGGCATGCGGGAAAGTAGAGTCTAAGGGGCTTGTGACAGAAAGAGGTAGGGGGGAATCACGCAGGCCTTTTCACTGTCCTCCAGCAACAGATATGGCTGCCTGGTAGGCACTACCTTCCGCCCCTGCCTTAGTATCTGTGGTCAATTCTCCTGTCATTTGGTCAGGGTCTGCAGTTGTCCCTGCAGATCAGGCCCTTGCTTATTTCCTACAGATACTGAGTAGCCCTGAGAGGTGGCTGTGACTTCTCCTTGGTACTGGCTGGGGGAGGTCTACCCACAGCCCTCAGAGACAGGGCCACTTCATCCCACCACCATGATTTCCCCTGAGAGTTTCCCACTCATCCATCCCCCTTCATCATCCAGTCTGGCCCACCTGGGTACAAGGTACAACTTGAGAAACTACACTCACACCACTCTCACCAAAGCATGCCTGCCCTCCTGTGAAGTACTTCCCAGGGACAGCACTGGGTAGAGGGAGCTCCCAAAGCCACAAAGGCAGGACTTGGCCCCAACAAGAGGAGATCAGATATATCCCTGTCCTACTTCTAACTTGCTGCCCACCTTATTCTTCCCACAATCCCCTAGGCTGGCAAAGGCAGCTCTTGTCTACATTTTATTCTGGGATATCCCCATAAAGTCAAATCCCTAAGCTGTAACTGAGGCCTTCTTCCGGTGGGATCCAGTGAGCTCCACTCAGGGGCAAAATCAAAACCATTCTCAAAACACTAACATATTATTTGCTGTTTTCATTCTCATTCTTTTATGAATATACGCTGTGGTTTTCCAGAAGCTATGTGGTGTGTGATTCCATTAAAGACTGAACACAGAAGCAGAGATATGACTCCAGCTGTCTTCTATTAAGCCAGACGTTTGTTAAAATGTTAAACACTACCACTCTTCTCACTATTTTTTCTGGTTTGGGATAATATCATTTTCTTAAATGAAGCTATGTTATTTAGGTTAACATGTAATGGGTTTGTTATGGACATGTAAAAATGAATTTTTAAATAAATACCTTTAAAATTTCTTAGTTTTAAGCCCTAATAAGTCAATATCAATGAGTTACATAATCAAAAGTTCTTGGACAACCTCAATTATTCTTTGAGAATGAAAAGGTATCTTGACAGCAAAAGTTTGAGTCCCGCTTCTCTAGTCTCTTCCACAAAGCCATAGCCTCACTAGGAGCTCAAAAACAAATCAACGTTAACGTGAATGCTCCTTTTCCAAGCCACATCAGGGTTCTCCCTTTCATAAGCCTGTGGTTCACACTTGAAAGTGAAATGTTGAAATGTTGGAGATAATGTGGTTCAAGGGGGAAGACTGTACAAGTGCCAGTTGGACACGTGCAAGGTATTATGTGCGATTCTCTTCTATGAGAAGCTAAGAGAGACAATAACCAAGATTCGGGGCTTGGGTAGTGTCCCAGCAAGGGGCCCCAGTGACAAAGGGAGACCAAGAGTTGGTGAGTCGACATTCTTGCTCTAGGCGTGCTCCTGCTGGGACACTGGAGGCAGCCCCCTGGGGCTCCCAGACTGGGGCTTTGGTGGGGCCTCTTGATGAGGAAGCCCAAAGAATAGAACAAGAGTAAAACTCTCCCCAACACTTGGGGCCCCCAGAAGAAATGCAAAAGGGTAGGAGCTGACACCCTGGGTCAAACATGTGAGATCCAGACACAAGTCAACTATTAATCTTGATAAAATGTCACTTCTGCCTGTGGGCTGGTGAAGCCTGGGACAGACCTAAAATTACATACCTATGATCAAGTACTGGTGCACCAGAACTTGTGATAGAAATATAATATAAACTGTATATTGTAGTTTCTGAGCCAGTCAAAAATTTTGAAATTACCTATGAACACAGAATGAACACTTATTTCAAATGTGTTAAAGTTGAAGTTATAATAATTAGAATTAATATTTTTTGAGTGCTGAGTATTTTTCGAAATGCTACTACTTAGAGTGAATCTTCATCTAATTGTCTGAAATATAGATCTTACCATTATTCTATATAGATATTATTATTATTATTTCCATCTTAGAGTTGAGGAAACTAAGAGCTTCATTCAAGGCCACACAGCTAGGAAGGGTTAATAAAATATGCTTTTAAATTTTATGTTTCCTCAAATCTACTTTAACAGTAAAACTCAGGCACTCTGTAATGATACCCATTGACATTGTGCTTCAGTGTGTGTTTATATATAAAAGATCCACCCTTCCACTCTCCACCACACCACCCCCCTTGTCTCAGACACCCATCTGAAATGGTCCTGAGAAAAGCAGTCTGGTTCAGTTTGCTAAGGGGACAAAAATTCCTCATAAGGTTTAGTGATTGCTACAGTTGGAATATTCTGAAACCAGGACCATGTTCCTGTCATGGCAAATTAGGTCACCATGGCAAGACATGGAATCATGGGATGACGGAATGTAAGAGTACATTATTAACTGATGTCCTCTCTGTTTTATTTTTCCTCAGTGACATTTAACAAATTGAATGTAAATGTTCAGAAACACAAAATGCTCTGTTGGGTGGTTAAAAAGAGGTGGGGTAGAAGAGGAAAGAGCACATAAACCGGCAGGCAATATAATAATAGGACATTGACTATCGTAAAAACTTCCGGAAATGTTATTCTTCTATGAATGTCTTTTGGAAGTTATCCCTTAAGTAGTCCAGTACTTTTTTGACCAAGTTACTGTTTTTTTCTTTTTTAAGTGTGTCAGAACTGATTTTGTCAACCTCTAGTTAGTAAAAACAGGAAGTTTTTAATATACAACCTTTTAACTATCTATAATGATACCATACAAGAATTAATAAAAATGTGAAACTATTTAACCTATACTAAACCGTATTGAACATCTCCAAATGGGTAACTTCTTATTTTAAATTTTACATTTTTCAGATGATAAGTGAGACAGAAAGGCACTATAGCTTCGTGGCTACACATGTGAGTTCTAGAACCAGATTCCATGGTTAGAATCCTGGCTCTATCACCTACTAGTTGTGTGACCTAGGGTAAGTTACTTAACTGCTCTGCAACTCTATTGCATAGTGTGAAAATGGGTTTAATAATAGTTATATCTACCTTATAAGAAGTTTTGTTGTGGGGCACGTGGGTGGCTCAGTTGGTTAAGCGTCTGCCTTCGGCTCAGGTCATGATCCCAGGGTCCTGGGATCTAGACCTGCATCGGGCTCCCTGCTCAGCAGAGAATCTGCTTCTCCTTCTCCTCCCCACTTGGGCTCTCTCTCTTTATCTCTGTTGCTCTCTCGTTCTCTCTCTCTCAAATAAATAAATAAAATCTTAAAAGAAAAAAGTTTTGTTGGATGAATAAATGACTTAACATGAAAAGTACTAAGAAAACTGTTTGGTACATAGTAGGCACTCAATAAAAGGTGGTTATGAGTATCATCTTACAGCCCCTTGACTTTCACTGCTGTTCTAACCTAAATATCTTAAAGATAAAACCGAAATGAAGCATGATACTTTTCACCAACATTAAAACAAAACACAGAGATGTGTTGGAAAGAAATATAAGTCTCAATTCAAAGGGCATGTAAAGAACCTAGATTTTACTGATGGTTTTTTTGCAGATATGGAAGTCACCACAGCACAAATTCCAGCATCTCTACTTTTTGAAATAACATTTATATTTGCCACATATATTTCTAAAAGATCACTGTGGACATTGAATAGGCAAAGAGGTTACAACAAGGGGAAGCAAATAAGAGACTGCTGTAATTGTCCAAGGAAAAGATGAAGTGAAATGGACTAGAGTCAGAGAAGCAGAGATGGGGAAAAGCAGAACTTCTCTATGAAATAATAAATGTAATTTGAGGCTGCTTCCCCACAGATAGAAACAATATAAATACAAAAAAATAGCAAGTGTTGGATAAGGTACCGGGAAATTCGAAAACTCCCACATTGCTGATGGGACTATAAAATGGTACAGCCACTTTGGAAAACAGTTTGGCAGTTCCTCAAATTATTAAACATAGAATTACCATATGATCTAGAGATTCTACCGTTAGGTATTCAACCAAAAGAACTGAAGACATATGTCTCCAAAAAACCTTGTATACAAATGTCCATGGCAACATTATTTACACTAGCCAAAAAAGTGGAAACAGCCCAAAGTGTCCATCAACTGATGAATGGATGAACAAAATGTGGTATATCCATTCCATGGAATATCAGTCATTATAAAAGGAAATGAAATACTGATAAATGCTACAAGATGGATGAACCTGGAAAACATTAGGCTAAGTGAAAGAAACCAGTCAGATGCAAAAGGTCAGGTAGTCTATGATTCTATCCATGGAAAATATCCAGAGCAGGTAAGTCCATAGAGACAGAGAGTAGATTAGCGGTTGCCAGCACCTGGGGAGGGAAGACTTGGGAATAAGTACTTATATGGGTGGGGTTCTTCTTGGCGCGATGCTATGTTCTGGAATTAGACGGAGGTAGTGGTTGCCTACCTCAATGAATACACGAAAAAAAACAGAATTTTATACTTTAAAAGGGTAAGTTATATGGCTTTTAAATTATATCTCATCATAGCTATTACCAAAAATTATAGGAAAATGAATTTAAATTAAAATGTAGCTAAGAAACTCCTTCTTGACCTCTTCAATTCAGAAAAGTGGATGGTTCTTAGAGGATGTACTCGAAAGTTCCCGTGGGAAATTTTGTTTGGGGATAAGGAATTGAAGCTTCTCGCAATGTAGATTAGTGATGTTGGTTATCTTCTGGCAGACACACCCTGTAGACAACAGATATTATTTAGTGGTGCTTTATGTAAAAGCAAATAGTTCTCGGATCAACGATCAGAAGGGAGAGTAAAAGGTTAACCACATCACGAAAAATTAAGTAAAACTTTTCATAGTGCTCAAAACAGAAGGGGGCTAATTAGGCCTGAAAATAAAATATATTCTTACACCATCAGAATGATCACTCAAGAAACTATTGGCACAAAGTCAAGTGCAATAAAAGAGGATGATGATGTTCTAAGATTTCTAAGTCATCTTTTAAAAAAAATCAATTGGATAAGTTAACTAATTTACTTCTTTTTTTAAAAAAAACTAATTTACTCTTAACACCCTCCAAAGTCATTTCTTTTATGGTCCCTGAAGCTTGTATGCCCTTGAGGTTTCTACAAGAGGAAAATGCACCCAAATACTTGGAAGCTGAAGAATAAGAAGAAAAGATTTTTAGCTTTACAAATTGCAGCATTATACAATATGTCTCTTGGGAATCTAAAAGGAGCTATAGGTATTTTACTAGATACTTTATTAAACTCGTTTACCTTAGATAACTAACTTTGGATATATTGCTATAGAATGAGACTGGAATATTCTTGCCTTTTTTTATTAGGATAGCATCCATAAACACTAACAAATGTACCAAAACTTGATAATCTCTACCTGGATGAGTAGATGGAGAACCATATAGTAACCATATAGGAGTCAAAAAACTACAGCTTTCATTTTTATGTTTCTCACTTTTAGTCTTTTTTTCATTCACTTGTGGACCAAAAAACTCTCTACATGGTTCTGAACCTGATCAAGATGTTCTTTCCTTTCCAAATTGTGGAGAAGATAGGCAAAGAAAAAAGAAAAAAAAATTACATTCTGCTACAGGGGTCACATCTGTTTGAGTAATATAAAGATGTTTCAGTTAAATGTACCAGGTTATCAAAGTGGTAATTTCATACTTGCTCTGAAATATTGAAAATATTGAAAAATTCAAAATGTAGGTGTTTGGCTGAAAAAAATGAGCTGGAATCAGTCCTAAATACTTTCTGGCAGAAAGAGTAAGAACTTGCTTCTTCAAATCTTGAAATGATGCCAAATGTTCTCTCCTCCATTGACTTTTCATTTAAAATGTTCACCTTCCAAGTGCAAAATACATATATATAATTAATTAAATGCAGGGCAGCAAATGCTGTATATTTTTTCTGAAATTTTAGCAACAATCATTTCCGTGCCAAGTTGTCTAAGCCTTCTTTGCACTGTGAAAACAGAACAGTATTTTCTATAATCAGTTAAATGAATATAAACAAAGCTATCATTCTCCTTAGGCCTAAATAAATTTTGAGGGATTTCCTTTTTTTTAAGTGAAGGATGTTTTCCTTTTTTTTTCCTTTCTTAGATACAATGATCACATTTTACCACCACTTATCAGTCCCTATGTCCACACAATTTTCTTCTAAGTATTTTGAACATGTGCTATCACATTTGGTCTGCCTATAAAAGAATCCTAGGGGAAATAGCACACAGGTGATTTGATAGGTAAATTCTCAAATGCATCTCCCCAGGAGGTGCGGTGTCCAGGGGAAAAAGCATGGGCCTGGTATGCCTGGGTGGCTCAGTCCATAAGCGTCTGCCTTCGGCTCAGGTCATGATCCCAGGGTCCTGGGATCGAGCCCCGCATCGGGCTCCCTACTCAGCAGGAAGCCTGCTTTTCCCTCTCCCATTTCCCCCTGCTTGTGTTCCCTCTCTCACTGTCTCTCTCTCTCTCTGTCAAATAAATAAATAAAAATCTTTAAAAACAAAAGAAAAGAAAGGAAAAGAAAAGAAAGAAAAGAAAAGAAGAAAAGAAGAAAAGAAAAGAAAAGGCATGGGTCTTTGTATTTAGGAAACCTGAGGTCAAATCCTAATACACACACACACACACACACACACACACACACACACACACACACACACACACGTTGCCATCTCACCAGTTTTGTGATCTAGTTTCATATTTTAATTTATCAGAAGTTACTTTCCTTGGTCAATAAAATAGGGCAAAATTTCTACCAAAAAATGTTAGCTCCTTTTCCTCCTTTTTGAGGAGGTAGGAAGTTCAACAAAATAGGCAGAACACAAGAACCTGCCCAGCTTGTCCTCCCTAACACCTTTCCTGGGGCTCTTCCCCTTGTTTATAATGTTGTCTGCCATGTTTCAGCTTCTCAAGCCTGGTTCTGTGTCTTCACAATCTTCTTCTAAGCATTTGGATATTTGTTATTATATTTGATGCTTCATCTTTAAAAACTGTACTAATTTTCTACAAGAATTAAAAAGGGCAGTTATGTAAAGACATCTATATGAATGAAGAGGCAGCTTTCTGACTAGCTCTAATTTTATTTTATTTTTTTAAAAGATTGTATTTATTTATTTGAGACAGAGAGAGAGCACAAGCAGGGAGGAGGGTCACAGGGAGAGGGAGAAGCAGACTCCCTGCTGAGCAGGGATCCAGGACCCTGGGATCACGGCCTGAGCCAAAGGCAGTTGCTTAACTGATTGAACCACCCAGGACCCCCTAGCTTTAATCTTAAAGATACATATTCAACAAGAAAGTAAAGCCCAAAGAGATGGCTGGCAAAAGCTAGCAAAAGGACTTTTAAAGCCTTCATTGGCTCAAGAAGGTCAAGGAAGAATAAGTCCACTATTAAGACCATCCGTAACCAACTCTTCAGTTTTGCATATACCATTATTGTGAAGAGAAGAATCTCGACACTGAAAATAATCCCTCCTGATGCTAAAACTCTGTGAATCTGTGATTTATATCCTATCCTCAGAACTGACACCGTGCCTACCACATAGCAGACACTCAGTAGAATGTAGAATGAACAAATCATGACCAGGATTAATATTTTCAGATCGACATGCCTTTAAAAAGATACAAATTTGGGGCACCTGGGTGGCTCAGTTGGTTAAGCGGCTGCCTTCGGCTCAGGTCATGATCCTGGAGTCCCGGGATCGAGTCCCGCATCGGGCTCCCTGCTCGGCAGGGAGTCTGCTTCTCCCTCTGACACTCTTCCCTCTCGTGCTCTCTATCTCTCATTCTCTCTCTCTCAAATAAATAAATAAAATCTTAAAAAAATAAATAAATAAAAATAAAAAGATACAAATTTAAAGAAATGTTAAATCTGTTACATTAAGATCTCAAATACAATTAAAGTTTAGAAAGTCAAAGAACCCTTAGAACAAGAATCTCAAAGGAAGGACACATTCCATGAGGAAAAGAAGAACTTCAATTGGATAAGATAAACATGATTTTAACACGAGAAGTTTCTTTCAAAGAAATACTATATCCACATGTACAATTTTAAGCAAAGTAGGCAGAGATATATTCAAAATAACCCCACCTTGACAAAGGAGTCAAGAATATACAAAAGGAAAAGACAGTCTCTTCAGTAAATGGTGTTGGGAAAACTGGACAACTACATGCAAACGAATGAAACTGAACCACTTTCTTATATCATACACAAAAATAAACTCAAAATTGATTAAAGACCTACATATGAGTCCTGAAACAATAAAACTCTTAAAAGAAGACATAGGCAGTAATCTCTTGAATGTCATCCATAGCAACAAATTTATGGTTCTATCTCCTCAGGCAATGGGAAAAAAAGCAAAAATAAACTATTGGGACTACATCAAAATAAAAAGCTTTCACACCACAAAGGAAACCATCAACAAAACAAAAAGGCGATCTACTAGAATAGGAGAAGATATTTGCAAATGATATATTTGATAAAGGGTTAATATCTGAAATATATAAAGAACTCATACAACCCACACCAAAAAAAAAAAAAACAACAAACAACCCAATTTAAAAGTGAGCAGAAAACCAGGATAAACATTTTTCCAAAGAAAACTACAGATGGCCAGCAAACACATGAAAAGATGCTCAATATCACTAATCATCAGCAAAAGGCAAATCAGTTCCCAAGGGCACTATCACCTCACACTAGTCAGAATAGCTATTATCAGAGAGAAAAGAAATAACCAGTGTTGGCAAGGATGTGGAGAAAAGGAAATCCTCATGCACTGCTGATGGGAATGCAAATCCGTCTGATTGTCATGAAAAACAGTATGGAAGTTCTTCAAAAAAATAAAAATAAAAATATCATATGATCCAGTAATTCCACTACTGGGTATTTACTTAAAGAAAACCAAAACACTAATTAGTAGAGATATACACACTCCTATGTTTATTGTAGCATTATTAACAATAGCCAAGATATGGTAGCAACCTGTGTAATGGATTGATGAATGAATAAAGATATGATATATATATATTTAGTGTGTGTGTATGTGTGTGTGAATATATATATGTGTATATACATATACATATATATATATTTGGTATATATGGTATACATACATATATGTATTTAGTACATATATATTTGGTATATATAGTATGTATATATATGGTGTGTGTGTACATATATATGAACACTGGAATGTTATTCAGCCATAAAAAGGAATGTTATCTTGCCATTTACAATAACATGGATGGACTTAGAGGGTATTTTGCAAGTAAAATAAGTCAGACAGAGAAAGACAAATACTGTAAGATTTTACTTAATTGCAGAAACTAAAAAAAAATGAACAAACAAAAAACAGAAACAGATTCATAAATGCAGAAAACAAACTGGTGGTTGCCAGAGGGGAAGGGTGTGGGAGGACGGGAAAAATAGATGAAGGGAATTAAAAGGTACAAATCTCCAGCAAAAGAAAAAAAAAATCAAAAATTAAAATAACCCCACCTACCTCCAACTGCACCAGAAATATCTCAGTTCTCATATCTGATTTCTATGGCCTTATGTTTGTAATTATTTTGGTTTATACTCTTCTCCCTATGAGAGATAAGAAACTGTATCTATAATTGCATTGTATCATTGGTATTTAGCCCACCAAGTCTTCAATTTACTAAATAAACAAGCAAATTGACGGCTAAGCTTTTTTCTAAATAAATCTTATTTTTCCATTTACTCCAAATATATTATCAAAGATCTATTCCCACAGGAAAAAGTTCCCAGGGAACGTGGGAATTTCTGATGAGAGAAAGAAAAAGGATAGCCTCTCCCTTTGACAAAAGCCCTGTCCCAAGCCAGTAGGAACGTATAGAAGAGGCGGGTCACTCTTCAGGTCAACCAATGCTTCCTTCATAATGTTTTGCATTTCCTTTGGAAACAGGCAATTTCATCTCAACATTGAACATACTCTTTCCATTTCGCCTAGCCCTGTAAGTCACAGGACATTCTCCTGTGCCTGGAAATCAATTCTGTTCACCTCCTTTTCCATCATGTGGATAATAAGATACTTGGAGTTACTCAACAATCTCATACTCTCACTTTCCACACGGCCACCTAATATATTGCCCTGCAACCCGAAAACTCTAAAACTTCAATGTTAATATAAAAAAACATTTCCTATTTTACAAGTTGGTAAGTTAACATGTTCACCAATTTGGTTTATTTGTAATGAGAAGAATTAATTAAAATAGAAAATCAGCAATGCTTTCTTTAGCAGGTTGATTTATATCCTGCGTTGTAGCAAAGTGTCCTCAGACATTGGTGTCCTACCAGTATTTCTGGAGCTTTTACTATGTGTAAGGCATGATAATTGGTGTTGTAAGGAGGAATAGGAAAATAGTAAAAACGTCTCCTCTGCCCCATGAACTATAAAATCTAACTGACGAAACAAAACCATTGAAAAGTTTTAAAATTGGATTTTAAAAAACCAAACTATTTTTTGGAAGTAGAGGACTAATTAAATGAATGAGGCAGGAAAGAAAAACTGTAGTGAATCAGAGAAGTAAAAAATTAGTTGGGCTGGCCTGGATTTGGAAGACTTCACAAAGAAGAAGGGACTCGCGTTATGATTTGAATAATGGATAAGACTCAAAGAGGCAGAGAGAAAAGAGTGCATTCCAGGCCAGCAGGATCGGTTTCAGCAAAAGCATAAAATCAGAAAGTTCAAGGCAGGTTGGGGCACAGTTTAGCGGGAGTACAGTACCAATGAAGTGGATAGTTAGAGCTGTTGGCAAAGGTTGCAGCTCAATTGTCAAGGTCTTGCCTGGTCAGAATAAGCCATTTGGACTTCCTCTGGTAGGCTATGGGGAGTCACTGAAGTCTTTGAGTCAGGGAATGATAAGATTGAAAGAGTGTTTTATGACCAATTTGTCAGCAATATGAATGATGGATTGCCAAGAACAGAGACTGGAAGCAGGGTGAATAATTAAATTAAAAAGCCTCTAAAATAGAAGAAATAAGGAAAGATGATAAAGCTCAGGAAGAATGGTGGTTCCCGAGTGGGAGAATTGGGGAAAGAAATGGAACAAGGGACATTTGAAGGAAGAGCTGACAGAAGTTGGTGACTGGTAAGATCTGGGAGACAAAGAAGGGCATCTATGACGTCAGATTTTAAAGCCAGATGACTAAGATGGTACTACCTTACATTTGTACCATATACTAAAATTAATTTCCGGAACGTCTTCATATTGAAAATAAAGAAACGGAAACCCTTGTAGTAACCTTTATCCCTTTGGAGTAAGATACAAAATTTTCCTTTGAACTTCATAGTAGATACTTGAAGGGTGCTTCTTGGCTCAGGTTCCTTTGCTCAAAATGGCTCTTCACAGCTATGGAGCCTGGCTCTTTATAACTCATCATACTTATGTCACACCATCCATCCCTCTTTTGACCAAGCTTGCACTGAACTGGGCTAAGCACTAGACACTACATGGAGCTATTCCGGGTCACCCAAGCCCAGAAACTTGGAAATGAAATCTGGGAAGACTGACGACTGAAGGCACTGAATGTTGAAGTGATAGAAATTCAGGGCTGAGAGACCCATTTTGAAGAATCTACAAAGTGGCCATGTACAAATATAAAGAAGGAAACAGTCTCCAGGAAAGGACAGAGACACAGGGAAGAAAGGAGGCATATTAGAAATCGGCAGATAAGCAGAGAAAAAGCAAGGACGAGTCACGTTCAAACTAGGGGAGAGGGGCACCTGGGTGACTCAGTCAGTTAAGCGACAGACTTGCTTTCAGTTGGGGTCATGATCTGGGGTCGTGGGATCGAGCCCCACATCCAGCTCCTCGCTCAGCGAGGAATCTGCTTGAGACTCTCTCTCTCTCCCTTGCTCTCTGCCCCTCCCCCAGTGGTTCTCTCTCTCTTTCTCTCAAATAAATAAATAAATCTTAAAAAAAAACTGAAGAATTCTTAATCTCAGGAAACAAACTGAAGGTTGCTGGAGTGGTGGGGGGTAGGAGGGATGGGGTGGCTGGGTGATGGACATTGGGGAGGGTATGTGCTATGGTGAGCGCTGTGAATTGTGTAAGACTGATGAACCACAGACCTGTACCTCTGAAACAAATAATACATTATATGTTAAAAAGAAGAAGAAGAAGAAGAGGAAGATAGTAGGAAGGGAAAAGGGGGGAAATCGGAGGGGGAGACAAACCATGAGAGACGATGGACTCTGAGAAACAAACTGAGGGTTCTAGAGGGGAGGAGGTTGGGAAGATGGGTCAGCCTGGTGATGGGTATTAAGGAGGGCACGTTCTGCATGGAGCACTGGGTGTTATACGCAAACAACGAATCATGGAACACTACATCAAAAACTAATGATGTAATGTATGGTGATTAACATAACATAATAATTAAAAAAAAAAATCTAGAGGGGAATAAGAAAGTATCTGCCTTGGTTGGGCTTACTGACCAGTTCCTGATTCCCTAATGAGACACAGCAGCACCTGCTGCCTATGGGTCAATCAGGTGCTGTGTATCCTTCCTCCAGTGTCTCCTTTGGCTTAAGCTAGGTTGAAAGGCTGTCTGTCCCTCACAACAAGATTATACTGGCAAAGAAAATTTTGCTCTACCACCTCAGGGTATCATAAACTGAAATAGAACAGCCAAGAGGAAAAGGTGATTTTAGGAGTAGACAGGAGATGGGGAGTAGAGTTTTAAACACACTTATGCATTGAACGCAGCGCTGGAATAACAGGAGTGAAGCTAGGGCAGGGGTGGGAAATGTTGATTTAGTCAGTTAAATAAAGATGATGGCTGAAATTCTCTCTCCAGAGAGCATGTGTGACAGAAGACAGAGACCCTTGCCAGGAGGAGAAAACCTGGTAGAGGAGGTCCAAGAGATTGCCAGATTCCAGTGAAGGCTCTTTTAAAAAATGAGCTGAACTGGGAGGGGAGGAGGGTCAGGCTTATCCTCAGATCTTTCTTTTACCCTTTGTTAAAGACACAACGCACATTTACTTTGCAATCAAAGAGACCTACAAGACAAATTTTGTTAAAGTAAATACTGTTTTTAATGAGGACAGAAAAAGTAAACGTGGGTTAAATTTCAGCTTCTAAAAGTTAAAGCTTAAATTTCTATTTTGACTGTAATCTTTTTATTTCTATAAACATCTTCAAACCTAAAATGGACAAATCTCTTCTCTCATTTAAGCTGAAATCCCTCCTTCTCCATGAAATCTTCCCAGGGATAAGAGTAAAGTCGTGAAGTCTACAGTCCTAAACATGAAACAATTTTCAAGACTACCACAAGAAAGCATATTTTGACGTTGGAATACTAATGTCTTAATTGTGCATTTTTCTGCAATATTTTGGAGTATTACCATTTGACAGTTAGGAACAGGTTTGACATGTCAGTCGACAGGAATGTTCCTCCATCAACAGTATTCATTGTGCCCGCTTGCATGGAGTGGGGCAAGGAAAAAAAAAATGAACCCATTCCAAGTACGGAGAAGCAGGACTGCTTGACTGGCAATGTTCAGAACCTAGCACAGAGCTGAGAGTGTGTTTGTACTTTTTGATCCTGAAAAAACACATGCACAAAACTCTCTAAAACTATTAGTACCCTTGACCTGAAACCCTGGATCTAGCTTTAAAAAAATACTTTGTTTTCAGCAAGTCCCTAAGAACTATATGGAGCTCAATTAAATCAGAGGCAATTCTGGTCTTACATGTACTTCGGTGGAAATATTTCCTCTCTAAATAGAAATATATTGAACTTTAGCTCAGAGACAGAGTCAAAACTTTGTAAGTAATATCAATGAAGTTCTCTTATTACAGAGGTAAAAGGAGCTGTTTACACCATAAAATAATCAAAGAGTTAATCTTGTTTCATTCTTACAGGAGTAAAACCCACTGGCAAACTTTAACTATGTTAATTTTCAAACTTTCAAGTCTGTACTCAAACCACAAAGCCAGCAAACTAAAGGTAACCAAAGGAGCTGTTTGGTAAAGACAGAAATGAACTATGCCTTTTGAAGTGTTTCCAGGGAAATGTGTTTGGAATATTTAAGTCCCAAGTGAGTTACAAAGGTTATTCATTCACAAGTGAGATAAATTCATAGCTGTCAAATTGTCTGGATTCTCTGTGTGATCACCAGGGCTTCAAATCATTTATTTTTTTTTCTTGCAAAAGTTCAATATTTTCACAGCTTCAAATCTGATCATATTTTATAATTTGGAAATAGAGAATTGCTTCTCTTCCTTACCTACTCACTGAAGCAATAAAAGTCCATGAGTATATTAAAGCAGTTTTTGTCTTCCCTTGTAGTTGTATTTTGTTTCTTTTAATAAAGCCAAATGTTTCTAAATTGGATGTTTCTCCCAGTAAACTAACTGGATATAATTAACAAAGTGTCTGGTTTCACCAAACAGATGGGGGAAGGGGGAAGGATTATTGCAAATATAAATTTTACTGTGTTTTATATTCAGCTACATGTTCTTGAATAATTTGTGAATGAAATTGTTCAAAAGTCCCTCCAAATAATTTTGACCTTTTTTTTTTTTTTTGCTTTTTTAATTACTGACGTGGTTCAGAAAGAAAGGAAGAACTTTGTTTTAATTGCTTAGTAAAACCTAAATTAGGAGTTAAGAGAAGAGTAGGAATCCTTAACAAGGACAACAAAGGTAAGGGAAAGGCAGTTCTTGACAGAATCCTTCACAGGGGACAGAAAGAAGCTGTGGCTACTGACCCAGTTAACCTGACATCCAGTTCAGGTCACAAAGTAAAAAGATGTCTCTAGGGAGCAGAGCCCAAGCCTGATCTAAGCCACTCAGAGAGGGAAGCAAGGACTTCAGGGGCTTCTGCGTATCCCAGTGTGATAAAGCCAGGGTGCTCAGGTAGTCATCAGCGTGGGAAAACCAGCCAATGGCATGGGAAAGCCAGCCAATGCAAGAAGCTGGTCATAACGGCTCTGTAAGTCCCAATATATCTGACCCCAGGGAGAAGGTGACATCACTGTTACTCACAACTTATTGATGACCTGAGAAGGAGAAGGCAAAGTCAGAGGTGATCCCTGCCTGCCAGAGACGCATCATCTCTTTGGAGAGTCAGGCATGTATGAAAAAGGCTCCGTTAAAATGTAAAGTAGTTGAATAGTTAACTAGAGTATCGATAACCGCTGAAGGATTTGGAAATGGGGGCAAAAGGAAAGAGAGCACTGAGGCATGTGGAGAAAAGAGGAAGGAATTACAGACAAAGGGGAAGAAGCCATGAGGTCTGGCCGGATGGTTTGGGACACTATGAATAGACCATTCATGTTTCAATGGAGGATCCACGTAAGGGCATGGTAGGAAAGAAGGTGGGGAAGTAGGTAAGCGCTAAGTTGAAAGCATTTGGAGGACTCCCCAGAGCCCCCGAAAGCCCTTTGTAGAAGAATGTTTCATGTAAAGTTGTATTTTTAAACGATTATTTTGATATCTGTCTATAGGATGGAGAGGGAAGGGATTGTAGCAAGGGAGATGAATGAGAAGGTGATAGTAGACAAAAAACGAAATGGTGTAGATATGAGGTGTGCAATGAAAAGGAGGAGGAGATGAATAGCTGGTTTATCAAGTATTTACTAAGAGCCAAGCACACCGCAAAGTGCTGTAAAATGTATGAGTGTGAAACAAAGGACCTTAGACTGGCAAAAACCTTAACAGGTCAAGCTAAATCTAGGATCATGTTATGAACAATGAGGTATTCCACATACAAGAATATCTTTGAAGAATGATGGAATAACTATCCAGATATATCCACTTTCAGTTAGAGATTTTAGAGACTCAGGTCATATTCCATTTTCTGTCAGTGATATACACACACACACACATGCATACATACATACGTGTACATATATGTATATCTTATATATCTATAAAAGATATGTGCATATCTTGTATATATTACATATAGCTTATACATACATGTATATATATATACACATATATATATAATTTTTCCCGTATAACAAAACAATTTACATAAGTTTTTAAAAAGATCAAACATCTTTTGATGTATTTCCTAACACTGGCCAAAATTAAGTCAGGTTTCTCACACTTCACTAATAGGCATGTTTTTCGGCTATTTATAAATCAAATGATATCTTGACTATCCAAGGAAGATGGTTTTTGAAGAAAACCTGTTGTGAATCTATAAATTGTAACAACTCATTAAACTGAAAGAACTTTTCATGTTGTGATTTTACTTATTTTCAGAAATTGAAGCTTTTATAATAAGGAAAGAATATCTTCACTCAAGAAACTGAATGAATTTGAGTCCAAAGAGAAAAGAAAAAAAAGAAACATTTTAGTTTAATTTATTATTATTCAGTCTGATTGATTTAACAGTGCAGGATGACTTGAAATAAAATCTTTATGTAAAGGTAAGATCACATCTAAAAGGCTGCTTTCAATTTGTAGTTCAAGAATATCACAAGATATTAAAAATTCAATTAACAAAAAAAGTAAGGAAATGGAAAGATAAGCACTGGAATCAATTTCAAAATATAGTGATGAAAAATAATACAATTATGCACATAGGGCTAAGAAATACTCAAACTGGACACAGTATCAGAAGCAACAGACTTGAAGAGTAAAAATTGACAGTAATTGACTCTTTAGGAAAAATGTAAAGAGTAATGAGATACGCATAGAATAGATCATTTTAGAGAAAATATCAAGGAAAAAAGAAAATTCTGGAAAAGAAATTATCATTGCAATAAAAAAACTGCAAAATAATCATTTGTCTCCAGCCTTTCTGAATGTCTCATGATTCTAATGTATTAAAAGTCTGAAATGTGCTTGAATATTTTGTAGCATAGGAGACAAGTTAAGTAAATACACAGGCTTAGCAGTTCGGCTTCGTGGGTTAGAATCTCAGCTCAGCACTAACTAGCCGTGTGAGTTCTTCAACCTCTTTCTACCCCAGTTCCCTCTCCTTATAAGATGCAGATAATGAGTATCTATCTCATAGGTTTGTTGTAGGGATTTAGAGAGATCCCACATTTAAGCACTTAGCAGAGAGTTGGGCCTACAATAAGAATTCAATAAATATGTTATTAATACTGTTCACAGAAAAAGTTAATAAATCTCTCTAGTGTCCTATGAAATTACCTTTCAGTAGCAGATTAACTCCTTCTTATTGAAGTTCTACTTGATTTCACATACCTCATCTACTTCCATAAGAGGATTTGAGGTCATTTACAATTAAAGATATGTGTTCGGCACTGTGGTAAAATATAAATGGGAAAATTTAACCTACGGTGTAGGAAATGGAGGTGAATATGGTTACTATAGTTGAATCCTCTCTGTGTTTCTTGGCTGCAGGAGAAGGAACTGAACATATTAAATTCTAAAAGTTATATTTTTAAGCTATCTGTTCTTTAAGAAGAACAGTAACAGTGATAACATATTTGGGTAAGACTTTCTAACATATTTCTCCCTACAAAGTTTCAGTGGATTCTCACAAAAATGTTGTGAGTCCAGCTATGATAACCCAATTTTATATACAAGGAAATTAAGGCCCAGAGAGATTCCGCAGCTAAGAAGGAACAAAGCTAAGATTGGAAGTCAAGTATGGCAAAAAGTGCGCGCGCGTGCGCGCGCACGCGCACAAACACACACACACACACACACACACACACACAAATTAACTGAGCTCTGAGCTCCCTACAAGTAGAGGCAAAAATGGAAGGGGGGGCAGGGGACCCACCTCCTGTTATCTGATAAAATATCTAATAAAAGGAAGCATGCCCTGGGCCAGTAGATACAAGCTTTTACCTTCCATTAAAACTAAGAGAAATTAGTAATATGGATATTTATACAAGGGACTTTAAACCACAAAGTGAACTCTGATTTTAGTAGAAGTCTTAAACAAAATGCAGACATGTTCTTTATATGTGTCTTTATTATATAGCCTGAGGGAGTAATTTTAAATTGGTTTTGTGAAGGAATTATCTTTAAACAGCAGATGGCTGGGGTAATATTTTCTAGGTAAATGGTATTCTTTTAAGAAAGATTGATTGAGAGCCTACTGTGTGTCAATATCTGCACTAGGTCACGAATATTCAGAGATGAATGTTATGATTCCTGCCCTCAAAGGTCTTAACAGTCCAGTGGAGAAATTCATTTGTCACGAAACACCCTCCTGGTGATAAAGCAGGTTGGTGCAAACTGTATTGTGCAAATACAGCAACGGGGATGGTTGACGGCCCCACTGAAAGATGCAAGACTGCCAGGGGGAGTCACAGACCTGAAACTTCCAAAGACATTTGCCAAGCGGTCAAGAGCAGAGCGAGTGTTGCAAACAGAAGAAAAGGCATGTGGAAGGGCTCAGAACACAGCAGCGAGGTGTTCACAGGAATTCAGTTCCATGTTCCTGGAGCTTCCATAAGATACAAGGGGGTGCGGTTGAGAAAAGATGCTGAAGAGCATACGGTGGTCGAATGGGGCTACTTATGCTCTGCAAGGAGTGTAGAGTTTGCCCTTCAAGTAAAGGGTCTCAACTGAGCAAAGAACTGACACGGTCTGACAAGGACAGGAGTGAGGACCCCAAGTATTCTGTTAATTTGCTGGTAACCAGTTTGCCAAATGACCAATTTGTTAAAATCTTGATTCTACCAATTTGCCAAAATTTATAAAGTTTATAGGTTTGTGAATTACTAATTGACTTGTTTTCATTTTGACTTTATAGCAGGATTCTAAAGAATGTGCAGTTTGCATCTGGTGCTGGGAGACAAAAAAATCGGGAGGTGGGGCTGAAAAAAATAGGCCTCTGCCAGGAAAAGAGAGAAGGAAAGGAGGCACGGGGCATGCAGCCGCCGAGCCCGGACTACTGCCCCAGGACAGAGTTTCCTGAAGAGTGGGAGTCAGGGAAGGTAGGCTCGAGAGGACCACAGGCAGAGACTAAGGGGCAGAGAGAAGACATTGTAGAATGGACAGACGACGTTAGGGAGAAGAAATTGGAAAAATGGAGAGCCAGAGAACAAGTCTGGAATCAGCCAAGGAAAGAGTGAAGAAGGGTGAGGGGCAGGGAACAATTTGAGCACGATGACACCCCCCACTTCCCTGGGACGTACAGTCTATACCAGACAACTGATGTGGCACATCGGATATTTGGCAACTCAGACATTCATGAATTTTGTTTCCAGCAAATTGCCTTTTGCCTAATTGATATTTTTTTTCACCAAATTCTAGAATACTCAAGAATAGGAGCTATCTTGGGCTATAGCTGGAAGGGGGGTATAGAGTAAAGAGGCAGTACTGAGTTGTTTTTTTTTTTTTTAATCAGACACTTGAGTAAATTCAAAGGTAATGAGAAAGAGTCGATAATTGAACATACCAAAAGAGAAGTGATATTTTTGTAGTGAAGTGTTCCAGTTATTATTGATGTGCAGAAAACTTTCCCAAAACCTAGTGGCTTACTCAGTGATCACATCTATTTTGTTGACAGATCTGCCATTTGTCCAAGGGTTGGCAGTGGCAGCTCATCCCTGCTCCACCTGGGGTCAGCTGGAATGGCTCAAAGGCTAGGGACCAAAGTCAAACGAAATCTTACTTCCTCACATGTCTGGCAGTTGATGCTGGCTTTTGTCTGGAGGGGGTCTCAGTTCTCCACACCGTACTCTCCATGTGGCCTCTCTTCACAGGCTGGTGGTTCGTCCTCAGAGCGTTTAAGTCAAAAGGTAAACATCTCAAGATAAAGAACCAGGCAGAGGATATCTTGTATTTTCTAACCTAGTCTCAGAATCCACACAATGTCACCTCTACAGTATTCGTAGGACCACCCAGATTCAAGAAGAGGGAACACAGACCCCATCTTTTAATGAAAGACCACAGTGGCATGTTGTGATATTGTATCTTATCTCGGTGGCTTGGGGCATATATGCATGGCCACTTTTGGAAATAAAATCTGCCACCCAAGCTCACTGAGGTGGCAGGAAAAAATTATTTCCAGAGCCCAGCAAGGAGACAGCCTTGAAATAGGCAAGGAGGTAAGTTTTCCTAGTACTGGGGAGGGCCAGACCAGGAATTCAACTGATTGTGAGTTGATTTAAGAATAACAAAGAGGATGAAGAAAGCTAAGCAAACAGGTTTGGGCTTATTTTTTTTTTTTTTTTTCCTTTTTTCCCCATGCAAGTTTCAGATGGTATCTTGGTCTTGCAATTTGCTCCTTTACCTTAAAGCCAAGGGTGGGGAGTTACAATTTGTTGCATTTTGATTAAAGACTTAATCACACTTTAAAATACTTGACCCTGAATTTCTCCTTTTTTTTAATACTACAGTTACTAGCAGACATAAAAAAAAAAAAAAAGACCTAGCATAGGTATTTAGGAGATCTAATTTTCATCATATACAGACTCACCTTGGGAAAGAAGCAAGAAAAAGTAAGAGGTGGAGTGGAGGAGAGCAGATAATGTAACAAAGTATCATGTCAATTCCAGGCTGCCCTAGTCTTTCTTCGCAGTCAGTTGTCATAATCTCCTGGTTTCTGTGACATGTGAGGGCTGCCACATCATTCCAATGATTAAGAAAAACCATTCTTAAAAAATCGCATACTTAATAATACCTAAGGCTTACTACGTAAGTATTGTCAGAATTTACAAACTGTTCACAAGTTTGTAACACAGATCAGATTTTTTTCCCTGTAATGTCTACTGTTTTTTACCTTAGAAATTATAAGGAATGTTTTCTAGGCTAAATGATTTCTGGAACATCTGCACTAATATGTGCTACTGCACATATTAGTCACTGTGTATTTATTTCTTTACCCTGGGGTCAAAAAAAAAAAACGAATGTTGGAAGAAAAGGTAGACAGAATAAGGAGAAATGTTATTTTCCACACCCAGTAGGCTTCAAGAGAAGTAAGAGCAACCTTCTCTTAACCTGTTGTGGAAGGTCAAGGCAAGTAGCTGTGTTAATGCGCCAATCGTTGAACTTTTAGGAAAGGTTTAAAAGTGCAGAGGTTGAGAGGGTTGAACTCCCGGAAGCCACAGAGATCTGCTGGCAGAATTTCTGAGGAGAATGTGAATGTTAAAAGGGGAATTATGAATGATGACAAGCAGAGCACTTAGAGGGAGCTTTGAGGTTTGATGCAATATTTGGCTGCAAGAACACCTACGAAAATTCGGGGCATGATTCTTTTCCATCCTAAGACAAAAGTTACTCTACATCAAAGAGATTAGCAAAATCTTTATATAGTCCACAAATCTTCTGCAGCTGTGTCTACTCTTCTTTTCCTCCTGTTGTGTCAGAGAAAATGTCTCTTCTACTATCAAAGATCAGTCCCTCCATGTAAGCTCCCGACCCCTGCCCTGCTCGTCTTAACAGAAGTTATTCTTCAAGTATCTCCTTTTCTTGTATCTTCAACTTCTCCTTCTAGAACAAGTCATTCTTTTTTTAAAAAAATGTTTATGTATTCATTTATTTAATTCCAGTATAATTAATATACAGTGTTATATTTGTTTGAAGTCTATCACATAGGGATTCAACAGTTCTGTGCATTACTCAGTGCTCATCACAAAGTGTCCTCCCTCTCAACCCTCTTCACTCAACCTCCCACCCACTTCCCCCTCTGCTAACCACCAGTTTGTTTTTGTATTTAAGAGTCTGCTTTTTGGCTGATCTTTTTTTTTTTCTGTATTCATTTGTTTTGTTTCTTACATTCCACACATGAGTGAAACCATATGGTATTTGTCTTTCTCTGACTGACTTATTTCACTTAGCATGACACCCTCTAGGTCCATCCATGTTGTTGCAAATGGCAAGATCTCATTCTTTTTGATGGCTGAGTAATAGTCTCTTATATATGCATATCACCTCTTCTTTTGCACACCAATGCATTCTAGCATTCTAATATATTTAAAAATACATCATTCACCCTTTCCAACTGTGACTCCTTTGCTCTGCTCCCTATCACACTGAAATGTCTTTAAAAACTTGACTCTAAACTCCACATCAAAATCTTCACCTATTCATTCTCCATCCCAGCAATCACACTGCAGTTAACTTTGTCAATGAAGCAACTTCTGTGTTGCAGATCTAATTGGCACTCTTCTGGCCTCATCTGTCTTGAATTCTCACCAGCAGTCAGTATAGTTGGTACTTGATCCTCGTGGAAATACGGCCACAAGTTCTTCTTGGTGTCTTGGACCAGCTTCTGCTCTCCTGACCTCCAAACATTGAAATTCTACTAGGCACTGTGTGAGACATCTTTCCTTCTATACCTCCTTATGTAATTAAGATTCCCAGTGCCATCTTTATGTAAACAGCTTCTAAAACTTTCATTTCTAGTCTAGATGATTCTGCTGAGCCCCAAACTCCTTGAGCCCTCAGCCTATGTGACATCTCCACTTCTCCACTTGGATTTCTCATAAGCACCTAAATTCAGTATGCCCCAGACTGAAATTCTACACATTCTCCTGCCCCCAAAAGTTCCACTCTTAGCCTTTCCTGTCAGGAAATGATACTATGATCCATCTGGTTTCTGTAAACAAATGTTTGACACTTCTCTCTCTTTCATACCCACAACCAAGTCCCGTCCATTCTATCTGAAAAACGTATCTGGAATCATTTCACTTCTCTAGATCCTCTTTTTTAATAATAATAAAAAAATCACAGAAACATTGCAGAATACATAGTATACATTTTATTCTTTTCTATTTCCTAAGTACTTTGAATTCTTAAAGTCAAGACTATTTTAAATAAATGAATTTGGGGGTACCTGGGTGGCTCAGTTGTTGAAGTGTTTGACTCTTGATTTCAGCTCAGCTCATGATCTCAGGGTTGTGAGATCGAGCCTGCATTGGGCTCTGTGCTGGGTATGGAACCTGCTTAAGAACCTCTCTCTCCCTCTCCTCCTCCCCAGTCCTTCTCTAAATACATACATACATACATACATACATATATGCATACATACATATATGCATACATACATAAATGAATTTGATGCAACATATTGTCTTTGAAGGTTTGGTTATTAGTGCTTTCTACCTGGCTTGTTTGGCTTTTCAAACCTCAAAGCTCATTTTTAAAGGAAGATACAATTTTTTTTTGCAGAATTCCAGGAAATTTGTCCTGGAAGTGAAGGAATGATTTAAGTTTTTAAAAGTTCTTGCATGGTATTCCCAAAGAATAAATTTCATCTTAGATTCAATGTTTCTTCGTTCTGTATAGCATGAAGGTTATATATTACTCTTCACCTCCCGAAACTTTCTGTTGGATAAAATTAAAGGTCATCCACTGGGCCCGAAGTAAAAGTGAGCCCTGGAAATCAAATTCAGCCCACCCCTTCCCCCTCACCCAGTGGCCAGGAGACTTTCAATCAAAGATTTTAACAAGGAAGGGAGAGAGGGAGGGAGAGAGGGAGGAAGGGGGGAGAGGCAGGGAGGGAGGAAATGAGAGAAGGGGAAGAGAGGGAGGAAGGAAGGGCACAAAAAAAAGAAAAGGCATTAAAAAAAAGAGAGAAGAAAGGAAAACAAAGAAAGGTTTTATCTAATTAGCTAGCATTCAAAAACTGGTAAGATCTAAGGGCTGGGAGTCTAAGGAATTTGAGAAACTGAATTTAAACAGGAAATGTGAAGTTCAGGTAGCACCATGAGGCACTTGAAGTGAAAAAGAAAAGAAAGGTTTCAGGAATTTATTCAAGTCCAAAAATAAGGATGGCATGTTCTGCTTCCAAAGTGCTGTTGTGCTATGAGCTGTGCAATTCAAGTTCCTTGCATGATGTGGAAATGATCAAAACTGAATTTTCCTCATCACATGTCCTAAATCATCAAAAGTTTATGTACTTTTTAAAGATAAAGAATTTGGACTTCTTTTATGGTAGTGTGTTCAGATGATTGAGTCATAGAAACTTGAAGATATTTATTGAGCTGCTACCTCAGATGAAGGACTTTTTGGAATTAATGGGCTCTAAAGACCCAACTTGTCAGCCCCCCAGTGGCTCAGAAAGCTGTACATCCTTGTGAATATGACAAGACGTCTAAACACCCTGAACCTGAGACTGCAGGGGAACAAAAGAGCATTGCTGATTTGCTCAAAGTACCACTAAGCAGATTCCATGTGGACATGTGGACTGAGCAGATGGCAACTGGGGATGGTACTCGCTTCACATGCCTGAACATTCAGAGCTCAAAATATTCAAAGATTTTGAAGAATTGCAGGATTAATTAATTCTGCAATGGATGGAAATAACATCATAATTTTAGAAGAAATTCATAGAGTTTACTGAATACAAATCATGCTAATGTCTGTGCTGTCTTTAGAGGTACTATCCAGATGTGTCTACACTAGCAAATGTCTACACTCTCAGCATCCTTCAATTTCATGAGCAAAGATTGTATGGACTGTGCCCACCTAGAAAATAAAGTATCCCCGAAAATTTCACTTACTTGGTATTTCAATCCATTTGGTTCAATTCTCCATCTTGCTCTGAAAATGTATTTCTTGCTGTACTGAATGCTGGTGGTTTTCTGGCCATATTTCTTTGACTAAGACTGGTGTACCTATCCCCTCATTGGTGTTGGTGTTGGTTACTAATGGCATGAACTAAAACCTTTCCAGGTAATTGACCTCAACCAAGCAAGAGTTGCCTAATCTGGGAGATTATGTCACCTCTCCACTCCTGAGAACAGATGATAGACAGTGACTCCCTGGGGACAGGGATGGGCTCCCTTCAAGAACCAAGTTGATGTAGCAATTCACACACTAGAGCTCCCCATGGAGTAGGCTAAAGCCGGACTCCATCTTGACCTGCATCTTATTGTAAGTGCCTTCCACTGCCTACCCTGTTTTTCGCCTTTTCTCTTGAGAAAATAAATCGTATCCATCTGAATCTTGTCTCAGACCCTGCTTCTAGGAAACGTGACCTAAAACAGTTGCTACTGGGAGTGCTCCTATGAAGCAAAGTCTAACGTTAAGATTTTAAAGTTGAGTCACTTACCAGTAGTTGAGGATCCCACCTTGGTGGCAGGTGAAATACAGACAGTCCTTACCATAGTGTAACAACATTATATTTGTTATTACTGGGACAGGATGTGGGCAAAAGGAGAAATACTGGCTCATGCAACATAACTGGTTTGAGAAAAACAAGGGAAAAAATGATTATAAAGGTTGTGGAATTAGGGGGTTGTTGATATAGATGCTTTGTAGGAAGAAAAGATCAGATTAGGTTAAGCAATCACCAATTCAAAGCAAAATGTGAAGGCCAAAGGACCTCCTCAACAACTTTTAAAGAAATTCTCATCTCCTGTAGAGAGATGCCCCAGAAGCATTTTAAATCCACTCCCTATTAAAATATTGTCTGACTGAACCACAGAGCATCACACTTGTCCACTATATTGAGGACATTTTGTTATATATACCTATGAGCAAGAAGTGACAATTACTCTGGATATCTTGGTAAAATATACTCCAGACAGGAAGATAAACACTACAAGATTCAGAAGCCTGACTCATTGGTAAAGTTTTTGGGGGGCCAGTGATCTAGGATATGCCAGGACATTTCCTCCCTAGAATAAAGGGCAAAGTTATTGCACCTTGCACCTCACAAGGTACAAGGTACACAACACTTACTAGGCTTCATTAGATTTCAGATGGGTACTTGAGATTAATGCTCTGACCCATTTGTGGGGTAACACTGAAGGCTGTTCCTTTTTGAGTGGAGCCCAAATTGAGAGAAAAGTTCTAAAGCAGATCCAGCATGCTGCAAGCAGCCTTAGCACTTGGGCCCTATGACCCAGCAGACTGGAATCTGTACTAGGAAAAGGTACCATGTGGTGTCTCTAGCAAGCCCAACAGAAAGCCCACATGAAGGTTCCTGGAGTTCTAAAGTAAGACAATAGCATCTGGAGCAGAGAACTATACACCGTTCATAGTGTTCTTGCCACATTACTGGGTCCTGGTAAAGCAGGAGCATCTGACCTTGGGACATCAAACAGCAATATTATAGCAATAACTACCCAAAATAAGCTGGTTATGCCAAGCACGCAAAGTCACCAGGTTGGGTGGGCAGGGAAGCACCAGGATCGGGCTCCAGCATGTTCAGAAGACATCACTAAGCTGCACAGAGAGACATACAGACACTCACGCCTCCCACCACTCTTGCAGTGATACCACTCGCTCAGGTCACAACTGTGCTCTCACAGGGACTTCCCTATGACCGCTGACAGAGGAGGAAAAAACCTGAGCTTGGCTCACAGATGAGATACGGGCGCTCAGGATATGGGTGCAATCCCCAAAATGATGACTGTTGCAACTACAGAGGGGTTTTGAAAGACAGTGGTGTAGGAAAATCCTCCCAGTGGACAGAACTTCAAATGCATACTTGACCTTCTACCTTTGTGCAGAAAGGTAGCCCAAGATAAGGAATGCCTTGACTTATGGGCAGTGACTGATGGCCGGCTTGGTTGAGGAGGAACCTGGAAGTGGCAAGATGAAATACTGGGGACAAGATGATCTGGGAAAGAAACCTGTGGGTGAACTTAGGGGAATAGCCTTAAAATGGAAAGAATTTTGTATCAACCAAAACATGATTGCACATCTGAGAGCAGCTACTGCAGAGTAGGCACCAAATAACCAAGTGGAAAGTTATGGCTCTGCCAGTTATTATCAGCCAAAGTCTGGGCTTTAGAGCCAGCCTACTGGGCTCATGAAAGAGTAGTCAAGGCGACAGAGATGGAGGAGTGCACAGATTCCCTTTCATCAAGGCTGATCCAGCTTCTGCGGCTGCTGAATGTCTTATCTGCCAGCCACCGAGACCAAAGGTAAGCTTCCAATATGGCCCCATTCCCTGAGGACACCTCTTTGTGTTCACTCTCACTTCAAGCTAAATGTCCTTATGGTACAGATTTTCCAAACACACCTTCAACCCCAAGCACAAGCTACCTAATGTTTTAAAAGTAACTCTTTTCTCCCAGCCTTTTTGCTACACACTAGAAGAGAAACACAAAAATCTATGTAACAAATATGCAGGCCTTTTAAATCCATTTTTTTAAGCTTGCTTGACTCCATTTCATTCTACTTCTCACTCCTAGATATTTTTGAAGTTAAAATATAAACTCATATTTCTGTTAGTCTAAATAAAGGGGAACTCATTTACTTATTCACTCATTTAGTTAACAAATATTTATTGAGTGCCTACTAAATGAACTGTTCTTAGGACCAGGGAGATAGCAGTGAACAGAATCAAGAGTGAGCCTGCTTTGTGACCATGTTTTAGCATGGGTTTCTCTGAAGGCAGAGCTTAAAACAAAGGTTTGCATGCAGGATATTGGTTTAGAAAATTATCCTGGGAAGTAGAAGTAAGATGTAAGGGGAAGGGAAAGGGAAGGAGATAAAATCAGTGTAAGGATACATTATCAAATTGGCCACCAAAAAAAGCCACTGTTGCTTAATACTTTAGGGCCATCTGAGGAGACTTATGAAATATTTCTCAAAAACTGAAGGTATTATCTTTTGGTCAAAGACATTACCTTTTAATCACAAGTGGCCACAGGGTATTCACTTGCCTGCAATTCCAGGCTGAGCATGCACGAGAACTGACTGAGTTCCCACTGAAGTGAGAGGCACACACATGAGCCCAGGATGAAGTGTTAGCCGATTATACTTGCACAAAGCTGCTCAAAAGCCTACACAAGGATGGTTAGTATATTCACAGAATTGATCATCCCAGAAGTGGTTGAGGTAAAATGTGGGGCCTAGAGGACCTATTTATGCCTGCCATTAAATCCAATTTGGGGCGCCTGGGTGGCTCAGTCATTAAGCATCTGCCTTTGGCTCAGGTCATGATCCCAGGGTCCTGGGATGGAGCCCCGCATCAGTCTCCCTGCTCAGTGGGAAGCCTGCTTCTCCCTCTCCCTCTGCCACTCCCCCTGCTTGTGCTCTCACTTCATCTCTCTCTGTCAAATAAACAAATAAAATCTTTAAAAATAAATAAATCCAATTTGGCACAGTCTCTCTTATGGTGGTGGTCTCCTGTATTTTATGTAAGCATTTAATGCAAGAAGCTGTATAGAATAATCTACAGTCCCCACTGCTGCTGCTGGTCCTAATCTGTAATTCTTCTTTCACCACCCGCTCTAAATTCTCCTCACTCGTGAGCAGCATTTCAGTGTTGGAGACTGCATGCCTGGGGGGAGAGCCCGACCAACATCCTGATGGAGTCTGAGACCTTACTTCCCTTAGCCTAGTTAAGGTTGCTCCGATTGCTTGTTGGTTATCACCAGGGATGACAGCTCAAAGCAGTACCCCAGTGAACCCTTGCTTTCAGGCACACTCCTCTCTGCCCTATTATGTAGTAGCTACCTTAATTAACTCTACATGAAAATAAGATTCAATTTCTCCCACCAATATCATAACAGTTTTTTGTTTGTTTGTTTGTTTGTTTTTACTCCTGATTCTTTGGCATAAAGAGTGCCAAGTACCCAGATGGTGGTAGTAGTTTCAAGTTCACTGTGAAAGAAGTGTTCCCCCGTTCCCATCATAAATCAGAACTTCTAATCCAGCAGAACCGATTTACAAGGATAGGAAGTACAAATTCCACAATGAGTCACTGGTCGTAATTGGGGAAGGGCCAATTTTACTTTTACCTGTTGGCTTCCAGACTCTTACATTCTAACCACTGGACTCAGAACCAAGTTAGGGATCCGATGCACTTACCACCTCTTGGAGGACAGCACTCCAACTCCAGCAGTATTATCCCTAAGCTATTGCCTTCACCAACCACTTAGCGGGCCATTCCACCATCTTGCTAGGTTGATGAAGTTTAGGTAAGACCAGTCAGTCTTGTCCCTAATTTCACATGTCTTTATTGCTATAAAATGGGCTCCTTAGTCTGAAATAATGTTAGTCTGAAATAGATGGTATTGGATATAATTTATATACATCAGGCCTTCTGTAAGTCTTCTCAAAGCTTGGTGGTGCTGGGAGATCTTGTGCAGGCAAGGAAGGGAAACCCATCTCTACAACAACATTCTGATGAGAAGAATCACTGCCATCCTTTACATTGAAAGAAGTCCATTGTCATCATTATAGCACCAAGTAGCTAAACCCCTTTGAATACACCTGGGTTTATAATTTTGACTTTGGTAAAGAGTAAATAATATATAAATTTTTAAAATAGGAAAGGAAATTAAGAAATCTCTAATTATCAAAAAGCAAAGCAAAATAAAAGAATATTAATTAGTTATATATTGAATTGGAATCATAATCACACAGAGAATAACTATAACACAAGATTTTAAAACATAGGATTATGATTATACATTCTTAGCTAAATATACCAAAAGGACAAAAAAAGGCAGAAAAATCTTAAATGACATTCAGTAGTCTTGTTGTTACTGGCAATATTGTTACTATTTAAACAATTACATAGATGGAAGAATCAAGCAAATAAGCTTTATCTTCATGCCAGTGTCAAACAAGATTCTCTTCTAGGTGTATACCTAGACACCACGTGAACTAAGTAACAAAGATTATCTCAATCACTTAGATTTTGGTGTCTCCATACCATTTCCTACTAAAATAAGCCAGAGCTACTTGGAGAAATGGTTGGTTGTCATGCTAGGGCAGGACACTACTAAGCTACATCTGGAATGTGTGGCTGTGTTTAAAAGAAAAGAAGTTATTAAAGACCAATGAAGTCATGTTTAAAGACACAAAATCCAACTTGAAGCTACTCCCACTAGCCAAAGATGGAAAATTTGAGCATCAAACAGAATAATAATAACTACAATGAATTAAAATGTTAAAAAGAATCAAAATATTTGAAATCTATGAATCCACAACAATGTTTTTTAAAACCTCATTGGTCAATACTACAGTTTGATAGGGCACCAATTTATTATTCTAAAACTTGGTAAAAAAAAAAGGAAAGAATCAAGCATTCATCTGCTTTTCTTGATTGTCCTTTAGGGAAGCCAAATAGTGAATAAAGTTATATTAGGAGACTTGGGGGCATATAAAATTTTTATTTTACATTTGAAATGTAAAATCTTCACTTTACAGATGAAGACCCTGAAGTACAGTGAGGTTAAGCAACTTTACCAAGGTCCCCGGCTAATAAAATTTCAAATACACATTTGGGATCCTACATATAGTTATATATAGTCACATGTAGTTATAAGTTTTCTATCTTGCTTTTTTGTTTGTTTAATAGATCATGAGTATTTTATATGTCATTAAATATGCTTTGATAACATAGTTTCTAGAAGTAGTATAGTATTTTATTCATTGGCTATATTTTAACTCAGTATTATTGCCTAAATAGTATTAGTTTTCTATTGCTGTGTAACAAATTGCCACAAATTTAGCAGCTTAAAACAATACCCATTAATTAGTTTACCATCTATAGGTTAGAAATCTGGCATGGTTTGGGTGGGTCTGTGTTTAGGGTATCTCAAGGTTGAAATCAAGATGTTGACTAGACTGAGCTACCATCTGGAAGCTCGGGGGGAAATCTGCTTCCAAGCTTATTCTTATTGTCAGAATTCAGTTCCTTATGATTTCAGGATTGAGGTATTCATTTCCCTGCTTGCTCTCAGCCAGAGGTCTATCTCTGCTCCGAAGGACCACTCGCATTCCTTGCCGCATGATGCCCTCCATCTTAACACAAGCAGAAAGGCATTGAATGGTTCTCTGCTTTGAATCTCTGACTTCCTACTCTGTGACCAGCTGGAAAAAATTTTACTTTAAAAGGGCTCTTGAGATTAGCTCAGAACCCCCTAGATAATCTATTTTAAGGTAAACAGTGCCATAAAACATCACCTATTCATGAGTTAGATTCGTTATATTCACAATCTTGGGACCATGCAGAATGCATACATGGGGCAGGGGTTTGGAGGGGTGGAGTTAATATAGTTAATATGGGAAATGCTTTCCTCTCTGCCCTTTTTTTCCTATCCTGAATGTAGTTGTGTAAGGCTGTGATTCTTTTTTTAAAAGGTTTTATTTATTTATTTGAGATATATATATATATAGAGAGAGAGAGAGCGCACGAGTTGGGGGGGGTGAGCAGAGGGAGAGGGAGAAGCAGGCTCTCCTTTGAGCAGAGAGCCCGATGCAGGGCTTGATCCAAGGACTCTGGGATCATGACCTGAGCCAAAGTCAGATGCTTAACCGACTGAGCCACCCAGGCGTCCTGAGACTGTGATTCTTGCTACCTTGAGGCAACAAGCCTAAGGAAGAAATGCGACTTTCTGAGCATGGCAAAGCAGAAGGATATAAACAGCACAGACCTTGGATGATATCACTGAACTGCAATGCCTGACCTGGAATCAGCCAGCTCCAGAATTCTTGATCTATAAGATAATTACACGTTCTTAATGCTCTTAATGCTGCAGTCGTGGGGCTTAAGCTTGATTTTGAGGTATTCTCTAATTTACTCCCGAATAAAACCTTTTAAGCTCATGAGTACAGTAGATTACTCATTTAAAATTTAAAAACACTAATAAATTTTGTATTTACTTCAGAAAACATATATATGTAGTAAAAGTATAACAATACATGTAAGAATGATACATACCTACTTCAACCTAGTGGCTCCTGTAGGTTGAGGAAAATTAGATCAGAGAGTTGTACAGAAAGGAGCTTCATCTTTACCTGCAATGTAATGTTTATTTCATTTTTATAATCCTAAAGTAAATATACCAAATGTTAAGATGTGTTAAAGTTCGTAATAGGTGGGGACACTTACATTCTTTCCCTTTCCTTTTCTCTGTGTTTCAAATATTGCAAAATAATAAAATATAAAATAGGAAAAAAACCCTGAGGCAAGACATGACAAAATATCAGGAATTTTCTGTACTCTCGTGGAGGAAAGGTGTTTACGCACGCAGCCCCGACCCCTTCTCTGTCGGTCCTTCTTCCTCTATGCCCCAGTTTGGGGAGAAGGAGAAGGACAACTGTAGAGTCACATGATGATCTGACTGGAAGGCAGGCAGCCCCCTTCCTAACGACCACGTGAAGGAGGGAATTTTGGAGCAAGCAGCAATCCTTCCCTTTAGCAGGGGAAATGCTAAGAGCCACAAATTCTCCTTCTCCCTGGACCACCATTTGCCTAACAGGCCTCTAAATGCTTGATTTAACTATGCAAAAACACTCCTAATTATATTCATTTATGTGACTGACTTACCATTTGAATCTAATTGCCATGCAGCAAAATAACTGTTAAAGCATATCATTAAACAACTTGAATAATTAGAGAGAGATTTGCTTGTTCTCCTGATTCAATACTAAACTTTAGGGCAGGGACTTCACCCCTCTACCTTTTCTATCTTAAATTAGCTGGGGAAGAAGGCTGTGGAAACACTGCCTGACCAGCCATCTTGGCAGATGGGTCTGCTGAACAGCCAGGGACCTCTAGCAACAGCTCCACAGCCCAGCTTGGGTATATTCATCACAGTGGGTGTTTTCCCTCTACTTCATGTCACCTTTTTCCTCAGGGACTTCCTCATTTTACACGATCAACTCCTGCCATTCTAGACTTGGTTTCTCACTCATCCACCCTCCCCCACACCCCACTCTCCCTCAGCTCCTACCTCTTGTCTTTTGAGATCACAACTCAGCTATGGGTTTATTGTCTTTTATCTGACCTCACTTCTCACATTTTGTCCCTTCAAGAACTTCATTCCTTGAAATCACAATGTCTTCCAATGACTTCTGTCATGAAGACGATCTTATCTCAATATCTGTCAGCTTACAGAGCAGGGCCATGCGGGGAGAGGGAGTAGCTTTCTCGTTTACTAAGGACACTTCCACAACTATATCTGGAGCTACAATCTTTTCATAGTTCTAATGATTTAAAGTCAATTTTTCTCTTCCAAATTCTTCAAAGCACACTCGTTGGTTGCCTCTTTGCCCATAGCTCATATCACCAGATTTATTTCTTCTGTCTTCCTTGGCCTCTGACTCACATTCTTCCTCTCCACTGTACCATCCAGCTTTACACTTAACAAATCACCATTCTTACTGATTATCCTTCAAAGTCCTTGACATTATTCAGCCTTATTCTCTTAAACATTTTGAAACTCCTGAATGCCAGGTGCTGTGCCAAACCCTGGAGATATAATAATGAACAAGAAAATCATGGCCCCTGTCCTTGTGGAGCTCCACAGTCTAGTGGACATGACAGAAATTTAAACACACTGTCACACACACAATTTTCTTACGTGTTGTTAGGAAATATCACAGAGCACTACAAAAGCATGTGAGAGAGAGAACTATAACTGACTCTGCGAGGACAGATTCTCTGAGATATGACCTGAGATGAGTAGAGGTGAATCAGATGGAAAGGTGGTAGAAGAGCATTCTGAGGAGAGACTAACACTCAATCCATCCCAATTGTCCTAATAGCTCAACATCCTCTTACAACTACTCTGGACTTTTTCCATCCTGGATCCATGGTTATGTATTTTAATGTGGCTTCTTGAGCAACCTAGATCCCCTTACCTTTTCTAAACCCACCTAGCCATTCTCAGTTATACACTCCATACCACCTCCACAATTAGCTCTATTACCTCTTGCTCTTACAACAGCTGAGTGAGGGGCACCTGGGTGGTTCAGTTGTTAAGCATCTGCCTTCAGCTCAGGTCATGATCCCAGGGTCCTGGGATAGAGCCCCACATCGGGCTCCCTATTCAGCAGGAAGCCTGCTTCTCCCTCTCCCACTCCCCCTGCTTGTGTTCCCTCTCTCGTTGTGTCTCTGTTTGTCAAATAAATAAATAAAATCTTAAAAAAAAAAAAAGAAAGAACAGCTGAGTAATATGAAATCACCATCTTTGTAGATCATGAGCTGGTAAATATCAGAAATTTCATATGGCTTAAACAAATACATTACTGAATAAACCTACCTGGTAATTGACCATCATTATAACCACTTCTAGCTAGCGTATCTTCCCTTAAATGTTATTGAAACCCTGCACTGAATGTACCCTTCTCGGTCATTAATATTTCCAGGGAAAAAGCTTTTGTAATCAAAATAGTCACCCATCTCCCTACTTCATGATGAGTAAATCTTTTTTTTATATCTAACTTATCCCTCTCTATTTCTCTCAAAAAACAATATAACAAGAAGATGTTTCCATCTCTTCTGTAGAATAGTCCTACAGATAATGATAAACTATTATTTAGTTATTTTTGTCTGTCATTCTCCTTGAAACAGCTACTCTGAAAGGACTCCAATTGTACCATATTGGTGGCTTCTGCACAAAATGAACAAAGAAGTATATAAGGTGGTGCACCTGGCTAGCTCAATCCGTTAAGCGCCCGACTCCTGATTTCTGCTCAGGTCATGATCTCATGGGTGGTGAAATGGAGCCCCACATTGGGCTCCATGCTCAGCGAGGAGTTGGCTTGAGATTCTCTCCCTCTCCTTCTCCCTTGCCCTCTGCCCCACCCCACCCCCGCTCGTACACATGCACTCTCTCTATCTCTCAAATAAATAAATAAATCTAGTTTTGAAGGTGTATAAGGTAATAAAATTTACAGAAGATTTTCACATACTTTATCACACTTGAGGCACAGTCCTGCAAATTATGTAAGGCAGGTAATGTCTCCATTTCATAGTCAGGAAAACTGAGTTTCAGACATTTAGGAGACTATAATATAGACAGGAAGTGGTAAAGTCATATTAGTGCTCACTTCTTCTGATTTTAATTCTGTGATCTTCCATGCCACCTCACCTCCTTTTTGGTCTATGTATTTCAGGAGAGATAGGAGGGACAAGTGAAAAGAGTCAGGACACCCTCTGAAAGCAAATTCTTTGGGTGTCTTGGGTAGGCCAGTTAGACTAGGAAAACGAGGACTTCTCAAAGCCCATAGGCATTTACACCTGTTCTCTGTTACCAATCTTTCTAACGTCACTGCCCTTGCCCTGGCTCTCTATTCCACTTGCCGACCTCTTACTACTCCCCATATTCCTTAATGACTTAACTCCTGAGGGAGAGATTGGAAGGGAGGAATTTGGAAATAATGCTCAGTCAAGGCCTCCCCCCAAATGGTGAGGAAAATAGTTGCAGAAAAAACAAGATAAAGGGAAGGGGAAGACTACAGTATCACAGTCAGTAACACAACATAGTACTTGTTCTATGCTGGGAGTTTACGCACATTTATCTCGCTTTGTTCCTCCAGAGTGCCAGAGGTTACAAAAGCTCTTGCACACAACTCTCATTAAAAATTTTCAGAGCCTTCCTAAACAAACAGCTCTATAACCCCATCAGTTTAGTCCCACGTAAAGAGAAAGAACTGCAGCCCTCTCTGAAATTAGAAACTGGGGGCCCTTATTATACATCCTATAGTTATGATACGTGTTCTGCATTTTGAGAGGCTGGACACATGCTTGAGAAAAGGAAAGAAGAAGTAAATACTTAATTAAATCTCTATTATGGGCCAAGCACTGTGCTAGGAATTTTACATAGAGATAAATTCTCTGGAAAGTACAAGTAAGGAAGTGGAGGAGGAAGAAACGAGGGAGGAAGAGAAGGAAAAGGTGGTGCTGGTCGTGGTGGCCATTGTTTCATTAGGGAAAGAGGAAGGGAAAAGGTTGTTCTGATTTCTCATTTTCCCAAATACTGTGTGATGTGTTTTTCTGAAGACTAAAACTGACCAGGTGGAATATGGGACAAATTGGGACAGCTCTCTGAGCTGGAGAAAATACCTGTAATTTGCCACCTCCCTTCACCCTCTCATTCCACCCTTCCTCCCCTCCCTACCCTAAGATGAAATGATCTGGGACAAACTAATTGAGAAAACTAGTAGTGCATGCCTTCGGGAGGTTTTATTAATGGAACCAGACACACTGCTATAACAGAATGTACGACTGCTCTTTTACATTGATCTAATTAGAACATTTACATACTGAATGCCTCCTGGACAATTCCCTACCAATGACACTTGGTGTGCACTGGGCAAGACTAGTCTTTAGGTGAAATGGAACAAAGAAGTCATCAAGTCTTCTTTTTCTCAAAGAAAAATAACATTGTCAAGGTTATTAACAGTCAATCAACTGTCACACGCTCGACGTAGATGGGGATATGGGTTTCCTTGTACTTACGAAAGATGAGGAAACCAAAAGTTCTCACCTCAATAAGGAAGACACCCTAAACGCTGCAGCTCTATGATTTTGAACAAAGAATGAGAGTACAAAGAGGGTTATGTGATGCAGTTTCTCTGAGAATAAAATGCAAAAACACAAGACAATTTCAGTAATTAGAATATGCTTAATATTTCATGATTGTGTGGTATTTTATAACTACAAGTATTTTCACAGGTTTTAGCTCTTTTTATGCCCATACCAACTCTGTGAAATCAGTAATCACGTTAGAATGGATATGGCCAAAGTCATCCACGGCATTGAAGACAGAGTGAGGCTGGAAACCCAGGACATCCAACTTCTTGTTCAAACTCCAATACACATGTGTGGAAAGGAATATTTTATTTCTCCACCATTCCCCACATACTCCTCCTAACAACAAACCCTGCTCCCAACCCCAAAAAACTATTTTTGCAGTTCTTTGTTGCCTGAAGCTTCCATGAGGTGGGAGATGGAATCCCTGTGTATGTTTAGTACATCATAGATATTGAGAACACATTGATTCATGATTTACAATAGGGGTTATCTGAAAAGGGACCTGAAAAACAGAGATATTTTCAGAACTCCCATCTTAAAGAGAATTAGATAGAATGTGGCTATTTAGATGACATCCTTAAAGGAAACTTCTATGTCTTCATTTTAGACAAATTTTCAAGGTTCTATGAAGTTCAGGAATTTGGTGATACGAGTAAAAATAGATACTTGCATAAATTAGGATATGCAATGCTAAAAAGGGAAACTAATTATACATTTCTTTGCCTTTTCTCTCCATTCTACCTCATTCTCTTCGTTATTCCTCATCTGTACTCACAAAAGAGAGGAAACCAACCCACTTAAAATCAGATTAAGTTAAAATTCTCCATAAAATGATTGAAGCACAACCTCGCCTCCCTAAACTAAAGAAATAGCAGACATCTTGTGTTAAGCAAAAGAAACAGCTCACAATTCAAAAGAGAGATCACAACAAAGATATTTCTCTAGTCAAAGGGCATTAGTATGCAAAATATATTAAGTACTGGAATCACATTAAAGAGATGGAAAACCTAATCCAAACAAGGCTGTTTATATTGTTGACCAACAGCTGAACGAACATTGTTTCTGACTATGATGAGCTTTTTACGGATAGTCAATGTTCACAATGGTGAAGAAACAGATCGTTCAGACGCACGCCAGACATTTACAGAGAAGTCATTCATCCCAGATGCTCTTATTTTCAGATTGAAATTTTCCACCAGTGGCTCAATAATTATGCTGTTGCATATACTCTGCAAGCTAGACATATGTGTTCCTTTATGGGACCTCGAGGCCTTGTCTGGGCAGCACATTCAGTTGGCCCCCAGCCTAATGACCTAGTTGTAGAGACTCCATCCCCCTGGTCTCTCCAGCTTTGTTCCGGCTCAAGGAAGGGCAGCTCCTCCTAGTTTCAACCCACAGAGAACCAACAACTTTTGAGATGATTAAATTTTCTGCCCCATTACATATGTTTATCACATTACAACTCAAATATGCAAGGAAAACATGGCTCCTGTGTAATTGATTTGATCTTCCTCATAAAGGCTCCAACCAATCAAGAAATGGAGGGAAAATTAAATTTAGTCCAATCTGGATTAAAATGAAGTCTAAACTGATAACTAGAAGTCTCTCTATTGGTTTAAATCAGTCTTTGGAAGATATTCAGTCATTGTTCCCTGCCTCCCTTGCTATGATCCAAAACGGTGTCTTGGTGTATGATGAGAGACATAAAATCTGAAGGTGTTGGGATTAATGGGAACCTTTCGCCTTGCACTGGCTCTTGATTATGCATTGTCTATCTGACATCTTCTACGGAATGGCTGACTCATTCCCACTTATGGGCATTCTTTTTTTTTTTAAGATTTTATTTATTTATTTGAGAGAGAGAGTGAGCAGAAGCAGGGGGAGGGGCAGAGGGAGAAGCAGACTCCCCACTGAGCAGGGAGTCTGAGTTGGAGCTAAATCCCAGGACCCTAGGATCATGACCTGAGCCAAAGGCTGACGTTTAACCCACTGAGCCACCCAGGTGCCCCTGGGCATTCTTTTATACTCCACAGCTAATAACTGCAGCTAATAAACCGGTGGTTGATTCTTTCTTGGCTTGGTCATCACCTGGGGGCCTCTCTTATCGACTTGACCTCTGCTTAACTCCTCCACTCTTGCTGATGCTATAGACCGCCCCCTCCTTAAGTCTCTGTCAAATCCTCTATCCAACTCCTACCCTCTAGGGTCCCTGTCAGCCCCTGGAGTGTCCAGGCCCCTGGAGTGTCAAGCTCCAGAGATGCCCACTGCCTCTCATTATTCATGCCACACTGTAACCAGTGGAAGTTTGGGGTTGCAAACTAAGCCCCTATCTGCCTGAGCCCTCTGCTCTGCCACCTTACAATACATGGGCTGCCCCATATGAGTGCACAGGCACCCTGCACTATTTAGAGCCCCCCGCCACACACACACACACACACACACACACACACACACACACACACCAATCAGAAAGCAAAAAACAGTGGAACAAAAGCACTTCTACGGTCTCTTTGCATCTTAGCCTGGCTAACTCACCTCCTCTCCACTCATATCTTTGAGGCCATAAAGAAAGAATGTTGGAACACATTTCTGATAACTTCCCTTCCCTAGCCTCTCATCATCTCCCCACCAAATAACCAGATCTGAGATTAGGGTAGCTGGGGTGAGTGAGAGGGATTAGCTTTCTCTGCCTAACTGAATAGAACATTCCCTGATAGCCTATTTTTCTCTTTATCAGAATGATAGCCTTTTTTCCTTCTTACCTGGACCCAGGCTTGATAGAAGAAAATTTGTTTATTAAGAGCATATAAATCAAGACAGCTTATGGAATATTATCCTTCTTACACAGATTCAACAGAAATCTCAGAGGCAGAGAAGAACGAGGGTGAATTCTTTCAGAGCCCAGCATTTGACCAGAGGTGGATTTCCAAATAAGCAGCGAAGTGCTGTATACCATTTGTTTTGTCTCAGAACCTTACTAATCTGCCACATTTTACAGTCTTGTCCTAAGGCTTATTATGGAAGACTACAATAGCACTTTTATCTCCTCTTCTAACAATCTGTACCCCTCTGCTATAAGCAATTTCTAGATAACAGGCCCAGCCTGGGCTGACAGAATACGCTATCCTGTTTTCATAACCTGTTTATTCTAGAAATTGTTTTCATAGTTTCAAGGACAAAGTGAATACATTTCTTTTTTATAGTTCCCTTTGGTCTCATGGTGTTTGATTTGTTTGTTGTCCTGTGTTTGACTTGGATAGTCCAGGACCTTCATAAATGTTGGGCAAGGGGGAGGCCATACAAATTCCTTTTGATGGTTACTAATAATACTACTCTTTCCTAAAGAAGAAATTATCCTAAGTATTTGGCCAACTGGAATAAAACTCCACATCCCTGAGGTAAGTGGGGAAAACCCCAGAGGTTAAGTAGACCAATCAATCTTCCATGCTTTCATGGAACCCATTTCCTTTTTTCTTATCTTTCAATTGGACTTTTCCCCCCAAACAAAAGCAGAATTTAAAAGCAGTTTTATTTTTACCAGAAGGAATAAATAATCTCTTCTCAGTGTTCCACTCTCAGTGTCCCACAGCTAGAATCAAACTATCCTTGTCTCTTAAGGAAAAAGTCCATCATCCTCCATGCTGGACTAGAAAAAGACAGCCGCGTTTGCTGTACAATGTCCATGGATTGTCTTCGCCGCACACAGCTTTTGCTTCCACATGACTTTTCAACAGCTCTATCATTGAAATAAAGGACATGGTCCCCCATGGCCCCCCACCCCCACCACTGAGTCTGCAGTTCTCTTTTGCGTCCTCTCTGGATTTTGATTGCTGTTGTTCATGCCGAATGTTCAGGCAGAATTCTCGTTTGCAAATCCACAGGGTTGGACAGATATAACTGAGTAAAGTAGGCTGAGGTACATCCCAAGACTGATAAATGGCCCGAGATCCAGAAGTTAGTGTAACATGTCTGAGAACTTCAAGCCAGCATCTCCTAATCTCCATCATGCACTATGCAGGCTCTTCCTGACAAAGAAATGGCACCGTTGGGTAACACAGTGTGTCTGAGATACCACGTGGCTATTTGTTGTGCTTTGTAGTATTAGGCTGACCATTAAAAATCACAATGTCTTGCATACCCTACCCTATATAAAAGACCTGCGAGAGGATTCACTTGTGACCCAAGGAAATGTTGGCCTCTCCCGTTCCAAATCATAGGCACAAGCAAAGTGCTCTCAAGTGTGAATTCCTCAGTTCTCCAAACAGCAAAACTTGTGGACTGTGAGAATCTAGCATATATTTAACATGCTCAATTTTATAAGTTACAGCACACAGATTTTCACACAAATAAATACTGGAGAATCAATACTAAGATAATGCTCAGAATTCAGGGAGGGTGTGTTTAAAACATCGTTAGGGATTTCAGAATTAAACCTTATATTCTTAGTAACTTTCATGTAATTCCAGTCCAAATTTCACCCAACCATACAAATCATTTTGAACTAATATGATAGGAAATTAGATGAGCCATAATGTCTAGGCAAAATCAGCTAAGTTTAAAATGTAATGGCATATATAAATGTATATATTATAAATATAAATGAAACAGATCACAGGGTAGTCAAAAAAACGACAGCTGCTTTAATTCGTAGGAGTTTAGACTTCCAGCCCCTCTGGAAATTATGAAATGAGGAATAACAAAAAAAACTACCCCCCATTATTATCCAAGCACAAGTGGTATAAGATCATTTATCTTGATGTATGTCACCTTAGAGCACATATTATCCCTATCTCTCAAAGTGTTTTTTCCCCCTTATTTCATCTCTGACATTCATTGTAAATTTAATGATCCACATACGATTTGCTGGTGTCTCAGTCTGGTGTTTTGAATCATGAAACTAGTGCTAAATTTATGGCACTGCAGTACCACTTAGTGAATCATTAAGCAGTACAGTGATTTTAATGATTTGGATCATACTGGACCTCATCACTATATAATGAGGTTCCATTTAGTGTAAATTTTATGTAAAAATTCAATTTGCAAACCAACAACATGAAACTACAACATTTTTTCTAACTTGACATTGTATTTATTTATCGTATATTTCTACCAGGGTCTACTTTTAAGTTCGTTAACAGAATAATGCTTTATTCCATTTTCTTTTCATTAGCATAATATTAAAATGACCCTAAGAATGAAAGTGACCAGCAACACCTTAAACCACCTTAGACTCTTTCAGTGTCAAGTTTGCTCCACTCAAAGATCTCATAAATAATTGCAAACTTTTATATGGTTTTATTATCTTTGATGTTATATATTCATCTTACCATTCATAAACTAAATTGCTTTATAACTTATCTTTCATTACCAGGACAGATTATGAATGCAGAAGAGAAACAGTGGTGATGGCATGCCTCTCTCATCTTTTCCATTTGATAAAAGTCCATGGCCTTCAACAATTATGCTTTTTCTTCCATGGAAATAAAAGTTAACATTCTAAATGAAATCGAATTAAAATTCCAACTACAGTTCATCTATATCATATCAAACCCTTAGTCAGAACTTTTCCTTAAAATAACATTTGGCCTCAAAAAAATACATTGGTTAGCAATAATGGATTGGCAATAAAGTCTACAACTAGAATTCACTTAGTGCTCATTTTTTAGTTGTCAGAAAAGGAAACTGAGGCGAAGAGAGCTTACAGTTCTGAGGCCACTGTCACGTAGCTGTTCTGTGATGTCAAGAAACAAATGCACATTCCTGAAAGCCCAACTCGCCTCCCCCTCCATTCCCTTCAAAATGGAAGAGTAACATACCGGTATATTCTTACTACGTCTGCAAAATAAATTTCTGATTTTAGGTTTTATATTTCAGCTCCCTCTGCATCATTGATAAGCGTGTCTGCGTAGTGGCCTGATTCACCCTGTATTAAGTTATGGTTTTAAAAACTTAGTTCTAACAAGCATAATAACAATAGTAAGTTCATAAGGTACACCAAAACTGAATTTTTTACAGTCTGCATGGGGAGTTAAGTATAATTGCTAAAAGTAGTTCCTTGACCTAAGCAAATGTTATTCAAAGGGCTACACCCATAGATGATGTAGAATTTATTTCCTGCTCGTGCTGAATAATGCATATTTAAAAAAAAAAAAAAAACCTGAGAAGAGCCACAGCGAAATCAAGTACCTAATTTAAATAGACCCATGTTTTCAATAGAAACAACAAGCTACATGAACTTTAAAGTCACAAAGAAGTATGGAGTCTAATCTCTAAATTCACACTGAGACCTCAATCCACTAAGGACTGAAATAGAAAAATAGAACAGCCACTTCAAGATATTTCTGTGCATCAGGAAGCACCGCATGTCTTGTTCTGGTATTTATATTGAAAAGCTCAGGGTATGGGAAGAGAGGTTTTAAAATCCCCTCTTTTTGAGGAATCTGGGTGGGTGGCTCAGTTCGTTAAGCAGCCGACTCTTGACTTCGGCTCAGGTCATGATCTCAGGGTCATGGGATCGAGCCCCACATTGGGCTCTGAGCTCAATGTAGAGTCTGCTCAGGACTCTCTCTCTCTCTCTTCCTGCCCCTCCCCTCCCCCACTCATGGGTGCTCTCTCTCTCTAAAATAAATAAATAAATCTTTAAAAAAATAATAAAATAAAATTCCCTCTTCTCAGGTAGAAGAGGTCACAAAAGTCACTAGAGACACTGACTATCGAGAGGGCCCTGGGTGCCCAACTGGGACAGTGGCTGTCATATGCCCTTAGGGACCCTAGCACCTTAGGGCATTTTAATCATCTCTGTCCAGAGAGGCTCTGTTGTTGTTTTTTCTCTTATTTGGGCTTCAGCTGCTGTCTCCTTTGGAGGGGTTCATACTTGAGTATGAGCACATATGAATAAAAAGCCAGAAGAAAGGGGCTCGCCAAGCAGTGCATGGTGGGCCAGCCTAGTGTTCTGTTTATCCCTACTTCCTCGCATTGCTTCCTCCTCTTTCTAACCATTCAGTCAAATGCTTACATTTTACGCGAATGGTACTACGTTTTTCAGAATTACTAATAACTTCAAAAATAAAGACAATTACTCTTCCGCTTCACATCTGTGTAGTCAAACACTTGATTGAGATTTACCACAATATCATCAAGGTACAAAAACCCTCAAAGCCACACAATCGCAGTGTGGTCACTCAAAGATCCTAACTTACACGGGAAGATGTTGGAGAATACCCAAATTTCGATGTGGCCAAATGTGGGAAGAATATAACTGGAAATAAAGCTTCAAACAGAGATTAAGGTCAGCTTGTGGCAACCAAACAATGCCCCAAAGAAAAACTGTGGAATGTGTTTCAGGAAAAACGTCGAGAAAGTCTGGAAGGGATCTGGACTTAGATCCCAACATCTCCTTATGGGAATGTCTCTCTTGATCCCATCTCCATAGCGCCTATTTTTTTCTCTATCACATGGTCTGTACAGATCCAGTCTTGGTGCCATGTTTTAGAGAAGCCTTTAAAAAACACTTTCTTTGGGCGCCTGGGTGGCTCAGTTGATTAAGCGACTACCTTCGGCTCAGGTCATGATCCTGGAGTCCCGGGATCGAGTCCCGCATCGGGCTCCCTGCTCAGCAGGGAGTCTGCTTCTCCCTCTGACCCTCTTCCCTCTCATGCTTCCTATCTCGCATTCTCTCTCTCTCTCTCAAATAAATAAATAAAATCTTTAAAAAAAAAAAAAAAAACACTTTCTTTGTTTTGCTCCAGGGTTTTCTTCATCACCCACTTGTTCCGAGGATCCCAGAGGTCTTCAGCAAGCAGAGTCATTGTAAGAGATGTCTTCTGGTCTTCAACACCATTGGTCGCTCTTTGCAATTGTCTCAACCTGAATGTTTTCCATTGGGGGGTAGGAGAGATTCATGCTTGGCTGCCAGGGCATGGAGCCCTTGCAAAAGTTCAGCCCTTAGAGTGCATCATGAACCTGCCTGCCAAGTCCTACATCTTCTAGAGTGCCCCAAGAGTAAACTATATTCCTTCTTAGTCTTGAGGACCTACCCCCTAACCCAGATGCAGCCTTATTCCGCCCCCCCCATCTCCAAGCATTTTTCTCTCCTCTTGTGCCCTCTGGTAAAGTGTCTGCCATAATGTCCTCCAAGAACAGTAGTGAATATGAGTCGGATGCAGGAGAAGCAGTTTGGCAATATCTTCAAGCAAATTCCATTTTTTTGCTCTGCAAAACAATAGCCTAAGGATAAGGGAACAAAAGTTCTGGTAAATTTCTTGGCATAAAAGACAGGGGAAAACAGATTAAAATTTAATTTCTTAGTGAATAATTATCCTGTCAGACAGATCAATCATAACAGCATTGACTGAGTATTTACTGTCCTCACTCCTATGACTCACAAACATTTATTGAGCACCTACTAAGAGCCAGATGCAGTTACCACAGTTCCTGTCACTGGAGCACTCACAGTCTAGTTGGTTGTGGGGGGGAGGTAGGTGGTAGTATTTATAATAGGAGGGGGCTATAGAACAGAGACAGATGAATAATCCATCATAACTTAAATGGCATAGGATTATGTCCATAAGGTGCTAAGGAATCACCATGAGTTGTTAAGTGACCAGTGCAACGTAGATTAAATGTAATGTCTCAGTTATGTTAATTATGTTACCAATATTTTTGTATTTTTATTCTAGTTCACTGAACACTATCCACAACCAATTGACTACTGCCTTGGGAAGTAAGCAGCAAAAATTATATTCACAATGCTATAGATAGAAAATTAGTGCAGAGGAAAAAAATGGCTGGGTCAGGCCCTCCAATTCAGTTCAAAATGTTAAATCTCAACTCTTAATTTATTAAGTTCTACTCTGCTCATGGAAATGCTTAAACCTGAGAAAAAGAACTTCAGTCCATTATCACCAGACTCATTAACATCTTGGCGTGATGGCCCCAGATGTAATGGCCAGTTTGGGAAATTTCACAGGTTTAAACAAATGTGAAAAATAAAGACCTATGTCCAGTGATACACATTAGAAAACTTCTCAGTTTATAATCACACTAAAAATTTAGTAAAATGAACTCCTTTTAATGCTTGTTAAAAGTCAGTCCCTTAAAAAACTTAAAGTAGTAATTTAACTCTATTTTAGTGATAAGATGGGTATTTGACTTCATATATCTTAAACTTGTAATTATGTCCCAGTGGGTTGGCCTTTAATGCTTTTGGTGAGATGAAGATCAAGAAAAATGAAACGATATTTAAATGTCACTAATTAGGCTACTATGTTACACATCTATTAGGATGAATAGTGACCCTTTCCCATTGTATAATCCTCTCTTTTTTACCCACTAACATCAGTTTTTAAGAAAGATTCCCCTCCACCCCTCTTCCCTCTTCTAAAAATCCTAAGCTTGAAAAGCTCTATAAGAGGTACATAAACTTAGGGTGACAAGACTTCCTGTTAATTGCATAATAGTGAAACCTCGATCTTCAAGAGTCGTGTGTTCACTGTGTTCACTTCCTTGCATACCATTTATTGTAGTCATTTCCCAAACTCAAGGAGTTAAATTCTAGTTATTCTGGGTTTAGGGCCAGACTCTAATCTCATTCCAGTCCCTAACACGCAGCAAGCTTCATGGATAAAGTTCCTTAAACCAAAATGGAAGAACTCCTTTGAAAAAAGCATGTGTTCCAATTAAGCCGACATGTGTAAATAGTGATGAAACTAGTATTTTATGGCAAAGACAATATGTAATATTTACAGTCTAAACAATCCATTGCAGTGTTCTAAGATAAATTTTTAACACATGATAGCATTCTTAATTACTAAAACTTTATGGAACATGAAAATTTACTTTTAGGATTTTTTCAAGCTTTCTAAGTAAATGAAGATTTACCAGCTATAGGAAAAATATACTTAAAAGTAAATCTGAACAGTAGTAAATATCCTCAGGATTTTTGTCATCTCTTGTCAAGTCTCTAATCTGGGTCTGGGGCAATACAAGAGTTAAAGAACATGTGTTAGACATAAGAGTCCCCGAGCCTGGCTCAGCCCCGACAACTCCAGGGGGAGAAGTGAAAGCCCAGGGGCTCCAGGAGCTCCAGGTAAGCTCACCCTCTCTCAGGAGTGGGAGGGAGAGGGGACCCAATGGCAAGACCCTACACTTTTACCTCAACACCCACCACCTCCCCGCCTATCTACCTGAGATCAGGGGGATGAGTCTCTGCCCTCTATTATTGTTGACATCGGTCACATGAAGCCCAGGGCTCCCAACTAGTCCCTTGTCCCCTGCATTCCAACCACTGTATGGCTCATGAGTAGAGAAGCAACAAAACCCTGGTACACTCCCCTTCACTGCTTTGTTTTTCTTCATAGCATTTATCATCATCTGAAAAACTATGTTTGCATTTGTCTCACTGTTTCTCTCCACTAGAATGTGTGGTTAGTGAGGGCTTGTCTCTTTTTCACATTGTTGTGAAAAGCACTTAAAAGCACTTAAAAAGCACTAAGTGGCTCATAGCCAATAACAGGTGCTCAATAAACATAGGAGTGAATGAATGAATGAAACCCAAGAAATACTATGAATTGAATTTAAATCAAGTTATATTTATCATGTTTTTAAGGGTGTCAGGAACTTGTATGATTAGGCTGCTATAAGTTAAGGATGAGAGATACAAAGATTAAGGGTGAGAACTGGTGCCTTCTTTCTACATCCTCGTGCCTGATATTTGCTATAAAGATGTGTGTGTGTATATTTCTCTCTCTGTCTCTCTCATATATATATACATATACATACATATACACACAAGCCAAGCCCTCAGGAAAATATTACCAATTTTGAATATTAATTCCATCTCTGTAAGAGAAAGAAGAAGAAGCACAGACATTGTACTCCCTTTCATCATCTATGTTTTTGGTACATGGTTATAAAATGTATAATATTTCAGGGAATATTTAGTGAGAAATGCATATTTTACAAGGACTTAGGTCAATTTCCTTATCTGGCAAGTAAAAATAATTTGCTTGAATGAGAAATTTTCAGTGAGGGAAATAATGCACCAAAAGACACTGAAAGTCAGAAGAGAAAACAAGGTTATTAGTAGGCCTTTATGCAATTTATAATCACCTACCTCTGGAGGGGGTAAAAATGGTCCCGTTTCTCATTGTTGGCAATTCTTCTCAATGACCAATATGTCTACCAACATTTTCTTCTGGAAAATACAGTCAAACTTGTAACAGAAAATCACAGATGCAATCAAATTCATACTAATGGTTGAAATGCACCATATGTCCTCTGATACCTATGCACAATAGGGTGCAGGTTTAATGACTTTCTTATTGTGCCCGTGTTGTAATTAGGTATTAAAGGACATATGGTATGTTGCCGTTTTAACAGTGAATTTCCTTGTTTTTTATTGTTTTCTATCAGAAGCTTAACAGTCTTTCAGGGTAGTATTAGTAGTGAGAATTAAACCACATGTTGATTTCACTTTTTTTTAAGGCTTGGAATCTCATCTTGATTAGCCTTATTAGTGTAGTGCCAAAGAAAACATCCAAATCAAATCTATTTTCAGTTAATATGGAGTAAAACATGCTTGAATTGGTAAGAAATAAGTGAAAATTCTTTTAGAATAGAAATATAGTCAGGATATTGTATGTAGAAGTTTAGAAATCAAATAGCTTATTTGTCCAGAAAGTCACCAAAAATGTGATGACTTGGAGATTCTTCAACCTTCTTATAAAATATTTATTATCAAAATAATTTTTTTGAAAATAAGCAACTACCTTTTAAGAAATTTCTGTGGATTGGTAAAGGACTCAATAAAATCCCAAACAAATGTACTCAAAACAAAAATCCAACTGAAAACAAAAAGTCAAATGAATAAGAGCATTGGAAGCTATGAGTCGTGGTGTTCAGTTTAGTTTGTTCAAACACAAGCTAAGATTTTTCAGACCCAAAGAGCACAATATATGCAAATTCAATAAGCTGGGGGAAAAAAAATACCACATGAGCTCAGGAGACTATTTTTTATTACCACACAAAAATGAAACAAGGAAACAAAGATATGATGGTGAACTATACTATTTCAAGGCATGTCAACATTCACCTTAAACTTAAAATTAAATCTATTCTCCGATTTGAACATATATACCAACCAAGCGCTGAGCAGTTTTAAATTCAAATGGTTCTTAGCATCTAGAAGGAATGTTACAGATTCCTAGGAAACAAGTTTTCACTGGATACTGAGGCATTCCACTCGGGCTTCCCTAGATTTCTGCATTTCAGGTCAAGGAAAGGAAAAGATCCTATCATGCAAGTTGATATTCTTTAGTCGTAAGGATGGTTACACATCCCTGTCCCAGTCAGCATGAGGGCACATTACAAGATAGCCAGCCAGGCTTCCAAATGAGCCATGAAGATTAATAAAATACAATCTCCAGCCGATGTTGGCACCTCCCTGTCAAGCTAGCTAATGAGTACTGTGTTACTGTAAGAGTCAACTGTCACATTATCTCTGGACTAATAAATGGATTCTAAGACAAATAACAATACACAACTGAAATTCCGTCTGAAAAGAGCTTTTCATTTATTGCAGCCTGGTGCAGCCCCAAGAGGCTCTCTAGCTGTTGACACCATAAGCATTGTCACTTTTTATAGGAAGTATTCAAGGAGGGTAAAGTCAGCTTAGGCAAAAGAAATCTAGAGTTGTTTTCCCAAATTCAAGGTTTAAGATGAACCATTAAGCTTAACTCCTATATTCCAAGAAATTTATACTATAAAGAGAAAAATATGTCTAACTAACGAGTCTATCAGGGGTATAGTGGACAAAACTTGTTTGGGAGAAATAGTTCACTTTGGGGAATCTTTAATTTAAATAAGATTCTATATCTTGAAGTGATACGGTTATTAGAAATGAACTTCGCCTCAGAAATGAGGTCCCACTGCAGTCATTTTGTGTATGTGTCTTTCCAGACGCTGCGCCAGAGGAAGGAGTCTGCATAGGAAACTATCAATGGGACCATCACATTCATAATTCTGTTTCTGCCAATGCTGTTTCAGTATCCCTGAACTGAATCTGATTAGGAACGTATACTTCTAGTATAATAAGAAGAAATAATGACTATTTACTAAAGATCAAGTTTTGCGAGAAGCGTGATATACACAGTGAAGGGTGTGACATAGAAAGCATTTTATCTCATTTGTAATTGCTGTGAACAGAGAAAGAAGAACTTGAAGGAAAGGAAAGAAGAAGAGAAAAAGAAAGGAAAAACAAGGGAGGGAGTGAGGAAGGAAAGAGAAAGACAGGAAGGGAGAGGGGAGGAAGGAAGGAAAAGAAAAAGAGAAGAGGAGAAAGAACATATAGGATATAAGGGCCTTGTGCACTCGAATACATGATGATTCGTTTCAATGCAGCCATGTTTCGTGATGTTCCTCCTGATCTATCATTTATAATAACATAAAAAAACCACAACTCTTAACATCAGAGAAAGCACGCTCCCGAACAGAGATGGTAAAGAGGTTCATTTACTCACAAACTTCTGTGAGAATTGCAGTATGGGAAGAAAGTACAGAAGAATTACCATAATGGGTTGGATTTCTAGTCTCCCCAGCCCAATATTCGAAATTATAGAAGTAACTTAGGACTCGTATTGGGAAATCCTTGTTTTACTTGTCTTTCATTTCTTTCTTTCTTTTTTTTTTTTTTTTTAGAGAAGGAGAGAGTGTGCAGGGAGGAGCAGAGGGAGAGAGAGGATCTTAAGCAGGCTCCACACCCAGCATGGAGCCTGACACAGGGCTCGATGTGGGGCTCGAACTCAAGACCCTGAGATCATGACCTGAGCAGAAATCAAGAGTTGGGTGCTTAAGTGACTGAGCCACCCAGGCGCCCCTATTTATCTTCAATTTCTGTCTATTACTTTCATGTTGCAAACTGGACCCCAAAGACCTAAGAAATCTCTCTTTATCCCTTACAACATACATGCGCACATAACGTACTTTGTAAGTACTGGCACATAGTAGGTGCCTAAGAAATATCAGTCTCTCCGTCCCTTCAATGCTAGCTCTTTCTCCTACCTCCCTCACTCCCTCTCCCTCCTCTGGATTTAACTTGCTAACAATAATTGTCCAGAAGATGGAATTCAGCTCTGAAGGTGATCATTCTAGAGTTCTCCCTGCCCCTCCCAACTCCACCAACATTGTTATCAGACAAGAATGCTTGCAAAGATTTTTCATCACTAAAGTGTTCATTTTTCATTTCAATAGTGGAGTCATTCCACAAAATTCTACTTTAGTTTAATAAGCAAATGAGATTGTGAAGATGTTAGCTACTGTTATTGCCATGACTATATTGTTATTGTTGCCGTGATTATCATTGTTATTGCCAAGAAATTTACTATTTTCTCCGAACTATGTCTCCCCTGGAAGAATGAGCTCCCTGGGTTTACTTCCTTCCATTTGAAATAATTCTTCCCCTTATTATTTCTTGTATTTCCTGCAGACCTTGTAGGATAAGGGTTCTAAACCCAAATTGTTAAGTTAGTTGGCTGCTTCAATATTTATATCATTTCAAGCTTCAAAGGATACTCTCTCATTCTTGCCCATCATCACCTAATTCTTCCACAGTTTTGGAGACCTTTAATATACATTATTAAATTATTATTACTGGTAAGTGTCATGTGGGTGGTGTTCATAACCTTCAAAGACTCTCATGCAGAATAAAATCATTTCTTAGACGCTCACAACAAAAGTGTGAGGGAGGTATTGAGGTCGTGTACATGAGAAGATGAAACATCACAAGGGATAAATGACCTGTCCAAGGTCATATTGCCAGAATGTGGAGGAGTAACTGAAGATGCAGATCCTCCCACCCTGTGCCCCACCCCTTCCAGCTCAGGTGTTATCTGAATTTGCATCTCTGTCCATCCCACTTTTAGAAGAAGAAGATTTTACCTTTGCCAGGCTTGAGAATTGTTTCAATCTTCCTGGTCTGTCTTCAGATGGCACTCCTCTGCCCCCTGACCACACACACCATCGATCATTGTCACTATCTTAGCAGGGCTTCCTCCCTAATGTAGGTATATAGTTTTTGTGGTACATTTATACTGCAGATGTAGACACTTGATAGTTATACCTAAAAGTGGAAAAGAGAAAGGAAAACTTAGAAGAAGGTAGCAAAAGATGAGGAGAAAAATTGCTTACAATAGACCTTACTACTGCATCAATGTGCCCTTTTCTTATCCCTCAGGCTACCAGGACAGGAAAGAACATTCTCAGAGATCAGATCTAAGTCCCTCAACTATCACACATACTGAGAACACTCCAGCCAGCCAACCACAGAGGAGGATGACAGGATATTTCAGGGCAATTCCTTTCATCTAATGCATAGGAGGGCAACAATAAATACAAAGATTAAGATCTATGTGCCAGGCACTTTTCAGACATTATTTTATTTAATCCTCACAGAGAAAGAAAGAAAGAAAGAAATAAAGAAAGAAAGAAAGAAAGGAAGGAAGGAAGGAAGGAAGGAAGGAAGGAAGGAAGGAAGGAAGGAAGGAAGGAAGGAAGGAAGGAAGAAAGAAAGGAAGGAAGAAAGAAAGAAAGAAAGAAAGAAAGAAAGAAAGAAAGAAAGAAAGAAAGAAAGAAAGAAAGAAAGAAAGAAAGAAAGAAAGAAAGAGAAAGAAAGAAAGAAAGAAAGAAAGAAAGAAAGAAAGAAAGAAAGAAAGAAAGAAAGAAAGAAAGAAAGAAAGAAAGAAAGAAAGAAAGAAAGAAAGAAAGAAAAAGAAAGAAAGAAAGAAAGAAAAAGAGATCCTCACGGGTAACTTAAAGCTAGGGACTCTTTCTTACCCTCTTATCGTTCGATTTTACAGATGCAAAAAACAAAGACTTTGCAAGTTAAGTAACTCAATGAAGGCCACACACAGAGATACAACAGAGTCAGGATTCAAACTCAGACTATCAACATCCCCCCTCCCCACCACCATAAGAACAATATTCCGCCACCAAAATGAAACCTCCACTTGGGCATTTCCCTCTGAGGGTATTGACTGAAGAAAGCATTACGATCGATATTTGGCATTCTCCCTTTCACAAAGCAGCTGTCCCCAGCATCCCCAGACAACCACCCTCATCTTATTCAACTTTCTGTTTAGGGGGTTGTAGAAACCAAGGGAACAACAGTCACACAATTTCATCAGCCCACTGACAGAGGGGTTCTGCTCAGATGAACCATTGGTGGGCACAGACTGGAGAAACCGTCTGGGAAAGATTTTCCCCTCTTCCCCCCAGTTCTAGGGGACGCACTATTGTGTGTTCCGGGCCCTAAAAGATTTGCAGCATATTACACGTGTCAGTAACATTTGCGGGCTCTTTGTCGGGGTCCAGGACCCCAAAAGACTGAGCCAAAAGCTGGAATTAATTGGAGAGAATGCTGTTCATTTTCACTAAGCAAGATCTCTAGCGGGTGTCAGAAAAACACACTGTCTTTGTTGTATCTTCTTTGTGTAGAAACGGGAAGCCTTTCCAGCCGTGTTAGTTTCATGCCAGCTTGGTGGGCCTGCAACTTTTTAAAAATTCACTTAAAAAAAAAAAAAATAAAAAGCATGTCCAAGAATAACAAATGAGAAATTTATATCTTCAAAATATGTAGATTTGAGATTTGTTTTGGAAAAAAAAATGCACAAAGCTCTACTGAGCATCTGTAACAATGATGTATCTACACATTATATGGCCAGCTATCTTTAGTTTGTTTTTATATCCTGTGGAGTGTGACATCTGTGCAAAAATTATGAACTGACTCATATACATGAGGTGCTTATTCAGGGTTTGAAAAATGGGCCTATTCTTCTACAGTCCAATTATTCATGAAGAAATTAGAGAGAAACTTTAAAATCTTGAAATCTTTTTCTTAATTTATTTGTGTGTTACTCGAGTCAGCCTGATCAAGCAGAAACTATCCGTAACAAGGGTGAAGGTTTTTCTAAGTGGGTTAATTATATTTATTTTCATGGCCACCAGTCCCTCATTTGCTTTTTATAAATTACTCAGGGCAAGGGGCTAATCTCTGTGATCGCTCTCAATCTAGACTAACAGCTCAACCTTTCACTTGAAGTGGATCTTTTCTATTACAACCCTTTTATGAACCACCTGTAAAAGGAAGGAAGGCTCCACGTGGAGATATAGATATATGCATATAAAAATTTATAACTATTCCCTAATCACTCAGACGTGTAGGCTAAGCATCACTTATGATTACTACACAGATACTATTATACAAAGAAGAACATTTATATGGAAAACTAAAGAAAGCTTTTATTATAAGAATAAATGTTCACTGATGCTGAACTCTAACTATCCTATTAACGCCACAATAAGGAGATTCATTCGTCTTTGTCAGTCCATATTTAAGCCCCCTTAAGTGTGTCTTCAGGCAACTAAGAGAGATTAGATGATTCTCTCTTTCCCTTTGCTATCCTGGCACGAAATTCTATCCCCACTCTCCCTCTTCTGGATTTTCCCTCTACTAAATAAATTTTCAATCAGCATTCCAGAATTGGAATGGAAAATTAATCCATTATTTATGTGAAAATCTTTGCAAATAGCTGTTTGTTCCAACTCTTTTGACATCAGTTGCAGTCAGGTTGGGGGGTGGGGTATACAGTGCACACATCCAGAATAATTGATTTCCATCTTCTGGTCAATTCACCTTTGAAAGTCGAGTTCAGGGCGGCGGCGGGGGGGGTGGTGAGCGAGGGAGTAGGAAGTGACAGAGAGGAAGGGAGGAAGAAAACTCATTTTCCTCGAGTACCTACTATGGTCAGGCACTGTACATGGTACGTTCACATATATTATCATAAGGGACGACTCCCTCCCAGCTTCTTGGGGTTTGGAGGTTGCTTTGTAACATGAAAACAACAGACAGCTGGGAATTTATGAGCTTGGAGTCAAATTTCCTTTCAGCTTCGGGAGCCTCTAAATGTGAGAGTAGACGTGCCCATCTCAGAGACAGGGACTGATCTTCTTAGACCTTGCATCTCCACGGGCCAGAGCTCGTGTTCTCTAGCACCCCAATGAGCAGAAAAACCAAATCCATAACTTTACAAATGAAAGAGATACCTTCTTCTCTGCTGTGTTCAAGAAAACTTGTATTTAGCAGCACCATCGTCCACAAAGTGTAACCCCACCACACATCACTTTACGACTGTAGTTTTGTTGTTATATTCTCCAAGATTCCCTTCTCCAATCTATAGAGGGGGTCGCGTGTTGATTCAGTATTGGCTACTATTTTACCTGTCAGTTAATAGTCTAGCAAGGATTAATGGGAGATAGTGGGTTCCTTTGAAATTTGGGACGAGAGTCTGAGAGATGACCTAGGAATCCAGTCTAGGAAAAGGGTGGATGGCCAGAAAGGAACTCTAAAGAGAAGTAGGTGTGCTGGTTGTGTGCGGGCAAAGGCATGCGTTGATACGTAATCAGTATTGGCTAGTTGTCTACATTTTGCCGAAGTGGCCTATGGAGGAATTGTATAAAAACGCTGAAAAGAAATAAGGCCATGTCGATAGATATTTTTATAAATTCTATTGGCTATTTTGACTTTTAAAAAGTGCCCTAATCATGCATGCAAATTCAGTCTCTCCCACCAAAAAAAGGAACACAGTTTCTTGCTCCAATAGGCACTTAGCTTATATCAACTATTTCATGAAAAATCAGTAAAATCAGCAGTGAGAGGAATATGAATATGACTTTTGCTTGCTGGAGAATCCCTCAAAGCCAGACTGCCAAGGAGTGGGCAACAGTGGCTTGTGAAACAATACTCTTTTTGCTTTTTTTTTTTCCTTCTGTAAATACCTTGTTATAAAAGATTTTTTTCAGGTCTCTAAAAATAAGAAAAAAATCAAGCCACAGAGACGAGGCCCCTTTAATATTTTGCAAGGGCTGACATCATCATTGTTAATAAGGCATTTATTGGGGACCCACTGAGCATGGTGACATTCCACCTTCCCACCCCCACTTCCCACCACAGTCCCGGCTGGACGCCAGCCTCTCCGTGCAGAGTTAAACGTCTGCGATGCAGCCCTCTTGGTTTATTGTTAATTAACTCGAAGTCTAGATCCCATCCACATACAACTTAAAATACAAATTGTGTGCACTTTGAACATAGTCTTTGAACATTCCTCACTAATTGTTTAAATGACGTGTGGATTTTGTCTCTAGCAGTTGGTTTCACTTTAACCTTTGGACAAATTGAAAACTTTTTTTTTTCCGTAAAACTCCATTCCTCTTTGTAGTCTTAATTTTGCACCACAGGGACTGTTTAATAAGCAGTTTGCAGGTAGAAAAGAAAGACCTGATGACCCAATATTCTCTGTTTTCCCCAATGATTAGATGTAGAAAGTAGTCAAAAAAAAAAAAAGAAGAAGAAGAAGAAAAGAAAAAGAAAACAAAAAGGCAACTGGATTATGATTGGTTACACATCTATAGGAATAATTCCCTGAAGTCGTTAAGGAAGCAATAATGAGAGAAAGTTGTTGCTAAAATTGATTTTAGGTGGAAGCCAGTTTCATTTCCCTAAAAAATCTTTTGTATATTTATTCAGTAATTGGTCGTGAAATAATGCTTTAGACAGGCATTTTAGAAAGCCTACCTCCTGTTTAATAAATCTGAGACTTTGATAATTATTAATGCACAAACGCCGGCAGAGAGATGCTTTATTCCCCATGTCATAGTACAGCTATTAATGATACTCAAAGGAGTGAAAATTACCATTTCGGAAGTGTCCAAAGCAGTAAACTGGTAAACAAGCCTGCAGTTAGGGCTATGGATGATGTGAATCAACAAGGGTGAAAAGATTTGGTTACTCTGTGTATTAGTGTTAATAGGAATAGATTATAGAGGAATATTTGTGATGTGACCTTCTGTGCACTAATTGAAATAGTATCCAGAGTCAGCATTGGCGTAATCAAGTTAAACACGGAATCATAAATCATCATGAAAAGTGCTGTCACAACTTCCCTGTTAATGCCCTGGACTGCTGGGCAGCCTCGCGAAAATATCTGCTATGCCGATCTTTAGGTTAATAGGAACAGAAATGGCATTTAAAGACTATTTGGATCAAATCTGCTCTGAGGTTGAAAGTGTTCCTCTGTTAATTTACTGGTAATTTGAAGTGATGTAGTTAGGGTTAGAAGGAGCACAGCTGAGCCCCTTATAGCAAAACAAAGGGCTGTGGGAGTTTCTTCTAATATTTATTTAATTGCTTTAGGGTACAATGCTAATCAGTTTTAATATACATGTGTAGTTTCCTTTGTTTCTCAGATATAAAACAGTTGGCAAGTTGATCAAATGCGTATCATTAGCTATATAGCTTCAGGTGATGCATTTGACAATGACAACTTCAGCATCCTTATAAATTTATCAAACAGAAAGGTTTTGTTGTGTATACGTGGAAATATTTCTGACAAGTTAAACTATGATGTGTCCTGAGAAAGAATAAGAATTTACTAGCAATATTTTTCTTATGAACATTTTTTATTGATTGAATAGAACCAAACTAACAGGCTTAAGAAAAACACAGAGGAATTTGTTAAGAAATGATATATACTATTGCCAATAACACACGGTGTCTCAATGCAGAGGAAGGTTGTGCTAATTTAGCCAGTTACTCATCAGATCATGTAGACAATAAGATGTATGATGCTAAGAAGTAAAGGGCTTGTTTATTATAATTTGCTTCAAATGCTATAAATTAATACAAATTCCAGCAGGCAACTGATAATAGAAATCTTTTCAAAAGTACGATATTTTACTTCAAACCTGAAAACACCTCAAGTCTATCCAACTTTAAATAATGTATTTAAAACTTAGCAGGCAAGTTAGGTGGATAAATGTAGGTCCGTTAGGTAAATAATCCTAGGGGAATAGTTCTTCCTAATTGTCGTTCCCATGTGTAGGGAGGGAATGGAAGAGAAGGTTACTCATCTGTAAATACAGCAGGACAATTTTTCGTCCCGACAAAAACTTCAAACTTTTCTACCTTTAACAGTACTTAGAACTTGCAATTCATACTCTTAGGAGCCAATCAATTGCTGGCAGTTACAAGAGTGCCATATATGTTTTCATACAGTTAGCAAGTATCAGATGTGATTTCTACGATGAAATGACTAAAATGCTGGCTAACAAAATATGTTCACTACTTTTAAGACACGGAGGTCATATTTTAGGAAAATTACTTAACAGAATGTTGGGAACAGTTTCAGTCACCATATTTAAAGGGGGGTTAGTCATGGTACCATAGACTGATGATCTCTTTGTACTAATTTCTCTGACAATAAAATGAGTCTGTTGTCATAATTCAGGGAACTATCTGCCCTTTGAAAACAAAGCTGGTTCTACATCAAGTAAGTAGGGTGAGAAAAGGAAGGAGGAAACTTCATCACATGTGAGAAATTTTATCTCCTACCCTTCCTTCCTTTGTGACTAGAGATACGAACATGGAGTAGATGTAGTAGGTGATGTTGGTCAACTCCCAATCCATTTGGGACACATCCCCTAGTACCACAGGGCTAGACGTGTCCTTAAGGAGTTCGTAGAGGATTTGTGACAGGAGCAGGACTGGAAGCCACTTCTCCAGACTCCTAATCCTGTGGCCTGGCTTCTCCACCATTGTGCCACCCACATCCCGCCTGGATCCGTAGCTCTGGCAGTGAATGGGAACCAGAGAGGCAGGATGCCAGAGACAGCCCCCCATGTATCTGGGCGCCCTCCCAATCCATGCATGAGCATCCAACAAGTCCACATCTGACACCAGGTGCAGCCAATTTCACTATGGATTGTGGTCTCCTATGCAGAAAATCTGAAAGGGGGGCGGGGGGGGCAGCGACTAAGGACCAGGTGTTTCTCATCTTTTGGAGGCGTGATACCGATCAATACATAAGGTAGTCATATACATGTTTTTAAGGCTTTTTTTTTCTTATTTATTGCTCTCCATTGTCTTTGGAGAACGGCACACTTCTCAATTTCTGGTTTTCTTTCTTGTTCATACTTATAATGACCTAGAATTGAGCCTGGCACATAATAAGTGTGACATAAATATGTGTTAAAATTTCAAAGTTACACAGGTTCATTATTTTACATGTCCACTAGACGGCCATAATTTTAGGTTTTTAAGATTTTTGTGCATAGATTTCTTAAATGGTGGGATTTTGAGAAGTAGGAGTGTGAATGGAATTGACATCTAAGTGGAGATGTTCTACTTCAGTGTAACAATTCCACATCTGACACTAATTTTAAAATCTTTTCTCCCAAACACCCGCTCACTACCTTGGCTTTATAGGCTGACCTGCCATCCGTGAGCATAGCTGCGTGTCTCCTCCACTTGAAGAGCCCCATGAGCATAATATAGTCAGTGGGAGTACAGGACAGAAAAAATATACACTGCTTTGCACGCAGCCTGAAAATCAAGGCATAAAAGAGGGAAAATAAATCAGTGCGCCCCATTCAGCCTTTGTATGCATAATTCATCAATAGAAATAAGTATCCAAAATGTTTTACCAGTGAGTGTAGGACAAGTTACTTTATTTTTCATTAATATCTGAATTGTAGCTCTATCACAGACAATTCCAATATGATCGTTTGGACTATATAAGCTATATATTTAAGATAAATAAATATCAATAAGTTGTTGATTTTAGGATCTATTTATTGTCTTAAAAGTATAGTCCATCTAGTTTTAAGGTTGATCTATAAAACTGAAAATAATGCAAACCATTTAGCTGAAAGATAACCAAAATATTGGTGCTGAAGGTTATGAATGAGAATTAACATTTACTGAGCTTCTGCAATATTTTGATCACTATAGTAAGCACTATCTCATTTAATATTCCCAGTCATCCGTGAGATTAGCACTGTTTTCTCCATTTACTGGGGAAGGTGCTGAGGTCCAGAGAGATGGAGGAACTCACTCATGAGCACCCAGATATTAAACGGTAGGGTCAAGATTTCATCCCATGTTTCTTGGATCTAAAATCAAATTGCTTTGATTGCCCCACTCTACTTCTCTAATCCGGTTAACAATTATATATAAAACAAGCCATATACTTGAAAAGAGTTGCATGTGTATTAATACCCATGCTAGTAGGTCAGTGACTAAAAGGGCAGCAAAAGGTTAAGGCCTAAATCTGAAGTCTATTAGCTACTTACTCCTTCTTTGTTCAGCAAGTTCAACCAGCCCCTTGCAAATATTTACAACATTATAATTCTTTCCTCCGGCCAGGACTTTTGGCATTTTGGGGTTCAATGAGATGGTGAGTGGAGGGAGTTTTGCCTTCTAGATAGTCTTTTATCTGCCTTAGATTTTCTATTGCAAATCCCAGGCATCCAAAGGGATCACAAACATGCAGAGATTTGCAATAAATAAATACAGAGGGGCAAATATGAGACATAGAATGTTGGGGAGGTTTCCTCTCATAGTATGAAGTACCACTTTCCATTGTTATGAGAGTCCTGAAAACACATATCACCCTTTGGAAAGTTTCTGACACAGGAGTGCCTCCCCAGGGTTAGCAGAGGAGGAAAGATGGGTGTACTTCACCTTCACTGTCTTAGGCTGGAAGCACCAGGCCCAGGTTGCCTCTCTGCCCGCGACTCCCGCACAGGGTCCCTGCAGAGGCATCAACACCGCTGAGCCTTACGGGTCCCCTACAAACCTAGGCTAAAAGAGAAAATTGCAGGTAAATGGATCCTCAACCACCAAAAATTAGATACAATGCTACATGTGTTCTCTAGTTTTAAAGATTTGAACTTGTCCCACTGCAGATAAAAAAGTTATGGAATTCACCCTAGGTCCACTTCACCCCATGGTCTTTGAAGAAACCTGTAGCTAAACCTTAGCTGTCATTTAATATAGTATCTGAACGTCAGCTAAAAAGGTATTGTTGGTATGACTAGCATGTAAATTGCATGAAAAACCGAAAGATATACATGAACTATTGCATATTTAACACAAATTTTATCACAGCTAATTATTTCAATCCTCAAAAAACTGAACATGCAATTATTCAACTTATGAAATAAATACATTTATATCAACATTCTCAATCGTGCTAGTCTTTTTCCTGGTCTAGTTTTCCAAGATAATTTGTCTCTCTATTCACATTATGAGCTTGCAATGTCTGTACATAAAAAAGCCTAATTGCGTTTTTTAACATTGAATTTTGACATAATGATTATATTCATCTTTTGAGATGTTGTCCTACATGGAGTCCTTAAAGATTTTCAAATTAACTTGTTCAATTCTAAAACTCCAAGCATGATTATTTTAGTTGAGAGGCAAAAAATGCTTGAAGGATGAATTAATAAAATTCTATCCCATATATTATCCTACTTGGCAATGAAAGGAGTGCTTATAAGAGAAGGATAAATCTAATTTAACATTATAACTCTTTTAATAATAAAAATATATAGATTCAAAACCTCTGCAGTGACCCTGTCTCACACAGTATAATTCCCTAAAACTTCTAAGTCACTCAATGATAAGAGGCTGATCTAAACGCTTCCACTGCATTAATCAAATACCAGGTCTAATTAAAAGAGCCATGCACAAAGCTTTTTCAAAATGTTGCTCAGGTATTGCAATAATTTCTGATCACCCAAGCCTGGAAGACAAATAATTAGAGCTGCCAGAGCATTCTGATGAGTGATGTCAGCATCTCCAAGTGACCTTCCCTCCACTAATTAATTTTCATCTTAAGAAAAGAGACCCTGTTGTTGCACATTATTAATTGAGTTCACTAAAAGATGCGCCTGATTAATTTTTGTTGATAATACTTGTCATTCTAGGCAGCGGCTGTAATCATTCTATTGGGTTTTATTTTTTTAAGTTGATCTAAGTCCTTTGCAATGTGACTGATATATCTGATACAAAATATCATGCATAAGGGCATATCCTATAATGCGTCTGGGCTATTTTTCATTGTGGTTGTTTGCCAAGGTAAAATGAAATGTCAGAGCGGAGTTTTCGGAGCTGTTGGAAACTGTAAAGGTATCGTTCGCTTTGCGCTGGGAACTTAGTGAGGCCACTAATTCTCAAGTCCCCCCAAAAGATGACTACACCCATCTGGCAGCCTCCTCTTGGGTTTTATGGTGAAATACCCCTTCACTGGAGAGAACGCTGCCATCATCTTGCACGAATTCTTCGTTGCATTTTTGTTATTATCAAAAGATTTCCTACACCTTCCTTTGTCCTCGAGTGGGAGAGATAGCCGATTAAGTCCTTCCAGCCTTCTGACCCTGTGTGAGAGCAGTAACTGAGCCCAGAACTTGGATGGTTGCCCTGTTCATTCATAAAATATTAGGATTAGAAAAAATAGAGAGAGGGCTATATTAAAGTATTTATTTCATTAACCTAAAATTAAACAGGAAGCTCACTCACACACCTAATGAATGTAAGAGGTACTCTAATATGGCAACATTCGCCGTCATTGAATTTCAGGGCCCTTATTAAAACCATAGTTTGTTTTCAGCGGGACTTTCTAAGTATAGAATTAATTTCTTGGAAAAATATTGTGTTTCAGCTTCTAAATGAAAATATTTCATTTGTATTGGGAAAACGAACTCACAAACCTTCTTAGATTTTAAAGGGGTCCTGCTAAGCAAATTTTGATGAGTTAGTCTAAGTGAACAAAAAATTTCGTGGATACCTATGCTTAACAATTAAGAGAAAAATGCTTACTGGAATTTCTTTTTGTTTTGCTGAATCTAAAACTCTGTAAAGGATCTTGAGTGTGTTTGAAAGAGGCAAGGTTAGGTTTTATTATCCATGCTGTATGCTATTTGCTTAGAAGTTTAAAGGAATTCATAAACATAGTACAGAAGGAAAACGCAACTATGTCTCTTAAATCTCTTTTGAGGTAGCCTTCTCTACTGTGGTAAGCCTGTTTCCCTGTTTTATTTCCCATCGGGTGAATGCAAGATGGCCCAAAGCCATCCTAAATCTAATATCGGATAAAGTTGCCCGATTGTTTAAGCCAAATTCACACATCTCCATGAGCGGTCTTCAGTGGAGAGAAATGGGACACTGGGTCTCTAATAGCAGAATTTAGGCTCATTGTCATCTATCAATAAAACATAAAGATCCACCAAGAATTAGGCACTTTGTATATCTTCAGTGAAACCTGGAAGACCTAAAGCTGAGAGATTCTACACCTAGTCATCCCTGAGGAAACAGAAATTGAAAACCCTAAGATTTGGGGGTAAAAGAAATTCTTCTGTGAGCTAAAAGATGGAGTCACGATGCAAAAAAAAAAAAAAAAGCAGCATGTATAGACAACCAAACCAGATGTTTCATAAGATATTTTCTTGTCACAGTATTTTAAAACAGAAAACAACTTTAGACCTCATCTGTCCAACTATAACATTTCACATATAAAGAAACTGATTCCCAGAACATTTTGATTAACTGAATAACAAAAGATATAATCCTTTGGATTAAGGAAAGCAGTAGAAAGAACAATGATAAACACTAACATGTATTTAGTTAAAACATCTTTATTTAAAATCATAAGCAGTGCATATTTCTCATGAAATAATACCCAGTTGTTACAGAGAATTGCTGAAGTATCTGTGTGGATCACAACATATGTATTTATCAGTGTTGATATCTTTTTTGTGCTATGGTACTACAGGGTCTTACGTGCTTATTCTGCTGTATCTATTCAGGTTATTGCCTAGGAGGTTAATGGATAGAACAAAGGGGAGAGAGCTGAAGGGGAAGAAAAAGAAGAGAGGAAAGGAAAATTAAGGAGGGAGAGAAGCACACTATCATTTGGTCACATTCTAATTTTTTTCTCCTTATTCTTCCAAATTTTAACTCACAAACCTGGAAAAGATTGCCTCCATCTGACAGTTTGTGGGTTAAGTGTAATGTCTTTCCACCATGAAATTGAGTTCAAATATTAAACAATTAGAAAAAATAAAATTGGGAAGGTTTTATGTTATAATATTCCTCATAAATTCATTTTGTGAAACTTCTGCAAGGCAGTCTTACTGACAGCCAGGCACATCTCAAGAATTGATCGTGTATCTCTAAAACAATGTAAATCACACATGTTATAGTATGATTTTTATCAGTGGAGAAAAATTAAGTCGTTTTCTTTTTCATTTGAAGAAAGCATAATGATCTTGAAGGAGCAAACTTTTGGACTTTCGGGAAGGAAAGACAAGTAGGTTCTAGGATATCTTCTTGAGGAGAATGAAGAGGAAAATGGGGTATTATTGCTCTGAATCTAGGTCAGTTTAGCTGAAAGAATACTGAGTCCTTCTTTTGAGTGATGTGATTTAAATCAATATGGAGAGATCATCTCTGGCTAATATATCTGACATTAATTTTCTAAGCAGATTTCACCTATGGTCTGTCAACATTCCTTTCAGAAATCATCAATATTTTCCTTGGATGAATATACCATAATCTTTTTACTTTCTCTTGTGACTTTATTCTGGTTTTAATAATATTGCATTTTCATGATTATATTTAACCAAACCAAAAATTGAAAAAAGAGGCTCTCCGAACTTGGATTCTGACTTTTAACTATGTCATCATTATTGATGTCAAGTGGAGTCTTCGATTTTGTACAAAGAAGAATTAATAGGGTAGATGTCATTGACTAATGTTTGGTCCTAAGATGTATACCTATCTCAGCTAATTAACTTTAATTTTCACTACAGTTTTTATGGACTGAGTTGTCCTCAAGCCATGAATATTTTCCCAATGACTGAATGAATTTAATCTGTAGCCACAATATGTGTGAACATGGCATCTCCAGACACCTGAAGGCATTCACATCTATATTCAATGTGAAAGATTTGCAAGCAGTGGGGCTCAGACAACTGTGTGTAAGATCTGGGGTTAGATTAATTTTGAGAGTCAGTATGGCCAAAAAACAAAAAAATACTCTGTGAGATTTGGAGTCAAACAACCTCTGGTTGGCATCTTCTTTCTCAGAGAAGTTACTTACACTCTCTGAAACTCAATTTCTGTATCAATAAAATATAAATACATTTTACATCTCCCTTGCAAACAAAATAATGAATGTGAAAGCATCCAACCCAGGCCCTGACACACTGTAGGAGCTCAATAAAAGTTATTTTACTCCCAATCTAGGTTTATTAGGTCACTTTATCTAAGGAAAGATTCTGCACCCCAACTTTCTTAACTTTGTTCTTCACACTGCTTTCCCCTCTCAAGCAAAGGAAACACAAAGAAGTTAAATTCTCTGGAATCATAGCCGAGCCCAACAAAGTGAGCCTACTGGTCAACCTAAGAAGTGCAGCTTCTAAGACTGATCAGTGTTACATGATGGTGGTACAATCCCAGAGATTTAGGGCAAAGTTAAAAAAAACCCTTACTCGAGATCAAATATGTTGGAGAGTTTGAAATCATATTATCAAGAAATATTTCATATTCGGCAAATATAAGAGTGGTTGCTCAGTTTTTGAGATGCAAAGAGGATAGGGAAAGAAAAGCCATTGGCAGTGAAATTTAAAGTAATAATATGACTGTTTTTTCAACCTGATTTGGAAAAAGAGTTTTAAAGCTTAAAAGGCTGGCAAGCATCATGATGATCTATGGTAGTTTAAGTTCTTAAATGGAGTTACACAGACCTTACTAAATTTTGACAAATCTCACATCATTTAATTTTTTAAGAAGTGTGTTTGACCCAAGGTTTTTGAAATACCTTTACATTTGACCTAGAAGGCACCTTCAGCTTAGCCTCTTTTAAAGATACTTTTGACAGAAAGTTAGCTTTGGCTAGTAGCCACACCACCATAAGTTTTGACCTTGAGTGCACTCCAATTTCTGGTAGCATTTGAATAAGTGACTTTTAGGTGAAAGTAAGAGATCAGGAAATAAAGTACCCGAGTTATCAGGATTGATTTTTATTATTTATTTTCCATTAATTGCCTGTGCACTACCCCTTCCCCTCTGATTTAATACTTTCTGAAAATTTCCTTCAGTTGTAGGTCATTAACAGTAGTTTTAATGTAGGTCATGTCTTATTATAACAAATTCCAAAGACTTGTCTGGACAAAGTGATAGAATGGAAAGAGCTTTTGGCTTGGAGTAAGAATGCCTGCCTTCCCATCCTGGTTCTGCCACTAACTAGTTGAATGAACTATCTTTGCCTTGGATGAGATGATGATCATCAGCTCTCCAGTCTCACAGGGCCTTTACAAGGGTTGAAATAAGTTCCTGCCTGTGAAAGCGTATAGAATCCTGTAAAATATTGCACACATAAATCATTACACTAATTAAATTATGTATTTGATTTATGTTCTTGAAAATTTGAGGATCAAATATTGTTTCAATAAATGACTCTTGGAAATAATTTCATCTTAAATATATAACTGAAATAAAAATATTTGTATTCATAGAATTCAGGCTATAAAATTGAAGGCTGCAATTCCTAAAATAATTATAGTCTATAAAGTTAACCCTATAATAGTAAGAGCCTCCTAATAGGTCATGCTACTTCTATCCTTGTCCACTCAGAGTCTATTTTCAACATCTGCCCGAATGATCGTTTCAAATCATAAGTCAGATCATTTCACTCCCCTGTGCAAATCTGTCTGATGACTCCCTTGTCACTCAGATTAAAAGCTAAAGTGGCTTACAAAGGCCAAAAGGACTTAATATACTTGGGTCCACTGTTAACTCTCTGACCTTATTTGCTACTGAGTTCCCCAGTTCCAAATTCCCTCCTTGGGATTTCTGTGTTGTCTGTTCCCTCCACCTGGAACACTTTTCTGCCTGATGTGACTGACTCACTGATGGCATTCAAGTCTGTTCAAATGTCATCTTCCCAATTAGACCTACCCTGACCACTCTATTTAAGACTGTACTCCTTCTCCACATACTCAATACACTTACTCTGTTCTAATTTTTCTTTTTTCTGTAACACAAATCACCTTCCAACATACTATATAATTTGCATATTCATCATGTTTATTGTTTGCCTCCAGCCACCATAATGCAAACTCCACTAGGGAAAGGATTTTATTTGTTTTGTTCAGTGGTATAACCCACGTATTTCAAACAGTGCCTGGGCGATACAGTGAGTATTCAAAAAAGTAGTCATTGAAAGAATGAATGATATGATGACAATACCACATAAGCCTTTGTTGTTGGGTATGCTGACTTCTCTGACCCATTGTTGTGATCGATTGCAAGCATTTACAGAATATATGCAATCCAAAAAAGGGTGAGAAACGTGGCCATAAAAAGAGAATGAAACTACCCAGCTCTTCTAGACACAGAATCCGTGACCTTGGAATCTCTTTATACATTTTTGAACCAATGGTCTTAGCAGGATTTTCTTTGTCCTAAGTCTATAGAACATGACAACATTAATCTCTTAGTAAATTTGCATAAAATTTGCAAATATAATTTCATGATCTGTAAAACCAAAATCAAAGTATAATATAGCAATTTCATTGACTTAATCTTCCAGAATCCTATCAAGAAAGTAATCAGATTTTATCATTATTTATTCTTTTTTAAATAGTTAGTGCTCATCATTCTGCTATTATTATCTAGAGGTTGGTTAGTAATTCTCCCCCCTCCATATTTATTTTAATGTTCTAGTTGAAATTAAACTAATTAAATCTAGTACCTAGAATTACTTGACTCTTTCATCTTATAAACCCATAATACTTTGCTTTTTAATTTATACTTAGAAATCTAAAGTTTCATGCTGGTTCTTCAAACCCAATCTGTATTGGCTCAATAGTTCTACTGCTTGGGCATCTATACAGATGGGCAAGTTAGTGTCTGTAATTAGAGCTGTGTCATCCCTCCCTTCATTAACACTGTGATTTCAGTGGTGGCAACTGTGGTCTTTGGTTTACTATTCCTAGGGTCAGTCTTCTTTTCCAATTTGCTTTGGTTCTGTCTCCAAATTTCCAGTGTGAAACCAAAGAATTCAGTCTGAGCAGATCATTGTGTATACTGATGAGAATGGAGCCAAAGAACCAGAGACGGTCTTATCAACAAGGTCATGAACCCTACCATTAGCAACATTGGACCTCTTACTACCATACAAGAATATGAAATCCATTCGTGCAGTCATTGTGCCATGAAAGTTAGAGTTTATTACTTCAGTCACTCACTGGCTTATTTTTAAATACTTTGGCTTTTTTGAGGGCATGGGGAGGGTGGTGGGCTGAGCAACGGGAGTGCCAAAGTGTTACTAAACACATTTTCTAAGGATTTTCATTTTTCTTACTTGTAATCTAAAACTTGAAATTTCTCCTGTTTCTCTTTTGTCTTCACTAACTGTGACTCCCTCAAACATAATGCACTCTCTTTGGTTTTTAGGGGAATTGAAATATTTATCAAAATTGAAATGAAAGATAAATCTACCTCACTAGATGGCGACTATATGTCATCTGTGAAGAAAACTGAAGTATCAAACCTCCTTAGTCTGTTTATGTAAGCGGGACTTTAAAGATTTCTTTTTTTAAACAACACAGATCCTATAGTGTTTCTCTCTTCTTTTGTTCTGTGTATAACCCTGGTTGTCTTCTACAGCTTCAAGCATGATTATAAAACATCATTCCATAAATTTGTTTCCTGAAATTTCTCCATTCCCCTCATTAGTCTTTAAAGTTCCATTATTTGCTTCCTTACCAGAATGTATTTCTCTAGAAACATTATATGGATATTATCCAGGTGTGTTAACTCCAGGGTTTTGGCTATTGTCCAGCTTGAACAATTAGTTAAAATTCTCTTTTAGTTTTAACCAGATGTTATAGTCCTCATTTCCTGACCTAAAAGGCTCTTTCAAATCATGAAGAACTTTTAAATACTTGTCCCCTTCTCTTTCAGAGCTAGCTGCACCTTAGTGCTAACTTAATATGGTCTGATATTCAGTATGTACATATAATTAGTGAGGTTTATACCACATTTGGAATAAATCAGGCTTAAAAAATACTTTAAATATGAGAAGGCAAGCATTAATTAACAAGGACTTACTTCATATATTTTTTACTTTAAATCTCCTCTTGCCATGCTTTTTAGTTGACATTTTAATTACTGAAGAGATCGGTACATTTCTAAATTTCAGGTAATTTCATCTATTCCGTGAGACTGTAATCTTCCTGATGATAATGCCTCCTAGCCATTTTGCATCTTATCTAGGGCCCAGTCAATGCTGCTGACGCTGTAAGTCCCCAATTTATATTTACGAACTTGTAGTACGATGCACGCTTATGTATTTTCATATTTGAGGAATCTTGCTTGAAAAGCCACCGGCACAGTTGAATTATTTTTTTAGCCCTGATAAACAATATTAGTCATCCATGATCACAACCATTTTATCTATTTTTTCTCTTAGTCTTTTATTTCCTGTGTTAACTCCTTATAGACCTTAGGGGGACCAAATTAAGGTAACTTGTGCTCGCTTGTCATTGATCACTGAAATTACCCAAAAGAGTAGCCACCAGGGGACAGGGACAGCTGATGGGCCAAGGAAGACCCTCCCAGTTCTCAGGTCTGAACAGCCAGGAACAAGGGTGCCGGGTTGGACACAGGAAAGGGAGTAAACAAAACATTTTTTTTAAAGTCCAATCAACTGATCTGGAGAAAATCCTAAAGATGTGTGGTGTGTGCAATAGGCATCTGAGAGAAAATACTGGCCAGAAGCTCTGCTTAACCATCCCTGTTTCTTACCTCTAGCAAATATTGAAACCAAATGCTTAGGTCTTTTAAATGCAGCCCTTAGGTTGGTGGTGTTCTGCATTTAGATAAAAGTGAGTTCAATATTTCTTTATTATTTTAATGGTATAACAAGAATGGTGTATCACTTTGACATAAAGAGTTCAAAGTTACTATGCAAGCACTCTTCCATTAATCTTTTAAATATATTTGCTGGGTGAGCAGCCAACATCATCCTGCCTAAACAGATAAGAAAATGGAGAGCTGGTGATAAGGTGACTTGTTTAAAGCCTTGCAACAAATCAGGGAAAGAGATGGAGCTCAAGGTCCCACCCCCGCCCTGGGCCGCGGGAGCCTGTGCTGCGCATGCTGCCGAGAAGAGCCATAAGCCGATGTTCGGGAGTTGCAAATCACTTGATAAAGAGGGCCTCATTCTGATCATTTCCGGAATGTTCAAAAGAGAACTCCACAAGTGAAATATCTGCAAAGTTCAGAAGAGAATTCCACAAGAAATGTTTTTTTTGTTTTTTGTTTTGTTTTGTTTTGTCATATTATCAGTATTTTGAGCTGTATCCCTCTCATGGCGTCAGTTTTTAGTTATCTGGAGAGTAATTATCCATTTGTGGTTATCAAGGACCCTTTCTTCTCCCTGCTTCCTGCCTTTGGGCCATTTCACTGCTCATTAATATTTGCATCAGAGGCTAGATCCGCTGCTTTTCTATGCTGGTGAGTCTAGTGAGAGATTTGGTGGACAAAGAGACAGAAACCATGGCATTGTGTGTAAAACGTAGTGCTTCTCTTAAGGTTTAATCCACCCATATTAGACTAGGCAGTTGAACTCAATAACAAATGATACCGTCGCTCATTTGTCAAGGGAAGGTCCACTCCTTTTTGTCTTTGACTCTGCATATCTACTTGTCTCTAATTCTATACTTGATGCTTATTATCACAGATAATTGAAATTTGACAAAAGACACAGTCATTGGTATGATGGATTTTGGCAACGTTCACGTTTTTAAACTCTGCTTTTCCCCCCCTAGTAAAGAAACCTCACTAAATACAGCTTCCATGTATTAAGGAATAAATGAAAGGTGTGCTTGTTCTGTGTTCTCTGCGGGTCAGTAGATAAAATATAGCCATCAGCAGCCCGCCACCACCACCCCCCCCCCCACCCCCGTCAAGGATTCCCCCTGCTTAAAGAGCCAGTGCTGGTGGGGGCAGATTAGTAAGAAGTCGTGATTGCCTCATGAATCAGGGTGAAGCTGCTCACAGGTGCCACTCGGTTTGATCTTCCCGGCCACTCTGGGAGGTTATATATCTTTTGTGATTATCACTCACAAGGATATCCTTGAAGGAAAATGAGGCCGCCTCACCAGAACCCAATGAAATGAGACAAACAAAAAGGAATAGAGGCCGTAGAAGAGGAAGACAACAGAAGGATTCTCTGAGAGTCTCCGCAAATAAAATGGGAGTATGTTGGTGAATTCCCTTCACTGCCACTCAAAGCCCTATTCCTAGAGCTATGCTGACCGCATCAAAACAATGCTGCTGCATAAGCAAGGGAATAAACAAAGCAAAGACCCATTAGCTCTGTTTCCATTAGACATGCAGAGGGTAAAAAAAAAAATCAATAACAGGCAAACAGAAGATAAAATTGATAGGAAAGAAATGTTAATTTTAGAGTTTTAAAACGAGGCATTACAAACAATGGCATGCAATAAAACCCGAAAAACTATTTTTAAAACTTTCAAAATCATTTACATGGGGAAAAAGAATTCTAGCAGGAACATATATATACAGCATATTAAACTTTAGTGCATTTTTAATGACTTGTCTTAAACAAATTATGCATGAGATAGATTACACATCCCTCACCCACTTAACAAAAAGGCATACGCAGGAACAAAAAACAAAACCAGGTGGCTTTTAAAAAGAAATTAAGTGTATACTTGGTGACTGATTGGGAGAAATGCCAAGTGATGTGAAGGACCTCATAGAATAGAGTTCTCTTGAAAGAAGTTAGATTGATGGGCTTTTCAGCCCAGACTGTAGGCAGAACAGTACAAACGAGAGCAGTCTCCACTTTTGGATTCCATCCTGTAAATGCCCTCAGCAGACACGGTAGGGGAGCGAAAGAACAGGAACTCTGGATAAAAAGTCTTAGGTTTCATTCCCAGCACCCTGACTCGTTAACTGTGCACACTTAGACAAGTACTTCACCTGCCCTGCTTTTCTTCATTTGCAAGATGGAGAGCACAGTAATAATGATGCCTTGGAGTGAGACCCCAGCCTCGGTATTTTTAAAGACCCCAGCTCCTCGGTATGATTCAAAACCATTGGTCAAGAGCTTTGCTTCTTAGACTTGAGGGTGCATCTGGATCTGCAAGAGTTTGTTAAAACACCAAAGGCTGAGCCCCACCCTTCGAGTTTCTGAATCAGTAGATCTGGGGTAGAGGAGGAGAATTTGTATTTCTAACAGTTAACCAGGGAATTCTGATGCAGCTGGTATGGGAGTTACTTTTGAGAACTTCCAATCAAGCGTCGTGATTCCGTGGTCCACATACCAGCAGGGTCAGCATCACCCCGGAGCATATTAGTCATGGAGACCCACTGAGACTTTGCTGGCAAGGCTGGTCCATCCTGCTAAACCAGAACTGGCATTTCACAAGCTCTCCAGGCAATTTGTATGCCCATTAAAGTTTGAGAAGCTCTGCTCTAGAGCATCTTCGAAGGTAATGGATCCATTAAAAGAGAGTGCAAATCTGCCAGAGGGTGCTTTAAGAAGAGCCCCCCCAATAGAAACAAAAAGAAATTCAGGTTCTTGGCATTGACATTTCCCCCCCAAGAAGTCCTGTTTGTGAAACTGACAACATACACCCCTTGGAAGCAGCTGTTCTCATCAGGCTTACTCCCACGGCTGCAGGTGCCAGACGGCTGGGTGCCGGACCCTCGGGGGAGGCAGGGGTGAACAATGCTACAGTATCTTTCCACTATTAACACGGATTTTGGTTCCTTAGAGGATGATCTCTTCGGTCCTTCCTTGTTCTTTTTCCTACCAACCCAAGGAGACTTTCCTTGTATTTCCCACAGAGGTGCTTGTTTCCTATCTATGAACTTGGTGGTGATATGAATTTTGGTCAGAAGCAAAGCAAGCTGCGAACGCCAAGTGCATTTCCATTAAGAAGTTCCTTTAGGCTAAAGAGTCAGTGGGTTAAGTGTCAATGATCTAATATCAACCCAGCATCACAACAACCCCTTCATTCAAAGAAGGCTTCCCATTACCAGGAATACAAATCGGAGCGCCAGCTTCACATTTGTGAGATTTATACGACCATTTAGAGAAATTCTTCTTGTAGTTCCTCTGATAACATCACTGGCAATACAAAACTGAATGGTTCAAATCAGATTTCATCTCTACTATGCAGTGGTTTAGTGTTTGAGGATGAACTTACAGACTATTAAATTTATAAAAACAAAGACAAATATACAACATAAAACAATTCAAGCTCCAAAAGCTTTATATTAGCTTTTGGAAAAGAATAGCTACCAAAAGAAAAAGGCAATGAAGATTAAATCTTTTAAGATTCAATTTGTCTATTCTGCCATATAAGGCCTAACCTTGCTGGAGACTTAGAATTACGACTTTATTTTAGTCCACAACCAAGCAAGGCAGGAGATATCATTTCAATGATAAGTTTTTACAGTGAAATCAATGAGAAAATATTCTGATTTTCAGAACTACCCCTCACAAGTGATATTAATAATGTAAATAGTATAGCAATAATATATATATATTAACAGTGTAAACATAAAAACATACGGACTTTTTAAGTTTTCATATATGATTTCTTTTGTAAAGGTGAAGACATAGTGAAAAATGAATAAGTAAACCATTAGAACCTAGGAGATGTTTTGGACAAAATTATTTTTCAGCCTTACAGTCTATCTTCCTTCTTTTCAACTTTAAAAAGAGAAAAGATAGTATCTCTCTCACACGAATAAATCAGAACTCAAAGCACTGTCTCCCTCGCAGGAGAATGCCTTCTTCTTCCAATAGTGCTACCTTCACTAATAAAACATTTCTGTCCTTTTTTTTTTCCTTGATGCTAGTTTGCTGCTACATTTAGATTTCTCTTAGCTTTTGAGGACTTAAAGAATTCATTTTTCTTTTGCAAGTGATGGAAATTTTTCTGCTCTCTCCTTTCAGGCTTGCCTTTATTAACAAATAGCATTGCAGAACCCACCACCTACCTGTGGAAAAAGGTGTGGTCCTTCCAACTGAGCCATGTGTAGAACTTAGCAGCTCAGTTATCCGATTTGGGTTCGACCCATTTATCCCTGCATCAAGGAATAATTTATCTAAAAGATACCATACATTTGAAAATACTCCTTTTTATGCATTAAACCGAGGCTTTAGGAATGACGCATTGGTGTTTCCCCCAGGGAGTCCTCCAGGAAGAATGTAGGAATGTTAAATGTTGTTGAATTTGTATTGCCCTAACAAACAAAATCTCCTAGGCCACATTTTTTTTTTTTTTAATACAGTAGCCCAAGTGTCTTTTCTCAGGCATCTGGAGACAAGGGAAGTTCAGAACTGAGTCTACACTGCAACTAGATGGTAACAGCTTGAGGGCAGGAGTCCTGCACGCTTGCCATCATCAGCTGCCAGGACCTGCAACAGTAAACACTCTGCTTGTTGCGTGGATGGAGTGGGCGGGCAGAACTCGTTCCACCTGTAACTGCTGTGTATAACCTCCTCCCCAGTCTATAAACCACTTTGTTCCACGAAGAACAGAGTTGCTTCTTGCTAGTAATGTACAAAATGGTCGCTGGATGAGACCCTTGTCCAAGCAACAAGAGGTTCTGAACTTTGGATCTGTTAACTTTTGCTTCTGTTAACGTGGGCTAGGACATTTAGCTTTCTGAAGGCAGGTCCTTTGTAAACCCCACCGGGCCTCACCCGGAGCTTGGCACATAGTAGTTGTTTGTTAAATTAAATTGAATTGACTTAGTAAAAGTCATTTAGTGTTGACGAAAATAAATACATTAACGCACCGCTCTAAAGCTTACTCATTAGAATCATCCTATTTCAAACCTTCCTTGCAAATTTTATGGTAAGGTTTTTTTTTTTTTTTTGACGAGGTAACGCATGCAGATACAAAATTCAGAAAGTTATAAAAGGCCATCCAGTGAGGAGTAGGCCTCCCGCTCTGACTTGCAGGTACTCAGCACTCATCGTGGGAAGGAAAAGCTGAACACTGACCTTTTTATAAAAGCAAGTATTTGCTGGTGGTGGTTCTTTTTAAGTACCACCGGAAAAGAAATGCTTTTTCCTTTGGCACTTTAATCCCCCACTTGTTCTTGGCCTTTTCAGATCTGGAAAATAATTTCTCCTGTAAGATAAATAAAACCCAGGACGCCACCTGAAATCCGCACACAGTATTAGTAAGGCTGGTGGTAGCCAGTCTAAAAGCCATCCGCCTGAGACCCAAGGGCCCCCCTGTGCTTTCCCCCTTTGCTGGCCTCAAGAGTCACCTTGCCAACAGCACCGTCAAGGGCAGCTCTTACCTGTATCACCTGTGACCCAAGTCTGCATCGAAGGGGTTCTGCATTTCCAAGGTTATTTCTCAAAGATATTCCAACAGTCAAGCCGTAGTTTTAAGAAAGCAGCGAGGAGATTGCAGCTTTTTCTCATCCGGTGGGTAGAGATAAACCACTCCGAGTAAGAATAAAGATTGAGGATTAAGATCCACAGAGCATTTATACTATAGCATTTCCCGACGTGTCAACTCTCCCACTCTTGTTTTTTGCTTGTTCGGCTTTGCTTTGCTTTGTTTTGTGAGGTGACATGGACTTTTCACTTATATATAGGAGCATAGTAACTTCACTACAGCACAGAAGAAAATGTATGTTCTTTTTTTTTTTAAAGATTTATTTATTTATTTATTAGAGAGCGAGAGAGAGAGAGAGAGCAAGAGAGAGAGCACAAGTAGGCAGAGAGGCAGGCAGAGGGAGAGGGAGAAGCAGGCTCCCTGCTGAGAAGGGAGCCTGACGCGGGGCTCGATCCCAGGACCCTGGGATCATGACTTGAGCCGAAGGCAGCCGCTTAACCAACTGAGCCACCCAGGCACCCCGAAAATGTATGTTCTTGTGTGCTACATAAACGCAAACGAGAAATGCGTTTTGGCTCTATAGGAAAACAGTAACCTTACTACACCCTTTGTGATTTTACATTACATTCTAGTGACTTCGGAGACATTCTCTAACATTTTTGATATGTTGAGCAACCTTTACTCTGAAATGATTTTAAGGAAGGAAAAGAGTTAACATTAAAAAATGCATTTTGGAGACCATGACAAACGTATCCTATGAAGAATTATGAAATGTTCCATATTGTGTCTGTCTCTTTGACACCCATCCGTAATGCTGGCTTTGACCAGAAGCCACCATCGTGTAGGCATTCGATGAGCATTCACTTGTCTTTGGATATTTTTTAGGAACCCGAGATTTCTCAGGTAATACGTCATGTTAAGTTTAAATGAGAGAATACTACAAGCAGATCATCTCAGGCATTGTGAGTTTGCAAATCAATTCTACAACTCAGGGTGCTGTTCTGTTCTTTGAGCAGTTGGTGCAAAGTGGTACATAATTTGAACAATCACCTACGAAAACTTGCAAGCACATGCCTAACACTGATTTTTCCAAAATGCCTGATAACGCATACTGTGTATTAGAAAGTAAAACAGAGCCCTTAATGTTCCCCTAAGGATGTCTCTTTTTCTTCTTTCTCTCCAACAACAGTGATCTTTGCTTCAGGTTGCCTAGCCTAAAAACATTTTATAAATTATTTCAACTTTGAGAAAGTGAATCAGATTTAATCCAAAAAGGAAAAAGAGAGATAGTAGCATTTACACATTTCTGGAAGCTGGCAGCAAGATAAATCCAATGTGACAAATCTCTGTGGGCTATTAAGTGGATTTTGTTATGGAAAGCACACATAAGGCATGCCTAATGAGAATGTAGGGTGCTGGGTTTTGAGAAATGGGCTATTATTTATGAATTCTAGGTGATATCCAAAAGAAATACATTTAAGGATTTAAACACTGATCTCTCCAGGCCCCAGATTTGGCTGTAGGCATTACTCAAAACTGAAAATATGGCACATATGTGATCCTACAGTTAACCACACATTTTATAGGATGATCCATAAGTCCTCAAAGCCTCTGGGCTTTTCATTTTACTAAGCAAGATCCTAATCTGGGATTGTTGAGGAGAAAATCTGTACCATCATGGAAAGAGCTAGGAGTCAGAAATTTGGGATTCAAATCCTGTTCCAGACCCCAGTTTCTTAATCTATAAAACAGTATGATAATACCTGCCTTGCCCCCTTCATAATGTCTTTGTGAGGTTCAATGAGATAATGCTTTGGGAAGAGATTGTGAAGTGTGAGCGCTTTAGACATGTAACATGTCAGCATTATTAATACCTGGGAAATCATCATGACCACACAGAATTTCCTCTATGTCGAAATCAACTCATGACCAGAATCTGGATGCGCAAACTCCTCCACCAGCTTGGGAGAATTATCCAATCCAATTTCTTTGCAGTGAAGTCCACAAGAGCAGAGTTGCCAGGAGCTAATAACATTAATGTAGAAGCTTTACTCTCTTTCACCAGATTGTGTGCAATGTGGGCCCGGATCCTGCTTTGTTCATTTCTGCATCCCAAGTGTCCAGCAGAGTTAACCCTCACCAAATACCTGTGAATGGAGTGAAATGAATGAGATATCTGCTATAGGCAGAGGCCTCTGTTAAGCATTTTGACAGATATATGAGTTAGAGTTCAAACAGAGAAGCAGAACCACCAGGAAATATATATGTAGGAAGGGATTTATCATAGGGCTTTGGCTCTGCTCAATTGTGGGAGCTGGTTAAACAGTACATGAAGGCTGTGGCTTTTGTGTTTGGTGCTGAAGGCTGAAGTCAGCAGGGCCGGCAGTCATGGCCATGAAGAGGGGAAAGGAGGACAAGATGGAACCACGCAGGATCATTAGAATCTGCAAAGGTGGACCAGAACCTGCTTCAGTGCTTTACCCCGTCTGAGACCCCACCTCTGACAATGAGGATGTTCTACAGGTGAAGCTTAGGTTCTTCATCAGGGAGCTAAACAGACACCTGGCCCAGGGGTGTGAGAAGCTGAAGGAGGAGATCCAGCAGGCCTAGATGCTGTCCCATGCCAACCAGGTGAGCCAACAGATAGATGGGTGACAACTTACATGAACTCCAGTGGCACCACGTGCCCTGTACAGATTTTCCAACTCGAAGAAATATGGCTGCAGTTTCACCAGCATCTTCCCAATGTCACTACAGATGTCTCTCGTGGTCCTTGAACTCTGCGGAGAAGAGAATTCTGGGAAACAAGTGTTGAGCATCTGCTAGTTGCCTGGCACTTTGTGTACTCATCAGAACCCTACAACTCTGCAGAATGATTAGTTTCCCTGTTCCATCGATGAACTCGCTAAAATCCCTTATGTAATGTCCTTGGGGCTTCAAATGTACCCTCCTCTAGGCCTGTGGTCCAGGCCCTTTTCCCATATTTATACCTACAGAGTGGCCAGAGCATTAGCACATGTCGTCAGCGGGCTTAGAACATTCATCAGGGCCACGCCTGAGGAAAACTTACAGCATCTGGAGCTTCTTTCAGTTTCCTTTATCCTCAACAGCAACATAGATACAGAGCTGACATTTTTTCATATCGTCCCTTCAATGTCACTTAAAGAGGTCCAGGGGGGAAGGAAATGAGAGTGGCAGAGATGAACCCCTTGAAGAGTGCGAGGAGGTGGGGGAAAGCTGATGGAGACCTCTCAGCCGGCACCCTTGAAGTTCAGCTTAGATCTCCCACCTCGGATGTTCCCGTGTGCGCTCGACAAAGATGTCATGGGAAGCCTCCATGTGCCTGGATGGCCCAACTGTGACATTCAGAAGACATTTGTTCCTTACCTGCGGGCCTCCTGAAGACGAGCTCACCTTCCTGAGTATCACAGCATCATACCAAGTGCATTTGATAACTCCTGGTTTCTTAAAAGTGCATCTGCTCAAACATCCACTTCCGGTAGTTATGCCTCTTTCGGACATAGTCCTCCGGCATCTCCTCAGGCTAGAAGCTCCGCTGGAAGTCATATCTCATTTCATCACAAAGGATTTTTAAAGTTTGATTCTGAGGGTGAAGACAGAGAAGTCACCTGTGCCTTGGGAAGAGAAATACATGAATCTGCATTTGAGGTTTCTAGGTTCGAGAAAATTTTTATATTTTAGAATATGTTTCATAGATTATGTGTACAAATAATGTTACGAAGAGTGTTAAGTTTTGAAGTCTTTCAAATATTTAAATATAAACACTAAGAAAATCAACTAAAATATAAGTCGCATTTTGTATGTCTCTCTTTGTTATTAATTGTGTGCATAAGCTGAGTGAGGGATAGAATCAGTTCTATTTCATTGTAGAATTAGCATGTCTTCCTTGTATCCAAGGCAGGCCTTAGGCAAATTGGGAAGTAGAGGAAGTTGAATATTTCAGAGCCTTTCAAACCTGCATCCTGCCAGAAGGTAGTCTAGAACCCATTGGACAGAAACTTCCAAACACAAAATTAATTTTTCCTGTGCCCATTAATTCCTCTCTGTAACACCAAAAAAAAAAAAAAAAAGAATTAATACATTTGTGTACCAGAATTAATGATAACCAGTGCTCATAGCACAATTCCATTTTATGGAGACCTTCAAAATCTTAAAAAGTGACTGATAGAGGGTTTTCAAAATTTTCCAGAGGGAAAATGGGGAAGATATTTTGTTAAAGAGGTCAAGGAAAGTCAGTCGCAGCCAAAAAGGGAATTTGCATTTTTAATTAAAGAAAGATGGAAATCATACAGAAAAATATTGTGGTCGTAAAGTAAATAAAATGCTGCTCATGGCAAAATGCACTTTTATGTCATTCTCCTTTAGGTAAAACATTATTTCCATGCAGTAATATATTTTTAGGAGAGTAGAAATCACCTTTTCCATCACTCTTCCTATTTTCACGTTAGAGTTTTTTCCAAGGTCGTTAAAATGAAAGAATGACAGTAGACTTTCTTATCAACAGCTTGTTCCAACAGATACAATACATGGGTTGGGGATCAAAAAGAGCATGAGAAGCATTTCTGCCAACATTGTAGAAAATATTGAACATCTGCTATATCTGGGATCCTGGGAGTTGTAATTATAATTTTTTGAAATCTGTACACAAGAGTTATAAATATTAGAACTGTAGCCTGTGAAAGCCATGAAATATTTAACTTGTTTGGCAGGCTTAAGCAAAACTCATAAACTTAATTTAAGCAAGCCAAACACTATAGTTTCACCAATTTTACATCTTTCATGTCATTAGTTAGATAAATTAAAGCAAACTATAAAACAGCCTAGAGATTGCCGACTGGAAGTCCTAAGGGCATACCAAAAAAAAAAAAAAGAAAGAAAGAAGAAAAAGTGCATTTTGCAAACTAACTCATTTCATTGTTGGTTTACCTTTCCCAGTTATCCACACTTGTCAAAGACTTGGTTAGCGGAGGGGGCGATTTGCTGTTAAGAAATGGCTTCAGGGTAAGTAAAGAGAAAAGCAGACGACAGGCATCTTAAGCAGGTTCACAACAGCCTCAGAAAGTGCCAAAGGCCACTGGTGATTTCCACAAGCGTCGATTCAATGCGTCAAAACCCCATATGCCACCCCAGGTGAAAGCCTTTCAAACCTGAAAACAAAGCCCTGGTAAGTAGCTCTGTGCTGCTACACTGGGTGGGCTGAGAGGCGAAGGAGCAGAGAGGAACCGGGGTTCCCTCTCGTTAGCTCTGAGGCCGAGCGGCGGAAAGGCATATGGGCTGGAATATTCTGCTACGTCCCCCTTACACGAGCCTTTTAGACCGAACACATGACAGCGAAAGCCAAGCCAACTTCACGGCCTATTTTTAAGCTAAAAGTACTGTAGGGTTAGCTTCAACACGTCCTCCTTTCCATCCCCTCTCCCCTCTCCTCCACTTATGTTCCCCAGTAAGAAACTAACGGTAAGAATCTTCACGTTATAGATGTTGCATGAATATAACCGATGGTGCTACCATTTATTTAATAGCACTTTATTTATAGGATCTCTTTTTGCCACTGAACCTCACAGCAATCCCATTTATGACTCTGGGGAAATGACTTTTACAAATTAAAAAAATAAACAGCCACGGGAAAGCTGTGAGATGTGCCCATGCAGGACGGCTGACACATCCTGAGCCTAGCCCTGAGGTGTCCTGAGGCTTGGTCTGGCCCTCCGGTCACGAGGGAGGCAGCCGATTCACAGAATATCTGCTCCACGGGAGTCTAAAGCAGGACCAAGCGGAGGGGCTCCAAGTCCAGAGTCCTGCTGGTGGCGTTTCCAGGACTCACGGCTTCCCTCCTCCTGGCCCTTCTCTACGCCCTGGTGCTTTTTAGATTCAGTATCTCTATTAAAACTTCCTACTCCTCTTTCCCTGCCTTGTCTCCCTCTCTTAACCCCTACAAAGGACTGAAACTGGCTGTCAGCTCTGGGGCTTGCCACAGTCATAGCAGCCTTTGTTAACAAGTTAAGAATCTACAGGAATCCCCTCTTTGCTGTCTCTATACTCTGTACATGAGAGCAATCAAATGGATCAGCTGGAAACCCCTAGCTGCGAATGCATAAAAGAGCAAATGAATAGGAAAGTTCAAACGAGATATTTCACTGAAACATCCTGCTGATCCCGTTTTATTCTGCATTTAAGAAAATAACACCCATGCCCAAACAGCCTCTTTCTCCCTGAACTGGAGGGCTGATATCACACAGACTGTCTACATAGGGGAACCAATTCAAGAAAGAACTGAAAGTTCCAATTCAATCCAGTCAGCCCATGTCACATGTCTGGGGCCAGTCCAGCGGGCTTCGAATGTAAAGGAGCCAATGTGCATTGCCGGTGGCCCACACAGGCAGGGGCTGATGCCTCAGGTTCACTGGAACGGGAAGCAAGGTTGAGGGTTTCTGAGCGTCTCGTGTGTGCCAGCACTGTGCAAGGCTTTTTATGTAGGTTTCTTAATTCATTTTTACAATAAACTTATAGGATAGATTTTAGTATTAGCCTCCCCCTTTCAAACAGACATTAAGCCATTTCCTTAAGATTAAAAAGCCAATAAGTGGAAGATATAAATATTGAATGCAAATCTGAAGCAAATGGAAATTTTAGGGAGATCTGCATTCATCTCACCCTTGAGAACTGTGGATTTCTCGGCCTGGCTTGACTCAGGACACAGAGCCAAGATGGCAACGAAGAAGCCAGTTAGGCTCTCCTAGTCATTCCCTCCTTCTGGGGACAGCGGTGGAGAGGCTAAAAACAACCCAAGTGTAGTTCTAGGGGAATCTCCACGAATTGCTTCTCCAGTTCCTCCCCACCAGTCTCCACAACAGAGTCGTGGTCCTCCGAGGCCACGGAGAACGTGGTCCACCTCCCCGGACCAAGTGGTGAGGAACATGACAGAGCAAGGCTGGAGAGACCAGGGACCTTGTCTTTCTCCTTGTCTTCCTTTCAATCTTCATCATGGATAAGGTTAAAAAAAAAAAAAAGGATCAGAATAAAGGCTCAAAGACTTTCAAGCCTGGTAATTAAAAGACATAAGCGCCATGATATGACATTACATTTTCTCTTACAAAGAACAATACATTGGAAATTCCAACAGCTTTGCGGAGGCATTCAACTCAGTTCCCACTTGTAGTTGAAAACTCCAGGTCTGCTGCCCTGGTACTGAGTCTTCTTGCCCGCAGGTGGGCATCACCTCTGATGACGCAGACAGGTTCAAGGTCCTGAGGGTCAGACCCATTGGGTGAGGGTCAGGAGAAAGCAGAGCAGGAGTTCTTAGTGAAACCTGCAGTGTGCGGGCTATTAGGTTCCTAGGTGCTGACACCTTGCCACTTCGATTCTCTGGCAGCACACAGGCAGGACAGACTCGGGGAACATTTCCAGGGCAGTCGTGTGAAAGGGAAAGCGGCTTCTCCTCCAAGACTGAATAGCGACAGAAGCAACTCCACTAGGATCCCTGATCAAGCCGCCCCGTCCGGTGGGAACTGCATTTTCCTCGAAGATTGCTGGGCTTGTTTACATGTGTTTTACTCTGAGCTACAGTAATCTGTTCACAAGAGACAGAAATCCTGGTAAATCAATCCTTAAAGCCTGTTGACATTTGTCCACTTGGCAGATCATAAAAGCCCCTTGAAAATCACAGGAGAAAACGTGTAAACCGCTTACCAAATTATATGATGTAAACGCCAAGAGAAGGCGTTCTGCAGGATAAGATCACTGAATCGTGACAGCCTTCCGAATGTAACTTTATTTTGGTCTTGGGTTATATGTGAGGTGTTGCCAAGATCAACTGAAAGAGAGACAAAGATATATAAATTCAGCCCAAAAGCTGACTTTTAAGTTCTCTGGCTTCAAAAAGACAAGATTCTTTATTAGATGTAGTTTCGCATAAACAATCTTTGCTAACAAGAGTTTTCCCCAAGTATCCGTTAAATTTTAACTGGTTCCCTGTAAATGTCATGTGAGTGCCAGAAATAATCTCAGAGTTTTGCAAGAAAAACTAAAACTAGAGAGAGCTCCATGGCATAAATACACAGAGAAAACAACCCTGAAATGGTTGGTGGCAAACAGACTCCAAGGGGCTGAGAGTTCATTGTTATTGCCACCACCTTCCCAAGAATGTCTCCAGAGAGACTTCTCAGAAGGCTTGAAGAGGACTGTAATAGAATAATTATGCATGAAGCAATGATAAGTGCTCGCTGTCCTCACAACCACAGTGCAGGTAAATATCTCCCACACGCTGTTATGCCTGAATTGAGGCTTAGCCCGGGCTCTTTGAGAAATCAGGCTCAAAGTCTGAAACCCTCTCTATATAGCAGGGTCATCTCTATAAATTCCATTTCAAATCTTTTGCCTCAGTTGCCTAACAATTAATTGCTTGTATGTGAATCTTCCGTAGAGACAGTGTTAGTTTCATTACATCTCTTCATCATTGTCACACATTGTACTAGACATTCAGCTAGAAGCGAGAGGCAAGAGTTCCTCATGGAGGCTGCTGGGTGTCCTTAGGTAAGGAACTCCCTTAATGTTCATGCCTGCCTTGCATCAACAATAAAGCAGAAGGTAAAGAGTAGCTCCTCCCACGAAGGAAGCCCTTTGTGTGTGGAGAGCTCCTATGGACAGGAGAGGCATGACTTCCTCCCGTGAGAAGAGGCTGGGTAGGGTTTCTAGTATCATCCAGGGATCCCACCTCTTGCTCCGGGTGAGAGTTATAAATACCCTTCCTGGCATCCAGGAAGGGTTTGCTAAGGGTTTATCGGATCAGTGACTTGGTTCTTGTGCGACGCATGTGTAGGCGCTTATCACACCACCACAGAATCTCACACCAATAGGGGGCCTTCCCTGGGAACCGATTCGACCTCTACTTGAATGCACATATCCCATCTCCAGTGCGTCTACTCAAGTCGCACACAGCCTGAACAGATGGAGACAGGGAACGCCCTGGCCCCCAGGCCTCCCTTTCAATTTTGGAGAGTTCTAACTCTGCAAAACTGATTTTTCTGAATAACCCTCGGCATTCGTTTTATTTCTTAATAAGGATATTTTTATTTCCTGATATCCTAAAGAAGAAATGCAATCCCCTCTTCCTGAAATACAAAGCAGAAGTCAGGATAGAGCCAGCAGGTGTGTGTGACTTTGGGAGCCTTTTCGCCTCCATTCTTTTCAGGTTAGGAGAAGAGACAGTGTCTAGGATGTGAGCCGAGGCCCCTGCCTGGGCACCGAGGTCTGGGGACTCTGTGGCGTGACGTGGTAGAAGCCCATCCCTGTGGGTCCCTTTGGAGGTTTCCCACACGTCAATCATGTTACCTCTAACTGATGCAAGAGGTTTTTAAATTTAATACAGATGATGCATTCCACTGATCCTCTATTCATTCCACATACGTTTGGTGGGTGACATTTATATGTCTGTTTCATGTCCTATGCTAAGTTCATGGGCATCTATGGTGATTAAGACACAACACCTCTCTTCCAGGAGCCGATTATCTAGAGCAAAATCTCAACTACACTGGCAGGTGAAGTCCATCCTGATTAGGACGAGAGTTCATAAAAAGGGCTCCAACCCTGTAAAGAAGGTCCTAGAGGATCTGATGTCTGAGAGAACCAAGTAATAGGCAAGTAAGCAGGCAACAACAGAATGCCTCCCAAGCAAAGGAAATAACTTTAAAATATAAGACCAAAGCGGGGAGAACATGATATATTCCTGGAACCACATAGAACATAAGGTGGGTAGGAACAAGGGTTTGTTAATATCCCCTGCATATAAGACATGTGAGTGAGGTTGTCGTTTACACATCTTTACAAAACTATGTGCTTATGTTTAAGTTATACTTGAATATTAAAGATGAAAATAAGATGTGCTCGCTTATTCAGTGATGTAAGCACTGAGATACAAAGAAGATAAAATGTCATTGTGGCTTTATGGGACTCACAGTCCGGCGGAGGCACTATTTTTTTAAACTTGCATGTTGTCCAAAGCAACATGATCAAATAGTAATGCTGGTTATTAAGTTAAGTGAAGAGGTTTGAAATTATTTTGAGTAATTGAGTTGAGTAAATAGTCTTACGAGACAGACACCCAAAATAGAAGTCTCCTGCTTCTACTTGTAATGTTCTTTCTCCACTTAATCAAAAATAGTAATAGTAATCAAAAGTAGCCAACATCTGTCATTTCCTGACTTGTTAATTTTAGATACCATTTAGCCAATGGTATCTCATTGAGCTTTTGATTTGGATTTCCCTGATGCCGAGCGATGTTGGGCACTTTTTCATATCTGTTGGCCATTTGGATGTCTTCTTTGGAAAAATGTCTGTTCATGTCTTCTGCCCATTTCCTGATTGGATCATTTGTTCTTTGGGTGTTGAGTTTGATAATTCTTTATAGATTTTGGATACTAGCCCCTTATCTGATATGTCATTTGCAAATATCTTCTCCCATTCTGTCGGTTGTCTTTTGGTTTTGTTGACTATTTCCTTTGCTGTGCAAAAGTTTTTATCTTGATGAAGTCCCAATAGTCCATTTTTGCCCTTGCTGCCCTTGCTTTTGCCTTGCCTTCCTAGTTGTTTCTAGGAAGAAGTTGCTGTGGCTGAGGTTGAAGAGGTTGCTGCCTGTGTTCTCCTTTAGGATTTTGATGGACTCCTGTCTCACATGTAGGTCTTTCAATGGTGATTAATGTAACATAATAAAATTTAAAAAAAAATAGTAATTCCTATCCTTGAATGTTAATTGAAAACCAAAATGTATTTCGGTCAGTGATTAGATCAATGACTGTTCCTTCTTTTGACCTTTGAGAGTCTCTACAGAGCTAAAAAGACAGATAGCTGAACTGAGTTGGAGAGAAGACTGAAGTGGGTAGAGGATGCACATGGCAAGGAATGGGCTGTAGGAAGAAACTCCCTGTGAGAAAATTCTGAAAAGGACAGACACTATCTCTGGCAATTAAATGTTTACTGAGAAGAAAACAACTAGTGGACAATTGTCAGGAGGCAAATTTGACTAAAAAGAAATGTTCTGGATTCTACTTAAAACCTCTCCTAACCTAACCCCCAACCAAGGAATGTTTTCTTGAAATCTTATTTTATTTTTTAAGATTCATTCATTTATTTTAGAGAGAGAGAGAGCACGTGCACATGTGTGTAGAGGGGAGGGAGCAGAGGAAGAGGGAGAGAATCTTAAGCAGACTCTGTGCTGAATGCAAAGACAATACAGGGCTCGATCCCATGACCCTGAGATCAGGACCTGAGCCGAAATCAAGAGTCGAAAGGTTAACCAGCTAAGCCACACGGGTGCCCCTAAATCTTATTTTAAACCAAAGTTTCTCAACTTTGGCATGATTTACATTTAGGGCTGGACAGGTATCATGGGGGCCGTTCTGTGCATTGTAGAAGATTTAACAGCATCCTTGGCCTCTATCCACTGCATGCCAGGAGCAGCCCCCCAAAACACTCCAGTTGTGACAAACAAAAATGTCTCCAAACATTGTCTAATGTCCCAAGGAGAGCAAAACTGACTTACTTCAAGAACCACTGACTTAATGGGTACGAGGAAACAGAACATAATCAAAAGAATTCAATGAGATAATGGAAAGGATCCTTATGGCAAATATTATTGTAATCCCCCTACCGCAGATCGTAAATGTTCCCCACAATTCCTAACCTGAATAATCTTTAGGGTCTATTTGACACACACGCACATACACACACACACACACACACACACACACACACGAATGGAGTGGGTTTTTCCTAACCATCTTTATATTGTGTTAATACTAAGAAATAAGTTGTGCATTCTGTAATATAAAAATTAAATGGATTTCCAAATCAGCTTCCTGGGGTTTCAGAATAATTTCATGTTACCATATCAATGTAGGCAAAAAAAAAAAATGTATCTCATCAAAACTATTCCAGAAGCACCTCATTTTGATAGGAAAGTACTTTGTGATGATTACCTAATAGGCAGCATTTGTTGAAATGCTTTTAATAGACCTTTTTTATCACATGCAAAAGAATTTCAATGCTAGTTCAGTCTCCTGTTTCATTCTGTCATGAATCAATTTGTAGAGACATTTAGAAGTCAATAATCCACTGCAGCTTTGATGACAGGTGATTAATTTCTACATTTTAGAGACATAATAAGATTTAGCAATAAAAAGGCCTTGAAGTAACCTACCAAACAGCTTTAATCTCAGCCTTGGGACTGTTGCTAAATATGAATGCTTGTACACAAATGTGAATGATTTAAGTTAGTAGGTTTTATTGCAGACTCCTTGTGTTTTCATATTAATCTTGCTTTACAATCAGGCTATCTATACAATCAATTTATGTTGGATATTTTTTCCAACACAATGCTTGGAGGGAGGAGGGGGTTACAAATTATTTACACACAAAGGGTTTGTTCTACAAAAGAAGTCATTTTACATGCTTATTGCTGAGGGGATGACTGATTTTACTGGCATAGCAAGGAAAGAGAAAAAAAGAAGTGAAGGTGGCCTTCAGACAGAAGACTGGTTCAGGAAATGGATGGCGAGGAACGCTGAACAATCGTTCACCCTTCCTTCCAAAAACTCAGCCACCGCCTTCCTCAGAATGCCTTTCTTTCCAGCTTTTTTATTCTTCAAATTAACAGAGGCCTCAGAGTAGTTTCTAACGCTTCTTAAAATATTTCTATAAGTTCAAGTGCTGATTAAAAAAAAAATGTGAAGTTAATCGAACCTAGAAGGAAGAATCCACCTTCTACCACTGAGGGATGGTAAGGACCCCGACGTGGACGTTTGTTTAAAAATAAATATGTAAATGAAGATGGATACATTTGATGTTCCACATAATTTATCATTTCTGATCAAAAAAGCACTAAATATTCCAGAGGCAGATGTTCCAATTTCGGTCACGTCATGACGTGCTTGTTAAATCTTGGTAGCTGGAAGTTTCGCTTTGTTCTGACATGTTTGTGATGTAAGTGGAGGATCACTGCTGAAAGTCTTTATGGAAGAAATGTGTATTTTTTTTCTTTCAGAAGGAAATGACTAAAGAAGAGGTGGCTGCTTGACACACATACAAAAAAAAAAAAAAAAAGAGGAGACTGCATGTTTCTGGGAAAGATCCAAGAACAAGACATGGAGACAAAAATAAAAGACTTCTCAGGAGACCACCCAACGAACCAAACTCAAGCTCGTCTCCCATTACTGTGCCCTTTCCCTTCCTCCAACCACCATGACCCAGATTTTGCTTTCCTCGTTATTCCTCTTGTTTTAAAGATTAGACATCTGTTATTATCTTTAATTCTTCCTCCTTTTTTATCAAACTTTGGCATGTCTCCCTTTAAAGTGTTTCTTAGGACGGCCCCTTCTTTGTTCCTGCTTTAGGACACGAAGTCCTTCTGACTAGGAATTCTCAGCACTCAAGTGGATTCCATTGCCCCCAGCCTCACCCTGATCCCCTCTGGTACATCTGTTTGCTCCTGCCAGACTTACCATCCCACAAAACTTTCCCACAGGACTCCTTGACTGCCTGTTTGTCTTTTTAGCTCATTCACACATTCAAGGAGCATGTCTGAGAAATTCATACATGCTGGGCATCATGGTAAGGACTGGGAAGTTAAAGATGAAGAACCAAGGTGTCTTCATTTAAATAGTTCAAATCTATCCAGAGAGACAGACACAAAAATAACTAGCAGAGAGGTAAGTGCTAGAACAAATCTGCACATACATAGTCACAACGTGTAGTAGGTACTCAGTTGGAGTTGTTATTAATACCTCCTCAGGAGAAGACATCAGGCTGAACCATGCCAAATCTTACCAGGAAGGGAAAGGTTATCCAGACAGAGCAAATAATAAACACACAGAGTCACCCTTTCCTTCAAATGGGTACATAGATTATAGATAGATGACAGATGATGATGATAGATAGATAGATAGAGAGAGACAGACACAGAGAGAGGGAGAATCTTCTGACTTTCTGACTCTCTTCCTCTTGCTCCCATCTATCTCCTCATCTCTTGCAAAATCCTTGAAAGACTAGTCTATGTTTTTGCCCTCCCTTTTCTTTCTCAGCTTACCATTTGCCCCTGCTTAAAAGATAACTGACCCCCCAGATGTCAAATCAAAGCATCCTTTTCCATCCTTATCTCACTGGACCACTCTTGCATCTAAAACTTTTGTTTATGCCCTCATTTTAAAAGCTCTTCATTTCCTTGACTTTGATACACACTCAAATTTACTTGTACACCTTCTATCTCTCAGGCTTTTTGGTGGACTCTGCTTCCTTACCTACCTTTAGAGGTTGAGTTCCTGAAAGTTCTCTATTCACTGTACATACCTTCCTTTGGGGATGAGTCATCATTCTCATGGCTATCACCATTCCCCATCAGTCTCCAGCACAGAGCTCCCTCCTCAAGTCAGAACCATCATATCTGACTCCCTGTGGAACAGCTCACAACATTATACCTATCTACTTATAGAACATCTGTCAATAGGCTACAACATATTCTTAAGAGAAGACACAAAAAGGGAAGAAAGAGCATGCCTCATCTAGATTAATCTGATCTATTAGTCAGAGAGATGGTCTGTAAAACAACACACACCAAGGAATTATATAAGATGTTCTGATTAGGATGAAAGGACATAGTACACTACTACAAAAATCTAAGTGTGTGTATGTGTGTGTGTGTGTTTGATTCAAGCATAAATAATAATTTTATTGATTAGAGTGCATGATCAAAAAGGTTTGGAGACCAGTGAAGTAAAGCATAAAATCAAGGCTGTGGGTTCAGACCTATGGGGGACAATTGTTTTACTCTGTAAATGAGATTTTCTCATGTATAAGTTTTTCTCTGTTACTAGGGTATTTTTCCTTTGCTCAAGAATCCAAAAATCAACCACCCCAAAAAAGAATCCAAAAATCCAAATGTAAAATCAAAATATAACTGTTTTCCTATCCCCATAGAAATTTGTCTTTCCTTTCAGGATACCCTTTGAGTTCCAGGGACTAAGTTATAGAAATATTACCCAAATTAGCAATCCCATGAGTATTGGGTGCCACCACAAAACACTTGGGGTGGGGCACCTGGGTGGCTCAGTCAGTTTAGCGTCTGCCTTCGGCTCAGATCATGATCTCAGGTTCCTGGGATCAAGCCCTGCATCGGGCTCCCTGCTCAGCTGGGAATCTGCTTCTCCCTCACCCTCTGTCCCTCCCCACTGCTTGTGGGTGTGCAGTTTCTCTCTCTCTTTCAAATAAATAAATAAAAATCTTTATTTAAAAAAAGCTTGGGGTAACTATCCACTTTCTCTCATTGGTCTTTCAGGATTTCTTCTTTTTAAAAGATTTATTTATTTATTTGGGGGGAGAGAGAGAGAGAGAGTGTGTGTGTGCACACTCGAGGGAGAAGGGCAGAGGGAGAGGCAGAGGGAGAGAGGGAATCTTAAGCAGACTCCCCACTGAGGGCAGAGCCCAACATGGGGCTTGATCCCATGGCCTTGAGCTCATGGCCTGAGCCAAAAGCAAGAATTGGTCACCTAACCAACTAAACCACCCAGGTGCCCCAGTCTTTCAGCATTTCTCATTGGCCAAATAGAGAGCTTTAAGCACATACATACAGCACATGCACACACACATCTATTAACCTCTCCTTTGTTTAAAGAGTAATATCTAGCATGTGTTAATGTTTTCTGTGAAAGGTTCTAAGTGTCTATACGCATTAACTTATTTAAACCTCAGAGAAACCTGATGAAGATAGATACTATTGTAGCAATTTTACAGGAAATGGAGAAACAGAAAATAAGTGATTTGGTTAAGGTTTGTGTGGATCCAGGTCAGTCCACAGATGCCTCAACTCTTACATAATTAAGAGGCAAAAAGAAGAAAGAAGTTATAATGATGAGATTCTACAAGCACTGAATCCATTCCTCCTCAGGGGTCCAACTTAATATTCATTCCAAATTGCCCTCCACCCCTGCCCCAAGTTCCAGGGAAGAAAATTTCTTCAGTGTCCTCTTACACTCAATGTTCATTCTTACCTCCAGTCATTTGTCAATCTAATCCTGACCCCACTCCCACCCCACCCCCCACAAATGCCTTTACTCTTCTCTGTCCAAATTTTTTCCTTCTCTCAAGCCCAGCTCATATCCTTGACTCTGAAACTTCTCTGAACTTCTTTTACAGTTATAATAAATATTACCATTTAGCAGTTACTGGTTCTTAAATTTTTTTCATGTATTCAATTTTTCCCCATTAGAGTACAAGTACCTCAAAGACAGAGAAGCATCTTGTGTGTCCCTTCTCGGTAACATCGTGCTGGCTATATAATGGTATCATTAAGTCCTTGTTTGAATGGTTAACTGGACAAAAGACAATCAGGAATAATAAAGAAACAGAGATAGTAATAAAGGATCTTATACAAATAAATCTTGAACTTAATGTGGATTAAAGCATTTCTTCTTTTTTATTTTTTTAAAAGATTTTATTTATTTACTTGAGAGAGAGAGGAGAGAGAAAGAGAGAGAGCACGAGTGCGGGGAGGGGCAAGGGGAGAGGGAGAAGCAGACTCTTCTCTGAGCCCAGAGCCTGACGTGGGGCTCGATCCCAGGATCCTGAGAACATGACCCAAGGCAAAGGCAGATGCTTAACCCACTGAGGCACCCAGGCACCCCAAGCATTTCTTCTTTTTTAATTAATACATAATCAACATATAACATTATGTATGGATTAAAGCATTTTTTAAAACTCATCTCATATAGATAGCAACAGGACTGCTCTAATTGTTCCAAAAGCTTCATGAAATTATTTTGTTACTGTTCCAGACCGAAATAAGGCTGATAGGAGATGAAGGAAGGAGGCTAACACTGATAGAGCGCTTATAATGTGTGAGGTCGTCACTGTGTATTTTGAAATTGTGGTATCTCAATTAAGCCTTGTAACAGTCCTGCAAAGTATCATCAACCCACTTTTTCAGGTAATGAAACGGAGATTCAGAGAGGACAGGGGATATTCCCAAGATTAGACAGCCATCACATTGAAGAGCTATACTTGGAACTCAGGTCTAGAATAACCCGTAGCCAATCTCATTTTACTGGTTGTTCTTGACACAGCGTAAGGTGCTTGTTGCTCCCTTCACTGTTTTGTAAGGCAAGGCCAGCCCAGTGCTTTCCTGAAGATGTGTAAGAGACATAAGAAGGGACACTCAGCTCTTGTTCTCTCCTTTGTGGGCCAACCACGGCCGATCGGTATCAACATCCCTTCCAATCTCTACAAATACTGGGAATCCCCACACGTTCTGTGCACCAATCACTATATATGCCAAGGTCTCACTCTGGAACATAAAGTTTCCTTAAAAATTATATACAATCTAGAGATTACCTCCTCGGTGACACATTCTCCAATACCCAACACACAAAAGTGAGAAAATAGGCTTTTTCCAAAATCACTTTAACAGGAAGGGAGGTACTGGAAACCACATGGGGGCAGCTTCCCTCCTGTGCACATTCAACTTGAGTCCCCACACCTGACTTAGCATCTGAGAGTCACGTGATACGTTGCAAAGCGCACAGGCTATAGTTGGACAGAGATGAGTTCGACTTCCGGTCTGTCCCTTCTGTGAGCCACTGTGCCTCAGCTGTGGAATGAAGATAATAACTAGAAGGTTGCCATAAAGATTAATCGAAATAATTTATATAAAGCACCTGGCAAATAGTAGGTATTCAATAAATATTATTTTCCATCTCCATTGACAGAAACGTTCTCGATAGAGGATATTTATTCTTAATCTGTATGTAATAAGAACACACAAAGAATGCAGACAAATTAGAATTCGGACCAAATCTGACTAAAATATAAATAATGACAATTGCTATAATAGATGAAGGGATCAGAGCATAAACAAATAGGATAAAAGTATCAATTAGCAAGAACCATAAAGGTAGAAAATTCTCAATTTGACAGATACCAGAACAAAATATTCACTCCAACTTCTTGCTTTCATGTCCAATTATTTACTTTCATAGATTTACCAGGTAGCTGCATGGTTTGCAGATACAACACAGATAAGAGACAAGGGAAAGTATTAAAAACAACAACTAGCCCTGTTATCCACTCTCTTGCAATTTTCCCTAATTTTTTGTGATCTTAGGCACCAAAAACATCTATCAAAGATGGAAGCCCCGCGAGACAAAAGGACAATTGTTTGCTGTGTTAACCTCAGAGAGCGATTGCAGCGTGGGAACATCTGTAATAAAACGACGGCTGCCTGTTTTTTCACCAATGTCAAATCATCATAAAATACTGAGGAGAAGGGAGGAATCAAATCTTGCAGTCCTCGAAATCTGATATGAGGTCTATAACCAACCCTGTGCCCGACAGGTAGCTTTTACAAGAGGACAAACACACTGTAAGGGAATGAATCAAAGCAAAGGATTAGATAATTGAGGAGGTGACAATACATCAGATAGCAGGTGGCAGAGTGAGGTATGGAACAGGAGTTGCCTGCCCAGTAGCACACAGGAAGAGTTACGACATTTATGCATTTTCATTTCTACAGGTGGGAACCTCAAATCATTCCATGGGCTAGCCTCTGAGTACCTCTAATCCAAGCCTGCCAAGGCTCCTGTGATATACTCCCGTATCGTCAGAGATGGACCCAATGTATTTTTGACAATATTTCTTTGGTTCTAACAAGACACATCTTAAGTCTAAATAACCTGTAAATTCAGACCTTATATTCTATGTTTAAGAAATATGCCCTTACAGGTTCTATTGTACATGGCCGTAGATCCAGGAAATATTATTCAACCACCTACTCTGTGCCAGGCTTGCCCAAGACCATTCTCCTAGAGTTTTCCATTTGATCCTCACAGCCGTGCTCTGCTCTACGTGCTGTTATCTCCTGTTCGTAGGCGACAAAATAAGGATCAGGGAAGTTAAGTGACTTCCCAAAATGACATGTATCAGAAGAATGCTTTTTCTCCCCTAATCTGGTAGGTCCGATGGCAGGTGCAGCACTGAAAGATGGCAGCTTCTGCCCCAGCTTGGAGCCCCAGAGCCCTGGGTGCTTTCTCTCTCATCCCAGAGCTCTGATTCAGGATCTCACATCCAGGAGATCTCAGTCAAGCCTGTCAGCTTTGGGCCACATTTCTCCCAACTTTTTCAGACAGTGGATTTGTCTTTTGTTAAAACAATAGAAACTGTGGTTATTTTCCTACCCGTATTCACTTTTTTCACATTCATTTTATGAATTCACAACATTTTATGATTCTCAAGATTTTCTTTTCCTAAGTCTTTAGCAAATGAAGTAACAGCATATGGCTAAGAGGCCTAAGGATAAGCCGGCACTCCAACAAGGGACAATTAGCCCTCAAATTGATTCTGACCTCTCCTAATAGATCTCCATTCCAATTTTAAATTATCCTCTTGACCTTAAAGATGATGCTCTGTGGGAGTGAGACACCTAAAACCACTGTTCTTCATAATTCAGTCAAGTTATGAATTTAAAGTTTCCCACAAAATAGCAATAAATCCAGATCCAAAGACAGGTTAGGAAAGCTATAGGAAAAGTGTTGCTCTCTCATCTCAAGGACTTTTCAGTCCTTAAAGAATTTAATTGTTGAAAATCTAGGGTCTTGAACCTCTAGAACTTTCTAAAATTAGCCAGATATCTCAAAAAATCTGCATTACAACCTCAGAAGACATTAAGGAAGGGTCAGACATGGAGAACCCCTCCCTCTGTGTGATTTTGGTACAGACTTAATCTTGAAGACAAAATGGTCTAAACTTGTGATGAGATTCAATGTTGGAAGTCATGTTGAGGGGGAACCAAATACTGAAGTGAGTGAGATAAAGTTAGTGCCTACCCTAGCTTCAACCCTGCCAATGACTCAAGACTAAGACCGGATACTCATTGCTTTGTGGGTGCTTTAGTACCTCACCTGAAAAATGGAGGACACTCGACCAAGGTATTTGCAAGCCTCCCCTTATGATTTGATTTCAGAATAAGCATAAGTAAACTTATCCATCTTGGCTTCACAATAGAATTATCTAATATTAAGTTCCCAATTCATTCTGTTCTGAAAGCCAGGTAGAAACTGCTTGGAGTTAGGATAATTCCACTGAGGTCTTTAGGATAACGTGAATCATACCTCTGTTAGGAAAACATTCTTTTCAGGAGAATAAATTACAGAATTTTATTTAACAGCCAGAGCTTTCTGGAATTACAAGTTTCCTTTGGGAGGAAGAAAGGGTACTATAGTAATAATTTGGTGTCAATAATACTCTTCCACTGCGTACTGGATGTCAGGGGGTGATACTGTTGGATAGACATTCAGTGCCCTGAGAAATTGGCCAGCTTTAAAGTCAATCAATGAGTGACTCATTCTCTACTGTTTTCCCAGGAACTGGACAATACCTACCATAGTAAGATCTTGGCACATAGTTGATAAATGAATAAATAAATGAACAAATGAGTGAATCTGTTTTCAACCTCTTCATTTTACAGAGAAGACCCCCAAAATCCAACAAATTTGTCCTGGACTCCTAGGAAACAGAAACTAAAACTCAGACTCTCTAGATTTTTCTCCTTATATCACATTCGGACTTCCTCTGTTTTTAGCCTGTTTTGTTTTTAATGTTTAGAAAATGTAAGCCTGTATGGAGCAAGATAAGTCAACCGAGGTACTGACTTACCTCAAAACGCTATAGTGTGGAGCTTTCCAAATATGTCTGAGTATAGAAATCACCTGGTGTATTTATTAAAAATAAAAGTTCCCAAGACTCTTCCTGCAGATTCTGATTCAGTATCTATCCCCAGGCAAATCTAGGAAAAATTGACTGAGCCAGTTCAGTAGAGAGGGACAACATCTCCCCTTGCTCTCCACAAGCACACCTTGTTCAAACCAAAGAGGAGAGGGTGAGGAAACTCACTGACGAACGCTGTTGGCCCGCAGGAATGCCTGATGTTTTGTTTATAGCTGGTGAGGCAGAGCACAATGATGAGAGCAGTGAGGGAGGTGATTTAGAGGGCAAGAAAACACCTGAGACAGACAGAACTCACCTTTGACTCATTAATTAAATTTGTAGAAAGGCAGCTGCCCAAGAGGTCTGCAACTGCATATGCCTCACTCCATCTTTTTACGAGAAAGAAACAAATGACCTAAAGGCAGACTGAAGGTAGGGTGTTCTTTTTCAGAAACTGTGCTTAAGCACCCCTGGTAGGCTCAGTACTCGGCCATGTCTGGGTTCCATGTGCCCACTCACATGGACATTTTCACCATAGCTACTACCATTGATCGGAAAAGGTTAAAATATATTTGCTTGCTGAATGGAAAGTTCCCTATTATATGAGAGTTTATCTGGATAGTCCTTTTTCTGGAATCAACATCATTTTCTTTCAGGAGTAGTTAAACTATAAACTACATTCTTATGGATATCAAAAGAGAAGATGATGGAAAAGTCGATGACAGAATAGTAAAGGATTTTGCAAGCAAATGCCTTAGGAAAAATAAAATATAATGAGAAAAAGTAGACTTAGGCATTACAATTGCGGTCTAGTACCTGCTAGTAGCTGTATCAGTGAAGAAGGAGGGCATGTAGATGGAATCATGTCCTTTTGTAGTTTTCATAAACTACACTAACATAATCTGGGCAAATTTCATGAACACTGTATATACTGGCTGGAAAGCAAGTTTCACAACAGCAAAGTTAATGTCTGCTTCCTACTGTATCCCCAGAGCCTAGCACAGAGCGTGGCACATGGTAGCCACCCAGTAAACACTGGATGGACGGACGGATGGATGGATGGATGGATGGTCTCAGATATTTGAGGGATAGACAGAGACATACCTACAAAATATTCTGACTTCTTTTCATCTTCAAGAGCCAAACTGTTCTAAGTCTCTGAAACCATGGTGAGTTATGGAAGAAGGGACCTACAAGGCAGAGATTGGTAATCCTCTTCATAAAATAGGTAAGGTTTTAAATGTTGATGGAAGACCAGTATATTAATTCACGAGTCCTGCCCAGAAAAGTGCCACAAAATGAGTGGCTAAAACAACAGAAATTTATTGTTTCAAAGTTCTGGAAATTCTACGTCTGAGATCAAGCTATCGGTTCCTTCTGAGGACTATGAAGAAGATTCTGTTCCGTGTGCCTCTCTCCTCTTCTGGTGGTTTGTTGGCAATCATTGGCTTTCCTTGGCCTTAGATGTGTCACCCTGATCTCCGCCTTAATGTTCCTATGGCATTCTCCGTGTGTGTGTGTGTGTGTGTGTGTGTGTGTGTGTGTGTCTGTCTGTCTGTCTGTCTCCACATTTTCCCTTTTTATAAGGACTCCAGTCATATTGGGTTAGAGCCTACTTGAGTGACCTCATTTTAGCTTTATTACCCATAAAGACCCTATCTGAGATACTGGGGGTTGGGACTTCAACATGAATTTGGTGAGTTGGGGTCGGGTGGTGGGGTGGGGGTGGGGATGGGGGAGATGAACACAATTCAACCCATAACAACTAGTTAGAAAAATAAGTGCCACCACCTAGAACACATGTTATCTGCAACAAAATAAAACTAAATTATTATTTACCCTTCTCTTTGAAAGAAGGCAGATATCCCAGTAACAAAGGTTAGTAAGTAAAAATTACTATGAATTACCTGTTACTTAACATTTTCTAAAACATCATCAATATTCTTTTAATTTAATAGCTCTCTACTGGTTTAGTGAATATATTCCTCACTGTTTAAATACCCAGTTCTAGTGTAAAAATGTTTAAAGAGCCTCAATAGATTTACTTCCAACATCAGTTCTCTACCATTCTCTATTAAATTTAATGGTTAAATTCCTCCAATGCAGTGTTTTTAAAGAAGTTAGCCACAATGGTTGGAAAATAAGTATCATATATAGTATTGCATATATTTTGGAAAGATGTCAATCTAAAATAAATGAAAGTTCTGACCCTTGAAAATATAATGTCCTCAGAAAATTTACTTACCCAAATAGCTCATTTCCTGACAATGATGAATCACTGAGATTATACTCTTTATAGAAATGATTTAGGGGTGCCTGAGTGGCTCAATCAGTTGAGCATCCAGCTTTTGATTTCAGCTCATGCTCACAGGGTCATGGCATTGAGCCCCATGTTGGGTTCTGGGCTGGGCATGGAGCCTGTTTGAGACTCTCTCTTCCTCTCCCTCTGCCCCTCACCTTGCACTCATGCTCTATCTCTCTCTCTTTAAAAAAATAATAATTACAATAATTAAAATTAAAATTTTTTAAAAAAGAAATGATTTAGCTGGATATATACAAATGATAAAGTTCACCTCATTTTGTGTGAGAACAAGTACCTTTCTGGTAAAGGAAAAGGGATATTAAAGGAATATCCAACAAAAACTCTTCGAAGCTTAGATATGTTGTATAAGTCACATCCATCGGGAGGCTGATAAACATCAAGAGGAAAAGATCAAATTCACTGTTATAGTAACAATCACGGAATTTGGCATTTTTACTGTATGAAAGAGGCATCATATATATCCTCTGAGTACACTAGACTCAAAGAAAAAGAAAATTAAGAGAGCTAAATGTTAAGTCCTACGTTCAGAAAGTTCAGGGAAAATACAGTTATGATCAAATAGGCGTGGATTCTGACTGGGAAAATAAACTCAGAGTGAAGAAACCCTGAAAAATAAAATTTATTTCACTGCCCAACAGTAATGATTGATCCTGAAAAAGAAGGAAAGATGTTTTAATCAATAAGCCTTTGATATGAAATCAAGGACCCATTTGTATTTGAACTAATAGTAGTTTTCTACAAATGATCAGATAAAGGAATACACTAAAAACAGTATATTTCCTAAATATCAGCAATATTCAGCTAAAAATATAACTCATAGTTGCTTCAGACTGTATAAAATATCAAGGAGTAAATTAAGCACAAAGTATATAGGTCTATATGCAGAAAAATACAAAATGTTTTTGAACAAAGAAAATAAAGAAGCAGAGCAAGTTATGGAGATGATTTAATACTGCATAAATGTCACTTCTTTCTTAATCTACAAAGTCAAGATTTTTCCATTGAAAACTCCAATAGAGTTTTTTGACAAAACGAATCTAAAGTTCATCTGGAAGAATAATGTGCCCATCTAACCAAGAACATTTTTAGAAAGAAAACTGCATAGGAATTTGCCGTGGCAGATATTAAATGTATTTTTGTAAAGCTACTGTTAAAGCCAAAAGAATTACATGAGTTCAATGGACCACAATCGCACACTATGACACAAGTTAATATCTGGCTGGCAACAAAAAGCTCCTGTAAACTTCGACTGCAGTTTCAAAAGAGTAAAGGGAACACTGACAAAAGTCGAGTTTAGCTAAAGGAAAAAATGCTATAAACTGGACTGCTTCGATGGTAGAAATTTGTCCTGGGGGTGGATTTCTGATGTTCCTTCCCGTTTGAAGACTCTATGAAAATGAAGTGGAATGGATGCAGATGACCATGACTCTAAGTCTTTTTAGAACATTTTTTATCAGAGCCCTTGTGTTTTATCAGGAGGCTTTAGGAGTACCTGTGGTGGGTAAGTAGGAGGAAAAATGGGTGCGTTCAAGTTCGCAGATCTGAGGGATCGCTTGGTAGCAGTATAATGATCAGTAGGAAGACCAACCTGATGATTATTATAATAGTCCAAGCAAGGGGGTTAATGAAGCAGAGTAGCAGTGGAGGTGGACAGGGTAAAAAAGGAATCAAGAATTATTTCGGAAGTAAAATTATCTTGGTGATCAGTGGCTTATCACATTATGTGTGAATGAGAGTCCAAGATCATTCACAGGTATTCAGCCCTAAGGTAATAAGGAATAAAGAAGGATGGCTTTCAAGAGGAAGATAGTTCAATTGCTAGGGCTTTATTTTTAGGGAAGAATCAGCATTTTTACATATTTTGTATATTTGAAACACTTATTTTTACATATTGGGGTACCCCATAATGATATTTATAAAATGATTCTGTTGCTTTTAAAATAGATTGTGAACTTCTGGATTTGAATGAGAGTCTTTGGATAGTTATGCCATTCTCATTTTTAAAAGGGGAAAACTGAACTTATAAAGGTATGTGATTTTTCATCCTTATACCGAATCAGTATCAAATATGATCACTTTCCCTCTAAGTCTTGTGATCCCAGCATGTGCTCAGGTAACTAGATCACATGTGGTACAGAACATCATGAACACTGAATTGTTGACCTGGTAAGAATCTTAAAGTTCTCCTACTCCAACCCTTTGACTGAACAAGAATCTGAGTCCTGGACATTTCTGTCTCAGCTGGCACAGCGACTGGACTAACAGAACCCAGATTAGAATCCGACCGAAGAAATTCTCATGTAGCATATGGCCCACTGCCACATTCTGCCTCACCATTTCATGCAGTAGAATCGGGCAGTAGAATTGTTAACGTTCACTGACACTCTGAAAATAAATTGCATTTTCCATTAACAAAATAGACTAAATGTATTATCCTATTCAATCCTCACACTCCATGAATTAAGAAGATTCCGGGGCGCCTGGGTGGCTCAGAAGGTTAAGCAACCAACTCTTGATTTCAGCTCAGGTCATGATCTCAGGGCCGGGAGGTGGAACCCCACCATGGCTCCACACTGGGGGTGGAGCCTGCTTAAGTTTCTCTCTCTCCCTCTCCCTTTGCCCCTCCCCCCAGCTCATTTTCTCTCTCTCTCTCTCTCTCAAAAAAAGAAAAAGAAGAAAAGAAAAGAGTAAGATTCCCGCAAGTTGGTACAGCCACTTTAGAAAACAGTGTGGAGTTTCCTCAAAAAGTTAAAAATAGAGCTACTCTATGACCCAGCAATTGCACTCTTGGGTATTTACCCCAAAGACACAGATGTAATGAAAAGAAGAGCCATATGCACCCCAACGTTCATAGCAGCAATGTCCGCAATAACCAAACTGTGGAAAGAGCCGAGATACCCTTCAACAGACGAATGGATAAAGGAAGATGTGGTCCATATATACAATGGAATATTACTCAGCCATCAGAAAGGATGAATACCTGACTTTTACATCAACATGGATGGGACTGGAGGAGATTATGCTAAGTGAAATAAGTCAAGCACAGAAAGTCAATTATCATGGTTTCACTTATTTGTGGAACATAAGGAACAGCATGGAGGACATTAGGAGAAGGAAGGGAAAAATGAAGGGGAGGACATTGGAGGGGGAGACGAGCCATGAGAGACTATGGACTCTGAGAAACAAACTGAGGGTTTTAGAGGGGAGGGGGTGTGGGTGATGGGTATTAAGGAGGGCATATATTGCATGGAACACTGGGTGTTATACGAAAACAATGAATCATGGAACACTGCATCAAAAACTAATGATGTACTGTATGGGGACTAACATAACAAAATAAAATAAAATTTTTTAAAAAATTAAACTTTTTGTATTTACATCAAAAAAACAATAAGATTCCCACTGTACAGATGAGGAAACTAAAGCTTATGGGAAAAAGTAATTCGCCCAAAGTTACACAGTTAGTAAGTATTAAACTTGAACTCAGATCTCAGAACTACAAGCTCTTTTTCTCTAGGGCTCCCATTTACAAGAGACATGAAATTACTCTTGGAGGAATTAATGCTAATTTCATATAGGTCTGTGTAAGAGATGATGGAAAATAAACAAAATATACAAGCTTTGTATATCCTATTAAACTCAGGATCTTAAAAACTGCTTATCTAATACATTTACCTTGACATCAGAGATTACTTTTAATACTACCCTTGCCCTGATATATTTGACCTCTATTCATAGAAAATGAAAGGCAGCTGTAAGGATTGATTTTTAGATCTCTTTATTCAAAGTAAAGGATGAGCCAAAATCAAATTTCAGTATGTCTAATATTTATGCTTGCAAAGACAGTCTAGCAAGTGTCAACATTGGGTGTATATTAGCATTATGGAAGATCAGCAGGTATAGGGCAAAAAAGCCATCATCAATAAGAAAGTCCCATATAACTATAAACACAGCTTCAGAGTATTGTTTTAAAAATACACACAGCCCCTCATTTAGACTCATTTAGTTATTTTTTAACCATATTCATTAAGTTCATTTTTCTAAAGTGTACAAAACTAAGAATTTTTAAATAAAATTATAAACAATGATAAAATATTTAAAATAAAATAATTTTAAAATGAAAAGATTCACTCAAAGAAACTGACTCAAATAGAGAGAACAAACTCATGGTTGCAGGAGGGGAGGTGGATGGGGGGATGGGTGAAAAAGTAAATAAATAATAACTTGAAAAAAAGGAAGAAACTTAATAATTTTTCAATGCCAGATTCCAGAGAACTTTCTACTTATTCACAAATTAAAGTTATTGGCCAATGCAGTAGAGAGAAAAATGGATGAAAACCGAGAGTCCTGGGTCCCTGTTCCAGGCAACATGATAGAGTAATAAGAACAAAGGCATCATCAGCATCCTGTGTTCTAATCTGACTCTACCACTTACTAGCTAGGTGACAGTGGCCCTGTCACCAAATTTCATGCCACTTTCCTCATCTCTTAAATGAGGATAATTACAATGCACATACCTCATAGAGTTATCATCAGGATTAAACTGATGCTTATAAAGCACATAAAACCATGCTTGGCCCAAAGGACATACTGGATAACTTTTTGTCAGTGAAACAAACTGTGAATTTGGACAAGATGCTTCACTTGTCTGGGACTTGATTACCTTCCCTATAATATGAAGCAATTGCACAACCTCTAAACTCCACTTTAAGGTTTGATGAGTCAAACGCTTAAAACTACAATACCTACTTTAAAATAGGTCGGCAAGGTTTGATTCCAGCATACGTGGATTTTGAGTCCCTCCTTTTGAAGACAGTTTGAACAGGAAACTGCATAATACCAGAAGAGAGGCAGCTATTGGGGAAAAAACAAACAAACAAACAACAACAAAAAAAAAAACAGGCTCCTTGGGAATTAGATCCCCGGAAACTGCTAGTGGGATCGTGGTGCTTCCAAGTTTGAACTTTGGAGGCGCTTGGACCTTGGCAAATCCCAGCTTCTCCCTTACCAGTGTGACCCTGATGGCGTCCTTAGCCATCTCTGAGCCTCACAATCCCCATCTCGATATGGTTTAATAGCAGTCCCCCCTTCACAAGTAGTGGGTAATGAGACAGCGCACATAAAACAGGGGTCTGGCACCAAGTGAGAATGTAATAAGCAGTGTTCTGGGGGCGATGGGGCTAATGATGAGCACAATGTCCGTGAGGAATTTTAGGAATTTTATAACTAACTCTCCTATCAGTTCACACAATTATTATGAACTACAAATATTATATTAAATGTACGGTGTGAGACTCAGCTCAACTTCACTCCTTCTTTTAGTGGTCAGGTGTACTGTATTTAATTTATAAAAAAAATGTGAAAGAAAAAATAATTTTCCATCAAATTTATCTCTTTCATTTAAAAATGTTTTATTGAGGACACCTGGGTGGCTCAGTCATTTAAGCATCTGATTTCAGCTCAGTTCATGATCCCAGTCCTGGGATCGAGCCCCAGGTCGGGCTTCCTGCTCAGGGGGGGCCTGCTTCTCCCTGACACTCTGCCTTCTTGTGTGCTCTCACTCTCTCTCTCTGTCAAATAAATAAAAGCTTTAAAAAAATGTTTTATTGAAATACCCACAACTTTAAAGTTTTCACATGGAATTTTTTTAAATAACTAATAAAGCATTAGATGATGTAGTTTTGAGTTTGAGGGAAGCAGTGCATTATTAATAACTCAGGGACGGACAGCCATGGAGTTGCTCCACAATGGAAACCTAGTTCAAGTCACCCTGTCCTTCAGATGTAAAGATGTTTCTATGGGTGTCATTACCTGTGTGATTGGTGCAGCCTAAGTAAACAGAATTACTAACAATTTTGCAGGCTGAATAGATTTCAGTAGACCAAATTAAATTTTAAACTCTTTTCAAGGCTACTCATATATATATCAAATGCGTAGAATTTCTTTGGAGGAAAAAAAAGATGCTAAGCATGAATTTTATCTGTTTCTTTTTAAACCTTATAAAATTTCTCATGTTTTCTATTTGTAGTTTACTGCATTACTGTTTCAGTAAAATGGTGAAAGTTATTGAAAAACTAACTAATGTACAAAAGAGGATAAAAATCATCCAAAAACCTGCTACTCAGAAATAATCTCTGTTAATACTTCAGAAAATATGTTAGACCTCTCTCCAAACCTATATACACATATGAATTACGTACATATGGTGTTATATTAATTACATCATGCCAAATGGCATTCCTTAATGTGTTTTTATGTCAACAATATGCTGTGGTCATCCTTTTTATCTCTGTAAATGTGGATCTATATCATCATTTTCATTGCCATATTGTATTCACTAACACATATTAGCAAATTTTACCTTGTCCATCAGTGTGAACACTTACACCATTCGCATGTAATCATTTTACAGAACATGGGTACCTTCTCCCTCTGGCAATCCTTCTAGCCAATGAAAAAACATTTTTTAAGAAATAAAAAAATTTCTAAAAAAAGATGCCCATTTGTAAGCAATTTAAGCATTTAACATGTTGTACATTAATACATATTTAAAATGTTTTTATTTCCAAAAACATAGATAAGGAAATATGTAGGTCCTATAATAAAAAAAAACTATAAACTCTACTAAAGGACAAAGACAACATTTGAATAAATAGAAAGATAAACCTTGCCTTAGATATAAAGATTTAATGTTGTAATAAAGGTAGTTCTCCCTAAATGAATTCGTATATTTAGTGCAATCCCATTTAAGATCTTAGAGGATTTTTTTAATGTTTCTAAATGTTTTCTAATTAATAAGTATGCAAGAATATTAAGAAAAATCAGGAGAATTCTAGAAAAAACTAGGAAGACACTGGGGGGAGAAGAACAAGAAGGAGGAGGAGGAGAAGGAAGGTGCATTGAAAGATATTGGACTGGGACGCCTGGGTGGCTCAGTAGTTAAGTGTCTGCCTTCAGCTCAGGTCATGATCCCAGCGTCCTGGGATCGAGCCCCACATCGGGCTCCCTGCTCAGTGGGGAGCCTGCTTCTCCTCTCCCTCTCCCCCTGCTTGTGTTCCCTCTCTGTGTCTCTCTCTCTGTCAAATAAATAAATAAAATCTTAAAAAAAAAAGAAAGATATTGGACTGTATTATATAGCTATCTAAATTAAAACAACATGGCACTAGCAGAGAAGTACATGATGAGATCAATGAAACAGAATGCATATTCCAGGAAGTACATAAGTGATTTCTCATATGATAAGGTATCATTTTAAATAAAATCTGAACTATTCAATAAATAGCACTAGGACAAATTGTCATTGTTTCTAAAAAATACATATATATTAAAGCTCGATTATGACCCCAGTCCTTACACTATAACAAATTCCAGATGAATCGAATATTTGAATTTCTAGAAGAAACCTATTAAATTTTTAGAAAAAAAAAACTATGATGAGCTGTAATACAATTTTAAAATAGAAGAAGTCTTTTAAACATGTCACGACAAATGGAAATCATAAGTGCAATCAAAGTATCTGTTTGACCATGTAAAATTTACATTTTCTGTAGGATTTTTTTTTAACGTGCATAATGTTGAAAGTCAAACCACAAACTGGTATCATTTTTATAGCATTTTTTTTCATTTGAAAGAAGGGCTTTTAACTTACTACCATTGCCTAAAATGTTATTTAACAGTACCTCAGCTATCTCAATACAGGATGGATCCTTGACCCCATGATAACTGCATACCTGATATTTTTTGAAAACTGCTCTATTTTCTCAGTTCTTGCAAATAAGCACCCACCTATAGCCCATAGATGATGAATTCTGTATTAACAAGTATATAGCAATGTAAACCTACTGAATCACAAGATATCCAGGTATAGTCTTATTTCATCATGCCAGTAAACCACACATTTATTCCTGACATCTTAAAAAGTCTCTGAAGTCTCTGAAGAAGTACTGGAAAAGGATTTCCTATCTGAGATAAGCTTCCTTAGAGTACAAGGGTCCCTGTGGCAGTTATCACTAACTGATGTATAATTTCAACACAAAACATGTCGTGAATTGCCTCTATTATAATGTAGGACGCACAATAGAATTGTCATATTTTAGCTTAAAAAAATTGCTTTGTATATTTGTCCTCCTCTTGATGCCAGAAAGACAGTATGGTAAGAACTTAGAAGAATATCTATTCTCTATATTTTGAGGTTTAGATGAATTATCATTTAAAACAGTCTGAGCGCCCTATTTAAGCGTTCAATAAATGTGAGTTGTTATCATTATTATAATATCACTATTATGTCTCTTATTTCATCCAAATAAGGCAGGAAGACTTTAGAGGCAGAAGACTATTGCCTATGTGTCCCAGTAAATAAGCAGTACATATGTATCTATCTGATACTGGAACCCAAGTGAGGAAACACATAATGGTTTTGAGCTCTAGGTTGCAGGAGATGATTAATGGTGTCCCCCTAGAAATGCCATGGCTACTCTCCAGGGGGAATCAGGAGTGGAAGCAGGGAGGGAGTGGTCCACTGGTCTCCATACCAAAGTGTATTAAAACGTTTTTTCTCACACCAAGTGCATTGCTAGGCGTGAAAGAGGGAGAACACAAGACAGAGAACAGAGACACTCAAGATGAGGAGACAGCACGGCAGCAGCACCGAGACAGCCCAGGAGCAAATGGGTCTGGCAGCTAAGACTTTTAGAGCAACTGGGAAAAAGTCCAGTTTTAAAGGGAAATTTCTGCAAATGGAGCAGGAATTGGTGAGCTGGGGTGGCTGGAATGAAGCAGGAGCCACGCTGGGCTCCACGAAGGGACTCCAGGCTGGAACAGAGCAGAGACTCATCCCCTTGCCATGCCGGATAAGGGTGAAGGGTCCTATCTGTTCTTTATAGTAGAGGGACTAGAAATTGATGTCAGCACCCACTGTATTTCCTTTAGTGTCTGTTGTATATTCAGTAAAAACACATGTGTTATGCTTCAGAACGCGGTTTCGGCTGGTCTCAACAAATCCTATGATCTTTTTTAAAATTTCCTGAATTAAAAGATAAATAAAGACCTAAATTCTGGTAACCTAAATGGAAAAAAGCAAGAATAAGGACATATTCCCAAACTTACTGCAACCTGCGTATCCCTACACATCGGATAAGGATCCCTTTAGGGCATAAGACACCTAAAAATTTCTCATGTTTTGGGTCATACATTTGCTTCCAACTTGTCTTCTATACCATAGGAAAGGGAAGTTTCCAGCCACAGAATTTCATCAGTACCTAATTAAGAGCATCAACACGATAAGCGATGCATGTTCTGGCCCCAGTGTTTGTACCTGGATATGGGTAAACAGTTTCTAGCGAGTCTTGGCTCTCTGACAGCTCTCAGCTGTCATTGGCATTACAGAGCCCAGGGAAGGTGCTGACACTCCTTGGCAAGTGTACATTAGTAAACATTCAAAGCAGTTGGGGAAATCCAATCGTACCAACTAAACTACTAAAGGAAAAATATGGAGTCTGGATATGGCAACACACTTGCATAAATATGCTTCATGTTGAGCCGGAGTTATTATTCCAGTGGTTTGAAAGAGTACATCAACTCCTTCCACACTTACCTGAGGTTCCAGCTATTCCAAGGGTATCTTCAGGAATATCGCTCACCCAGGGGAAGTCGGTACAAGTGCCAAGAGCCAAATACGCATTTGATGCAAGAAAAATCTTTAATAAACCACAATTACCAAATTGACTTGCCTCTGTGGAGCAACCTGCCTTATTCCAAGCCACTAAGGGAGTAATATCACTGTATATCCAGAAATATCTGGGATTATTCATCTTTTTTGCCAGTAGGCAACTCTTTTGAAAAGGAAAACTGGGTGAGTGAGCTTCTTGTACCTTGTTACTCACTCATCAATTATATGACCTTAGACTCGCCATTGAACCCTTCTGGTCCTGCATTTTGTTACCTATAAAATGAGGGGATTGGCCCAAGTGCCTTCTATGAGCTCTTCAGTTCTAAAATGGTATGATTTGGTGCTGTGTATTTATATAGCATATTCCTTCTGCAGATTTCAAAATCTCTCAAGAGACTCTCATTAGTATTCTCAATATTGCTGTGAGGCAGGCAGGTGGCAAGGTTTATTATCCCCATTTTTTAAAAAAAGGAGACAATGAGACACTTGGCTGACACAGCACTCTTGACCAAGTAAAGACAAGAAGTTAGGTGTCCTGATACTAATCAAGAACTCTGTTAAACCACTTTGCTACTAAACTAAATGGAAGGTCTCTAATGAATAAAATATTCTGTGCTCATGGCGGGGGGGGGAATGTAGTTTGATCATCTTGCAGAGATGTAATGGTTTAAAACAATGATTTCCAAATTGTGGCCCATATCACATTCCAGGTGGTTTCTCTCAGTTCTTAACATATCCCCATGCATAGTTTCTCTTTTCTGGTATGAATATCAAAATATGAACCTGCTAAAGTAAGAGAGTACTATAGAATGTGCATAGAAAAAGTAAGAAGATAGTCTGGGGTAGAAATAATTAAATTTGCAATGGAAAATTTTCAGAGAATAAACTGTATAATCTATATTAATATATAGAAATTATAGCTAACATTTGATTATATGTATCAGTGAAATGAGATTATCATCCGAGAAAAAGTTGAAATAGCTTTCAATAACATATGCACTTATCAAGAACTATAAAGGGCCGAAGGTTTTACCCCATTTGCAAGCTAACAAGTCAGCCCCCCATAGTGTCATGGGGACTGGCCAAAGACACGATACTCCTAGCTCAGAGAGAGAGGATGTTATTACTACCAGCAACAGCGGCAGCCAGATGATACCATTACTTTTGCTTTGGTTTCCCCAGCCCCAGTTCCCACAGGGTGACGCACAGAGGGCCAGGTGATGTGTGCGTGCACAGTAGGTGGCGGAGAAGAGAGAAACCCTGAGCTTAGGAATCCTGAATGGTTTGTTGTAATGGACAGCAAGCACATCTGCTCTTTTCTCCCAAGGGAAAAAAACCTAGCTCTAGCTTCCAGGGCTGTTCACTGTGTACACATGCCTGGAAAGACAGTCCAGAGCGAAAACAGTCAGTACCTCTGCCTGCAACAAGTGCAGAAATACAGAGACCCAGAGAGAAGATCTCCCGACTCCATGTTCTGATTTCAACTCTCTGTGTATCTGATGTTCTGAGAATTCTTAAGCACTCAAAGCAAATAATGTAACAATATTGATGAAGAATGGGGAAATCTCCCCAGCCTGAACTCCTACTGGATGTCTCTTAGTTTTTGTCTCCGTCCTTGTAGTGCAACAAGTACAAAGCAGAAAAATAACGTATTTGGTTCACACTTCCCTGCCTTACCTTCACTCACTTCCTTCCACTTCTTAAAGTGGGTTCATGGCTTCCCAGCAAGTGAGAAAATGCAGGTAAACTTGTTGGAAATGTGTAAAATCCCACATGAACATAAAGGTGGGATTCCAAAGTCCTTGTCTCATTTCCAAAATTTGTCTTATATGCAAAATCTGTAATTCCCTTTTTTTATTTCACAGTCACTTGAAACTCGCTTTGTTTCTCTTTAGCTCTGAGCCTCAAGTCCTAGTTAAAAATCTACTGTAGCCACGTGTTTGGAAAACAGAGAAATTCACTGGGAGCCCAGAGAATTTCTAGGCAGCACCTAAGAAGCCACATATGCCGGGCGTAAGGGGGTATATGCTGGTCAGATGGGAGTCACCTAATCCTGGAGGTGTTGGCCCCTGACTTAGGGGCCCTTGCCTTGGTTATTAGACCTCTCTGTGTCTCAGCTTTCCATCTATAAGAAGAGGGTGATAACACCTACCTCGGAAGATTTGGGGCCTGGCCCATGGACGTTTGATCAAGGTTTGCTGATGAACCAACTTTCCTAGCAAATGTGGACACCATCTCCCTGAGTTGCCAATGTTAACTGCATTATTGCTAAAATACTGACATTAAGGGAAATACGTAGATAATGAATAGCACATTTTTTCAGAGCCTATATATGATTTCTAGTTTGTTTTTATAAACTGGTTAGCAGGAGGGCGAAGAGATGTTAATTTATTCACACATTAAAAAAGAAAACTATTTCAGAATAATTTGATGTATTAGATCTCATTGATTAGTAAATGAGCATTTTCTGCTCTGCTCAAGATTTAACATCAAACTGCTAATTTTCCTTCTCAAAAATTATGCAATTCTGATTGGTGAGTTATGACCTTCCCCTCTGTACACCAGAAAGTTTGGTTTCGTGTAAATATAAGTTGTTATTTTAAGTGGAAATGTGAAGGTCTTAAAAATGACACAATAAAGAATTTTCATTCCATACAAACCAATATAGAACAAGAAGAGGTAAATAAATGGCAATGACATTTTAAACATGACATTTTGGAATATTTAAAGGGACCACAAGAACAATAAGTGCATCTTGTGTGCAACTGTCTTTGAAGTTCTAATCTCGGTTCATGCCACTAAATCATCAAGGAAGGTTATTTTTAACTTGTTATGTAAAGGCTTTGGGAAAAAAAAATCAAGGAGATCTCTGAGTACAAAACGTCAAACAGAAAGAGGTTTTTGTACATTCTTAGTGTACTAAGGTGATATATGTATGGATCAGAGAGAATTAATTTATCCCAAAATTTTCCAAAATAGCATAAAAAGATTTACAGAATGGGAATGATGTATTTTCCTAAACATCTCCTTTGAGATACTTTGTAAGTGGAATATTTGTGTGCGGCTAAACCACAGTACAGATTTAACCAATTAACAAAATATCACCCCTGGAAACTAGATGTGAATCTGATTACAAGGTCCCTCTGGGGAGAAGACCAGCATCCGTCTAGTTCCAGAGAAGAACTGTAGCCCCAAGGAAGGAGTCTTCCATCCCAGTGAAAGCCCAGCCCACTCACTCCTTGGGAAAACAGTCTTGATCCTCTTTCCACGCCCTTCTATCCTTAGTTTCCTCCTCTTTCTTCCTGTCCCCTCTCTCAGGCACACAGGCAGACCCCCAGGATCTCATCTTTCTTAATCCAATCCATCTCTTCATCAAAAATTAAAATTTCATGGTATCTTCCCCCCACCTAAAATAAATGACAATATGTATAATATGTAATGTTTTCTCGAGTACTGACTTTTGTCAGCTCATGGGGTAACATCTTGATGGTAAGCACTCCCTTACTTTGGGCCAGCATGAGAACCCTGCATCCATTCTCTTCCCTCCAAGAGAGTGAACTTACTCTTTCAGTACACTGTCCACCTTCCTTTAATCATGTCCTGAAATTTTTATTCTGAAAACGGGAAACATAAAGGTGTCATCTCTGCAATTGGGGAGAACACGGGAAGGTCCAAATTTCTCTCACATTTTAATGTGTGTGAGCCATGATCTACTTGTTAAAATTCTTGGATTGCTAATAAAAGTCATAATATACCAAATGGTGGTAATTTGGATGAAACAAGCATATCAATCATTGAAGAATGGGCTCATGGCTCTTTATCTGGGCAGAATCATTAAGTAGAATTTATGATATATAATGTATACTATTAAGCAGCTTCCATTAAACTTGCCTGCCAAACTCGTTCTATCTAGAGGGACGTTTCTGAAAGCAAGATGTGTGCAAGAGCGCCACCTATAGGAAAACTTCCACATTTATTTTGCAACACTGAAAAGCCGGAAAATTACTAGGTTTTGCAGGAGAAAACTTAAAGAAAATATGGAGGAAATGAGATGTTTCGTTTATAAGTCCAAACCACCTCAAAAATTAAGTTGTGTAGAACTTATTCTAATAAAAATACAAGTATTTTAAGGCATCACTTTTTCTCTTGAAAGAAAAAGTGCTCTGATTTTGCAGATATTTTAAACCACACAAATAGCTTTTCTTGTAAATTAAATAATAATTTAAGCAATAATTTAAACAAAACCATTACATTTTTTGCTCTTCTTTAAACATTCTTCTAATTTGCTTTCCTGTTAACTGTACTTTTGGCAATCTGCCTTTCCAAAGCCTGAAAACAATAGCCGTTCAAAGTACAAAAAAGTAAACTTCTTTGTGATGTTTCATTTTTCAGAAAACACGTTGTCCACATACCTTCCTTCAGCATAAATAGGAGATAAATGAAGAATGCAAAGGAAATTGGGGCTGGTACCGCTGCTGTGAAATGTCCTTTAGGAGTTGATATCCACAGAAATTTAGTCTTAAATACTTGTTACTTTGACCTAGAAGCTAATTATGAGGGAGTTGAGCCAAAAAGTGAGATGAATAAAAAGAAATTTCATTGGTATTATAGAGATAGTTGCCAGAAACAGCTTACAAATCATGAATCTATGCAGAGATGAAAAGTTGAGTCTAAGTTATTATTCGACTGGGTCTTTAAATCAATGAAGAGCAAAAAATGATTACAGTGGACCTTTAATTTTCAACTATTAAAAAGTCAACATGGTGGCTTGTTCAACAGTTTTTTACTGCAGGCTGTTAAGAGAGCCTTTTGCTTTTTCATTTGCAAAAAGAGTAGGGGTTTGGTTTAAAAACAAAACAAACAAAACAAAACATAAGTTACAATCAGTCCCTGCTACAGACCACAGAGGAAGCTGCTCAGCTCTCTGACCAAGTGTGGTTTAACAGGAAGCAAACCAGAAGACTACGATGCCCTGGAGGGACCCCCTCATTATCTCACAGAGATTGGGCCCTTCGCTTTTCGTGGGCCCATCGTTCATTTCAGTGAGGCCAGATTTTAAGTAGATTCAGTGCGCTCGCTCATCAAGCCAGGTGCCAGAGAGAAAGCACTACAGACTGATGTCCTCTGTTTGCAGAGCCCGAGTGGTGGGGCCAGCAGGCACTTTCCCACCGTGCACCTCGCTGGTGCTTCATCTCTGCCCTGGGAGGCCCACTGCTCAGGATGAGAGGATAATTCACTCGCTATAGCCCATTCAATCTTCAGCCTCTCAGCTGACGCTGCCAACAGAAGTGCCAATTAATGCCAATTACAATGGTGACTTTTCTGATATGGGCACCTACTCCTATAGGCCATCAAACAGCCATCATATATTAATGACTGTCAGTCATTACCAATATGGGCGAAGTTTGAACTAGTGACCTAGAGGAGAACTGCCCTTTATCCTACTTCCAACTCCCTGAACCGTCCAATTCCCCTCCCCCTTTCTTGGCCAATGTGCTTAATTATAGTTTTGTACCTGAATAATGAATGTGCTCCATTTTGACAGTGACGATTGCTGAAGCCGTGACAGCAGAAGTGCCGCTCCTGCCTGCCACTTAGCGGTCCCTGTCACAGCCCTCAGGCCGCCGGGGTCAGCGCAAACCTTCAGGGGGCACTACTGTTGCCTTTGTCATTCAACCGAGTGTATTTTTTTATTTGTCTTTATGACTCCTCAGAAGTAAGGAGAGCATTCTTATGCAGATAAATGTGTCACGGACCTCTATGCAGATGCTGCCATGAAGCCTTTCTTATCTGCTCATTATTTCATCTAGCCTTATGAGACACAAACTCCCCATACAATTAATATGCTGCAGATTCATCTGGAAATGCACTTCTTCTCGGTCTGGGAAAGGGAACGCGAGTTCAACACAACAAACACTCTCAGTGAGAGAAAAGTGTCAAGTTCCTTTTGTGAAACACACATCGTAACCCTTCTTTTCTTGAGTATCATTTGAAAACACAATTTGGGGTTAAATCCCAGCTGGGGGTGCAAACTGCCGAATGGCCAGTCGCTGTCTGCCATCTGCCTGTGGAGTTATGTTTTCAGAGACCCAGAGACTCACCCCACTTAGCTCTCAGAATGCACATCAGCCTGCAGCAGTCAGGAATATTTCTTTCAAGTTTGAATTATTCCTGGGTTTTGGGGAAAAAAACTTACGAGGAAGACATTGTGACTAAGCCCTTCATTCTGCCTTCCCAGGAGCTCGAATGCAGACCCAGCCGTTGCTCCACATTCCTCATGCATCAAAAGGACAAAAGAACAACCAAACGGTAGAATGTATCACACTTCCAACTCGACTTTTTCTCTGCAAGTGGCACCAAAAGACAATTTGTGAAAAAAGAGCCTGGAATTTCACTTCACTCCTTTACATCCATGATATGCTTCCCCCAAAATGGTGATGCCTTTCAAAAGGCTTCATTCCAACACATCAAATTTAGAGATCAAGGTTCAATAATCTATCCTAGTCACCTCCTGAGGTGGTGGCAAAATTAAGGTTAAAACTCAAACCCAAGGTTTTATTTCACTCTTTTTTGAGGCCATTTATGCTTTCAATCCCTGCAACCTCCTCTGGGTGCTACCCATACACAATTCCACGCAATGGCACCCTGAACAGGAAATACGATTAGCACCATTTTGTGGACAAAGAAAGGGAAGCTCTGGGAAGATAAAGCAAACTGCTTAAGACTACACAGTGTCTAAGTGGCAGAACCAGGACTGGAACCCAAACATCGCTGGTTCCAAAGAGCGTAACCAGTCAACTCTATCATATGACCTTAGTCCTATGGAGATTTATTCAAGAAATAGGTCAGGGTTCCTAAGGCCAATTCAATTTGCTATGCAAGATCCTCAGGCAGTCTATGAATCTTTGAGATTTCAAGTCACTTTAAGTTACCATAGAGTAAACCTCGACAGTCAGCATCCCATTCTCAATAAAGGTGGCAGAAAACACCATGGTTTCCATTCTTGCTCAGTGATGCTGATGCCATAAAAAGAGATTGGGAGATAAGATGCAGGAAGTGCTTTTTCTTTAACACTCCAAGAATGTGAATCCCAAAGGGCACCATCTAATAAGACTTTAAATTTAAAAAAAATAACAATTTTATTACTATCACTAGTGACCATTCACTGAAGTCTGCTGCGAGCTTTCAGTACATTATATACTATGTAATCCTCACCATGAGTGTTATTATCCCATTTATTGCATGAATAAAGTGAAGCTCAACAAAGTTCAGCTAGTTGCCCAAATGCACCAAGCTTGAGCTACCATCTGTACCCAGGACTCTCAAACTCCAAAGCCAGAAGTTCTTTCTCACAGCTGTTCCTCATTAAGATGTTTGGTCTCATGGTTTTCAGCATTGATTTGCTGGGGGAAGGGGAAGAGGGTCCTGGGAGGGTATTTCTAAATAGACTAGTCTAAATAGACTAAAACTATTCTTGCCTCCAGGGGATAACAGGTGGAAGAATGTGTGGACAAATATTTCTGAAAGTATCAAAAATATCTTGAGATGACCCTTTATCTTGGTAGGGTATTTTAAATGGCGAAGACATTTCCAAATTTGAGAGAAGACTGGAAAAAATTAGATCAGTGTACACAGCAGACAGACTATAGAAGTCTAAAAAATAAATAAATAAAAGCAATCTTCTTCTATCTTCGCCCTGCTTTTCAAATAGTAACTACAACAGTTTTGCCTATAATACAGAAGAAACTCTCAAAGACACAGTGGTCACTGGCTTTTGAAAAATACATATGGCGCTCTCCCTCCTACCATGGTAGACAGGCTCAGACACAGAATTTTCTTTACATGAAACATTAGAAATAAACCTGGAGATGCATTTCTCCTTAGGACTAAATTCTAACCCCTGATGTCACGGATCTTGAGAGGGCAGAGAACCGTGGCAGTATGAGACCATTCTGGACCAAACACAAGGAAATGAGCCTGGATGATAAGCAATTTTAAGGTCACAATGAGAAAACATCTAGGATCCAGGGATAATAAATATTACAGGGGTTGAAATGCAAAGTCATGAAACATTAAAGGAAATAATAAAATGTTTGTGACTTCAGGAAATCTGACTTTGAGGAAATGTGTCCTACCCTGAGGAATTCACTAATAGAAAATCCACAATTGGAAAGTAGGCACGATTTGTTGGGACAGCTGAAAAGAAATAGCTTCTGATTCTGGGGAAGACTTACATGGGACACAACGGCCCGAATTTCTGACAAGTGTTCTGCAGAAACAACTGAGTCTCTCTTTGAGAGGGACAAGCGTTTCAATGTTCTACTGTTGCATCCAGACAGAAAAAAATACATATAGGAAACAAGGAGAAACATGAGGACAGGAATTTTTTTTTTTTAAAGAACGTAATGAGAAGATGAGAACAGCAAGAAGGAGGAAAAGAGGAAATAAGGTACTGAACGAACCAGCTTAAATTTAGGACAAGATTTAAAGGTACAGATCACATTGTGTGTGAATGGCCCTATGTTCTCTGCGTGGGAACTACAATTCTTCATCTTTTAATGCCTTGAAGCTCTTCCCATGCTTCCACATCTGAGCTGACAGCATTTTTCTTCCTTACCTGTTTTTTTTTTCTAGAATTAACTATAATTTCCTTTCTCTGACTACATTTGGAATGTCACTATTTCAACTTTCAAACAGTTTGTATGCAAGATGTTGTTTTATGTAAAGAAGAGAAAAGACTGATGAACTGAAACCAAACAGGGAAGAATTATAAATATTTTGCTTCACTATTGCAGCTTTATCCATATGCCTCAAATAAAACATTTCCAATCAAGCCCTACTTCTGCAGAAAGCCTACCCACAAAGTAGGTCTTTATTAGTATATAACATGTGTAAATTGTAATCAGCACTTTTTTAAAGAAGCAATTGAAATATGATGTTTATGGAAAAGAACTAGAATCTTTTTCTTTTTCTTTCTTTCTTTCTTTTTTTTTTTTTTTTTTGCAAATGAAACCTGAAACTGCACAAGCTATTGACAGACTGATGGCTGGGTCGGTTGCCAGAAGCTGGTTAGGGAAGTCAGTATGAAGGTCACTAATTTCATTCTGTTTTATTTCAACAAGACCTTGAAACAAAGAACACAGTCTTTAATAGATGGTGAGGAGGGATGGGTGATAAAACTAGTGCTTTACTATCAGTTCTGTGTAATTTTTAAGAATAAGGAGATAGTATTTTACCAGCATATATGTTCTAAATTTTATCGTAAAATGACTGAGAATGGTGGTAAGGAGATAATATTTGTAGCAGTGGCTGATTTCAATTTTTCCAATATTGCCTGCATTTCCCTTCTTATATCCCCAAATTATTATAATTTGAAGTAAATCAGCTAACACTTTTTTTAAGTGCATGTCTGGGTTGTATGGAGAGTATTCTTTGGGATATTTCTGGACTTCTTCCATTTATTTTAATAGTCTCTATGCAGAACTTGAATACTGACCTTTGTGAACTTCATTTTTCTCATTAATGAACAATGGAATCACACATTAACAATGGAAGCAAGAGAAAGCCATGGTCCTACAATGGTCACTCATAAATTATTCTAATAAATTTAACTTGCTTAGAGAAGAGAAAGGGTATCATACTTGATGTAACAGCAAAAAGTATTTGTTTTGCTTTTGTCTACTATTAAAGTAAATAACTCCAAGTAAACTCATACATGGCCTGAGCTGTGTGATAGGCATGAAATTATTATGCACTGGAGAATTATAGTTTAAAGAGGTTTCCTTAAATCTAAATACAAAACTTAAGATAGTATAGTTCCAAAAGAATTTTTAACATATTTTGAAATACATATTATGCTGCATATATGCACACACACACACACACACACACACACACACACACACACACGGACTGAAGGGATAAATCTAGTGAATAGCACAAAAGGAAATTAAGTGAAAAAAATTAGTTTTAAAAAGGCAAATTAGATCCCAAAACATTCTACCAAACAGACTCAAATCCAACAGATAACTCAGAAATGAGTCATCAATATCAAACAGGCCCCCAAAGCCCTGTGATTTTCAAGTTCACATTGGTTTTCTTTTTTGTTTATTTGTTTGTTTTACATCAAAGTGGATGGAACTGGAGGATATTATGCTAAATGAAATAAGTCACATTGGTTTTCCGTTACTTGAGTGAGCACCAGACCTGGGCAGTGTCAGGACCCTACCTCACCCATGGCACGAGAGCTAAGCCCAACTTTTCAGACATAGTATGACCAAGTCAGGCTCTAGGATTATGGTCCACTCTGTTTATCTGCCCCAGGATAGAAAAAAACATATTCGTTTCCTTTTGGGGGGGCTATAGAAACTCTTCTCCATTAAACAAATCCTTCCAGAACTGCCAGTCAGAAGACATATTACCCAGTGCTATGGACTGAATGTTCATGTCCCCTCAAAATTCCTATGTTGAAATGCCAATCCACAATATGATGGTATTTGGAGGTAATTGGGTCATGAGAGTGGTGCCCTCATTATGGGATTAGTGCCTTTATAAGAAGAAACAGAGCTCTCTCTCTCTCTCTCTCTCTCTCTCTCTCTCTCTGCCACGTGAGGACGAAGCAAGAAGATTGTTGTCTACCAGCCGGGAAGAGAACCCTCACCAGAAGTTGATGGCGCAGGCACCCTTATCTCAAATTTCTAGCCTTCAGATCTATGAGAAATGAATGTTACTGTTTAAGCCAACAAGTCTATGGGATTTGGGTTGTAGCAGCTTGAGCTAAGACACTTGGTTTGACACACCGGCACTGGGCACATTTCCCACACGTCTACAGTATCCTCCTCTGCCAGTGCTTTTGCAAACACTGGCTGAAACTCCCCTCCTCACAGCTGCCGGACCTGTAGGGCTTCTGGTGTTCATGGGGCTGAAGGCTGAGAATCAGGGTTTGCCCGTCTCCTCTCTAGGCTCAAATTTGGGCTTGCTCAAGTTGTCTCAACTCCACACGGTAGTATCTCACAGTGATTCCTCTGAAACAACACTACCTTCCTGCCTTGCAGTTAGCAGACCTGGAAGGTTCCTGGCATAACCCTTGCCACATCACAGGGGAGTGGAGACACCTCTATAGTGTTTGCCTTTTGTGCTGACTCCAGTGAAATTGTACACTTTCTCAGCTCCCTCTTTGTCTCGTCTTCTTCTGATCCACCTCAAGAAGGCAGAATCCTCAGTAGCCCCGCCTTCTTTGTGCCCAGCCAAGGGGGTTCACTGCCTCAAAGGCAGTGGCAGGAGAACAGCTCAGCAGGACCTGCATATACAAATTCACCCTCTGACTTCTTCTGGCTCTTAAATTCCTCAGATAATGATCTTTGCCAACCTATTTTCAATAAGGACAAGTCTTTCCTCATGTTATCGGAGTACCAGGCGCCTTTGGCTTTCTGTAACAGACCCCTAAACTTTCCTGGCTCCTAAAATATATTTTTGTATGATCTCCAGAGTGTCCAGCCACCAACCCCCCAATCACCTGAGACAAGAAGGCAGACACACACTGTACACTTCATAGATGTCATAGCTCCGGAGTACACCAGGTAATTTCTCTTCTTGTTTCCTTCCAGTACTAACTGAAACCTAACATATGAATTTAGTTATCAGATAGCACATTTTTACATAGGGATTTTAATGAATTAATTATCCAAAATGTCCTTACTTCCCCCCTCCTTACAGTGGGGGAAAATATCCATTAGAAATTTAAAGAATCCCAGTTCTAAACAGTTTATAATCTATTTGACAACTTATGTGTGCACGCACACGTGCGCACACACACTCACACACAGAGAACAGTAACAATGCCAATGACTGGAATCTATCACCAGTGTTGATAATCTCTTAAACATTTTATTTGTTGCATATCAACTTCACAAAAGAGTATCGCAGTGGAACTGCATCTTAATGCTTCATCTTCATATGAGGCATTAACTTACATATCTTGCTTTTCAGAATTTCTGATTAAATGTTTTAATTTAAATGGAAAATAATATTTAATGTAATATCTAGCCTAAAGTGTCCCTGAAGCTTCAATTGCAAACAATCATAATAAAGAATGTTCTTGTTTAATCTACAAAATAAGTACATTTGATTTTAATTACTTGGATAATGACTAAGCAAGTACATCAGGCACATCCCTTCCAAGAGATAATGAAAGACACAGAGGAGCAAACAATATTCCTGCGAACAGACCATCACATTCTGACTCTGAGGATGACTCCACTAATGAAAATCTGTCTTTGCAAATGACTCATCTTCTGAAGACTGCTCTGAAGATGTTGGAAATCAGAATGATGCATGTGAAAATGAAATTAATCAATATGAAGATGGGGAACAGCAGTCTATCACAGAAGGGCTATTTGATAATAATGAAATTGAGGAAACAGTCAGTGGTAAAGAAACAAATGAAAGCACAGGAAATGACAATGATAATAATGACTAAGTAACTAATTCTTAAAATCCAAGAAGAAGAGTTAGCAAACAAAGACAAATTATCATCCAGAAAATGACAGAGACACGAAACTACAATTACTTTTAAGTTTACTCCAATTTTCTAAAAATATGAAAACACTAAGATGGTAATAAATTTAAACGAAAGAAGGCTCTGAAATTTTCAGAATATCACATCCATAGTAAAGCTACAAGTTTTACTGCCCAGTTTGGCTAGAGCAATGAAGCATAAGAGCATAGCAGGGGAATATAAGACCAGAATGTTCTATCTGACTTCCAGGAGGCATTGGGAAATGTCAGTATGAATCTTCTTCAGTTGACCTTGCCTGTTTGTTAATCACATTGTTCCAAGTCCACAGACCAACCCTAGTCCATTTTGTCTGTCACAACAACATGACAGCTCTCAGTCTCTCTGTCGTCAGTTGCTCTAGGTTCATTCTTTAAAGTGCAGATTTTTTGTCTCAATTTCATGCTGTGTATCAACTCCATTTTCTTCATAAATGTTATTCCTTGTAATACCAATGGGGAATTCACATGGTCATGGAATGACACCCGAGCAATCTAAAGGGCGAATGTCTTCTGCTCCATTTTGAATACTGTTCATAAGATTCTCTGTACCCTAACTATTTTCTTTTCTCACTACCAAACTCCCCACTCCAAAAGAACCAAAGCTGAGTTTAGCTATTACTAGTAATAGCTAAATAATAAGCCATTATAATAATAAGCTATTATTTAACTTAGTCAAGTTCTCTAAATATTAGATATACTTGCAAGCAGCTCATATTTGTTCATTTTTCCTGATTTCACATAAACCTTAGGTTTTTCCTTATCTATTTATTCTGTCTTTGTTTATTTGTTTTTATAAACTTGACACATTACATTTAGATATTAGTTCTTCTTGTGTTGTAACTTGCCAGCAATGTTTCCCTCAAATCCCAGCATTTGATAAGCATCAAGGGTTTGAAAATTAAGGAAATAACTTTAAATACCTAATCTAAAATCTATATGCAAATCGTATATATGGCCCAGAAAAAAAGTTTTACTCTGTTTCTGTATAATTCAACAAATCATCAAAACAAAAAAGATACTGAGCTATATCAGAGGGACAAAATATTGCCTCATCTAAATCAAGATGCTTTCCTCGCATGTAGAGGACATTTGATACATGAAATGAATAAATAAATGAATGAATCAGTATGTTATTTGTCCACTGTTCACTGTGCCACAGAAAAGATAAGAGATGAGAAAATTTTAAAGATAAAATAGTAAACACTATCAAATGCTGTGAAGAGGACAGAAATTATGAAAACTAAGAAAAAGTCATTGGAAATAGAGGTCATTAGTGATTATTAGTGAAATTTGTCAAAGTAAAGATAGCTTATGATTTTGTTTTTGCTCCCCTAAATCTCAGAGGGAATTAAAGATCAATGGATCTGTTGACCTGCAGAATATTAGAAAAGATATCAAATCTAATCCTTTGTGTTATAAAGGAGAAAACAACAGCAGAGCAAAGCATACTCATGGAAAATTCTCAATTTTTAGATCATAGTAGATCCAATATAAGCATGAAGTAAATGAGAGCATGTCATGGACAGGTAGTCCTTGATAAACAGAATCCTGTGCATCTAGAGAGCTGATATCACAATGAAATAAAATTAACCAAGAATATTTCCAGTAAAACATGGTAGATTTAACACATAATGTCATTTTCAATTTCTTCCCAAACCACCACAAAAATGACAGTAAAAGAATTTTTTAAGGTATAAAAATACAAGGTCAAAGAGAATGGGAAAGGAGAAAAACTGGACAAAGGATGCCTACAAATTTGGAAATAATAGTAATTTAATTGAGACACTGAAATTTGATTATAAACCCATCATTTTGGCAAAAATTAATAGTAAGGGAAGGATATGAAGGAATGAGAATTCTCATATTCTGCTGTTGGAAGTGAAAAATAGTTCAACCACTTTGGAGAACAATATCAGCTAAAGTTGAAGGTATTCATGCAAAAAAAGAAAAAACCTAGAAATAGATAGATAGATAGATAGATAGATAGATAGATAGATAGATGATAGATAGATATCTGGAAGAAATTCTCACATATGTGTACAAGGAGGCGTGCATGAAAATGTCCATTGCCATTAGGGAGAGTATGTGTTGTAATGAGCACTGGGTATTATATAAGACTGATGAATCACAGACCTGTACCCCTGAAACAAATAATACATTATTTGTTAATTAATTGAATTTAAATTATAAATAAATACAAGAAAATAAAAAGAAAATGTCCATTGCACACGTGACACAGAAAAATAAAAATAAAAAAAGAAAAGAAAAACTAAAAATGCATGTGTCAAAAATTAGCAAGTAGAAAAGAAAATAAGAAAATATTGATATATAACAAAGTAGAAGTATGGAATAACTATTGTGGGTGGACCAACAAGTAAAAGTATATTTCTTAAAGTTATAAAAGTAACAAAGAACCAAAAAATAATATAACCAAGAGTAAAAATATAACTACTTTGAGAGAAATATGAGAAGAATTGGAAAGTAGAAGAGCTAAATATACATATGTCCTAGAGAAATTTAGTTGGTTATATTTCTAAATTATGCAACAAGGAATAGCAATTTATGCATATTATTTTTAGATACAGAAGTTATCACTAGAAGAAATTGTTGAAAAATTTGAAGTCAGCACCTTTTTGAAAAAAGGAATTAAGCTTGAAAGGAAGGAATAAGGTAGAGAACTATTGTACCATGCACAAATATTCCTTTAATTCAATTTTTTTAAAATATATTAGATGGGTCATTTAAAATAAGAACAGAAACATTACAGTTGGATTCAGGATTTAGATTATTTGTGAGGGGCGCCTGGGTGGCTCAGTCGTTAAGTGTCTGCCTTCGGCTCGGGTCATGATCCCGGGGTCCCGGGATCGAGCCCCATATCGGGCTCCCTGCTCAGCGGGAAGCCTGCTTCTCCCTCTCCCACTCCCCCTGCTTGTGTTCCTTCTCTTGTTTTGTCTCTCTGTGTCAAATAAATAAATAAAATCTTAGATTATTTATGAAATCTCCTAGATCATTTCTATGAGGCTTAAGAGCATAAACCACGTAACAGGATGTCAAAGTTTGAATGAGAATTGAGGAAGTAGGGAAAACAAATATGGGCAACTGTTTCACAACTTTGGGGGCAAGGCAGAAGAAAGAGCCAAAACTGTCTAGAAAATCAAGGGAGGACTTTTTGCGAACAGACAAGCATTGAGTGTGTATATGGGCTGATGGGAAGAGGTAAACAGGGAGAGAAATACTGAAGATATATGGGAGGGGTGGTCAGTTGGTGCACTTCCTCTGCACCAATCCCTGGGATGGGTACTGGATATTTAAGATGAATGAGACCCTCCCTGTCTTTGAGGAGCCAATGGGATTAAAATTGCAACAGATAAGATGGTTCTGTATGAAGTGTTCCAAGAGCGTGGAGGGGATAGGACAGTCAAGAAGAGTTTTAGGGGCCCCTGGTTGGCTCAGTTGGAAGAGGTGCAACTCTTGGTCTCAGGGTTGTGAGTTTGAGCCCCACGTTGGGTGTAGAGATGACTTAAGTACATAAAACATTTTTTTAAAAAGAGTTTTAAATTCTTCCCAAAGGAAGTTTAACAAGTTTAGAAAAAGTGAATGAAAATTCCAGGCAAAGAAAATAGCAAGTTGTACACTTAAAAATGGTTAAGATAATCAATTTTATGTTGTGTGCATTTTACTACAATAAAAAATAAAATAAAATAAAGAAAGAAAACAGCAAAGGACCCAATAGTATGAAAGTACACATTTGAAAATATATTTAATAGAAAATGATCCATGTGAGTAAATGCTGGAAGATGGACTAAAAAGATAAATTGGGGCCAGATAGTAAAAGATCTTACATGTTTTTATAAAGAGTTCAGAACTGATCTTGCATTCACTTATTCTTGAAACATTTTGAGAAAGGAGTACTTTCACTTTCCATTTTATTCACCTTTGTGTTATCTTAATACTCTTATTGATTATGAAGTATTTATGTAATAAAATGGTAAAAAGAAAAAAAAAGCATGTATCAAATGCTTACCATATGCTAGCCATTGGGGGGAAAATATAAACAAAATGAAGTCTGTGCCTTCCAGAAATAAACAACATGAAATAAAGATAGGCAAGACCAAATGATTTGCTTTGGTCAATCCAATTTAGGTGGAAGTGACTTGTGATATGTGTCCACATCGAGATAGTTAATTACTGGTGCTTCATTGTCCAGCCTGCTTGTTCCCTGATATGGAAGCCATGGAAGAATATTTAAATAGGGAAAACTCATAATGTCAAAGTGATCTGGAAGTTTAGGCCAACTCTTATAGGATAACACACTTTGTGTAAGTGAGAAAGAAACTATAGTGAATTAGGCCATGGAGATTGAAGGTTTGTCACTGCAGCAAAACATAACTTATCCTGACTGATACAATGGTCAGCATCCCTGTCTCAGAAGAAATTGCCCAGTGATGTAGACATCAAGCTTGTTAAATATTTTATTGTTTTTCAGCAGATATTTAGTACCCTGGATTTTTGGCAAACAAAAATTGGAAACCAGCTTTTTTTTTTTTTTTTAATGCATAAGCCCTTAACACATAAGCTTTTCTCAGACATACAAACTTAGAAATATTGCCAAAATAAATACTGTTGTAAGGTGATCTGAGTAGCACTCCTCTTAACACTCCCACAATCCTTAAACTTCCCTCTGACCTTATTCCTCCCAACACCAACCACAAATTCTGTGCTCCAAGAAAGCAAACAAGCAGATTTTCCCTTGTGCAATCTCCTGCCTCCATTTCTTAATATGTTCTGTGTCCTTTGCCTAGAATGTCTTCTACTCACCATTTTCTAAAATCCAGATCCAGTAGATCATTTTTTTATAAAGTATTTCATTGCTCCTTCACATACATATACATACACGTGCACAAACATGCACCAATAATGCACACAAAGTAATCCTTCTCACTAACAAAAGGAAGGGAAAGAAACTAAAATTTATTGAATATCCCCCCTTGCATGTGCCTGGCATGGTGTGTGGTACTTTGTCCATGAACTCCCAGAGCTCTTTATCTGCTTCTCTCTTATAACATATAAAATTCTATACCTTATTGTGCATTATTTTTAACATTAGTATTATTATCACATAATTATGTATTTTTATTACATTTGAAAATAAAATCATTATCATTTACAGGGCCCAGCCTGGGGTCTAGCATATAATAGATGCTCAATACATTTTTTTAATGAAAGAACACTTTTCAAATATCTTTTGAATGCCTTCGACATAAATGCACATTTAAAATAGTTGTGAAGGGTAAAAATATGATTAGAAATCAACACTATCTTTTGTCTCTACTATTGTGCCTGATTTCCTGTCTTACAAACATTTCTATGTCAGGCTGCAAGGTGAGTGTAAGACTTCATCCTGTCCAGGGTGACTGGGCAGCTCAGTGAGTTAAGCAGCCAGCTCTTGATTTCGGCTCAAGTCATGATCTCAGGGTCCTGGGATCAAGCCCCACATTGGGCTCAGTGCTCATCAGGGAGACTGCTTGAGATTCTCTCTCTCCCTCTCCCTCTGCCCTTCCTCTCACTCTTTCTCTCTCTCTCTCCCTGAAATAAATAGGTAAATATTAAAACAAACAACCAAAAAAACAAAAAACAAAAAAAAACCACTTCATCTATCCAAAAAGAGGCACAGAGAGCCAGGATCCACTAAAGAGATCTTCCTTGTAAAGACATTTAAAGTTTTTATCTGTTACACATATCTCATAAACATGATCACTCAACTATCATAAAATAAGACACACTATAACCACTGACCAATCAGAAGACATGGGTAAAATTGTGGGAGGAAGCCCAGAGAAACAGTAAAACAGCTTTAGGCTTCACAGGACACTAATTAATCATTTTGGCTAGAAAGCCCCTCTCCCCATGGAGCTTAATGGCTTCCAAGGAAGGTTTGGATGAAACACTTCACCAGATGGACCCAGTACCTACATTAAGATTCTGCCACCCACACCCTTATGTATTCATCTATTTCTCCATAAAAGAGTTGATAGTGTGTTAAGGTAATAGGGTCCATATTAACAAGGGACTAAAGAAAATATTATATGACAACTGACCTCCAGTTTTTCATAGCTGAGTGTAAACTGAAATGGAGACTTATAATTAATATTATGGCATCAAAAAACTTAACATTTCAATCTTCTTATTTTTGACTGATGAACCAGTGTGGCAGGATGACAGTGGTATACTAATCCTGCAAAAAAAAATCAGAGTCTTTGCACTGAATTACTCACACGTAAAGAAATAAACTGACCTCAAAAAAAAATTACAGTACATGTTCCCTTTAGCTATTGCATTTAAATGGTAAGTTATAAGTATTGCCATTTTTTTGAGCGCCTACAAGACAGATGTTATTATCCCATTGCACAGATGAGGAAAGTGACTGAGGAAGGTTAAGTTAGCCAAAGTTATTTGACTTGTAATGGGCAGAGCCAGTATTCAAACTTAGGTCTTCTATATCCAAAGCCCAGATTCCTTCCAGAATTCTACTTCATTACATAGCATAGCACTTTATCAGAGTTTTTTTTTTTAAGATTTTATTCATTTATTAGAGAGAGAGTGTGTGTGTGAGAGAGAGCATGAGAGAGAGCACGAGCACGGGGGAGGCATAGAGGGAGAAGCAGACTCTCCACTGAGCAGGGAGCCTGATGCGGGGCTCAATCCCAGGACCCTGGGATCATGACCTGAGCCAAAGGCAGACACTTAACCGACTGAACCACCCAGGTGCCCTATCAGATTTTTTATTACAAAGTTATGTACATATATAAATATACATATACATTGATTAGACTTTGGTGTAAGACACATAGGGAAAAGGAATTTCAAGAACTTCACCTTTTGCTAAGAACAGACTGACACAATAACTCAGGCACAAAGTAGTAGTTTTGTTTTTACCTAAAAATTAATAATGATCACCTTTATTTGCAACGCTTTACAGCAAAGGTTAAAATAAATGTTGATAAATTAAGATTATTAATACAGACTGGTAATAGTCTAAATAGCAATTTAGTGACATTGCCATCTTACACATTAATGAAATGAAAATTTGAATTGATTATATAAGGAAAGAATCTCTTGTTTATTCTAATCTTAATATTATGGTTGATAATTTCACCAGCAGTCCTGATGAAAATATACCTGATAGAACAGCGCCACAGGAAACTAATGATCATAATGAATCTACTTGTCACTGAAGTACAAAGATAGAGACTCATAAATCTTTTAAAAATTACTAAAAGCAAACAAGTGATCAGGGCAAACAAATGATTATTTTATCATTGTTTATATGTGTTCTCTACTTCATAGTTATTGTCTTATTTCCTGGGGAAAATGGTCAAAATGCCTTTTAAATATTTGCATTTTATTGTAAACTTTCCTAACTTTACTCCACGGAAGCTCCCAAAGACTGGACTCAGCAACCTTTATTTAATTATCATTATGAGATAGCAATTTAATTTTTCTTCTTCATCAAAAGATAATCAGTAGTCAGTTGATAAATAATATTAATATTCTCCTCTAAATCAATGTTTTGTTTATTTTTAAGACTTTACAAGTTGATTGTAAATGATTATTCAAACTCAAAGTATGCAAAGAAAGCCGTGATTTTAAAAATCTTTTGTTCCAAAATTGTGTCTAAAAATCACAACATATATTTTGTTATTTATTTTATCACAGTTAGCATTCCATAAATGTAATTAAAAGTTCAGTGAATTACCCAGAAAGTCCTATTGTTCCCATCACCTCTGATGAAAGCAATCTAAACAAAACAAAAACATTACTCAAGGAGAGTTGCAATCATTTAGATAATTGCCTCCGTGGGAAAGGTTCCGTTTTCATTAATGGATGGTCCAAATATGACCAATTTGTCATGAAGAGAGACTAAATCCACACATGTTGGGTTCTGATGAATAAAAGAAGGAGGTCATTAATCTACTTTAAATTCTGGCCATGCCAGTTATACACCGATTAAGTCACTTAACCTCTCTGAGCCTCAGCTTCCTGGTCTGTACAATGAGAATAACACAAGCACCAGCCTTGGAGTGTGTTGGGTAGATGAAAGGGGGAAGCCTGTGCAGGTGGTTAGTGCAGAGTCTGGTCCATAGGAAGTACCCAGTACATATTACTGCTGTTGTTCTTGTTGGGACACACAAAACCACGTGTGTGCACACACTGAGGATTCCAAACAAATCAGAGTCCATGATTTCCCTCATCTTCATCAAACCCATCTCAGTTTATCAGTTGAACTACTTGAGTGTCCTTCTAACTGGTTCTCCAGACTCCACTATTATTCAGCTCTGGTCCATTCCTCATTGCCCCTAAGAGTGCATGGTCTAGAGTCTCGGTTTCCTCCTCTCAAAAATGGATTGTAAATCTAATCACTCACAAGATTATTGAAAAGATAGAAATGAATTGATGATGAAAAGAATTCTTAAAAATATAGAACTCAGCAAGTATTCCTTACTGCTAGAAAGACTTCTGATCTTGGCCAGGAATGACTTATTTATTCAACAAAAATGTATCGATGCTTCTTAGGTGTGTGTAAAATAGGATGCAAAGGGCTAGTGACAAAAATATCAATGAAACATGGTCTCTAGTCTTGAAAGAGCACAGAACTGATGTAGTGAAAACCCTCCCGAGTGTCCACCCAGTCCAGGCCCTGGCTCACCCCCTCCCATTCACAGAGGGGGCCCGGACAGCTAGACACAGAGTGTGTGGTTCCATTGCCCTGGACGCAGGGAATTGCATGGGGACAGACAACTGAAATAAGATCAAACCACCAGATGTGCTTCTGCAGAGAATTTGAAACAGATTCCGTTTCAGCCAGTTAGTCTCCATAGGTGATTAGAACTGCAGTGCAGCTCATGTAAATTCTGAGTTGCTACATGTCTCAGTGGGGGCAGGGAAGCAGAGACACTGGTCTGTAGAGTAAGAGGAATGAATCTGACAAGGAAAAAGAGGCCTGGATTTCCGATGACTTTATTACTTTTTTCAAGTCCCTGCCTGAGCTTAGGTTCATTTCCATCTCTTAAGGTCCTCGATTCCCTTCTCCTCCCACCCCAGTAGACTTAAAACGGTGCCTTTTCCCTTCACAGTCCCCACTGTGGTTTTCATTACTTCCAACGAAAAGAACACTTTCAACGTACGATATTCATATATTGAATACCAGCCTAAGACAATGACTACTATAACAAAGGCATACAGAACAAGCTTTGGAAGACAAGAGGTGGCTACAAATAACTGACCTGGAGATTGCTTTTCAGAGGAGATGACCTTTGGGTTTGTATCTATTGCCATATCTTCTAGATTAACCTGGTCTTCCCACCAAAGAGCTTCCTCTAGCACCTGTGCTCTGCTTGTGGCTCACCCTAGTGAAAAGAATTCATTCCAAGCCCAGACCTAGTGTGCCTGTCACACTCTATTTAACAGGACCATATCAGGTTGAACTCCAACACCCACCTCTGTTTTTTTAAGCAAAAGAACTAGGTCACCAATTTTTGTTTCAGGGATTTGCCCAAGATCCTACAAGACCCTTAAGAGATTTTGAACACAAGCATTCTAATACCAGCTACTATGCTTTTCGCTTTTCCCATTGTACGGAGACAGCACAGAGCTCCTGTGAGGAAGTCAGGTGGCTCTGGAGACACAGAGTGAGAAATTCTGGAGAGACTCGTTGCCTACAGACCCAAGTCCAAACTCCTTGGCCTGGCATTCTAAACCCTCCACAATCTGGTTCCAATCAGTCATTCCTATGTCTCTCCCACATACCACCCCATCAGACTTTGAACAACCCACACACACATCCCCCATTTCATGCTTCTCTTCATATTACTCTCACATGAGCATGGCTTTCAACCCATTTCTATCATCCATCAAGCCTTCTCCATCTATCCACAGACAGATTTCATCACCCCCTCCTCTGTCCAACTTAGCACTTCAGTGACCCTTCTAAAATAGTAGCCAACCAGTTCTCGTTCCTCATTACATTGTCAGCATTTGCCAAATTAGGATTCCTGCAGAATCACAGCTAGACATGTCTACCCAGAAACAGGCTGAGAGAGAAAAAAAGTGGATAAGATACAGGCGTGGCTAAAGACCGTGCCCGCAGAAAAGCGTTCTTCCCACCCAAGAACTGCGGGGCCTGAATAGTGCCCCACACCATTAGGGATTTATTTCTTTGGGTTCGGCATTACTTGGTCTCCTATTAATATCAAAGTGTTTAAGTAACCTGAGTGCAAATTAATTTGGGGTACATTTCTTCTGTGACGAGAGGAACTAAGCCATGAAAGAAGCAGGTCCATAAGAATGAAGTATAGAAAAGAAAGGAACGGGCAGAGGAAGGGGACATCCAGGTAGCAAAATATAAATTTGGCAGGCCTTAAGAATCATGCATTTAATTGATGAGAAAAGCAGCAACCAACATCACTATCACTGATATCACCAGGATTTCATTTCATTTGCTGTAACTGAAGGTTGAAATGTTATTTCGATTGATTTTTAAACATGACAACTTACATTTCCTTTTGCCATCTTGCTGCTACAATTGAGAAGGCACTTGTTGAAGCATTCATAGGTGAAAAAGTCCAATAGAACCATTTCATAAAAATGACTTGATAATGTAGTGGAAGTCAATTTAGGTTTTGGTCAGTTGGCACAAGAGATGCTAAAAACGCATCACTTAGTTACCATTGGGACAAACAGCCTTTTTTTTTTTTTTTATAGCAGCAAAAAGTAGCAAAGCTTGTGAGATCAAGGGGAAAAAGTAGCTCAACTTTATTTTTGTTTTGCCACTGAGTCTGGAATGTAACATCAATCACATTGTATAACCTGCATGTTGGTTTTTCCATCTATACAGTTAGTATAATAATGCTACCCCTTCAAAGAGCAGAAAATAAGAACTAACTATTTCAGGGCATTAAGCCTAGAATTCAACCCATCTTATAATAAACGAGGTGAATAAAATATATCCTTGGTCACAAAATGGCCTCCCAGTGAAAATTATTTTATAAACAAATATGTATAATCATCTTTAATTTCTCATACACAAGAAAATGTATCAAAAACACTTTTAAAAGCAGACATACTTCATGACCTCAGATATAAAACACAGGTTTTTTTTTCAATTTACTCTTTTTTAAAATTTTATTAAGTTTTTTTTTAATTCCAGTATAGCTACCATACAGTGTTGTATTAGTTTCAGGGGTACAATATAGTGATGCAACAATCCTGTACATCATTACTCAGTGCTCATCAGGACAAGTGCCCTCAATCTCCATCACCTACGTCACCCATCCTCCCACCCACCTCCCTCTGGCAAGCATCAGTTTGTTCTCTAGAGTTAAGAGTCTGTTTCTTGGTTTGTCTCTCTCTCTCTCTCTCTCTTATCCTTTTCTCATTTGTTTTGTTTCTTAAATTCCACATATGAGTGAGGTCATATGGTATTTATCTTTCTCTGACTTATTTCACTTAGCATTGTACTCCCTACCTTCATCCATGTTGTTGCAAATGGCAAGATTTCATTCTTTTCTTATGGTGAATAGTATGCCATTGTATTTATCTACCACCTCTTCTTTATCCATTCATTTATAGATGGACATTGAGCTGCTTCCATAATTTGCCTATTGTAAATAATGCTGCAATAAAATAGGAATGCATACATCCTTTCAAATTAGTGTTTTTGTGTTCTTGGAGTAAATACCCAGTAGCACAATTACTGAATTGTAGGGTAGTTCTATTTTTAATTTTTTAGGAACATCCATACTATTTTCCACAGTGGCTGTACCAGTTTGCATTCCCACCAATCGTGCATGAGGGTTCTGTTTTTTTTCCCATTTCTTCGCCAGCACTTGTTGTTTCTTGTGTTTTTGATTTTTGCCATTCTGGCTGGTGTGAGGTGATATCTCCTTGTGGTTTTGATTTGCATTTCCCTGATGATAAGTGATGACGGGCATCTTTTCATGTGTCTGCTGGCCGTCTGGATGACTTCTTTGTGGAAATGTCTTTCAATGTCTTCTGCCCATTTTTAATTGGATCATTTGGTTTTTGGATGTTGAATTATATCCATTCTTTATGTATTTTGGATACTAACCCTTTATAGGAGAAGTATTTTCTCCTATTCAGTAGGTTTCCGTTTAGTTTTGTTGATTGTTTCCTTTTCCTGAGCAGAAGTTTTTATTTGGATGTAGTCCCAGGAGCTCATTTTTGTTTTTGTTTCCCTTCATTTTACCCTCTTGTGTGCAATGCATGCTATTATTTTGGCAGTTGCAATTAATAGTCTACTGGCAGTAATTTTCTTCTATGAACGTAAGGTCTGGTCTTACTACAAAACAACAACAATAGTAATGACCTCATTTAATTGACACGGTTAATTTTATAGGTGAGGAAACTGGGAGTCAGAGAATTTAAGTAACTTAGTTAGAGAGTCACACAGCCAGTGGAATGGCAAAACTCAAAGCCTCATTGTGTTCACCTTTGCCACAGTATTTCTGGCATTCGTGGGCTTTCCTTTTGCCTTAGGGTTGTTAGGAAACACATATGGTCTGACTGTTTGTGTCCCCCAAAATCCATATGTTGAAATCCTAACTCCCGATGTGATGGTATTAGTAGATGGGGGCCTTTGTGAGGTGCTTAAGCCATGAGGGTAAAAGTTCATCAATAGGATTAGTGCCTTATAAAAATGGCACCAGGGGGCCCTAGATCCTTGCGCCATGTGAGGCTCCAGGGAGAAGGCACCGGCAACGAGCCAGAAGGAGAGACTTCAGGAGAATGTGACCATGCTATAGTGCCTTGATCTTGCACTTCTGAGCCTCCAGAACTGTGAGAAATAAATTTCTGTTGTTTATAGGACACCCAGGCTGTAGCTTGTGTTATAGCAGCCCCAGGGGACTAACACACATCCCAACCGGACCTTGGAGCATGTTCTAAGAAACAGGTAACCTGGTCTCATTACAACAATAGTAATAACCTAGCCTGAGTCAGGCTTTATTGCACACCCGGGTTTTGTTGTGTTCAATTCCTCGGCTGGCCATTGACTCGGATTATGAACATTTGTAGCTCTTAGTATCAGGCACTACTCTTTTGATATCTACTTGAGGCCTTTACACTGCAAAAGAATACGCCTGCTAACTGCAAGCTTATGGGACTTAGACAAGATCACAGGTATGAATAGCAAACAGAATTCCATGTGAAATACACTGTGAGGGGAAAATATGCACATATTAACCGTCTCTACAGAATTATAGCTTTCTTCGCTTTTACTAGGTTGACTGCTGTAATTGACCAGCAGTATTGCCCCAGTATTTAAATACCAAAACATGCTAAGAACAAGCTCCTTTGCCTGTTAAGTCCTTTTCATTTTATGTTTCTGCCAGCACACCCCATGTCGATTAGCAACTATACTCTTTACTAATTCTAAAATATTGAACTGTATGCTAAATAAGTAAAATATTTTAAGATAATGTCCTGAGAGAATAGTGTGTCGTATTATAACTCAATATGCCCTAAGGTAATTATTCAGATATCAATATGCAAAAGAGCAGTATGTTGTAGTACCTTATATTTCTTTTTATTTTGCTTCTTTGTAGCAAGCAATAAATTTCAAGATGCAAAAAGAAAAATATTAAAGGAAAAGTTTGCAGTTGATTTTCTTAACGAGATTGTTTGCCTAGGGAGAGGGAAATTTCAGTTGGTTCTTTCCTAATTATTCATGTAAATTAAATTCTACAAGTGAAGAAAAATTCATGAAAGTCATACTTACTCATCTGAGAGGGAGATATGGCATATGAATGGGGCCCATAACCTCAGAAGGTGAAATGTAGAAAATATCACAAGCAACTCCCACATTAAGTGAAGTGAACCAAAAAAAAGGGAGATTCTTGGTGTGAAGGAGACTTCAAGGATACCCTCCCTAATCGCTTCTTAATAGTCTCAAATATCTGACACAGGAAACAAATCAAGAATTCACATGGAATTATTAATCACTTAGATTTGATACCAAATGTAAGCACTACTAGACACATTTTAAATTTTAAAAACCTTTTAAATATAACATTTAAAAAGCACAGAATGTAATTTACATTTTTAAGACATTAGTATGTGGCACATCCCAGGAAAAGTTCATTGTACATTCTTCGTATTTTTCTGAAACCCACACTTTTTCCCCCTAAGTCTAATACATGTTAAGATGAAATGTAACCATAAATTACCACAGACTTGTATGCTGACTAAGATTCAATAGTCAAAGAGAACTCAAAGCATTCAGCAAATATTTATTGAATGCCCCATGTGCGTGGCATTGTGCTGAAAAACACAATAGCGCTTCTCACTTCAGATATAAACAGTTTAATTAATCCTTTCACAAAAGAATTAACCAGTAAATAGAAGGTGTGTCCACCAATCATGGGAATGTCTTAGTTTGCATCTCCTCAGGATAAAGTTGAAAACTATGAAGGAAGGATAAACCAGAGCTGATGACAAGTTGAATATGGAGAACAAAGATGGATGAAACAAAGACCAAACCAAAGATAAAGCGAAGATAAAAACCATCACAGTGACAGGACTGGGAGAGTGTGGGGGAGACCAGGATAACAATGTAAGGAGCATATACGCTGAGCTAGAAGTAGCCGTCAGATACCCAAGGACAGAGGAAGTAGAGGCAGCTGAAGGTATTTGTCCAGAACTCGAGAGTTCTAAAAGATTGTCTTCAAATGTACAGCGAGTAAGGAAGTACCAGGAGTGGAACCATACAACCCCGAGTTTTGGTCACTCACATCTGTTTAGTAAAGACAAAAAAGAAAAGACACAGGCGAAAGAGGACAAAAAGTGATTGTTGAGGAAGGAAGGCATGGTAACCTGTTCGGTCAAGGTACTGAGAGGTGATACTGAATTAGGAAATAAAGTCCTGATGCACAAATAAATAGCAATAGATATCAAGAAGGCTAGCAGCTAAGAGACAACTACTGAGTCTGCCTCGGAAAATGCTAATGGCTTTAACAACAGATCATCCAAAAAGATGTACAAATGGCCAATAAGCACATGAAAACATCCTCAACACAAGTAATCATTAGGAAGGTGAAAAATCAAAACCACAACCAGATACCACTCACACCCGTTAGGAAGGCTATTACCCAAAAGAAGAAAGAGGAGGAAGAGGAATGGGGGAGAAGGTGAGGGGGAAGGAGGAGAAGGAAGGGATGAAGAAGAAGGGGAAGAAGAAAGGGAAACGGAACAGAACAAGTACTGGAGAGGATGTGGAGAAATTGGAACACTTATGCATGGCTGGCAGGAATGCAAAACATACAATCCCCATATGATCCAACAATTCTGCTACCCGGTATATACCAAAAAGAATTGAGAGCAGGGATTTGAACAAGTATTTGTACACTGATGTTTGTAACAACATTATTCACAATAGCCCAAAAGTGGAAAAGACAAATGTCCATCAATAGATGAATGCCTAAACCAAATGTAGCATGAACATACAATGGAATATCACTTAGCCTTAGAAAGGAAGGAAACTCTGGCACATGCTACAATATGGATGAACACTGGGGACATTATGTTAACTGAAATAAGCCAGATTCATTTGTGGACAAATATTGTATTATTTCACTTACATGAGGTATCTAGAATAGGCAAATTCACAGAGACAGAAAGTAGACTAGAGGCTGCAGGATTGGGGGCAGGGGGTGAATAGGGAATGTTTAATGGGTACAGAGTTCTGTTGGGGAAGACAAAAAGTTCTGGAGATAGATGGTGTTGATGGTTGCACAACATAGCTAATGTACTTAATGACATGAAGTACCTTGAATTGTACACTTTCAAATGTTTAAACAGGTAGATTTTATGTTACATGCATTTTACATTTTTAAAAGTGGGGGAGAGAACAGATCAGCAGAACTATGAGAGAAGAAACCAGATGACGGAGATCCCGGGGGCAGGGTCCATGGATGAAATGGTGTTTACCCGTGACCCACCCTCGAGAGGACGGTACACGCACTGAATGCGGCGATGAAAGCACAAGCACAAGCCTCCTCAAACAGAGTACACTCTAAAGAATATTCTTTGTAAATAGGAAATGAGGCGTTTCCTAGCAGCTGACTCACTCCATTTCAACCCCCGTGGAGCACGGACTCTGCCTGGACAGGGAAATACACTTATAATTGGTGGTCTCTGCATTTAAAGGTTCATTGTTGGAGAATTCTGAACCTGGGACCGATTTTATTTATTCATCAAATCAGTTAGCATTTATTGAGCACCTACTACACACCAAGCCCAGAGCTAGTCCCTAGAGTTGCTGGACATGACACAGAGAACAGACAGCTATCAACACAGCAAGATCTCAGGGGGACTAAAAGGGTGTTTCTGAGACAATGTGAGGTAACCAAGAATGACTTGCCTCATTTCTTTCTTGAATAGGATATATTAGTAGGTCAGTAAGATCTGTCCACATGGTATATTTGAACTTTAGCAAGTCTTTCATGATATCTAGGTGCACAATATAGAGAAAAATGAACTAATTAAGTGGAGAATAAGAACTTCCAGAAACAGGGACTATAGAAATTGGAGAGAAAGAGTGGTCCCTATAACAAAAAGATGTCAGAAAAATTACCTTGGTATGGGAAGAGGTTACTCAATTAGGGTAAGAAATTGAGGGCAGTCTAATTTTAATCCAGTAATAATAACCTAATCTAATAATCATAATCATCTCATTTTAATCTAATAATAATCTAAGTTTATTGGAATAAGCTTAATAATAATAATAGCAATATTATTATATTAGCAATGATTTCCTTAATAGTAATAATGATTTCCTTAGCACTTACTACATGCCAGATATGGCACTTAGCACTTTCCACAGATTAGCCTTTGTAGTCTTCATCACAAATCTTTCCAGATAGATCTTATTTTTGCCTTTATAAACAAGGAAACTGAGGCTCGGAGCAGTTAAATAACCTGGCCAGAGTCATACAGCTGGCATGTGAAAGAACAGGGATTAGAAGCCAGATCCGAGTGTAAGGGCTGTGTTCTTAAATACCGTGCTATACTTGGGATAATGCTGGGCATTTATGTAAATGAGACAGAGCAGCCCTGGGCCATGTGGAAGACCAATGCAGGCCCGATGTGAAGAGGCAGGAGCCTGGAGAAAGAGGGAGCCAGAGAATGCTGCCTGGGAATCAGGCAGAAAGGATGGTGGGAGGACTGAGGGGGGCAAGGGACCAGGAGACCAACTAGAGGGACTTGGCTGTGAAGATGGAGAGAGAATGAGGTGCTTTGAATTATGGGTAATGAGGCAAACTAGAATGATGGTGTGACTTAATTTTCTTCTAATAAGGACACTAGAAAGTACACCTCTATGCGCTCTCATAGTCCATGAATCGGTGCCTTTAGTATTGCTGGTGGGAAATAAACAAACTGGTTGATAGAGACTCTTAGAGTGCTGATATAATAGATATTTCTGTGGTCCTTTCCTTCAATTACCCATAATAACTTTATTACTCTTAATAACTTCCTAATTAAAATATTTGATCTTCCTCACAAATTTCAAATTTCCTTCATTGATCAAACAAGGCAACACGTCATATAAAGTTTAATATTTTTTACATGGATACCCCATTAATCCTATTTCTTTCATTTATACCAATACCATATTTAAATAATGGCAATTTATTTGTTTAAACTTTTAAACAGTAAAAGGTAGTTATTATATGTTGTCATCAAACACCACAGTGAACTAAGCCTAGTAATTGTTCCAAAGGTAAAGCACAGCAATATCTGCTGTTAAATAACAAACCTGGAATTTGGGGAAGCAATTAAAGTTTATTCTCAAAAAGCAACAGAACTTCTAAGTTCCTGTGGTAAATATACACAGATATTAATAAAGCCAAATAATCTGAAGGGAGCACTATAAATGGGATGCCAATATTATGATGCTTGTATACATTTTAACATGTGTGCACTTCACTAATTTTGAGTTCAAACAGTGCAAAGAAAATGCTACTTCTATCTAAACCTATGAAAACAGTTGGTCACATGCTGAGTCCAAGGAGAATCTCAAGTTTTCTGTCATTTATAAGCAGTCTCCTGCCTTAAATATAAAATCATTGGCTTACACAGTGAATCATTATAAATCTCTCACAAGCTTTTAAACCAATCAGTCAAGCTTAGAATGCAGTGATTTGGAGAATCATAGCTCTGAGGCTTTGGGGCTTCACTGTGCATGGGTAATAAATGTAAATGATTTTGTAACTTGTAGAAACATAGGTTAGTTCGCTCTTTACCTCCCAAGGAGCAATTGGGTTTGACTAAGGAGGTTTACTGTGGTCCTAGGGAAAAAAATCTATTATGTCATTTTCTTTCCCGAGTCCTGGGAGAAAGAATAACATAAAAAGCAGTTAATCCGTTAAACACACAAACTCTACTATATAGAAAACTGCCACTCAGGAAATCTAGATTCCCTCTGTAATTTGTAGCATGTCCAGTGAGAAAAAAACCTTTCTAACGCAAAGTTCTCCACGTGGTATCACCTACCCAGTTTTCCCTGCTCTGGACAAGAGAATCTTAATTATAACAATGAAAAAATATTCATTTAGTAACATTGCCGTTCTCAGAAAAAGAAAAATCCTTCTTGCGTTATTCATGAAATAAATTCCAAAATTTGAAAATAAATCCTATGCAGAGTTCAAATGATTTTTTTCCCAATTTGAGACAATTTCATGAAGACAGAAAAAGGATTTGCTAAGAATGGTAACAACCTTTTAACATGAGAATTGTATATACGTTATCCTACAGTTAATTAAAGCTTAATTATATGCACAAAACTATAAATGCTGAAAAGTGAGGTTCTAATTGTGCTTATAACTTCTCCCCATTAAAGACCCGGTAAATCTCTTAGCCCAAAATGGATAATAAAATAAACCTGCTTTAAGTCGGATCTGGATTTGTCATCTTGTGTTGTTTTATTTTTTTATTTTTATTTTTTTGAGATTTATTTATTTGAGAGAGAGAGAAGGGGAGAAAGAGAGAGAGAGGGATTGGGAGAGAGACAGAGAGAGAGAGAGGGAGAGAGAAACCCAAGCAGACTCCACGCTGAGTGTAGGGCTGGATCTCATGACCCTGAGATCATTACCTGAGCTGAAACCAAGAGTCGGACACATAACCTACTGCATCACCTAGGCACACCTTCTCTATTTCTTTCTTCTTTTTTTTTTTTTTGAAGATTTATTTATCTTGTGTTATTCTAGTTCTACTGATGGTCTTGGTGTCCAGACTGTTTCTCTCCCCCACATGTCACTTGCAAATTCGTGTCATCATAGTGTCAGAACATTTACTCTTTAGTCTTTGTTTCCTTTCTCAATGTTCAGGTTTTAAACGAACGAATTCCTCAAACAGGCTTTGCTGAATTCCTTCTACTCATCACCTCTGCTTTCTAGAGCCTTTCTGAGACTTGGTGTCCCCATCCATACTTTCTGCATTCTTCACCTTAATGCCTCCTGAAGCAAAGAAGGCAGTTTTAATATCCTTTTAGCAGGAATTCTAATTAAAGTCCCAACTGCAAAGCAAAAAAAGTCAAAAAAAAAAAAAAAAGCCTGGCTACCTCATAATGGGGAGAAATGCAGACAGCATGAAATATTCTAATATAAAATATCTTCCCACCACCCCACACTCTGTCCTTGGCCCCTGTTCTTGTTGTTTGAGGGATGCTTCTATTTAATCATTTTGCACCCAGTATTTTTTTAAAAGACTTTATTTATTTGAGAGAAAGAGAGAACGCGCACACACATGAGCAGGGGAGGGGCAGAGGAAGAGGGAGAAGCAGACTCCCCGCTGAGCTCAGAGCCCTATGTGGGGCTCTGTCCCAGGACCCTGACATATGACCTGAGCCAAAGGCAGACACTTGACTGTCTGAGCCACCCAGACACCCCTTGTTCCCAGTATTAAGGAAGCAAAACTTACAAATACTCAAGGTTAAAAATTTTATGTTGCTTTATTTAAGCAATGATTTCTACTTTAACAATCTTTCTTTAGAGGCCAACATTCCCTTTTTATAAACACATTCTCTTATCATTTTAGATAGTAAGCAGTCTTAGTACCATCCCTGCACATCTATGAACCAAAGATAATTTTTGTCCTCTAATTATTGAAGACTCTTGCTGTACCCCTGCTTTTACCTTATTAATCCCCTTGTCTATATTGCATTTTCCACTCCTTGCTATATCTTTTCTTGTCCTTTACTATCCAGCTAACGTCATTTCCTTCATGTAATCATTCATAATTATTTCAGTTTTTATTTATACATTTCTTCTCTCCTGCTCAAAAATGCGAGAGTAAACCACACAATTAACATATAGGAAAATATTGCTTATTTGCTGATTCTATATATATGTAGTATTATCACCCCAGTTAGACTGTAAGTATCTCTCTTAGGTTTGCATATTCACCATAATATTGCAGCATCTATAAGAGTGATCAATAATAAAGATGGATTGATTGATTGATGGGTTCAAACATCAAAAATAGATTGAACATTAAGAAGCATAGAGAAATGCATTATGAAATGCTGACAAAACTGGAAATATTTTAGATAGATACATACGAGTAGAATTATGATCCAAATTTATTTCAAAACTAAACTTTCCTGGAATGTTCAAGTGAGAAAGTTCAAAACTTGGAGAGGTGCATTTCCTCGGGGCAGAAGTAAGCCCCCCTCCCAGCAGGCGCTGAGCTGTGAAATCCTACACCAAGAGGGGAAAACGAAATGAAAACAAATGAGGTTCCTGAGAAGTTTAGATCATTTAATTCATGCAAGAACCATCAATAGCTAACATTTCACAATTCTTATCACATGTCAGACACTGGGTCAAGCAGGCTACTCTCTCAATTGATCTGTTATCATCCCTATTTTATACATAAGAAAAATGACACACAGAAGAAGTTAAGGGACTTCTTGAAGGTAGCCCAAAATGTATCGAATTCTTATTTTTACAGAGGCACTAAATTGCAGAGACAGGAAAATACAACAGTTTGAGCCGTACATGGTGAGAAGTGACCTGGGAGCACCCAGGAAAGAGATCCCATCCAGACCAAAGGCAACTTCCAAGGGAAGGTGATACTTTTTCAAGAAGTATCATTATTTAGAGCCACAGACTGTCTTCAATAGAATAACATGGAATTTTGTTAAAATAGTAGGCCCCTGACCAGACTTTATCAAAAGAATCTCTAGGGTTGAGTACAGAGATTCTTACCCGTGTTAAAGTTTAAGAACCAATGCCTTCGAAGCATATCTCCTATTTTGTGTATATTTCCCCTTTACACTATAGGTATCTTGAGAGCCATAATATTTTATATTTTTGCAAAATTTGTGGGATTTCTATTTAATTTGTAATTTGAGAGTGTGTCAAACAGGTAAAGAAGCAAGAGAAGAGCATTCTAAGAGAAGAACAGCGTGAATAAAGACAAGGTGGCCCAAGAAGGCATAACCCAGCCTGAGAACTGTAAGTGGTTGAGACTAGAACACTAAATAGCAGGAAAGAAAGTATACAGGATCCCAGAATGACCTGCTCAGGCATTTGTTCGTGCTTACAAAGGAGTATCGTGACGTCAAGGCATTTGAAAATTTTTTGTTCAGCAATGTTTATTATAATGATTGGAAGCTAACATAAATGATACAACCAGTGAACAAAAACTGATGTATAATCATGTATCCCAAATTACTGACACAAAAAATTTAAGGGAGCTCCAAGAGTCAGATATGACCAGTCTGGAGGAGACTTTTTTTTTAGGTCTTGAATCCGCTGAAGAAAACCATCTGACAGTATATGAATGAAACTTAAAGGCAAAGACGTGTATGGCTGGGTTTTTGAATGTACGCTCTTTTCTCCAATTAATAAATTTTTCCTGATTTGTTATTAAGACTATAACAAAACTTAACATGTTCAAGGCACAGAAGTCAGCATGTCTTATAGTAAATCCTTGTTTCTGTAGAATAATCAATACCATCTATATCAAAACAGATTTTTTCTTGGAAAATTTGTTAAACTGGATATAATTATTTAAAACAAGCAGAAATCTACTGAAAATTGGTTAAAAAAACATCTTAGTAGAAGCACAGAAATTTAAGAATAAAGCAGAACATTTTAAAACAGCTTTACTAGAATGACCTCATTTCCTTTTTTTCCTCCAACATAAAATAACAACAAAAAATCTTTGTGTATCAGTAAAAAGTATTTATTGGTACCTGAATAGTTGTGAATTTAATTGTTTATTGGAGCCTTTAAACTTTGAGAGATGTTTTCTTAAATTATATAAATGATTTCTATAAAATATGGTGATAATAGTAAAATTAATAACATCAAGTTCTGAGACATCTATCAACTCTGTCTTCCCAAATATATATCAAGAGAAAATGGGCTCAAATAAGATCTTATAAAAGATTCTTGTTGAATATAGGCAAAAAAATGTTGGCACCATGGAAAAATAATGGAATGAACTTGTAAGAGGTTATGATATACCTTTTCTGGAAATCTTCTCCCCCAATTTTTTTTAACTAGATAATTACTTTTCTGAAAGTAAAAGGTCTAACCAAATGATTGTTCTAAGAGCTCTCAGAAATGAATTTGCTACTATCTCCTTTTTGTTTTTATTTGTGTGTGCATATGTGTGTGTGTGTGTGTGGACATGGACCAAACAAATCCTAGTATTTTTCAATATTTAGATTATTACTAAAAGTTACATATGTGCTAAATATCCAACTAAAGTTTTATTTCTATATATTGAGCTTTAAACCTCTTGGTCAAGTCTCCAACCATGATTATGCCCAATGATCCAATTACATAGTTTATGAGTTAATTTATTAACATTAATTATTGTTCATGTAAAGCTAGAAAATGGGATCTTGAAAATACTTAGCTTAAATATAATATCACAGGCCCAATATTTCAACAGTACCATGAATCAGGTAATAAATAGCTCCCTTTGATCATTGTTTTTAAAGTCTCTTGAACCATGCTTTGATTAGTTCTATTTAATATTTAACATCTGGTTAGTCAATTTCAATCTGCAGGAAACACTGCTGGAAAAATTCTATGCTGACTAAATACATTTATAATACTACAAAGCTGACATGTAATTGATTTTAGTTCCCATAAAAGGATTATGTTAACTTTCCTTAATCTATATATTTGTATTTTGTGCAGCCCAGTGAATTCACACCAGAGATGCTAAATTTTTATTTCTTATCAATATTTTATGTAAAACTGATAGGATTATATTTTAGTCTAAGTACCACTTTCCAATGTTTCCCTTGAAAAGAAAATAGCATGCTACAAACTATGACCGCACGGCTGTAGCATTAATACAGCAGAGCATGACTGGCTGGCTGCAGTACTTCCGGTTATTGGAAGGCATACGGTAGTGAAACATTTTCTCTAGGCTAGCAGGCCCCAGAGAGAGTTCTGGATTTAAAAAAAAAAAAAAAAGATGTAAAAGTTTTTATTTCCCATGGCTCTGGGTTCACTTCTTATTTTTTTTTAGCACTAATTTAGGAAATCAAGAATTTTTTCATCATTAAACAAAGAGTGGGTGATGTTTGCAAAGATTTCATGAAAGCCAGTATTTTGGTTACTGGTCACATATTATTTTACATTATTGCATATTACAATAGACACTTATGCCAAATTTAAAATTAACAGCCATTTCCAAGGAGGCTATGAATTTTATTAGACAGAAAGTTGGGTTTTTATCTTTTTGACACTAACTCGACTGACAGAGAAGATAATTTTTTAGATAAATAAAACATAATTTTTCTACTTGTTTTCAAATATTCAATCTGTTGAAATTGGCAGGCTTTCTTTTAATTTCAGGATTCAGTTTCTCCTCCGTGTATGGGATGGGGAATAATCACAAAGTGATATAAAAATTATGAAGACATTGTCCAAATTTCAACCCTTTTCTAATCTCATCTACAGTAGTACCTACCATTAAAATTGTAACAAGTTCAAAAGGTACTACCTTATGGGAAAGGGAAATATCTAAAGCTATACTAAAAGAGAAAAAAATCTTTTCTTTCTAAAGAAAAAATCACCAAAGATGGCAATCTCTGGGCAATAAATAATAAATACTAAATGAAATAAAGATCTTTCTGCAATTACAATGGTAGACTGTGCCAATTCTACCCAAATTTTCCATAGATTAGCAATAAACCATGTCTTTCACAGCCTCTTGGATATTGATAGTGCTTGGACCAGTACTGAGCCCATGCTTGATAAATAAATACTAATAAATACATATTGTGCTTGATAAATATTAACAGAGTGCAGTGAAAGCTTCTATATAGCAAGCAATTCTTTTTAAAATGCAAATAGTAAGAGCTAACTTAAAGAAGGTTAACAAGTATTGGTTGTCTAGATTCAACATTTGCTTTCCTCAAATAGAATTAAATTATGTTGCTAAAATAAAATTGGTTATGTTGCTGAAATAAAATTGGTTTTTGTTATAAGGACTTTGGCTTTTACTCTCAGTGAAATGGGAAGCCTTGGGGAGTTTGAGCCAAGTAATGATATCCTCTGGTCAATGCTTTTCACTGTGGTGGCTGTGTTGAGAACTGCCTGAAGGACACACACATGGAAGCAGAGAGATCACTTAGGAGGCTAATAGAATCTTGGCCAAAGATCATGGAGCCTTGGACCAGAGATGGAGTGAAGGAATTAAAAAGAGGCTGGGTTTTTTCTTTAAGACTTATTTCTTCTAGAGAGAGAGTGTGTGTGTGTGTGTGCAAGCGGGAGGGGCAAAGGAAGAGGAAGAGAGACTCTCAAGCAGACTCTGAGCCAAGTGGAAACCACACGGGAGCCTCGATCTCACGACCCTAAGATCATGACCTGAGGCAAAACCAAGATCAGAGGCTTAACCAACTGCGTTACCCAGGCACCCCTCTACACACACTTTTTGAAGGTAGTGCCAAAATATTTGCTCAAGGAGAAGATGAGGTCCAACAGAGAGAAAGGAGTTGAGAATGAGTTCAAGGACTTTGATCTGAGCACCAAGGAAGGTTGAGTCTGAGGGGCTTATTAGACATCAAGTAAAGGAGAAGGCATCTGGACATATGGGTCTGGAGTGGAGGGAGGCACCGGTCACCAAGAAGATTATTGGACATGAAGCTCTGTGGCATCTCACTTGTCTTAAAATTTTACTGCTGTGCCTGGGGCAAAGGTAATTCCCTAGGGTCAGAAAGCTTACAGTTGCTTAAAACTTGGAGACGTGGAAGGATACCTGAGTCATCTTAAACCATAATGACTTTGTCAATTCAAGTCCTAGTGCAACCGTCACCTAATGTATTGGTGTTCAGGAACCTCAAAAGAGAACAGGCGTTTTTATACAGTTACATTCTTTCTGACATCTTGTGGGATTTCTGGAAGTGTATAAAATGGCAAATACATTTGTTGTAATTTCATTCCATTTTAACAATATTTATTGAGCGTTTGTGATGGGATGATTGCCGGGGGACTTACAAATTAAATAGAAATCCCATAAATTTTGCAAAAATATAAAATATTATGGCTCTCAAGATACCTATAGTCTAAAGGGGAAATATACACAAAATAGGAGATATGCTTCGAAGGCATTGGTTCTTAAACTTTAACATGGGTAAGAATCTCTGTACTCAACCCTAGAGATTCTTTTGATAAAGTCTGGTCAGGGGCCTACTATTTTAACAAAATTCCATGTTATTCTATTGAAGACAGTCTGTGGCTCTAAATAATGATACTTTTAAATGTACTGAATGAAAATTATCCTTATTTACTTACAATGATATATGTCTAACCCAGATATAAGGTGGGGTTGGCCTATCCCTTTGAAAGCCAGATCACTTGGCACAAATTCCAAAACCTGGCCATATTGAAGTCTGAAAATATCTTAAAGATTTCTGTGTATTCTGAGGAAGCAAATTTTCAGTCTTATGCTCATAACGCTGCCTCTCAGATACCTGCTTCTATAGATACTGCACAATTTTTACTATGATGTGAACCTCCGTCCCCTACCATCCTGTTCTACACACACACACACACACACACACACACACACAGAGAGAGAGAGAGAGAGAGAGAGAGAGAGAGAGCGCATTAATAAATAGAATAGATTTTACTGAAGTTGCCAGGGGAAGAATTGAGACAAAGAAGAGCAGATGTTGTAAAATAGAATTAACTTCAAATTCAGCACTAGGCACCATGTGCCCCATTCTTGTGAATGAGTGAGAAATTTTATTGATTCTAAGTTTTGCTGCGATTATATCATGCAATATATTTAAAGAAGAAATGAGTGATATTTAAAATTACTGTTTTGTAGAGACATGGAAATATCACATCATTCTCCAGAATTCTCCCTTATTAAGTTAATAGAAACAGGGGCGACTGTGATTTCCTGGTCTTGAAAAATAGATGACATTTTAGGACCTTTTTATCCCTGAGCTTCTGTGATTCTATGGGTAGTTATTACTGTTTGCTTAAAACTTTTCTCTAAGGCTCCCTAAAACAATGTATTTACATATGATATCCGCTCGGCTCGAAACTTGCAGGAGTAAGCAGTGCATTTAAAATTTGGGGACCTAAGAGACTAAACAGGAAGTCAGAGGAGCTGTCTGCTTTGGAACTGCTAAATCAACAAAGGATAATTTCAGAAGCTTGTCAGAGAACTCTATACATAGAATACCCATTGCAGCTTAATTTACAGTACCCATAGCAGGGGAGAAAAGGTCTCCTGACTCCTCTCTTTGGTATGGATAATGCCTCACCCTGATTCAGAAAGCAATATAAACTTACACTATACATAAAAACATAAACACACCAATTACATAATCAAGTTCAGTTATACATCTGTGATCTCCACAATTTGCTGATGTGTTATTATTGTTGAAGTGATTAGACGGATCAGAAGAAAAGGGGAATCGTCGGAACAAGCTCCACAGAGAGGCAGAGGTTTGAAGCGGGGAAAGGATGGGCATATATTTTTAAGTAGAAATGGAAGAGTTTAGTGTGGAAACTGATGCTACCTTGGCGAGGAATGGCAGGGTTATTTACCTGATTGAAGAGCATGCCCGCCTGAGTGTTATTGACAGTGAAGTCAGATAGTTTGGACAGATGCAGTGGCTCATGAGAAACATTAGAGGTTTCATTTTAAGCTCACGATTAGGAACTTGAAGATGATCACTGGGGGCTTTGAGAGGGGGGATTTTGTGCTAAATTGGAAAAGGAATTACTTAAAAAAGAAAGTTGAATAGCATTGTAAAGGATGTTAAGTGCCTCAGTAAATCTGAAGAATAATAAATGATTTAAGACTATTGCAGTTGTCCATATAATAAAAATAACTAAAGTTTAGTGAGCACTTACTATGTGCTGAGCATAATTATAAGTAGCTTAACATGTATTAACTTACTTATTTCTCCCTACGACCTGTCTAGATAGATATTACTATACCCATTTTAAAGATGAAGAGATTGAGGCAGAACCTGGTTAAATTATATGGCCAAGTTTGCAATTCATATAAAGAAACTGAGATCTGAATCCAAGCACGTTGGCTAATGAACCTGGTCTCTCAGCCACTGTCACTCACTAGGGGTGCCTAGGGACATAAAGGGAAAGAGAAGAGAGGTAATAAAACTTACCAAGGAAGAGCTGCAAGGATTTAGGGGGCAAAGAGAGAAAGGAAGGGAAGACGAATCTGAAGTTTCCAGCATAAGGAACAGGAAGGATTGATAGTGTGTTTGGTAACTATTTCAGTTTTAAAAGTGTATTAGTGACACAGTAATAGAGAGAGGTGATGATGTATTTGCCAATCAATATAGGAACATCATTTCTTTTAATGTAAGGAATTTTCCACATTGAGAAAAAAATAGATTAGGAGTTGATTGTGCCTCTTAGTAGCTATATTTAAAGCATTGCAGCTATTTTTCATGTGACATAATACTCCGTATTTATGTAGCACCTTTCTTCTAAGGAGCTCAAAGCATTTTACCACAACGCATTACCTTATTCATCCTCATAACATCCCCTTTTAAGAAAGGAAGTGTCAGGTATAATGACTACAATTTTACAGATGGGAACACTAAGACAAATGGATGGTGACTTGCCAAGATCATAGAAACCCCTGTAGCAAAACTAGGTGCAGAACTTGTGCTTTCCTTAGTTCAATATCCTCTCCAATCTCTTCTTAATAATATGTCTCAAATTTGTCTCAACTTTTGGCCAATTTATCTATAAATTAGCCTACTGAGAACCATGGTATAATCTAGTATTTCCTGAGAAGTATGCATCATGCATTGGGCATTTTTTTAATTGAGAAAATCTATAAAATGGTAAAAATCAATGCTTTGTTCTTTAAATAAACAAATAAAACTCTCCTCCTCAATTAGGCATTTACAAACGCCTGGCTTCAACCCTAAAGTTTTGATAAGTATATAAATTCTGTAAATTCTGAGAAAATGCTGTCTTTTACTTGGAGAAACTTTAGTATAGAGAAGCCCCAAATTATCAATAAGTTATTTTTTAAAACGACAACACACACATACATACACGCACAGGTGGTGGTAACACAGCAAAAAATCAAGCGATCGCCTTAAAGAAAATTCAGTACTTTCTCCTGATACTAAAAGGACAAACAACAACACCTTTCAATCTTGGGAAATATTTTAAAACTCAAAATATGTGACTGCTCCCATCTATATATTAACTAGCAGTTCTATCTCATTTTTATCTCACTTCTCTACAAATGCAAAGCAAAATTAGTTTATAATCATATCCTTAGAGGTTCAGGTCTTAAAAAGAGAGAAAAAAGGCAGAAAACGTGTTGACTTAATTTTTTTAAAAAGAGCTAATAGACTATATTCACTGTCAGGGTCCTTTAACAAAATCCGTATGTGCACTGGGGGGCAGAACCCAGTACAGGCTACAAGTGGTACTATATTCAGTAAACCAATCTAAGATCAAAGGCTCAATCACGGGCTTACACAATTTAAGGCAGGTATGTATTTGACTTTTCCTTCTTAAGTTGCACATACTCTGCTCTTAAAAAGGGTAAAGCCTTTTAGAAATTCTACCACAATTTGGCAGGATATTCCAGTTCAAAAAGGAACTGGCACAGCTTTTTCAATGACAATCCACGAAAAGAACAAAGATGATGAAAAACAAATGATGTACAGCAATGTGCCAAAAATTAGATCAGATCAGATTCATCATTAGCCCCAAAGACAGACAGTTATTTGGGAAGCTAAGTTGCAATCACGTTTATACCATTTTCCATAGCAAGTATACGGCCTTGTAAGATGTTCTTCTTTATAAGATGTTTTCCTGTGCTGCAGGACTGCCACTAATAACCACTAGTACCACTCATGGACAATGGTCCACCATTTCCTAAGCAACGGTTTAAATTCTGAATAATCAGTGAGAATTTTCTGAAAGACTTGAATTACTGCTATTATGCTTTGTGTTTCATAAAATGCCAAATCTAGTAATCCCAAAATTGACACTAACAAAAAAGTAGTTCTTTTATTAGCACAAGGTAAGTTTACATATTTATGGAACAAACATTTATTAAACACTTGCTATGTGTCAAGCATTGTTGGGAGCAATGGGGATAAAGCAATGAACAAAAAACACTGCTTTCCTGGTGAGAAGATAGAACGTAATTCATAATAATTAAATAATTATAATATGTAATATGTCTGGTTGAAAAGAAAAGTAAACTGCTGGGGCACCAGGGTGGCGTGGTAGGTTAAGCATCTGACTCTTGATTTCGGCTCAGGTCACGATCTCAGGGTCATGAGACTGAGCACTGTGTCGGGCTCTGAGCGGAGCATGGAGTCTGCTTAAGATTCTCTCTCCTCTCTCTATGCCCCTCCCCTTCCATTCACCTGCTCGGGCGCTCTCTCTCTTTCTCTCTCTTTAAAAAAAAAAAAAAAGCAAACTGCTGAGGACTCAAAGTGTAGTGGAGGATGAAATGTGCAGTTGAACATTATATCTTTGTGTTGCTTGAGTTAAGTCAAATCTGGAAACTACCTAAAAAGAAAAAAACTGTATATTATACCTTGCACTATTAGAGAGTCCAGGAAAAATCCGATATGGTTGGAAAAACATATCTGCTTTTTCACATTGGTAATTTCTGGGATTTATTCCACATGAAGATGATGGGCATCCTGTCTTTTCATTCATTCCATAAAAATCTATTGAGGATCTTGCCATTTGCAATGACGTGGATGGAACTGGAGGGTATTATGCTAAGCGAAATAAGTCAATCAGAGAAGGACAAGTACCATATGATCTCACTGATATGAGGAATTCTTAATCTCAGGAAACAAACTGAGGGTTGCTGGTGGGGGATGGGAGGGATGGGGTGGCTGGAAGATGGGCATTGGGGAGGGTATGTGCTATGGTGAGCGCTGTGAATTGTGTAAGACTGATGAATCACAGACCTGTACCTCTGAAACAAATAATACATTATATGCTAAAAAAAAAAAAAGATAGTAGGAAAGGAAAAATGAAGGGGGCAATCAGAGGAGGAGACGAACCCCCTCTGAGACTATGACAGACTATGGACACTGAGAAACAAACTGAGGGTTTTAGAGGGGAGGGGGTGGGGGGATGGATTAGCCCGGTGATGGGTATTAAGGAGGGCATGTACTGCATGGAGCACTGGATGTTATATGCAAACAAGAAATCATGGAACACTGCATCAAAAACGAATGATATAATGTATGGTGACTAACATAATAAAATAAAATTTAAAAAAATCTATTGAGGACTTAACTACACACAAGGCCATATGTTCAGGAACATATGTGGTGAGTAAGAGTGAGATTTTGTCCTCAAAGAAATATGCTGTCATGGTCAAAGGAGACTCAAAACGAACTTGAGCCATGTAAGTGACATAAATGTTACCCAAACTACAGAAAGTTGAATAATTAATTTCATCTAAAGCATTAAGAGAAGCTCCATAAAGAAAGTGACATCTGAGTGCCACTATGGCAAATGAGAAGGATTTAGGCAGAAAGAACAGCATGAGCAGAAGTGAGTGGGAGAAGGGCTGTGTAGTCTCTGTGGGATCCAAAGCACAGGAGGTAGCTGGAGATGGGCTGAAAAAATAAATTGAGGACAGATCCTGGAAGGATGTGAATGAATATGTTTAAACTTTATCCTGTAGGTCATTGTGATCCACTGACTAATTTTGAGTTTGGGGCCAACAAAATGAACTATCAGATTCGGATTAGAAAGATGTCTCTGGCAGCAAGGTGTAGGAAGAATGGAAATAAGAAAACAATGAAGTTAGAATGAGGGGTGAGCTCTTGCATCAGTCTCCTGGGAAATGAAAATGGTCTAAAGGAAAAGAGCAGAAATAGAAACTGAGAAGCTGGAATGGCGGAGATAGACCTTTTTTGTGGCAACCAATCTGCAGAGCATGGAGCGATGGAAAGATCTATTGACACACGTAAACAAATCTTCCAAATCAGAAGTGGAACAGCTAAGTACCTCAGGTTTTTTCTGGAATCAATTCAAACATAAACACCCTTGCAAAGTAAATGCAGCTTTCTACTTAATATAAGTATGTGTTGAGGTCATAATGGGAGTCCAGCATTGCCAGGCTCTGTTTGGGATGAAACTATAAAGCCCTAAGACAATTATTAACCCCCCAAAATAAAAGATAATAAGCTGCTGAAGTCAATATATAATACAGAGTTTAATTACATAGTACCATCTACAAATGTAATTGAGGCACTAGCGACTAACATGAACTCTTGAGCAATTGCTAGACACCAGACACTATATTAACCCATCTTAGACTTTTTATTCATAGAAAAAGATGGAGGGTCAAATGACTTGATCAGTTTTTCCACTTGCCAGAAAACAACTACTCACAATCAAGAATCATTTCCTGTCTAGTTTCAAATCTTCAGAAAGAATAGATTACTTTTTTCTATTAGAAGAATTTTCTAGGGGCACCTGGGTGGCTCAGTCGTTAAGCATCTGTCTTTGGCTCAGGTCATGATCCCAGGGTCCTGGGATTGAGCCCCGCATTGGGCTCCCTGCTCCGCGGGAAGCCTGCTTCTCCCTCTCCCGCTCCCCCTGCTTGTGTTCCCTTTCTCACTGTGTCTCTCTCTGTCAAATAAATAAATAAAATCTAAAAAAAAAAAAGAAGAAGAAGAAGAATTTTCTAAAAACTAACTATTTTCAATGTCAAAGAGTTCTTCTTACTAAATTACTCCTGGTAACTTACTCTTTTGTATCATTTTAAATAATTCTACTCCCACCTTTTTAACTTTCAAATATTTGTAGAATCTTATAATATACCCTGCAGTCATTACCTGCCTAGCCATATCTTTGTCTACTTAAATCTTTTCTTATAAACTAATCCCTTCCTTCTCTTAATCATTGCAATTGCTTTCTCCTGGCCCAGCTCCAATTATTCTTCAAATTATTGGTTCTGAAATACCTAAAGTCTAACACTGTACTCTAGGCTTAAATCATATCTGGATATTTCCTTTTTATATATTTCTCATTCTGCCCGTGTGTATGTGATTTGCTATTTACCAGCACCCCATAGATGCTTAGCCAGGCACAAATATACTTCATACCTGGAAGATAATCATGATTCCCTCAAATCTGACAAAAAACAGTTGTCCGTTTTCATACATCACTTGTCTACCATTATAATAAATTTACAGTAATCCACATCAGTAAAGTATGCAAGTTGAATTTGGTTTTGTTTTTACTTTAATTTTCATTTCAGTATCATGTTTCTTGCTTGTTCTTTGTAAAAATGGATTATTTTGGAATATTTTATTTCCCAAAGTAGATATCACTGGTGGGAATGCATATATTGTCAAAATTATTTTGCATGTTTCTCCTGTTATACTATACTCTACCTAAATTAATATTTGGACTAAGAAAATTTAATTAGAAGAAATGATTATCTTAGTTTCAACAACGAAAGGAAACTGTGAAATTTTGTTTAAAAATTTGCCTTCTATGTCTTTTAAGTTGTTTATTGTGATTTTTAAAATAATATTTATCTAAATGTTTTAAAAATCTAAATCTGTTAATTCAGATAAGTACATAATTCTCAATAATAAATAGAGAAATAAAAAATGAGCTAATACATGATTTCTGGATTTATAGGCTTCAAAAGCATATGTTCCTTCTTCCAGGGAAACAAAAGATCTTTCACCCATGTCCCAACTGTGTGTCAACAACACAACTCATGAAGTTATATTCTCTCCTTTGCATCTAAAATCATGTGATGGAGAGATTTCTTTTTGCCTTTTCTTCTCTCTCCTTCATGATCTCCTGAATCTCAATTATTCATCCATATTGAAAACAATATCTTCCTAATTAGATTTGGAGCTCCTTTCAGGCAAAAACCATATTTTAGTTTTTCTAACACTTAGCAGAGTATCTGGCCTAGACTAGTTATTCAACACACTCACTGAATTCATGAAGTACAAATTAGTGAATAATTCATGATCACTTCCCCATTGCTGGAAATCTATGCAAAGATGGAGACAGTATTTTTAGAAGGAATTTAAAAAAAAAAAAAGTTGGCTTTTATTCAGAATAAAACTACTACACTTGTTTTCTTCATTATTTTTCCTTCCCATTTTCTCTGACTCCTAGGAATCAAATGTGTTCCAATGTACATTTCTAAGTTGTTGGCCTTTTGATAGTAGTAAATCTCAGATATTAGAAAGCAATTGGTGAAATCTGAATAAACTCCATAAATGGGATAGTAGTACAGTATTACCTGTTAATTTCCTTATTGTGTTTTGTGATTATGTAAGATAATGTTCTTAGTTTTAGGAAATACATGCTGAAGTATTTAGGGGGAAGAGGCATTGTGCCTATAACTTATTCTCAAATAGTTGAGAAAAAAGTATCCAGAGAGAGAGACAGAGAGAAACAGAGACAGAGAAGAGAGACAGTGATTAAGCAAATGTAGTAAAATGTTAACATTTGGGGAATCAGAGGGAAAGGTACATAAGAATTCTTTGTACTAATGTATGCAACTTTCATGCAATCTGAAGTTATTCATTATTTCAAAATAAAGAATTTTTTAAATGGTAGTGTTAAAAAGTTATTAAAGAGGACAATTTAGATGATACGAACAAACTTTATTTACCCCTTGATGAGGTAGGCAGTCTCTGTTTGGAGAACAGGAAGACAGGGAGCTTTTACAGGATAAAAAATAAAGAACACAGATAAGAAAAATAGAAGCTATCTGATTGGCTAAGGCTGCATATAGTCAACCTTGTTGTGGTGAGAAGGAATAAGGAAATAAGTATAGAACCCAGAGCTGGCTTGGCATTGGTGGATTGGTTGACCAGATATACTGCATGTCTAGTCAAGTGGAGCATTTACAGGTACGTGAGAGTGATCTAAATTTCTGTTTGCTGACGTGGCAACCCAGGCGGAAGCAACTCCATCTTGGGCCTAGAAACTTACTTCAACAGCAGCCTTTATTTGATTCGTAATTTATGATTTATAAAGTTACTAGATTATCTCACTGAATTGTCCTCACAGCTTTTGGGTTTTCTTTTTTCTTTTTTCTCTAAAAAAGAAACTAACTCAGAAATTGTCTACAGTAGGGAGGCCTGGGTGGCTCAGTGGGTTAAGCGTCTGCTTTAGGCTCAGGTCATGATCCCGGGTCCTGGGATCGAGCCCCGCTTCAGGGCCCCTGCTCAGCAGGGTGCCTGCCGCTCCCCCTGCTTCTGTTTTCTCTCTCTCTCTCTCTCTCTCTGACAAATACATAAAATCTTTAAAAAAAAAAAAAAAAAGAAGAAGAAGAAGAAATTGCCTCCACTGTTAAGGCATCAGAACTGGGAGTCAAAGGCTTCCAACCTGAAGCACAGGCTTATTTGTTCCGCAGACCATTCTGCTTCTGTGTAATTAAAAAATTATTCATTGCTTTGAGGCATTTTAAGAGTTTTACACTATTAAGGAATACTTTTTGTAAATAATTGTTCAAATAAATGAACTTGCCCTTATTTCTCCACACCCCAAAGTATCAGATCTGTCAAAAGTCTCTCTCTTGCACCAGTATTTTATTGGGCCCATCTGAACTCCCCCTAGCCTTTCCTCACACCCATCCACAGTCCCTTCCTAAAAGCTGTATCAAGGCCGGGGATCACAAATATGTGACCATGGCAAAGATCCTCAGATTCTCCATGCAATTTGATCAAAAAAGGAAGTGTGGGAGGAAAGGGTGAAATATATTAAACTGAGGTTGTAAAACACTTCCAGTTCCTTACTGGCCCTGAACACATCTGAAGGTACCCAAGTGCCTTGGAAGAACTAGGGTTGTCTCAGGGGATGCTTTGTAGGGCACTCCACATCAGTTAATGAACTATGAACTTTAGTGGCCTGAGAAAGTAACCACAGCCCCACATATGTCTCCCTGGAATTCATTCATATGCTGGAAGAGTATGTATGAATGGGTCCCTTACTCAGACTTACTGATTTCTCTATGCCACATCTTAGTTTCAAAAATTATCTTCATCTCTTTGATTGGAGACTCTTTCTTGAACATTTTAACCACTTCCTAATCATCCCAATTTTTTTTTTTTTTTTTTTTTTTTTTGCTCAATACACACTGATTTCACTGATCTTAGCTATGTCAGGATTGTAGACACTTTGAAGGCAGAATAAATAAGTAGTCCAAATGGAGTAAATCTTATTATGAGAAAACTATTTTTCCTCCATTTTGAAACTACTCACCAGCTAAGTAGTTAAAGCTTTCCTTTCCTTCCTGTAAAGATTGACCCTGAACTGACAACAAAACCCTAGGTGGGATGTTTAAATCTTAAGTGAGTGGTCAGCTAAGTGCCTGTGGAGGTAAGAGGACAGATAGCATATTTGGTATGCTAATGGAACCTATTTACTTCAAGGAAAGTGACAAAAACATCAATCAAATCAGAAGAAGCTATTAAGGATTGTTAACTCCCTTTCAGATGAGCAATGATTTCCATTGGGATTTAAATAAATATTCATGAAAAGGACCAATGACAGAAATTTCGCCAAAAATCACACCATGGTAAGGTTTCTACATAACTTATAACAAAACTTACATGGCTCCCAATTTCACAGAGTTTTGACTATTTGAGGCACACTCCCCCTTTTAAAACATCAACAAAAATTGGCATTCTTTTTCCATTTTAAACCCAAAATACATTTATTTAAAATCATGCCCTTGAGGCATCTCTAATTTTCAAAAGATGATATAATACCTTTCCCAACCATAACAATTACACAATTGCTAATGCACTCATATCATTTAGAATGTACTTCAATTAAAAAAAACTGGAGAGGTTAAAAAAAACTACAGCATAAAATCATAATTTAAAATTATGTACAAATTATGTAAAAAGCATTTTTTTCTTTAATTGAGCAAGTCAGGCATTAGGCAGTTTTTCCATGTTTACCGCCACCTGGTGACAGCTCTGTGTGAGTTTACTATAAACCCTCCGAAATAAAATTCCATTAGTAAAGTCTGGTTCAATTCAATTTAATTCAATAAACATCTATTGAATTACTACTATATTTTTAGGACTGGTCTAAGTCATGTTAGGAACACAAAAGTATAGCACAAGGACTCTATCTTAAAGATGCTTACAATTGAGATGGAAAAGCAAACAAGTAAAAGCAGTAATTCTTATGGTTATTATCATAAAGACAAAGAACTGGTGTTCATGAGGATGTGGAGAAAATGTGGAGGATGTATACCTTTGTATACTGTTGGTGGTAACACAAATTTGTACAACCATTATGGAAACCAGGTCAGAGGTGCCCCAAAAAATTAAAAATAGAACTACCTTATGGTCTAGGAATCCCACTTCTAGGTATATGTTCAAAAGAAATGGATTCAGTATCTTAAAGAGATATATGCACTCCCATGTTTATGAAAGCATTGTTCTCCAAGACACAGAAACAACCTAAATGTCTGTCAACAGACAGGTGGATAAAGAAGATAGATAGATAGATAGATAGATAGATAGATAGATAGATAGATAGATAGATAGATAGATAGATAATATTCCATTATATATATACATACATTCAGCCATGAAAAAAAGAAGGAACTCCTACCCTTTGTAACAGCATGGATGAACTTGGAGGACATTTTGCTAAGTGAAATAAGTGAGACACAAAGACAGATCCTGTATGATCTCACATAGATGTGAAATCTAAAGTAGCCAAACACATAGAAGCAGAGAGTAAAATGGTGGTTGCCAGGGGTGGAAAGATAGGGAAATGAGGAGATGTTGGTCAAAAGGTACAAATGTTCCGTTATGGAAGATGAATAAATTCTGTAGATTAATGTGACTATAGTTAACAATACTGTACTTTGTACTTCAAATTTACTAAGAGAGTAGATCTTAAGTGTTCTCAACACACACACACAAAAGAAAATGGCAACTATGTGAGTTGATGGAAATGTTAATTAGCTTGATTGATCAGTTTACAATGTACATGTATATCAAAATATCAAATTGCATACTTTTACTATATACAACTTTTATTTGTCAATTATACCTCAGTAAAGCTTGGGGGGACAATTCTTAAATAATATAGAACAACGTTTAAGTAAACACAAAACCTAAAAGAAAAAGAAGAAAAGGAACCAAATATAGGCTTGGATTTTTGTGTTTCTGGATGAAGTGAGACTTGAGATAGTGTTTAGAAAAATTAGAAGAGGCTACTTAATAAAGGTAATTGAAAATCAAGAGGATGTTTGACTTGGTACATGAGGTATTAGGAAGCCTGGGAATTTCTTAATCACAGGATTAACATAATAAAAATGGGATTTTCGGAAAACTAGTCCAAGAAAGTTTTCAATGTGAACAAGATCAAGGAGATGAAGACCATTTCAGAGATTGCAAACTACCTATGAGCTGACATAAACCTAGGTGAATTAATAGTAGTAGAAATGGAGAAGAAAAAAGACAAAACACTATTTCAGAGAAATTTTTGGTGAAAAAATTTGGTGACTGGCATTTGAAATGAAGAAAGGAGTGAGTCCTGGCTTTGAGCCTGGTTGACCACTAGCAAAAGGAAAGATTGAGAGAGAGAAAAAATGACATGGGAGAAAAAGAAGTGACAATTTGGAGATGCTGATTTTGAGGTGGTGGTGAGGTATACAGATATAAATTCCAAATTGAAAACCTGAGGTTCACTTTCAGAAGTTAGTTGTTAACTAATGATAGCATTAAATGGTATTTCTCCATTTTTAGTGCTCTATCATAAAGTAAAGTTTTACCTCAAAGAAATCTTCATGAAAATTAGTCTTGATAAGATTTAAATTCAACTAATTGAGTCCCTTCTAACTGCCAGTCAGTGTGGTAAACACTTTCACATACATTATCACATTTAATTCTCACAGCAACTGCATGAAGTTGTTTATCTAGAAATTCTAATTAATTATATTGTAATGAAAATGCAACTGCCAAATATTAATCATTGTATTCATTGAATTAATTAGACATATATTGTTTGATTTCTAATCCTATACTGCTCCACTGCCCAGATTCCAATTTTCCTTTTAATAGACATTAATAGCACAAAATAACAAAAAGAGTAGTTCAATGTCAAATAATGCACAAGGAATAAAAAGCCTTGGTGAAACCAGAAGCATACTAGGAGATGGAAGACCCAAGTTACCATCTAAGCTCAAACTAGGCAAATCACTAAATTTTCTCGAGGCTTAGTTATTCGTCTGTCACATGAACTCAATGATTTTTATTCAGTCTATGTTTTTAGGTTGTTAATATGGGTAAAATGAAGTATTGGTTAAAAAACTCTTTACCAAACAGATCAGTTTAGGGGTGGAGGGAAAAGGATATTCTTTTCTGGGTTCCTCTTCTTCTATTTTCAAAGTTTTTTCTTGACAATGCTTTGTGGATAAAAAGAGGTGGCAAGAAAAGAGACTCTCAGTTTCCATCACCTCTGTTCCTTATCCATGTCCAACATCCATCCCTTTTCCTCTTGGGTGCCTAAGTCTATGCCCCAGTACACCCCTGCAACTAGACTGTCAACTTTTATTGATGATTGTTTATAGGGTTTCACTCAATCATTGTTACAACTCTTGACTTTAGCCTCTGATCACTGACATTAATCAATGAATTGAGGAGTCCTTTGAAGAGACAGAGGAGTGCAAATTGAGCATACACCTGAATATGAACTGCAAATGTGGGCTGGGTATATCTGTAGAGTATACACCTCTTTCAAAATAGAACCTTGAGAAAAAAAGCTATAAAGTCATTTAGAACAAAAACCCACAAAGAGCTTACCTAACAGTTAATTTTAAATGTGTATATAATTACAAGCTACTCAAGCATCACTGCAGTGTAGGTTTGATGTTAATGACCAACCCTTCAGACTTGGGGAGCTACTGAAACACTAACCAGCAGACACTCAGGTTGCATCTCTGTTTTTGGATCTGATACTCTTTTCCCACGTCCTGCCTTCCCTTTTTTATCTGTCACAGTTCCCTTCTTCATCTCATGACAGCCAACTCCCTTCCAAGTTGATGCCAATGTTCTAACGTTGAAGAGGTGTCAGTGTTCTGTCTGCAAATATTCAAACTGTAAGCACAATTTTTCTCTCTGAACAGAGTTACTAATTGCATCTCATTCACTACTTCTGTGTTAACTCAATCAAAAGAATCTGTGCAGAGCAAGAACCATAAAAGTTTCACACACACACACACACACACACACACACATGCACACGTGACTCCTTCAATGCACACATACCCATAAATGACCCTTAAAATACCTTTGACCTTGTTATTGCTAGGGTGAGAAAATTTGGGAGAACTCTATAGCTTTAGGTCTGATGAGGAATAGCTCATGAGCGGTTCATCTACCACTCAAGGTTTTCATCCAAGACTGAAGCCTTGTATGTCTTTCATCCAAGACAAGGCTCCCCCTGCACCCTCCACCTTGCTAAATTGCTAAGAGCTCCTTGCCGCCGAATATTGCCTCAATCTGACCTATTTAACTGTCCTATTTAACTTGACTGGAACTATATAAATGCTCTGTGTATTGCAACTGCCAAGTAAACATCTTATTTTCCTAAATTGTATGAAACCCCTACCCCTATCACTATAACAAATACTATTTATGGAGCCACCACCTATGGCACTGGGATTAGAACTTACAAGCATTAGCTTGAGCCACATGAAAAGACACAGGCAATTCCCTGTGATCAATCTAATATTTTTTCATTCAACAATCCTCAACGACCATGAAAAGTAGACATGATCATCCCTTTTTTACAGCTGAGAAAACTGAGACTCAGAGTGATGGTAATTAGGCCACAGTTAGACACGTGGGAAAGTGCTGGAGCCCAGTTTGTGAACAGCCACCCAAGTGCCACTGTCACGTCCATATACGTGGAGATAGATTTTGAGGACAGATGAGGGTAGAGAGGAACTCATGAGAGTAACTGTGGGTAAAGAATACAGACTAAGATTCAACATGAAGATGATAATATATAGAAATAACAAATAATGACAAACTAGGTTTCTTTAGGTCTCGTCCCTCTAACCAAGGGAGAACAGAAGAAAAAAAATGACGTAGACTACTTCACAAAAATAGCTTGAAGATATATATATATATATATTATATATCCCTGCAATTTAGTTCTTAAATATGGCTTACTTATAAAATCAGTTGACTTGTCTTCTTTTTTCTTCAAAATAAGTAATGACCCATTTAGCTACCTAAATAAAAATAAATAGCCAAATGATCAAAAAATACTAGGAAGGCCTTCGAGGATCATTCTTAAGTGAAGATGGCAGAATGGAAAGTGTAAAGATCTCAGGAACCTGGGGGCGTTGCTGGGGTACCATTCTGAGCCTGAGTTGCTAATCCCCAACAGCTCCGAACACAGGACTCACTCAGAGAGTGCAACTTTGAAGCAAGGGCAGAAGGAAGCAATTGGCTAATTTAATTCTAGGCTATGGGAGAAAACAGAAATCAAAGTGAGGGATATCAAGGTTAGAAAATGTGAAGGATTAATACCTAGTAAGATTGAATAAAAGTGTCTTATCTTGGTAATGTATAAAATCAGTGAAATGCAGGGTCAGTCTTCGGTAAAAGAGAAAGTGGAACATTTGACCCAGGCACGATGGTATGAAGGACACGGGAATCTTTCTCAAAACTACTACTAATATGCTGAAGGCAGTTGTCATGATGTCAAGGAAAACTGCACACACACACACACACACACACACACACACACACACACACATGCCTGCACCACATTCCAATCTAATGAAGTCAATTTTCATTCATTCACTGAGTTTTCTCTTTTCTTTAACCAAAAGTCATGTAAACAAACTCAAGATATTTTTAAAGGAAAAGGTAGCCATAAACATTTGAATCTAAATTAACTATTTTCAGGCGCCTGGGTGGCTCAGTTGGTTAAGCGACTGCCTTCGGCTCAGGTCATGATCCTGGAGTCCCGGGATCGAGTCCCACATCGGACTTCCTGCTCAGCGGGGAGTCTGCTTCTCCCTCTGACCCTCTTCCCTCTCGTGCTTTCTATCTCTCATTCTCGCTCTCTCTCAAATAAATAAATAAAATCTTTTTTAAAAATTAATTAATTAATTTCATTTTAAACTTCCCTTCCAGACTTTACCTATGTAACTGTGACCTCTGTGAACATAAGGTTTGTATTCTATGCTTTTCTACTTATCATTATACCATAAGCAGGTTTCTATGTTTGTAATTACCACTTTCAAGGCTAGCATCTGCAGGGTATTCAAACCTAGAAACTAGGATTTGTGCTAAAGATTCAAGTGAACAATTGAAAGCACTGTTTTTCTTTTTGTGATTCTCCAAATTCCAGTAAGATCTGTGAGGAGTATCTGTTCTTTTTGCCTGTCCAGCATTCATTCCCCCTTCTTCAGAGGACTGTGGTAGAAGAATCCTCTTGCCTTTTGGAATACCAGCCTGTCCCTACCTGCCCATTTGCTTCAGGTAGGGATGACCTCAGACCAGAAGTGGGGCAGTGACTGGATGGAACAATCAATATATTCCATCCCCTTGGATGAACTGAGAGGGTGGGGGAGAGTCACGTGACCCCAGGCACTACAGTGAGACACAATTATCAGAGAAAAGTTCTATATCTGCCAAATTTGAAGCTGGTTGAGTGAAGGCCTGGAATTACCAGGCCATGACAGAGTTTGTCTGAGACTTTAAGCAACAGAGAAGAGAGAAGTTTAGACAAGGGGTGTGGGAGAGGACAAGAGAGAAAGACCAAGCCCTAACTGACTTTTTTTGAGTCCCTGGGATGCAGCTAGGCCTGACTTTTCAAATATCTAACCTAACAAATCCTCTGAGGCTTAAGCCAGTTTGAGATAGATTTCTATTACTTGGAACCAAAATGTTCTTAAATGGTTCTAAGTCTAAGACACAAACATGACAACAAGAAAAAAAACTAATATGAAATATATTAGTAGATACATTTCACCCAGAAATAAAGTAAATATGATACATGGGGTCCAAAAACTTGAAATATGCAAAATGCAGAGTCACGTCATTGCAAGATGAGCCAAGCGACTGGGATGAGTCTGCAAAGCCAGCTGGGTAATTCCAGGTTCGGCTGCCTAATGCACACCCAACCTGCTTCAGCAGCTGCTCGCTGCCGTCTGCAAGGAGTGGCCCACTTTGTCTTACACGTTGACTCTCCTTCCTCTGGCTGGTTGGAGCTCCCAGGACAAGCGGCAGTGATTCTAGGACTCTGCGGCTTAGTTGGAAGCTGTCTGATCCAAGGTGATTAGGCTAGAAGGATACGGGGCACCCAGGGGCCACTCTGTCAGGGGCCTTCTTGAGACCTCTTTCCCCCACCCAGCCCCCCTCTCCCTTCCCCTCACTCCCTCTCATAGAAGAAAAGAACTTTCATCGCGAACAGGGGCTAGACGGAGGAATGGATCTAATTAGCTCCATTGCAGGGTTTGCTGTCATTGAGTTAGTGAGCTCTTACTCTATGACAGACACCATGTAAAACATATACATAAAATCTGATCTAATCCTAAGTCTCTATAAGGCAGGTGCTATTCGTATGGCCATTTTACGGGTGAGGAAGTGATCCACTCTTCAACAGAGATGACCCCCTGGATGCTCCATTTTGAGCCCCTCATTGTACATGTGATGACCATGAGGCATAAGTGGTCTGGTCTGGCCCAAGGGCATCCAGCGAATCAGTGAGGTCAGGGCTTGACCCCAGAACTTCCTGACTCTGTTCTCCTTTCTCTCCACTGGGTTCATTTGGCCCTTTGGCTTTCTGTCCTACAGCACTTAAGAACAGACATAGAAATTGGATAAAACGAATTTTTGACAACACAAATAGAGACAGAAAGCCAAGCTGAAAAACCAGCGAGAGGGAATTGATCAAGTTTGAGGAATAAGCCACTGTGGCATCTGCTAAAAGATATGAGAGAGTAGATGCAGATCACGCCTCCTCAGAGGAGGAAAAGAAGTGAAGAGAAGAAATAACTCACGTCCTTAGGTTCAGCTGTCATATTTACAATCTCCCCTCTCAGGTATAAAAATAACCTTGATGAGAGAAATTTCCATTGGGAAAAAAATGGAAGAACTGGTAACAACAAGGAACTAATGAGATTAAATGTCAAAAGGGTTAGTCTTTTTCCTGTTTATTAAACATCCAGTAAGACAGTCAAGAGTATATAACCACGGGCAGTGGATAAGTGAGTGGGTAGAAATCAGGCATTGTGAGATTAGGGTGATTCAGAAAATCAAAATGAAAGAGAGAGTGGGGAATTTACTCACCGAATTAAGGCCAGTTTAAAAGCTCAAGGCAGTGAAGGTGGTACTTGAAATGATGTCTAGGAGTGAGTAACAGGGGTCACTCTGTGTGTGCTCCTATTCCATTCCATCCTAAGGAAAAGCATTACAAGGAAGAAATGGCCAGTTCCTCACCTTTCTTAATGCATCACAAGGATCAGATCCAAGCACAAATCTCTCTTAAAGAGCTTGGATAAGCACCACAGTGTGCCGAGTAAAACAGACACAAAGAACCCCAACGTGGCTTATTTAACTAGCTAATTGTTAACTGGTAGGAGGTGGGTGATGGCAAGGAGTGGAATGGGCCTGCCTTCTGCATGAATGAATTCAGCACATGAAATTCATGTTCATATTTACATTTATAACTTACAGAATTTCTATGTCATTGACCCCAAGCTGATAAACAAAATTACAAAGTTCATTTTAATTTCACAGACTTGGCCAATCTCATCAGTCTCCCCATTAGGTTTTCATATTAAAAGAAAGAGAGAAAAAAATTGAGAAAGCATATGTTTATAGCCAAGAATAAATATAACAATAATAAAGGAAATAAAAAAGGAAAACTGACCTTGGCACAGTTGCTTAAATTTTTCCACCTTTCTCATATGGACAGTTTCCAAGTTCTACCATTTCAAAGAAAACACCTCATCGAAGAACACGTAATTGCATGTTGTTTCCATTCTTTAAATGTGGGAAATGAAGCCTTTTCACATTCACATCATCAGCTGTGCCCCAGGAAACCTTCCATTCTTTCCAAATTAGTTTTTGTATCATTAAACCAATCAGCATTAGGTGCTTAGGATTATTTTCTGGAATAAACCCTGAATCATTACCTACATCATGTATGTAATAAAGTCAAATAATGACATCATTATATAGCACATGAGCATTGACCCTCAATGACCAGGACCTAAAAGAAATTGGGGCAGTCCTAATAAGAATCAGGCAGGATGCCTAATGAAAATCAAACAGCAGGCCTAATAAGAAACAATGTATTTTGCCTCTCCTTCAAATTCACTTTTGATTTGCTTTTCATGAGAATCCCTGTTTGAAGTAGAGCTCCCGCAGGCTAGAATTCTCAGAGCTAACTCTGAGATGAGTAACTCCCAGGTGGTTCTCTGGGCCATTTGATCTGGGACAAGAACCACTCGCTCATGCAGTAAATATTTGTTGGGCATTTACCATAACATAGGCTTCAACTTGGCTGTTTTTTATTCTACAAACATTATTGAGTGACTAGTGCAAGCATGGATGGTGCTAGACTCAGAAATCTAAGCAATAAATAAGAAATGTCATAGACACCACTTAAAGCATATTTATTACATGCACAAATACTTATGCATTATTTATTAATAATTTCATATTCCCAGCAGCCCTATAAGGAAGGGTATGCTTTGCGCCACTTTACATGGAAAGTAAGGCTAATCAAGATGATAAGACTCATCCAAGGTCACACTGCTGGAGAGGGGTAGCAATGGGGGGAAAAAATTCATCCTGTGTCTAGTTCAAGCAGCACATTATATTCCATTGGAACCATCTGAAATTGCTGATGTTGGACCATTGTTTGACCTACAAAGTGACCCATAGGTTTTTCCTGAAGAGAGCTCAGGGTATGATGGTGAAAACAAAGACAGACAGAAATCAAAATAAGAGATGATTTGCTGGATGATGATTCCCCACATCACCGGGTGAGCATGCCCAGCCCCCTCCCAACCTTGCCAGTCACAGTTCTGTGCCCTTGCCTGTAAGCCCAAATCTCTTTACTTCTTGTGGCCACCTATCCAGCACAGATATCTTTATCTCATTCTGACTGAGACCCCAACCACTCTCATCATAACTGAAAGAAAAAAAAAATTTGCCAATATTTGCCCTGCCCCAGAAGCAGAAGCAACTAGCCTGGACAGAGCGGACCTGGTTGTGTACCAAAGAAGACCAAGGCCAAGTACACGGAGGATGTCGAATGGATTTTTGCAACATTCTTTCACATAGATTATTTATAAATGTGAGTGTATGACTTATGTTCTGTAACTCACGTTGCAAATCTGAAAGAATGGATATAATATGAGCATCCACATGTCCTTGACAATATATAAGTGATTTTTTAAAAGATGGAAAATTTCTCTCTTCTATTGTGCACAGCGGATGAGCTCCAAATAATCCAAACACCTCACCTCCACCCTTCCCACTCCATGGATTCCACCAGTAACTCAACATGCATGAGCCTTGTGGGAAGATTAGAAACTTATTTATCTCTGAGTATGATTAAGGACGAGAAAAGTGATGAAACTGGTTAATTAAAATTATGTTTACAGGGAATTAACCTTTTGCTTCCAAGACTATCAGCCTGTTGAAAGCAAAGACCGCACCTTTAATTCTGAATTTTGCACAGGTTAAATAGCACACAGCAAAAAAAAAAAAAAAAAAAAAGTTGCTTGGTTGCTTTATTTAGGTCTCTGGTAGTATTTGTAACTACTCAGGAGATAAACCGAGTAAGAAATTGTGTTTGTAGCCTTGATGTTTGTAATCAGAAAATGGCTGAGTTGCAGGAAACAATGTTTTATCAGTCAACCATTAAAAATATTCCACATGGTATTGGGCCTATGCAGAGCCCAAACGGACCAACATGAAATACTTCATCTCCTTGGACAACACATCCCGTAAATTATGAAAAGAAAATGGTATTTTATGAGAGCCAGGCAACCTCATTTTCTAGGCAGCACATTTCATTCATATTGCAGTTATTAATAGGTCACTTACAGGATTCATGACTAGTGCCACTGCATGAAGGCACCCATACATGGACAATCACCGTGGCGAAAAGTAGTATATCTCAGTTCTTTCCAGGGCAGTAACTTTATCAAAACTATCACAGGTGTCCTTTGAACTCTACTCAAGCATTTTCTAATTGGATTTTAGGTTGTGTTCACCAAAGTCCCTAGAAGAGCTGCTGCTGCTGCTGCTTCTTCTTCTTCTTCTTCTTCTTCTTCTTCTTCTTCTTCTTCTTCTTCTTCTTTTTAACTTCGAGACTTGCAAAATCTCCTTCTCACTAATGAATTTTGCCTACGAAAGTTAACCTTTCCTCAGTGGACTACTGCGTGAAAAAGTGCCTGGTTGTACTTTTGTAATTCTCGAATCAGCTAGTCTTTTGCATGAGCAAACATATTCAATATTTTTAAAATTAGAAGTTGAAGAACACACAGGATGAGATGTCACTATAAAGGGAGCTAGGACAGATAATTAAGGATTAAAATCTAAACCATTACCTCTCACACAAGGTAGAGCAAGAAGCACAGATGGCTTCCATCTCCTTAGAGAAATACAGCTACAGTGTACCAGACAAGGCGTTCTCTAGTTTTCATTATAAAGTTAATATTTATCTTAGAGCATTGAGTTTATCTTACCAACATATCTCATTCAGAAAAGGAAGAATTTCTTGATTTACCACATTAAAGTAAATATTGCTATGAGATACATGTTAAATTTTTAATAAAATCACCTTATCTTTGTTGGATCAGAGAGCTGCTTGAGCTGAGATACAAACAAAACCAAAGAAAAATACATAATTCCAAATACGGAGCGTTGCAACGCATGGTGACCAGCCTGCCCGTGACGATTGCAGTTTTATGTGACTGAGCATTTCAGAGCTTCAGTTAAGTTTATTATAAGTCATCATCTTAGAGCTAAAATGGGCAATTACTTGTAATGCTGACCCCACAGGATCATGTTTCAGAACTGCATACTCCTCATGCTTGAACTATGCCCCCAAAAGCACAAAAGTGAAATTCAATTCAATTAGATTTACAAACATCATCCTTTGCCCTGTGTGGATATATTTTTAGTATGGAAGATTTATTAGCATGGCGGAGTTATCTTTGCACAGGATAGAGCTAGATGTAAAAACCCAGTTTGTTTTCACTCATCCTATATCTTTTAAGTTAGCAATAAAAATCCTATTACTGAAGAGCAGAAACAACCTGATGGAGTGATCCTGCTTCTCTCCTTCTTAGAAAGGAGAATGAGAAGTGGGCAAGCCCAGGAAGGCTTCACATCTTTATGAAGTGATTCTCCAGCAGCCCACGGTTAGCACTCATGGAACATCCTTCCATCCAGGAATAAGCTCAAGAGAGAACTCAAGACAAAATGGCCACAGAAGACTGTTCTGCTTCAAACCTGCCAGGTCAGAGGGAAACAATAAAGTCAAATCCTCAAAACATAGTATATAAATTAAATTATCTATATTCAGGACTATATCTCACCTCAGCCTGGCCTCCTTTGCATTGCTGTTCCAGGGAACAGAAAAGCACCACCGGCCTTAAGACCATAGACTCTACAGCCACACTGTCATACAACTGAATCCCAGCTCTGTTCCTTACTAGCTGTGTGACCTTGGGGAAGTTACACAACCTCTCTGGGTCTGGGTATTCTCATCTATAAAAGGGAGATAATAATTATATTTGTCTCCTAGAGTTAATATGAGGTTTAAATGAGTTAATATTTGTTAAGTTCCTGGAAGGAGTCTGACACACAGTAAATGACACTGTGTAAGTATTTGTTAAATAAAGTAAAATCTTGGTTCAACCAGCTTCCTTGATTTATACCATCAGAGAACTAGAGATGACTTCAAACCCTACCTCTTGCTCCAACTCCACATATTTTCTCCTCCCCCTCTGCCCAACTCATTAGCCTTTTAATCATAGTCAGAAGTACTTTTTCTCTTAATAACAAGAAAAGCTAAAGTTTAGTGACCACTCCACACGTGCTAATTTAATTACTTCATTCAATCCTCATAGAAACCAGTGAAATTGGTGTTATTGTTACCTCCATTTAACAAATAAAGGTTAAGTAAATTGTCCGAGATAACACAGTTAACATGGAGCAGAACCTGGATTAGAACCCAGATGGTGTTGAGGTTTGCTTCCTAGAAAGAAAATATATCACACCACAAGAAATTTCCTGAACTAATCCTCATTCAAAAATCCCTCCTACCCTAGCCAAACTCACTCTGTATCAGCTAACACCCAGACAACCTGCAAATCCATGAGAATGAATGTTGCCTTAAGTCACTGAGTTTTGGTATGGCTTCTATTATAGTATAACAAAAGCTCACTGATAGAGGCTTTTTGTATGCTTTCGATAAATGGCAACAACCCCAAATTTGAAAATGCTTTTATTTTTTTAAAATACTTTATTTATTTATTTGAGAGAGAGAGAACACAAGGAGGGGGAGGAGCTGAGGAAGAAGGACAAGCAGACTCGCTTCTGAGCAGGGAGCCTGACATGGCGCTTGATCCCAAGACGCTGGGATCACAATCTGAGCCAAAGGCAGACACTTAATCAACTGAGCCACCCAGGAGCCCCTTGAAAACACTTTTAAACTATGAAACAAAGCTATGTTGAAATCCTGTATATTTTCTTTGACTACACCCCACCCCACCCCACCCCCCACACACAATGATTTTAGTCTGATTGTTTAAATGCAGCATGAATAAAGCTTCTCCTAGAAAAACAGTCCTTTTTTCCTTAACACTACATTTCCCCATATTTCGGGTTAATGTGCTTTTATAAACAACAACAAAATGAAATTGCTAATTTTACGAAAGATCCAAGATTCCATGAAGTCAAAGAAAGTGCTATCATAAGACTATAGGACAGGCAATACCAACAAGCAAAACAATCAGAGTTAAGCCAGTCGACCATCAGAGAAGAGAAATATCAACAAGTGTGATGACACAATAAGTGTTTTCAAAGAGATCGATTCGAGTATCAAAGAATTAAGGGATTCCCTTATAGAAACTGATAGTCTTTAAATAACTCTAAAAAAAATGATATCTTTTATGATCATACTATGCAAGTAAGCCAAGACAGCAACTCCTCCTCCAGGAGACAGAGCTGAATGCAAGAATGCAAGCTGGATTCTGCCCAAAAGATAAAGAAAAATACTGGATACATTTCTTGGTATATAGTTGAAAATAAAATCTAAATTTGGTTAAAAATATGAGCAGCTGAACATATTTTTATAATTCCTTTTTTTAAGATTTTATTTATTTATCTGTCAGAGAGAGAGAGAGCAGAAGCAGGGGGAGCGGCAGGTAAAAGGAGAAGCAGACGCCCCGCTGAGCAGGGAGCCCGAGGTGGGGCTCGATCCCAGGACCCTGGGATCATGACCTGAGCTGAAGGCAGAAGCTTAACCAACTGAGCCACCTTGGTGTCCCTTTTTATGATTCTTAATTTTATTGGTCATGATAAAAGCCCCCTCAGGCTGTTTTTACCTGATCACATTTTGGCCAGCATTTTTATGTGGATTCACTTGAAGAAGCCTTTTCCACCAGTACTAATTATTCTCAGTTAACAAAGTAAGGAGGACTTCCTCTCCCACATTTCTCTATTAAAGAGTTTCCAAAAAGTAAACCCAACTAAGTCATAGGAAGATTATAACAAGAGTAATTCTGCTATCTGGTGGCAAAACACATAAACAACAAGAGCAGGTGGTGGGATTGTGAGTACCAATGAATGGGTCTAATTTGTATTACATTCTGCAAAAAAAAATGACAGATTTTCTAATCTGCACTAAAAACAAACTATTTAAATTTTTCCAAAGAATGATTAACATCAGAGGGGGAAAAAAGAAAGGAAAAAGGTAGAATATCATTGAATACTGTGTTAGTATTTTAGAGACCTTGCATATAATTTCATAGAAAATTGGGGTCACTGAGGCCTTCACCAAGAAAGAACTCTCCAAAGCAGTTCAATTACCACAAAGATAAACTGGTCAATGTGCCATTGTGATATTAAATGCCTCCTCTGACTTAGAATCATACAAAATGAAGTTGAGAGCAGGAAGAGATCTTAAACATCATCTAGCCTGACATTTTCATTTTACAGATGGGAAGACAGAATCCATGAGATTAAGTGATTTGTCTATGACCATACAACTGGTTAGAGTCAACGCAGGGTCTAGAATCTAAGTCGCGACTTGAGGGCCAACACTATTTCTCCCTTTCTCTTCACTGAGAAATGGTAGCAGTTTCCAAAGAGAATTTTGACCAAAGCCTATATTTTCCTCATTGAGCCCCTTTCTCCCAATTGAAAAGAGGTCAGGGGTTATAGCAACAATGAGTTCAGTATCGTTTTCCATACTTAAGCACAGCAAAGTCTTTAACCCTCAAAGCAAGATTGCAGGCGCCCCTTTGTGTGACCTCCAGCCAAGGCAGCCTCTGGATTTCCTCCCGCACTCACTCCCATGGCCAGGTGCCCTAGCAGAACACAGCTTAAACAATGGTCTCAAACTGTGGTCTCCAGACCAGCAGCATCAATATCAACAGAGAACTTGTTAGAAATGCACATCCTTGGGTCCTTTCCCAGGCCTCCTAGATCTGAAAGTGGGGCGCCATTCTGTGCTAACAAGCCCTTCAGGTGACTACTGCCCACTCAAGTTCAAGAACAACTGCTCTACACAACCTATATGTACCATGGCTACCTTAATAAAATCTGAGAGGGCTCCCCCTGAGTGATGGTTCTTTATCTTATACAGAAATGCCAACTTAGGTGAATGTGTTTTCTGACCTAAATTTTGAAGCAGTAGCGCCAAACTTTCCTGACAGCCATTGTTTCAATTTGCTAGTGGAGTCCATTCCTATCTTTATTTGTGATTTGGGGGTTTTGTTTTGTTTTGCTGTATTCTTGACAGATAGTGAGTTTTCCTACCAAGGTAGAAATGACCAGGAGGGGTAGGAACCATCTCAAGAGCATAAGTAGGACAAGAAACATCTCCTTTGCCTTCCCCTTCCTCTTCCTCTTCTGCTTCTTCCTCCTGTGGCTCCATCCCAGCTTGCTCAGCCAAAACCATCCCTTCAACCAGCGCTGGCCCTTGCCTCCCCTAAGTGCTGCCTATAAGGCCCCTGTACATTCAGCTCCCATAACTGCCAGCTCTGCCCCTCTTCCCTCCACCCTTTACCTGCCGAGATGTCCACATTGTCTGCTAATTTGGCTGCTTGTTCCCTTAGCTTCAAAAGACCAGGTAATCTCAGTACCTACAAGAGCCTTAAAGTCTAGGTCCATCTAATACAGAAGACAAAAAAAAAAAAAAAAAAACTCAGGTTGGAGTAAGTTAAATAAACTATTCACTTGCTATACAGCTCTTTCAGTTAAAATAAATAAGATCCTATTTTTTTCTATTATGCATATCTTTCTTGCTTGAGTCCATCATTTTAGCCCCTCAAAATCAAGTTAAAGTTGGTTTTGTCATTATATGGCTATGCTTCCTAGCTTAGGTTCACCAAAAATTTCTTAAGTCTGCCCTTTGTATTTTCAACCAGACTCTGTTGAGAATGGTCAGAGTTCTAAGACACTCAGTACACCTGAGACCTTCCTTGAGGCTCTCATCAGACATTGGTTCCGACGGTTCAATCCAAGTAATAGTATTATCATTCACTCTATTTTAATATCTTCACAATGATATGCCTTCTTTCAGCACCTCATATGTACCATGGACTGTTCTAGGTGCTGAGGATATGGTAGTTAAGAGAATGGGGTGGGAGAAGGGAAAGAACCTTCCCTCGTGGAGCTTACATTCTAGAGGAACACACAAACTAATCAGATAATGTGTCTGAGGGCAGTAAGTGCTACAAAGAACAATGAAGCAGAAGTGGAGAATATGAAATGTTAAGAAAAGTTACAATTTCAAATAGGGTGACCAATAGAGGCTCATTAAGAAGGGAACATTTAAATATCTTGAGATACTTGAACACATCTTACATTTTGCTAAACCAACATTTGTTTGACATCACTAATTCTTTGATAGTCTTGTTGATTTCTAAGAATCACCAAAACCCATCCAATTTTAGATTACTCAAAATCCATTTGTTTAACCATACTGGAATTCTGGAATTTTCTAGAAGTTAACGTCAATCTTATAAATTATATTTTCCTGAATTTACCCTGTTTTCCCAGAATCAGTAATTTCAGAGATACCAGGAAGGAAACAACAAATACTGGTGTATATATAAAAATAGATAGAAAAGGCAATGCCACATCTGCAGAACTATTTGTTTTCCAACAAGGAAAAATACCATGGAAGTTACTATTTAGGAAGCATGTTTTTCCCCTTTATGCCCTTTTCTACTGAAAGAAAAATATCAGTGTTTATTATTATTATTATTATTAAAAGCCAGCTTCACAAGCCCCTAAGAACTCAGCAACAAACTGTGAAATGGCCACATGGGTAGAAAAGAAAAATTGTGGGAGAAAAAACAGGATGAACCTTTAAAACATTTTTTTGCAACCAACTGAATCCTTTTTGTCCCAGCCCAGACTAATAAAGACATCATTTATTTATCCAAAGCACCTTAAGTCCAGTATAGAGTCTGCATTGTCCAATAGATGTCTTTTTATACCACTTCACACTTGGTTCACACAGAAACAAGTTCAAGTCATTTGGCCAAAGTCATGTGCCAATGGTTTCTAGTTTTGTCTATATTAAAACTGAAGTACTTAACACCTTACCTTTCTTCTTGTATTCATCAGAATCCACTCTCCCCTTCTAAACTTCTCTGCTCAATTCTGCAGAAGACACTTAAAATCTTTAAGTGCTTTTGGTCATTTTAATTCTTCCAAATTTGGCAGTTACACAAATTGCTTCATGTCCAATATAATTAGTTACTGTAAAATGTCCAAAACAATGGGGCATCATTGTTAGGGGTAAGTGGGGGGAAATATTGTGGGGATACTAGATGAAGCAATAAATAATAAATAAACAAATAAATCAATCAATAAAAGCAAAAACAAATTTAAAAACTTTATACAGGGGCACCTGCGCGACTCAGCTGGTTAAGCATCTGCCTTCAGCTCAGGTCATGATCCCAACGTCCTGGGATCGAGCCCCACATCGGGCTCCCTGCTCCGCAGAAGCCTGCTTCTCCCTCTCCCACTCCCCCTGCTTGTGTTCCCTCTCTCGCTGTGCCTCTCTTGGTCAAATAAATAAATAAAATCTTAAAAAAAAAAAAAACTTTATGCAGAGTAAATAATATCTTTAAACCAGACTTCCCAGGATCTTGTACAAAATGTTGATTTATTCATCTTTGTTTGGGGAAGACATCCAGTGATGAGTTAAAAAATCGAGATATAACCTCTTCCCAGTAAGTTATATTAAAGAATCCATAGGCTACTCGTTACACTTCAAACTATACTGACCTCTGTGTGAGAGAAAATCTTATTTTTTCCTTCCTTTTGGCAATTTTTCAAGATGATTGCTTCTGACTCTTGCCTTACTATGTCAATTTAAAATTTACGTTCTAGAATTTTTCTCCCTGAATTCTCTCCTTTATTTTTTTCCCTGGGGTTTGGGAATCAGTCCTGGATTCAAATTCTATCTCTTTTAATTATATGCTGAGTGCTATGTGTGACTTGGACCCAAGATTCACCACTCTAAAATTCATTTTACGCTTAAATAGCAACAAATGGCACGAAAACTCTTCAAGTGCTTATTTTGAGAATTAGAGAAATAAAAAATACTGCTCACAGTAATTGTTAAATCAATGTTAGTTGCACTCCTTCCTCACTAGAAATTTTCCTTGTTTGCTTAAAACAATATTTCTTTTTCCAAAAGTTTCACAGGATAGTTGTCAAAAATCTAGAAAGTAGAGATAAATCAAATGAAGAAAACTTCAATTATTCTTATTCCTCATAACCAGAGATAATCAGGTTAACAGTTTGTGTCTATCTTTCCAATCTTTCCTTCTACAGGTACACAGAATACCGAATTTTTTTTTATTATATCACTAACTTAACTCATTACTGAAGTGTAGCATACATACCCGGAAAAGTACATAAATTGTAAATTTTCACAAAGTGAAAACACGCGATATCACTGCTTTGGATGTGCTTCTGGATTTCCCAATGCATCAGGACCGCGGCGGGGTTGCCGGGCGAGACTGCCTGAGGTTGATTCCTGCTCTGCCATTTCCTGGTGATAGGAGCTGGGATAAGTTATTTGACCTCTCTAGAGCTCAGTTATCTTACCTGCTGAATGGTAACGGTTTCCCCAATTGTAAAGACTGAGTTCATGTAAATAATTTACTTAGAATCATGTGAGACCTACTGCATACACCCAATAAGGGTGTATTATTGAACAATATCTGGAGAACCTTTTCGCTCCCAATCATTACGTGTTCGCTTGTGTGTAGGGAAGTTATTTTTCTCTTGAGAAATTGGGTTAACTCCCTTAAAGTCTTCTCCGATTTCCTCAGATGCAAGTAGCGGCATGGAAAGTAATCGCCATTTTCACAAGAAACCACGTCTCGGTTTGAGATCAGCCTCCCTCACCTGGTTCCAAGACGACAAAGCTTCCCCAAATACACCCTAATCTATCTTTCCAAACATAAATAAGTCCTTTTGCTCCTGTCTATAAACGTACCTATGAGGCTATTCATTCTCCTTTCAATGTGTCTTGTTCTTCTCTGTCTCTGACTTTGGGCTTAGACCTCCCTGCTTTCTTGGAGTACCTTTTTCCATCATTGCTTTCAAATCTTCCCTCACTCCTCTAGGGAAAGCCATCTTTCACCTCTGGACTCAGTATCGCCCTCACCTGGCAGTCATCATGCACTGACTTCATCATAAGGCAGTTCCCGTATATAAGGCACTTAACAGCTTGCAAAACGCTTTCACATATAGTGTCTCTTTGATCCCCACAGCGATCTGATGAGATAGTAAAGCTGTGATTATTATCCCCATTTTACCGGAAATGAACTCTTCATCGTGAAAACACATCTGGTTTCTGCCTAAAACGAAGCTCCTCCAGACCAAAGACATTATAAGCTTCTCCTAGTTTAGTTTTCTTGCCCACAAACCTTATTTACCCTGGAATTGATCTACTGCCCAAATCACTGCTACCAATAAAAATAGCAAACACTTCTGAATACCTTGTACATATCTCTGGGTAACACATATGGTTATCATTTACTTATTTAACAGTACGCTGAATGTCTGCTGTGTGCTGGCATTATGCTCTATCTTGAGACCCCTGGCTAGGCCCTCTTTGTTCCTCTGTCTACGCACAGGTTATGTGAAAGAGCACTGGATTACACACCTAAAGGCCAGAGTCAAGTGCTGCCTCTGCTAGTATACATGCAGAGCTATCTTGTGCATTTCTGGAACCGAGTTTCCTTATCTACAACAAGGAGATCATCTCTAATCTGACCACCGCATGAGAGTATGAAGACCAAATAAGATAGGCCAGTGCTTTATATGCTTTATAAAAATATTAAAGACCCAATGGTATACATTTATTAAAAGATGGTTCCTTTTGCAACGACATGGATGGAACTGGAGGTTATTATGCTAAGCGAAGTAAGTCAATCAGAGAAAGACAATTATCATACAATCTCACTGATATGAGGAATTTGAGAAAGAAGACAGAGGATCATGGGGGAAGGGAGGGAGAAATGAAACAAGACAAAACCAGAGAGGGAGACAAACTGAGGGTTGCTGCAGTGGAGGGGGGTGGGAGGGATGGGGTGGCTGGGTGATGGACATTGGGGAGGGTCTGTGCTATGGTGAGCGCTGTGAATTGTGTAAGACTGATGAATCACAGACCTGAACCCTTGAAACAAATAATACGTTATATGTTAATAAACAAATAAAAATCAAATAATAAAATAAAATAAAAAGTGATGGTTCTTGCCCTTGCAATTCTACAATTTAGTTGAGAAGATAAGAAATGTCAGTTAGAAGACAAGTTATAATATAAAATGACCTGTGCTAAGTGTGAGAAGGTGGAGAGAGAAAATGTGAAAGGCAATATTGTGCTTTAAAATTTGGAAGCTTAAAACATTATTCCAAATCTTAGTTTGTCCCCTATTTCATTAATGTTCAAATTGTGAAATACTTATTCTTCCTGTGGCAATCAACTCTCAACCAGAAATTGGATCACCTATTTGGGTTTTTAAAATGTTCTCAATGCCCTGCATGACTGTGGCAGTATTTACCCAGGCTCATTCCATTCTTGTACACATACTGAAATTGTGTAATTGAAGACTTATTGAACACAACTGAAAGACTTATTGCTCCCCACCCCCCATTTCTGAGGTAGAAAGAATAGGAGAAAATGTAAGGAAGCTGCTCTTTGATCTCCATGCACATCAATTCCAGGTAATAAATCCCCCTGCAGTTGGAGCTAAGACAGGATCTCAAAAGCACATGGACTTTTCCTATTAGAAAATAGAAACCAAATAGTGACTATTTGTTGTTTAGATTTATTTTGTGAGTAATGTAACTGAAAAAATAACCCAGCATTGAAGGATGTACTATTTTTAATCTCAGCACTTTTAGCTACTGCCAACACCAGATAGAGTATCTTATTGCAATAATTCAAGGATTTCTCTATTAGTTTCTCTAAGCCCTTAAAGCAAATGAAGCTCTTATGATATAAAACAGCTTCTTTCTATATTTTTTTCTCAGCTCTCAAGCCTAAATGCATTTCAGGGTAGAATTTTAAATGAACTAGATAAATGAAATTCTATCTAACTGTATTAATTTTTGACACTCTTTTTATGATTCTTTTAAAATGAACATAGAAACGGATTGCAACCCTGGCTGCTGTACGGCCATGATGAATAATAGCACACTACAAATAATATCTTTTTTCAAACTTTTGAAAGAACAATTTAGATGTTTAATCTCTTAGGTGGGTTTACAAACACCCTACATTGATAATTGACCAAGGAGCTATGAATAAGATTTCTTAAACAAAGAAAAGCACTCGTATATTAAAGGAAGCATTTTCATACTTTTTCTCCCTATTGTTTAACCTTTTGTTCCCATCACAAATATCTCCGCGGTAGTTCTTATCTCTGACCTTGAGGGATGGTATAGCTTTATCGAGGCTGCCTTTTAGATCACAGATGACCTTCCGCTGATGTCATTGAGCTCTGCCCTGCCTCAATGATCTGCTCACAAAAAATACATATGCTGAACAGTGCTGGTGTGTGCAGTAGGGGTAAGTGAATTATTTACAAAAATTTGAGTTGACACCTTTTATCAAATGTGGAAAGATGAAGACAAAACAGCCGCTATTGCTGTCGTAAGCAATCTGCTGGTGATTGAATAAAAGTGTCAAGAAAATGGCTGCTTGATGGCCTTTTGTTCTCCCTCATCCAGCTTGATGTTAGTTTGAGCTGTCAGTTAGGAATCACGGCAGTGTGATTTATCAATAGACTGAGTGACCTTCTATTTTAGCTTGTGATAGACCTAGAAGACAGCGCCCTCTACTGCGAACACACAGCATTTCCTCTTAGCGTGCCATCAGTCTGAGTGATTGGTTTGCATTTGCTAGAAGCAACTCACCCTTGCGATAATTATGGCTTTTTAAATTTCGTCCTGTTTCAATTGCCTCCACACATTTATTAAAAATTAGCAAAATTCAAAAAAAAACTTCAAGCATATTTCTATACCTTCCAGCAAACTAATTTAGAAAATCAGTATTTCAGATAAAATGCTTCCTCCTTGCTAATTAAACTGCAGAATAAGGAAACATTATCTTTGATAGCAAACTGAATCTTTAAATAGTGTTTGGATTATATTGATATTAATAATCCATCTGCATTAACTCAAATTATTTTATAGTCTCTATTTAAAAAGGGGGATTTAGACTTATTTTTCTGCCATAATATTGTGGGTGTCCTCAAGGAAAGATAATATTACCAATTATTTTGTGAATCCTTGAGTGACATGAAACCATAGTGGACCAGGACGTTAAAACGAATATTCTTACTGCCATCGTGTAGATATATGCATTTTTTTTAAAGTGGGACTTTCTGCTTTAGTGGATATTTATTTGATCCAAAAGTCAAAAATTCAAAAGTAAATTATGAGCAAGAGGATATTCCAGCAGTTATTGAAAAGGAAATAATGAATATTTTTTTAAAAAGGATTAAAATAATTTTATTTGACTTCTAATAACCCATAATCTTTTAATGTGCATTCTTAATTTGCTACAATGTGCAGCAAATTTTTGTTCTTTTAAAAACTGCTAGAAATACACTCTTTTAAATATGTTTCTTTTCTTTGTGAGGTATTTCATAACAATTCTTTGTTTCCACTTCTCATCTTGTATTTTTAAATCAGACATGAAAAATAATCATGTAAGTATCATTTTGTTGGCTGTATCGCAGACTTTACTACTTAAAGATACCTTCCTAGGGCTGTCTTTCTTCAGTCTCTTACATTTTGTTTTCATTGCAACTCAGACTAGGGCAGACTAGGTTAGAGATATAAGAAGATGTGCTTCACTAATTCACAAAAATTTCTACTTTGTACTCCATGCTCTTTCCTCCTCGATTTAATTTAGTCCATTAGATGGCTTCCTTGCTCTCATTTAAATCCACAGAAATACCACAAACAGATTCAAGCCTGGGATTCAGACCTCAACACTTTGCATGAGCTTTGACTTTTTCCCCTCCGTCCTGATATACATACACACCATGACTTGTTCATAAAAGATCTGCAGCAAAGTTGAATAATATGTAAATTTTATGTTGTAATGAATTAGGTCCTAAGATCTTTAAAGGTCAGACACCTGGTATAATACATCACATTCTTTAATATCAACTACAAAATAACTGTAATAAATTTTTCCAACACCACATCCTCACACACTGCTACCCACAAGGAAGCACCAAAGGAAATGTGTCATTTGTCAAAACATGCAGAAAAACTGGCATGTGTACAAGTCACTTTAAAAGTAATGCTCAGGTTAGAAATAGCTTTCCAAATGAATATTTTGTGGTTAAACAAAGAAAAACACATTAGTGATTGACTGAAATCATCTCCCGAATATGTAAAAAGAATAAGAAAGAAACAACTAACGTTCTAGGATATAGGATGGAATCATTTTAATTAGTTGTAAGATAATGTATAATTTATAGGCAAAGAGCCTTATCTGATTATCTTTAAGGAAAAATTCAACAGGCATGGAAATTTAAGCATGGATGAGTGAGTGAGCTATTATAAAAATATATAGTATCTGAGTTATAGAAATATGATAGTTGCTATTAAAACTAAAACATTTATTTATTTTGCAATGTTATTTGCAAACTTCAATTACAAGTCTCTATTATAGGAGCATGTCTATTAGCAAGGGAAGGAAAAGAGATTTGCTCACAAATAAGGTAGACCTCGGGGATTAAAAAAAATGCAACCCCCACATAAATACTGTTTTCATTTCCATCCACCTTGTGTCCCTATTCTGCAAGAGTGTATTAACTTAAGACACAGCAAAATGAAAATAGAAGCAGAAATGTTCACCTTTAGAGTTTCTGGTGTGAATCCAGATAGGTCCCTGATAAGTTTTTGCAATGCTATTGAAGATGTGCCCTTAAAATATACATTGTAAGTGGTTATTTTATACACACCCCTTGGTTTGGCAATGAATCTTCGGGTAGGGATTGAGACTCTATTTGAGAAATAATTGAATGGATTTATCAGTTTAAATAGTATTTGTCTTATAACTTGAAAATGCTTAGAGAAAGACTGTGGTCACTTAAACAACCAACGTATTCTATAATGGTTCTGTCAGCACATACATATGGCACCAGTCAATAGTCACAAAGTGAAGTGGAAATTTTGTCCAGATCATTAAGAGGCACCCCACGAGTAAAAAAAATTGAAGCCAGTAGAGTTTTCGTATTTGAAAGTTCTGGAAAATTGCCCAAATCCTACCCTTTTAATACATATACATAAAATTAAACAAAATATTCATAACCTTTATAGCCAGATCCAAAATGGACTTTCAAAGCTGGGGAGAATGAACCCTGCCCCCCACAGCAGCTGAACACCTGTGTTCTTGCTCCCGACAAATGCTGCATAGAACTCATTAGACAAACTGAGGGGAGTATGGAGATCTAAAGTGAAACTTTCAATGCTGAAATAAACTTGTTCAAAAAGGGCAAAGAACATAAAGAAACAATTTAAAGAGAAAAAATGTATAGTAATTGAAAGAACACAATGGAAAGAACATCAACCCCCCCACAAAAAAAATGTTTGAGACAATAGCACACATTGCTCACAAAGGTGTAGTAAGAACATTCCCATACTCTGAGGGAAGTGTACATTTCTTTGGTTTTCTGGAAAATTATTCCAGATAGCAGGAGTCTCGTAAAGAATTTGGCAGCATGATCCATTCATTCTTTCACTCAACAAATGTCTATGAGTGCTTAGTTTGTGCCTAACAGTGAACAGACAGCCAAAAAAAAAAAAAAAAAAAAAATCCCTGCTTTCAAGGAACTGATGTTTTGGTGGAATGAGATAGACAATAAACAAGCAAATGATTCAATAGCCAGTATATCAGATGTGGGTAAGAGCGATGGAAAAATTATTTTAATTTGCAGGGAAGAGAGCAAAGGTGAATGGCTATTCTAAATAGAACAGTTAAGGGTAGCTTCACTGTGAAGGTGGCGTTTGAGCAAAGAACAGAAAGAAGTTAAGGTTATTGAGGGAAGAGTCCCAGCATGGTTGATCTCAGAATCTTATCTAGATCAAGGTCCATGGCGTCAGATTGGTTTACTACCAGTCATGAGGGTGTGCGAAAGCCCAACTCCCAGCATGCTCTTGGCTGTGGTGACAGAAAGCCCAGCTCCCAGCAGGCTCTCTGCTGTGGGTGTGGCAGAACTACCACCTGAATATCCTACACCAGAGAACCCACACCCATCTCAGCCAGTGATGCAGGGACCCCGCACCCAGAGGCCCCAGCCCAGGGAGCTGTCCTCAGTGCTGACAGGTGGCTGGGCTATGGCACTGGAGCATGAAGCAGGACCGGGCTGGTCCCTTGCATGCCCCCTGAGCAGGGGGAGCTCAGCACACAATGACACCCCCATGAGCACTCTGTCTGCCTTTCCCCTTCTGAGTGTTCTCTGAGAGAACTCACAGTGGTACTCTGCATCTATCCTAGGGAATTAGCAGAAATCAAAACCAAATATATGATAAAGTTATTCATCATTTCTATTTATAGTAGAAATATTTGGTGAGAGGCAGGATTACAACTTGTATTTCCAATGAATGAGACATAGGTGCACACAGAAAAAAAGATAGACAAAGAAATTTATTAATGTGTTGGCAAAAGTTGAGAGCAGGGGCCAGTAAACTATGGCCCGGGCTGCCAAATCTGACCAAAGGTTTTTTCTGTAAAATTTTACCAGAACACAGCCATGCACCCTTGGGTGGCTGCTTTTGCAATATGACAACAGAGTTGGGCCTGTCGACTATATGACCCACAAACCTAAACAGAGACTATACAGCCTATAAACCTAAAATACTTAATATCTCACCCTTAACAGCAAAAATTTGCTTGTCCTTGTTCAACAAGAGTTCAGTTACAGATGTTTTAATTTCCTCCTATATCTCTGCATTTTCTATTTTCTGGGCAGATAAAAATATAGTCAGAGAAAAAGGTAAATAAATAATTTTGTTCTTTTCCGTTGTTCTGGGAATATACTAAAATGACGAGTGGTTATTACGAAATCCAGTTTGGTTCTGAGCCATAGTTAAAGAGCTTATAATGAGGGCTATAAAATGACTACTTATGTCACAAACATTTGTTGCTCACACTTACTCTACATCTCAGGCCCTGTCCTGAGTGCTTTGCAGCTATTAACCCCCAGTCCTCATGATAATTCTATGAGACAAGAATTAGTCTTAGCCTCACAGATGAGGAAACTGAACAACAAAGGAGTTAAATAACTCACCCCAGATCACATGTTTGGAGCCATCACTCAAATCCCAGCAGCCTAGAGCTCGGATTTGTACTCCAAGTCCTATGTTCTGCTGCCTCCTTGTGACTACTTAATTCTTGTACTGCCTCCTTACAAGGAAAATGTATCTTGTCCATGGCAAAAACTAGTCCTATCAAGTTAATACTTGAAGTCCAAAAACTATTGCAGAGGCTGGAAAGGGAATGAAATGTGTGGGAGAGAAGGAAGGGAGAGATGTGCGAGGTTAAGTTTTTGTAGTCCAAATGATATTAAAAAGGTGGGCCATGGGAAGGAATCTGGTATATTAGTCCAGATTCCCCAGAACAGAAGCAATAGAGTGTGTGTGTGTGTGTGTGTGTGCACATGCATGTGTGTATAAAGATTTGTTTTTTAAAAATTGGTTCACATAATTGTGGGGACTGGCAAGTCTGGATTCTACATGGAAGGCCAGCAGGGAAGAGCTGATGCTGCAAAGCTGACTCTGAGGCAGTCTGGCAGCAAAATTCCTTCTTTCTTGGGGTATCTCATTCGTTTTCTCTTAAGGTCTTCAACTGATTGGATGAGGCCCACCCACGTTGTGCAGAGGAATCTGCTTGACTCAGTCTACTGATTTAATGTTAGTCTCATCTAAAAGCTACCTTCACAGGGACATCTAGATTGGTGTTTGACCAAATATCTGGGCACCACGGCCTAGCCAAGTTGACACATAAAATTAACTATCAAATCTGAGTAAATGAATGAGAAGGAGGGAAAGAAAGAAAGAGGAGACGACTAAGGGACACAGCAACAGTAAGCTGGGGGGATTCTGGAGATGAATGCATGCTCTTCTTCCCTTAAGTTGTTTATAATCTACTAAGAGAAACAGATAAGCCAACAGAAAAGTCACAGTTGTAAATGGGCTCACGTCTGGACTCTAAACATGGATTTGGACTCATGTGAGTGTGGGTGGTCAATGGGTGGATAAGTAGCTTAGGAAATTGGCACAAGGGTTTGACGTGGAGGGGAGGGGAAGCTCAGACGGGGGGGTGGGAGAAGGGTTGGAAAGGACAGCAAGGAGCCTAATATCATCTCCCTGATCCTGTGCTGCTGGCAAAAGCAGAGACTTGTCTTCATAAGGCACTCTGTGACCTTCAGGGGTCGGCATGCTGCTTTGGTGAATAGGAGGCCGTGTGATGAGTGCAGGATTGGGTAGCCCAGCTTCAGCATTCAGGTGGCAAAAGTTCCAAGGACCTCTCTACCACTTCTAGACCTCTAGGGTTTACAGCGTGAGGAGGTCCAGGGAATAATATTTTGCATCTCCAAGTGGCGGTGGTAGGGCCTCAAATGAGTATCAAAGAACTGATTGAGCAACAGACATAGGTGAGGCCAGATGGGAGGTCCCTGCACATAAGCAGATGTCAGACGTACCTAGAGAATCTTTGGTGAGCCTGTGCATGGGTTACTGGACTCCTGTGGACTTAGGGACGGATTAATGTTGCTCTTAACCCATTAGTACGACAGGCTGAAGAAATTGGTGACAGCACCCTGTGAGGCAAGTTTTGATGGACATAAATAGTGTGATGCAGAGAGAGGCAGGGAGGCTCAAGAGATCTTTGGAGTTTGAGCAACTGCATATGTTCTGTGCAATTTGAGCATGACATACGTGCCAGGGTAAGGTGGAGATTCACAGCTTCTCTGAGTTCACAGACCTTTTCAGATAAGTCTTGTTCAGACTGAGTCATTGAGCCACATGATTCTTCTTTCCACTTCTCTCCACCCATTACCCCCCCAGTACCTTCACTCAAATCCGTCTTCCTTATTGTGCATCCTTCCCCCCAGAGAAAATATCCTTGTTCATTTGCAGACTGATAACTACAAAACTTCTTTGATTGAGAACAAAAGCAGAACGTAAGCCCCATCAGGGCAGGAATTTCATTTCTGTTATTCACTATCTTACCCCAGCTGCTTGACAGAGAGCAGTCGGACAAGATATATTGCTAAGAAAAAAAAGACAATTCCACTTCCTTTCATTTTGGAGATTAGTAACAACTCGTAATACCATAGAAAAGTCCAAGAAGATATAAAATTGCTTAGCAGAATGCCTGCCACATAGTGGTCAGCACAGGTCAGCTGCTATTATTTAAAAAATAAGAACAACAAAAATTTATTTTCTAGAAAACAAAATCTTAAGCATGTAGCAGCCAGATTATGAAGGACCTCTGTGCCATATTGAGATGTTTAAATTTTATCTAAAGGCAAGATAAAACTTCAGAGAATCTTAAGCAAAAGAATAAATGGTATGTGTTACATTTTTTAAAAAAGATTTTATTTATTTATTTGACAGAGAGATAGCAAGAGCAGGAACACAAGCAGGGGGAGAAGGAGAAGCAGGCTTCCCCTGACGTGGGACTCGATCCCAGGACCCTGGGATCATGACCTGAGCCACAGGCAGATGCTTAACGACTGAGCCACCCAGGTGCCCGGTATGTGTTACATTTTAAAGAGACTTCTCTCTCAGGCGCCTGGGCGCTCAGTCGGTTGAAGATCTGGCTCTTGATTTTGGCTCAGGTCATGATCTCGGGGTCATGAGATCAAGCCCCATGTGGGGCTCCCTGCTGGGCAAAGAGCCTGCTTAAGATTCTCTCTCCCTCTGTCTCTACCCCCTAGCCCCACACATGCAGGCGCCTGCACTCTCTCTCTCTCTCATAAAATAAAATAAAATAAAATAAAATAAAATAAAATAAAATAAAATAAAATAAAATAAAATAAAATAAAATAAAAAAGAGACCTCTCTCATAGCAGTATGAAGAACAAAATGGGAAGAATTTTGAAAAGGCAGAACAATAGAAAGGAGGTAGCAGATTGGGAAGGTATTTGGGAGAAAAAATTGGCAGAGCTGTTAAGTAATTTTAAAAAAGAAGAAAACTGAGTGAAAGAAAATGCAACATGAGTACTTTAAGCTTAAGAGAGACTTTGTTACAAATATGTTTATAACTGGTTTACCAAGAAAGATCACACAATCTCCTTTCCTGGAAGTTTTTAGAAATGAGATGGAGCCATCTGTTTGGTAGCTGAAGGCTGGGGCTTGGTCGAAAGTTGATCCCACTCTTTTGATGCAATGATTTCCAGAGAACCAAAAAGCAAACACTAGAGTGTACAGAAATAATATATAATATTTTTAAGGTTTTAATCATATATATATTTTATCATCACATCTTCTTACCTTGTTTTTATTTGGTTACAGAATTTTCCCCACTCACCTTTAAATATGCTATCATTCTCTGCCCATGATCTTTTTCCCATCATGTTCTCATTATGTCCCATCACTTTATGACAATGACATTGCTGCACAGTGACTTCATTACTGTACAGAAACAATATGAGTTTACAGCTGAAAAAAGTATAATTAAAAGCATAAATTATGGCTGCTGTCAAGACAACAGACATTAACACTGAAACTTAGAACATAATGCAGAGATAGTTTAGGTTTATGCTACCCGAAATCATTGGGAACCTTGAATGCTCTCTCTACAAATAATCCACCCAAAAGTTATTACATTTTTATAAACAAGGAAATGAGGTGAATCACCCTAGATTGCCTCTTTTCCAGGTCTGTTTCTTCTCTTGATACACGCCACACTGGTATTAAGAGGTGTTATAAGAATATATCAAGAACACTGAAAGGGGAGCACCTGGGTGACTCAGTCAGTTAAACAGTTGACTCTTGGCTTCAGCTCAGGGTTGTGAGATAGAGACCTCGTGTCTCTCTCTCCCTCTTCCTCCTGCTTCCCCACCGCCCGCCACCCTGCTTGCTCATGTTCCCTCTTTCTCTCTCTCTCTCTCAAAAAAAAAAGAACATTGAGAAAGATATGACTATAAACTAGATGTCATAAAAAACCAACGAAATTACGAATATATGCACTAAGCAAAATCTCTAATCTTGTACAAACTCTAAGAGATCTTACCCAACATGTAAAAAATAGGATGAACCAACTACCATCTGCTAAGTGAAATCACAGCTGCATCAATCCTTTAATATCGTGAGATGGAGAAGCAGTCCTGCTTCTATTTACACATCATCCTCTCAAGCCAGCCTAACGCTGAGCTTCAGAAAGCCGTTCCTCCGTTGCCAGTATGGTTCAAGACTTCAAATTCGAAACCGAAATTTCAGCATAGGTGTCCAAGAACAGTGTGCTTAGAGAAAAGAAGCTTGGGTACAATTTCAGCCCTGGGAATTTTTAGCAGACATGCTTCTGCTTGAAAGGATGGGCCTCATCAATAGAGATCCACAACGGATGAGTTATGTACAAGCAGAGGGTGCTTGGCTCCTCCCCTGGGGGTGCTGCAGTGGAAATCCAGGATTATTTTGAGGGGCTAGAATAGATGAGCTATAAGATTACCACAGCTCAGAGTTTCCAAATCTACAAACACACACACACACACACACACACACACACACACACACACCCTGAAAACTTTGACACTCCAAAATGATAACAACCGGTCCCCCCAAGACTGTGTTTTCCTTTGTATGTGTGTGTCTGTATCTACTCATCTATATCTATCTATATGCATGCAGAGAATATTTAAGACGTATGCATATATTTATATTTTTAGATTGTTGAGTATTTTACATACCTATATATGTCTAAATTTTTAGATTGTTTAGATTGTTGAGTATTTTACATATCTATATATGTCTAAATAGGTATATGGATAAATAAAATTATGCACACCAATTTATCAATGTATCAGAGCTTTTATATACACATGATCTTACAAAGACAATAAAATTGTATATTATCACAAAAAAATAACTATTAAATAGTAAATAAGAAAACGGGAGGAAACTATTGGAGGTGATGAATAAGTTTATGGCATAGATTGTGATAATGGTCTCATGGGTATATACTTATCTCCAAATTCATCAAGTGTACACATTAAATATATGCCGCTTTTTGTGTGTCAAAAAATGAAAAAAAGAAACTATCGTTTTTTACATGCCACATTAACAAATATTTAAGTGAAAATCTCTAATCTTGGCCAAAATATTTTTAAACTAGTAGCCAATACACAGAGGGGGGCAATTTGAATCTACCAAACCCTCCTGAAAAGTAATTTGGCAATGTGTTTTATGAGAAAAACAAGTTCACACAATTTGACCCGGTAAAATTATTCATGGCAATATCCTAAGGAGAAAATAAAACATAAGAAAAACACATGGGCATGAGTATTTTTGCTGTAATATTATTTACAAGATGAAATGGAAGCAACAACTATAGACTATGTGAATTATTATGCAGCCATTATAAAATTAATAAAAAAGAAAAAATGTTATAAAGAAAATGTATTTAAGAGCATGAATTCCTAAATGTATCTGAAAAGTTTAGTCATATCTGCTCTCTGGTCCCTTAGAACTTCAAAAGGACAAGGCCCCTGATGTGGTTATAATACAGGGAGATATCAGATTATATAAAATATATTTTCATAAATGTTTTCCATTGTTTTTGTTTTTATTTGTATATAATAAACTCATCTTATCATAATTATTGAAGATTTTTGCAGACAAGAAGCTGGGAGGATTATCCCCACAATATAAAAAGAAATGTTTCCTAATGGTAAATAGATTATTTATTCCTCAAATTCTTCATTTCACCACTGAAGAACCTACATATGTGATAAACCAATAAGTAGACTCCTTGAAGAATGATTCCCCATGTTTACTAAAACGTGAGGTCTAATTTCTGTTAAAATATTTTTCAATATTTTTAATGAATTTTAATAAAGGTTTATCAGGCGCTTGTTATGGTGCAGAACTTTTATTAAAATCTGTGATCCATAAAACGCTTTTTTTGAATGACACATAGTTTAGTTTTTCATTTAGAGGCTATAAAAGTGTTCACAAAAGTTATGTTGAAAAAAAGTGATTGAAAGTGCTAAAACACTGTACAGAATATAAAATCCTTTCATAGACTTTTTATGACACATGAAACATGAGTCTTAAAGGTTTAATGTTACTGACTTTTATACAAGGCTTTTTAATTCTTGATTCCAGTTATGGTTCTGCAAATGAACTGTGACATTAAAAGGAATCAGGCTGGAACTGCCTGGGCTCACTTTCTAGATGAGTTCCGACTGGCCATGAGAGGTTTGCTCTTAGGACGCACCCCGCCCACAACTGATGAACACTCACTGGCTTGCGCGCAGCAGAGGAGTGAGCCTGCTTGACAGATTCTTTCCTACCTAAATTCAGTATTAATGTTGGGGAGGGCACCCAGATTACTCTTAGCAAATATGAAGTGTGAAGGATGACTATGCCTTACTCCTTGTTTCTTTAATGTCGTACACCATTTACTGCTATAATTGCAATGTTGTCTTGGTGAACTACAGAGCCAATATTGCTGTCTGTCCCATTAAAATAACAGATAGAAATTCACTCTGGCTCTACCTTTTGGGAATTTTGAGTCAAGGTGCTGACCTGAGTCCAAGACAAAAGACAAATTCGCTCATCTTTGGTTAATCTCTAGCATTTGAGTTCAACCATATAAAGTTCCCATTTTTAAAAGCTAAAAGGCCATTTAAACTTTCCATTTCTTATGATTCACCTTCATTTTCTGAGGTTGTCTAAAACTTAACGTGTTTCAAAAGCGACAGTGGTAGTTTTATTAAAAGGAAAATAGAGCAATATGTGGTGAATCGGATCAACATAAGAAAGAAATTTGGGTAATCCAGATTAGACTTTAGAATAATAAACTCAGTTTAAGTTATCTTGAGAAGTGCCTCAACATTACACATGATTTTCTATGTGTAGACACTGTTCTTATTGGTTAATTTCCTAAAAGAATCAGACCAAGTTCCAATTTCCATCTGTTGATATTGTGCTATAAAAATCACTTCTGAAAATGCTCAAATTTATACAAGAGATCAAAAAATTACCGTGTTGAATAACTATTTCACACGTACTTTAGCTGCAGTAAGAATCATCAGTGGTATACTCCAAAAGGCTGAAATAAAATATCTGTGTCATATGAGATATACATTATTCATCTGTTTGTCTTAATAAAAAATCTTTCTTATTTCAAAATTATTTTAATATGAAAGGAATGAGACATTGGATTTCTCAAAATGAGACATAACTTAATATCCTGAATGTAACTGAAAGAATGATCAAATAGAGTAAAACTGTCTACTTCCTTGTAATCTGTAATAGTTCTAATATGAAGCATGTGATACTAATTTAACAAACATTATAAAATAATTTTTCTTTTTTTCAGTAGGCCTATGCCCAATGTGGAGCTTGAACTCCCAAACCCTAGATAAAGAGTCACACGCTCTACCAACAGAGCCCACCAGGTGTCCCTAAAATAATTTTTCTTTATACATCCTAGCACTGCATGTTTTTAAACCAAAGTCTCACAAATTTCACAATAATCTTAGTGTGCTTTAGAAATTTTTGAAAGACATATTTTGGTACATTACTATATACTACATTAAAGATATATTGCAAATTATAATTTTTTCTTTAACTTCCATGATTCATTATAATCCATTTGTAGTTTGGTTTATTATATATACTGTGTCCATAAGATATTAAAACCGCATTTCAGCTAGAATATTCTGTGTTAAGACTATTCAATAAGACAGATTTGCTTTTCTCTCACGTATTCTAAATTAATAAACTTTTATTAAATTGCCAAATTATTTCTTTACTATATGATCTTTGAATATTACTTACCTATCTATTACCCTAGCGATGAACAATAAAATATTCAAAATACTTAGTCCTTGAAAGTCAAGAGCTAACAAGCAAAAATCCTGCCTGACACTCAAGAAGACACAAGAAATCTTGCAAAGGGAGAGAAGCTTCTGAGATATATCGATAGAAATCTGAACAAGCCAGGGGGAGAAAAAGTCATTTCAACTTTTGTCAATATTAAAAGCATTTTTAGAACCATCAAATGTTGCTAATTTAGAAAGGAGAAAGAGTAAGCTAAGGATCTGAAAACAAGTCTAACCTTTTGAAAAACAAACTATTCTTAAGATGTGATATTTTCTAAAAAATCATATTTTAATCTTTCAGTAGGTATTACATACATTTCTTTTTTTAGGACAATTTTTTATATCTCATGTTTGCTGTTTGACTGGATTTGAAAATTATGACCATGATGGATATAAGAGACATGTGTTCCTTCCACTTGAAGGCAATAGGAGCAGGTGTGCAATCTCCAAGCTGTCTTTCCTCATCAACAGTGATCACAAAAGCCACAGCTGAGGTGGCAGAGACACAAAACAGAAGAACCCTGGATCCCTGGGTCACAGCATGGAGAAAGGCTGCTCTGGAACATCAACCTGACCCACTTCATAATTTGCCAAAAGAAGAAATAAACCTTGTTGTGTTTTGTCACTAGCATTTTAAGATTTGTTACTGCCGCAAAGCCTAGCCAATCTTGATGGTACTCTGTCTTACAAGCTAGATCACTCAGAGCGATTCTCAATTTCTCCGTCTTGTCTCTTCCCCACATCCAATCAACCCACACATTTATTTCGCTTCTCTACTACTATTCTAAGTTCTGTTATTGTTCTACTAAATTCGACTATGTTCTAAGCACCAAGAACACAACGATAAATAAGATGGAAGCTCACATTTTCGTGGATGAAACAGAAAAAAAATTGTTTGAACACAATGAGATTGGGTGCAGGAACAGAAGTTGGAACAGCAGTGGCACAGAAGAAGAGATCATACTTTTCATGAATCGACTGAAGCTTCTCAGAGCAGAAAACCTTTAAGGAGTATCCAAAGGATGAATAAAAGCATCCTCCCCACAGTCCCTGGTGAGCGAAGTCCTGCCTCAAACTGAGACAATTATAATAGCCTAACTGGGCTCCCTGCCTTCAGATTTCTCCTTCCCTCCACTACCCTACACATCAATCCTCCCCAGTGCCCGCTAGGCTGTCTTCCTTAAGCTCAAAACTAACATGGCTGCGCTCCTGCCTGAAACCATTCCACAGCTTACTTTTCCATCTTGTTTCCTACAACCCCTCCCTTTGTGTTCACCACAGAAAACTTGTCATCTTTCCTTGAACACCCCAAACTTTTCACACCCTGGTGGCTTAGTATCTTTTTGTTCCCTCTGACGTGATGGCGCTCTCCCCTTCCCTTTCTCTGCTTTGGCAAACGGCTATGATGAAGCACCTCCTGGCACAAATTGGGCAGAATGAATCCACTTTTTGCTCAAGCTCTGCAAATTTATCTGCTCTAATAATAATAATAACTAATATTTATTGAGAACTGCCTTTTTGTCAGGCATTTAAGCTCTTTCTACGTAGATGGTTTTACTCAATTTCCACCAAAGGCCTATGAGGTAGCTATTATTATTATGCCCCTTTTACAAATGAGGAAATTAAGGCTTGGCCTCAGGAGTAAGCCCAAATTTTTACACAGCTAGTAAGTGATAGAACCAGCAGTGTAAGAACCTACCACAGCTGGACAGTTGGATTCTAGATTTGTACACTTAACCACTGTGCTTCTTGATCCCCGTTTAAGTGAAAAGTCCCTTGGTCCCACAAACAGACTTAACCTCGAGCAACTTTTCCTACCTTTTTCACCATACACTAAATGACTTGTATCTATGAGGTAAACACATGCTTAGCCTGTTATTCCCTTATGTGGAAAAACCCTTCTTCATTTTATTTGCCCAGTTCACCCCTGCTTGTTGGTCACATGTCAACCCTGGCACCCTCTCTTCTCACATCCCCACAGTGAACGCCTTCCTCAGCACTCACTGCTTCCTGCATGTCTCTACTGTAATATGGACCACCCTGGGCCCTAACTGTTGGCAACACTCTCTGCCTGTCTCTGTCTCTGTCTCTGTCTCTCTCTCTCATTCCTGCAGGGCTGCTTGAGGATCAACATTACTCTTAGTCTTGGGGCACCTGGGTGGCTCAGTCGGCTAAGCATCTGCCTTCGGCTCAGGTCATGATCCCAGGGCCCTGGGATGGAGCCCCACATCGGGGGGGGGGGGTCTCTGCTCAGCAGGGAGCCTGCTTCTCCTCTCCCTCTGCCTGCGGCTCTGCCTACTGTGCTCTCTCTCTTTCTATCAAGTAAATAAATAAAATCTTAAAAAAAAAATTACTCTTAGTCTCTATCCACAGCACCTAGCTAAGTGTCTGGCACACAATAAGTGCTCAGCAAATGTTTCTGAGAGAATGAATGAATGATGTAGGTTTTGTTATTCACATTTTATCACCATTAAAAATTTGGTCCCCCAAATTATTAATTTTTTATTTTTGAACGAAGGACATTCTGTCCCTTCTTAATAACTTCCTAATGAAAGATTCAATTTGTGAGTTATGCGATCCCATTCATATTATATTTCTTAATTCATTATTTATTTCTCTCATATATGTATGAGTAGATATATATTATAGAAAATTAAAGCTCCAAAGTGAGGCTTAAAATGATATTTTCTCCTAAACTTTTTATTTCAAAACTTAAATTTCAAGACTGAAAACATAATCTCAAAGCATGACACTTCCAACCTTTCCTTTTTCTTTTGTAGTTTCCTACAGGGTTTGAAAATCACCTGACAAATAATAATAACACAATAATAATGGTTGAAAGATATGCAACAATCATTATCTATAGCAATCTCTATTTTCATGTTTTACATGAAGTAGCTCATGTACTCCTCACACCAACTCTATGAGGCTATGTGTTCTTATTATGCTTCTTTGACAAATGAGGAAACTGAGGCCCTCTGAGATTAAGTCACTTATTTAAGGCCACACAACTAGTGGAAACAAGACATGAAGACTGTTTTCATCTTGTAGAGTATTTTGGAGGAGATGATGTTTTACATATTGATATCTATACTTCCAAACAAACTAATAAGAATGAAAAGAATGAAAGTAACCTGTATTTGGGCTATGAGAGTATTATGGGGTAACAAGAGGACCTCACACATCGCCTTTGAGCCTAACTGCATATCCCTATGATGCTTTGGCAAAATGAATCACCCCCTCCTCCAGTCTGGGTGTGAAAAAGTAGATTTGTAAAGTGCTTTCATTTTTACTCCTGCTTCATTATTCATATTGCTGAAGACTTTCACTAACTGATGGACCTAACAGAGTTTATATAAGAGGTTCAGGAGGCCCAAGACCTCATAATCAATTTTATTATTTGTTGATCACCTAAAATTATGGCTATTCACAGATCACATACACAAGTACAGACAGTACTTTGTCTTCAAAGGCCTTATAGTCCAGTAAGGGAAATAAATAACTAGAACGCACGAGAGAAGAATGTGCATGCCATGTAAGACATACAGAGAAGAGCTAAATGAACTAAGAGAGGGAGAGAGTATTTCAACTTAGTGAAACAAGTAGAATTTGAGTTAGAATTTGAAGTAGGAGGAGAATTTCAACAAGTTCTAATAAGGAAAATGCAAATCTGGCCAAGGACAAAAGAGTGGAAACAGAGCCATTCAGGCAGGCTGATGAATGGAGAATGTGTAAAGAGGAGGACTGCAAAGCAAGAAAAGATGTTCTTTGAGACCCATTTATAGGGGCTAAGGAGTTGAATGGAATTCTTTAGGAATTGAGAAATCAGTGAAGGTTTCAGGAAGATATTTTCTTGCAAAAATGCCAAATAGAAGGAAGAAGAGAGAAGCTAGAGATTAGAAATTGTGAGGCTATGGCAATCAAACTGATAGATAATTGGGTCTTAAAAGGAATTGGGTGAAAAGGACAAATTCAGAAGACACTATGAAAAAGAAGCTATTAAGACTCATTACAAATTACATGTTGTGAGAAAACACTCAGACTTTAAACTGTTTCTGGTCTTGAGACTATTGATGGTTTTATTTAAGATAGAAAACACAATAGCAAAATAAAGCTCAAGGGGAAGGATGACCTTCATGTCTGGACATGCTACATTCTGTGGGGCAGAGACTATCAAGTGGGGATACCTAATGGACAGGACTAGAGCTCAGAAGAGTTGGCACTTGGACATATGCATTTCTAAATCACTGTGAAAGATGAAGTTGTTTGAAACCATGAGATTTGAACAAATGTCCAAATGAGGAAAACTACAAAGCAGTAATGAAAGAAATTTTAAAAGATACAAATAAATGGGAAGACATCCCATGCTCATGAATCGGAAAAATTACAATGTCAAAATGCTTAAACTACCCAAAGCAATTCACAGATTCAGTGAAATCTCTATCAAAAACCCAATGGGCTGTTTTTAGAAATAGAAAGAAACAATCTTAAAATTTATAGGGAATGACAAAAGACCCTGAATAGCCAAAGAAATTTTGAGCAAGAACAAAGTTGAAAGCATCATAATTCCTGACTTCAAAATATATTACAAAGCTACAGTAATCAAAGCAATATGATACTGGCATAAAAGTGACATTTAAACCAAAGGAGCCAGAAATAAACCCTCACATATATGGTCAACTGATTTTCAACAAGGGTGCCAATAATACACAATGGGGAAAGGATAACCTCTTCAATAAATGGTGTTGGAAAATCTGGATATCCACATGCAAAAGAATAAAATTGGACCCTTAAGGCAAAAATCAATTCCAAATGGATTAAAGACTTAAACTGTAAAACTCCTAGAAGAAAAGATAAGGGAAAAAAATCTTTCTTATCTTGACATTGGCCTTGGCAATTATTTATTGAAAAGCATAGACATCAAAAGCAAAAATAGACAAATGGGAGTGAGATAATACCTCACACCTGTTTAGGTGGCTATTACCAAAAAAAAAAAAAAAAAAAAAGAAAGAAAGAAAGAAAGAAAGAAAGAAAGAAAAGAAAAGAAAAGAAAAGAAAAGAAAAGAAAAGAAAAGAAAAGAAAGGAAAAGAAAAGAAAAGAAAGATGGAAGGAAAAAAAGATAAAGAAAAGATGACAAGTGTTGGTGAGTTTGTGGAGAAAAGAGAACCCTTATACACTATTGGTAGAAATATAAATTAGTGTAACTAGTATGAAAAACAGTATGGAGTTTCCTCAAAAAAATTAAAAATAGAACCACCACGTGATCCACCAATCGCATTTCTGGCTATATATCCAAAGGAATTGAAATCAGGATCTTGAAGAGATATAACTTAAGCATTCCCATGTTTATTGCAGCATTATTCACAATAACCCAAGACATGGAAGCAACCTATGACCATCAGTGAATAAATGGATAAAGAAACTATGGTACTCCATTACACATAATGGAGTATTACTCAGCCTTGAAAAAGAAGGAAATCCTATCATTTGCAACAACATAAGTAATTCTGGAGAATATTACGCTAAGTGAAATAAGTCAGACATAGAAGGACAAATACTACATGATCCCACTTGTATAAAGCATCTAAATGAGACAAACTCATAAAAGCAGAGAGTAGAATGGTGGTTACCAAGGGTTGGGGGGACAGAAGAGGAATGAGTAAGTGTTGGTCAAAAGGTAAGTTTCAGTTATGGAAGGTGAATAAGTCCTAAAGATCAGCAGTACATTATAGGCTTATCGTTAATAGTAGTGTATTGTATGCTTAAAACATTTGCTTAAAGGGTAGATATTATAAGCATTTTTACTACAAAAATAAATTAAAAGGGCAAGAAGAGACTTTTAGAGATGCTGCATATATTTATGGCATTGATTGTGGTGATGGTTTCACAGATATAAACTTTTCTCTCAATTCATCAAGTTGTATACATCAAATACCTACAGTTTTTTGTATGTCATTCATACCTCAATAAAGCACGTTTTTTTTTAATTAGAATAAAAAGTGGCCTCTGCCCTTGGGAAATTTATTATCTAATTAGGGAAGGAATGTGTTAAACCAAGTTCATAGATACAAGGAGAGAAAAAGTTGGTGGTTGTCAGAGGCAGGCGTTGGGTGAAATGGGTGAAGGGGGCCAAAATTACAAACTTCTACTTATAAAATAAATAAGTCAGGGTGATATAATGTGCAGCATGGTGATTATAGTTAATAATACTGTATTGCAGATTTGAATGTTGTTGAAAGAATAAATCTTAAAAGTTCTCATCACAAGAAAAACATTCTAAAACTAAGTGTAGTGATGGAATTTAACTAGACTTGTGGTGATCATTTTGCGATATATATACATACAAATATCAAATCAATATGTTGTACACCAGAAACTAATATAATGTTGTATGTCAGTTATACCTCAATTTAAAAAAAAGAATGTTTATAATTAGCAAAATGAAGGTCTTTAAATATGATACCAAAACTTTAAATTGAGAAATTGAATCAAAGAGAAAACAGATTTAAAAAAAAAATATTGTCATCCAAGCAGAATTCAAGAACACATTTGCGATAAAGATGAGAGTGGGCCCCTTTAAAAGTGAAAAGTCTTACCTGAGCTAGATGAGACACACAAAGGAATTTTAAAGGATGTATATGCTACATTAGCTTGACTTAATTGTTGTTCTCCTATTTTCATCATTAACAATAGCAAAAGCAATATCATGAGCATCTACTGTCATGAGAGCATTTGATCTATGACATAGAAACTAATTAACTAATTGAACATCCAGTTGCATAGAATCATGAAACCTAAAATATGATTTGGGAATATTAGGATATTTATATTTAAAGTACAATCCTCTGCAATAATTTAAATAACCTAAGAGCTAGCAATGACTGTTCATTTCACACAATTGACCGGACTTTAGAGTACATCAGTGAAACTTACATATCTACTGAAGGTAAACTACTAAGAACCTCTAATGAAAAAAAATGGATGATATTAAAAAATAAACTGTGTCGGCAAAAATGCTTCAAACACTCCAGACTTATTTTGGGAAAGCATGAGCAAATGAATTAAGTGGTCAGTAAATAAATCTGGGATACAAAGTAGCAATACAAATAACAATCCATTTCTTATAATTAAAGCTTAGCTAAACTATCATCTGGCCACAATGATAATTTTTTATAGAACTATAAATATCAACGAAGGATTTGTAGAGAAAAATTGCCTTGCAGCATTTTTGGAAAAATTAATGCATATCCAATATTGATCTTGATTTGTGAATGTTAAACTGTGCCTCCTCGAGTAAAATATTCTTGGAGAAGTCAATAATATGCCATAATCTCATATGACACTAATAAAATAACGCAAATGACAATTCATTTTTGTTTACTTATCTATGACTTAATGGATGGATAAATTTTGTTAAAAGAGGAAGGGAGAAATTGGTGCATAGTAGGCATATTTATAAAGCGATTGTGATTGATTTTCTTTTTTTGGCCATTTTCCTAAGAGAGAAAGTGAAACAATCTCATGAAATCCTTTCCTTAAAAGTATTTTTATAGCTGCTGATACGTTATTAATTTCAGAAGACGGAAGCCACATATATTAGGTAGTTTGTTTTGTTCACTAAGATATAACAAAGTAATAATCTTGCTGATAAAGTCCAGGGAAGCTAAAATTATGCAAAACAGTGCCATTCTAATGACTTTATATGTAACACTAATTCTGATTACTCAAAATTGCTGAAATTAGTAACACTAAAGCTTTCTTATGCTCAAGGGACAGTAGTAAGGGCAAAGAATAACTGAACAGTAAGATAGCCAAGGGAAGTCTTAGACTCAAGGAAATATACAGAGCAAGTTAGAACTATTTTCCATCTAACCCAATTTTGCCATTCATCCATTATGAGAATGCAATGAATTAAAGACAGGTGTACTCAGCACACCAATGAAATTCACAGTAACTAACTTGCTGGAGAAAATACAATGAACTTTGGGGAAACAAATCTGAGCCTGATTCTCCCTGGCTATTTCCCAGTCATCATTCAAACTTTTTGAAAGCAACCTAAACTCTTCCAAGGCACAACCACTTAGGCCATTGCAGAAACATTACGGTAACAGTTAAGGCACCACTTAAACCCAAAAACTTGGAGCCCAGAAGTGCTTTGGCCAATGAGAATTCCTCTAAGGCATGCTTTCTCTGGAGAAAATACTGTTTGACGACAGTTTGAGTTTGGTCATATTATACACAGAACTGAAACCTTAAACAGAATAGTCACTTAGGTGAAAGATCAGTGGTTGAAAAAAGTAGTTACAATTGGCTCACCTATGTAAAAGTAGGTCTTAAAAATAAAAGGAAAGGGACACCTGGGTGGTTCAGCGGGTTAAGCACTCTCGATTTTGACTCAGGTTGTGATCTCACGGTCATGAGATTGAGTTCTGCATCAAGCTCTGTGCTGAGTATGGTGCCTATTTGGGATTTTCTTTCCCCCTCCCTCTACTCCTCCCCACTCTCTCTCTTTCTCTCTCTCTGTCTAAATAAATAAATAAAAAATAAAAAGTAAAAATAAAATAAAATAAAAGGAGGATTCCACCCTTTTTTGCTTTACCTGGTCTCATAGACAAAAAGGAAAATTCAAATTAGTAAATTAGTTATTCAAATTAGTATGTCTTTTTATCATCATATGAAAAATGTTACTAAAAATGAATCATAGACCTAAGTGTGAAAACCAAAACTATAATATATAATACATATAACATATAATATATAATATTGGGTTAGGTCACAAATATTTCTTAGATATGACACCAAAAGCATGATTTATAAAAGAAAAAATTGATAAATTTGATTTCATCAGAATTAAAATCTTCTGCTCTTTGATAGACACTATTAAGAGAAGGAAAAAACAAATCATAGAGCTGGAGAAAATATTTGCAAAATATATATTTGATAAAGGACTTTTAATCTAGAATATATAAAAAATTCTTAAAACAATAATAAGAAAACAACCCAATTTTGCACAACAAAGGAAACCATCAAGACAAAAAAGCAGTCTTATAAATGGGAGAAGATATTTGCAAATGATATCTCTGATAAGGGGTTAATATCCAATAAAAATGGGCAGAGGACCTGAACAGACATTTTTCTAAAGAAGACATACAGATGGCCAATGGACACATGAAAGATGCTCAATCACCAGGGAAATGTAAATCAAAACACAATGAAATATCACCTCATGCCAGTCAGAGTGGCTAGTACCAAAAAGACAAGAAATAACAAGTGTTGGTGAGGATGTGGAGAAGACAGGCCCTCATGAACAACTGGTGGGAAAGTACCTTGATACAGCCACTATGGAACACAGTATGGAGGTTCTATAACAGCACTCCAGCCAGTCTTAAGGGTTAACTTGCTGGCTGACCTAAGGCCCTTGATCTGTAACAGAACTAATTTACTTTCTTTGATATTTGCAGACCACTGGCCTCGGGGAATGAAGGACTGGAACTTTCCCAGGCCACAGAGGCCAGCAAGTCCATCTGAGGCAGCCTCAGCTTTCTGATTAGCCCAGCAATTTTTTTTAGCAAAATGTTTTTCTTTTTTAAGGTCGCACAAATGATTTTACTGACCTCCCTTTGCACATCTGTAGACCTTGCCCTCCTTCGCAGAAAGAACAGAGAACTCTTGCATGACCCCTGGGTACTAAAGAACCAGACCCTCTTGCACAGCCTCCCCACCCCCACACCCCCACACCTCCACACCCTCCCCTTCCAAGGAACTAGAACTTCTTGCACAACTTCTGAGCACCAAGATAACTCGGTAGCTGGCATGATGGAGTCTGTACTTATTCAAGAAATGTCACAGACCACAGCATTCCCTTAACTGATTAAAACTTTTTAAAACCCCTGGGCCAGAGTTGCCTTTGGAGAAGAGTCCACCTTCTCCCCAGGTTGTCATGCTCCTGAATAAAGTTCAAACTCCTTTCCAATCAAAACTTGTCTCCTGAGTATTGTTTTTTGAGCAACGGGCAGCTGAACTTGGGTTCAGTAATGATTCCTCAAAAAATTAAAAACAAAAATATACCATATGACTCAGTAATTCCACTTCTAGGTATTTATCTAACAAACAAAAACACTATTTTGAAAAAATATATACACCCCTCTGTTTATCGCAACATTATTTACACCAGCCAAGATATCGAAGCAACCTAAGTGTTCACCAATAGATAAATGGATAAAGAAGATGTGGTTTATGTACACAATAAGGTATTACTCAGCCATAAAAAAGAATGAAATATTGCCTTTCATGACAAAGAGAAACAGATTCATAAATACAGAGAACAAATTGGTGATTGCCAGAGGCAAAGGGGGTAGGGGGATAGGCAAAATAGGTGAAGGGGATTAAGAGGTACAAACGTCCAGCTATAAAACAAGTAAGTCACGGGCACGAAAAATACATCATAGGATATATAGTCAACAATATTGTAATAACTTTGCATGGTGACAGATGGTAACAGCACTTATGGTGAGCATTTCATAATGCATATAAATATTGAATTGCTATATTGCACACCTGAAACTAACAATATATGTCAACTATCCTTCAGTTAAAAACTTTAAAAAACAACCTAATTTTTTAAGTAAGCAAAAGATTTGACTAGACCACCAAAGATATACTGATTCCAAATAAGCACATGAAATGGTGCCAAACATTATTAGTTATTAAGGAAATGCAAACTAAAACCACAATGAGAAACATACCTATTAGAATGGCTTAACTCTAATATATACATACCTATTAGAATGGCTAAAACTTTATAAACTAGCCATACCAAGCATTGACAAGAATGTGGAGCAACTGGAACTTTTATACACTTTTGACGGCAATGTAAGATGGCGCAGCCCTTTGGCAGTTTCTTAAAATGTTAAATAGACACTTGCCATACGATCCAGCCATTCCATGCCTAGCTCTTGACTCAAGAGAAATGAAAAACATACGTCCATAAAAAATCTGTACATGACTGTTTATAGTAGTGTTATTTGTAAAAGTCAAAACTCAGAACAACCCAAGTGCCCCTCAACAAATGGTCATCTATCTGTACAATGGAACACTAATCAGCAACAAACAGACATGGTACCAATACACGCAACAACGTAGATGAATCTCAAGATAATTGTACTGAGTAAAAGCAGCCAGACAAATGGAGTACATGCTGTGCGATTCATTTATATAAAACTCTAGAAAATGCAAACTAACCTGTAGTGACAGAAGGCAGAGAGCAGTGATTGCCTGGACCAGGGGTGGGGCAATGGGAGTTTTGGAGAGAACCTACAAAGAAGGATGAAGAAATGTTTGGGCATGACTGACATGTTCAGCATCTTGATTGTGGTGATGGTTTCATGGGTCAAAACTTCAAATAGTACACTTAAAATATATGTAATTTTTGCATGTCAATCATACCTTAATAAAGTCATTTTTAAAAAATTGTGTAGCCCCCTTTTATTTTACTGGAATCCTCTAGAAAAAGGAAAATACAAATAAGTAAAAAAAATCCTTTTATCATAAACTACTGAGTCCAGTTTGTTAATGGAATCTGAATTCCCAACATCTTACTTTCAAACTTTTTTTGTGAAGGGGGCACCCCATTACCGGTCCCACATTCCCAAGTGGATTTTACAGTTCTTCTCTGTGCATCTGGAGACCTTAGCAGATTAATCTTCGTTCTATGTGAACTATAAACCAAGCATACTTCAAATGCTTAATATGCACTACTCCACTTAAGTCTTACAATAATGCCTGAAGGTATATGTCATTATTATTTCTGTTTTACAACAGAGGAAATTGAGGCTCAGGGGGGTTAAGGAAATTTTTTAAGGTCACACAGCCAGTAAGTCCTAGAGTCTAGATTTGATCTCAAACAGTCAGAAACTAGAGTACAGATTCCTAAACATAAGCTATATTGCTTCACTGTAGAACAAAAGTGTTTGGTCGTGTGATAATTTATCTGCCACTGGGAAAATGTGAAGAAGAGGCGTAATAGTTTCTTAGGTCTGTCCTAACAGTGAATCAAAACCTCAATAGTTTAAAGCAACAGAAATTTCTTGTCTCCCAGTTCTGGAGGCTAGAAGTCCAAAATTAAGGTGTCAGCAGGGCCACACTCTCTCTGATAGCTTGAAGGGAGTCCTTCCTTGCCTCTTCTATCTTCTAGCATTTACCAGCAATCCCTGGCATTCCTGGGCTTGGGAGGCATTACTCCAGCCACACGACTGTCTTGTATCCCTTCATATCATCTTCCCTCTATGTAATGTCTTCTGTGTCCACATCTCCTTTTTGTGTAAGGACACCTGCCACATTGGATAAGACTCACCCCAATGACCTCATTTTAACTTGATTACCTCTGTAAGGATCCTGTTTCTAAATAAGGTCACTTTCTGAGGTATTGGGAGGTTAGGACTTCAACATTTCTATTTGGAGAAACATAATTCAACCCATAACAGGTAGGTAACAGGTGGATGTGGGAAAACTGTGACTTGCCTTGTAACGATGAGTACCTTCCTTATCTACCTTATCTTCCTTATTCTACATTGGTAGAATCTCTTGTGGATCCACAAAACTATAAGAATGACCTTGCAATCAATCAATTATCTGGGAAGTCTTAGGAAAAGAGCGTCACGTGCAGTTTTCTTCACTTAAATCAAAGCCCTCGTTTTCTTTACAATTTTCTGATTTTCACAAATTATAAGATCCCTATTTGGACATATTTATTCTATAAATACCAGTTAAACCATGTACTAAGTGCTGGCTACTGGGGATACAGGGTTAAACCATGACAGTGTAGAGGAAAGGCAATGTCCATCAAGTATATCAGGAGATTTACAGAGAATGCTACTAGGTCCCAAAGAAAACAAATGACCCTACTCAGGAAAGGGGGTGATGATCAAGGAAAGCCTGAAGTGATTCTTAAAAGACAAATAGAAGTTTGCCAGATGACAAAAATTGGAAAGAGTGTTTCAGAATGTGCAACGTCGATTCACTCAAAACCAAACTCCATTCTTTCCCCCAAATCTGCTCCACCAGCTGCTCTCTCCGCATCCAGTGGCTCAGAACGGAATACTTAAGAGGCATTCCTGACTCCTCTTTCTCTCATACCTCTATCCAGCCCATCGGGAAAGGCTCTTCTCTCTACCTTCAAAATCTATCTACAATCTGTTCACTTTCCACCACCTGCGCTGTTCTAAGCTAACATCATCTCCCACCTACAATAGACTCCTTCCTGCCTAGTCATGCTGCTTCTGATTTTGCTCCCCTCTACAGTCCCTTCTCAACACAGTGTCCCACATCAGTGTTTTACAATGCCATTCAGGTCATGGTAGTCCCCTGCAGGAGCCTCCCTTTCACTTAGCATAAAGCTAAGTTGTACGACGGTCTAGAAGGCCTCCACACTTTAGACCCTCGATTGCCCTCTCTCCTTTCCCCGGCACCATTATCTGTCAGACCCTTCACCCTATTCACTGCTTCCCAGCTGCACTCATTTTTTTGTTATTCCTAGAACAAGAAAGGCAAATTTCCATATTAGAGTCTTTGCACCAGCTGTTCCTGTGCTGGAACTCTTCTTCCAAATCTCCACATGGCTAATTTCTGTACCTTTTCAGCTCTTACTCAAATGTCACCTATCCAAACACTCTGGATGAAAGTGCATCTCTCCCTTCTCCCCAGACTACCACCTCACATTCTCAATTCCCCTTGCTTAGCTCTAACCTTTCCCCCATGGTATTTATCACCTTCTAACATACTATAATTTACTTAGAGCAGATGCTTGTTGATAGTTGGTCTTTCTGCACTAGAAAGTAAGCTCCATGATGGTACAGATCTTTGTTCTCTTCATTGATGTACACCTAGATACAGTGCCTATTACATCATAAATGTTTACTTTTTTCTTCTAATGAATGAAAGGCCCATTGAGATGAGAAAAAAAAGCATTCCATAATCTGCAAATGATCAGTGTCACTAGAACATTAGAGACATGGGGCATGAATGCAGAAGGCAAAATTTGAGTTGTAGAAGGTACTTCCATGCCCTGCTAAAGAGTGCTCACAAGCGAGAAACCGCTGATAAGATTTACACATAGAATTAATGTGATAATATTTGCATATTAGATCACTCTTGCAGTAGTGTGGATCAGCCATCTCCAACTTTCAATGATCACCAAAATAAAATTTTAAAATAGTTTTTTTATGTTGTCATAAACATGGCCCTTCCTGAATGCAAAGAGAGACATAACTGTTTAGAGCACAGACTCTGGAACAGATTACCAATAGCTCTAGAATCTTGAGCAAATTATTCAGCCTCTCTTTATCTCACCTCCAAAAAAAAAAAAAAAGTTGTTGTAGGGCTTAAAGGGTTGGAACAAGTAAAACATTTAGAACAGTGCCTGGAAGAGTAAGCACTACATATGCATTTCAATATTGTAACTTACTGTGCTTTCTGGTTCTTTCAATAGTTTCTTGAATAAATAGCACTTAATTTAATCAGATCATCAATCTTTCATGCATAATATTTTTAATACTAAAAGAAGAAAAAACATTTCATGGATACTGTATTAAATTGCAAAATTACAATTTCATCTTTCCTCCAAGAGTTTTGCATTTTCTCAATTTTATCCATAAATACCTGTGGTATTGTCATACCTTTTAAATTCGTGAAATTTAAAGACATGATCATTGAAACGAACACTTCAAAGACAAAGTATTCTGTTGTGTTTTGACTTTAAACTACTCCTGTCTCAGATTTCCACAAATTCCAGTCTAGATGAGCAATATTCATTAAAATACTCACTGCTTGTTTTATTATTTATTGTTTAGATGTCTTTCCATTCAAACAAAGAGACAGATTGTCTTCTAGCTGAGACACCTGGAAGGTGCTGGAAGCACAAAGGCCATGATTCAAAAGTCTGCGGTGCAGTCAACAAGCAATTACTTTTGCATGTGATAGGAGACTGTCAGCTTCAAACACAAGACATTCTTTGGGAAGATTAGTCCAAATTACATTTTATTACATTGGCCCACTTAAATGGCCTAAACTTCATATACTTATTCTAATGGAATTCCAACTGGAGCATTAATATATTGTTTATGACATGTTTGGAGTTCTTGTGTTATCAGCATGCATTCACGAGAGAAGCTTCAAACAGTATCAGATAACAGTGAGGTGGTTGCTGGCTGTTGTACAGCATAGGGGATTTTATCATCTTGTTGAACCAGTGGCAGTGATTAAATTAAACTGTCTGAACAAAGCTTTTGCATGTCAGACTGTTGAATGGCAAAATGAAAGAGTGACACACTTCAAAGATCAGAGGAAGGGAGAGAGGGCTAGAAAAACAGAGTTACATAACTCCTTATTTCCAACATCCAGACACAAAAGCAACAGTTAAAGAGCAGTTTCCATTTTACTTCGTCTTTAAACTTTTTCTGTATCATTCCATTCAGTTTCTAGGCACGTTTCCCCACATTTCTTTTTCACATAACATATTTCACTTGACTTGGAACACTGACTGAATGGTGAGGTACTTTGGGGGATTTTTACTTTTGTTCTGTTTCTTTGTACAAACAAGGTTTTTAAGTTTGTTTTAATTTCCAATTTTTCTCTTATTAGTTCCAAATGAGATATTTAAGGAAGAAAACCAAAGGAGATTAAGACGTTTCCATAATTTACAAGCACACTTTTTATTTGGAGAGACAAACATAAGGGCTTTTATTTTTCTACTTCAAGAAACAAATTAAAACTTTGAAGTAAAAGCTTAATAGAACTAAATGAAAATTATTTGTATGTTGAAATATTATGATATATGAACTCTCTGAAGAAGTTCATTGGCAAAGAAGTTTTAAGGATCTAAATGTATCTGAGATACAAAGTAAGTTTTATAAGAATCCACATGTTTCCTGTCTAATGAGATTTTTACATCAACAAACTGTTCTGACATTTATTTATAATTATCTTTGTTAGTAAAAAAAAAATGGCTTTGTTAGTATTAAGAAAAATGTTATTTCCTCTCAAACAAAATAAAACTGGGAAAAAGTCCAGAAAAAGCAAATTGAATTTTAGTGCTGTTTCCATTACAAAATCAACATAGTCCCAGTTTTAAATTATTTTCTAGATTGGTGGTTTCCTTTTTATTTAAGACTCTCAGTCGGTTATTTAGAAACATTGAAGAAACTTCAGTGTGTCAGGGTAGTAATAGAAGATAAGTATTTAGATGATATTAACTCTTGTAAATTTATGTTTCTACTTTTACTTCAATTTTGATTTATACAATTTCCAGGACTATAAAATAATAACCTTTTTGAAATAAATGCTGCTTCTTAATAACGTATTTTCACAATTAAGTTTTTCACTTTCATTTATCATGAAAGGCGGTAGCTTTTCATAGAAATTCACTGCTCAGTGACATCCACTAACATTTTAAAGTACGAAACACTTCAAGTCCAATTCCACTTGAGATATTTAGTGATGGAAAAAAATCATAGGAGAAAACAAACACAAAGTCAACCTGTCCTCTTAGAATACTTCGCTGGGAATAACTACATCAGTATACACGCTTTATAAATGTACTTCTTTCTTTAACCCACGAAATATTCAGGTTTGTTGAATGTGGTGAGGTCTAATGAAACCAATAGAGGACAATCAGGATTGTGTACAGATCTAACAAAAGATGAATTTTGACTTAGTTATGTGGGATATTTTCTGGATTAGGTTAGAAACATTCTCATTTAGAAATTTATGAAGACAGCATAAAAATTCTTACATTCATAGATTTCAGGGCTCTGGAATCTGTATGATTGTAAACTTCAGAGTTTCATTTAATAAACTTTTTTCAAAGTATGTATTTTTTATTAAAATATAATTAGGAAGAAGTTATTTGGGGCGTTTTTCTATTATACAGAATGTATATATTTATCACAGATATTCTTTCATTTCCTATGCATTCAAAGCCTTCTACAATCTTAAAAAACAAACAAATCATGTAAGTAATAACAGTTACTATGTAAATATCAATATTTATAGTCTAAAAAAATAAAGTTTTCCATTTTTCCCTACACTTTACAAAAATTATTCTGAATTAAACAGTGAAGTAAATCTCCATGAAGTCATAAAAGCAGAAAAATTTTAATATATATTACCTGGTAAAAATATAAGAAAATTAGAAATGAATAATAAAATTTACATAAACCCTCAATAAGTAAGAAATTCTAAAAGACTCCCCAAGTAAATCCTATTTCAAAAAAGAAACTAATGATACCATCATGGGTCAAAACTCATGAGATATCTTCAAAGAGGATTTTCACAAGACAGCCATACTCCAAGAAATTTTTAAAAAATGAATTTAAATTAAATGAGCTCTCAACCAAAGAAGTTAGAGGAAAAGGAAAAAAAATGTCAAAAAGTACAAAAAGGAATTAATAAACATAAATTTTGAAGTTAATAAATGAAAACAGAAAATTTTGGAATTGATAACTTCACCCAAAAGCTTATACTTGGAAAAGATCAATAAAATAGATAATACTTTGGCAAGTCTATTTAAGAAAAAAAAAGGGGAAAAGGAAAAAACAAATATGTTAAAAATCAGACAATCTATAATCACAGATTAATTTTTGAATTACAGATCTTTCTCAACTTACAACAGGTTTACATCTGGATAAACCCATCACAGGCTGAAAATGTCGTAAGTCGAAAATGCATTTGATACATCTAACTTACAGAACATCATAGCTTAGCTTAGCCTAAACGTGTTCAGAACACTTACAGTAACCTAGAGTTGGACAAATCATCTAACAGAAAACCTATTTTATAGCAAAGTGTTGAATATCTCATGTAATTTATTGAATACTGTACTGAAAGTGAAAAACAAAATCGTTTTAAGCATATTGGTTGTTCACCCTCATGATCACGTGGCTGACTGGGAGCTGTGGCTGCCAGCCCTGCTCAGCATCACAAGAAGGGATTAGGGCACCTCAGTAACTCATGCCGTTAAGCACAGGACTCTTGCTTTCGGCTCCGGTCATGATCTCAGGGTCATGAGATGGAGCCTGGAGTCAGGCTCCACACTCAGTGGGGAGTCTGCTTAAGATTCTCTTCCTCTCCCTTTGCCCCTCTCTCATTCTCTCAAATAAAGAAGTAAAACCTGTAAACAAACAAACAAACAAACGAGAAAGGATCATACTATATATTGCTAGCCCCCCAAAAAAAATCCAAATTCAAAATTTGAAGTTCAATTTCTACTGAATGTGTATCATTTGCAAACCATTGTAAAGTCGAAAAATCTTAAGTCAAACCGTAAGTCAGGGAATATCTGTATAAGAAAATATACGAACACAAAACCCAGAAACCAAAAAAAGAGAAAGAATGGCTTATTTTCGTAGATAAAAACATAAAATTTTTGTTGGACAAAAGATATCCTCAACAAACTTAGAAAATAAATTACAAAATTAAAATCTGGGAGAAATGTTTGCAAGCTATATGAAAGACAATTAAAACAAGAATAAACACATTTCAAAAGAAATAAATATGGTTACAAATCTTTAAAAACATGACCCTTCTGTGACCTAGCAGTCTATTTTTAGTAATTGATCCTCTAGTCAGATGTCCTTTGCAGCTATGTTGGTGAAAAAAAATCACAATACAAACCGCAATGAAATTATATGTAATCATTAAAAGAGTCAGGAAACAAATAAATACAAATATCTCCAAAGCCTATTATTTAATGGGGAGCAAGGGAGAAGAAGGTTATAGAACAGTATAGACAGCCTGATCAAAATTATGGTTTTAGGGGCGCCTAGGTGGCTCAGTCCATTAAGCGTCTGCCTTTGGCTCAGGTCTTGGAGGGAGCCCCCGCATCCCATCGGGCTGCGCACTCAGCGTGGAGTCTGCTTCTCCCTCTCCTCCTGCCCCTCCTCCTGCCCATGCTGTCTCTCACACTCTCTTTCTCTCTCTCAAATAAATGCATAAAAAAATGTTTAAAATTATGGTTTTATAAAAATGAAGTGGAAGAAATGTTACAGATACATAGAAGGGCCTGGAAGAACATACACCAATCTGGTAGCAGTGGTTATCTCTGGGAATCGGCATCATGATTATGTAGGTTCAGTTCCTTCCGACTAGAGCAGTCTCCTTTCTTCTCCCATGACGCTGGTTGAGGAGACCTGCCCCTCTTGTCCTTTCGAAGGCCCCACCTCTGGGTCATTGAAGCTGTGGTATTATATACCTGATTCATCTATCCCTTGTGTTTTCTGTAACTGAAAATTAAATTTGAAATCTGGACTAGACATTCAGATTAGATATTTTTGGCAAAATATAAGCAGTTTTCTCCGGGGAATAGGATTACAGTGACATTATAGGAGATTTAATGATATTTACTTCCTGTGATACACCTTTCAAAATTATTTGGGTTTTTGCAATAAACAAGTACATGTGCGCTTTTTTAAAAAAAGAAATAGAGACACTGATAACCAAATAAATCTAGTAGCATACCAATCAGATATTTAAGGGGGAAAAGCACAGTACAAAGTAAGATGTTTCTTTTCATAAAAAAGAAAGGGTTGTATGTGTATGTGCCTACACATATACACATGTGAATCCATATAGGGACTTACAAATATGAAAAAAAACTTAGCAAAGATTACTTTTAAGAGTGATATTAATTTTCCATGTGACTCATTTTTGCTTTTGCTTAATTTCTACTTTTTCTTCCATAAGCATGAACTGGTTTTTTGTAAAGGAGTGAAATTCGTGATTATTTAATGAAACTAATGATTTCGGTTGTTGGAAATAGCAACTTCTCACAATGAGGAAAAAGAAAGAACAAATGGTCGAAGCATACACAAGAACTCAAAAACAGCACTGGTAGAAGCAATGGCCTGGTTTTTCAAGGAAATACCAAATTACATTCAATATAAGTAATCCTTACTTTCCAAAGCTGTGCATTTCTAGGAAATGCATTCCAATTGTGTCCTCATAAAGCAGACCATATTTCATGATCTATTTATTATAACTGTGTTCGGGGGCAACAGACAGGAAAATATATATTTGTTCCACAGAACTTTGCTGAACAAATTATAACTATGAGCAAATTTCTTTAGAATCATAACCATGACCGCTACAGTAATTTAAAATATAAAATTATATTCCAAGTAAAAAAAATGAACAGGAATATGTTGCTAATTAGCATACAAGGACCCTGGAAGTATATAAATCAACACATAAATATGTATTAAGCTATAAATTTGACCTTTTTAACCTTTATTATATAGGAATATAATGTTTCCTATGTATAGGAATTATATAGGAACATATGTTTCCTATGTATAGGAAACATAGAGAATATAGTCTATGGTGTTGTAACAGCGTTGTATAGTGACAGTTGGTAGCTACACTTGCAGTGAGCACAGCATAACACATACATTTGTTGAATCACTGTATTGTACATGTCAAACTAATGCAACATTGTGTGTCAACTATATTTCAATAAAAAATACATAAATAAATTTAAAATCAGTGCAAGCTTAAATGGGTAAAGCCATCTTCAAAAGGAATTGTGAGGGAGAAGGAAAATCACAGAACATTGCTCTACCAATAACGGTCTGGGTTTAAAGTAGGATTGTGGTGGTATCCACCAATTGTGTAAATATCAGCCTCAGAGACGGGTACAGCCATCTGCTTCTTCCTATCGCTTCTTTAGAGTTGCTCAAATGAACAGGTATACACTGTGTAAGGTGAAGCGTGACTATCTTTCAAGTAGTGTCCGCACTGAAGAGGAATGTTGTTGTGAGTCTAAGTGGTAAGTCGGCTTGCAATTCCCTCTCTCTCTGCCACTCCCTCTGCTCATGCTCACGCTCTCTCTCTCTCTCAAATAAAAGATTTTATTTATTTATTTGAGACAGACAGAGCACAAGTAGGCAGAACGTCAGGCAGAGGGAGAGGCAGAAGCAGGCTCCCCACTGAGCAGAGAGCCTGATGCAGAACTCGACCCCAGGACCGGGGGACCATGACCCGAGCCAAAGGCAGGCGCCCAACGGACTGAGCCACACAGGCGCCCCCAAATAAATAAATGAAATCTTTTTTAAAAAATTAAAAAAAAAAAGAAGTCTCTTGTGAAAAGCTGAATTAACTGGCAGCACACCTATGATTTATCCCAGAGCTGTAATTGTAACCCTTAAAGATCGGTGCCCCAGGCGGCTGCCCGACCAGCTCACTTCTTACCCCACACGCAGTGTTTGAGAGCTGGGAAGCACAGAGGAACGCAGTTGAAAAGGCAGAAAGCAGAAAACTGAGACAGTACCCACAGTGCAGAAAAACCAGGAGATGGCGAAGAGAGGCAGTCTCTTGGTTAATTAGTTGGCTGCAAAAGTGAGACAGAGAGTTCTCCGCCTCAAAATGGTGAGCCCCAGAGGAAGCAGCAGGATGAACACGTTGGCCAGAGAACAACCACTAGGGAGACGAGTTATGGAGTCACCAGGGCAGCCGCTGGATGCTGACAAACCACAGCCGGCTTCTGATAGGGCTGTTTTTCCTCCTACTCCCCGTGGCTTCACAACAAAAGCCTAAAACTTGAGTAACTTAAGCATGACCCTTTTGCTTACCTCTGCAAGGGTTTCAACGAATGCAAAAGTTTTAGATATTGTCCAATATTGAACATTATGAATATATTTTCATTTCAATTGAGCAGGAGGGAGAGGATAATTTTCAAATATCAAAAACAAAGACTATTTTTCAAGCTTTTGAGCAAAAGAAGGCAGCACCTCATAATGCTTTATAGTTTATAAACCATTCACAATGGGGTAGTCATTATTAGTCCTATTTTACAGATGAAGAAACAAGCACACTTACATATACCATAGTGGTCTTTAAAAAAACAAAAAAGCAAGTGATGGGCAACTCGTCTTGTATACTTATAGAGGATTTTAAAAAATTCTCCACCAATTGATATATATCTTATGCAAATATTTTGTGTAATTCCCAAATAGTTAGATTGATAATATTTTTAGTAAGCAGTTTCCATTACTCCAGGGCAAATTGAGATGAATGAATATCTAGTAAGTAATGAGTGATATATATGCATAAATCAATTCAGGAGAGACTTTGTAATCATTTTAACTACAACAAGAAATGTACAGTATTATTAGTGATTATTATTAGGGCTGTAATAACACACAAACAGAAATTTTCATCTTTCTGGGAATTTAGAAACATTTAATATTTAATCTTCCCTGTGCCTACTGGAGGTTTTTCTTTTTACTTGGTGTTTTTATCAATATAATATTTTATCAAGATACTATTCTTTAAAATTGTCTGTATCGGCTTCTCTGGAGAGGAGGTTCAGTGTGGTATTTGCGAACATAGATTCTAATCCAGATTGCCTGGGTTCAAATCCCAGCCCAGCCATTTACCTTAGGCAAATGATTTTACCTCTCTTTGTCAGTTTTCTCATTCAGAACATGGGAGTGATTATAATAATGGTATATAGCCGCATAAGATTTTCGTAAGGATTAAATGATTTAACACCCACTAAACTCTTAGAATAACACCTTGCATGTTGTAATCCCTCAATAGTTGACAGACGTTATCAGTACCGTCATTCTTTATAGCAAACTTACAAGGAAGGCTAACATAAGCGGAGTTAACTTGAGGACAGGGCCGGTTTCCAAAGGTTTGTTTGCAAATTAGAATGCATTGTCTCAAAGAAATAGTATTGCCAGTGGTGAACAGGAATCCACAGAAGCCCACATATGTCCCTTTCACTCATGATATAGTTGAGATTGCACTGTACTCCCAACCCCAGTCCTGAGCCCCTCTGAGTTCTGGGGAGCAAGTTACAAAGTATGGCAGGAACTGTGGATGTCCCCAGCCACATCAGGGAACACCAAGAGGTTATGGAAAAGGTGTAGGAGGAGGTTGTGAGGGGCAACCTAGCTCCAATAAAGGATGTGAGAGAACTCTTCTTTCTGATGCTTGAAGAAGGCTCAAGGCTCAAGACTTCAAGAATGGCAGTTGCAAGGAAAGATTGCAGGTTGCAAGTATGGTAACATATTCAGTGATTTTTAGATGGAATTTACTCAGCTGTGTTCCAGCATTATAGTGTTCAAGATGAGAAAAGTAAATGCCAAAAGACCCGCTCAAAACTATTTTCCATTCTGGTTAAAAAGTGGATCTGCATGAGTAATGGTGGGAGGATCATGTTTTCTCCGAGGGCAACGAGTCTTGAAACAGTATCCTGAATGAAAGGAAGAGCAGAGAGAGGCTGAGGACCTTCTGGGTTTGGCACCCTGCCACCTGAGATTGCGAGTAGTTGTTGTCCTGGGCATTGTACCTGAAGACCACACCTTTGTCTGCTCCGTTTCTCTCCAACCATGTCAGGAAGGAGCCACAGCAGACCAGAAGGACATACGATGCAGCAGGGAAATGAAAAAACAACTGGGCCTTTGCACATGCTGTCTCCTCTGCCTGGATTCTTTTTTCAAACCAAATCATTTATGGATATGGCTGGACTTGGGCTTCAGGTCTTTCTTAGAAATAAGGCCTTGATTCGTTTGTGAGCTCCTTGAGAGCTGAGAAAGTGTCTTACTCATCTTTGTCTCTGCGGCGCCATATGTGGTGACTTTCACTTAGGGACGACTCATCAAATACTGCTGAAATGAATGGATGAACAAAAGCAGGAATTTCGGGGAGGTGGAAAGATGATTCTTCAGTCCTTTCATGCTCTTTTGTTTTGTTTTGACTGTGAACCGTATCCTTTGTTCTTGTAGAATAAACTGGAGCTACTTTAAGGTCCAGAGTAAGAATTACAGAGAGCTGGCTGATAAGAGCTAGTTCCGTCCAGGCAGCAAAGAGGAGAGAGGGAGCAAGTATGGTGGTTTCCATGCTATCCAAGCAAATTGACAGGAGCAAGAAATCAGAAGTGTCAGAGCAAAATCCCTAACTGGGAAAAAGCTGACATCCAGTTATAGTAACCTCTGCCTCCTGTGTCTTTAAGGAATGCAAGCATAGAACTAGGCCAATGAACAGGTATTGATCAAATAGAAGAATGAAAATTCCAACAGTGGCCACTCAATTAAAGCTCACTGCTACACAGGGCAGGTCTGTCCTTTACTGACACACACTAGGTAAGTGTGAATTGGGAATAAGGAAGGAGAGAGCCTAATTACAAGAAAGGGAGCTGGGCGCTCTGGGTAAGTCCTCTCTCACCTGCTAGGTGGGCCATCTGTAAGCTCTGCCTGGGGAAATATGCAAGTTACTGGCCTTACTGCTGCTAAAATAGCTTTAGGTTATTCAGTATATTAAGGGAAGTAGTTCATCTCAGACTTAAAGAGAAGCAAATACCACTCTATTCCAGTTATGGAGATCAGAGCTGAGAAGTTAAATGCCACTCAAAGAAATAATTTTCTACCTCAATAGGACTAAAGAATTCTTAGCTTTTAAACTCGGGTTTATCAGATGGAAGGAAGTAGTGTCGGAGAATCGGGAGATTAAACGTCAAGACTAAGGCTGTATCTACATATAGCAATCACAACGGCCAAAGTGGAGTGAAATCAATATACTTTGTGACCTCCATGATGAAGGTGCAAGGATCAGCCGTGTCAACTGTGGTGTGATCTAACTCAGTCTGTAAGAAACAGCCGATTCAGCTTTACAGTACTGTGACTTAGGTTATAATCCTAAATTGAGAGTCTCTGGTCTTCCTTTCAGAATTTTATAAGGAGGGAGTGCCCGGGTGGCTCAGTCAGTTAAGCATCTGCCTTAGGCTCAGGTCATGATCCCACGGTCCTGGAATCGAGCCCTGCGTCGGGCTCTCTCCTCACTGGAGAGTCTGCTTCTCCCTCTCCCTCTGTGTTCTCTCTCGCTTTCAGTCTCTCTCAAATAAATAAATAAAATCTTTAAAATAAAATAAAATTTTATAAGGAAACATGATTCAGTTAAACTGGCCAAAACTTCTCTCAAAGATTTTAAAAATATTCAAAATGTAGGATTTCTGCAAACCACAAATGCTTTCTAGAAATTAGTTATTACTTAAACATATTCACTATGGTTCATGTTTTTAATTACGGACATTTTCCCATGTTATGTATTTTTCTTCAAGTATATAGTTTTACCATGTTTGCCCAATTGCCTAATAAGCAAGCTGTCAGACTTTAGCTACATTTTCTCTATCCTTTTATATGGTGTGATGTGCATACAGCTCTCAACATAGCATAACAGTAGGAGCAAATGGCCAACAACTAATAATAACATTGGTGACCATAACTGTGAATTGACCATTTAGATAAACACAAACCATCCCTCCTCCTGTACCATTTTTATGAATTTAGAATTTAAATTAATCTTACTACCTTTGCCATCAAGACTGAATTTCTTCTCTAAGCCCCTTTATCTTGCTTCTTCCATTTTCTTGTATCCTTATATGCATTCAAGGGAAAACAGTAATAAGAGCCAATATCTGTTGAATGCTCTTTACATTCTAGAAGTGGCACTAATATTTTAGAGATTGTATCTTCTTCCCAATAATCCTAAAAGTAACTACTATTGTTATCGTTTCTGGACAAGACATGAGAACACTGAAACTGGTTGAGATTAAGCCATTTATTCAAGTACAGGTAGGATGTATAGATTATTATTCAGCAAACACCCTCTCCCCTTCCCATTCTGTGCAGAGTAGACTGCCCTGCGTTCTTGATATTGGACTTGGCCATACAACTTCCTGAGTCCATGTAATGTTAATGGACATGATGTGAGCAAAGGTCTTAAATGTGCTTCATGGGTTTGGCTAGCCATTTGCATTCTGGTCATCTGCTATGAGAAAATATGCTCCAGATGGATGCTGCCTTTCAGCCTGGGCCGCTTAATGAAATACGTGAAATCATGAAAGCCCTCTTCCTCCTTATGCTCAGTCCCCCTGTCTACACTTCCTTTTTCTCCCTCCTGCCCCCAATCTCACCTCTGGACACAGCAAAAAAGTTAGAAACAATATATGTGCTGGCCCAAAGAAAGCAAAGTGCTCTAGAAAAATCACAAAGTGTCTGTTTTACATATATTTTTCTCATCTTTCATTTTAAAGGAATAGAGCATAATTTTTTTTTTTGCTCATATTTCCACTGGTTGCAAAGATCCAGAAAACCACTTATGAGTCAATATTTAACAGCTGCTCAAATATAAGTAGATTCTTTTGAATAGCAATATCACTTTTGGATGAGATGGAGACCCAGAAATTCACAACAGTGATTTTCATTAAAGAGCATCCTTGGCACTTTTTATGGCAAATATTATTAGCACTTGTCTTTTGGCAAAATTCCAAGCTAAGCAATTATATTATTCCTGTTCATACTCCTCCCATGATTTCAAATGTCATTCTTCTTGCTTTCTTCCTTGAAACAATGCGATGTTACTATGAATGTCGAATTCAATTCCAGAAGCCAGTGAGCCATGGGTTCTCTTTTCTTAATATCAAAGCTTTTAAAGTTTTAATTAATTGTTATAAAGCAGTTGTATGAAAGGAAATATGGTATTTATAACATTGATATCAACTGGTTTCTAATACTTAAAGCCAGTAAGATCATTTAGAGTGATAAATTAGAAAACCCCTTAGATCTTCTCCACTCCCAATACCTGTGATATTTTAGGTATTTTGCCAGAATTGAGGCCTCTCTTCCTGCTGAATCCATATTTCAGATTCACTTGATAAAAGGCAGAACCATGTTAGAGCAAGCATAAGTGAGTCTAGATTTTATTTTACTTTGGGATTCTAAATGTATTAATATCATCCTTGAACCTGGGATTTATTATAATGCCTCAAATCATGCCTTGCTGCAGGTTGAAAGTGCTTCTTTAATTCATTGTATTAATCAGAGTTCTCCAGAGAAACAACAGAAAGTGTGCATGTGTGTGTATGTGTGTGTGTGTGTGCATGTGTGTACATATTTGGAAGAGGCCACACACCACCTATATATATGGAGAGACAGAGAGATTTATTTTAAGGAATTGGCTCACACAATTGTGGGGCTTGGGAAATCTGAAATCCTCAGGGCAAGCTAACAGACTGGAAATTCTGGCAGAAGTTGATGTTGGAGTCTTGAGTCCAAAAGCATCCTGGAGGTAAAATTCTTTCCTCTTTGGGGAACTTCAGTCTTTTCTCTAAGGCCTTCAACTGATTGGATGAGACCCACTTGCATTATGGAAGGTAATCTGTCTTACTCAAAGTCAACTGATTAAATATTTATCACATCTAAAGAATACCTTCACAGCAACATCTAGATCGGTATTTGACCAAATAACTGGGTAACCTAACCATAACATGGACAAGGTGACACTTAAAATCAACCACGACACTCATTGATCACCAAAGTGGAATGACTGTATTCCTGAAGATGCTCTAGACAATCAAATGGCATGTGGGAATTAAAAATAGAAATTTTTAATATTTATTTTAATCCAAAAAATTATTTTCACCAGTATTTTGTGCATGAATTGACAGCAGTACCTTCCTCAGTCTACATGTGAGGTATCACACGACATGGCCAGCATTTAAGGTGCCCTGTGAGGAGGCAGGAGGGGGATCTACAGTATAAGCACTGACAGGGGTTCCTCACAGCAGAGGCTTCATTCTCAAGTTTATTGGAGCCACTGTGTAGACAAAATATGGTAATCTTCAGGTTAAAGCAAAATCAGATGATTCTGAGGGTTTTGTTTATTTATATATATATATATATATACTTGGTTTATATATATATATATATATATATATATATATATATACACTTGGTTTCATGACTGCCATAGTTGAAATAACTCACCCTAGGGGAGAAGGAAAGTCTTTAATTATTTCCAATTATACAAATAGCCTCTTCCCATTTCTTCTTTGTTCAATTGAAGATTTGATACCCACTCCTCATGACTTCCTTTTTCCTTAACTATACCACCCAGACTTACTTGTTATCTTTTAACCATCTTCAGTTTTTCTCATCGTCCTTCACCCCCTGAGGCATAGGGTCTCAAACTTTGATGTTTATAAGAAAAACGTTGACAACTTGTTAAAAATATAGAGTTCTTAATGCTATCCCCAAATGCTGATTAAGTAGGAATGAACGGGGCTGGGCATTGGTATTTTCAACAAGCCCTTTCCTGCCGTGGTTCTCAGGCCTTCAGTCTCACTCAGGGGATATACTCTGTGACTGTCGGTTCACAAAATAGCCCCACACACAGAGGGGCAGGGAGAGGAAAGAAAGAGGAAGACCACCCCAGAATGGTAAGTGACAGGTTTCATCAACAAGGGAACTTACATATGAGGCTTGTCCTGGGTTGCCTCAAGTCCCGTAGATCACTGTACCTGCCCAACGGAATCTTAAAAGTTTATATGGAGGCCACAACTGGGTTCAATCATGTTATCAGTCCAGATGGTCTCAGTATCACCTTATTCTCTCCAGGCCATGTCCTTGAAATAGCTCCCACTGTGGGACTGGTCAGCAGGGTGTACATTCCCAGGATGGGGAGGGGGTGAAGAGCTTCTGATTGCATGGAGTCAGTTCGAGGGTCAATTGGCAGTCACATCCTCTTGATTATCTCCTCCAACAGTGACCTTATCTATGTCCCTGGCCTCAACTTCCATTGGGATGAACCCTAATTTTATATTTGTCAGTTTACATTTTCGTTCAGGGCCAAAATTTGCATTTCCAAGCAATTGTTAACCTCTTTCTCTAATTTTAAAGCTATGCCTTACACTTAAACGCAGTTTCAGAAACAAACCCAACGGCTTCCCGTCAAACCTGTTTCAACATCCGTCTTCCTTAACTTTACTAACCACCATTTTTCCAATTATGTGGGCTCCCAAACCTTAGGAAACCTCAGTCATTGTGAACATTCAGGACCACTCTTTCCTTTGTGTTCCGGGGGGAGGCTGACACTACCTTCCACCCACTATTTTCAGTATCCTAACTCTTCTTTGCTCTCCCAGCCACCCAACATGCTGCCACCAGATTAATCTTCCTTAGGAACAATTCTGTTGCTAGAAAACTTTAGTGACTCTTTTCAATCAAATTTAACTCAAACAGTTTAGCTTTCAATCAATCTCCTCCTCTCAAGCTCTGAAATTCCTCTGGTGAGCTTTCACATGTACACATCCTCCTCCCAGCTGTGCTATAGAAGAGGGATATTAATCCGTTGTCAACCAAAGGCATGGTAAGCATTTTCTCCTCTGTTTCGTTGTCAATGGATTTTTAGGGTATTTTTGTGTGTGTTTGAAAGTTTGAAACATTTATATTGTTAAATTTGTTGGGGTGCCTCTGTAGCTCGGTCGGTTAAGTGACTGACTCTTGATCTCAGCTGAGGTCTTGATCTCAGGATCATGAGTTCAAGCCCCGCGGAGTCTACTTTAAAAAAAAATATTATCAACCTTTACTTTTTCTTTTTTGCTTCAAGCTTTTTTTTGGCTCAAGTTTGTGGGTCACTGCAGGGTGCAGTCTATCTTGTTTTATGTTATTCTTGTACATGTCTCCTCTTAGACCTTAGACTCTAAGTTCCTTAATGGTAATAATGTTATCTTCTTTATAGGTGTAATGAACATATTAATGAACACTTATTATGAGCTATTATTGTTTTTAGCACCTTACTAATATTAATTCATTTAATCCTCATTTCTACCTTTGTGGAGGGTACTATGATTAGACTACGGATCCCGTTATGCAGATGTAGAAACTAAGGTAACTTGTCCCACTATCACACAACAAGGTCACACTACTAGGAATCCTGATGGAGCCAGGATTAGGATCTAGCCAGTTCAACTCCAGAAACCCTATGTGAGACAACTACTCTATGCTGCCTTCTCCTGTGTGGAAAAATAATGGGCACTCAGTAAGTACTGGTTGAATGAATGAAATATATAGACTAGCTGGGTTGGTATTTCTAGGCTACACACAGTTTCTTAGACGATCTTGTGAGAGGTTAAGGGGTAACAAGAAATGATCGAGCAACCATAATGTGAAATGCCGAAGAATCCCAACCTGAGACTCCAAGTTACGAGGTTTTAGAGCACACAAGTCTTGATGTACCTGGTTGGCTAGAAGGCAAATCTTGAATGATGAATGGAAGGAGCACAGAAAACGTGGGATCCAAAACAATGGGCAGTTTTCCACATCATTATAGCAGTATTTTGTAACAATTTCTTTGGCAACTGACAGCCGGCATTTAAATCAGCTATTTCCTCCTCAGAATTCCTCTCCAAAGAATAATAATGGCCTCTGCAACTCTGAAGGAAATGTAGCCCCTACTCGGATACAATCTTATCTGGGAAATTGCCATGGTATTCGTCACAGCTGTCACTGTGCTGAGCCCATTAGAGATGTGCTGAGTGGAGATCTACAGGGTTGTCTGCTCCGAGGGCTCTCGCTACACATTCTTCCTGGTTTTAGCAGGAAAACAAAAAACACTCAACGTTTTGGGGGGCAGAGTCTCCTCAGAGCTGGGTGGGCAAAAGAGAGCCATTCATACAGCCTAAAGGAGTTATTCTATAGCTCAGGTTGTAGATTTATAAAGACATTTGCAGTGACGCAATTGGGAAGGGCAGAACACAAGAGAGTATAGAGAGAAAACTCGGATTTCTATTTCTTTAATGGGAGAGCATGAGGGGAGCTAAAGACCTAAAAAGTTGGGGTAGGAGGTTAATATTGAGACCTTGGACATGGAGTTCTTTTCAGTTCATTTCAATTAAACAGTAGGCTGTTACAATTTTTATTCTTCTCATGTAGAGAATGTTAGAGCTGGGAGTCTAGCTCCCTCTCTGTGATATGTGATTTAAGAAATAGGACCCAGAAGTGCGAAGTGACTTGACTAGGCCCCCAAATTTAGCAGGCAGCAGGATCCATGGTGCCAGGATTAGGGGCAGTGGGACTTTCTTAAAGTTTGGTTTTGTAAGGGAAAGCTCCTGCAAATCTTTTTTTTCTTTTTTAAGGACATTTTTTAGGATTTTATTTATTTATTTGACAGAGAGAGAACACAAGCAGGGGGAACAGCAGGCAGAGGGAGAGGAGAAGCAGGCTCCTGGTTGAGCAGGGAGCCCGACAACATGGGACTCAATCCCAGGACCCTGGGATCATGACCTGAGCCGAAGGCAGATGCTTAACTGACCAAGCCACCCAGGCGCCCCAAGTTTCCTGAAAATCTAATGTAAAGTTTCTTGATTTAAAAAAATACCCCAATCATATTTCCTTTTATTTCTAAACTTGTTTTATTTGCTTTTAACCCACAGTTACCTTTACGAAGAAACTGACATAAAAATAGCCTTCCACTCAATATTGCAGGGGAGATCCTTTACTCTGATATTCCATTGTCTTAGAAACCAGCTTACGGCACCTTGTGAATTGCTTATTCCCCTTGACTCAAAACAAGATCAGGCATCTTTGTCACACACAGCACGGGGTTTCTCGGCTAGAGATTCTGGGGCTGGTTATAACCTATGTCGCACAGATAGCATGCTGCCTGGGGCCCACTGGGGCTCCCCTCTCCGCCCCTCTCCTACCACCAGAGGCCCCTCTCTCGGTTCCTGAGAACTGTGAGCATAGCCGGCATGCTCCTGGGGTTCCCTTTTGTTTTTGTTTTGTTGAGGAAGAGGTGGTCAGCAAAGCGGGGGGAGGAGAGAGCCGGGGTAAGGCAACGCCACTGTGGCAATTATTACATAATCCTAGCCATTCTTGTACTTCTTCCTGTTGGCCCCCCTAACATCTTCCCTCCTCTCTGTCCTTTGCTCTCATTTTGATTGAAGAAGCCACATCCCAATTCCCACGCAGGGCCTGACCCAGAACATGCCCTTGGCAGAAGTCCCTGAGCTGCATGAATGATTGGACTTGACTCTTTTCATCACCTCCTCTTTTCAGATCCTTTCTTTTTTCTCCTCTTTCCCAAGGCCAGTTGTAAGATAAACAGTAGCAAAAGTAGTGACTGAAATCGGGGCCAAATACTTAGCCTCTTTGAACTGGTTTTTATTTGATAGTTTGATAGTACTTTATCAAATTATGTCTGTGTTCCCTAAAACATTTTCTTTGGTATAACTCACCTATTAACCATTTTGCTTTTTGCCAATCCATTAAAATAATTTTCTCTTTGAAGATAAGTATACCAGAGCAAGGGTCTGTGAAACTCTTCACAGGTGCATAGTAAAGTGTTCTAATTACAAATGCCCCCGAAGGCTTATTGTTGATAAATGGCCACCTGATACATCAATTCAGGGTAAAAAAAAAAAAAAGTCATATTAGAATTATTAACACAGAAAGAAAAGGACATACCCTGTTTAACTGTTGTATTATATTTCCTTAGCTCACATAGCTTTTAATCTCTTTATAAAAAATGTATTTGGGGTTCATAACCATGGATGTATCATCAGTCTTTTTACTTGTATTATTATCATTATTTGCAATATATCATAATTAAGTATATCTCAACCGTACATCTAATTATGCCCAGGTGTAACATGAAAAATGTTTCTGTATTAATTTAAGACTGTTTCTAAATGTTACCTTTTATTTTTAAATTTGTATTAAAAGAGAGCATGGCAGTATTCCAAAGCCAATAAAATTCCACCATGAACATCTGAATTGAGACATGTGGGCATGTATGTACCTACCTAAACACAAACTAATTTAAAGTTTCTCTTTAATTTTAAGCTTAATATGATTAAATTAGTTAAAAAATAATCAAATGTCTTATAATTATATTCTACTGTTTAAACTGAAATGAAATATACCTCCCTTTATTAAAAAAGTCTGCAGAACTGATTGAGTAGATGACAATGTAATGTCCATTACAAGTGCTTTTTCTGCCATCTAGTGGAAAAAATGAAATCTGTGAGGATTCACAATTTATATTTTTAATTCTATTGTCTTAAAATATTTAGCAAAAGTTTATTTGAAATCTCAAGAAAAGAAAACAAAATAATGTATTCTCTCCCTGTTTCTGATTTGATCTGCAAGGTGGACCAGATGTGGGTAATCCTGAGCATTCCCCATGATGCCAAAGGGGCTACAGACAATGATGTAGAGGGTGCTTCTGGCTTTCTATAAAAATGGTGGAGGCCAGTGGCTCCAGACAAAATACTGGCACCATTGTTTTACATAATTGGATTGTCATCCATTATCAAAGGGACAAAAGATGTCTCAAGCCCCTATATGCCAATACTCAAATCCTGTAAACTGGAGGAAGGAGGGTTGAGAGAGATGGCTTGTTGGACACTGTCTGGATCAGCAGCTTTCAAACTTTTTAAACTGCAACTCACACTAAGACATGTACTTGATATTGCAACCTAGTCTGTGTACATAAAACAGAAGTCAAAGTTCCATGAAATAATAACCTTTCTATGTGATCGCTGTATTTTCTGTCCTGTTCTGCTTTATTCTATTTCACTTTTTTTTTTTTGGTATTATTTCATAACATTTTAAATTGACTTCATGATCCACTAATGTTCCTGAAGCTTGAAAAACCCTGGTAAGATGTGTCTCCTAAGAAGTCCTAGGTGTTTACTTTTACTGCTTAAAAAATATGTGATGCTGCATCTAAAATTATGATCAAGTAAAAAGTTAAATGAAAAAAGATATGGAGATCGGTTATTTTACCTTTGAGATCTTATCAGTTCTGGATATTTTATCTGATGAGTGTTCTCTATTATTACCAGCATCATCCGCTCCTTCTCCCAGAATAGAAGGCTTGGACTCATCTTCATAAACACCTGTTCGTCAAGTTCTGTGGATTCTGTCCTCATGAGTCTTCTGTCTTTGCTCTTTTCATCTTCATTTGGTATAGACCCTTTGTGTTTTTCCCCTGGATGATTACACAAGCTTCCATACTGTTCTCCCTGACTTCATCTCTCGCCCCTCTGAACCTTCCTTCACACAGTTGCCAAGACTTACCCTCCTCCTCCCAGGTCAGATAAAATCATTCACTGCATTCTCTTCCTAAGGAGTAACACCCGAGTGACTTAGGGTGACATTCAAGATCCTCCCTGTTTAGTGCTTTGTTGGCATTTACTATATTAGATTAAATGATCTGCTCATTAGGTTGTGAGCTCGGTCTTTATCTTTATCTCTTTTTAAGCATACTATATTTGCCTCAGCAGGTGCTTAATAAATATTTGTGGAAGGTGTTGAACGGAACTTCCTTTCTGACCTTCAGTTTTGTGCACACCCTACATTCCAGTTGCTGTCCTACTAACCATTCCCTGAACTCTCCTTTTATTAATTAGTTAGTTCATTTGTTTATTTACTTTTAAAGAATGTGCATTTGCTTGAGCTTTTTCCTGGGCTGCCTTACTCTCTGTTTTCTGCCTGGGGAAATTCTTTTCACCCTTTAAACACCAACTCAGATGCCATCCCTTTGCAAGAAATTCTCTTGGTCGCCAGTGGAATAAGTTCCCACAGCTTGTTGATAATAACCCCTAGTTTCTATTCAAAGCTTATGCTCTCCTGCACAGTTTTAGATGATGGTTCTCTGTGTCTGTCTCACTTCATTATGAACATCTCGAGGGCAAGGAACATGCTTTGTGCATCTTCTAGTCCCTAGTAATATTCTAGGTGTTAGATACAGGTTCATTTACTTAAACACACTTGTTGCATTTATCTTTTTAAATAGGTAGAACTAGAGTGTGAGCCTGCTGGCAATCCTTTTTAATATAGGCCAGCCAACCTTAGATGGGCTATTTTGGAGTATATACACAAGTTTCAGAGCAGGGATTTGACCAAGATTTCTAGTTTGAATTATCAGTCCCCACATCGACACTTTGTTTCAGCAAATGGTGATGCATTGATGGAAGATCCTTCTCTGTGGACCTCTCCTACTACACCCATGCCAGAGGAGTGTGCAGCCCGGAGCCATTGCCCATACTCTTCACCGGTGGGCTGTGAGCCCTGAAGGGGGCTCTACAGTGCAGGGGGTGGGGGGAAGAAACTACTTTGTTTCAATATCTGCTAAGCACTATGTGCTGCTGAAAATACCAAGAAGAGGAAAAGCAACTGCCCCCGCAAAATGGAAAGTCCTGTTGAGTGGCCCTTTTCCATGTTCCCATAATGATCTATGTTTTTTTTCTGTCACTGGATTTCCTTCTTGTACTGCGTGTATGTGTTTCCATGAGTTCATTGTGGATAGACTTCTCTTACTCATTTGTACACTCAGCAACTAACATACCACCTGCAATAGCAGACATTCAATAAATATTTGTTGCATGAGAATGAGAGACAGAAAGAATTAAAATGGATAAAGAACTATTAGATATTATGACCATCTTCAAGGCACTTATGCACCAGTTAGGGAAATAATTACCTAAACATTCTGACCATAATGTCCTACACTTAATAGACATTCAATACATTTTAATGAATTACAGTTAATGAAACGAGAGCCAATTTCTATATTCAAGAAAAATGCTAAATACTTATCAAGAGGTATAAATGGCTGTTTCTGTCCTCTAAGAGAGAATAATCAAGTGTGAGGTAATAAAAATGTTCATAAATATATTACTCAGCAGGTTGGGTTTCCTGCAAAATGTGTCTTAGAGATATCACTAGAAGCTGGAACGCTTAGAAAAGGCTTCCCAAAGGAAGATCTTTGTCAAGAACTGTGAAAAGGCTAAAGTTTTACCCTATTTGCAAGCTGAAAGTCTATTACATTTTCATAGGTACTTGAAGAGGGCACAAAATTCCTAGGTCAGAGACAACGGACTTTCTTCCTCACAGTAACTTTCTTCCTCACAGTATAGCAAGCCATAGGAACTTTGTGTTCACCTTGGTAAACGGGTCCTCCAAATCCCGTAGGGCTGACAGAGTGGCCCAGAGTGGCACTGCACACTCTATGGGTTTGTATCACAGCTGAGGAAACCCGAGGTAAGGAAACCCCAATCTTCTAAAGGGGCTGTTAGCAAACCTGATCAGTCTTTGCCCTGGAAGGAGACATTATCCTTATTAACCTGGTCAGAAAACAAGTATGTCCTCTCCCAGAGAGAGTTACTATCTCTTTGTTCAAGGGTGTATGCTATACAGACATCCTTGAAAAATAGCCCAGACCAAAGGTTGTCAGTGCCTTTACTCAGAAGATGGACAGAAACACAAGATGCCCATGGAGAATGAACTTTGAACAGTCTTAATTTGGTTCTCGAAGGTTGGGTGTGATTTGATTAAGCAATAGGAAGAAAACAGATATTCTAGGAGAAAAAAGAATTTCATGTGCATATATTTCTTTCATGACAGATTCCTTTGGGCCTCAGTTTCTATATCTGTAAAATTGGAATACCTTCTTCACAAGGTTGCTGTAAAAATTACATGAAGTAATCTCTATATGGCATACAGCCTAATGAATGACACACAGCAGGTCCCAAACTGTTAACTCTTTTCCATTTCACCCAGAATGTATAGGACATGACTCTGTAGCCTGCCCTGACATTAAGAAAGGGGTAAATGGAAGCATTTAATCGTTCCATTTGCAAACTTTTTATTGAGCATCTATGATGTTCCAGGTGGCAGACTAGAGACCATGCCTGCTCTCTTGAACCTTACAGTCTGCTTCAAGGAGGAAATAGACAGAGGAGAGTAGAATTATCTTGCTTCCACCAAACAAGCTTGTAGAAGGTATACCTCTAAAATTTTATGGTAATTCCATCTGACCATGAAGCCAGGGAATTAATTATTGAGACATAGAAGGAGCATAAACCTAAAATAAGAGCAATGAAATGTCAAAGTTCAATGATGGCACACACCATTCAACAACAGGCTTTTTCAGGATCTTTTTGGAAAAAATACTAATAACTGTAGCAGAAAGATTTCATGTGGACATTACTATCACCAATGTATGATTGTTCAGTCATTCACTTGGTAAATACGTACTGAGCATTCACTACATGCTATGTATAGTGATAGGTGCTAGAATTCAAGGACCAAGAACAGGAATTTTCTTGAGAGTGAGATGGCCCCCGAGAGACAAGGGATCGATTTTTCATGAGTTGGTGTCAACATTTATCTATATAGAGATGGAGAAAATTGTGAGAATCTCAGAGATTCCATGAATAAGGTATTCAACTTAAAGATAATAAGGTTATTGATTCATTGAACAATCCTAAATTAGACCTTGATTAGGAGAGAAGGAAGTTGTTAAAATGTCTTTATCTGTTGAGAAGGTACACAATTATTTGTTATAGACTATATGCATCAAATATTTAATGGTAATAAAATAATTTTTGAGGGGCGCCTGTGTGGTTCAGTCGGTTAAGCATCTGCCTTCGGCTCGGGTCATGATCCCAGGGTCCTGGGATTGAGCCCTGAGTCGGGCTCCCTGCTCAGCGGGGAGCCTGCTTCTCCCTCTGCCTGCCTGCAACCCCCCTTCACTTGTGCTCTCTCCCTTTCTGTCATATAAATAAATAAAAATAATTTTTTGAGAGATGAAAGTTATAACAATCATCCCTACTTTGGGGGTTGGGCTTGATAATTCAACCACGATGTGAAGTCTGTTGGATGCGTTAGAATAGTATATGAAAAGACATCTCCAGTGGATTTTGGTACTAGAAGTGATAGTACTTCATTCCTACCTTGTTTCCAGGGCAGTGCAGACTGGATTCCACTTATTTGTTTAGAATCTACCTGCTCGACTGCAGTGTGAAAAATGCTCACGCTGTTTGAGAGTTGAGTGTTGGGGGCTAACCGGGAGGAGAAGTAAATTACATTTGAAATGAGAAGCTGAGGACAAGGTATGAAAGCAGAGCCAAAGGGAGCAGTGTTCCATGTTCAGTTTTTATTCTTCAGGGGTCATGCGGCGGGCCTGCACCAGTGCTGAGTTGGCCGTGTAGTGGATGGCTGAGGGGAATGTTGGGTCCTGAGGTCAAATGATTCAGAAGACCTTCAGAACTCTCCAGCTGCCAATCTCACTGCTCCCCTGGTGCCCTGTGCTACCTAGCTGGCCACATACTTCTAGGACCTGCCTTTCCCCAGAGAGGGGGGACACATTATTCGCAACCTTTTAGTATGAATTCCTTTGTTGCGCCCTGAGTGCGTGAGAGAAACAAGAAAGACGGCGCAAAATGCTGCAAGTGAGAGGAGAAAAGACGGGAGAAATCCCAGGGGAGAAACATCTCTCCGCCACACATTGTTTTCCTTAGGGGCTCCCTTGTTAACCTGATTTACTGCTAAATCCCAGCATAGGTTCTCGAACCTTTCTGAACCAATGAAAGTGACAGTGCAGGAGTCAGAACAATCCATCACAACAGCCCTCTTCCTCTCTGAGTCTCACTAGCGGCTGCGGCCTTGAAAGGTCAGGCCCACACCAGTTTTCCTGAGACCGCAGCCCCCTCCCCGACCCCCCAGGTCCCTGTGCAGTAGCCTTTCAGCCTAAGAGCAGCGCGGTAGATAGAGTGTCATTTTGGTGACATCAAAGCACTATGGTCTTTCTTCCACTCAAGACATGTGTCTGTCCCTTTCTCTCTGAACTTGGCCCTAATTGATAAAGTCCCTTCTGTGTCTCTTAGGTGAAGCCAGATGAGAGTGGGGACGGTGAACAGGCAGGGCTGGAGTTAAACCTTAGCAAGCTCCCCCACAATGTTCTGTGAGCAGACTTCCCAGGAAGGTTTCCTCTAGCTAGCTGTTTGTGCTGATTTAGCAGGAGGGGTCTCAGTGTTCGGCAGGAACAAAGATCACTGATATTCTCATTGGGTTTATCAGAAGCAACAATGAACTCTTTTTATGTTGAAAATAGAGATTTTAAAATTATTCATAATCCATGCTTCTTCTCCCAACACATCCTCATCCCCATGGGGTCCTTTCATTAATTAGCTATGCAAGTCTTTACACTAAAATTTAGCTACATATTAGTCTTGTGTTTTTATTGGTAGGATGTCTTGATTTTCATCCCTGTATAAATGTGAAAATAAAGAAAGAAAACTTCATTTAAGGGGTACCCAGCTGACTCAGTCAGCAGAGCATGCGGCTCTTGATCCCAGGCTTGTGAGTTCGAGCCCCACATTGCATGTAGAGATTACTTAAAAATAAGATCTTAAAAAAAAGGGAGGGGGGCGCCTGGGTGGCTCAGTCATTAAGCATCTGCCTTTGGCTCAGGTCATGGTCCCAGGGTCCTGGGATCAAGCCCTTCTCAGCAGGGAGTCTGCTTCTCCCTCTCTCCCTCCCCCTGCTTGTGTTCCCTCTATGGCTGTGTTTCTCAAATAAATAAATAAAATCTTAAAAAAAAGAGAAAGAGAGAAAACAATTTAAAATGGAGTCAGGAAGTCCAAAAGGGAGAGCTTTCTCACACTACCACTTGCCGTAGGAAGCATACCTTGCATTCCCAAACAGGGAGCTTACTTTATATACCCCAGCAGGAGGAAGGAAGAATTTCTCCTTGCCCAACAACAGCATAGCCAGTGAGAAATTGCCAACTTCAACCAAGGAGAAGCCACGTGAGTCCCTCCCAACTTCCTCCTTTTCCCTATAAATAAATTGCAAACTCCTCTCTCCTGTTCTCCAGACTTGCCTATCGTTCACCATAGTTTGCTTGTCCTGAATTGCAATTCCTCTGTTATTGCGGAAAACTCATTTTGCTGATAAAATAACTGGCTCTTTTGTTCTTCTAAGGTCAACATAAACACAATATAAACTTATATTTAAATACATTTTGTCTATGTTTCAAAAAAGAGTATATAAAAATTTATGAACGCATGAGGTCTGATTCCATTGGTGAGAAAAAAGTGCATTTTGAATTGAAGTCTTTTCAGAATCATTGGGCCATTCCAGAAATTAAGTGGTTTGATAAGTCCAATTAATACAAAATATGAAGTGAAGATTAATGTTTATGGAGCTCCTACCATGTGCCAGGTGGTATGCTATGGATTTACATCCCTCCACTTAATCTTCATAACACTGTGAGCTATATATATATCCTATCTTTATCCTACAGATAAGAAAACTGAGATTTGGAGAGGGCACACAAATCAAGCCTGCCTGACCCTAAAGCCTGAGCTTTCTATTAAACCATATGGATAGTAGAGCAAAAAGGAATCTTGGGGATGTTCTAGGATAGTGGTTTTCCAAAGTGTAAGATGGGTACCAGAGGGGGTGGGACATGGGACATTACATTCAAAATGCAATAAATGCCATAGTGAGGAAGTCAGTTTCTTTTCAAAGCTCTTGTAAGTAATCCTGGTAACTCAGTTCTATGTTGCTAACAGTTGCTCATCTTATCTATCAAAGAAAGAGCAGGTCTCAGAATCACAGATTTTAAAGACAATATTTAGCAAAGTTGTAAGCCTATGTTTATTTTTCATTGTAATTATTTTCATAGATAATTTCTAGCTATGGCAAATGATGCTGTTTCCATGCTAGTAGCCATGTAGAGTTTTATTTTGAAAATAAGTGTATCTGGATTTTAAGTAAGCCTATTTAAATAAACTATTATTATAAAACATAGTTCAGTGGCATATACATGTGGTAAAAATCATGAAGATGTTATAGGAAATGCAGACTTTGGGGGCACAGATCTGGAGATTCTAGACCAAAAATCACATGGTACAATTGAAGAAATGCACACCTAGAGAGATGCAGTTAAGTGTCCTTGACCTACAAGTTTCCTGAATTGCTGAAACATGATCATCTACCTCTTGAAACATGCCATGATCTTCCCACCAGCAGGTCAATTTCCATTGTTGTTCTCCTTGTTTTTCCTGGTGGGGCATCAGATATCTCTGACTAGTAAATACAAATTAGAACTAAAGAAACTAGAAATTGTTTCCTTCCAGAGCAGTCGTTTTTATGAAATCACTTTAGTTTATTTAGATATTTCCACGCATAGCTGTCAGCAAATTCAAGTATAAAGTGTAGTTGTTACAATAAAAAGGCCATTTGTTGGTGGGAGAGCAGGTGGACTCTAAAAAATTTAACAAATTAAACAGTTTTCCAACACTAGTTCTTGAAAGCATAACTATCAGAACAATCTTTTTTTTAACTTGTGATTCAACACTTATATACATATAACACCTAGTGCTCATTAATAACAAGTGTCCTCCTTAACACCCACCACCCATTTATCCCATCCCCCACTCACCTCCCTCCATCAACCCTCAGCTTGTCAGAACAATCTTTTTAAAGGGTTTTGATGTAACTCACCAAGTATGTATCTGGCAATTTATTGCTTTTAGTAGCTAGAGGTGATAATGTGGACTCTTTCCGACATAACATGCCTGTATTTTTCATTCAGCTACAGGAGACCCACAAGATACCCCAGTGTTCTGCTCTATTGTAAAGGACATGGTGTTATTTATTAACCGATGTACCTCCTGTGGCTGCTATTTAGGGCTGTCAGATGTACCATCTTCTGGTGTATATGAGTCCAACACTGAATTTCATAAAACAAGATTTATTTTTTGTTAGTACTGGGTTCCCCCAGTACAGTACTTCTGGAAAATGAATGGTTTTAATCTGTTATTTATTTTTATTTGATCTGCAGAGATGCCACAAAAATTCACCAGCCCACTAACATCAGCAGTAGCATGGTTAGGAAAAGAATGGGGCAATCCTGGGCAAGGTAAGCATCTATCATTAGCCTTTTGTTATGCTTTCACAATCTACTTCCATAGAGGCAACCACTACCTTTGGGCATCTGATTCCCAGGCTCTTTCAGTCCCTTCTCCTATTTTGCCCCTTCGCCCCAGAGGTGCTGATGTACAGCGAGAGGCGCTATCGTGCATGGGCTCTACAGCCAGTTTACCTACGTTTGAATCCGTGTCTCTTCCTTTCTTTGGTATCTATGGAATAAAAGTCAAACTTGTTCAGGGATGTTCATAATCTGGCCTCAGCCTGCCTTTCCAAGCCCTCTGCTACTTTTCCTTAAATAGAACTTTCCATTTCAGCCAAAATAATCTACTGTGATTTCCTTCCTGCACCTACACAATACATTGGTTTCTTTTCTAACACTGAATTGTTAGTTTTCTCCTTCTCTTTGTAGAAGTGTTAGAAATTTCATTAAAATTCCCTATAGAATTTACAAAATTCCATACAGTGAGACATCCTCATGAGGGAAACCATGTAGACCTGATCTCAACAAGGTGGAGGTGCTGACTGAAGGACTTACGGCTTTCTGGAGAATCCACGAACAACTAAAATGGGTTTATTTGATACTACCAAGCCAACTCAAGACAGAATAGCAACTAATTAGTTCACCGCCAAAAACGTGCAAACAAGATTTACTTTTTCTAGACTGCCAGCCTTTTCAGCCCACTTACAAATTCTTTCTCCCCTTTGTTCCTTAATTCTGTCAAGGATTCCCTCTTGTGACAGTAATTAATGTAAAAATAACTGAAGGCCCAGTTTTTAAAATAGGCCCAGAAACAATTTTGTTTACATTTACAAATGTTTTATTGACTCATGATTAAAGTTGTTGGAAAAGTAAATCCATTTTGTTTTTATATTAAAGAGCCCAACTGTTCATTTTATGGAATTTATGTATAAGTACTCTTGCCATTGGTGAGTAGCAAAGCACTTTTATATTAATCCATTTCCTTCTGTGATGTCCTAATCCACAGCAGGCTACCATTTTTCCAGTGATACAATTCACTTCTGACTCAAAGTCACTTGCATATAAATGATTCAACCAGTATCTATTTATATGGATTTCAGTGCTAGTGAGATACACGTTTCTGCCACGTAAGATGGAGATTTTCCCAAAGATTTCTACTAATTTAGATGGTAACCTTCAATGGGTCAGTATCTAGAACTACAGGTCCATATACCTAAAAAATGAGAAATACATTATTTCAGAAGGATCACCAACCAAAATCCTTATTCTTTCAGATTTCTGGCTTCCCAAGTTAAATGCCTGATCCCTGGGTGGGTTATTCTCAGCTCAGTTCTGAGTGGGACTGAACACAGAACCTCTTTACCAATGAGGAGTTAAGGCAGCCCATCAAGTTCTTTAAAAACAAAACTTCCAGCCTATTTCATCTTCCCAAATTACATAGTCTACAGGGGTTACTAAGCCAAGTGTTAACTATAATGTTTTGTCTATAAGAACTTTATATTTATTCTTATATATTAGTTTGCTATTGCTGCTATAACGAAGAACCACAGACTGGTTGGCTTAATCAAATCAACAGCTTTATTTTTTCACGTTTCTGGAGGTCAGAAGTCCAAGATCAATGTTTTTTGAGGTTTTCTTCTGAGCCCTCTCTCCTTGGCTTGCAGACGGCTGCCCTGGGCTCCTTCAGTCTTTCCTCCATGCTTGTGCATCCTTCAGGTCTGCGTGTCCTAATTTCCTCTTATATGGATAGCAGTCAGTTTGGATTAGGACTCACCCTAAAGGACTCATTTTAATTTAATCACCTTTTTAAAGGCTCTCCAAATATACTCACATTCCAAAGTACTGGAGTTAGGGCTTCAACATACGGATTTTGGGAAAAGAGAATCAGCCCCTTAACAGTTTCCTAACAAAAGAGAGCCAAACCGGACGCCTGGGTGGCTCAGCTGGCTAAGCGTCTACCTTTGGCTCAGGTCATGATCCCAGGGTCCTGGGATCGAGCCCCGCATCGGGGCTCCTTGCTCAGTGGGAAGTCTGTTTCTCCCTCTACCCCTCCCCACCATCTGTGCTCTCTCTCTGCTGTCTCACTCTCTCAAATAAATAAAATCTTAAAAAAAAAAAAAAAAAGCCAAACTATCATTTACGATGTCTTAAAAGATTTTGGCTCTATCTTTGGGAAAGGTGTTAAATTAGCTTCGTCAGTATATGAATGAAACTCCTATAGATCACATGAGGTAAAAGAGTCCACATGCAAAGTTTGCCTGGAAATCAGACATTTGTTCATGGGCACCTAGTTTGCTCTATCCTAGTTTTATGCATAATTCTTAAATAGCCCTTCACTCTTGACCCAATGGCATGTGTGTGCAAAAATAAGCATTTATTGTGTTTCAGGTCTTGGACAAAGTATTTTCCACACACAGTCTGTTTAGTAGGGATGAATTTCCCCAACTTCCAGAGAAGGACACTGGATCTCAGTAGTAACTTGCCCCAAATTGTTGAGCCAGAACCAGAGCCCAGCTACTCAGCAGTGTGGTCTCCTGTGTTTTTCTCTGGTGAGACCAGGCGAACTGCAATTCCACTTCTGGGAACATACCAAAAGGTATCAAAAGCAGGCACTTGAACGGATATTTATATACCAATATTAAAAGCAGCATTATTCACAATAGCCAAAAGACCCCAAATATTCATTGGGTGAATGGATCAATGTGGTAAATACATGCTATGGAGTATTATTCAGCTCTAAAAAGGAATGAAATTCTGATACATGTTATAATATGGATGAATCCTGAAGACATGTTAAGTGAAAAAAGGCACTAAAGGACAAATACTGTATGATTCTACTTATATGAGTTACCTAGAACAGTAAAATTCATAGAAACAAAGGAGAAAAATGTTTACCTAGAAAAATGGGCTGAAGGAAGAGAGTGGGGAGTCACTGTTTATTGGATGATGAAAAAGTTCTAGATAGTAGTGATGGCAGCACAACAGTGTGAATGTTCTTATTGTTACTGATCTGTACGACTTAAAAACGGTTAAAATGGTAAATTTTATGTTGTGTCTATTTTACAATAAAAAATGTGGCTAGTGTGAGGAATTGAATTTTTAAGTACAATTAATTTAAATATGTTTAAAAACCAATATTTGATTCAGTTATTAGAAAACGTTTAAATATGCTTGAAACATGTATGAAGTTTTGTAATCTCCCACTATGTAAAGAATCTCTTACTTGAAGTAAAGAAAAATAAAATCTCACACATATTTGAAATGCCAACTTTGTTTTCAAGCCTGGGGCAACGTTAATACAGCTATCTCCTTTCACTATCAGGAGAAAACTATCACATTTTACACCTAAGCCTAATTTTACATTGTAAATTATATAGCCTTTAAATACCTTCATTCTACATACCTGCAGAAACACAAGTTGTGTTCACAAAGCATATATTAAATCAAAAGTACATGCCAATACCACCAAAATGGTTTTATTTTTTGTCACTGACAACATGCATAACACAGCCAATTGTATCACTACAGTTTGTTTTGATTTTGTTAAACAGTACTGAAGTATGCATTAAAAATATGTTTACATTTAAATTTAACACTTAAAGAAGTTCTCTTTAAGGCGTTAAACATAACGCCTTCTCAATATATTTTCCTGCTTTGTATCAAACATAAATAACTTAATCTATAAAATCATAAATAAAACTATTAACTCTTGTGGCCTAAGAGTATATACCAACTTTGGAGCTTGACAAAAATGTTGTCTTTATGATTTTATGGGTAACAACATGCAGGACTTGCAGTGATTACTATCAAATAAATGACTTATCACAAGTCGTTATTGTCTCCCAACCGAGTCTGCCAATAATACACCTTCCAGTGTCCTTGGTAAAGATGCTAGGTGCTTACGAAGTCAAAATAATCAAGACTAGATTTTACACAGAAGGTTGTCACTTAATTACTAAGCCTTACTTTGAAGAACAAAAATGCTGCTAAAGAGTAAATACTTGTATTATCATTTAAATGGAAGCTAATAAAATCATATTAAAATCCTATCACTCTTGGGAAAAATATTCCATTCAGATTTTGCTACAGGAACGGAATTAACACTATCCTACGTTTTCTAAAATTTAGTTTGAACCATCACTTTGATTAGTTAAAACTTTCAGGGAAAAAATAATGACACACAAAGTGACCTTGGAAAGGAATACTTATAATTCCTGATACAGAACACTTGATTATTTAGTTTTTGTTTAATGACTGGAAATCTTTAGTCCTTCAGAAAACACCGTATTTGTTGACAGATACTTCCTATTTAGAGATTTATTAGGTAACCAAACTATTTTTACATAATAAAATTAAAGCATTTTGCATGTTGGAAGTATTTCATTATGCACTATTTTTTAGGCCATTTATAGAGTATAAAACTTAGAAAAATATTGTCAATAGTTTCATTAAATTTAAATGACTCAAATGACAATACTTAGCACTATCATTACTTTTAAAATCTAAGTTTCTAAGTTTTATTTTTCGATCAATACAAAAATGATCTGGTTCATACTGTTAACTGCCAGAAAAACTTTCATGTTTAAAAAACTAAATACTCTTTGTTAAAGAAGAGCAGGTTAAAACAAATGGTTTCTGTGCTCTTATAAAAAAGATTCTATGTTGTAATTCTAAATCAAAATTCACAAATGGTGGCTGAAATTCTGTCAACTTTTAGCCCAATACAACACAAATTCACGGTTATTTTGCATAAACAATTCAAAATTAAATTTTATAATGGAAATGTCAACAAGTCATAACTACTACATTACTTCTGATGGGTTCCACTATACTTCAACCAGGCACAGCAGATGTGCACATCTGATAGACAGACTGCTTAGAAAATTAAAGCTATCAGCTATAAATAAGGAATACATAAATATGAACACAGCAATGCCAATGCATTAGAGCTGTTAAAAAAAAGATGTGATGTAAACACATCTGATAGTTCTCTCTGTAAGCCATTTTCCACTGATTTATAAAGCTATGGTTTTATAATTCTTTTAAAAGGGAAAATGTTTCTACACTGCTGCATGCAGTAATTTCATTATACATTCTTGACTACATAGCAATCTTCAAATCCTCTTGAAGAGCTTGACATATCTCATCAGAATTTCTCCAGAAAGTCAGCTTGTCGTATTTTCAGCAGCCTAGAACAAGAAAGTAAGTTTCATTATAATAAAACCACAAAAAAAGAGACACCATAGAGATATATTTGTCAATACTGCATTGTCATTAACAAACAATTCCTCCTCCACATATCCTGAACCACTTTTATCAGGATAATGCAGTGGGGTTTTTACTTTTTGCAGTACATTAGGACTATTTCTTGAACTGACCGCTAGGCTAACAGTGGAAAATTGTTAAATCATCTTAAATAATACAGTTAAGGTAAAAATATACTGCTACTTGAAAAACTGACCCAACAGACCTTATCCACATACTGTACCCACCTTATCCAGTCTTTATTGGTTTGTCTGTTTCTGCATGTTTCATTATAGTATGAAAAGGGGATTATGAATGAAAAAGACCTTTCTGTTAGAAAGCAGAGGAAAAAAAGGGCAAAAGGGAATAATGAACACATGGCTAATCCTGCCTCACCTATACCACCAACTATTATACTTTCCCTGATTATTCTGCAGAAATTTCCATGCATCATATAAGTCATCAGTAAATGATTTTGAGACATTTCTTTTTCCTTTTTAAAGATTTATTTATTTATTTTAGAGAGAAAGAGGGTGAGTGTGCACACATGCGCTCAGGGAGGGGCAGAGGGAGAGAATCAGGCTCCTTGCTTAGCTTAGTTAGCTTAGTGCAGAGCCAGATGGAGGCTTGACCTCACAACACTGAGATCATGACCTGAGCTGAAATCAAGAGTCAGATGCTTAACTGACTGGGCCACCCAGGTGCCCCTTGATAACATATTTCTAAAAGATAAGGATTTAAATAATTTCTTAATGCCAAATATGAATATGATGATTTTAACTAAGTTTAATTTTAGAAACACACAGTAAACTTTTAAATCATTTACGTTTCAACTTCTTAACTAAAACCTGCTTTTAAGTTTAGTCTAAGTTCAGAGGCCTTTCACGAAAATCCCTTAACATGCTGGGAAAATTGTAGTTAACTCAATCTGAAACATTCTCTTTGCAATCAGCAGAACCTACCTTGTTTGTCCATATAGCTGGCTATTCTAATTAGCCTTTCATTTCTTTGAGTTTATTATTCACAAGGATTAGAAACTAGTTTGAAAAAAATCTCCCTTGTTCTAAAAGATTTCTTATGGGCGCCTGGGTGGCTCAGTTGGTTAAGCGACTGCCTTCGGCTCAGGTCATGATCCTGGAGTCCCGGGATCGAGTCCCACATCGGGCTCCCTGCTCAGCAGGGAGTCTGCTTCTCCCTCTGACCCTCTTCCCTCTCGTGCTCTCTCTCAGTCTCTCTCAAATAAATAAATAAAAATCTTTAAAAAAAAAAAAAATAAAATAAAAAATAAAAGATTTCTTATTTATTTCTACCCTTAAAGGTTCTTACATTAGCTTTAGGTGCATACCTTTAGGCACTCTGTCTTCTTCCTAACCCCATTCTCAGCATCATTTACTTCAAGGAACACTTGAAATAATATAAACAATTTTAGAATTTGTAAAAAATTAAAGTACCTTAACTGTAATGCAATTTGTCTAGTCCCATTCCATTTTTATACTAATTTTTGAGGTTCTCTTCCAAGAAAAAGACAATGGAACAAGTTTTTTCACCTAAATTAAGCAAGCCAACAATCTTGTATAGCATTCCTGTTATATGAATATAGTACTACTCTGTTTGAAAGGACAGCAATGGCATCCTAAAGAGCTCCAGTTACCAGACTGCCATTAGAAGACTCCAAAATTTCATAAGCATTGGCCCTGGGAAAAACCAACTTTAGCAGCCTTGTCTTCCACACTTTGGTGTAAGTTTATTTCCTCCTTCAGGAGGATGGGTGGGGAAATAAGACTTATTGAATCCTTTATTTCTACAGCTCCAATGTCCTCATGCCATACAAAACCTTCCTACAGTGAGGAGACACATCACTCCCAAGGTATTAGTGATCATACAGGACAGCTGCAAGAGAAAGGGCAAGGCTTATTAGTGCAAAGTGCATCAATAATAATCCAATTCGAGGCACCTTGGTACTAAAGTAGAAGATACAGGAAGTAGCTTTGCCCAGAATTTCTGAAATCACAATATGTAAATGATTGCTTATAATTAGCCCTGAAGAGGCAATACTAAAGTTCAGTGCTTGGTAGAATCACTCATAAAAATAAAGTCTATTTTACTTGTAAATGCATTCATTAAAAGGTATGGAAACTGAAAAAAAAAACACAAAACTTTTTAAAAACCGTGCCTTAATTAACAGTCCTACTTATGCTGTGGGAGATAAAAAAACGTGACACATCTACTGATGCGAAGAAACTGACCTGTGTGACACACAACCAACTACTTTTACTGTAAATGATTTAAATATACGAATCTGTGAGAAAGTAAAAACAATTAATGAAAAATTGTTGCAATTGTCTACATAGTTAACTAAAGAACAAAAGGAAAAACTGGATGTTTGTAGACCAACAGCTCCTTGCAACATTTCAGGATGTCTTTGATTTATATTTTACACATTCTAAAATAGAGGTAAGTATCATAGAAGGAAATTCTAATCACTAGGATCTCTAGGTAAAGGCAGTAAAACATAACAGGAACAGGTTTTCCTTACTCTATTATTAGTTCTGAAAGAAACAGACAAAAAATAAGAAAGAAATTAAGTAGCAGCAACCACCCAAAAAGGAGAAAACCACCATATGCTTTAAAAGTCTGTAAAGCATGGCAACCAGGTATGGCTCACAGTGCAGCTCAGAGCTAACCAGCTCCCAATCCCAACCCAACAGCAGCAGGTAAGAGAGTAAGTAGACTTTATAATCTAAAGAGAAGCAACCTGTGAAAGGTTGTTCTTTAATCCATAAAGTTAAATGTAATATTTTTATTTTTAAAGTGGCATGCTACTATCTAGAATGGTGTTCACCAAATATTGCTGATTACCTCTTGGGTGGTTCTGAATGATTTGTTTCCTTCTTTGTATTTTGATATTTAAATATTTTAAAATTATGAGCATTTCTTAATAAAAATTACATACAGATTTCAAAAATTCCTTTAAAGAAAAAAGTTCTAATTAACATTTTTCTTCTTTGCTAGACACTTTTCAGGATTCTCCTCTCCGCCTAGTTTTAATGAGAAACTGGCATACTGGTTATTGTTTATGGAGAAATATGTTTTAAGAGGCTGTGTGTGTGTGTGTGTGTCTGATCTTCCATTCAAAGGGCAATGCTTTCTGATTTTGTTTATCTTAAATATGGATTTTGCCTCTTATATCTCACTATGGTCCACTATTCTCACTATGGAATAACCAGCATGGTCAAAGCTAAAAAAGCAATTCTATCCTAATACCTTGGGTTTATTTTGCCTAAGAAAGTGCTATGCCAAACACTTGTCAGTTCCTCTTGTACCCCGTGGACTAGGTTATTTGTCTCTGGTTCCTTTATGGCACTCAAACTGCATTACAGTATGAAACCTTCATGCTCTTTCGCCTCCCTATTCTGTGTCAAATTCCAACATAAACAACAAAAATTCACACAGTTGTGGATGATGTTTATTAAATAAATTCTCTTCCACTAGAATTTCAGAAATTTACTGATCAAAGACTATGATACTGCATTTTATTTTTAACAGCAGGGTTATGAGAGAATACTAAACCAGGGAATGTTCCCATGCTACAGTCCATTAACTCACTTCTAATCACATTTCACCCTTTCTCAAAAAGCAGGCTCAGATATTTTTTAGAACTTATTGTAGTTGAAAACTTAGTAGGTAACAACTCTGAAGTCAGAGTCCAAGTTCAAATCTCAGCTCAACTACTTCTCAATAAGTCCTTGGGAGAAGCTGGCCACCATAAGCTTCAGTTTCCTTAGCAGTAAACTACTAACAGCAGTACCAGTACACATGACTGCTGTGACTCAAAGTACTCATAAACATTAGTTATTCTTACGGTATTATTTTGTTATTTTTCTTTCTGTCATATGAAAGCACAGTTGTGAGTTTAAAAAGAAAGTCTGAATAGTTTTTTTAAAGATTTAAACATCTGACTAAAAGAAATTAGTAACTTACATGCACATTTAACAAAGGGTTCACATTCAGAATATTTATTTAAGACTACCAATACAAAAGGAAAAAGACACCCCAGAAAAAAAAAATGGGCAAACTACTTGAAAAGGAAATGGCCAAAAAAACATGTAAAAACACATTCAACCTCATTGGTTCTAGGAGAAATGCAAATAAAACCACATAAGAAACCCATACACACCCACCAAAATGACTAAAATTAAAAACACAATAAGTATTGGCATATATGTGGAGCAAGGAAGGGAAACTCGTATGCTGCTCATGGAAACAGAAACACAACTACTTTAGAAAAGTTTGGCATTATCTATTCAAGTTGAAGATAAACATATCCTAAAAACCAAGCAACGTGACTTGTAGATATACACCACCCAAAAGAAATGCATGCACATATGCATCATGAGACATGCACAACTAGGCTCATAGCAGCATACTCCTAATAGCCCCACGCTGGAAGCAATCAAATATCCATTCACAGTAGAAAGAATAACTGAATAGTAGTCTATCTGTGCAACAAAGCATGATTATTTCAGTGAATAGGACTGTATTACAGCTACACACAACATAAATGAACCTCCGGGGTGCCTGGGTTCTGCATGTAGAATCTGCTTGACATTCTCTTTCTCCCTCTTCCTCTGTCCCTCCTCCTGCTCCTGCATGCAGTTGCAGGCACTCTTACTCTCACTCAAATAAAGTCTTTTTTTTTTTTTTAAATATTTTATTTATTTGACAGCAGAGAGAGAGATAGCGAGAGCAGGAACACAAGCAGGGGGAGTGGAAGAAGGCGAAGCAGGCTTCCTGCTGAGCAGGGAGCCTGATGCGGGGCTCGATTCCAGGACCCTGGGATCATGACCTGAGCCGAAGGCAGACGCTTAACGACTGAGCCACCCAGGCGCCCCTCAAATAAACTCAAACAAACAAACAAACGAACCTCACAATTCTGCTCCTAAATGGAATCTAAAAATAAAAAATGAATAAACAAAAAGCAGAATCAGACCTATAAAAAGAGAAAAAAACTGATGATTTGCAGAGAGGGGGATGGACAAAATGGGTAAAGGGGAGAGGGAGAGATAGGCTTCCTTCCTTAGGCTGTGACTTATTCATTCTGTAACTGGAATAAAAGTCACAGCATAAGCAACAGTCAGTAATATTTTAATAGTGATGTCATGGGACAGACGGCAGCAAATCTGTTGGGGCAGCTGGTGGCTCAGTCAGTTAAGCGTCTGCCTTCAGCTCAGGTCATGATCTCAGGGTCCTGGGATTGAGCCCTGTGTCAGGCTCCCTGCTCAGTGGGGAGCCTGCTTTTCCCTCTACCCCTCCTCTCGCTGGCTCTCTCTAATAAATAAATAAAAATCTTAAAAACGGGGCGCCTGGGTGGCTCAGTCGTTGGGCGTCTGCCTTCAGCTCAGGTCATGATCCGGGGGTCCTGGGATCGAGCTCCGCATCGGGCTCCCTGCTCGGCCGAGAGCCTGCTTCTCCCACTCCCCCTGCTTGTGTTCCCTCTCTGTCTCTCTCGCTGTCAAATAAATAAATAAAAAATCTTAAAAAAAAAAAGTATAAACCTGTCAAGTCACTAAGTTGTACACCTGAAACTGATATAACACTCGTGTGTCAACTATACTCAAAAAAACAAAAAACACCCTCTCAAACATAATGTTAACATGAAGAACCTAGTAAAGACTGCTGTAAGATTCCAGTTTATATCACATTCAAAAATTTTACAAAATTAAACTGCAGTGTTTGAAGACCCATGTTTAGTCAGTAAAACTGTTAAAAATAAGAAAGCTTCTACCATAAAAATCAGGACAGTAGTTACTGGAAGGGGGAGCAGGAGCGGTTAGTGATAGGGGAGCTCAAGGGAACTCGTAGGGCTCAAGCAATGAGAATTGTACAGATATTCTCTTTATGATAAATTTTTGCTCTGGAAATATCTTCTGTTTACCTTTTTGTGTTTAAAGTTTTAAAAAATCTCAGAAACAACCCAAATCACTGGAATTTACTAGAGACTGACTAAATTTGAGATGGGTAAATTACATGTATTATATAGTTTTGTTTTCTCAAAGAAAGAAAAAAGCTAGAGAAAAGTCACTTTGTTCTTGGACAAGTTTTCAGAGGGACTAACTTGAATATCGGTATCTGTGGTGAGTTACTGTTATATAAACATGGAAATAAAATCACCCAAGATTTTAAACCACTACAGAAGTCAGAAAGGGAATATACCTTTCCTGTTCCCAATGTGAGCAACTAAAAGTGGCGAGTTTGTATTTGAAAAAAGGTGGCCCTTGGGCCCATAGTGGCAGTGCAGCCAACTGGCCTCGGCAATCCCTTCCTCTCAGAGCTGCTGTTTGTCATTCTTCCCTTCTCTTGAAGGAGAAACACATGACCGCAGCCAGGGAGGCCTAGTGGCCAGTTTCCTTCCTGCAGAATCCGGAAGTACAGAATCCCAGCCTTCCTTTATTTTGTCTGGGTCCTCTGCAGTCAAGTCCGAGATGGTGGACTACATTTATGAATCATACACCCAATCTCCTCACCAGAGCCACACTCTGGGCTTCCTCTCCAGAGCATGCTGTCTGGGTAAGGCTCAGAGTTTTCTAAATCAAGTGCTGGCTCCTTTTCGCTTACCAGTTCCTTGATTTCTCATTCCTCTTACATTTTATTATGAGTAGCAAGCAGAAATCTTGCTCCTGCACTTTCCACACTTTGCTAGGAAATTTCCTCAGCTAAATATCCAAGTTCATCACTTACAAGTTTTATTTTTCTTCCAATAATAAAACATAATTCAGCCAGGTGCTGTCACTTTGTAGCAAGGACAACCTTCCCTCCAGTGTTCAATAATATGTTCCTTATGAGATCTCACCAGAAGCCCCTTTAAAGTCCATTATTTCCAGCAACATTCTGCTCATCATGACATATGTATTCTCTAGGACAATTAAAGCTTTCTCTACTGCTCTCCTCTCCTTTCTGAGCCCTTACCAGAATTGCCTTCAATGTCTATAGTTCTACCAACACTTTCTTCAAGGAAATCTGGGCCCTATTAAGTGTGTAAAATTTTCCAACTTCTACCCATCACCCAATTCCAAAGCCACTTCATGACTTGTAGGTCTTTGTTACAACAGCACCCCACTTTCTAATAGTGAAATCTGTATTAGCTTTCTACGGCTGCCATTACCAGGTACCATAAACTGGGTGGCTTGAAACAACAGAAATTTATTTTCTCATAGTTCTAAAGGCTTGAAGACCAAAACCAAGAAGTCAGAAGGCTCTAGCAGAAGATCCTTGCCTCTCCATAGTTTCTGATGGCTGCCAACAATCCTAGGCCACCACTGCACTCTCTGCCTCCACTGTCACAAGGCAGTGTCTGTGTCTCCACATGGTGTTCTCTTGGTGTTGCTCTGTCCAAATTTCCCTTGTCTTATAAGGACATCAGTCATTAATCCATTATGATCTTATCTCAACCTGATTATACTTACGGATACACAATTTCCAAATAAGGTCACATTCCCAGGTATTGGCCTTGAACTTACCTTTTTGGGCACAGACACAATTTTACTCACAACACAAGGAAAATTCTAAACACAGCTGGAGACTACTGAGAAGAGAAAATGTGGTCCATGATAGTAGCAATTTTGTAACTGAACATATGCTACTGAGATCCCGGTTTTCAGAATTTCTGATGGTGACAAAAGCTAGTTTAATCATATTTAAGTAGGATCTTTCACATAAAGTCATTAACCATTTTCTAAACAAAAGCATCTTTCTTTAGAATGAACATACAGACCACTAACCTTTAGTGCTTCAGTGGCCTTGCGAAGTTCCTTAATAACGGACGATAAAGCTTCTGGGTTAATTCCTTGTTCACAAAGCCGAACACAAATAGACAGAGTTTCCATATCTAAGCCAGTATTCAAAATTCTTGAAATTTCCAGCAGAACTGAAAAAGACAGAGAAAACTTCAGAAACAATTACATTAAAAAATGTGTACCCAATACTGTTTTTAATTCATATAATATGCACAGTACCAAAGAACTAGCACAGCATCCCTAGATTTTGAAATTGTCATGCAATACTGTCTTGTTCTTACTTAGCCTAGAACCAGAAATACACTTATACCCTCCCTCCACGTAACTGCTTTTTATACTTTGATTTATATTCCACCACTCATTCAATATCTTAAATATATGCATCATAATCAGGATTTTTCAGAACATTTCCCCATTTTTAGTATGCTTTTACAATGTAATTTAGTCTCATGACATCCCATTTTATGAAAACACCATACATTACTTAACTACTCTACTATTTTAAGAGTTAAGTGGGTCTCATGTTTTCCCCACTGAAATAATCCTATGATAAGCATCTGTACATACTAACTTCATTTTATTTCATTAGGATAAATTCCTAAAAGTGGAACTGCTCAGTAATATACATATTTAAGGCTTTAAAAGTACTTAGAAACTTCTACAATTTGACAGGGTAATCATGTCCATTAACATCTAATAGTAAAAAAATGAAAGCCCATTTTTTAACTTTTATATAGTACTTCATTTTATTGTAGTTTATAAAAGTAGTTGACATAAGAAACACTAGCAAAGAGAAGCACAGAATATAAATACACTGGCTTCATTAAATTTTGTTTTATGGTGGTTGTTTCCCAGAGCATGTTTAGAATTTGTTAAAGTCAATGGTCAACATGTTATCTATGGCTTCCTGTATTATTTTCCCTTGGCATTACTTAGTTATTCCCCATGCAAAGATTATATAACCACCCACCAGTATTCCCTTCCATCACTTCAAAGTTTATTTCCTGCCTGCCTACAAACATTTAAATACTTAACTCCCTGGAGTTTGGGTTGAAGATAGGATCTAACTTTACCTCCCTGAAATAAGCCCATTTCCTCAATACTATTTATTGAGTGATCTCTCCTACTGCTCAATTAAGATGCCACCTTTAGGGCACCTGGGTGGCTCAGTTGGTTGGGCGACTGCCTTTGGCTCAGGTCATGATCCTGGAGTTCTGGGATCGAGTTCTGCATCGGGCTCCCTGCTCAGCAGGGAGTCTGCTTCTCCCTCTGACCCTCCCCCCTCTCATGCTCTATCTTATTCCCTCTCTCAAATAAATAAGTAAAATCTTAAAAAAAAAAAAGATGCCACCTTTATCACATAGTAAATTCCCATTTACCCATTTGTTGCATCTCTTTATCTTATGTCAGAACCACAATTTTAATTACTAACTCTTATCAACATACAGAAGGTTGAAGATTTTGTTATCTTTCCTTTTCATAACCTCTTTCGTTCTTCCAGTGAACTTAAAAATCTTGATCAAGGAGCACCTGGGTGGCTCAGTTGGTTATGCATCAGACTCTTGACTTAGGTCGGGTTATGATCTCAGGGTTGTGAGATCTAGCCCTGTGTTTCCTCGCTGGGCGTGAAGCCTTAAGATTCTCTGTCTCCTTCTCCTTCTGCCCCTCCCCCTGCCTCTTTCCCTCTCTAAAAAACTCTTGATCAATTCCAAATACAAATTCCGTTTGGATTCTGACTTGAATTGCATAAAAACTACAGTATTTTGGGATGAATGGACAAGTTAACAATATTGAGGGTTACATGAAGTCTAACTCCTTCAAAAAACTAACAGTATTCATCATGTTCATAAGATGGGCCCGAAACACCTTTTTGTACCAGACATTCATTTTCATCTCTAGAATTTCAAGGTTTTTTTTTTTTTAAACGTCTTTCGTGCCTATACTTAACTTTTTGAACACATGGAATATAGTTTTAATGTCCTTGTTTGCAAATTGAAACATCTGTGTCAGTTTCAGGTCTATTTCAACTGGCTGAATTTTTCCATCCTGGGTTGTATTTTTCAGCTTTGCGTATTTAATAACTTTTAATTAGATGCTGGACATTGTAAATTTTACCTTGTTGGTTGTTATTTTTATATTTCTATACATGTTACTTTTAAAAATATTTTTACACATGTTCTTGGGCTTTGCAATGAGATGCAGTTATCTAAAAAGTTTGATCCTTTTGAGTCTTTTAAGATTTATATAGTCAGGATCAGAGCCCTGTTTGGTGTATGGCTAATTGTTCCTCATCACTGAGGTAAGACCCTCATGAGTGCTCTACTAAATGCCTCGTGAATTATGAAGTTTTCCATTCTGGCTGGTAGATATAAGCCCTATTTTCAGCCTTCTGTGAGCACGGTGTACTGTTCCCTCTAGTTCTTTTGAATGCCTTTCCTAGCTTTGTGGGTACTTTCCTCACACACGTGCTAATCAATGCTCTGAATACTTGAGGGGGACCTTCCTACCGGTCTCCAGAATTCTCTCTAAACTCTTTCCTCTCACATATTCTGTCCTGCAAACTCTACCTGCTTTGGTCTCCCTGGACTCTAAACTCCTTTTGCTAACTTAGGGGGTCCATACTACCCCACAGTTGCATTGCGGCTGGGAACTCTCTGAAGGTACCAAGAACAGGCAACTATTGGGCTCTCTTCATTTACTGTCTCTGGGATCACTGTCCTTTACTACCCAATGTCCGTTGTTCTGTCTGGGTTTTTTTTTTTTTTTTCTTCCAGGTAGGAGGGTAAATCCAGTTTTTGTTACTCCATCTTGGCTGGAAGCTGACAGCCCTTTCTGTTTCATTTCTTCAGTTTTGATATGCCAACATACCAGTATTGCTCTTCAGTTGTATGCAGGCTGCAGTTCATGTTATCCGCTGAATTTATTTCAATAACTCTATTTTAAGATTTCAAATTCCCCCCCATTAATTGCTTGTCCTTATTTCATAGTTAAATGTTTTTTTATAAAAAATGTTTTTTTATAACCACTCATTTTGTGGCTATTGTTTCTGCCCTTACCTATCTGAAGCTATATTCTTATCTTTGGCCATTTTTGAGATTTGCGTTTCCTGTTTCTTCAAGTATAAGCAAGCACCAAAGGAGAACGGTTAAGGGTCTGCTCTCTACAGCCAAAGTACCTGAGTTCAAATTTTACCTTCATTACTTAGTAGGCAAGGTAACCTTTCTTTCTTTTTTTTTTTTAAGACTTTATTTATTGTCAGGGAGAAAAAGAGAGAGCAGCAGGCAGAGGGAGAAGCAGGCTCCTGGCTGAGCAGGGAGCCAATGCGGGACTCGATCCCAGGACACTGGGATCATGACATGAGCCAAAGGCAGACGCTTAACCGACTGAGCCATGCAGGTGTCCCGCAAGGTAACTTTTCTGCAAAATAGGGGTAATGGTACTTACTTTACAGGATCATTGTGAGAATTACAAGACACACTCAGAATGCTGTGTCCATTGGCATCTAGTGCTCAAAAAAAGAGCTATTATTACTATCTTCTCTTTTTTCAATTTTCATGTGAGTTGTTTATGTTTTTCATCTACCCGGGGTACTTAGTGATTTCTGATTGGAAGCTCATCTTCAACAGGAGATTTTTCTTGATGTCTTGAACTGGTGAAGCATCCTTGGATGGGTAGTCTCACGCTGGCCTCGGCCTTTTGGAGCAGCCCTAGTGGAAGCAGAGTGGCTCCAGAGCCAGAGGACACATGGATGATACTTCCCAATCCCTGGCCGTGGCAGATGGCACATTCCTGGCCCCCAGCTTCACTCAGGCAGGGCAGCATGCTTCATCAGGTTCCATTCCCAGTCTCTTGCTGTGGTTCCCATCTGCTCCTCTTTGGGGAAAATCTCTTTCTAACCAGCAGATTTTCCTTTCTTGTTTCTGAACATGGCTGTGCTGATGATTGCATTTTAGTATTATTTCCTGTCATTTTTATATGCTTGGAGCAGAAAGTTTTAGCCAAGTGCTCCATCATCATCAATTTTGGTAGTGAATCACCAATCTCTTTAATTTTTAGTTTTGTCTTCATAATTGCATTCAATTTGCTTTGGTATATTCTAGGTGATCAGTGCAAATATTCTAGAATATTACCTATTTTTATTTTGTAGCCAGCCACCTTAACAAATTCTACTGAAGTTTTTCAGTTAATTCTCTTGTTTTCTAGTTAGATAATCATTTTACCTACAAATAGTAATTTCATGTCCTTCCTAACAGACTTTTCCTTTTCTTATCCTGCATTATTTGCTTAAACTTTCGTATCAGTGGTTAAAAAAAAAATTGAGTGTTTCTAATTTTATTTGGAATGCTTTTAACACTAGCGTTAAGGATGACGGTAATCTCATATAGCTATCCTTGGCGTGTTAACAATGTACTGTTTTCCTTTGCTAAGACTTTAAAATTAGGGAAAAAGTGCTGTGTCTTATAAATACCTTTTCATCAAACACTGAAATAACCAGGCAGCTTTTTCCCTTTGACATAGTGAGAGAATACATTATATTGACAGACTATATTCATAGCTGAAGAACAGTGAGCTTGGGAAATCCCTACTTTTATAGTAGCAGTTAGCAAACTTGCTCATTATCTGGAAGTAGATGTTACCTCATCCCTCATGTTGTTCATTGTAAATACACCCCTGAGAAACAGCAGGAAGAAAGAGCAGTCAGGGTCTTGCTTTCTTGGCCTACTGAGCAAGAATGTACAGGTATGCTCAGGGCTCACAGGCTGCATCTCCCAACAGTGACACTGCATGACTTCTGACACTAGACTTAAAAAGGTAATATAGCTTCCTCCTGGCTCTCTCTTGAGGCACTCGCCCTTGCAACCCAGCCACCAAGTGGGAAGAAACCCACATGTTCCAGACAATAGCCCCTGCTGCAGGCCTAGCTAACAGGCAGTGTCAACTAGAAGATGTGTGAGTGAGGAAGCTTTGGGATGACTCCAGATTCAGCACTAACTGCTATGCATTAGAGACCCTCAATGAGAATTACCCAGATAAGCCCGGCCAACACCCAGAACTGTGAAAGACAAGTAACTGCTGTTTTATGCCAGTAAGTTTGGGATGGTTTGTTATGCAGCAGCAAATGAAAACACGTACTCTCTGACCCTACTCCAACTCTCCAACAATACCATCATCACCATCACCTGTTGCTAAAAATTCTCCTCTCCAGTTTTCTCTTCATGGTAGACCCCTATCTATTAATTCTCTGCTTATTCCTGACTTCATGCCTTAGTTCATGCTTTTCTCCTCTGCCTTTTCTCTTCTCTCCATGTAACTCCATGCTCTTTTTCAGGTCCATCTCAGGACTAATATTTCTTTCCTTTAAGCTTTCTTGTAAAATGTATGTTGATCTTTACCTCCTAACTTCATAACCCATCTATAATAAGTACTTCGGTAGTGCCTACTGTATAATTGGTCCTTAGGTGTATTTTGTGCCTACTACACTACTGCTGGAAATATAGTCGTGAAAAAGACAGATATGGTCCCAATCCTCATGGAATTACATCTATGAGACATTGATATTAAAGTAATAACTGATTCTAGTTAAAAGTGAAAGAGGGACAAGAAAAGCATACCTCCAAAACAAATTAGAAGGGCATCTTACATAGTTGTGAAAGATAGTGTTTAGGAAAGACTTGTGTGAAGAAGTGACAAGTAAGCTTACACTTCAAGGGTGAAAAGAAATCAACCTAACTAATGCAGAGGTAGGAAGAAGTGCTAAGAGAGAGTGAAAGAAACAGCTTGTGCAAAAGTTCCTGCACTAAAGAGAACTTGGTAAAGAACCTTTCATAGATCTGAAAGGTTCTTCAGGTGAAGGCAATGTAATTACAGGGGGAGCAGAGGTGTAAAATATGAGAAAAGACAGACATGAACACCCACTAAGGCTCTCTTGAAGATTTCAGAACTTTGGGAAGCTATTAAAAAACATAAAAATGGGAGTATGACAATCAAATTTTCATTTTTAAAAGACTCTGGCTGCATAATAGGGAATGGATCTTGGAAAGAGACAGAACACCCGCGGACAGGGAGTCCAGTTAAGTTACTGCCATCTTGGCACGGACAGGAGAGATCAAGACAAGTAGTTAAATCTGAGACGAAGGAAGAACTGAAAGGGCTTAGTGAAGAACAGAAGTTAGGGGAGGTAAAAGAAAGCAAGAATGATTCCTAAGTCTCTTTCTCCAATGAGTAACTAGAATGATAGCCTAGGGACCATACATTTGTTTCACGGACACTACTTTGTACACTGTGAACTCTCTTAACTCCTCCTTCTAGCCTACTACCTGATATATAATAAAGTAGCACTACACTGAAACCCTCTGGTAAGGAAGAGGTTCATTTTTATCACTATTATAAAGAACATAATTACTAGTAGTAACTGGAGGCATAAGGAAAATTTTAAAATATACGAAAATAAAGCACGAAACTATCAATACAGTATCTAAAATTTCAAAACCTTGAAAAGCAAAAGAGGCAAGTGAGTACACTGGAGGACAGAGAGAGAGATAGAAAAGACTGACATTTTAAAGAAGGAATCTGGAAGAGAATGTTGAGGATCTAAAAATGAGAGTAGGGGATACAAGAGCTTATACTAAATCAGGACCAGGATGAGTCAGGTTCCTTTCAACGTGAGCCACAAAGATAAATTACAAAGTCTACCTGCTTTTGAAGTATCATTATCAAAATGCTTTCAATTCACAACAAAAATAAAAATGTTTATAGCCTAGTTCTACAACCCTGAAATCACTCAGATCCATTAAAAAATTAAGTTACTGGGGCACCTGGGTGGCTCAGTCAGTTAAGCGTCTGCCTTCAGCTCGGGTCATGATCCCAAGGTCCTAGGATCAAGCCCGGCATCGGGCTCCCTGCTCAGCGGTGTGTCTGATTCTCCCTCTGCCACTCACCCCATTTATGCTTGTGCTCACTTGCTCTCTCTCTCTCTTCCTCTCTCTGAAATAAAATCTTAAAAAAAAAAAAAGATTAAATTACTGAGGGCTGATTCTAGTACTGATGGGAGGGAAGTAGTAAGAAGATGAGGGGAAATAATCTTGAAAGTGCATAGTCAGACTCAAACTTTTGATTCTCATGGCTAGATTTAAATACAGTGAAACCCCACATTAACAAAGTTTCAAATAATAATAATGTTATTTGGGTAGTTCAGTCCAGCCCCTTGGGCAAGCTAAAGTTTTATTTCTGGGAATGAATGTGGAGGAACGTGGGACTATAAAATGATAACATGAGGCACCTGGATGGCTCAGTTGGTTAAGCGTCTGACTTAGGCTCAGGTCATGATCTCAGGGTTGTGGGATCCAGCGAGAGAAGGGCTCCGCGCTCAGCAGGGAGTCTGCCTCTCCTCTGTGCACCATCCCGCTAATGTGTGGCTGCACATGTGCTAATAAATAAAATCTTTAAAAAAGAAATAAAATAAAATGACAACATTCAACTTCACATTATATATGACTGTCTTGGACTCCAATTATGGCATGATAGGGATTTTCTGTAAGTTCAGAATTCTAACAGACATGATAGTCCCTAGCTGCCACATTTAACTAACGGTGATTCATTGCCAACCTGGGGCCTTCCTATCTTGAGGTTTGTGCAGTAGAGGAACAGTGTTCTCTATGTCACACAGCCTCTCATTCAATTTTTTAAAAAATCTGTTATTTCTTCACTTTTTCATGTTCTTACACTCAATAATCTTCATTTTACACACACTTCTCTCAGTAAAAATCTTGATGCAACCAATACAATCAGTTCTTATTTGTAAATCATGAGTTCCACCAGAGATAAAATGGGAGTTTCCATCCAAATGGGATTCTATGGCCATATCAATAAGGAACCTAAGCACAGCTAACATAAACTGACAGAAATGAGGCCTCACACTCTCCATTCTGTTAAAAAAAAAAAAACAAAAAAAAAAACACAACAACAACAAAAAACCCACTGGCTTCCAAGCAAAGGTGTAAATCAATACAACCATCACCCACTTTTTGAAAGTTTGTCTTACTCCACTCTGCTGTTACAGAAGACCTACATTAGTAGCTATTTTTGCTTACCAAAAGAAGTCCAAGTTTTCGCTTTTATGAAAAAAGGCAAAAATGAAAATAGCGTTCAGTGTTTGTTTGCAGAAAGCCATTACAGCACGCAACCCAGCATTTAGAGTGTCACTGCCAAGCTCCTTCCCCAAGAACTACATTCAACATCTCACCATCAAGCTGCGAGAGCTTTGAACTGTGTCTGGGAGCATTTGTGCTTTATCTCTATTTATTTTATGCATCTGTTAAGACAGGTCCTAAGGCATCAGAAAAGCCTAAGAAAGGTTATTTTTTGGGTCTGAGAACACTCAAAAAAATTTTCCATATAAATCAACTGCTTCTTCACTATACACCGTTTCAGCTTTAGGAAAGGTTTCATGGGAATGCTCTGCTTTCAGATACGGGGGAAACCTGTAATGTAGTACATTAAGAAGGAATGAAAAATAGGCTGAATATGGTGTTCAGAATAAAATCTGGGGCGCCTGGGTGGCTCAGTCGGTTGAACATCCAACTCCTGATTTCAGCTCAGGTCGTATCTCAGGGTGGTGGGATGGAGCCCTGCCCCCTAAGCCTGGAGTCTGTCTGTCCCTCTCCCTCTGTTTCTCACCTCTCCTCCCCTCCCCCCGCCCCCACCTCTCAAGTAAGTAAATAAAATCTTTAAAGAATAAGATTCTATTTTTCAGAAAAACAGCAAAATAGATACTTGGTAAATAAAAAATGAGATGCAAATGTTCTAGTAATATAAGTAGGTCTTGAAAAAGAAAGCAGCAACCCTTGCAGAAAAAACAAGAAGTCTCATTAGAAGTCCCTTAAGGAGTGGCTGAATCAGTAAGTGGAGCCTACTGTGTGAAGTAGACAGGGAGACACAGTGGGGAGGCCGACACTACCGAGTGAGAATTGCAGTTATGTTTCAATAAAGACGGAGACTAATGTCAATATCCCCTGGAAAATGCAAAAAAAAAAAAAAGCAATATTTAACATCCATCAAACACATACAAATGGATGTGAACAAAATGGAGACAAAGGAGTCTGCAAGTGGGCCATACATGCAACATAACACAAAAGTAGTAACAATTATCTTTTGATTCTTCACCTTCGATATGCCTTTACCTCATCTTAAATATTCACAAGAACCTTAGGAGGAAGTGACCTCATTTTATAGAAAAAGACACAGGCTCAAAGATGTCTAAACTCACCCCCAGGAGTATCAAGTGGCAGACCCGGCATAAGAGAGAGAGGATAACTGCAAGACACTTCGTCTTCTAGCACGTGTGCGCAGGCTCGACGCCCGCGGGCCCCGAGGTACAAAACCGGTAAATACACCTACAGCCTCAGAACAACCGCGTCGCCCGCTCCAAGATGAAGTAGAGAAATTCTGAAGACAGGGGCGACCTGCTCACTGGCCGCTTATTTGAAAAACGCCTACTCCAGGGCCAGAGCCAAAGGACAGGGCGGTGACCAAACACACAAGGCCGCTCGCTGTCCGCACGAGGCTTACAGTCTTGAAGACTGTTCCCGCTCAGGACTAGGAGAAAAGGGCGCTCCGCACGCGGCGCGGCAGGGATTGCGGGGGGTGGCAGCGGCACGTGAAGCCGGCCCCACAGGAAAGGACGCCAGCCGCCAGCCGCAGCGGAGGGGCGTGGCGCGCGGGGAGCGGGAGCCCCACGGGTCCGGCGCGGGAGGCACGAGGCGCGCGCCGGACTGACGTGGGGGCTGGAACGTCGAGCGCGCGACAAACTACGCAAGAGCGAAAAGACAACTCTCAAAGGATGGGATCATCAGCACTATGGCCCTGGCGGGTCCCCTGGGAGGGCCCTCAAAGATGCCCTTTGGGGCAGGAAGTGGACCTAAAGTCCTCCTTGGCTTACCCGTCGCCTGGGGGCCTTGGCTACACGGTAAAGGGGAACAAACGGGCACTCACCGTCCATGGTCTCCCTCACCGCGTTCAGATTCGCCGCCGCTGCCGCCGCCGCCCCGGCACCGCTGCTACTCGCCATGACGGAGGCCGAGGGAGGCGGGAGAAGGGCCTGACCCGGAACTGGAGCGCCTTCCTTTCTCCTGGGCAATCACACCACGCGTCCCCCGCTCACGCCGGGCAGGCTCCGCCCCTCGCGCTCGTCGCCAGCGTGAGGCTGCGTTGATTTAAATTTGGAGCCTCGTTACTCTGCGCGGAATGCGAAGCGAGGAGTTGCCATTCGAATTTACTACGCGGCCTCGATGCGATTGGTTGGTTCGCGGACAGCGGTACGACGCGATTGGCCAGTTCCCCACAGGGCCCGTGCCCTGGTTGGCCTAAGACAGCGCGGAAGCGGGGAGTTAAAGAGTCTATGCCTGTCGTGGGAGCTGACCTGGCCCCTCGGGAGCGCCCTGGAGTCGCCTATTGGGGGGGCTTCCTTTTTATGCACACCACTAGGTACGTTCTTTGTAGTCCCTGGCCTTTCCTCCTGTCTTGAATTGGAGAGCTCACTTTTCCTTTCTCCCGACCCACCTGCCCACTGTGCCCGGGGTGAATGGGCGCAGCGAGGGACTAGGTGCGACGGGGTGGGGGGGGCGCCAAGCAGTGATCGTGTAGGGTTGGGAGTGACACTGGCGGGAGTGTCCACCTCTGCAGTTCACCCAGGGAAAGCCAGCTGCTTCAGCCTTTCAAGAAGTAGATTCTTTCTCCCTAGTCGTATCCCCCTTTGACTGAAAGTAATGCAGTCTGGCCTTCTTCCCTGGGCTTCTTGGCGAAAACGAGGATGTTTGAGGAGAGGCAACCAAAGGAGGCGGTTAATTTCCTAGTCCTAATCAGTCATACTTCTTTGAGGGGGGCTAAAGTGGAAGAAAGACACCCGTGCACAAGCTTCGTCGTCACGTATTTTCTTGCTACAAATAATTGTTGTTTAGCAACTGTAGTTTAATAGGCAATTGCTGGGATATCCGAAGGATGTTCAGAGTCTTTAGAGACTTGAAATAATGAATAAGGAAACTATAGGTAGAAGTCTTTTAGTTGAAAAGAGTTTTGTGTCTGCTATAACGTTTAGTTGCCCGAAAGCGGACCTGAACTCATTCATATGTGATTGACTGCTACTTATGTGCCACTTAACTTCTCTGAGCCGAAATCTTCTGCAAAATGATTATCACTAATACCGTATCTCTCTAGCTTTAAAGGTTATTTGGAGGATCACTTTAGAAAATATATGTGATGCCTCTTTGTAAACTGTAAAAAAAAAAAAAAAAAAAGACCCAAGAGCGTTAGATTTTGAGTTCTTTTTGCGAAATATGTTTGTTGAATACATTTTAGTTGTCAAAATGAATGTGGAACTTTGTGGTGTTATTTTTCATACTTATTTTTTTTTTTTAGTTTTCTCTCTGTGCTATGGGAGATGTCAAAGAATCAAGAATGCAAATAACACCGGAAACTCCAGGAAGGATCCCGGTTTTGAATCCTTTCGAAAGTCCTGGTGATTATTCTAATCTCCATGAACAAACTCTCTCCAGTCCTTCTGTTTTTAAATCAGCGAAATTACCAGTAAGTTATTCTTGACTAGTATATACAAATTATTTTAAATGTACACATCTTTCTTTAGAAGGGAGAAATTTATCCTGGAGCACATATGCCTGGAATGTGCTTTTTTAGTTGTAATGTTCACTATAGTGTAGTGATTGAGCTAAAAATAAGTTAGGTAGTTTTTTTTTTTTTTTTTTAGTTAAAATTTCTCTTTTTTTTCTTTCAGTGGATAATGTGTTGGCTTCCTGCAACTGGGTGTAGCTAGATACTATGATTGATGACATATTTACTAATACTGTATTCGAGGAGACACTGTATCATCTAATTATCTATTCTCATTTATTCAGCAAATCTATCTGAATGCTGCTGTGTTAGATAAAGTACTAGGCATAGAGAAGAAGTCAGGGTCATTAGACACAAACTGTCAAGGAGCTTGTATTCTGATGCAGGAGTCAGCAAACTTTTTCTGTCAAGGGCCAGACAGTAAATATTTCAGGCTTTGCAGGTCATCTTGTTGCTGTTAGAACTAGTCACCTCTGCCTTGTATCACAAAAGCAGCCATAGGCAATATGTAAACAATGAAACATGGCTGTGTTTCAATAAAGCTTTCTTTATGGACATTTGAATTTCATGTAATTTTCACATGTCATAAAATAATAATTTAAAAAATTTTCCAACCATTTTTAGCTTGCAGATTGTATAAAAAGAAGCCAACATCTACTCTAAAGGAAAACTCATAACTAATCTAGCAACTTCAAAACAATATATGTGCTATTAGTGGCTAAGGTGATTAAGGGTGATATGGAAAGGAAAGTGCTGTTTTGGAGATTAGGGAAGACTTTATCGCTTTAGCTTATTTTTACTTTTATTTGCTACACTGGAGTTCTTTTGAAGTATGATCTTTTAACCTAGTAAATTACCTAGAAAAATGGCAAAGTACATTGCTGTTTATGCTATACTTCATATCCACTAAAACTACGAGCAAGTAAAGTTTTACAGTTATGCAGTTTATATTGAGTTGTAAATCTGACCTCATGATTTTTGATTGAACTGTATTAAATTTTAGTTCTCTGTTAATCTAGAATAAATAAGAGATTAGCTGCAACTTAATCCTCAAAACCAGAATGTGTGGGATGTTGGATTTTTAAGCCTGATTTCGTCAAAAATGCATTCGGAATTACAGATTAGGATTTGGGTAAATTTTTGGTTCAGTTGGATAGTTGAATGCAGAAAAGCAGCAGTGATTACCATTCATAATTATTTTAAGGATGAACTATTTTATGAGCTTTTGCAGGCAATTTTGTAGTTAGGACTTCATTTCATTTCAGTTCATTCTTAGTGAAAGTAAAGACCTCTGATAACTCTAGTAAGAGATTTTTACCTTTATGTGGGTATGTTGCATCACTGATGAGTATTAATTATGGAATTTCTATACCTTTATTACTCTACTGTGATTTTTTCCCCATTATTATGCAATTTTAAAAATCACCCAGATGGAAGATTTGGATATTTTAAAATATAGTCCAGTCAGTTGATTTAGTGTGATTTGATTACCATTTGCCATTTAATTTAGTGGTAAAGCCAAATTTTAAAATACAAGCTTTGAAATACTTTTGCATTATAACCATTCACATTATTTTTGAAGCTGACATTGGTTAGAATTTTGATGAACTATTTTAGTTTGCTTTTACTCATAGGTTCACTTTCTTTTGTTAAGACTCCAGGGAAATTTAGATGGTCTATTGATCAACTAGCTGTAATAAATCCTGTAGAAATAGACCCAGAAGACATTCATCGTCAAGCTTTATACTTAAGTCATTCTCGGTAAGTTTTCCTTTTTTGTATTTAAGTATAATAACATGTTCTTAAGTGAAGAGAGATAGGAAACTCCAAAGGTTGAATATACTTATAGGTAAAGATCCCCTACTCAGGATCCGTTCAGGATATTCCTGTAACCTACATGCATCATGCTGGTGTTCTTTGGTGTAGTGGTCAGGATACTCTGTTCTGTATGACTTCTGAGAACCTTCCTTGATTAGGTTCTACAATATTTGCCTAAACTAAGCAATTCACTGCTTCTAGCAATTGCCTGAATATTTCAGGTTCTTAAAGGCCCTCTGATGAAGCAGAAAATGTTTCTGAATGAGGTGATATTAAATCAGAGCTTACTAAATACTATATGCTGTTATTATTATGCACTGTCATTTTGACCTGGCTTATGTGCATGAGAAGATAAAGAGAACTGAGTTATTTGTCCCCAGAATGGCTATTGTTGAAACTGAGATATGTGGATTATCATTGTAGTCTATTTTCTTATCGTTCCCTTACTTGAAAAATTCACTTGATTTTAATTTGTGAAACGTACATTTTTATATAAGGTTTGTTAAAGCCACAAATAATGTACGTGAAAAATTTTGAGAGACAGTCATTTAAATTGTTGTAAAAAGAAGTGTTTTACCAATTTATTAACAGAAAGCAAATACTCTCCCTTGGGACAGATTAAAGTGGTCCTCTAAGGCTAGCTGCTTAGTCCTTGGCAAGTCTATGCCTTGTGCTCGAGACCCGACATTTTGTGTTAAACCTGTAGCTGATGAATTTGTGTTGCTGTAATTGCATATTGTATCAAAGTGAAAAAAAATCATTTGGACAGAATTCTATATTGTCATTATTTTATTTCATAATTAATATTTTTGCTTCTTTGTTCAGAACTGTAAGGATGATAGTTTCTTCTATTTCAGAGTAAGTTGATTCTAAAATTATAGCTATGATAAGCTTGCTATAACAGAAGAAAGAGAATCTGGACAATTTTTAGATTCCTGTGGAATGAAATACTTCTTAATTTATGATGGTTAAAGGACAAAGTTTATTCAAATTACTTTATGTTGTTAATAGTAATTTAAAAATTAATATCAACGTAAGCCCTTGAACAGAAAATACTGTTCCATTCAAACTGAACGGAAAAGAGGGAAGTAAGCCTACCAGCACAATGCCAAATACCTAAATGCTGTCATTTACTAAATGTGCTAAGACATCAATTTTTCTCTTAAAATGAGCCTAACATTTGCCAGTTTTCAACAGGAGGAAATTATTTCTTTGAAAGCTTATTATTTTAAATGTTCAATCAGCTGAAGTAATGGCATGGTTATGTTTCTTCTTTATCTCTGTATAGAATAGATAAAGATGTGGAAGACAAAAGACAAAAAGCCATTGAAGAGGTAACTTAAAACCGTTACTGATCATAAGCCAGTTAAGCATCAACTCTGCGCGCCAGTCACCCCTTTTAGGATGACTTCCTTCAAATCCTTTACTATCCCCCATCGCCACCAATCTGGCCTGTCCCCGGCTGTGTCTGGCGCCCCTCTGTGCTCCCGTAAGACCAGTGTTGTTCCGCTACGCCGGTGCCTGTCATAGTGCTCTTATGATACTGTAATGACTGGTTTAGTGCTTCTCTCCCCTAGACTACATTCTTTTTTTGGCCAATATTGTACTTCATTTATCTTTTCATTCTCAGGGCCTAGCCAGTTTGTCTTCCTTGTGCCTTCAGCGTACCAATGAGTACAAACTTCTCTTTCAACTTTGAGTTTATGTAGAGAAAGTTGAATATTTTCAGACCTTGAAATTCTAGATTGGCATTGGCAATGGTTTTATCGTCTATTGTTAATGCTCTGAATTTTTGAAATAAAATACCTTACTAAAACATAGAAAAAAGTAGATTACAAATGTAGGGTTTTTTTTAAATAAAAATAATAAACTACGTTTTTCACTTTTTGCAGCTTTGTTTGATGATCTCCTCTTAGAGTGCAAGCCAGGGTTATCTATCTAGTTATTTCCCAGAGAGTCTTTATGTCATGGCAACATCTCTTTTTCCTTTTTCCCTCGCTAGCCCCCCTCTACCCACCTCTATTCCTTAGCTACATTTGGCTCTTCTGCACCCCAGAAGACTTCAGCTATGCTGTGTAGAGATTAAGTGATGCTCTGGCCCCTCCTACACTTATTTTTCTAGTGTTGGTATTGTCTTCTTGTGTTTCAGATACAGCATATTTCTTCAAAAACCATTGCATGTACTTTACTCCTCCCAGACATTATACTTCTTTATGTAGTAACTTCAGAATTCTCATTCTGATCCAATCACTTGATTCCACCACAGTTGAATATTCTCCAGACTGGCTCCCCTTTCCCAACATTTTAGAAAATATGCTTGTGCTCACTTCGGCAGCACATATACTAAAAATAGAAAATATGCTTTCCCTTTAGAATCCTCAGTTTTAAAGGGAAATTCAGCAGAAAATTTAAGAAGATGAGGTCGGAGCGAAAATTAGGGTCAGTGTATCAGAAACAAGTTAATATATCAGAAACAAATGAAATATTTTCAAATGTATAAATTTTTGAAAGAATAAATACATGCAGATAGTCAAAACAAAACAAAATTTGGACTTCAAAGAAAAATTATAAAATGAAAATGAAGAGCTGCTTGTTTCCCATCTTCCTAAAAATAACTATGTGACATTTATACTTTCAGATTAATTTTATGTATATAACAGCAAATGACCTTTAACAAATAGGATCACCATTCTCATATTGTTTTGCATCTTGCTTTTTTGCTTAATAATGTTTCTTAGATTTTTTTATTAGCGCATACTGATTTTTAGTAACAGCATAGGATTCCTTTTATGAATGTGTCATAACCTAACTCAGCCCCTACTGATAGATATTTAGGTTGTGTTTGGTGTTTTTCTGTCACAAATAATGCTTCAGTGAACACACTTGTACATATATCTTTATGTAATTGCAACATACTTGCTAAGTCAGAGGCTTTGTGTTTTCAGTTTCGGTAAATTTTGCCATGCTGCCCTCCCAAAAGGTGATAGCAATTTTTACTCCTGGCCACATTATGACACTTGCTGTTTTCTCATGTCTGCAATACTGGTTATTATTCAGCTCCTTAATTTGTATTATCACTTAAAAAATTTCATCTTGTTAATTTGGATTTATGTGTTTTTCATTTTGAGTGAACTAAATACGTTGCTTCGTTAGTTGGTGGGTCCTTTATATTTTTTCTGGAAATTATACTTACCGTAATTCCTGCCCCCTCCCCCTCTTTTTTTTTTTTTACATCTTTCCTCATGTCGAGGAAATTGTTCTTTACCATATGTATAGCAAAATATAAAGAAAATGTTTTGGGGATGCCTGGCTGCTTCAGTCCTTACAACATAAGACTAAGACTCTTGATCTCAGAATTGTGAGTTTGAGCCCCACATTGGATGTAGAGATTACTTAAGAAAAGAAAAGTCTTTAAAAGGAAAGAAAGAAAGAAAAGTAAATGTTTTGAATTCGTCCCAAAACAGAGAGAGGGAAGGGAAAAATCCTGTATTAGACTTTATTTTATATCTGGAATGAAAAAAGGAAAGACCTGTATCCAAATGCTCTTATCTCCGTTTGAGTGTACTGGCCAGTGGTGTACTGTAAATGTTTAACAGCTGGCTCTCTGGGTGCGGGAGGAGCACGGTTTTTAGTGACTGCTGTTTTCTCTAATGTAAGTACTCCAGCCATGGCCAGTTTCAAGTTACTGCTGTGATGTTACCGGATGGTAAAAGGAGGGCAAGTGGGAGAGTAGTGTGTGTGGGAGGGCCACCATGCTGATGCAGAAGACATGATCAATCTCAGGAGCACCGATACTGGGGAGTGCCCAATAATTAGCGAGTCATGAGTTGGGGCTTTTGTTACCTTTCTGTTTTATATATTTATTTGTAAGTTTACAAGTTTTTAACATTGGCTTTAACAACTGATGCACAAAATTCCAGAAAATTTAATAATTCGGTCTTGAGAGCCAGGATAAGCCTGTGCCAGCACACCATTCATACTAGCTTACTTGTATACATCTATTTCCATTTATTTCTTCCTTATTCTTCCTCCCTTTTGTCATCTGCACCCTCCCCCCCCAAAAAAATTGGGAGGAATTAAAAGTATTTCTATGATTAATGCCCTTAGATTAATTTGCAAGTTTTAAATTTTAGTGGCTGAAGTATTAACATTTCTCTTTATATGTACTTTACATTTCTTCTATTTTACCTTTAGTCATTTGTGCTTTTAAGTATTAAAATTTTTAAATGTAACTAACTATAAAGTCTATGTAACATGTTTGATGATTATTTGAAAATAACATGGGTACTTGTTTGTATTGGGGGGGGAATTATACCTAATTGTATGACTTTAATTTTTCTAGTTTTTCACAAAAGATGTCATTGTACCCTCTCCCTGGACTGATCATGAAGGGAAACAGCTTTCAGAGTATCATTCCAGTAAATGTGAGTGTACTAAAAATCATATGAATAAAAATTATTAAATTATAGAATCATAAAACTCAGTGAATATAAAGCAATATATAGTGAAGTGTCAGCTTATCTGCTTTGGTAGGAGCTTGATACATGTTAGATTTCTGGATACTGGACGATTTAACCTTTTAAGGGTCAGGTTTCCAGGTAAGGAATGAACAAGTCATGAGAATAAAAGGCACAGCATAGAGAATATAGTCAGTGATGTTGTAATAGCGCTGTGTGGTGACCGATGGTAGCTATACTTGTAAACAGAGCATAACATACAGAGTTGTGTAGAGTTGTCAGATCACTATGTTGTGCACATAAAACTAATGTAACGTGTGTCAACGGCAAAAAAGCTGTTTAGAGTTTACAATTGAAAATGTGACTAAAATGTACTGAATTCTTATTTTTGGCCATTTTGTTCTGAATTAAACTTCCTCATGACCGTTGTGAATATCAGTTATGGTTATAGAGGATCCATTGATGCAGAAATAGTTGGTATTGAATCAAGAACTGAGTTGCTGGTAATTTCTGCCTAATTTTCAAGGTTAAAATTTAAAATGAAATTCTTAAATTGCTTTGCTTTTTGCTAATTTGCTGATTTCTTATAAAGGTAGAGGAAGTATGGACACTTGACCTCTAGGGCAGTATTATATAGCTGATTATATGCAAAATTAATAAGGAAATTGAAGGACAAACCAGTAATCTTTTATTTTTCTGCCTTCAGGAAATGGTTATCTTTTATTCGCTCTCACTGTCCTTTGAGTTATGAGCCATGTTCGAGAATCACTTGTATATATAGGCTCATTTCAGTGAAATTGCCTACTCTTCTATATAGCGTTCATTAATTATGCCCTCAGTATAAGAAGGACTGTTCCATCCTTTATCAAAAACACAATAATAGGTAAAATGGATTGAGCACTCTCCATGTGCCAGACAGTGCTAAGTGCTTTCAGTAATTCCTTACAACAGCTCACCTGAGGGAGGTACTATTATTGGCCTCATTTGATGAGAAAACCTAGTTTTAGAAAGCTTACAGCACTTGTTCAGGATTACAAAGAGGATAAAAGTGGTAGAACCTGGAGTCACAACTAGACGTTTTCAGTTGGAGTCTGTATACTCAGCCGTGACAAACTGAAGGTAGCATGCAGTAGTGGGTGGAGACCTGAGCTGGAGACCTCCTGCTAGTATAAACCTACAGGGTGATCTTGATCAAATTATTCGGTCTCTTTAGACCTCAGCTTTTTATTTATAAAATAAAGGAGGTGAACTACATAGTTGTCTCTCCCAGCTCTAAAATTTCTGTCCAGGGTGACATTTTCATAGACACTAGTTTTTTTCCCCCTAACTCTTCATGTTGATTTTTGACAAGGTGAATCAACCTTCTTATATGGTCTTTTTACAGGTGGGCACAGGCAAAAATGGTTTTGTTTATTCACATTGGCTTATACTGTTAACTTTTACTATTTTTAATACTTGTGCAGCAAGGTACTTCAATGAATATCCTCATGTGTTTTTATTTATGGACTTGAGTGAGAATTTCTTTGGAATATACACATAGGCTGAGAATTGCTAGCGTATAGACTGTGTGTTTACCTGTTTTGACTATGCAGTGGCCCCCTTCTCCAGAATGACTGCACAGTCTACATGACCACCAGCAGTGCCTAGGATTCCTGTGTCCCCACATCCCTGCCAGCACTTGGCATTATCCACCTTTCAAATGTTTGCCTTTCCTTTTTTTTTTAAATTTAATTTTATTTATATTCAGTTAATTAACATATAGGGTATTGTTAGTATCAGAGGTACAGTTCAGGGGCACCTGGGTGGCTTAGTCATTAAGCATCTACCTTTGGCTCAGGTCATGATCCCAGGATCCTGGGATCAAGCCCCACATCGGGCTCCCTGCTCCGCGGGAAGCCTGCTTCCCCCTCTCCCACTCCCCCTGCTGGTGTTTCTGCTCTCGCTATATCTCTTTCTGTCAAATAAATAAATAAAATCTTAAAAAAGAGAGAGTTCCGTAATTCATCTGTTGTATATAACACCGAGGCTCATTACATCACATGCCCTCTTTAATGCCCAACACCCAGTTACCTCACCCCCCCTACCCACTTCCCCTCCAGCGACCCTCAGTTTGTCTCTTCTGATTAAGAGTCCCTTTTGGTTTGTCTCCTCTGATTTTGTAATTTTGTCTTGTTTTATTTTTTCCTCCCTTCCTCTATGCTCCTCTGTTTTGTTTCTTAAATTCCACATATGAGTGATAATGTATGATAATTGTCTTTCTCTGATTGACTTATTTCACTTAGCATAATACCCTCTGGTTCCATCCATGTCGTTGCAAATGGCAAGATTTCATTTTTTTGATGGCTGAGTGATATTCCATTGTATATATATACACCACATCTTCTTTATCCATTCATCTGTTGATGGACATCTGGACTCTTTCCATAGTTTGGCTATTGTGGACATTGCTGCTATAAACATTGGTGTGCAGGTGCCCCTTCGGATCACTACATTTGTATCTTTGGGATAAATACCTAGTAGTACCATTGCTGGGTTGTAGGGTAGCTCTATTTTTAACTTTTTGAGGAACGTCCATCCTGTTTTCCAGAGTGGCTGCCCCAGCTTGCATTCCCACCAACAGTGTAGGAGGGTTACCCTTTCTCCACATCCTCACCAACATCTGTCGTTTCCTGACTTGTTAATTTTAGCCACTTTGACTGGTGTGAGGTGGTATCTCGTTGTGGTTTTGATTTGTATTGCCCTGATGATGAGTGATGTTGAGCATTTTTTCATGTGTCTGTTGGCCATTTGTATATCCTCTTTGAAGAAATGTCTGTTCATGGGCACCTGGGTGGCTCACTTGGTTAAGCGACTGCCTTCGGCTCAGGTCATGATCCTGGAGTCCCGTGATCGAGTCCCACATCGGGCTCCCTGCTAGGCAGGGAGTCTGCTTCTCCCTCTGACCCTCTTCCCTCTCGTGCTCTCTATCTCTCATTCTCTCTCTCTCAAATAAATAAATAAAATCTTTAAAAAAAAAAAGAAATGTCTGTTTATGTCTTCTGCCCATTTCTTGACTGGATTTATTGCTTTTGGATGTTGAGTTTGATAAGTTCTTTACAGATTTTGGATACTAGCCCTTTATCTGATAAAAAATGTTTGTCATTCCTAATGGGTTGTTTCACATTCTAAATGATTGTTAAAATTTTCGTTTCTTTATATACTAATGGTCTTTGAAATTTCCTTTCTTATAAAATACCTATTTATAATTTATTGGCTATATTTTTATTGGAGTTTTTTTTTCTTGGTAATTTCTAAGACACCTTGTTTAACAAAGTTATATTGGTTCTAAACATTTCATATACCATCTCCCATCCTGTCATATGTATGCTGTTTTTGTTCTTGATGTCTTTGGTTGCACAGAAATTCTAATTTTGATGTAATCAAATCCATCAATTTTTTTTTTTCTCCTTTGATTGTGTTCTAAGTTTATTTAAGAAGTCCTTCTGGGGGAAGCAACCAAGGAAACACTTGCAATAGAGTTGAAAAGCATAATAGTGCTGCATTCGGTGTCTTTCTGATCTAAGGAGGTCAGGGAAGGCATCCTGGTAGAAGATAATTTAAGCTGAGACCTAATTAGCCAGACTCAGCAAATGAGGGAGAAAAGTCAGAATAGTATGAGAAATACCTAAACGTGAGAGAGAACCTGGTTTTTTTTAGGTGCTCAAATAAATAGTGTTTAGTTGGAGGGCAACTGTGCTAGAGACAGACAAGGTTTTAAAGGGCTTTCTACGATGCTAAGGTCTATGGACTCTAGCCTGAAGACCAAGGACGTTACAGGGTTTTCTGAAGCAGAGTACCTTGATTACATTTGCTTTATAGAAGGTCACAGTGCTTACAGCAAAGAAAGCATTCAAACGTAGAATTTTCTTTTTTATTTTTTTACTCATGCTGACAATATTTACTAGGTGACTTTATTTACCCATCCACCCACTTACTCATTCACCTATTTATTTAAGTTTATTAGATTACTAGTCTTTATTCTGTAATGTTCTTTAAGCTTTCTGGCCTTTTTGTTTGTTTGTTTTTTGTCTCCTTGCCTCTCCTTCCTTTTATTTTGTTTATATTGGTCATTTTTTGTCATTGTGCGTGTTTTTTTCTTTTTTTTATTATATGTTAATCACCATACATTACATCATTAGTTTTTGATGTAGTGTTCCATGATGCATTGTTTGCGTATAACATCCAGTGCTCCATGCAGAACGTGCCCTCCTTAATACCCATCACCAGGCTAACCCATCCCCCCACCCCCCTCCCCTTTAGAACCCTCAGTTTGTTTTTCAGAGTCCATAGTCTCTCATGGTTCTTCTCTCCCTCATTTGTGTTTTTTTATCTCATGGATTTTCAAGTTACAAAACTTAGTAGTCATTAATTTTCAATTAAAAAAAATATTTGCAGCCCTACTTTTGGTTCCTGTTATGAAAAGAAACTGAACATAGTTTTATCAAATTTTAGGTTCTGTTGAAATGATCTGCCATTTTAATTCAGACAATTTATATAACCCATTTTGCAAAAGCATTAAGCAACAGAGGATCTGTTTGAGGACTTTGAGGTTGACTACCATGCAACCTCAGTCTTTTAAGATTGACATAATACAGAGTAACCATACTTTCCTTAAAAACTGTTAGTTGGTGCCCCTTTATTTGCTGTGGTAATCCTTCAAGTTTTATCTCTGTGCTCCTTCAAAATTAAAAAACTAACAGAAACATGCCAAATTATTATATATGCAGATACTTATTTTAAAAGTGTTATAAAATGAAAGTTTTCACTTTGTTTATTTTTTTACTCTGGAAAAGGTCACCCTTAAAGTAAATGGAGAATATAAAATGTAAGATTTCAGGGGCGCCTGGGTGGCTCAGTTGTTAAGCGTCTGCCTTCAGCTCAGGTCATGATCCCAGGGTCCTGGGATCGAGCCCCGCATCGGGCTCCCTGCTACGCGTGAAGCCTGCTTCTCCCTCTCCCACTTCCCCTGCTTGTGTTCCCTCTCTCACTGTGTCTCTGTCAAATAAATAAATAAAATCTTTAAAAAAAATTAAAATAAAAAAATAAAATATAAGATTTGACACTTAAAATGTTTTATAGGTATTAATATAACTAGTGAATCTCCAATTGGAAGAAAACTGACCATCCATTCTGAGAAAAGCAATGGTGAGTATAAATATACTCTGAAATGAAGCCTGTTCCACATTAAACTACATTTGATTTTAAATTCAGTTTTTGTGATAACACTCTGGAGTTGAAATTGTTTAATTATGAATGAGCTATAGGAGAGCTAATTTTTTTTTTTTTAATTTATTTGACAGAGAGAGACACAGTGAGAGAGGGAACACAAGCAGGGGGAGTTGGAGGGGGAGAAGCAAGCTTCCCGCAGAGCAGGGAGCCTGATGTGGGACTCGATCCCAGGACCCTGGGATCATGACCTAAGCCGAAGGCAGACACTTAACGACTGAGCCACCCAAGCACTCCATGGAGAGCTAATTTTTAAAAACAATTAGATATGTCCCTCCATGTTTTAGAAATAGCAGTAGTGTGTGTGTTGTTGTTGTTGTTGTTGTTGTTGTTTGAAGCATGAGTCAATTTCTGGTTTTGGAAAGCATTTTTCTGAAAATTTGTGAATAATTAGGAAATCCATCCCCAAATAGAGTTGACCCTTGAACAACATGGGGGCTAAGGGTACCAGCCCCCTATGCACTCAAAAATCCATATACAACTTTTTACTCCTGCAGAATTAACTGCTAATGGCCTACTGTTGACTGGAAGCCTTACTGATAACATAGTCAATTAACATGTATTTTGTATGTTACATGTACTATGTAGTGTATTCTTACAGTAAGTTAGAAGAAAACGTTAAAATTCTCAGGAAGAGAAACTAAATTTATAGTACTGTACTGTAGATATTGAAAAACATGCACATGCAGTTTAAATCCATCTTGTTCAGGGGTCAGCTGTAGAGGCTGGCTTTTCTGATTCCAGCGCCAGCAGTACAACCAGAAGTTAACTCTTACCGTTAACAGGTTTATATCAGAGCTGGAAGGTATGGGAAACTGTTTATAGAAGGGTGGCATGTTTTTAATAGAATGCATAAATGAAATAATTCAATTTGGCTGGAACATCATGGGGAGATGGTTGATTGGGAAGCACATGCTAAATTGCATGTAATATGCTTGCATTGATTTATCCACGTTTGTATTTATTTATCTGCTTGCTTCCAGCTGCTTGTCAGACATTGCTGTCTCTTCCTGTGGATTTTAATTTAGAAAATGTATTAGGTAAGTATCGTATTTGTTTAAACCTTTAATAACTTAGATAGAAGGTTTTGTTTTGATGGCTTTTTGTAAATGGAAATAGGTGGCAATGTCTCTTTCTAAAGAAGTGGGAAAACCGTCCTAAAATTTCTTTTTCTATAACTTGGCCTGATGAGCATTTTTGTCATAATGAATTTTGCTATAGACACGAACTATTCATCAGCACATCTTATTGATTTTACCTACACTAACACTGAAGTACTCAAAAAAGAAGGAATAATTTCAGATTTCAGACGTTACATATGCAATTAAACTTTGCCCTCTTTTCGAACAAAATCCTAATAGTACATGCTTTTTTTTTTTTTTAAAATCATGTAACTGAAGCGTAATTGCTCTTCAAAATGACTAGCTTTGCCTTTTATTCTGTTAATAAATATAGGTGACTATTTTAGAGCTGATGAATTTTCAGATCAGTCTCCTGGAAACCTCAGTTCTTCGTCCCTCAGAAGAAAGCTGTTTTTAGATGGCAATGGGAGTATTTCTGACTCCTTACCTCCAGCTTCTCCCAGAAGTCCTCGCAGTGGTGCTCAAGCCTCCCTTGAGGTTTTTTATTCAATAGATTTATCTCCAGTGCGGTGTAGGAGCCCTGTGCAGACTCCGAGTTCGGTAAGAAGTGTATGAAAAGTGTACTGTAGTTTTGCTAGAGATGGGTCTCGAGGCTCGTTTTGTCCGCAAGGAATGGTTGCTTTGGGGTTTTATATTTCATGAGGGGTGAGACCGGTTCACATTTTGTTATTAGTCAGGAATGCTTTGGTTAGACTCCATTTTTGTAGTTAGAGGTGTCCAGGACGGCCAGATTAATCATGAGTCTCAAGGACTTTCCGCGTGAGTTGTTTTCCGAGCTGTGTAAGGTTTTCAGTACACCACAGCTGGATTGACATTAATGGAGTAATGTAATTGAAAGTTGTTCATAAACAGCTGCGTATCTGAGATAGAATGGTGTGTTTAAGCACTGCATTTATACTTTATTTTGACTAACATACTCTATTTCAAAATTTTTCCAACAGTCTTAATTGTTCTTGTTACAAGATGCCTTGCCTTTTGGTGAATGACCAAAGTTTATATGACCTACTTGGTAAACGTGTTTTGAAGATGAAAATAAATAGCATATGGTGTAACAAATTGAGAAAGAGAACCGTATAATTTTATTTATTTTTATCACAGGGGCAGTTTTCTTCCAGCCCTATTCAGGGCAGTGCAAAAAAATACAGCTTGGGAAGTAGAACCAGCCCTTCACCTCTTTCTTCACCCACTTTCTCACCAATTGCATTTCAGATAGGAAAGACTCCACTCTCGGGTATGTCTCATAAGAAAGTACCTAATTTCAGTTTCTATATTTACCAACATTTGTTACTAAAGAGGTTCTTTTTTAGCTTGTTCTAACTGTAGAGTTCTAAATGACCACTAATCTTCTAAAATTTAAAAACTGGCTTTTTTACAAAAGGAACAATTTACCTTCAAAACCTGGATTCTTGACAAAGTTCTACGCTAGTATTAAACACCAGTCATCTGATTAGCAGTTATTTATATCAAGCATTCTTGTAAAGGGAATCAAAGAAAGATGGCAGTTTTAGAGTTAAGTTGGTTTCTGTGTGCCTTCTGACCTGTAGGTTCAGACTTTGTAATCAGATATTCCTATTTTGTAAAGATACGGTTGTTTCAGTAAGACTTTTAAGGTAAATTTAGTGTGTGGAAATTTACATATTCCTCTTTGCAGTATGTTAGTTTCTCTGGAATAAAATTTTAACTCCTTTTGAAAAAATTACAATAAAAAGCTATTCATAATAAAATTGGAAACCTGAAAACTACTTTTGTTAGTGTTTATTTATGTATATGTACTTTTGCATAAATACGTATGTACTTTTGTTTGGAGATAGACACGCACACACCGTAGTTCTGTGGTCTGCTTTTTTCACAAAGTACTGTATTATGAATATTTTCATAGGTCATTCAAATCCTTTATTATTGTATGAAACAATGATTTTGAATCATTGATCATGAATGTATCATTTGTTTTCAACCATTGATGAACATTTAGATTGTTTCTATTTTTTTATCAAAATTATTTTTGTGTATATATTGTACGTATTTTAGGTTAAATTCTCAGAAGTGGAATTATTTGGTCAAAGGAGGTGAATGTTTTTAAGGATCTTGATGAATTTTATCAAATTTTCTTTATAAAAGGTTGTACCAATTGAAATTTTCGTCAGTAGTACGTAAGAAAGTCAGTTTCTCCCATATAGAAGCACTGGTATCACCATTCTTTGTGGTGTTTCTTAATTTGTTATATTACAAAGATGTCTCTTACTGCTTTAATTTTTGTATCTTTGATTATGATGGTGTTGAACTCTTTCCAGATATTTATTGGTCCTTTATTTTGGCGGAGGGATTCTTAGTTTGTACTTCACTGTTTTCGTTAAACAAATGCTTTTTTATTGCTTCAACTTCCATATTTTTTATTATTTATGTGGCTGACCACTTCATATGTTTATTTGCCATTGGGAGGATTGTTTATGGGCTCTTGCCCATTTTTTTAAACTTCTGTTTTTTGTTAAGCCGGTGAAGTTATAAAAAGTATTATATTTTAAAGCACTTTTATCGTTTTGATTACCATTGTTAAGCTCTTTGTTATTGCAAATATTATTTTACAATTTTTTGCTTGCCTTTTAACATTGCTTATAGTATTTTACAAGGTTTTTAGCTGCTTTCATTTACTGGGTACAACTATTAATTTGTAGCTCTCGACTGATTGTCCAGTATCTTCTTCATATATGAACACTATTACTATAGGAGCAATATGTTTATGAGGAAATAATTCTCAGGAAGTAAATTATTTTGTTTAATTAGAAGGAAATGCCAGAGGAATTCTTTTTGAAGAGTCTTATGCTGCTTACTGAGACACATTCATTTGTGCTGTTGTTTGTAACACCAAAATTTCACTTCAGTAAACAGTACAGTGTTCCAGAAATCCAATTTTTCTGGCATTAAAACACTTAATAATGTCTTTTCCATTTGCATGTTTTTATGATAGAATTTTTCCCTTCCAATCTTTTAGAACAAAGGAAGTTTACTTTTCATTCTCCTGATAATTCGGCTGGAACAACAAATTCTAATGGAATTACTAACCCATGTATCAGAAGTCCTTATATAGATGGCTGCTCACCAATTAAGAATTGGTCTCCTATGAGACTCGAGATGTGCACAGGCGGTACTCAGTATCGGACCTCCCTGATTCGGATACCTTTCGCTCTCGAGGCTCATGGGGAAGATGAAGAAGATCAGGTGAATCTTCCTTCCACAGATTCCTCATCACCAGCCATGGACACGGGTGGAGTACACCTGCGGCAGGTGACCAGTGACACTTCTGCACATGGCACACATTTGGTAGTGACTGCCATGTCTATTACACAGAATCAATCCAGTACTTCTGAGAAAGAGTTAGCACTGTTGCAGGATGTTGAAAGTGAGAAGGAGAACAACACTGTGGATATGGTTGATCCTATAGAAATAGCAGATGAGAACACTTGGATTAAGGAGCCGGTTGATAATGGGAGTTTGCCCATGACTGATTTTGTGAGTGGGATTGCCTTCAGTATTGAAAACTCTCATATATGCATGTCACCTCTTGCAGAAAGTAGTGTCATTCCTTGTGAAAACAGTAACATTCAGGTAAGAAATTTTAATAGTCTAGAGTCCTTTACTTTGTCCCTTATTCTGTGTTTTTCTGAGATTGTACTAAGAAAATAGGTTAACTGTGAGGACTGTAGTATTATATAATATAATTTATATGTATGTGTGTGTGTATGTATATAATATAATATTTTTTAAAAATATCAATCCATGGTGACACTGAGAGGGTTAGTTTCTTTTAATTGGGACTGATGTTACATATTTAATATTCACATTCACTGGTACTTATTTGGAATAGGGAAAGATGAGAGCAGAAAAATTAAGCTGCTCTGTTTTTATAGAGTGCTAGGGTCAGGCAACTTCTCAGGATTCATCTCTCTCTCATTCATTAATTGCCATAGTCTTTGAGCTGAGAATTTTGAAAGAACTTTAAAATAGTCAGAAAGGCAATTCTTACCTGCCATTTTATAGTAACAACATCTAGCACTTATGTAGCTCTTACCTTTTTCCAGGCATTATTCTGAGTATTATTCTGAGTAACACTTTACATGTGTTAATTTATTGAATCTTCACAGGGTTGTTGTGAAATAGGTGAACTATTATCCTCATTTTACAGATGAGGAAACTGAGGGTCAGAGAGGTTAAGTAAATTACCTCCATTGGTAGCAAGCAGTGGTGCCAAGATTTGAATCCTGGCAGTATGGCTTTAGAGTTCACGTTCTTGAATCCGAGTTTGTGCTGACTCATGGTAATAGCTAACATGTACACAGTGTTTCAGTGTGTCAGGTGCTTTTTCAGCCACTTTATATGTAGTCATTCATTTAATTCTCCCACCACCCTATAATGTTTTAGTGCTGTCAGTTTTGGAATGCTAAAATTTAAAACTCACAGAGGGTTTCTAAATGACCCAAAATTAAATATAATCATCTGCTCATGTTTTTAGTCTGTATTGTCTCTCCTGACTTCTAGGATCTTTGTTCAGAAAAAATACACTAGAATCACTTTTATATGTGTTAGCTTCTAAATTTGGTTCCTAAGAGAGAAAGCACTTACATCAAACTTAGCCTTCAAGGTATTGTTAACTTCTTTTCCTCTCCTTTTTCCTCACTGCCTTTTTTTTCCCAGAGCATTTATAGAAGAATCAAAATGCTTTCGTTGAAATACACTTTAATCATCTAACTCAACTACCAATTGGAAGCCTATTTCACTACTAAATTGTCATCCAATCTATGCTTGAGTGTCTGCAGGGGTATTCTAATCCATTTTCGGGCTTCTCTTATCATCACAAGCCTCTTCCTTATATTGAACTAAAATATGGTTCTGTCTGATATCTACCAGTCAGCTTCAGTTTGACCCTTTGGGCCGTATCATAATAATATTTACCTTTGGTAGAACATTTAATAGTTTAAAAACTTCAGACATTCTTATTTTCCTACCACAAAGGCAGCTTCTAACCACTTGAAGACAGCCATATTTTCCCAGGGCCTTTTGACTTGCTTTATTGTGGACTGGTTGGCTTCCATGTGTGGTATAAGCTGTCATCCCAGAATATCCCTTCAGACTGGGAATTCCCTTCACCTCTCCTATGTTCTCTCTCCTGTTTTCTGTATTACATTCTTGTCTTTCCTGGTTTACCTCTCACTTTACTGGAACACATTTTCTGGTAGCTTTGTGAGGTGGAGTACATTTTTAGATACTGCATGTCTAATCATGTATTCTTCATTCTCTCACATGAAAGTTTGGAAATAATTGTCCTTCAGACTTTGAAGGCATTGTTTCATTGATTCTACTTCATTATTGCTGGTGAGAGATCTGAAACCATTTTAATACTTAATCTTTTGTATATGATCTTTTTCTACCCACCCCTGGACATGTATAGGATCTTCTCTTTGTCAACAGTGTTCAGCAATTTCAGTGATTCTTTGGCGTGGGTATCTTTTCGTCCATACTACTGGGCACTCAGGAGAGTGCCCTTCCCTTCTTGGATCTTTTTTTGAATAATATCTTGGATTTCTCCTCTCTCACTTTCACTTTTCTTTCTGGAATTTCCTTTTAATTCTACAATTTTTAAAAATCTTTCCTCTATATTTTTTATTTCATTTTTGTTTGCGTATCATTAACTTCTAAGGCTTTTTGGGGGTGGAGGGGCTTTGTTTTGGCTTTTGGTATTCATTTAAAAATCTGTAGCATGGCTGGCAAAGCATCCAGTGGTCTGACCTTTGCCTTACTCGTCAGCTTCATTTTGTTTCCCTTCATTCTCTTTGTTTCAGTCACATTAGCTTTCCAGAGTTTTAAATAACCATCTTCCTTCTTGTTAAAAAGAGCCTTTCCTCACTCTGCTTAGAATTCCTATCTCTCCCACTTGACCTGTTTAACTCCTATTCGTTTCTTAGTTCACAACTTAATGATCACATCCTAAAAGGAGCCCTCCCTGATCACACTAGCCAAGCCAGATCTCATTATATGGTTTCATAATTCCATGTACACTTTGCATTGTTTCCATTCAGACCATTTATCGAGTAGTCATGGATGTTTTTGTTTATCCCAGAGCTTATGTGTAATAGCTGCTTGTTAAATATTTGTGGAATAATAACAATGAATGTATAGGTAAGTTCAACCAGAGGGACTGTATGAAGTGAGAACAGTGAGCCCATCAGTGTTTGGAACCCTGAGGAAAAGTCAAGGGTTTGGTAAAGAAAGCAGAGCCCCCAGAGGAGACAGAAGGGCCAACCAGAGGGGAGAGAGGGACATGAGGAAAGCATAGTGTCATGGAGCATTTTAAGGAAAGAATGGTTAGTTAGTGCTGTTAAAGTAAAAGCAAGGAATAGAGGGCTTGAAGAGTGGCTGTTGAATTAATAACGGAAGTAATTTGGTGAGTGAGCAGCCTCAAGGTGGGGTGGTGAAAAGTGAATGGAAAGAGGGTAAAGAAGGTGAAGTCCTGAAAAACTCTGTGTAGATAACTCTTTGAAGAACCTTTGTTGTAAAGGGAAGGGTTGTCATAGCTAGAGAAGAACATTAAAGTCCAAGATCTTTTTGTAGTTTCTTTTTTAACTTTGTTTTTACTTTAGATGGGAGAAACTAGCATATTTTAAGTTGAGAGGGAGAAGAGTAAAAAGAACAAAACTAAAAATTGGGCAGGATAATTATTAATAATAGGTATCAATTATGTATCCTTTTCACATACCAGAGATCAGGGCAAGTATTTTACAGTTAGAATCTAATCCCCATGATGCTTTACAGCAGATGCAATAAATAAAATCTGTAAAATAGTGATTCATTTTATACATGAAGGAACTGAGGTGTGCGAGATGGGATAGAATCTAGAGCTCTGGGAGGAGGATTAGCACAAGTAACCCTTCCATTTTCATAGGGGGACAAGGGTAGGGGGCTGGGATGGATGTGGGTACATATATTTGTAGCTGGGGGCTAACATGGCTTTAAGGAGGTTGGGCTTAGGGCGCCTGGGTGGCTCAGTCGTTAAGCGTCTGCCTTCGGCTCAGGTCACGATCCCGGGGTCCTGGGATCGAGCCCCGCATCGGGCTCCCTGCTTGGTGGGGAGCCTGCTTCTCCCTCTCCCATTCCCCCTGCTTGTGTTCCCTCTCTCGCTGTGTCTCTCTCTCTGTCAAATAAATAAAATCTTAAAAAAAAAAAAAAAAAAAGAGCTTGGGCTTGAGAAAGCAAAGCGGCAGCTTTCAGTTTATTTCCTAGCTCAGTTTTATCAGTTTCAGGAAGTGAGAGCTTCTTTGAGTTTGTTCCCTCTTATTTAAAATGGGGATAATAAGAGGATTGTAGGATAATAGTTTGATCATTGTGAGTCGAGTCCATGTGAGTATACTTACAATTCCTAAACACTCCCTTAGGTAATGGGCGACAAAGACTTCTGTGACAGGTGGCAAGCAAGAGGCACAGAGGACGAGGCGGATGCAGGTGGTGAGCGAAGGGCGAGAAGTGCTGAGGCCTGGTTGCATGGGAATGCATTATAAGCCACAGTGCTTGCCAGTCGTGAACCTGAGCCTGGAATGTTTCTGAAAGACCACATCTGATTTATGTGGGAGAAAAATACAGTAACAGTGTGTAGGATGATTGGCAGTAAAAACACCATTTATAGGTAGTGTAGTCCAGGTGGAAGAAGCTCTACATTGCATTCAGAACTAAACTTGAATTAGAATTCTGTCATTTACAGGCCGTGGATCTTAAGGCAAGGTCCACTTCACAGCAAGCCGAGCATGACTTTTTAATCTTTTATAGCCCTCATCTTTCTCAGCTCTAAAATGTTGCTGATGCCAATTTCGATGCCTGTGAGGAGTTACGAGATGATGTATATTGTCTGGTTGGTTCATGGTAGGCATCCCCCTAAGTAGTGGTCTACATGAGAGCCAGTGGGGTCAGCCGCCATCTTATGGGGCCGCCCATTGATTCTTCTCTTCCTGTGTCCTGCTCCCTGCTGTATTAACTTTTCCCTTGATATATTCAGTTATGCATTACTGTTGAGTTGTATAAACCAGTTGTTTGGCACTGGTGATAAAAGGAAAAGTAATTGTCAGATTTTCTGGGAGCTATCTGATAATTCGTTTTTGATCAAATAGCTGTGGAATGGTAACAGAGCCAGGTGTTTCCCTCTGGAACATAGTGGGAGATTCTTCTTTTACGTGTCACAAGGGTTTTTGTTCAAATAGAACATGACTCCCAGTAGTGAACACATATGCATTCTTCCCTGAAAACTGGAAACATTTTTCTGAAGATTATGGTAGAATGCACTTTCTAGGCTATTCTACTGTTTGTGATGGAGACAAAAGTACAGTCCTTTCCTTTCCTCTGACCCTAATTGGCAGGAAAGAGTTTAAGTGCAGAGTGAGTCCCTCACGGGGTTTGGTGTCATTTGGTGCTCAGCACTGTGCAGGTAGATGTAGTGTGTGTCATGGACAGGGGCGTGGGAGCCTCAGCTCTTTATCACCTCATTCTGTCCAACCCTGTGAAAGGCCACCTTTCTGAACCTCTGCTTCCTCAGCTGTGAAGTCTATAGGATTGCTGTAAGGACAAAGTAAGGATGGTAAGATGGAGAGTGCCAGACAGGCCGGGGCACCTTTTTAGGACCTCAATAAGTATTTATTCTCTATGTACCAAAACTGAAGTTTGTCAGAATCCCTTTTTTCACTTAGGGCTTGCAACAGTACGTCCTAGAGAATGCTACAATTAATTAAATGAAAAGTTGAACTAACATCTAGAGCCATTATATATGTGGTATTATTATGAAACTAAGTTTGTATTTCAACAATGGGTGTGAGTATAATGTAACTGACCTTTTAAAAAATGTGAATTATCTTGAATACTCTTAAAGATAGCATGCCTTTTAGGTAAATCCTACTTAGAGATAAAACCAAGCTATTCAGAGACAAACTTGGTAAAGCTTGAATTGGAAGAAGTTGATTATAATCCTCACTTTTATCTGCTGGGTGTGATCACACAGTAACAGGAAAGCAGGTTCATAGTGCCTTGTTCAGATTCTAAAGGAAACTACAAGACGTATTTTATCCAAAGGAATGGTGTAATACAGTGACTACTTTGAAGAACAACCAGTTCTATATAGAACTACCTCTTATATTTCTGTATTTTAAATTTAATTCAGTATGATCAATATTAAATAATACATTGTATTGTTCACTTGTGAATCGTATATAGGGGCACCTGGGTGGCTCAGTCGTTAAGCGTCTGCCTTCGGCTCAGGTCATGATCCCAGGGTCCTGGGATCGAGCCCCGCATTGGGCTCCCTGCTCCGCGGGAAGCCTGCTTCTCCCTCTCCCACTCCTCCTGCTTGTGTTCCCTCTCTCACTGTGTCTCTCTCTGTCAAATAAATAAATAAATAAAATCTTTAAAAAAAAAGTATGTAGTGATTCACTTAAATATTTTATATTTGTTATATATTTTATATGAATATATAATTTCAGAAATACATTTTATATAAGTATTTTTAATTTTACTTAAACATCAAAGTTCCTCAGATTTTGTGGATAAGTGAATTCATTTGCAATGTTATCCTTGGTTTTTTTTTTTCATCTTCCCTGTCAGATGGATAGTGGCTATAACACACATAATTGTGGAAGCAATATTATGGATACGGTTGGAGCAGATAGTGATGCACAAACCTTGGAAGTTGAGAATAAATCTCAAGTTTTTAATACAAAGGTATGGAAAAAACAGAGAAAGCTTGATATGGTTGTCTAAGTATTTATTTAATATGACTTTTTTCATGGGCACCTGGATGGCTCAGTTGGTGGAGCATGTGAATTGATCTCAGGGTTGTGAGTTCGAGCCCCACCTTGGGTGTAAAGATTACTTAAAAATAAAATCTTTAAAAATGTTTTTTTTCCCCAGTATTTTTTCCACCCATTTTGCTTAAAATTTTAATTATGTTTATGCCTCATCCTATTTTCAGTTAGCAGATGGTGGTTTTTAAATCAAAACACTTCTTTTTCCTAAATAACTCTTTGGCTATGGGACAGGTTAAGAGTTTGGAGAGGGAGAGCTAGTCCTACTTTGGAACAGGCACCTGAACTCCTTTTCTTACAGCTAAAGGGGAATAGGAATAGGGGTGCCAAGACCGTTTTTTTTTTTTTTTGCCTCTAACATTGTTTCAAAGTTAAAATTAAAGAATTTTAATTATTAGGAAAATGATACAACTGAGAGACCACACATCAAAGTAAGAACTCTCAAAGGTAAGGGCTCTTTTCTTAAAATCCAAAAGCCTTTTAAGACTATGAATAACATACCTTACCTACTAAGTATTTGTACAGAGGTATACTTTTGACTAGGACATTTACTGTACCTTCCAGGTAGGATGGTTATAACTATATATGCATATTTGAGGAAAACCGGTCATAATTTTAGGCAGTAATCAGGAGAATCTTTGATTTTTATATGCCAATCTGTTTATAAACACAATAAACAGCAGCTAGTGTACAACTGAACAGAACTCTCTCCAGGTGAATATAAGATATAATATGAAGGCCACCTTAATTTCCTTTTCCTCCATTTTGTTGAGGTGGGATTATAGTTCATTTAAAAGTAAGCAAGCATTAGGGTATAGGAAAAGGACTTTTCAATGCAGAATATTGATTTATAGAAAACCCTATCTTCACTGTCCCTTTAGAATTCATAAGGAAATCTGCATTCAGGTTTTAAAACATGGTAGCTGCACCCTTGAATAGTCCTATTCAAGCAGCAACTATTTTCTTTTTTCCCCACAGGAAGACCGTGTAACACAGAGGTGTTGAATGAAAACAGCAACTCCTCCTCAAAGCAACAGTCTATAGAATACCTCTCAGAACCAAAGACCATCACTCAGTGGCTCCTCACATAATTTTTTATGCACAGGATCAATAATGTGATTGTGATTGGGAAAAAGTTGCTTCAACTAACGTGCTTAGCTTTTTTTCTTTCCCCACTTAATGTGAAAAATCAAGGGCTTAATTTAGTGACATGGCAACAACAGAAAAGCTCCTAGAACTTTCAACTCATTGAAGTACAACTGTATTTTTTATTAATAAATATTTTTGTACTTACCTGGATTGATGTGTTTAACAATAACAAGTTTGAGAACAAGGACTTTGCTCCTATCCCACAGGGTCAGTGAACTGCCTATTAGTAAACCTTATCAACAGCACTGAAGTTAGTAGTTTTAAGAATATGTGGAATTGTGAGGGTACTATTTTATTTTACATAAAAATGTGACTATACAGATGAATTTAATTTATAACCTTTGTGAAAGAAATAAATCTTGGATATAAAACATTAAAGAGGTAGGAAGGAGATTAAGCAGGTTTCCAGAATTTTTCATTCTTGATTCGTTCATTTCTGTGTACAAATTCTTAGCTCCAATGGTAACTCTTCTAATTACTACTTTTAAAAATGTAAATACTAGAAAAGTAGTACTCACAGCATCTTAATATCACATATTATTAGTGGGGTAAGCATGGGATGCCCAGGATATATCTCCACCCCTAGGGTAGGGACATCCTTTTCCAGCTCAAATTTGGCTGGGGAGAGGAATAAGCACCTGGGAGAACTAAGAAAACCAGTGGGGACCAGGCGACAGAGTGTCTGTAGGGCTAAATTTAGGCCTTTTATAAAGTTAGGGTTGGGCAGACACAAAACTAGTTTTTTAAAATGTTTATGTTCATGTTGGGAGTATAAGTGATAAATACATTTTTTAGAAATATTCTTTACCCCTAGAGAATGCATATTCGTATTTACAAACCACCTTTTAAAAATTATCTCCTTCAAAAGGGAGGAGTAATTCATATGCAGCCCTAGGAAATAATAACATACTATCATTGTGTCATTTTCTTCCTTTTTTGCACCTTATAACTTTACTGCTAGTCTGTAAAGACCTTTTCTTCCTGTGTACCTGACTCATCATCTCCCCCAGCGCACTAACCATTAAACCTGTTAGTCACTAGGTCCACTGCTAAAGACACTCCATTATGAAGTTGAGTGAGTCCCTAATCACACAGGCTTCAGGATCAATATAAACTTAAATAACTGCTATGCTATAAGAGGAATTCTAGTTCCTAAAGGTAGGAGCTTCCCTGGCTATGTCTTTTTGATAGCACAAGTCAAGAAACAAGAAAGTAGTGATTATAGTTTGGATTCAAATCCATCCTGTCACCTACTACTTGATCTGGGCCATAAAACCTTAATCTTCTCATCTAGTAAATGGGTGGGGGTGGAGAGAGTCTTACCCAACAGGGCTTTTTGAGTGTAATAGTCCATGTACGCTGCTTAGCATAAAAACTGGCATTAGAAGCATTTTAGATTACTGAGGACTGAGGCTCTGGGTAAAAATAAGGATTCTGGTCATCTTGACCTTGCCTGAATTAGACCTTCCTCATAAATGAGAGACAAGAAAACAAACATGGAAAGATAGGTTAGCCACTGCCTTGTTGAACCAAGAAACCTCCCTTTCCTTCTGTTGCCAGTAAACTCTGGGCTGTCAGCAAAGGATTTTTAAATGGCGGGGAGGTAGAAATCAAATGGGTTTTGTGACGCATCAAAGTTCTCAAATTTGAATTGGAATGGAGCCATGCTTGCTTCCATCCCGTCTGTGGCTGCTTTCACGCTGTACAAGGAGAGTTGAGTACTACGGTTGTAACCGAGACTGCTGAGTCTAACATGGCTGGTCCTTCACAGAAAAGGCTTGCTGACGCTTGCTCTGGCGTGGTAGCCCGTTACTTGGTCCCAAGACCAAAGTTATCTTCGTTCAACTGGAACAAGTTCTGCCTCAAGATACGGATGTTTTCCTCAGTAGTAGGAAACTGGAACAATCACTTGATCTCTGAGGGCCTAAATGACTGGACACATGGTCATTATTCCCACTCAGTAGACCTGTTTATTTATTTGCTGGTCCTTTCTCACTGGACTGCAAGCTCCTTCAAGGTAGAGATAGTTTACTTGACTCCGTGATGAGCCTGGTACATTGCAAGTACTTTAGAAAATGAATAAGCAAAGTAAAATGTAACTATCTCAAAATATTCTTAAAAAACAATAATTACTAATCTTTGTGATGAACAAGGCATACCAAATCATAATATTTACTTCAATCTATTCCCTTTAATATGTCCTTACAGAATCCCCCCTTTCCTACAAAACCTGATACATACACAGTTTAAAAGCCGTTCATGACCTACTTTTTATAAATAACATGATGCAGACGTTTAAAAAAGTGCCATCTCTATTTGCTCTTTGAGCCCTAATGCCTTATTTTGGGGGAGATGTGAGCTTAAAGGTCAAGGATGATGATGATCATACTTATTATCTGGTAGTAAAAAAAACTTTATAGTCAGCTCAAATATCCTTCTTGCCTTCCTGCAACATTCAATTCCCAAACACAGCTGTTGAAGGACCACTTAATAAAAAATGCAGGAAGCTTTCAACAGGGAACACTTCATACCAATTAGGTAAATTAAAGATGGCAAAGGACTGAATATTCTTTGACAAATCTTGATGTCATTGTCTTGAAATCTATAAACTACTGTATCAAACATGGACAGCTTTCAAGATTTAGAAAAAACACACTGTTCCTGACTTTTAAAAATGTTCTATTTTCCTCCACAGGAAAATGATAGTTTTTTTCTATCAATATTAAATAATCAAATTACTTAAATTAACTGTTCTTTAGTGAGCAGATGAATGCTCCATTTAAACGATCTTTACAGATCCCTGAGGTTGCTATCTTGTCACTATTTCAGTGATGGATATTCAATTGAATTTTTATGCATAATTAGTTCAGTTCAATCTAGAAATGAAGTACCATGATGGGACAGACACAGTCAACAAACAGGTCAATAAAAATGCAAATTTTTAAAACCGTTACAATGTATTTAAAAGTAACAAACTATCACACACTTCCTAGGTTTAAAAGCTTCTCTCAAGGTTTTTTGTTTTGGGTTTTTTTTTTTTTTCGTTTTTTTTTTTTTAAGGAAACCACTCTTCGAAGTTTTTTTGTTGACTGTAGCTATTTCTCACGTTTCTTCTTCTTTCTCTCTGGTTCATCAATGTCCATGTTTGGATTATCAGCCGAAATGCTTATTCCTGGTATCTAAAGTAATGCAAACAGAAAGATAAGATGAGTAAAAGCATAAAATAAAGAATAAATCTCATCTTCTCCGTCCCCACTGACACTTTCAAGTTTAAAATGATGTCGAGGGAGAGAAGGGGAAAGGAGGTTAGTAAACGTCTTCCACACAAAGTATACATACTTCACACATAAATAGTGGTTCAAAAATGTAAAAGACACAGTCTCGATGGGTGGGAAGCATGTCATTTGGAAAGTGTGGTTTAACCAGAACACGCCCAGTTTATCCTAGCTGAGCCACTGTGACAGTCAGCATCAGGGGCCTCAGTGTGTTGGGGCAGAAGGTTAAGAACTAATACTTAGGGTGAAACATACTTAATCTTTAAACGTACAGATTTCAAAACTGATAAAAGTGAAAAGGGACCAGGGAGGAGATCTCAGACAGCTCTCTGCCTTTGGTACTGAGGACCTTTTCCAAAAAATCCCAAATGTCTGGGATCCCACAGCCTAGGGAAATTGGTGAGAAAATAGAATTTGCTATGCAAATATCTGGCTCCCACACTACTTACAAGATTTCTCTACTCTTGAACAGAAAAAACTTATATCCTTCTCTTTCACACAATATATACCTTTTTTTAGACCATTACAACATGGACAGTGAAGTTTGGTCTTACCTGTGGTTCTACCAGGGACATTCGGATTTTCTGATGCTGAAGATTGGATGAGTCTAGCATGATTTTCACTTTAACTTTATCAAATATATGAAACACTGTATCCTCTATTTTAAGGGAAGGTATCTAAACAAAACACATTTTACAATTTTAAACTGCTGTCTTGAGGTTTCACATTAAAAGTCTTAAGTTTAAAAAATTATTTCCATATTTAATAAGCATCTAGGTGTGCAGTATTACAAAAACCATTTACCTAGTAACTTCACTAATATATGACCTATTTATGTGTATACTTCCTCCGTTCAGTAAGATGGTCCCAATATATATGTTCATTAATCTCAAGATTCTCACCCCATTAATTAGCAAATTGTTGGTCTACCAGAGGAAAAGGTACTGTGGGCAAAGTTTGCTGTTTTGTAGTTCTATTAAAGTTAGGGAAGTAGAGATTGTGTCAGACAAGAAACGTTGGAAAGAGGCTTAAAAAATTCCTCTGAGCTCTAAGCAGCCATTTATTCCTTTACTTTCATGCATCTGTCCAGTTGTGCAAAGCATAATTCAAGTTTTCCTTAGAAGAGGAAACTACATGGTGTAAAACAAATCAAGGACAACATCTGTATGTGGGAAGATACACTGAAGTGAGAAATTATGAACAGAATAAGCTTATTAGTCTGTGCAATTAAGTTCTGTAGGATGCAAAAAATAATTTTATCCTTTCTACGCACCATCAAAGAAAAAGTACCCCTTCCAAAAAAACCCCAAATAAAACCATTAAAAATACTGTACCTCATCATCATAAATAAGCCTTGGCTTTGGTTTGTCCTTTTCTTCAAAAAAGACGGTACCTTCTAAACCATACTTTGGAATTAACACCACAATAGCATTCTTTCTTACAAATAGAATATAGGCTTCTTCACTTACTATTCCTTTGCTTTTGAAAAACAACTGTAAAATAACAGATAGCCTTATCAAGGATTGTCTTAACAATATTTCTGAAATTAACAAAAAGTATTTTGAAATTAAACTGAAAGTGAACAAAACGTCATCTCCCCTAACATTACTGACGGAAGGCAAATACCTGGGTATGAAAAGCCACTGATGCACGTTGGGCATACTGAGCCATTTTGTGCCGGAAGTTGAGATTTTTACATAAATCTGCAAGCTTGTGTTTGTCTGTCAACTCTGGATACGTACAGTCGGCCCCAATAGCCACAGCCAACAACCGATGCACGATGATGTCTGCATATCTAGATACATGAAGGACAAATAATCATACTATGTTGGCATTAAAATAGCTTTTTACAATTCAAAATTATTTTCTATCTCCTATCATTTTATAAGGAAAAAATACCTTCTGATGGGTGAAGTAAAATGTGTGTATATGGGCGATGCTAAGCCGTAGTGATGAAAATCATTGTCCATTCCAGAGCAGAAGTACACGGCCTGCATCATACAGCGAGTGGCTAAGATCCTTAAGAGAGTGTTGACATACGGAAAAGTCCGAGAATCTGCCCGGTCCAAAGAGTCAGCCAAGGACTTGGCTGTATCAGTTTTAATTTCCAAATTCTGAGAGTAAAGAAGAAGGAAAGAGCACCCTATTAAACATTTTAAAATCAGTACCATGGTGTCTTCAAAATACAACAAATCAAACAGAACAAATATGGTGTTTTTGACCAGGTAATAAGTATTTACATCTTTTGTCCTTAACCTAGGAGAACTAAAAACAGCTTATAAAAAGTCATGATTGTTTTGTGTAACATCAAAGCTTAATATTTTCTGAATGTGTCTAAAGGTACTGAAGTAACATTCTGAAGAAGTTTCCAAGGGGAAAGGATGGTGGTAGCTGTAGTGCAATTCTCAAAGTCCAATATGTGCTTGCCTGTTCTTTGCTGGGGTACAGAAAAAAAATCAAAGCAGATCTGGGTTCTTTCTAGCATGTGTGGTTTTCCTCTGCAGATATTTTTTTTTTTTTAAAGATTTTATTTATTTATTTGACAGAGAGAGACACAGCTTGAGAGGGAACACAAGCAGGGGGAGTGGGAGAGGGAGAAGCAGGCCTCCCGCTGAGCAGGGAGCCTGATGCGGGGCTCGATCCCAGGACCCTGGGATCACGACCTGAGCCGAAGGCAGACGCTGAACAACTGAGCCACCCAGGCGCCCCTCTCTGCAGGTATTTCTTTACCTTCCATTCAAGGTAGAAGTAAAGGCCAGAGGCAAAATAAAACTCTATTGGTCACTATTGACCAATTGGTTCTATTTTGGGAGATGAGGCAAATATACCTAGATCCTCCTTGCTCTACCCAGATCTTAGGAAGAAATAAGATAGTAGGAGAAAATTCCCCAATTTACAGTGTTAAGCCTTAGAGCAGAGGAGAAGTTGATTCTGTTCTGATGGATAGGGGTAGTAGGCCCACCATAAAGATCTGAAAAATCAGAAACCAACATCATTCTGGTAGAATAATACCCTGAGACCCCACACTACTTCCAGCTCCTCATCTGGACAGGAGAGATGGGACCTGAACGAGTGATCCAAAGAAAACCAATGTAAGCCACAGTCACCACAAGGGTACGGGTAATTATGCCTAAATGAGGGGGAGGATACGGTAGCCTTCCTATGTTGTTCCTTTTCCCCAATGTATGCAATAAATGGACTTCTTTCTTAGGGACATGATAGAAAGAGGGCTTAACTGAGTTAAAGTTAAATTAAAATATTTCTAAGTCTCTGAAGTAAGGCAGTTCAGAGGACGCATGAAAGAACATGTATAAAGGCAAAGAGGTGTGGAAGAGCTTCATATGTTTAGGATACTGCAAATACCTTAGTGTGGAACTTCTGGTTGTAGCACAGGGTGCTCTCCAAAGACATTAAAGGATTTTATTCAGCAAATGATTTCAATGACTGTATCCAAGTTGATTTTTTTTTCTTAATCAAAAGTACTACTAGCATATTTTTGCATCAAAAAACAACGGAAACTTTCATGCAGATGCAAATATAGATTGTTTAGTACAGTGGACAGATCACAATTCAAATAGAGATGATTTTGCAAACTATGCAACCTTACTTTGGATTTAGCTGCCTTAACCAGAATTTCGTAATTTGACGGAGGGGGAGCTGGGTGTTTTCGAAGCAAGGCATGTTCTGAAAATTCTTCATGAATTTTTTTTGCAACAGAGATATTCGCCAGTAACATAAATTCTTCCACCATAGAATTTGTTTCCCTGCCAAGGGAGAAATCATTAAATAATGAAAAAAGATTCTGAGACTCTTATAGATCACATTTATTCCCAGGCTACCTTTGCTACCAACGAAACAATAAAAGTATTTCCTACGTAAACATCTGTATGCGTGTGTGCATGCGTATATTTTTCATAACCTAACACTCTTTCATTTCTCAGCTGCTATGCTGACAATCTCTCACTATGCATCTACTGCATGAGTAAATCTCATGCGGGAGACTTTTAAATTGCATTTAAATAATAGAACCTTTACTAACTCTAATAATATATAAAATCTAAACCAAAAGAATTTTCACCTTCTTTTATTAAATCTAAAGAGATTTTTACTTAACTATAAATCCATAAAAATAAAGTTTACTAATAAGAATGAAAAGCTACTTAGGTCATACAAATTTGGGCTTAAAAAATTAAAATTTTCACCAATAAATCACCAAAATGAAGAAATTATATTTGCAATAGCTATTCTAGGTATTTATTATTGGCCTGGCATTGCACTATGCCGTAAAATATTGATCTGTATCCATATAGAGAAAGATGTATGTTAGTCCTGTTTTGCAGATGAGAAAACTAAGAATGTGTAACATTATTCTCTTGCTCAAAGTTGGAGTTAGTAGTAACAAGACCCAAGCCCACATAATTGACTTCAAAACTCTTAACCAATTTGACACTGCTCTTTATTCTCTATAGTCTATGTCTATTTAAAACTTAGGTTAGTCAATGATCTGTATTCTGTTGTAAATTGTACTTTCTTTTTCCCAAGTCACTGAATGGGCATTATATTAATCTTTAATTTAAGTTTCATTCATCTTATAAACTTCTTGACTAGATTCCTAAAGTACATTAATTTTTTAAATATTAGGAAGACCTCCAATCATACCTTTAAGACTAAAGACAATCTTAGAAATGTGTTGTCTTCTTCTTGGTAAGAAGGGGCGCTGTTCTACTTTGACAAAGTCAGATTCGACATTTTCCTCAAAAAACCTCTTCGTATTAGGCTCACTGTTCACATTAACATTATTTTTATTTATATAAAAGTTCTCCCAAAAGTATTTTTTAATTTTAGCTCTAATAGCTCTATTATGAAGCACACACTGGTCCTAAGAAATTTGAGTATATTCTCATTTTTAGCTCTTGGTCATCTACTAAGAAAAGTGTAAATGCACATTCATTTTAGAATTACCTTATAAAAGGCATGGAAAAGAGGCCTAACTGATTTAACCAAAAACAGCCCTGCTTCCTAAATCTCAACCAAATCAATACAATGGTACAACAATAACTCATCTGAGCACTCTTCACAACACCCAGTGACGTAGGTACCATTATCAGTCCTATTTTACAAACAAACAAACTGAGGTGTAAAAAAGTCAAATTACTTGTCTGGAGTTATTGGAAATGGGATCCAAACCAAGGCAGTCTGGCTTTAAAGCACAAGGTCTTGTACATATTTGTACACTACGCTCTTCTATATTAAATACTTAAGAAATTAACCAGGGCAATCTCTTATTTACCACAACTATTACTAGTCAAGTTCTAATACACCACACATCAAGACCAATTCAAATTGGAAATTATAATACTTCTCAGTTTTATATAAGAAAAACTAAAAAACAAAATCACATTTACTTCTCTCTGTATATCCTAACTCAAAAAGATCTACAGACACCATAACCCTATTAGAAATAGGTATTTGGGGTACAAATATGTTTTGTTTATTAATATATATACTGAATATTACATTTAAAATAAAAATCCTATCTACAGCCCAGCAAAAATTTACATACCTAAGTTCTTTGGTCTGCAAATCTATAGGATCATGAGTTTCACTGTCCATGTGGAATCGAACTTCTGGAGAAGAAAGAGTCAAAGCCCTAAATAAAAATTAAAGATGTAAATTTAGTGAAGTGAGCGAATAACAGATATCATTCTGGAAGTGATGCTTTTAAAAGAAAAAATGATGATAGCAAGTGAGTAATAGTTTTTCTTCTGAAGGCTTTAAGACCATCTGCTAAGTTTTATGTTCCATTTTCATTGACAGCTTTGCATCTTACACATCTAAAATGCATTTAAAAAGAGAGGACAACAGGGGCACCTGGGTGGCTCAGTCAATTAAGTGTCTGCCTTCAGCTCAGGTCATGATCCCACGGTCCTGGGATCGAGCCTTGCGTCAGGCTCCCTGTTTAGCGGGGACTATGCTTCTCCTTCTCCCTCTGCCTCTCCCCTCCGCTCGTGCTCTCTCTCTCTCAAATAAATAAAATCTTTAAAAAAAAGAAAAGGGGGGGACAACAGGTGTTAACACAACAAAATATGAGTCCTTGTACTTCTGAGAATTTGAGTATGCTCTGTACCCAAACTGAGTTTTTACTGAACTACATGGGTTTGTAATCACTTTTATAAATAAAGAAGGTAACTTGGCAGAGTTTTACTTATTACAGAAAACAATGTATTGGGGTGAGGGATGATGGAGAGAGAGGCAAAAGGGAAGCTGCCACACGTAGGTAAGTAGCATCAGAAGATCCACAGTTCAAAAGTACGTCCACATTCGCTGAGCCAGCAAAGAGACTGATAAACTACTACCCTGGTATGTACACACACTGAGGCTACTGATATGGAGTGCTACGTGTCAGATAACATACTAGACTACGTGCTTTACAGGAATGGTTCACTTAATGAGTTCCCAAGTTCTCCTGTGAAAAGTAAATTCCAACAAGGCAAGTCTGAGGTTTCTTCACACCTCCATGCTATTTTCATCAGGTTAGCTTCAAACCAACTTAAAGAATTTTAATGAAGTTGGGTAACCCTAAACAATCATGGAGAAGGGGGGAAAGTGGAGAAAAAAAAGATGAGATGGTGCAAGCTAATTCTTCACCTTTTCCCTCAATTCTTCAGCTCTATTAGAACTACCAAAGGAATACTAGACAGAGAATCTTGACAAATATTCCTTTCTTGCCATGCAGTCTTTACAAGATTCTACACTAGATTTAGTCTGTTTATCAATACATCTGACCTAAAAAGCAAGGTATAGTAATCACATTTTGATTTTTTTCTTCATAAAACACTTAAAATGTTACATCTAACCATGACCTAACATTTATCCTTTAAGATAGACATAAAATAAATGTAAAACAGAACATATCCTTTAAGAAAGTAAAAAATACCAATTTTCTTACTGATTGTTTTCTCAAATTTCACCTACGGCTGAGAAGACTCAATGACCTGTCTTTACCAGTACACGACTATCTAGTTACAAAATTAAAAGTAGAGACAGTTTTTGAAGTTAAAAATTATCTTTCCCTTACTAATCAGGAGAGGCTAGTTACTAATGCAAATTTCTCTTACCATTTAAAACTACCAAAATAAAAATGTTTTCAATTTGCATTTTATTCATTTTGTTTTTAAAACAAACTTTCTAAAAATATCTTCCACAAACTTTCTTCTGATGTCTTGCATACTGTAAACCTTTGATGAACAAACACTTGCTGAAAAATGTTTTGTGTCCTTTTTAGTTTCTTTGGGTTTAACGCATCCAAATTATCCTTACACAGCTGCAAGTTTTATATTTAGGATCACATTGAATATTCCCAGAAAACTGACCTGTGGGTAGAGATAAAGATGGCTCAGCGTAACTACCTGGAAGAACGCGGTCCAGTGGAACTTTCTGCAGTGATGGAAATGTTCTCTATCTCTACACTGTCCGATATGGTAGTCACTAGCCGCAAGTGGCTACTGAGCATTTGAAATGTGGCTAGTGTGACTCAGGAACTAAATTCTTTATTTTCTTTCATTTTAATGAATTTTAATTTAAATAGACAATAGGCACATCTTCTCAAAGAGCACAGATCTAGAGTTTGTACTCCCCAACAAAAGCACTTTTAGTAACCACCTGTGACCCTACCCTGGATGGACATGGGAACCCAAGACCAACATCTGAAAGGTTCATGTACTTGCTTTGCTCTGATAGTTGACGATGTCTTTTAAAAATCCAAATTTCTTTTAACTACTTTACTTCAACAAGTTTGGGGACTTGGATATTCCTTATCTTCTACTATTGTAGCCAGGCAAACCCCATGATATCATAGCTAAAAGACACCCGTCGCTACTAGCTGTCAGATATCAGACCTTTGGGAGGACTGCTTCTGTGTAACTTTGAATCATTTAAAAAATGAAGGTGTCTAAAATCGCTTCAAACTCTCAAGTGGAAGAAGAAGTTCATCTACATTTATTAAATGTCTGAAAACCAATGTTCAATATTCTAACTAAAATTAGAAACAATCCATAGAAATCTTAAGGAGCTCTTGCCTCCCTTGAAATTTTCTCTAAGATCTTTAACTCCTTAGCATAATAAATTACATAGACAGAGCTAGAAGAAAAAGAATGTCTCTGCCTGCCTTTCTATTCAGCTCATTAAATAATCTGTCATTGTCCAGGATAAAACACTTTGAAGAGTTCACAGGTTATCTTATTACCACAATAAAGACACTTCTTAATAAATATTTTTGAAATATACCCTTTTTCGATTCTTCTTTCTTTCAAAATTTTAGCTAGTTTATTTAGTCCACGGAGACTAGTGGTAATATCATCATTCATGGCTGCAGAATCAATTCTCATCTGAGCTTCAGCATATGTAAGGGAAGCCTAAAAGGAAAACCGTATGTTAATATAATTCTTATAAAAACTGGTTTATAGGGCACCTGGGTGGCTCAGTCGGTTAAGTGGCCCACTCTTGATTTTGGCTCAGGTCATTATCTTAGGGTTGTAAGCTCAAGCCCTACATGGGACTCCATGCTAGGTGTGAAGCCTACCTAAGATTCTCTCTTTCCTTCTCTCTTTTCCCCTCCCTGCCCCCCACTCTTGCACTCTTTAAAAAAAATTTAAAATTTAAAAAAATTCTAAAAAAAAGTAAAAAAAAACTGGTTTAGTGTAATTTCATATTTGCACTACATAAAATCTATGATTTCAGAAAACCTAAAATCATTAAGAAGAGAGAGTGTCCTAGCTATAATATTTATACTGCAGACCTATGGTTTTTGGTTCATTAATTTGTATCTGATGCATTACACAACATAAGCAAACTTACGTTAAAACAAAACAAAATGGGGGTGCCTGGATGGCTCAGTCTGTTGGGCATCTAACTCTTGGTTTGGCCTCAGATTATGATCTCAGGGTCATGGGATCCGGCTCTGCACTCAGCAGGGAGTCTGCTTGGGATTCTCTCTCTCCGTCTCCCTCTGCTTCTACTCCCAACCCCACACTCTCCCTCTAAAAATAAATTAATCTTTTAAAACAAACAAAATGGTAGCATTTGTTGGTGAACAAATTGCCTAAACTTTACTTTCATAGTTAACAAATACTTAGGTAATACTAAAATAAAAAGGAAAGTTATATTATTCTCTGACAATGACTGTAAAGTGAAATCCTCTCCAGATGATCATTACTTCCTTACTCAATGGCAAATAATTAAGAATACTCTAATAGCCTAGACATCATGTTTTACCGAAAAATCTATGAAATATCCCAAATTAAGTAACTAAAAATGAGACCAATCACAGTAAAAAAGATCCCAAGTAATTTCCAATTATAATCCAAATATACAAATAGTGCTTCTGTTTCTATTTCATACCTTATGGAAAACTACCATTTTTTAGCTTATCAAAAAAAAAAAGTAGGGGCACCTATGTGGTACAGCTGGTTAAGCATCAGGTTTCGGCTCAGGTCGTGATCTCCAGGTTGTGAGCTCAAGCCCCACGTCCAACTCCGTGCTCAGCACCGAGTCTGCTTGAGACTCTCTCTCCCTCTGCCCTCCCCCTTGCACTCTCTATCTGAAATAAATCAATAAATCTTAAAAAAAAAAAAAAAAGTAGCTTCCCAAGTAAAAATCAGGAATAGCATAAGAGGGTTAGATGATGCAGGAGGCCAGGTCAGATTCTTAGGACAGCAAAGTTATCTACTAGGGACTAAGAGGTCCCCTTCTAAAAATGTTTTCTGTTGTATGTGCACTGAACTTTTTTTCATATAACTTTGTTACACTGACCAAGTCTGGGAGAAAAATAAACTTATCATTTTTAAAAATACAAATCGAGGAAGGCTTAAATCATTCATACATCACTATCTGTCAGTCCAACACTGCTTTCCTTTCCAACCACTAGTTCATCCAAAACTGTTGAAAGCAACTAGATGATGGCAAACCTCTGAGAAAGACCAAAGGCAAAGTGAGAACATAATGGAATCTGGGAAGATTCCGTTAAGAGAAGGATGAGAATGTTAGCCTGGTTCCATTCTCTCTGACCTGAGACCTCAGGCTAGTTTTGTTGAAATCCAAGGAAAATTTATGACATCATTTCCCTGAAAATTTGTGAGTATCACAAGATGGTATACATGCCAACTTTGAAAATTCTGACCAGTTTATACATTGGAATAATTTCAAATAGTAGTGTCCCTGAATTAGGGCAAAAAGTCATCTATTTAGTCTTTCCAAGTATCCAGGCTTTGTGAGTTTCTGAATACAAGGCAACTGTATCAAAAATTAAGCAGATAACTGGAAAAAACTAGATCTTGCTAAAACATTTGGGAAAAATTTAATTTAGTAAACCTAACTTTTTCAAAACCATCTAGTAACACTGTTAAAAGTACAAAAGATCTTAAACATTTAGTATTAACCATGAAACCAACCTTTGAATTAATGGCACTTTTGGTAAACCTCACTTTTAAGATTTCAGCATTGTGATTCATTTCCCAAATACATGAAAATGCCAACCTATGGGGGAAAGTAGACAGTGTTTGTTAATGGGAGTCCGTTAAAATAGTAGATACTATGTTCTTAGGAAAAAACATGCATAAATACCTGTCAACATTACATCTTAATGAACATAAATTAGAGCTAAGCAACTCTGGAACCATGTCAATCCTCTGGAACAGAAAAAAATAGAGTGGCAGATTACTTAACCATATCCATACATTTATTTGATGTTTCGTTCTCAGTAGCATTAATTTAACAAGGGGGAAAAAGGTCTTTGTGAACAGAACTGAGAAAATAAGAAACAAGTCTATTTCTAGAAAAGTATTTCCACACAACTGTTACAAACAGGACACAACGAGAGGAAACCGGACTTCATGTCAGTGAATCTAAGTGTGCGTTCTCTCCACAGCCACCAAGCTGTCCTCCAAGTCTGCAATCTCTGCCCTATATAATAAGTTTGTACTAGATAACAGACATAAGCTTTAACAGTTCTATGACTGGATCCTTCTCTAATGCCTAACGCAAACTACATGGTGTTTTAAACATACTGAAAAAGAGAGCCACAAAACTTTTACAGAAAAAAGCTACATGGAAGAACACTGACAGTGTAGACTAAGTTTAACATTCCCTCCTATTCTCACAACTTTTCTCTGTAAGTTAATGGAAGATTACTTTAAAAAGAAGAAATGGTAAATGATGACAAAACACTCTCATGACTAAATCTTTGAAGCAACAGTAAATACCCTAGTTACCCAGAGCTAGGAAGTTAAATGCTACACAACAATTTATATCAACCAAGTCTACTTGTTATTTGGGCCACTTAATAACCAAACACACTGCATTATTTTCACTGATTTATGACCACCTTCTTCTATGTTGGTCTTTTATTGCTAATTCATGTACTATTCCAGACTATTCAAGAATGCAAAAGTGCCCATGGTTTTTACAATCTAAGAATGCAAAATTCACATAACAGTTATTCCTCATATTTCACCTCAATACTGAGGCTGGAAACACCTTTCGCAGGAAAACACCTCAGACGATTTTATTATTAAAAATAAAATGGACGGAGCGCCTGGGTGGCTCAGATGGTTAAGCGTCTGCCTTTGGCTCAGGTCATAATCCCAGGGTCCTGGGATTGAGCCCTGCATTGGGCTCCCTGCTTGGCAGCGAGCCTGCTTCTCCCTCTAGTTCTACGGTTACCCTGCTTGTGCTCTCTTGCTCTCTCTGTCAAATAAATAAATAAAATCTTTAAAATAAATAAATAAATAAATAAATAAATAAATAAATAAATAAATAAATAAATAAAATGGATGAGGGAAAAGTTACAAGCATGTGTCAAAATTCCATTTTAAATTTGACCCATGTACCTTTTCACAAAGATACACAGTTGTTCCCCTTCTGGCTGACTCTTGATCCAAAGCATTTCCTGGCCTAATAAAATGGCTAACATCTGCAATGTGAACACCAACCTGAAAAAGATAAAAATAAGAGGATGTCAACATGTTTAACTGGGTAAAGGTACTAATGGAGTTCTAATGAGAAGAAACGGAGCAAAACTGAAAAAGGATGGCCACATTTCCCATTTCAATTTCTGACACACGCCCATTAGTCTCTGTAGTTGCAAGTGGCTAGGCATGAATAATTCACAAATTCTATAATGGGTCCAAAGAAAATAAACTCAAAAGCAGAACTATATATTTGGACACGAACATCACTACAACAAGGATACCTCCACATTTCCACTTTCCAGTTCTCTGTAGTGTAGAGCGTCATCTATGTCAGTACATCCCGGAGGGTCCACACTACAAACACACAGATGTCTCAGGTCTTCTCGGTTTTTCATATCCTAGAAAATGCCACATTGTTAAGAAATAAAAAACTATTTTGGTAGTACAAGTGAAACACAGCCCTTAGGAAATCAACAATTTCTCTCTATATATTTTAAAAGGAACTTTGTTTTATTTGTTAATAATAACCACACATTATGATTTGTAACTTGTGGTTTCTTCACCTTTGAATAATTTGACGTAAGCTAGTGTTGATTCCCCAGAAAAATGCATCTTTCAGTAAAATAAATGATTTTTGTAATACCTAAGAGTTCTGTACCTAACTTAAATGCAGGGGAGGAGAGGACTATGGTTTCTGCTTATCTAATTAATTATTTGTAGGCTCCATGCCCAGTGTCAAGCCCAACCTGGAGCCCAGTGTGGGGCTTGAACTCAACCCTGAGATCAAGACCTGAGCTGAGTTCAAGAGTTGGATGCTGCTTAACTAACTGAGCCACCCAGGCGCCCCAGTTTCTACATACTTAAAAACACATACAGAAACCAAGTTAGCTCAGATATAGTAATTTATAACGTGACTACATTCTTTTCAATGTACCTTTTCAGTAATGCTCCAGGGCATCTTTGGAAGAAAGCTAAGAACAGCCTGTGAAAAAGGCTGATGGGGAACGTCATGCTCAAGCAACAAAACTTCTGTTTCAGTCTCTTTATCTCCAACGTCACCTAAGTTTTTTACAAAGTGTCCCTAAAACCAAAAGGTATTATTAGAAAGGTGAATTTTACAGCTTTTTGTTTGGTACATGTTATTATGACATTAAATTTTTAGACATTTATATATCACTTTGGTATTTCTAAATGTTTCCAAAACTTCTTAAAAATGAGTCCATAAAGCTCAAGTGATTTATGATGGAGATTTCCTGAGAGCTCAGTTCTTACATAGCGAAGTGTTGTCTATTTCCTATGACCTTTTAACTTTAAAATGTTACTTCAAATATAGTGGCTTCAGAATTAGTAGAATCTGCTTGGGTTTCAAACACTATTTTTGTAACCACTATCAAGAGTTATTTGTTAGGAAACTTGAGTAAAAATAATCAAATGATTTCCACTGGAATTTCATAAGATTAATTTTCAAATAAGATGTACTACTTATCAGGTAAGTTTGTGAAATATTCCTATACTTCAGTACAAATTTTATTACAAAAGCAGATTTTATTTTCACTAAAAGAAGCAATTTTATATCTAATTCTTAATTTGATATTCTAAAAAAATATAAATCATTCAAACTTACATTTGGATATCTGGAATTTCTGGGCCAACCATCAATAGCAACAATAATCCTCCGTCCTTCTAATGCAGAAGCCTGTCTGGTTTCTATTCGAATTCTAGGGATTCTCCTATCAGCAGGGGTAAAGAGATGTCTTCTTGACTAAAGAAAATTAGGAGAGAAGATTTTACACACAGACACACAAATCTGAGGTTGGGGGCATGAGGAGGGCTCTAAGTTCTATTTAATGGGTATCATTTTTTATTTACACAGCAACACACTCTCTACTCACCTCTTTAATATCAGACTTGGAAAGCATGCCACAATATGGTCTCCAATTTCTTTTTATTATTCCTACAACTCTACCTGTGGGCTTTAACATCTTTTCATTTATAGCAGTCTTAAGCTGAGATTTAAAAAGAAAAAGAAAAATCTTCAGTTATTTTTCCTCTAGGTATAATGAGACAATTTCTCTTTAAAATCAGAATATGAATATGGATACTAATACTTCCATGCAGTAAATTATGACATAGTTACAGAATCCTGATGCTTTCAAAATTCTACATCATAATATGCCAAACCAAGCCATGGAAATAGTTCCATTATAATAATACACTACAAAAACAGATAATCAAAAAACAAAGGAAAAGTATAACTGAATAAATATGTCAGAACGCAACTGTTCAGTTTAAATATGAGAATGTACACACACACACACACATCTAGGAATTAGTAGACTAGGATTTTAGTAGTAGTTTGCCTTCAATATCATGTGGCATTTATTAATTCATTAGAAATACTTCTATCTTTAAAAGTTCTTCCTTATCCAAAACAAAAACCCAAATAAAAAGAGTATTTATTAGAAATAGCTGAAGGACTTTATGGTATTTCATTTCAACACTCTCCTATGGCTTAGACTCTACAAGGATAATACTATAGTAAGACTCCAGAGCACAATGAACAGAATTCTTATAAATAGGAGAACTACTAATGTTTGAATTCCAACTATTTGTATTGTTCTTATAATCCTAAAATTTAGAAATAAATGGGTCATGGCAGGTAGACTTTAGATCTTAAGAAACGACTGAAGGCATTCTCTTCATAATAAATATGGTAACAGAGAATTGACCCTTATGTAAGGGCCCCAAAGTACATCTACTATGCTGATGGAATTTTAACATTACATAAAAATAATACATAAAATTTCCAATTTGTATTTACCTAACCTCACTAATTCAGACAAACCTAATTCAGACAGATCATGTACCTGAACGTCAGAATTCAAGTTTCATACTCAAGTTACAGTCTTTCTATATTTAAACCTGTTTATTGAGCAAAGTTATAATTTAAAAGAAGACTTTAAATATTTGAGGGAAAATAATCAACTATGTGTATGAAATGTATTAAACCCAGAGAACTATAATCTCATTCAGTAAGTCTGAAAGCAGGGAAATTTGTTTAATTTGCTCTAAAGCTAAAACACTAATGAATTCTACAAAGCTACACAGACAAAAGATAAACCTGTTTGGTTTCATACAATGCGTTCTCTCTCCTCTTCTTTTTCCACATCATCTTCATTTTGACCTTCATCGTGTAAAACCACAGAAGATGGTGCCACCCACTGATTCTTGGGAAGAAGTTCTATAGCCACAATATCTTCATGAACAGCTCGGTTTAAATTTTTAAGTCCCTGTAAGATTATCTGTGTAAAACAGCAAATGGCACATGCTCAGATATTTTTAATGGCAATATAATAAGGGGAAGATTACCTAACAGAAGGAAAGATATATTCTGAGTGTGTCTATGTATCTCTATTTCTCCTTTATATTTTTTCTTCTTCTATAGTGTCCCTTTACCCCATCCTCTTAATTTCTCAATATCAAGTAGAGAAAATATGTCAGAAAATATGGGTTGTATTCATGGCTCCACCGTAACTCTTACATTAGCACCAAAAAGACTTTGGGAAAACTTCTCTCTAAATCTCAGGGTCCTAATTGGGTAGAATGAAAAAGAGTACCCACTTTCATAGTCACAGGTGAAGATTAAATGGAATGCAGCATTCAAAGCAGATAGAAGAGTATCTGGCAAATAGTGAGCACCCAAAAATGATTCCTATTTGCTTTAAAGTGTGTGAAGCCCAGTGGAGCACTTATATGTTATGTAAATAGCACTTTCCATAACTAGCTATAATATAGAAAATAGAGGCATCCTATGATTTTGTTTGATTAGATTTTTATTTTCTTAAAAGTGGGGTAAATAAAAAGTTCTTTTCTTCCATAAGCAGCTCTCTAAGAAAGTGATTCATTCTATTATCTATGACCTCTCACATAACTGCCTTTAAGCTGATAAAGTAGAAGGGTAGAGTAAGTTTAAATTCTCCTACAAAATTTTAAACACTTATGAAAGAAAATCATGAACAGAAACTCATGAATAGAAAGCGTTTCACTGTATATGGAATTTATGAACACAACACTTGCCTCTTTATCTTCTTCAGGGTCTCCATGAACCCATACTGTAGCTTCTAAGTAATTTTCCCTGCTTGCTCTAAATGTTCCTTGAAGGTATGTACCAGATTTTATGCCTTGTTGTAGCTTACTTAAAGGGAGATGCTCTGAAAATATTATTCTTCCACTTTCTATTTCATTCTGTGAAATGAGCAAACCACAAGATGTAGTTAGTATGTAAATCTTCCTTACACTCAGTAGACAACTATTATTATCACTATCAGGTATTTAAAAAAAAAAAAATCCACAGAGCACCTGGTTTAACTGTTCAACTCTTGATTTCGGCTCAGGTCATGATCTCAGGGTCCCGGGATCACGCCCCACATTCGGCTCTGCACTCAGCAGGGAGTCTGCTTGAGATTCTCCCACTCCCTCTCCATCTGTCCCTCCCCACCCCTGCACACACATGCTCTCTCTCAAATAAATAAATTAAAAAAAAAAAAAAAAAAAAAAGACAAATCATCGTACGATTGCACTCATGTGGAATTTAAGAAACCAAACAGATGAACATATGGGAAGGGAAGGAAAAATAAAGTAAGATAAAAACAGAGAGAGAGAGAGAGAGAGAGAGAGAGACAAACCATAAGAGACTCTTCAGTACAGGAAATGAACTGGGGGTTGCTGAAGGGGAGGTGGGTAAGGGGATGAGGTAATTGGGTGATGGGCATTAAGTAGGACACTTGAAGTAATGAGCACTGGGTGCTGTATGCAACTGATGAATCACTAAATTCTACCTCTGAAACTAACAATACAGTATACGTTAATTAAATTGAATTTAAATAAAAAATTTTTTGAAAAACCATCCATGTATGGTACATACAACTCTGTGAGTTTGAGAATACGGCACAGTAGGAAAAAACGCTTTCTATTCTTAGGGCAACTTACATAAATATTTCAATTTCAGTACATTTCGGCATTTAGCCACAGATACGTCACTAATAAACGCTGCACAACCCCTCTTCCCACCCCAGGCCTCCCAGAATGAAGGTGTGTGGTTAAGGAGGTCAGTTAAACAGATGGGTAGGTAAGTAAAGGGTATACTGAAGCTTCAATTCCATGAGTAGAGTGTGGCTACAGAAAGTACAAGAAAAGCTATTTTTATTTTGGATATATTACACAGTTAAGAATAGAAGATAGAAGTAAGCTAGGGACTACCTCAGGTCTACCACACCTGCCAGGATTTTTAGAGGCCTCAACATCCAAAATCCTTACTGCTTTGGCTCCTTTAATTGCCTGCCTTTTTCATTTCCCACCATCTTCTACCTTCCAGGGAGATTACTTTAGTCCTTTTTTTCCTTAACTCTCCCATTTCCCTCTCCCTGCCTCACATGAGGGACTGCAATCTCCATACTGAGACTCAAAAGCAGTCACTTGGAGACCTACTTCATCTTCCTGCCACTGAATCTGCCCACCCACCTGCATCTCTATCAAAACCTCAGCCTTCTTTCCTGCAACAATGAATAGAACGTTTCTTTTCTTTCAGCTGGGCACTACCTACCTACCATCTCCTCTCCTCCATTCAAGAACTTTGTCCTGTAATGATCTTCTCTCTCTCTCTAGAGTCAAATTTCCCCCCACCCCACACCACTTATTACAACATTCACACCATCATATAAATTTGCAATAACATGACCTATTAAAATAAATAAATATAGTTAATTAATTTTGGGTCTCCTGGCCTGATCCTCTGTTCCGCTTCACACCAACATGCCACAAAAATATTGTCTATAATTGCTGTGTGTCTATGTGTTCACCCGCACTCTTTCTGGAATGCACAATAAGCAAGTTTCATTGTCAGTCATCAAAGCTATTGTTATTGAAGCCACTAATAACATATTATCTCAGCAACTTCACTGCACCATTCTCGGTCTTATCAAGATTTTTTAAAATGACCTTTCCTTCCCTGAGACACTTTCGCATCCAAATCATCATTCCTTGGGTTTCTGTCCTACTTCACTGGCAGCTCCTCCTTTAGGTTCCTCTGCCCATTCTCCTTTTCCTGATCTTTAAATGTTGCAGTGTCCCAAGACTTGGTTATAGGCCCTTTTCTTTACCTATGTTTACTCTTGTGTCATTTCCTCCCACTTAAAACAACAACAAAACCTCTTGATCTCTCTTGCTTTCCAACAATCACCTCATTTCTCTCTTTTTCCCACCCCAGCGTTTGAAGTGTTACCATGCTGTAAATTTTCTCTTCCCATTTTTTTCATCTATTCTATTCAGACTTTTGCCTCCCTACCATCAAAACTACTCTGGATAGTACCCACCCCCTGCAAATGTCATAATGCTAAATCCAACCATCAGTTCCCCTCATTACTTTTGACTTAGCAACATTTGACCCAGATGATCACCCCTTCCTCTTCGAAACATTTTCTGTACTTGGCTTCCAAGAACTTCACACCTGTTTTTCCTTTTAGATCGCATTTGCTGGTTCCCCTCATGCTTCTGACTTCTCCTGAAGTACCCACGGGCTGAGCCCTCAGACCTCTTCTCTTTTCTATCTATATCCATTTCCCTACATCAGGGTTAGGCAAACTAAGGTCCACACACCAAGTCCAACCTGCTGCCTGTATTTGGTAAGTTAAGTTTTACATTCCATTCTCCTTCACTTATCTATTGTTGGTGATTGCTTTCATGCTACAATAGCAGGGATGAGTACTTGTAATAGAGACCATATAGCCTGCAAAGCTAAAAAAAAAAAAAGTTTACAATCTGATTCCTTACCAAAAAAAAAAAAAAGTTTGCCTAGGAGAAAATATTTGCAAATCACTTATCTGATAAGGAACTTGTATCCAGAATACAAAAAGAACTCTTATAACTCAATAATAAAAAGACAACCCAATTAAAAACCAAAGGATTTGAAGAGACGTATGCACACATACGCATAAGTTAAAATACACATCTATATATTACATATAACATACACATGGCCAATAAGCTCATGAAAAAATGCTCAATACCATTAGCCATTAGGGAAATGCAAATCAAATCCAAACAACATTGAGATATCACCTGACACTCATTAAAATGATTACAATGAAAAAGACAGACAACATGCATTGGTGAGAAACTGGAACTCTCATACATTGGTGAGGAACTGGGACCCTCATACCTTGCTGGGGGGAATGAAAACTGCTGCACACACTTTGGGAAATAGTTTGGCAGTTCCTCAAAAAGTTAAATTTAAAATTACCGTATGATGGAGCAAGTGCTCTCGCACATACCTAAGTATGTATCAAAGAGAAACAAAAACAGTCAAAAAAGACCACATATTACATTATCACACTTATATGAAATGTGCAGAATAGGCAAGTTTACAAAGATAGATCAGTAGTTGCTTGGGGCTAAAGCAAGGGCATTTCAGGGACAGATTGGGATTGAATGGTAATGGATATGGATTTATTTTGAAAGGGAAGAAAATGTTCTAAAATTAGATTGTGGTGATGACTGCATTATTCTGTGATTATACAAAAAATTGTACATTTCAAATAGGTGGGTTGTATGGTATGTGAATTATACTTCAATAAACCTCTTTTTTTTAAAAAAGTCTGCCAATCCCTACCTATATGTTGATGAGATCCAAATTTTTATCTCTAATATATCTATATCTCTAGTCCTAAACTCCCTCATGAGCTACAGATTTGCATATCCAACTACTCATACCATAAAGCCACCGAGAGCTCTAACAGTTACCTCAAACTTAAATGTCTAAAATCATACTTTTGATTTTCCACTCAATCCTGCTCCCTGCCTTCATCCTATGTAAATGAAGCAATACTACTCATATGGTTGCTCAGGCAAAACACCTAAGGTCATCCATATTCCTCACAGCCCCATCCATCTAACACCAAGCCCTAAAACATCAATGTACAAAATAATACCAATATCTAACTACTTCCCACTACCTTAACTGCTCCTACGATGGTCCACTTTTCTGTCTTGTCTCCCATGGAGCTCTAAAATATCCTCCTAACTGGAGGACCCTGCTTCTAATCTATTCTCTTAGAGCAGCCAATGGATCTTATTCTCCCACTCAACATCTGCCCAGCACTCATGGACTAAAATCCAATTTTTTCACCATGACTCATTATATCCTACACGATCTGGTCCCTGACTATATTTCTGACTTCCTGTGTAACATCTTCTCCCTTGCTTACGCCATCCCAGGCACTCTTCCAGCTATTCCATGATCTTGCCAACTTATTCTATTTTTTGTTTGTTTGTTTGTTTGTTTTTTTAAGATTTTATTTATTTGACAGAGAGAGACACAGCGAGAGAGGGAACACAAGCAGGGGGAGTGGGAGAGGGAGAAGCAGGCTCCCCGCAGAGCAGGGAGCCTGATGCGAGGCTCGATCCCAGGACCCTGGGATCATGACCCAAGCTGAAGGCAGATACTTAACGACTGAGCCACCCAGGCGCCCCTTGCCAACTTATTCTAATCTCAGAGCCCTCACTTGCTGATTCCTCTGCATAAAATGCTCTTCCCCTAATTATTACGATGGTTAGCTCCCTCACAAAACTCAACTAAAATGTCCCTGTCTTGAAGCAAATTTGCTTAGTTAACATCCTTCACATCTCTGCCTTGACATCCGAAATCTGGGTTAGGTGCTAAGTACAGTCAGTCCTCCCATAATGCTTGTTTTGAAAACATGAACTGGTTCCAATGCAACTGCTATATTAAAAAATACTGGGTGAATTCAGAAAACTGCAACTAGCTGAACAAAGCTGCAGAGGAATCCACAAAACAGTCACCTCTCAAACATCTGTTACCCCAGACTACCATATGTTTTATGAGCCACACCATCTTCACTTTCTGTAACAACTTTTCCTCCAAATTTGGATAACCCTATTTCCACCACTACACAAAACTTCTGAGTGTGCCCCAACCACATTTTCCCATTAGCTCTGCTGCTTTTACTACATGATTTTGCAGGACACGGTGAATCTGAAGAACATACATGTTGTATTACAACAGCACCGGCTATAATTTCGCCATGTCCTACACTTACCCTACCACAGTCCTCAATCAAACATTATGTATTACCAGTTAACATTAGTAATGTTTTAATTGCTAAGCTATTTTTTTCTTTCCTCCTCTAAACCAGTGCTATCCAAAACAACTTTGAGGTGATGGAAATATTGATTTTGTGGTCTCCAGTATGGTAGCCACTGGGCACAAGTGGCTCTTGAGCACTTGAAAGGTGACTAATGCAACTGAGAAACTGAATTTTTAATCTGAATTAAATCTAAAAAGCCAGAGGCAACTAGTGGCTACCTGTTAGAGTAGTCCCTAAATCTATTCCAAAAATCAAGCCCAGCTCTTATTTTCTCACTTCAATTTTGTGAAGTAGTTGATTGAAAATAAGCAGGGATGAAGAAAATGTTGTAAAGACTGGATATCTAATGTTCTATCACATAAAACCTGTTTCTATAATGATAGCTGCCATTTACATTTACCATAGCTACATGCCAGGCATTGAGATAAGAATTTCATTAATACTACTGTTATTACTTTATTTGATCTTCATAACAATGCTTTGAAGTCATTACTGTTAAATACACTTCACATGTAAGGAAGTGAGTGCCCATGAGGTTTTATGACGCACTTAGCATGCCCCCCATCTCCGCTACTGCATGGATCCCTTTACTCCTCCTTCCGCCTCTAACTTTGTCCTTGACACAATGCATCAGCTCACAAATTGGAATTAGAGTGGTCTTTCAAATAAACATTTCCGATCATTCTCCCCCATTCCTCCCAGGCCTACTCTCACCAACCTTTAATTTCCTTTAACTTGCCATTATAAAGTAGGGAGCCCAGAATCCTACCGGCTACCTTCTCTTCACAGCAGCCCTTTAGAATAAGGTAGTTTAAAAATTATTGACCGACAGAATAAATTCTAGATCTTCGTTAGCTGGCCCCTACCCTTCGGGTTCTACTTCTTATGACTCCCTCCCTTCTTCCTTCAGGATTAATGCTACAGCTTTATGCTGTCTGCAATGCCCACGTCTTTTTTTGTCAAATACTTATACCTTATTCACAAACCAGCCACAGATTCCTTTATTCATTCATCAAACAAATGGTGCCACCATGTGACAGGCCCAACTCAGGTTGCTGAGGGTCTATCAGTGAACAGTGCTATTTTAGAAAGTCAAGTCTTTTAGGAACGGCATTTTGATAAGCCTATTACAGCCACTCTTGTTGTTTATAACCCAACTCCTATTCAATTCCAACTTACCTACCAAAATTCCAATTTTTAAATTTGATAAACTATAAACTTTAGATCCCAAACTGGCCATTTTAATATTTTCACTTTTCAAAAACAAAATAAAACTAACTCAAACATACCCCTTCTTCAGACAAACAAGCAAGACGATCTATGAGTTCTGGGTTAGCAGTCAGGCTCTTTACATATTCTTCACCTGAAAAATAAGTTTTGTTCTTGATAAAGTGTTTTCTTTTTTTTTAAACCCGTATCTGTTGATGTGGTCACGTCAAAGCAGAAGTATTGGGTCAAGCATACCTATGAGTTTTTTGGGTTTTTTTTTTAAGATTTTATTTGTTTGACAGAGAGAGAGAGAGCACAAGCAAGGGGAGGAGCAGTCAGAGGGAGAAGCAGGATCCCTGCTGAGCAAGAAGGCTGATGCGGGGCTCGATCCCAGGACTATGAGATCATGACCTGAGCCAAAGGCAGATGCTTAACCGTCTAGCCACCCAGGCGTCCTTCTATGAGTTTTTATTGCTAAGCCAATTTCAATTAACAGCCACAGGGAACCACAACTTACTTGGCTGAGAAATGCTGAGAAATTTAAAAATGCAAACATCAGATGGCGTTATATAGGAATATGAAAGTATTAAATGTTCAAGTGAACATCTGACCAAGGGCCTAATGGCAGTTCCTATGTGCGGAAGCATATAAAAATTAACAGCTTTTACATTTAGACTTACAAGTGAAAGCTGGTATTCCTTCTTCTATGGCTTTTTCTTTGTTTTTTTTGTCATTTGTTATGAAGATGACTTGGAGATGATTTTCTGCTGACATTTTCTTCAAATGTTCATTGTACCATTTTGCTGCTACTCGAATGGCTCGATCATTCCTGTCATTAGCATTTTCTCCCTGTTCTTGTTCTACATAAGTTTCTCTAAATATAAAAAAAGTAATAAATAAAAATCAATAGAAATAAGAATATATAAAAAGTCTTTGAACATAAATGCTTAACAACCACTAAACTATAATAAAACTTCACAGGCTTGATAGTAAGATTTTATTTGAACTGAAGATTAATGGTAATTCCCAAAAGCTACAAATAGAATGATTAATGATATGATTCTATAGTTATCAAATACACAATACGTGTAAATCAGCAGTGGTAAACACTCAGTAAATGACAAAACTTATCTAGAGACTGAAAGACCACATACAAATAATGACTGCATATTCCTTCATAGTCTATCCACTCTGAAGTCCTGAATATGTCAGCATACTTACTTCCTTAAATTGATTTTTCAAAGCCAAATTTAAGTAAAATTAACAAAATTCGGTACAAAAACTTTTAGCGCTTAAGAGATTCAACTTTAGAATCTCACACTTATTTATACTAATAGTTTTTAGAACAGCTTCATTCCTCACCATTAAATGCCTTCGCTAATGCTTTAAGCTTAATAGTCAGACACTATCATTAAATTTTGAATTGGTTTTAGCAGTGACTTGAGCAATACAATCTTGGATGAGATTTGCCCAAGTGTCCTTCAACGCCAGTATTGCTAAGCTCTATTCATTGCACTTAAGCAGAAAAATTGCTAACCTCTCATTAAAACTCTGATGATAATGCTCCACAAAAACTTGGTCTTTCTGCACTGAAAAATAAGTTTCTGTTTCTGAATTTCAAGAAGCTAGGAATAAGATGACAAGTGCTTTACCAATGATTTTTACAAGAATAATATTTAAATTTGGGCTATAGAAATGAGAATACTTAAAAAATTAAGTATTTTTAAATATGCATATTCCAATGAGATTTCATTACCAGAATTCTACTGTCTAATCCACTGGGGGTGATTTACTGCTCAGGAACATTTGACAATGTCTGGAGACATTTTGGGTTGTTACAACTCTGTGGATGGGGGAAGATGGGGTTGCTAAGGGCATGTAGTGAGTAGAAGAACAAGATGCTGCTAAACATCCTATGATGTATAAGACAGCCTGCCCACAACAAATTATTATTCATTCCAAAATGTAAATAGTACCAAAGTTGAGAAGCCCTAATTTAATATAATAAAGATATACTAGAACTCAACAGAGATAATTTATGTAACACGTGAAATAGCAATATATTTTCTAAGACCACACATTATGTTCAAAGGGTGTCAATCTGAAACACAACAAAGAATTCTATTTCTTAACCCTATCTTCTTCAATATGATCAGTTACAAAGTATTGTTTAGCTTTTAAAAGCCCATTAATAATAAATCTGCTTTATATTTTTAAACCTCTTTCATAAACTCTTACATTTTATCAATTTATGTTGGTCATCAAATAATATGGTATTCCAGGAACCTAGGGAAATCTTTTTCCAAAATGTTATTGCTCAACTCATGCTGAAAGGAATTCAAAATGAAAACATTTTAGAAACAAAAGTACCCACAGTAGCCTAAGGGTCTGGAGACCTTGGTTCTAGGTTTGATCTAATCAATGCCTATGTACCTTAGGTACACTGAGGATTATGTCTGTAGAACTGTGTAACAACCAAATAATCCTCCCATAGGTACGAAACTTACCTTGCACCTTCTGATAATGTCACAATTATTGCCAGGAACCCTTCCCCAAATTTAGCTAATTCTATGGTTTTCCGGTAATTACCATAATTTTCCCCCTACCTATGGTGCTCATTAGTGAAGGTGTAGAAATGCTTCTCCTGGTTATTAGTCACATCTCTGATTCGTTTATATACCGGAGCACTCCGATTTCTCACTTCTTGCAGAACTGTTTGTAGTACAATCACATTCCTGATGGCAGGGTCCTCAAGAACATCGATCTTAAAAAATAATAATAATAAGGAAAGAAAACTTAAATTTTCCTATGTTCACTGATAAATTGTTTCTGCCAAACAAAACCCTGTCGATTTAAAAAAAAAAAAGAACCAACACCTCGTATACATTAAACTAAGGAGCTATTTTGCTACAGAAAACCCTTCAGGTCTATTAGAGAAGAGTACATATAAACAGACTAATTACAAAACTTCGTAGAGTTAAGTCCACTAATAATGAAATACGTTGGCCCACACAGTTTTCATTCGTAGGCACTTACAAGCTGCCTGGGAGTCGCAGGCTGGAGGCCACAGAAGCCCAGGTCCCCGGCCTCCAGACACTTAAATCTAAGGCAGAAGAGACACCAGGAGTTAGAAAACTAATCTAAAATTCTTATGACTCCAAGAACTCAAAAAAAAAACAACAAACAAACAAACAAACAAACAAAGAAAAGAAACTTGGCCTGGAAGACAGGAGGCAAGGGTCCCGAGATGGGGTTTGCCTCTCCCTAAGTACGTCCAAGACTCTCCTCCGTGGGCCTCAGTTTCCCTATTCTGTCACACCCCCTTCTCCCGGTAGTGCCAAGATGACCACGGACAGCCCCTCCACCGACGCACCTGGTGCAACAGCACGTTGGTGTCGGGAAGCAAGTAATGCGGCTGCGGGCACAGGCTGCTCGCAGGATCCAGGGGCTGCGGCTCGAGGACCGGCCCCTCGTGCGCACCGTCGCACGCCGCGCACCCGGGCGCGCCGCAGCCGATGTCGTCCCGCAGGTAATGCTCGCGTACGATCTTCATCACGCCGCCCGCCCGCGTTTTTTTTAAGAAAGTCTTGGACTTGAGCATCTTGCTTGCAGTGCGGAATCCCGACCCTGACCGCGCTCTTCCGGTGAAAAGTGCCAAGTAGAAGCCCTGCGGCACAACTATACTTTACCCCGAAGTTCACCCTTTCCAGCTCCAAGATATTAATAAATACCTTGCGCGGGAAAACGTCGAGGCTGACGTTTGTTGGCTCTCTGAGGGCTGCGAGTATTGGGCGAAAATGAGGCGGATGGGCGGAGCCCAGAGCTAGTTCCATCCAGGACCGGGGCGGGGCTCGCCTCTGGACTACAGCTCCCAGCATGCACTGCTTCCTGCGTTGGGGGTGGATCCAGGCTGAGTTCCGGCGGCGTGGGCGATTGCACGCTGCCGCTTCCGCCGTCCTCCCGCGGGTGCGGAAGTGGTTGTCTTGGTTACGGGTTCCTAACGGTCCCCGATCTGAAATTGTTGAGGAGCTACAACCTGAGCTTCCGTTTGGGGATGCTTTCAACTCCATGGAGAAGCGACGGTGGTGGCTGGTCCAGCCTTAGACGTGGAGTAGTTGAAGCTTTCGAGGTAGCTCGCGGCTATCCCTTCCTTTCCCACGCAGGGCAGGGACTCCTACACTGCCGAGTTTGGCTTCTTCACTCCGCACGTGTGGGCAGCCCCAGCCCCCGATCCTTTGTAATCCAGATGTTGCCTCTCTCTGATTTCACCTTTCTTTACCTTTTCCCTTTGAGAGGGATGCCGTTTCCCCTCCACACGCCTTTCTAATAATTTAGTTTGGAAAAGCTGGTATCTGCAATACCGCAAATAACTTATTATGTCATGTAGTATTAAAAGAAGAGAATTGTTAAAATTCTTGTGAAAGGGTAAGAAGTTCGATTTAGAATACTTGAGTTTATTTCTTCTACGTTCTTGTTTTCATTTTATCTGGAAGTCCATTGGAACATTTTTATTTCACTGTTTACCTTTTTAAAAAATCTTCAGTGATGCCTCATTGCCCGTAGAATAAATTTCGAACGCATTTTGACATTCAAGGCTCTCGAAGTCTTGATTATTAAGGTTGTATGTGTGTATGTGTATGAGGGATAGGGCGAGTCCTACTCAAAATCACGAAGGCTTGGCCCCAGCGGGACTACAACTATCTTCTGCTGTTGTGCATTTTCACCACCTCTGTACCAACCCTAATTCTTGCATGCTTTTTTCTTGTTGCTACTCTAAATCCTTCAAGATTCTAAGTAGACAAAACCTTGTGATCAACTCAGAATTGATTTCTCTAAGCTCGAACACGTGCTGCTTTTCGTTCCTGGATACTACTGACTAGGGCTTTTATCCTTTACCTCGAACAATTTCTTTGTTTCCCACAAGTAAGATTCCTGTCCCCAGGAACTGGGCTTTTTATTCATCAAGGGCAAATTCATAGTAGGATTTAATGAGCTTGATTTAATATGTCTGATTTGAGCAGTAATTTACTAATCTGTCCTAGACGAGGGGTCCTCCAGATTGTCTGATAACTACTTAGGCATTCATTAGTATCTCTTTAACATACTTATGCTTTCCATAGAGAATGTTTGAATACATTTAATATTTTTAACCCACAGAAAATTGAAATTGAATTGGAGAAGAAAACTGAGCCATAACAAAAAAAAAAAAAAATGTCTCGAAAAATTGCCAGGGCATCAAAAAAAGTGAATATCTCTAGCTCTCTGGAATCTGAAGATATTAGTTTAGAAACAACAGTTCCTACGGATGATATTTCATCATCAGAAGAGCGAGATGGTAAAATCAAAATCACCCAGCAACTAATCGAACGTAAAGAACTTCTTCATAATATTCAGTTACTGAAAATAGAGCTATCCCAGAAAGATATGATGATAGACAACTTGAAAGTGGATTATCTTACGAAGGTAAGATTAGGTGTAATTTTTGTTACTTTTATGCTTTATTGTCTCCAAACTGCAGATAAATAAGACTTAAAATTATATATATGTAATCTGAACTTGAATGATACGTTTATCATTTCAAAAAGAAAATTATATTTTCTTGCATAGTTGAAAAAAACTTTTTGGAAGGAGAGGAGGAGTGAATTATACTTCTGTGTATTAAATAAAAAGTCCTGAAAGAGGCAATGATTTGAAGTTGGGCAGGGATGAATTGCTTCTGTAGGCTCAGTTTTTAAAATCTAGCATGTGTGAGATAATCTTTTTAGGTGTTTTTTTTCCAGCCAAGATGTGTTCTGCTTCATTGGGAATTAACCCTGATGTGACTAGTTTGATAGGGAGAATCAAGATCATAATTATATTATTAGTCTGTATAGTCCTCTGCCCTGGAGATTCAGTTTCTTTGGTATCTCTGTTTGACAGTTATTCGTATTCCTGAGTTTATGACACCTAATCATCATTGATCCTTGCCACGGCCACTTTTTATTTTGTATATTTATTCTTTTTATTCCCGTAGCTCATTTCCCTTCTTCTCTCTATCAACTATTTTTTTTTAAGATTTTATTTATTTATTTGAGAGAGAGGGAGGAGAAAGAGAACACGAGCGGGGTTGGGATGCAGAGGGAGAGGGAGAAGCAAACTCTCCACTGAGCAGGGAGCCCAACACGGGGCTCAGTCCCAGGACCCGGGGATCAGGACCTGAGCCAAAGGCAGACACTTAACCAACTGAGCCACCCAGGCGCCCTTCTATTAACTATTTTAAATTTTTTTTTTTTACATTTGTTCTTGAAAATGGGTATTTTTCTTATTTTTTTCCTTTACATAAATGTAAATTGCATGTTTTGTTTTAGAGTTTATCTCTTTTATAGCTGTTTTTTTTCCCCATCTCCGGGATGTTTTTGAAATCATTAATGTTACTGTGTATGTCTCATCTTCTGCTTCTAACTTCTATGTAATTCTCTGTGTGTGTGTGTGTGTGTGTGTGTGTGTGTGTGTGTGTGTGTGTGTGTCTACGTCTACCAATCTATTCATCCACTACCGCAGAGGTAGGCACCTAGATTGCCTCCCAGTTCTCTGCCACCACATGCAACATGGGCCTTCTGTAGGCATTTCTCTTTTGGACCTGTGTGGACATCTTCTTTGACATGTATACTCAGGAATAGAATTTCTGGCTCATAGGGTATATGCATACTTAATTAAACTGAGTGTACTGTCAAATTACTCTCCAGAATAGCTGCGTACTCTACATTCCCATGGTTTTTGGTCCATGAGCACTAGGGTTGTTTTGCTTAGAGACCCCTTGGGAGTAAGATGTTTGCTGTCAGATATATGGAGGAATATTATACAGTAAAGGATTAGTCTTTCATAATTCATCAAATCGAAGGCAGCTTGATTGTAAAGTGGACCATTACTTGTATCACTGAGATTAAAAACTGCCAAGTTAAACTGTTATGTGCTATAGATTGTAAGATGCATTCCAGTTTCAGAGATGTAAAATGTGAAAAAGTGAGAGTCTGGGATCAGTGAAGGAACAGAATTTTTAGACATTTATTTTCCAGAGCTTACCAGTATATTGAGCATTGGGGGTACAAAGATGAAAATATCATTTTCTAGCATTATTTTTTTATTAGTTTCAGAGGTAGAGTTTAGTGATTCATCCGTTGCATATAACACCAAGTGCTCATTACATCAAGTGCCCTCCTTAATGTCCATCACCCAGTTACCCCATTCCCCCACCTACCTCCCCCTCCAGCAACCCTTAGTTTGTTTCCTATAGTTAGGAGTCTCTTATGGTTTGCCTCCCTTTCTGTTTTCACTTTATTTTATTTTTCCCTCCCTTCCACTGTAATCCTGTTTTGTTTCTTAAATTCCACATATGAGTGAAATCATATGATAATTGTCTTTCTTGGATTGATTTATTTCACTTAGCATAATACCCTCTGGTTCCTTCCACATCATTGCAAATGGCAAGATTTCATTTTTTGATGGCTGAGTAATATTCCATTGTGTGTGTGCCACATGTGGCATTATTAAAAATAAATTTCCCTTACTCGACTATAGATAATAAAAGTCACAGGAAAAGTAGATTTCTGCTGACTATAAACCTTTCTTGCTATTAACATTTAAATGGCCTGATTTAAGTTACTTAGCTTCCTGTCATTGGAAGCATTCTATAGTCCTGAGTGGTCAAGTGTCATGATACATTATAGGTATTTTTGCTGTGGAAAGAGGTTGAACTAGCTGTGCAGTGTTCTGGGGATGAAGTTCAGTTGCTAGTACCAAAGACTTAGAAAATGGTGGCTGCCTGTAACACAGGAGAAGGATTTTATTTCTCTTGTGTAACAGGAATCTGAAAGTAGGTAATTTAGATTTGGGGTGGTTACTCCTTGATATTGTTAGGAACCCAGGCTCCTTTTAACCTTCTGCACAGCTGTTTTAAGCATGTGCTTTTCATCTCAAAGTCAGAGATGGCTGATCTACCTCCAGTATTGTATCCATGTTACAGGCAGAGGATGAGGAGAAGGATAATGGGAAAATGGGACACATGCCAAAAGACTCATTCTCTTTTATGTACTTCTATTTTTTTAAGATTTTATTTATTTATTTATTTATTTGAAGGAGAGAGAGAGTGCGCATGCTACCAGGGGGAGGGTCAGAGGGGGAAGGAGCAGGAGAGGGAGAGAGAATCTGAAGCAGACTACCGGCTAAGTGCAGAGCTCCACGCGGGGCTAGATCTCACTATTGTCAGATCAGGACCTGAGCCGAAACCAAGAGTCAGACACTTAACCAGCTGAGCCACCCAGAAGCCCCAGGACTCATTCCCTTTTAAAGAGCTTTCTCAGAAGCTCAAGCCAGTGGCCTCAGTAAACTAGAACTATATAGCATGACCACCTTAGCTGCAAGGAGTGGAAAGCTGGGAAATGTGAATATTTAACTGGATACATTATTGTCACTAATAAAAATCAGAGTTACATTAGATAGAAGAGAAGACAGTGTTGGGAGACGAGTAGCAATTTTTTTTGTTCTATTCATCACAGTCTTTTTATTTTTTGTTATTTTTTTTAAAGATTTTATTTATTTGACAGAGAGAGACACAGTGAAAGAGGGAACAGAAGCAGGGGGAGTGGGAGAGGGAGAAGCAGGCTTCCCAAAGAGCAGGGAGCCCGGTGCGGGGCTCAATGTGGGGCTCGATCCCAGGACCCTGGATCATGACCTGAGCTGAAGGCAGACGCTTAACGACTGAGCCACGCAGGCGTCCCCATCACAGTCTTTTTAAGTTAGAAAGTCTGTGAATCTAACGTTTTTTCTACACCAGTATGGTGGCAATACAATTTTTACATTTGTTACAGTTTATTACTAACGTTACAGTTTTTTACTATGAATGTCTTGATCCATGTTGATTTGACTTTTCCATGTCTAAAAACAAGAACACATTTCTCCAAGGGAACTCAAAATCATTAGTCCCACTTCCCTCTTGCTCACTGAGAGAACTTAAAAGGGTAATGGCTTAGGCCAAACATCCTGATTCTAGAGAATTGTTGGCTTTCCATTTTTATCCCTGCCCATTGATGCCTAAATCTCCTTCCTTATTCCTTCATTCCTTTCCTCTTCAGTCTTCATGCCTGTTAATTTTTAAATGACAGTCTTTTTATCTTTCACTTGAGATCTGTGGGTTCCTTATTGCTGGGGAATTAAATGAAGGGGTGCATCTTCCCAGCTTGATTGTCTTTGAGTTAAGGAACCTAAGTTAGAAGTCAGTTAAAATTGTGAAAGTTGTAACCCTGGAAAGAGTAGAACTTTCTGTCCTTGTGGTAACAGTATTCTTGATTTGCAAAATAATAATTATGAGGAATGTGGTTGTCTTTTGTTGATTTAAGACATTTATTGAAGCCTGTTGCTAGGAATATAACTGAACATGGCAGGGTCCCTTTTTTATGTAGATCACATTCAAGTGAGACACATGATCAAGAAACAAATGGGAGCTCTTCAAGATCATGTGACACAGCATCACTTAGCAACGGGAGTTTTCTACTTTAGATAAGGAGTCAGCAAATTTTTTCTGTAAAGACCCAGACAGTAAATATTTTTTGCTTTGCAGGCCATGTGTGGTCTGTCACATATTCTTTGTTGTTTTTTTTACTCCTTTACAAATGCAAAATCTGTTAGCTCATGGGCTGTACAGAAACAGGGCATGGGCTTGATTTGACCCATTGCCATCGTTTATTAACTCTTGCTTTAGACTGTGTAATCAGAGAAGCCACCGGTAGATTTTAGGCAATTAGAATTACATGTCCTGATTTTTGTATTCAAAAGGGCACTGAAGTAATAGACCAAGGACAGATAAGGTAGAAGCAGAAGACAGTTAATTGGGTTATTGCCTTATGTAAGACTTAAGTTTTTGGCTTCATCCACTGGAGCCATTTATTGAGAAATGGAAGGCTGGGAGAAGACTGTTCTGGGAGGTAAGATGTAAGTTCTGTTTTGAACATGTTAAACTTTAGATTCCTGTTAGACCCCAAAACAGAATTGTCAATTAGAGTTTAGGGGCGAGTCCATGACTTTGTATGTGTGTTTGTGTGTGTGTCTGTGTGGTGTGTATGTAAAATATACATCAGCATATAGATGGCACTTAAAGCTATGGGATTAGATGACATTACCTGGTGAGAGCAGAGGGCCCCAAGCCATGTGAAGTGGAGTCCAACATCTAGAAATAGGGTAGAGGAAGAGAATCTAGCAAAGGAGCCTGAGAAGCCTACGAGTGGCTAGTGGGTTAGGAGGAAGACCAAAGAGGAATAACATGGAATTTGAACTACGACAACAGTCATCTGCTGTGTCAAATCATGCTGTCAAGTAAGATAAATATGCTGAAATTATTAGGGGACTGGTTATTAAAAGAAGTGATTCAGAATACTTTTCCTGGAATATTATGGGAAAAATATTGAATTTTTGCTCTGATGGTAAGCAGAGAAACGGTACATTAGCAAAGGGAGTGGTGTGATCAAGGGAATATTGTTCGTTGTTCTTTTTAGTGGATGATAGAAGTAGTTTGCTTAATGATAGGAATGATCCAGTAGAGATGGGGAATTTGCTGATGCAAGAGGAATCCACTTGAATATATTAAAGATTGGCTGTTAAATTAATCTATTTTAAAAGATGAATAAGAATTACCTGGGTTGAAAGGAAAAGAGAAAAGAATTTTTTAATTAGACTAAGAGCAAAACCCAAGTCCATAGAGGCTTAAGAGAGACCACAGCATACTTGAAGAAAGGCAAGCACTTATTTTTCCTGGAACAGAGTGTACTTTTAAGCTAGTGACCAGAGAAGGAAGGAGCTGGTAAGGGCCAGATCAAGAAGTACTGGTACATTATGCCATAAGTTTGAAATTGATTTCGAAAACAGTGAAGATCCTCTGAAGGATTTAAAACTGGGGAAATAAATTTTTGTTAACATTTTTTAAAAGGAAGCTAAAGGAAGATAAATTTGGAGGTTGACAAAACTGGACACAAGGAAACACTCCTGGTGAGAGATGGTGGGGGTCTAACAAGATTTGTCAGTGGGTATCAAAGAGGATGGAGCAGTTTTGAGAGCTATTTATGAAGTGAACTTAACAAGAACCACAACAAAATGGAGTCTGGTCAGAATAAGCTGTGAGGGAGAAGTAGACCTCAACCATGACTCAGGTGTTTTTTGCGTTGGAGACTAGGGAGGTCCAGGGAGTGTACGAGTAGGTGAGGCTGAGGCCTCGTTTTCTTTTGGACATTTGTGACATCACTCATGGAGTATTCGTTTGGAGATCTATGGATCAAAAGGACAAATGCAGGGTCTAGCAAGGAAAAAATCACCTGGGCAAGGCACCAAAATAAAATCCCAGATGTTAAGGGGCTTCTCAGTGAGAGTGAGTGAAGGGGGAAAAGTAGTCTCTTTTTTTTTAAGAACTTTTATTTATTATTTATTTATTTATTTATTTAAGATTTTGTATTTATTTGTGAGAGAGAGAATGAGAGACAGAGAGTATGAGAGTGGGGAGGGTCAGAGGGAGAAGCAGACTCCCCGCTGAGCAGGGAGCCCAAAGCGGGACTCCATCCCAGAACTCCAGGATCATGACCTGAGCCGAAGGCAGTCGCTTAACCAACTGAGCCACCCAGGCACCCAAGGGGAAAAAGTAGTCTTAATGACAGCCTGGCAAAAAATCCATGTATGTGGCAGCAGTTTAAACCATTTGTATGAACAGACTGTAATTTGTTAATACAACATTGCAGAAGAACCTCTATCCAAGCTTTCTCTCTCTCTTTTTTTTTTTAACATTGAGTATTTTTCAGACATTTTGTAGTGATAAATTTGAAAGTTGACCATATAATTTACCTCTTTCTCTTCATTAAGATTGAAGAATTGGAGGAGAAACTTAATGATGCACTTCACCAGAAGCAGCTACTGACACTGAGATTAGACAATCAGTTGACTTTTCAACAAAAGGATGCCAGGTAAGAAAGTTTTTAAGAAACAGTAATACCTATTTAGCCATTAAAAGTAATTTCGTTACCTGTTTATGCATGCAATTGTAGCTAAAAGAGAGAAATTTTAAGTGAGCGATGGTAATAATTTTTACATCCATACCAACAAAAAAGTAGGTTACTTGATACAATACACAAAATACAAAAAGTCAAAATTCAGCATTCATTCAACAAACATTGCTGATGTAAGTGATCCATAAGTGACAATGGAAGTTCTCTAAACTCACCACCATTTAACCTGTTGTCTGGATTAACCTTTCTTCATTTGCTTTATAAAGCACACTAAATCTCATGGCCCATTTAACTCTGCAAGTTTAAATTATCTTCTTTTTTGCCTGCATTCTTTCTCCCAATTCAGTTGTGTACTTAGGAAGATTCCACTGTGTTTACTCTCAAATATGCCTTGACAGTTGTCCTTAGAATTATGTAAACAATGAAATATGAATGAAAAAAAGATGTGCTGCTTTATGAAAACTATAATGAATTCTTTGAAACAATTTAATAGAAGTAAGTGATTAAAAAAAACTGTCATCAAATTAAGTGAAAGCAAGACAGATTTAAAAGTTGGGAGCAAAAATCAAATAAGTCCATAAAAAGCATCCTCTCATATTTCTTCCCAAGTGTCTTTAAGGTAAAGAAATTGAACTTGGCAATCATGAACAATGATTTACACAAAAAACAAAGTATACCTTTGTATTTAAAAAATCTGAACCCTATGTAGAAAATTTGACAAGTGACTGCTTCTTTCTATGTGTTAATTAGAAGTAAATGTGTTAAAGTGCTTATCTTCTCTCTTTGTAAGATTTCACTATTTAACTGATACTTAAAAAAAATTATCTCACCAGTTACCAGGCACTATAACATTAGATCATTGGTTCTGAAACTTTAGTATGTATCAGACCCATCTGGAGGTCTTGTTAAAAAGGATTGTTGGGTCTCACCCTCTGATATTGTGATTTGGGGTGAGCCCTGAGAATCTGTATTTCTACCAAGTTCTCAGGTGATGCTGATGCTGCTGGTCTGGCGACAGTACTTTGGGAACCACTCCATTCAGTGGTAGGGCTTCTACTCTAATTCTTGAGGCATTTCTCAGATTACATGATGCTGAGAGGGCAGTTGAGGGGCTATTGCACTAATCCTCTTGATGGCTGACATTAGTAAAAAGTGGTTGTTGGATTTTGAATATATTTTGAAGGTTGAGCTGGTGGGATTGTGGCAACATTTTTGGTTCGAATAAATGAAAGGGTGGAGTTGCTGTCAACTAAGATAGGAAAACCACAGTGGAAGAGGTTTATGAATGAAGAGCAAGAGTTCAGTTTGGGACATCTTCTGTTAGAGTTGTCTTATTAGAAATCCATGTGTAGGTATTGGAAGAGTTTGGTCTAGAGATATAAATCTGGGAATCATTAGGATATAGACAGTACACATTTAAGTCATAAGATTGGATGAATTCCCCAAGGTAGTAAATACAGAGAGAGAAGAGAGCCAAGTACTCCTAACATTAAGACAAACCAGAAAGGAGACTGAGAAAACACCAATGGAAAAATGGGAGAAAAATGACAAGAGTATAGTGACTTGGAAGACAGGTGAAGAAAGTGTGTACAGGGAGAGATCAGTTGTGTCAAGTAATCTTTGGTCATGGATGAGAAGAATTGAGAATTGATCATTAGCAATCTGGATGTCATTGGCAACCTTGAGATTTCATTAGGAAGGATAAAAACCTAATTGGCATGGGTTTAAGAGGAAGGGCACCAGACAGTGAGTAGAGACAACTTTTGAGAAGTTTTGCTGTATGGAGGAGCAAACAAAGGGGGCAGTGAAATGTTCATTTTTTTTAAGATAGAAGAAGTAACAGCATGTTTGTATGTTGATGGGTGTGATACAGTAGGAAGGGGAGAGAATCAATTGTCCCTTCCTGCTCAGAATCTTCGAATAGGCAGCTAATGATGGCAACGTCTGCTACATGTATTCTTTGAGAATGATTATGTACAGATTACTCCTTTCATCACCTCACTGGTTGAATGAATGCTTTACAGTGGTTCAGTGTTGCCATCTTCAAGCAGTATACTTTAAAGTACCTGGACAGAAAGAAATGAAAATTATTTTGATGAGTAGGGTCTAAAACAGATATATAAATTTAAATCTTAAGCAAAGGAAATATATGATTTTATAATTTGAATTTTGAAAATTATTCTTTAAGAATATCAATTTTCTATTTAACAGTTTATGTGGCTGCACATGTAGTAATGAGTATAGAATTGTCATTTCATGTTTAACTGCTTAAATAAATAAGCATTCAGCTGGGGCCAAAAACATCAGAGAGCTTCTCATTTCCTGTTTTTATGTTACTGTAAAAGGTAACTTTGAGAAAATTAAATCTGAACGTTTTCTTTAAGCTTGCCATAAATTCTTTCCTAATGTAGAAAATATCAAGAACTAATGAAACAAGAAATGGAAACTATTTTATTGAGACAGAAACAACTAGAAGAGACAAATACTCAGCTAAGAGAGAAGGCGGGAGATGTTCGTCGAAACCTGCGTGACTTTGAGTTGACAGAAGAGCAATATATGAAACTAAAAAGTTTTCCTGAAGATCAGCTTTCTATTCCTGAATATGTATCTGTAAGTGTGTTGCATCATTTAAAAAAAAAAAACAAACTGCATATATTTTCAAATTAGAACTTGCTATTTATGTAATAGCCTTAATCTTCCAAGTACCCAATTAATAAATTATTTTGTTATTTTATGGCCTTGATCTGGAAATAGTGAATGAAGTTAATGGCTGCACAGTCCATAGAAATGAATCATTGTATCATAAACCGGTGGTTTATAATATTTTCACCCAAAATGAGAAATTTATAGAGATAACAGATTAGTGGTTGCCAGGGGCTGGGGGTAGTAGAGGAGAGAGGACTTGGTGTGATTGTGAAGGGGGTAGGATGAAGGGGATCTTGGTCATCTAGCTCGGATCTGTTGCGGTGTTGGTTATACAGATCTACACATAGGATTCATCTATGGCCGTAGTCTCAATTTTTTTGATGTCAGCATCCCTTTACGTCCAAGGAGCTTTTGTTTATATGGGCCCTATCTATTAGTATTTACCATATTGGAAATTAACACTAAGACATTTTTAAAACACAAGAATACATAAGCACACATTCCATTAGCCTTAAAGGCGATGATCTCACCACACATTAGGTAGCCACTGGCAAACACCACTGAACAGGCATAAGACAATGAGAGTAAAACAAGCAGAAAAAATCTTAGTATTATTAGGAAAATAATTTTAATCTTATGAATTACCTGAAAGGGTCTCAGAGTGATGGGGTGGTAACCAGGGGTTCCCAAACCACACATTGAGAACTGCTGGTTTGTGATATATAGATGTCATTTCACCTTTAGAGGCTTGAACTTTTTCATATGTAAAAGGATTGATAATAATAATAGTACCTTTCTGTTGAGGTAATGTGAAGATTAACTGTGAATATGTGTGTGAAATGCTTAGCATAGTGCTTAGAACATAGTAAACATATAGTAAATATACCTATTATTTTTGCAGGAGTGGTGATTGCTACTCTTGGTTTTCATTTGCATAACGTTTCTGGATTAATGATCTCATAAAACAAAGTGTTCCTTTTTGTCCATTTTTTATTTAAGTAGCTCAAATATATTTTTTTCTATCTAAAGTGTACTGTCCAAGACATATCAAATCTCTCACAGGCTGTCGTTTTGACTTTATCCGTAGTAGGTATCAAGTATCCCACAAGTGGGAGTTACACATATTTTTGTTCTCTGGTTTGTTAATGTTCTTTGTCATCTTCTGTTTTTGCAGATGGTATTATCCTAACTAGTCATACACAAATTCATTGTGTTGAGGACTAGCCTCTTACCAGATGTGGTACTCTTGCAGTTCAGCAACATATTAAGGAATTGCAGATTGCATGCCTATATAATAAATAGGCATAATTACCCTCTCCTAATTTGTTCATGGCTTCTTAAGCTTATAGGAATTTGTCAAATGGAACACTTTACTAGATTAGGGCAGACAAATTCCTCTGAGAGAATCATGAGTGAGAAAAGAGGTCTGAACTGAATGGAAGTAGTGATATGAAAGATCCCTCCAGATTCCTCCTGATTATCTCTTACCTGGCAGTGGTAGCAGTAGGGCTTCACCAGGGACCTGGGATGTAGGCTTATCATGTGTTTAGGCAAGAGAGAGCAGTGTGCAAATCGGGCAAAAATTCCTGCCTTTGTGAGCTTACATTCATTCAAGCAGAGCAACACAGACAATAAATTAAAAGTAATATACAGAATGTTTGTCATAAATGCTATGGAGAAAAGAGCAGGAATGAGACTAGGAGCTGCCATCAGGTGGGGGTACTATTTTAAATCAGATTAGAGGAATTAGGGCTTTACTGATAGGGTGACCTGAAGGGAGTGAAAGCATGAGCCATGCATTTGTATGTAGGAAGAATTCTTCTATCAGAGGAAATACGACCAAAACTTAAGCACTTAATGTGTTCAGGAAGTAACAAGCAGATAGGGTGGAATCAGCAGTGGTGGGAGATGAGGAGTAAGTAGTACATGGAGTACAGATAGAAGAGAAGAAAGAGACTGTGTCGGGGTAGAGAATTATAGAGAATCTGGGCCTTGAGGAAACTTAATTGAACATTAAGCCTTAATAAAGTATTAGTGGTCAGGGTCAGTTAATAACTGTTTGTACAAACAAAACTTGATTATACAGGCATATAATGCAAAACTCAATGCTTTCCTTTTGTTACCTGAATGTTTTTATTACTCATAATTGAGGGTACTATAAATTAATAAATTTTAATTGTAACAGGGATTCTAAAATTGCCTAATTTGATTTTTGTTTTTAAAGATTCGGTTCTATGAACTAGTGAATCCATTAAGAAAGGAAATCTCTGAACTGCAAGTGAAAAAGAGTGACCTATCAGAAGAATTAAGTGAAAACAAGAGACAGTTGAAACAACTGACAGAGGTTTGTATGATTTTGATCGCTGGTGGGAAGAAGCTCCATGTTTTTTTCTAGGGAGTTCCTCAAGATTTGTGAGCAGGAATAAAAAAGTCAATGATAGAAAAAATGCTGACTACACAATTATTCAAGCAGTGGGAAGGTTAAATTGGAAATAGTCATCTTAAAGGTTGACAGGGTAAGTCTGTGATATTGGCCTGTAATCCATTGTTGACTGTTTTGTTGTAACTCTTTCATTCTTGGTTCTTATTACGGATTAGCCTTGTTTGTGATATGAAAGGGAGCTGCTATCCATTTATCATTTTGCCTCTTCATTAAGTACCTTAGTTTTCCTAATGTTTGTTTGGAGCATGAGCACTGATATAAGTAAGCATCAGCCCCAGTGATATGCATGGTGCTGTGCCATGTGCTGGCAGCAGTGAACTCAAAGGAGAGAGTGTCTGCCCTTCTAGAGTTCAAACTCTAATAGATTAGACTTAGGACCTTAGATGATGTTTTGACACTCCCATTTTTCTGTGTGACACTGAATAAGTCATTTAATGTTTCCTGCTCTGTCAAATGGAGGAAATAATCCTGCTTGTCCGTTCATTTCATTGAATTGCTCGTTTCTGTTTCAAAGTAAAAATGTCATTTTTAGCAAAGTTGCATATAAATATTTTTGTCCTTATTTCAAGAAGGCAGCTTTTACCAAAGATCTATTATCCAGAAATAAATAATTATAATTTAATTTACATTTCGATGCCCTAATTTGCTGCTCTGTTAGTGCTGGACAAAATCTATTTAGGTCATTAGTGTAGAGCCAATATTACAGGCAAATAAAGCCTCATCTTCCTCTCCTCATAGGAGTGATAAAGTCAGCAGGAGTGATTGCCAAAGAGGCAGATGTACCTATAGGAACCCTACTACAAGGTTCTGTTGTGAGTTTTTGTGTCTTCTGCTGACCTGCCACATTGTGCAGGTCAAGTGTTTGCATGTTTTAGAAAGATAGCTTTGAATTTTTATAAAATTTGCAAAAAAATAAAAGACAAAGTTAGAAGGCCTCAGCGTGGCTAGTAGCTAATTTTGTAGCCTTGGCCAAATCATTTAATTTCTATTTCTGCAAAATGCCCAGGATGGTGATAGTCATGGCAACACAGGGTTCACTGGGTTTATTGGGGACAAAGCAATGAAATGAGTTTTCAGACTTGGCTCTGTAGCACGTCATGGTATCTCAGTTTCCCTCAAGGACTTCTTATTTTTTAGGAGGAGGGCTGGAAAAGTTTCCTAACCTTGTTTATATCAAACTATCTCTTTTTTAATGACTTTAACATTTGGGGATTCTAAGACTGGTTTCTCTTGAACAAAGGATTCCTTGGGCCAAAGAGAAAAAAGCTTTTGCAACTCTAGAATTACCAATAGTATGTGATAATAGTTTTCCTGTGCCATAAAGCAAATCTCTTGACTCTTCAAGGGTCAGTAATGGCATTGTATCCCAGATTTTTGTTTGTTTGTTTCAACCTTGCTCATAACACTGTCAGTATTTTGTTGATAGGAAAACATAGATAATTAACACTGGTTTGACTCATTGCATTCCTGAGTGTTTTTAATGAACTAATAGCTCTTGAACAAAGAAACAGTTTTGTTTGTAAACCTGTATTAGGATTCTTCAGAGAAATAGAACCAATAGGATATCTGGAGGGAGAAAGAGAGATTTGTTTTAAGGAATTGGCTCACATGATTGTGGAGGCTTGATGAGTCCAAAATCTGATGGGATAGGCTGGCAGGCTGGAGATTCAGGGGAGAGTTGTAGTTAAGTACAGAGACAGTCTGCTGACAGAATTCTTCTTATTCAGAGGCAGTCAGTCTTTGGTCTAGTATGGCTTTCCGCTGATTAGATGTGACCTTTACATTATTCAGGTTAATTGGCTTTACTCAAAGCCTACTGATTTAAATGTTACTTGTTTTTTCGTTTATTTCAAGTTTTTATTTCTAGTTAGTTAACATATAGTGTAATATTGGTTTCAGGAGTAGAATTCAGTGATTCTTCACTTACGTGTAACACCCAATGCTCATCACAAGTGCCCTCCTTAATGCCCATCCCCCACCCATCACCCCTCCAGCAGCCCTAAGTTTATTTTCTATCGTTAATAATTGTCTCTTGTGGTTTGCCTCCCCCCCCTTTTTTTTTATTAAATGTTAATCTCTGGGGTGCCTGGGTGGCTCAGTTGGTTAAACATTTGCCTTCTGCTCAGGTCATGATCCCAGGGTCCTGGGATTGAGCCCCATGTTGGGCTCCCTACTCAGTGGGGAGTCTGCTTCTCCCTCTCCCTCTGCCCCTCCCCACTGCTCATGCTCTCTCTCTCTCAAATAAATAAAATCTTTTTAAAGAAATGTTAATCTCATCTAAAAAATACCTTTACAGAAAGATCTAACATAGTGTCTGACCAAAATAAAAATAAAATAAAATAGTATTTGACCAAATGTTTGAGTATTGTGGCCTAGCCAATTGACACATGAAGTTAACCAGCACAGGGGCACCTGGGTGGCTTAGTTTTGGCTAAGCATCTGACTCTTGATTTTGGCTCAGGTCATGATCTCAGGGTCATGAGATTGAGCCCCGCCTTGGGCTCCGTCCTCTGAGCAGAGTCAGCTTCTCTCACTCCTTCTCTCCACCTGCCCCTCCCCCAGCTTGCCTGCATGTGTGCTCTCTCTCTCTCTCAAATAAATAAATCTTTAAAAAAGAGAAAGAAATTAGCCATCACAGAACCCTTCCATGTGCAAGTTTGTTTCTTAAAGGTTCATCACCTCTCAGCTGAAAATGTAATTCTCTGTCTTAAACCTTTTCATAAATTTAATAATAATATAAACAGAGAATTGAACCACAATCAGGAAAAAAGAAATTAAGCAGTGTGTTGTCTACTTAATAAAAGGTCTTAGAAATTCAGGAATATGATTTAGACAGAATAGAATTACTTTTATATTAAAGTTGCCCATAAAGTTTGATTCCTCTGGTGTGTCAAATGCTAGTACAGGCCAACTTGCCCAACACTGAGGAAAAATCAACTGAATATTTTTAAATTAAAAGATTTCCTTATAAGGGTATAGTGAACAATAAATATAATATTTAGTATTAAAAGAAATTTTGCCTAACTGTGTACTGTGAGGATTTTTATGTGTGTGGGGATTTATTTTTTGAAATGGTTTGTTATTTACTGTTCTAGTGTTTGGAAAATTCACAGATACTAGTTCAAGTTTTATCTCTGCATTTTGACAGTGGTGTGATAATATTGGATAAAAAACTTAGTCTTCCCTACTCTCTCTGCCCCTAGTCTTACAACTTCTCCATCTACAAAATAGGATGAGAATATATAACACCTTCCTCATATGGTCATTATTATGAGAATGAAATTCGTTCAGTAAATATTTGTTGTACATCTGTTAATGTAGCAGGCATTGTTCTAGGTGCTTGGGATACTACAGTGAACAAAACAATGATCTCTGGCCTCATGGACTTTATATTTTTAAAAAGAGTACAGGGAGGGGCACTTGGTAGCTCAATCAGTTGGGTGTCCGACTCTGGATTTCAGGTCAGGCATGATCTCAGGGTCCTGGGATCGAGCCCTGAGTTGGGCTCTATACTCATCGGGGACTCTGTGAGGATTCTCTCTCCCACTTCCCCTCCCCCACACTCATGCACACACACTCTTTCTCTCTCTCTAGAATAAATAAATCTTAAAAAGAGTACAGGGAAACAAATACAAATGTTACAGATAAGCAAATCATAGAGGAAGAAAGTGATAACTGCAAAGGATAAAAGAAAAAATATTAGTGCTGCATGGAGAACAGGGAAGAAAGCATATTCAGAATTGTATAGGGTCAGCCAGTAGACCTCATTGAGGAGGTTAGAAGTTTACAAAGACTTGGAGGTGAGGGAGACAGCAAAGTTCTCAAGGAAGAACTCCCAGGCAGAGGGAACAGTCAGTGCAAAGGCAAGAGGGTGCTTTGATGTTCGTGGAGCAATGAGGAAGCCAATATGACTGGAAATACTGAAGAGAGAGAATAGTTAGGTAAGATCAGAGAGGTAATAGGTTTGTTGAAGTCACCATAAGGACTTTGATTTTAACTCTTAGTGAAAGGAAGTATTGCAGGATTTTGGGAAGAGATGTGACATGATGTGACATATTGTAAAAGGGTTATTCTGGCCGGTATATAGTAGACCTTCAGAGAGTATTAAAGAGCTTTGTTAATGTCCCAGATGTTTTTCTTTTTTTGTTCCTTTGTTTGTTTTGTTTTATTTTGTTTTGCTGAGAATAGGCTATAGAGCTATAAGGATGGAACCAGAGAGACTTGTTATGAGACTGTTGTAGTAATCTAGGTAAGAGGTGATAGTACTTCAGATCAGGGTAATGGCAGTGTAAGTGCTACAAACTGGTTAGATCTTGGATATATTTCAAAGTAGAGCCATGGTTGGGAAAAATATGGCGGAGGAGTAGGGGACCCTATTCTAGCCAGTCCCCGGAATTGAGCTGGATATCTGCCAGGCCACTCTGAACACCCACGAAATCAGCCTGAGATGTAAGAAGATAGATCTGGATCTCTACAAACAATATCACAGGCAATTGGTTTTGAGGTACGAAGTGGGGAGCCGTGATTCCACAGGCAGATACCAGAGGATAAATGGAAGGGGGAGGGAGCCAAACCATCAGGATCCTACACCACCGGTGAGCAATAGCCTCCCACGCTGGGGACAGGGCACAGACTTGCAGACCGGTAGCAACAGGGAAAGGACTTTAGGGCAGCCCCCTGGGCAGAAACCCAGAGTGGCGGGACCGTGCATGTGAACTGGGGGCAGCTGGCAGTTTTAGAAGCACAAAGGGCAGAGACAAGCCCCAACCTGGAGGCGAGGACTGGGAGCACTGGTGAGGGGCGCACAACCTAGGATGCTGCAGTTTATAGCAGCACAGACAGAAATGGAGATAGCGTGGCCTGGAGAGCTCACTGAAGAACAGACTGCGATCTCTCTACTCTGAGGCAGAGGGTTGGAAACGATCTCTTCTGCTCTGACTCTGGGAAGAGATGCGGAAAGCCGCCAGAGAACAAAAGCCCCAAAGAATTGGTTCCCACTGAGCCCATCCCCTGCCACAGGGAGCAGGGCAACTCTCCCCAAGTAGGGTTGCCTGAGTAACAGCGCACCAGGCCCCTCCCCCAGAAGACAGGCTAGGAAAACGAGGCCAGCAACCCTAAGGTCCCTAGAAAACAGGTGCATCTTGCTTGGGTTGTGGTCAATAATTTGGACTCTGTACATTCCCTCAACCACCCCTCAACAGAATGACTAGGAGGAGGAACCCCCAAAATAGGAAAGACGCAGAGCCTATAACTTATGCCACAGATTTACAAATGGATACAGATATAACCAAGATGTCACAGATGGAATTCAGGGTAGCAATTGTGAAGACAATAGCTAGAATGGAGAAATGGATTAATGGCAACGTAGAGTCTCTAAAGGCAGAAATGAAAGCTGAATTGGCAGAACTTAAAAATGCTATCAGTGAGATCCAATCTAATCTAGATAATCTAACAGGGTAAGCAAGGCAGAAGAACGAATTAGTGATTTAGAAGACCAATTAATAGACAAGAAGGGAAAAGAGGAGGCCAGGGAAAAACAACTCAGAATCCATGAAAACAGAATCAGAGAAATAAGTGACACCATGAAATGTTCCAATGTCAGAATTATTGGGATCCCTGAGGGGGTGGAGAGAGAGAGAACTAGAAGATATATTTGAGCAAATCATAGCTGAGAACTTCCCTAATCTGGGGAATGAAACAAACATTCGTGTCCTAGAGGCAGAGAGGACCCCTCCCAAGATCAAGGAAAACAGGCCAACAGCCCGGCATGTAATATTAAAGCTCGCAAATCTTAGAACCAAGGAAACCATCTTAAGAGCAGTTAGGGGGAAGAGATTCCTTACATACAGAGGGAAAACATCAGAATAACATCAGACCTATCCACAGAGACCTGGCAAGCCAGAAAGGGCTGGCAAGACATATTCAGGGTACTAAACGAGAAGAACATGCAGCCAAGAATACTTTATCCGGCAAGGCTGTCATTTAGAATGGATGGAGAGATGCAGAGCTTCCAAGACTGGCAGAAATTGAAATATGTGACCACTAAGCTGGCCCTGCAAGAAATATTAAGGGGGGTTCCAGAAATTTACAGGGACAATCCATAAAAAGAAGGTCTTCACAGGCAACATGATGACAATAAATTCATATCTTTCAATAATCACTCTCAACGTGAATGGCCTAAATGCTCCCATAAAACAGCACAGGGTTGCAGACTGTATAAAAAGGACCCATCCTTATGCCGTCTATAAGAGACTCATTTTGAACCTAAAGATATATCCAGACTGAAAGTGAAGGGATGGAAATCCATCTTCCATGCCAACGGACCTCAAAAGAAAGCTGGGGTAGCAATTCTTACATCAGACAAATTAGATTTTAAACTAAAGACTGTAGTTAGAGAGCAGAAAGACACTATATCATTCTTAAAGGGTCTATCCAACAAGAAGATTTAACAATTGTAAATATCTACGCCCCCAACATGGGAACAGCCATCTACATAAACCAACTGTTAACCAAAATAAGAGTCATATTGATAACAATACGTTAATTATAGGAGACCTCAATACTCCACTCTCAGCAATAGACAGATCATCTAAGCAGAAAATCAACAAAGAAACAAGAGCTTTGAATGACACAGGGGACCAAATGGACCTCATAGATATATACAGAACATTCCACCCTAAAACAACAGAATACTCATTCTTCTCGAGCACACATGGAACTTTCTCCAGGATAGACCACATACTGGGTCACAAATCAGGTCTCAACCGATACCAAAAGATTGAGATTATTCCCTGCATATTCTCAGACCATAATGCTTTAAAACTGGAACTCAATCACAAGAAAAAATTTGGAAAAATTCAAACACTTGGAAGCTAAAGATCACTCTGCTCAAGAATGTTTGGGTCAACCAGGATATCAAAGAAGAACTTAAACAATTCATGGAAACCAATGAGAATGAAAACACATCAGTCCAAAACCAGTGGGATACTGCAAAGGCAGTCTTAAGGGGGAAATACATAGCCATCCAAGCCTCACTCAAAAAAATAGAAAAATCCTGAATTCACCAACTAACTCTGCACCATAAAGAACTAGAGAAAAAGCAACAAACAATACCTAAGCCACGCACTAGAAGAGAAATAATTAAGATTAGAGCAGAGATCAATGAATTAGACCAGAAACACAGATCAGATCAATGAAACTAGAAGCTGGTTCTTTGAAAGAATTAGTAAGATTGATAAACCACTGGCCAGACTTTCCAAAAGAAAAGAGAAAGGACCCAAATTAATAAAATTATGAATGAAAGGGGAGAGAGCATGACTAACACCAAGGAAATAGAAATAGTTATTGGAAATTATTATCAACTATATGCCAATAAACTGAGCAACCTGGATGAAATGGATGCCTTCCTGGAAACCTATAAACTCCCAAGACTGAAACAGGGAGAAATTGACAACCCAAATAGGCCAATAACCAGTAACGAGATTGAAGCAGTGATCAAAAACCTCCCAAAAAACAAGAGTCCAGGGCCTGATGGATTCCCTGGGAATTCTACCAAACATTCAAAGAAGAAATAGTGCCTATTCTCCTGAAGCTGTTTCAAAAAATAGAAAAGAAGGAAAGCTTCCAGACTCATTATATGAGGCCAGCATTACCTTAATCCCCAAACCAGGCAAAGACCCCATCAAAAAGGAGAATTTCAGACTGATATCCCTGATGAATATGGATTCCCAAATCCTCAACAAAATCCTAGCTAATGGGATCCAACAATACATTAAAAGGATCACCCATCACAACCAATTAGGATTTATCCCCGGGATGCAAAGGTGGTTCAACATTCACAAATTAATCAGTGTGATAGAACCCATTAATAAGAGGAGAGAGAAGAACCATATGGTCCTCTCAATTGATGCAGAAAAAGCATTTGACCAAATACAGCATCCTTTCCTGATTAAAACTCTTCAGAGTATATGGATAGAGGGAACATTCCCCAAGTTCATAAAATCCAACTACGGAAAACCCACAGCAAATATCATCCTCAGTGGGGAAAAGCTGAGAGCCTTTCCCTTAAGATCAGGAACACGACAAGGATGCCCACTCTCGCCACTATTGTTCAACATAGTACTAGAAGTCCTAGCAACAGCAATCAGATGACAAAAAGAAATAAAAGGTATTCAGATTGGCAAAGAAGAAGTCAAATTCTCTCTCTTCGCAGATGACATGATACTTTATGTGGAAAATCCAAAAGACTCCACCCCCAAATTACTAGAACTCATACAGCAATTCAGTAATGTGGCGGGATACAAAGTCAATGCACAGAAATCAGTTTGCTTTCTTATACACTAACAATGCAGCTGTAGAAAGAGAAATTAGAGAAACAATTCCATTTACAATAGCACCAAAAACCATAAGATACCTCGAAATAACCTAACCAAAGAGGTAAAGGATCTATACTCTAGGAACTACAGAACACTCATGAAAGAGATTGGAGAAGACACAAAAAGATGGAAAAACATTCCATGCTCATGGATCGGAAGAATAAACATTGTTAAAATGTCTGTGGTACCCAGAGCAATCTATAACTTCAGTGCCATCCCAATCAAAATTCCACTTTTTCAAAGTGCTGGAACAAACAATCCTAAAATTTGTATGGAATCAGAAAAGACCCAGAATCGCCAAGGAAATGTTGAAAAAGAAAAACAAAGGTGGGGTCATCACATTGCCTGATTTCAAGCTATATTACAAAGCAGTGATCACCAAGACAGCATGGTACTGGCACAAAGACATATACACCAATGGAACAGAATAGAAAGCCCAGATATGGACCCTCAACTCTGTGGTCAAATAATCTTCGACAAAGCAGGAAAAAATATGCAATAGAAAAAAGACAGTCTCTTCAATAAATGGTGCTGGGAAAATTGGACAGCTATATACAGAAGAATGAAACTCAACCATTCTCTAACACCATTCACAAAGATAAACTCAAAATGGATGAAAGACTTCAATGTGGGACAGAAATCCATCAAAATCCTAGAGGAGAACACAGGCCGTAATCTCTTTGACATTGGTCACAGCAACTTCTTTCAAGATTCATTTCCAAAGGCTAGTGAAACAAAAAGCAAAAATGAACTGTTGGGCCTTCATCAAGATAAAAAGCTTCTGCACAGCAAAGGAAATAGTCAACAAAACAAAGAGGCAACCCACAGAATGGGAGAAGATATTTGCAAGTGACACTACAGATAAAGGGCTGGTATCCAGGATCTAGAACTTCTCAAACTCAACACCCAAAAAACAGCCACATCAAAAAATGGGCAGTAGACATGAACAGACACTTCTCCAAAGAAGACAAACAAATGGCTAACAGACACATGAAAAAAATGTTCATCATCATTAGCCATCATGGAAATCCAAATCAAAACCACATTGAGATACCACCTTTCACCAGTTAGAATGGCAAAAATTGACAAGGCAAGAAACAACAAACGTTGGAGAGGTTGTGGAGAAGGGAACCCTCTTATACTGTTGGTGGGAATGCAAGTTGGTATAGCCACTTTGGAAAACAGTGTGGAAGTTCCTCAGAAAATTAAAAATAGAGCTACCCTATGACCCAGCAGTTGCACTACTGGATATTTAGGTCAAAGACACAGATGTAGTGAAAAGAAGGGCCTTATGCACCCCAGTGTTCATAGCAGCAATGTCCGCAATAGGCAATAGCCAAACTGTGGAAAGAGCTGAGATGCCCTTCCACAGACGAATGGATAAAGAAGATGTGGTCCTTATATACAATGGAATATTACTCAGCCATCAGAAAGGATGAATACCCAACTTTTACATCAACATGGATGGGACTGGAGGAGATGATGCTAAGTGAAATAAGTCCAGTAGAGAAAGTCAATTATCATATGGTTTCACTTATTTGTGGAACATAAAGAAAAGCATGGAGGACATTAGGAGGAGGAAGGGAAAAATGAAGGGGGGGAAATCGGAGGGAGAGATGAAGCATGAGAGATTATGGACTCTGAGAAACAAACTGAGGGTTTTAGAGGTGGGGGGTGGGGGTATGGGCTAGCCCGATGATGGGTATTAAGGAGGGATGTAGTGCATGGAGCACTGGGTGTTATATGAAGACAATGAATCGTGGATCATTACATCAAAAACTAATGATGTGTTGTATGGTGACTAACATAACAAAATAAATTTAATAAATAATTAATAAACAATACCTTAGCTGACTATTTAAAAAAATAAAATAAAAGTAGAGCCATTAGTATGTCCTGATGAATTGGATGGAGGACATGAAAGAAAGATAGGAGTCAAATTAACTCCAAGGTTTGGGACTGAATAACTGGAAAGATGGATTTGCATTCAGTTGAGATGGGTAGGGTTTGGTGAGGCAGATTTAGGGTTAAAAGAAAGTTCAAGTTTTAGCCATATTGAGTTTTAGAGATCTGTTGGATGTACAATTGGAAATACTTGGATTGTACAAGTCTGTACTTTGGAAGCTATATATTTGGAAGTTGTTAACATAAAGATAATATTTAAAAGCCAGGATGAGATCACCAGAGATGAATGAATACAAAGAGGGCCAAGGCCTGAGCTCTAGGGCACTTTAATATTAAACCATAGAATAAAGGAGGATTTATCAGTGAGATGAGGAAACCAAGAGAATTTCAGTCCCAGAAGCCAAAGGAGAAAAGTTTGTCAAGGAAGAGAGTCATTTCAAATGCTGTCCATAGGTGTAGAAGTAGTCTGGGAATTCACATTATATTTAATAGGGTCATTGATAACCTTGTCAAGAGTAGTTCTTTTGGAGTTGGTGAGATCGAAAGCTTGGTTACACAGTGTGCTTAAGAGTGAATGGAAGGAAAGCAATTGGAAAAAAGTCCAGGCAGCTCTTTCTGTGGGATTTTGATTGCATAGGGGAACAAAGGGCTAGGGTTGAAGATGATGGGAAGTAGGGTGAAGGGAAGGGGTTTGTTTTTGTTTTTAAAGATTTATTTATTAGAGAGAGGAAAAGAGAGTGAGCACACAGATTGAGAAGAAGAAGCAGATTCCTCACTAAGCGGGGAGCCTGATGCGTGGCTCAAACCCAGGACCCCGGGATCGTGACCTGAGCCGAAGGCAGACACTTAACTGACTGAGCCACCCAGGTGCCCCAGGGTTTGTTTTGTTTTTAAGGTGAGAGAAATCACAACTAATATACATAAAATTACATTGTAAACCACAGCAATTTTTTCATTGTCAGGAACAGTAGAAAGACATTCATCTAGTTGCTAACAAGCAGTGTAAGCAGTGCTGTTGGACACTGGGGTATACTTGTGTTTAAGGCTTACCACTTCAGTGTGATCCATATGATAAAAAGAGTCTTCTGTGTTTGGGGCATAGCCAGTAATACAGGCTTCTGTAATTATATATTTGAGGGACAATATTAGAACACAGAGGTGTTTGTTGATTTAATTACTCCTGGTTAGTTTTAAAGAACTTTATCTTCATATCATACATAATAGCTTTTAAAATAATAATAATTTTATAGTAAGTGAGGTCATTTATCTCTTGATGGCTTGAGTTTAATTTTATATGATCTTTTCACCAAAAGGCAGGACTCAGTTTAAAAAACAACTGAAGAATGTGATTGTAAGCACATATAAGGAAGGTAGAGAAGATTATGATCATTAAAAGAAGGTTTATAAAAAGAAAGTTGATCAAAAAAATTATTGAATTATGAGGTGGGTTGAAGAGGTAATAAAAATTGCCAGGTTACTGGACTGAGAGTCATTTTCTCTAGGACTTAAATTTTAAGTATGCACAAGCACCTAGTTTATTAAAGCACTAAATGAAATTGTTTTTCAGTGCAGATTTCTGTTCTTGGTTCTGTCACTTGAAATGTTCTCCTTTTGGTGCTTTTTACCCAGTGGCATATCATATTTCTTTCTTCTTCGTTATGTTTGCTACATGTAGAGTATATATTGTTGGTGGCCAGAGGCAGGCAATGAGAAACTCAAAAATGCCAATCACATACAAATGGAGTAGTGAATTTTTTTTTTTACTCTTTTAATAGTGTCATTAATTTAGGTCTCAATCCAAAAATCTAAGTATTCTTTTGGACTGTTGTGAGAGAAAACTTGGATTCCTTCCTAAGGGGGATAAGTATTTTGTTTTTTAGTGGACACGTTGAAAATACATCCAGTGAAAGATAGTGTCCATTGATTCTAAGGTCTCCTAAATTTGACAAAGAAAGGAAGTGTTAAGCACTAAGATACGATGCCACAGTAAGCCTTGGAACAAGGTCATGGTGTTAATGGCTGCAATCACTATGAAGTTACTGATTTTCAGTAAGTCATGATTCAAAATTTATACTATTTGATGTCTTCATATAGTAATTCAGCAGACATCTTAGTCTTTATATATATATTTAGGGTTGGATATTTTACGGGAAGTAACATGAATCTTATACACAATGCTATGTAATTTTAAAGAGGAATAAAATGTAAACTTAGAAATAAAAACATTACTAGGTGGTATTCACCCAAGAATTTTAAAGGACCTCAAGGATGCACTTCACAGTGCAGCAAATGTGTAATCTTATTATCCAAATAGAGAAGTTAGAGACATAGTAAATTGTCTACCTGTCCTTAGAAACTAAGGACCTCGATAACTACAAACTGATCAACCACACTTCTGTTTTTAATGAGCTTGTGGAATTTATGAAGATTAGGATACTGAGTATTTATGTAAGTGTAAACCTATAGGAGAAGGTCAAAACAAAAAGTTTATAAATGGAGGGCGCCTGGGTGGCTCAGTTGGTTAAGCGACTGCCTTTGGCTCAGGTCATGATCCTGGAGTCCCAGGACCAAGTCCCGCATCGGGCTCCCTGCTCAGCGGGGAGTCTGCTTCTCCCTCTGACCCTCCCCCCTCTCATGTGCTCTCTCTCTCTCTCTCTCTCTCTAATTCTCTCTCTCAAATAAATAAATAAAATTTTTTTTTAAAAAGTTTACAAATGGATATAAATGAACAAACTATATTATAGTATTTCACTTGGGTGATAACTGGTACATGTTTTTAAAGAGGAAATAGGAAATGGAATATGTAGACTTCCAAAAAGCCATTCACAGACTTCTAAAAAATGTTCTAAAAATTTTGACAAGACTTCTTAAGAATTATTATCATGAGGTCTTGGGGAATTGCTTTCTCTTCAGTATTTGAAAGATGAGAGCCAGAAAGTAGGAATAAAAGAAACTTTTTGAGAAATGAAAATAGGAGTATTGTTCAGAGATAACTATTAAGTCCAATCTTATTCAATACTTAACATTTTAAGATTTTATTTATGTATTTAGAGAGAGAGCGTGTGTGCAAAGGGGGGAAGGGGTGGGCAGAGAGGGAGGGAGAGGGAAGGGCAGGCAGACTCCCTCACTAAGATCAGAGCCTGGCATGGGGTTCAATTTCACGACCCTGAGATCATGACCTGAGCCCAAACCAAGAGTCGAATGGTTAACCAACTGAGCCACCCAGGTGCCCCTCAGTACTTAACCTTTTAAAACATCATATTAGAGGTGTACCTGGGTGGTTCATTTGGTTCATTGAGTGTCAGACTCTTGATTTCAGCTCAGGTCATGATCTCAGGGTCTTGGGGCCAAACCCCACATTGGGCTCTGTGCTCAGCAGGAGTCTGCTTGAAATTCTCTCTCTAAAATAAATAAAATCTTAAAAAAAAAACTTACTCCTTAAACAAAACAAAACAAAAAACACGTTATATTAGACCATTTTTTCCATGTATCAATAGTTTTTTCCTTTTTAATCCTGAGTAATATTCCATTGTATGGGTATTTTCCTAACCAGTTGATGGGCATTTGAGTTATTTCCACCTTATAGACATTATAAATAAAGCTGCCACAAACATTTGTATATGGGCTTTTGTGTGGGCACGTTTTCTCTTTGGTAAATGTTTAAAAGTGGAATTTTTCAGGGTACCTGGGTGGCTCAGTCATTTAAGTGTCAGACTCTTGATTTCAGCTCAGGTCATGATCTCAGGGTAATGGGATTGAGCCCTGAGTTGGGCTCCAGGGGGAGTCTGGGATTCTCTCTCCCTCGCCCTCTGCTCCTCCCCACAACTTGACTGTGTGCATGTGCTCTCTTTCTCAAATAAATAAATTAATTAAAAAATAATAAAAGTGGAATTTTTCACTTCTAGATTTCCATTCAGTTTATTATAGTTTTTATTTCTCTGCTATTTCTGTATTCATTGGGAGCATATTTTTCTTTACACCATTGAGAATAGTTAAATCACTGCTTTAAAGCCTTGTTGCTGATTCCAAAATCTGGGTCACCTCAAAGTTGATCTCTGTTAGTTGTCTTTTAAAAATGGGTCACATTTTCCTGTTTCTTCAGAAGTGGAGTAATTTTAAATTGTTTATTTTAGAGTAAATTTAGATCATAACATTGTGACTGTTATGTTGCAGAGACTAGTTTTATGTTCCTCTAGACAGTGCCATTGTTTTTGCTTTAGCAAGAAATTAACTTGGTTGTACTCAAAGTGCATACTCTTGTCTCTTGGGCAGCATTGCAAATTTCAGTTCAGTTTTTTTGGCATTAGTATATGGTTTCTTGGGTCTCTCCTACACTTAATGTTGTTTAGAAGTCAGCCAGAGATTTGGCAGAGATTATCCATAGGACTCAAGGTTCCCTTCTCTGGTTGTCTGGAATTCTCTTCTGAGTTGTACCAAACTTGTCTTCTAGTTCCTCAAGCTAAAAAGAATGAAGGATTTTCTATTGCATCTTTATACATCCAACTTGGCACAGAGTAGGGCTACCCTGAAGCTAAAAGTCATTTAAAAAAAAAATCAGTTAAGATCAGGAGACACATCCAGTGCTGTTCCCTTTTCCTTGTGCAGATGGACTCCCCTCCAGAATTTGCCTGACCTGGGTCACTTTCCTGTACCTTCAAGTAGTTGTTTTATATTTTGTCCAGAATTTATAGTTGTTCTGCAGTAGAATTGGTCAGATGGGAACTTACAGAGCCATTTCCAGAAGCAGGACCACCTTAAATTTTGTTTTAAGCATAAGTGAAGAAAGAGAAAATCTAGTCTATGCATTTAGAATATTTGACTTTGAGATCCCCTTACTTTTTTTAAAAAGGGTCTTAGCTCCATGGGAGACTTTTTTCAACATATTTGGCTTTGTGCTGACATGGATGGTGACATGTCAGGCATTACTAAAATATTAAGAAAAATATTAGAAGCAAAATCAAACATATTACTAGACCTTGAACGAAATGTGCAGTTTTGAACACTGTAACTTTGGTTGTTTGTACTTCTTACTTATTAATAATTATTGAATTCCTGGTAAAACCATAGAGTTTGGAGCTTAGAAATTCGGGCAATGAGGGAGCTGAGTTTTCTCTTTAAAGATATATAAAAACTAGAATGTGTCGAATAAACACTAACAGGAAAACAATGTGATTGAAGTTTATAAAAATCACAATACAGATGAGGATTGAGTTGCAAAAGTATAAACTTGAGACAAATGCAGGAAAGTGCTCTGTCAGAACAAGTAGTAAATTAATAGAAACTTAAAAAAGGAAACAGTAGCCAACAAATGTAGGTGCTTCAAAAATGGCAGCAAGAATGACAACTCCATTGTGGTTTACTAAGAGAAACTAAGATATTCTTTAGTAATGTCTCTGAGTTTGAGACTGACAGCTCGGAAGACATTTTCTACTTTAGAGTAAGACTTTCCTAGACTGAGTTAGTATTCTCCAAAATGGTCTTAATTTTTTTCACCACATGGTGGCAGCATATATCCATCTATTTCTTTAACCAGTTTTGGTCTACTCAGAAAATCTTGTCGTTTTTGACCTAAAGGCCAAAGTGTTACATTGTTACCTTGTTTTCCTTTATATTCCTTACTTCATATCCACTGCCTAAAATCAATCAAATACTATTTTTCCTAATAAAATTCAGATTTATAACTGGGAGAAAGAATTTATAAAAACAAACTTTTCTGGCGTAACCTGTATTCTTTAGATCAAGGGTATCTCAACTATTACGCTGATTTCATAATTATACCTAACAAAAATATTCAGAGATGTTAAAGCCCCATAAGTATGCAGTTAACTCTGTTTTTGTTTATATAATCTGATTCATGGCAGATACCATGTAAAAACTACTTTAGAAATTTAGCAGAAAGTCATTTTTGATCTTTAAAAAAGAAGTCACTCTTTTTTTTTTTTAAAGATTTTATTTATTTATTTGACAGAGAGAGACGCAGGGGGAGTGGGAGAGGGAGAAGCAGGCTTCCCGCGGACCAGGGAGCCCGATGTGGGACTCGATCCCAGGACCCTGGGATCATGACCTGAGCCGAAGGCAGACGCTTAACAACTGAGCCACCCAGGCGCCCCCAAGAAGTCACTCTTCTTGATGTGCCAGTTTTAATGGATTTCTGAGATCTTTCTTCATAATTTTTTCCATATCTGCAATTAAATTTGGAAATAATATCTAGATACTAACATTGGAAAATAGGCCTCATCCTCTCCAAGCTTAGAGTTTTTTATAAGTGTCAATAATTAGTCTAATTTTAGCATATTTTGAGTTGGATTATGTGCATAAACTTGTGTACAATACTTAGTGTTTTCATGTGTACTGTACTTTTATATTCTACTTATTAAATCTCTTTATAGCAGGTCAGAATTTTGGTCCAATGCATATAGCTAAACTGTGTGCAGCTGTTTTGCTATTGTAGAATTTTTTTAGTATGTTTCTTTCATTTCAAAAGAAAAGAAATGTTGACAGTACTATGTAGGGCATTAATGAGTTTGCCCTTAATGAAGCTATAAAGTTTCATGAGGAAATGGTGAAATATTTTTTTCTTATGAGAACTTTGGTAACTAGGAAGCAAGAAGAGTGTTTTGTTTAAGATAACTTCCTTGTTTAGAAACATAGTTACTTTTGTTGAGAAAAATTCTGCAAGATTACCTTGAGGCTCATGTTAGGTATTCATACGTGAGTAATCCGGTTGATTTTAACTATATGAAAATGAAGTATGACACATATTTGTTATTCAGGTTTTTATATGTCAAGGATATTAACTGTTGGGCGCCTGGGTGACTCAGTTGGTTAAGCGACTGCCTTTGGCTCAGGTCATGATCCTGGAGTCCCGAGATCGAGTCCCGCATCGGGCTCCCTGCTCAGCCGGGAGTCTGCTTCTCCCTCTGACCCTCCCCCCTCTCATGCTCTCTCTCTCTCTATCTCATTCTCTCTCTCAAATAAGTAAAAATCTTAAAAAAAAAAAAGGGATATTAACTGTTTTCTGAAATTTCTTTTTTTAGCCTACCTAACTGATGAGTTTTAAGTTCCTCTTTAAGGTACATGTTTATGATGATATTCATCAATTATAATTAGACTAAGAAATTCATTAGTAAACAACAATAAGTGTGTCTCTTTATACTAAATTTAAAGTAAATAAGCACTTCTTAAAATTTAGATTCATGGATACCTCCATAGGTTCTTTTGGTCCAAGATAGAACTAAGAATCTCAATTTTAATAAACAGCCTAGGATTCTAGTGTGGCAGCTTCATGTATCTGAGATACAATTTTGACCCCAGTGGCCAAGATGGTATTACTCATGAGAGTTTTACTCATGAGAGACCTTACCTGAGCTTAAATCCGGATATAGTCACCAACTTCTACATATCAAATGACAATAATTGTAAAGAAAAAATTTTTAGAAGAGCAAGAAGAACTTAATGAAATTGTAATGAAAGTTTATAATCTAATTCCTTCAGAACTGGATGGATTTAATAGATAAAAAAAAGTAAGTAAGGACTAGAAGAATTAATTCAGTGAATAATTTTGATTTAGTTGCCATATACAAAGTTTAACGTTCTTTAACCAGAGAATATTTTTATATGTCAATGGGAAGTTTCCAAAACAATCATTATAAACTTGACCACATAGTAAAATAGTAATGGAGGGGGGGCAGGCAGGGGATGTGGGGCGCGCAGGGGGAGAGGGAGAGAGAGAGAGAGACTCAAGCAGGTTCCATGTTCAGTGCAGAGCCTGCTGTGGGGCTTGATCTCACGATCCTGAGATCATGACCTGAGCAGAAATCAAGAGTCGGATGCTTAACCAACTGAGCCACCCAGATGCCCCATAATAAATTTTTAAGTATAGATTTTATAGTTACTTTTTTGTTATAATTTAGTAAAACTAGAGATAATTAAGAGGTGAGTGAAATAAACTTACTGAGAAATTAAGAAATATGTCTTTTAGATCAAAGAGAAACTAAAAATAAACAAGAAAGCAATGAAAATGAGAATGTTTTATATCAAAATCCTTGAGACATTTAAAGCTGTGCCAGAGGAATATCTATAGCCTTAAAATGCCTTTACTAAAGAGAAAGATGAAAAATAAAGACATGCAGTAGTTATTTTAAGAAAGCAGGAAAAGGAACAATAAAAATAAGGAGTATAGAATTATTAGATGTTAAGGAAATACAGCTCTATGGTAGCAAGCTTGAAAACTGAAAGAAAAGTGAAATGTCCCAACAAAGTATAGATGACAGAAGTGGAGAACTTGAATAGAATAATAACCATAGGGGTATTATAAAGTGAATAAAGATGTACTACTTATGAAGTTATTAGGTTCACAGATGGATTACCCAGATGGGTTCATAGCTGATTTCCACAAGGAGAGCTGATTACAGTTAATTAAACTACACCAAACTATTGAAAAAGATGGAAAGCTATGAGAAAATGCAAAAGCAAAACAAAACAAATTCTATAGGTCAGTTTTACTTATTACTACACATGCAAAAATTCTAACTAAAATGTTCAAAAATGAATTGTAGCATTGTAGCAAAAGAGTCATACTTTATGATTAAAGTATATTCTAGAATAGAAAGGATAATCCAGTATATCAGCAAGCTGAAGGAGAAAAACTGTATGATTATATCAGTAGATGATAAAAGATGATAAAATAAAATCTGGCAACTCTTCCTATTAAAGACATTTAAATATTTACAAATAAGATGTTAACCAAAAAAAATTATTCTAAATGGGAAAACAATAAAACCTTTTTCTGTTAAGTAACCAGACACAGACTGGGTCGCTCATTATTTACTAACATGGTCTCGGAGGGTCTTAGCAGATACAGTAAGAAAAAAACTGTCCATATAAAAATTAGAAAGGAGATTTTTAAATTTTTTTCTATGTTATGTTTGAAAAACAGCTAAAATTAATTTTGATATTGTGACTGAATACAGGATAAATATATAATCAGTAGCATTTCTCTAGGCTTAGAGAAATAACTGCTCACTAACTGCTGTAGAGGGACATGGGAGAAAAATATTTAATTTATAAGGAAGGTAATGGACTTCTGTGAAGAAAACTATAAAAATCTTAGTGTTGAACTTGGAAACGCCATATTTTAGGAGAGAGACAAGAAAAAAACTAGCAATTTTCTCTATATTAATATATTAAATACAGTTATTTTATATCCCCACACTTGTTTTTTGTTTTTAGTTTTTGGTGAAGAGAAGTTTTGTACAAGGATTGGGGTTGGATAAATTATTTTAGTCTATATGAAAAAATAAATGTCTCAGAATTGCCAAGAAAAATGTGGGAAAGAGAAAAAGATGCAAGGTGGGGAAAGTTGTACTGGTCCAACCAAGATCCCACTATATATTTCAAAATTAATATATCAACTAAATGAGATATTGGCATAGAAACAAACATCAATGGAACAGAATGTAAAACTAGATCTAATTATGTACCACAATAGTGGTAGTTCAATTCAGTTAAAAAAGAATAGTTATTTCGTCTAAGGGTCCTAGAACAACTAGATATTCCTCTATTTAAAAAAAAAAATTTTGTCCTCACATTTTATACCTTACACAAATACCAATTCCATTTGATTAAAATTTTTAGAGGAAAATCTAGGCCATCACTTGAACAATAACACAGATTTTTAGGGTCAACATTACCTCTAGGTGGTATGGAAAAAAATTTTCACTTCTAAATAAAATTTAGCACTTTCTTCCATAACAGATGTAGGCAAACACCACAGTAGGACTGCCACGAATGCCTTGTCAACATCAGAGTTGTGCTCATCACTACTTCAACATTACTGTAGTTATTAGGCCCCTCACTGAGCTTATCTTTAATGCATTCATAAAGAAGGACATGTATAAGTCTTTAAAATATTTTGATAGCTTTATTTCAGTATAATTTGTTTCATAAATCTGTATATTTAATTTTTGCTTTTAAGAAATATTAGGCTCAGAAAGGGTTCACAGACATCAGCAGATTCCAGTGGGGTCCATGGCACAAAAAAGTTTTAACAGTCCCTAATTTACATGATTATTAACAGTGCTTCTCAAACTTTAATGTAAATACAAATCACCTGGGGATCTTGTTAAAATGAAATGACACAGTAATTCTGGGATAAGGCCTAAGACTGTTCACAGTTAGCACATTCCCAGATGTTACTAGTGCTCCTTGGCCTGTGCCAGTTCACAGACTGAACTGTGAGTAGCTAAGCTCTGGAAGTGACTTTTCCAGTACAGTAGTCACAGTCATGTGTGGCTATTTCAATTTAAGTTTAAGTTAATTAAAATTCAGTTCCTTAGTCTTAATAGTTACAGGTGATTAGTGACTATCGTATTGGACAGTAGAGACATAGAACATTTTCATCATTGGAGAGGAGTTCTATTGAATAGGACGGTGCTGTCCAAGAGGTTGGGGTAATCTCAGCCAAGACAGGGAAACAAAAAGCTTTAAAACAAAAAGACCGAAAAAAAAAAAAAATCACAGGCAAAGCTCAATATATAAAGTATGCGTTTGGGGAAAAAAAATTGGAGTGCAGATGATCAAAAGTTAATACTAGCACTTTTTGAAGCTCTTATAAATTAATAGGAAAAAGACAACTCCAAAGAAACATGGGCAAAGACATAAATAGGCGTTTCACAAAAAAATATAAATCGAAATAGCCAGGTGCTCAAACTAGCTAGCATTTGGGGAAATACAATTAAAATAACAGTAGAACTCAGGTTGACAAAAATGGAAAAGATCTAATAAGTAATTATTTTCTAAGGAAAAAGATACACATTGCTGGTGGAAAAGTGAACTACTGCAGCCTTTTGGAAAGAAATCTAGCGGGGCACCTGGGTGGCTCAGTCAGTTAAACGTCTGACTTCACTGGGCTCAGATCATGATCTCAGGGTCCCGGGATCCAGCCCAAGTCAAGCTCTGCACTCAGCAGGTAGTCTGCTTGTCTGTCTCCCTTTCTCCCTGCCCCTCCCCTCTGCTCGTGCTCTCTCCCTCTTTCTCTCTCAAAAATAAATAAAATCTTTCAAAAAAAAGAAAGGAAGAAATCTAGCAACATCATTTAAAATGGAAAGTAAGCATCCTTCAACACACAGCAACTGCACTACTGAGACTCTGTCTGGTAGAGTAAAATACAAGTACATACAGATATTTGTACAAGAAGGTTTATAGCAGCAGTGTTTCTGGCAACAGGCTCTGAAAGGGGAAAAGATGGACTGGAAACAAAGTAAATGGCCATCAATACAATGGCAAGGAAATGGTTGCATAAACCATCATACAAGCTATACCATGGATTATTGTGCAGGCACTTATAGAATGAATTGGAGAATATCAATTTAGTATTTCCACAAGATAAATTACTAAGTGAGTAAAACTAGATACAAAAATATTCAACATGACTTTTTTTTTGAGAGAGAGAGTGTGTGTGTGTGCACACGTGTGTGCATGTGGTGGGGGAGGGACAGATGGGGAAGGAGAGGGAGAGAATCTCAAGCAGATTCTGAGCTGAGCACAGAACCCGTCATGGAGCTCAATCTCATCCCTGAGATCATGATCTGAGCAGTAACCAAAAGTCATTTGCTTAACCAACTGAGCCACACAGGTGCCCTGAGTCTTTTTTTTTTTTTTTTTTTTTTGGATCAGGAAAAAGAATGACCAACAACTCCTTCCCTTTGTGTGTGTACATGAGTATATCAGTTCATATGGAGAAGTATATGGAGAAAAATAAAGATATGTATTACTAATATGAGTTACATGGGATGTTTCAAAGAGGGAGGAAAGAGATAAAAAATTATAAAAATCTGCTCTTAAACCTGTCTGTATATGGTAATTCCAGTATATATTTATATACATACATACATACATATATCTTTTGTTTATATAAAATTGTGCTGGTGTGTGTTTAAAGTATAAAAATATTTTAAATACTATCAAATTGGAATAATTTACCAGTGAAACAAAAATGACATTCTTTTGCCATTAATAAGTCACTTGTTCACCATACTTCCTCATGTGTTTCAAGAGCTGAAACCTGACTATAAATTGGGTGAATCGACTTTAATCTTTTATCCTTCTTATCCACATTTGTTTATACTTTTAATGCTTATTTAAATCCCTTGAAGGGCATGGGAAGCTATATTTTCTTACATTGATAAACTTAAATTCTTTGAATAATAAGTGAGATTTTAAAGATAATTTAGCAACTTGTTTTCATTTAGAATGTTAGGATTTAAATTTGTTTGGTACAATTGTATTTGGTCAATACCTACAGAAAGACCAATATTTCAAATTTGTCTCAGTAGTTTGCTAAATAAAATATAAGCTATAAAAATTGCTTCCCAACACAACATATTGTTTAGCATTGGAGGGTTCTGCTAGATCCATGAGCTAGTTATGAACAATAGTAATATAAGGTGTACTACAGTTGTAGGCACATAAAAATAAATGAGCCATTGAATGAGTTAGTGTACTCACTTTGCAGAGGCAGCAGTTAAGATTCAGAGAAGCTGACTTGCTAGAACAGTTCAGAGCAGAGACGGATTTGAACCCATATCTCTTTATCCCAGTCTAATGTCCACCACACTTTTTTTTTTTTAAGATTTTTATTTAAATTCAAGTTGGGGGGGCGCCTGGGTGGCTCAGTCAGTTGAGCATCTGCCTTCATCTTGGGTCATGATCCCAGGGTCCTGGGATCGAGCCCTGCATCAGGCTCCCTGCTCAGCCGGGAGCCTGCTTCTCTCTCTGCCTCTCTCCCACACTCGTGCTCTCTCTCTGTCTGAAATAAGTAAATAAAATCTTTAAAAATAAATAAATAAATAAATTCAAGTTAGGTAACATATGGCATATTATTAGTTTCAGGGGTAGAATTTAATTATTCATCAGTTGCCTATAACAGCCAGTGCTCATTACATCAAGTGCCCTCCTTAATGTCCGTCACCCAGTTACCCCATCCTCCCACCCACCTCCCCTCTAGCCACTCTCAGTTTGTTCTCTATAGTTAAGAGTCTCTTAGAGTATGCCTCTCTCTCTCTGTTTTTAATCTTATTTTTCCTTCCTTTCCCCTCTGTTCATGTTTTGTTTCTTAAATTCCACACATGAGTGAAATCATGTTGTATTTGTCTTTCTCTGATTTATTTCAGTTAGCATAATACACTCTAGTTCCATCCACATCATTGCAGATGGCAAGATTTCATTCTTTTGATGGCTGAGTAGTATTCCATTGTATACATATATTACATCTTTATCCATTCATCCATTGATGAACATCTGGGCTCTTTTCATATTTTGACTATTGTAGACATTGCTGCTATAAACACTGGTGTGCAGGTGTCCCTTCAAATCACTGTTTTTGTATCTTTTGGATAAATACCTAGTAGTGCCATTGCTGGGTTATAGGGTAGTTCTATTTTTAACTTTTTGAGGAACCTTCATACTCTTTTCCAGAGTGGCTGCACCAGTTTGCATTCCCACCAGCAGTGTAAGAGGGTTCTGCTTCTCCACATCCTCACCAACATCTGTTGATTCCTGACTTGTTAATTTTAGCCATTCTGACTGGTGTGAGGTAGTATCTCATTGTGGTTTTGATTTGTATTTCCCTGATGATGAGTGATGTTGAGCATTTTTTCATGTATCTGTTGGCCATTGGAAGACTCAAATGTCTGTTCATGTCTTCTGCCCATTTCTTCACTGGATTTATTGTTTTTTGGATGTTGAGTTTGATAAGTTCTTTATATATTTTGGATACTAACCCTTTATCTGATATGTCATTTGCAGATACCTTCTCCCATTCCTTGGGTTGCCTTTTAGTTTTGTTGATTGTTTCCTTTGCTGTGCAGAAGCTTTTTATCTTGATGAAGTGCCAATAGTTTGTTTTTGTTTTTGTTTCCCCTGCCTCTGGAGATGTATCTAGTAAGAAATTGCTGTGGCCAAGGTCAAAGAGGTTGCTGCCTGTGTTCTCTAGGATTTTGATGGATTCCTGTCTCACATTTAGGTCTTTGATCCATTTTGAATTTATTTTTGTGTATGGTATAAGAAAGTGGTCCAGTTTCATTCTTCTGCATGTGGCTGTCCAATTTTCCCAACACCATTTGTTGAAGAGACTGTCTTTTTTCCATTGGACATTCTTTCCTGCTTTGTTGAAGATTAGTTGACCATAAAGTTGAGGGTCCATTTCTGGGTGTTCTAATGTCCACCACACTTAATGAAAGTTACCTTTCTTCATTCCTCTGAATCTTTCCTTCCATTCCTCTAATTTTTTTAATTTTTCCTTTTAGAAAAGGTTAAATTTTTATGTTTGAATTCACATTAACTGACTGAAATAGGTATTATTGAAAATTTTCATGTAATACCAAAAAAACTAAAATTTTCTTGTTTTCTTTTTAACCAAGAGTAGACTTATAATACTTTTTTTGTCTTTCTTTTTTTAAGACTTTAGAAGTAAAAAAATTTTCAATAATATTTCCTTTTTTTAAAAGATTATTTACTTATTTATTTGAGAGAGAGCGCAGAACTAGCAAGAGAGAACATGAGGGTGGGAGGGGCAGAGGGAGAGGGAGAAGCAGACTCCCTACTGAGCAGGAAGCCTAATGCAGGACTTGATTCCAGGACCCTGGGATCATGACCTGAGCCGAAGGCAGACGCTTAACCGACTGAGCCATCCAGGCACCCCTTAAATAATATTTCTTGAGGATCTTAACAACAACAAAGAGCAGCCTTTGGCAGCAAAACAGACTCTGTTATTACTTAAAGGTCAGTTTATAGCAATCAAAGGTTCATTAGGTTTCTTCTTCTTTTCTGTATTTAGTTGCTTGGACTAGATTATAGATAACGTGAAACTTGTGAGAATTCTGAGGAGTGAATTCTCACTTTCGCTGAATAGCTAACCATGCCATTTCTTCTCATTCACTAAATTGCTATCCATTGTAAACGGCTTCTGATTTGAACTACTGACCTTAAGGTAAATGTCACTATATCACCTTTCCAATTTCCTTAGCTGCCCTATCTCCCCACAGGCAGGAGATCACCTCATTTATTAAAGATTTATTTTGACACATAGGTTACCACTCTCTTCTCAGTTTACATGGTGTGAGAGATGAAAGATTTAAATGATGCTTAGAAATTCATTATACCTAAAATAATTGCCTTTTGGTTTACACAGCTGCTGACTGTTTAAAATGTGCCTATTTAATTGCATCTTTGAATACTTTTTAACTTTTTGTAGAAAAATTTAGATTCGATGTTATTTTCTCAAATTATTTTTCTTATTATGTACTTAAAGAATAACTATAGTAATTGTTTTAAAGGAAAGGAGTCCAAAATTAACTGTGATTTATGTATGTGCCATATTTGAACCCATAAAATTTGTAATTAAAATGCTTTTAACACCCTGGATTTGAACAGTAAATAATATTATTAACTTCCAACAATGGTTTTATAGTTTCCACATAATTGATTCTTAAAAAAACAGGAACTTGAAATTAAGAAAAGTATGAACTGTGTATGAATTCGAGAACCTAGATTCTGGTTCTATCTCTGCTAGCCCTAGAATCCTGGACACATCATCTAAACCCTCTAGGCTTTAAGGTTCTTATCTTGAAAATAAGAAGATTGTAGTAGATTATCTCCAGGGTATCTTTCATCTCTGAAATTCTATAAATCTAAAATGTTTAGCTGCTGTGTTTGGAAACAAGAAGCTTGGAAGAAAAAGGACATCTCATTATAAATATGAAAGTTCTAATAGCTAATAACTTTTCCAAAACAGTGTATAATATGAAATTTTCAGTTTCTTATGTCAAACAAACTATAGAGAAATAGAGTAAAAAAGTGTCTCTTCACTACCCACTTTCATCCTGCTCTCTTTCCACTTTGATGTGATTATCACATCTCCCCCTTTCTGTTCCTATTACAAGCATCCCTGCCAGAACTTCTCCCCAGTTAACATTTTCCTGCTTGAAGCCTCGTTTCACTTTTTAAAAGTGTATAACATACATAAAAAAGTCTTAAGTGGATTTTCACAAAGTGAACACACCCATCACCCAAAGCAAAAATAAAAAGCCCCTTTCATGCTGTCTTTCTCAAAATCTTTGAGAAAATTCTGCATGTATGTTACACAGATACCCTTGTTTCAGATGATGTGTTTTATTTACAGACTTATGATAGTATTCTTTAATTTCAGTTGGAAAACTGATAATGTATGAAATACTTAATTTTTAAAGTCACTTTTTCTACATTTGGAGCTAGTTATTTTAAATGCCAGTGCTGCATAGTCCATTTGTATTTCAACAGTAGTTCCTTCTGCAAACATTTCCAACGTAACCACTATGTAAGGGTTACTGGGTGTACAGAGATAAAGCAGGTCTTCAAGGAACTCCAGGTCTTAGGTGGGTATGGGGAAAGATGAGGGTTATGGGCAAGACAAGAAAACATGCAATTACAATAACATTTACTTTTTTCAGACTGGAGATAGCCTTCTATTATTTCCTCATATGTATAATTTAGGAGATGGAAAAGATAACATTAACACTGGCGGTCAGTCATTTCCATTCTAGATATGTAGAAAACTGGGCAAACAGTTGAAATCTTCTCAATGACTTGGATTGTCTTTATTGTCCCAATGTAATTTTTTTTCTTGCTGTGAACCTGTTTACTGTTATGTAGAAATTTTCTGTTAGGGCTGGTGACTGGAAGTTTTATGTGTGTCCCTTTCTTTATGTTTGAAAAGGTTTTAGTCAATTTAATGTCCTCTTTTGCTCCTTCTTTTCCACAGACATTAATTGCAAACCTTCGTATAATAGGCAGAGTACTAGCTAGGTACTAGGATTATAGAAAACCTCAAGTTTTTTTCTTACAATGTAGGAAGCAAGTAATGGCTGCTCACAGCACATGTGATACGTTTTCTGACAGAAAGAACCAGGTGCTGTGGCAAAATATAAGACAAACATCAAACTCAGATTTGGGGCTTGAGTCTTCCCAAATAAGTTGATCTTGAGTTCAAAACAGAGAAGGATGTATAGGGATAATACAAAGTAATCTTTTCTGTTCTCTTCAGCCTTAACCTGGTAGTTCCACACAGTCATGGGGTTTCATTCATTTTGAAGGAAGATGCTACTTTTCCTATTTTCCAGTGCTCTACCTTAACCTATTTTAGTTGTTAATAGTAAGGGAACATATTTTTTCAAAATATAAAGTATTAATTTGAGGTAAGGGGAAATTTTTCAGTTGAAAAGCCCTGAAGAAAGTGTTGGTAGAATATATACATTCCTATACTGAACTTCTGCTTATTCTTGGTCATATGGTGTTTATATTTAAAGAAAATTTATATAGCACCCATGGAATTGCTCTCTGGACCAGGATTCTTTGCTCCATATATTTCAGGGCTAGTTGCTGATGTCTTCTCTAGATCTTTAGAGAAGATCTTGGCACTTCCACTCACCAAAACCCCTGCTACTTTGGGCATTCATGTAATCTGGGCACCACACCTCATAACCTTCCTCATTTGCAGACCATTAAGGATATTCTTCCTTTTCTAGTGGAATCCTTGCTCTTGCCTGGGTTACTTCTGTGATTTATCCATAGCCGTGGCCTTGACATCTTATTGATTTTCTCATCTTTAGTGACTGACTTTTTTCCACTTTAGCACTCAGTCTCATGGCCCACATTCTGTTCCTTGTCACCCAGAACTCATTACTTCTGAAGTTACCAATTCAGGTTGATCATTGAACATACTACTTCCTCTATTTCATATATCTTAATCCTTTGCTTCCAATTTATCTTCAACAGAATTTCCAATTCATATAATTTCTTTATCAATCCCTTCCTAAATTTATTTTTTTTGCCTCTTCATCATGTTATCCGTCTTAAACGTTTCTCTTGCCAAGGTTCTCTTAATTCCTCCCAACTCTCTTTTTATCAAACCCACCTGACAAAATGTTAACTCTGCATTTTCCAACTGAGCACTACTGGATTAAAAAAAAAAAAAAATCCCATAGGGAATAACAAGTATACAAGTTTATTGTTACCAACCTCAAATGGGCCCACACAGTTGTGCTATAAATCTCTTTTTTCTGGTCCTCTCATTTTTTACACAATTGTTTTAGACATTCACTGCTCCCCTCACATCTCTAACCTTCCACTCTCAGCAGATGACTTGGTATTTCATTTCACAGAGAAATTGGAAATCCTCAGATGAGAACCCAACCCCCGCAGTTCCTGCCACAAAACATACAAACTTGCACTCACTCTGTTTTGTTTATTTGTTCTTACTTTTGATAGCAGAAGTCTTCTTGCTTTCAAGGAGTGGGAAAATCACATGCCTTTAGAAACCAAGTGGATAATTTCATTTTATGAAGCAGTAGGGTAAGGAGTAATTCTGTTGCTTATAACAAATTGATAAGAGCTAAGTACATCAAATTTCAGTTTTTAATACTCTTATCAGCTGGAATAAAGCCTGTCACGATGAGCATGTCTGGTGATCCAAGACTAATCTCCACATTCGAGCTCTGGAGGCTGTTCCCTGTGGCCTTTTTAGGACTTTACCTACCTGAATATGCCTGTTTTCTCCCGTGTCCATCCCACTTTTGCTATTTGTTCTTCCCCGCTAATATTTGAACATTTTCAAGCTTGTTCTATATTTTAAAACCTTTGTTTATCCCTATTTTCTTTTCTAGCTACTGTACTTTCTCACTTTTGTATTTTAACTAAAGAGAGGCTTGCCTGAAGGTTTGGTGTTTGACAAAGTTCGATTGGAGTCCTTACGCTACTGTTTATGAGCTTTGAGACTTCTGCTGTCGTCTCTAAGCCTCAGTTTCCTCAACTGTGAAAATGTGGGTAGTATTTGTACCCAGTCATAATAGTATTAAGTGAGAGAATGCATATAAAATAGCATAAAACAAGGACATATTTAGATGAGTATTCAGATATATTTGCTTTAGTCCATGGCAGTCTTTTTCTGTCCCTATCCCTGAATACTTAATGGGTTTGTTGACTGGGTTTTTTTCTCAGTAGAACTCAGTACCACTGACTTAGTCTCCCCAAAGCACTCTCTTCTGCAGTTGTTTCTGACACACACCCCCAGCTTACCCCTTGTTTCAGAGAATACTCCATCGGGTGCCTTATGCTCTTTGTCCTGTGGCCACCCTTTAAATATTTCTATTCCTCAGGATTCTGTCTTGGTCTTTGTGCAGTTATTAAAGTTGAGCCATCAATTTGGCTCTAATCTCTCAAGAAGCCAAAGTAAAGAAGAAGCATTATGATACTAATTTATAGTTAATGATTATTTACTATGTCTTAGGCATTTTTATAAGCACTTTACTGTATTACTTGATATAATCAGCACTCTGTGAGGTAGATGAGGGCACTGACTACTGAGAGGTAAACCTGCCCAAAGTCTTACTGCAGATAATTCAATTCTAGACAGTTGAATTCTGGAGCTTGCCTCCTAACTATAACACTGTACACTGTTCCAGAACTACTACATGATTAGTAGTATTTAGAAAGGCAAAGCATTCTTCAGGGGAACTAAAGAGTCTTCTGGGACTTAGGTCTGAAATGATGTATTTGATGATCCTTTGGGGAGATGATAGAGTATCCTGTTATGATCCTATAACAAATACCATAGTACCATTGCATTCTTATGAGGAACTTCTCAGTAGGAGAACATAGTATTAAACCAAAATAAAATACACCATGTATACATATATATGTGTGTGTGTGTCTATATATATATATATATATATATATGTATATGTAGTTTTTCCATAATTGCATTTTTCAAACAGCCCTTGGATAGAAATTTGGGAGCTAACATTTCAAAGTTATGTTTAATAGTTTAAAAGGACAAAATCAATATCTTACTCATCTTTCTATCTACACTATCTAATCCAGGACCAGTCACGTAGGAATAATTCAGTCAGTATTTGTCGAATGAGTGTGGCCGCACTTACCTGGTCTGCTACTAAAGAAAGAATGACTTGGAACAGGATGTATTAAACATTCTGAGGGTGAAGTTGACAGTTGCTTGCAAGATCTGGTGAGTTCTAAAGGCAGAAATAAGGAGGAACTCTGTCCCTGTGTCCTGTTTTTCTTCCCCATTTCCATATTTATTTACTCCTTAATTTATACAAAAGCATTTATTTAACTCTTCCTGTGTATACCAAGTGCTGTATAAACTGATGGAGATCCAGTGGTGACTAAGACATAGTCCCTGCCCTTAAGATGTTTACACTCTGGTGAGGCATATAGAAAACTAATCTGATAGTAAGCAAATATTCAGATAATACACAGCTATTCAGGCAGTGAGAACAAGATAGAGGAAGTATGGTATGTTCAAGAACTTTAGATCTTCATTAGGGTTACAGGGTGTATGTGAATATGAGAAATGGTGAGAAATGAGGTTTGTGGTAAGCCAGGCCAGGTTGTGGTTTTTGACAGTGCTCCCTTCTACCCCTCCCCTACATCTCCATAGTTCCTTTCTACGGGTCTGGTGAGTAGAAGGACGATCAATGGAGAAATATGTTCCAAGTGCCACAAAATTCCTTTTTTTTTTTTTTTTTTTTGCTGACTACCATACTGAAACTACATGATTAATCTCTTCAGTAACTGTTTTTCACTGTGGATATTTGATATTCAGGTGGCCCTTCATCTCTAAGTTGTGAACTCCTCAAGAACAGGGGCTCTGTTTTATTCATCTCTGTGTCTTTAGCATCTAATAGTTAACTCAAACAAAAAAGCTTTTTAACATTGATAGTCATTTTATGGATCATTCTAATAACCAAAGCATAGCTGCCCTCTTTTTTCTATGAAAAACAGAGCTCAAGTTTTAAATGAATTTACAAACTACTGTCAGTTTAAGATCATCTGTCTTCGAGTAGGGAAAATTACTACACAAAAGAATTGAAGGTTGTTTTTGTTTAATTACAAGGATATTCACAGCGTAACAGAAGAACTCAATAAAAAATTTGGTCAACTATGTTTAGCTTGCAATGTTTTATTGTTTTGATTTTAGACTTATGAGGAAGATCGAAGAAATTACTCTGAGCTTCAAATTAGATGTCAACGTTTGGCCTTAGAATTAGCAGACACAAAACAGTTAATTCAGCAAGGGGACTACCGTCAAGAAAACTATGATAGAGTCAAAAGGTAAGCTGTTAAGATGGCTTTTTCACATGCATCAAAGTCACCTGAATTCTTACTGTCGACGTCGTTAATTCCACTTTGTATCTTACTCCTTTTCTGTGTCCGTAGTTTGACTTTTCCAGAATGTCATATAGGTGGAATCCTACAGTATGGGACCTTTTAAGATGGGCTTCTTTCACTTAGTGTTGTACATTTAAGTTTTCTCTATGTCTTTTCATGGCTTGATAGCTCATTTCTTTTTGCTGCTGAATAATATATTTCATTGTTACCGCCATTCATGTATCCATTCACCTGATGAAGGACATATTGGTTGCTTTCAAGTTTTGGTAATTCTGTGTAAGGCTGCTGTAAACATCCATGTGCAGATTTTTGTATGGACATAAGTTTTTAACTCCTTTGGGTAAATACCAAGGAGCACAATTGTATGGTAAGATTATTTTTGGTTTTGTAGGAAACCACCAAACTTTCTGTCCCAAAGTGCCTGTACCAATTTGTATTTCCATGAGCAATGATTGAGAATTCCTGTTGTTCCATGTCTTTGCTAGTATTTGGCATTCTGGATTTTGGCCATTCCAATAAGGGTGTGGGGGTATCTCACTGTTGTTTTAATTTGCATTTTTCTGATGACATGATGTGGAACATCTTTTCATGTGCTTATTTGCAATCTGTATATCTTCTTTGGTGAGGTGTCTGTTAAGATCTTTGGCCCATTTTTTAATTGGGTTATTTGTTTTCTTACTGTTGAGTTCTAAGATTCTTTGTATATTTTGGATAACAGTCCTTATCAGATATGTCTTTGGAAAGTATTTTCTCCCAGTCTATGGCTTGTCTTTTCATTCTCTTGACATATACCTTATTCTGCATTGTACAAAAAGCATGTAGTTTTGGCAGTTTGTTGGGTTAGATTGTATTTTTATATCGGCTTTTATTTTATTTGGAAGTTGCTGCTGTCTTTTAAAATGTAGTATCTTAGAAGATAGAGACCCAGTAAAGTCCCGTGAGTGTAAATATTTTTTAAATCTCACTTGATGATTATTTTTGTTTTATGGAATCAACGTAAATCCTTGTATTATCTGAAGGTTTTTTTAGCTATTCCTTTCTGACAAAGGGCATACACACTTTCAAAAAATAATACTTTCTGAGAATGTTTCTCAGTGCTACTAAGTAGCTATTGGAAACAATTTTCCTTTTATTGGAGTATACTTTTCTGTTGTTTGTACGTTGAGCCACTACTTAGCTATATGTCCCTAGGTACATCTCTTACTATTCTAAGCCAAAATTTGTATCCATGAGAGGGTGCTAATACCAATAAATGTACTATAAAAATAAAGAAGATCAAATAAAGGAATATTTATGAAAGTATTTATAGAGACATTATTCTAATTGTTCACTGCTGTTTCTACCTGCACCTAAAATAATTCTTGAAATATACTAGTCACTTAATGAATATTTATTAAATGAATGGACACTTTAAAAATTATATAACAACATAAGTAAATTTCAAGGAGCAGATTGGTACTCCAACTCCCAGCATGACTGACGTGCAGTATATGTTATTATGTATGTATTAATGTCAAAGTATGTTAATTATTGGAGCTTGAAATCCGTGGCTCTTAAATAAGCTGGGTTTCAAAAGAATCAGTTCAAAAGTAAGTAGACTGTGATGGTAAGATAATATTTTGAGTTGGTGTTTTGATGTCCTCTCTACCACTATAAATCTGTAGCAGTAATAGCTAAAACGTGAAAAGGGAAAACTAAAAAGCCTAATCATCAGAATAATCAGCATGGCCATGAATGAAGGATAAATGAACCAAGATGAGTCATGAGTTGGTAATTATTCAGGCTGGGTGATGAGAGCAAGGGGTTCATTATATCATCTCTATTTATATATATGTTTTATTTTCTATAATAAAAACCTAGGAAGGAAAAACAGAGCCCTAATCAAAAACATGATAAACATCTTTATGTGCTAGATACAGAACAGAAAAACAAGCAAGAGGGGCTCAAACCAAACTGTTTGGCGCACTCAATAGAATAAATAAATTAAAGAGATGTTCTGTTTACAAATATATATGATAAACTGGGGGGAAAGATCACTTTTACGTCCCTGATAAATTCTTATAAATGTGCATAAGGAAATAGGTACATGGATGTTAATTGTATCATTATTAGGAAGATTTCAGATGCTTTCAACAGCAGAATGGGAAATCAGTTATAATTTATTTCTACAGTATAATTCAATGTGGTAGTTAAAATCATTAAATTAGATCTGATTGTATCTATATGGATAAATTAGACACATATTTTAAAAAGCTTGTCCATCTTTTTTAAATTTTTTGTTTTAAAAAGATGTGTCCATCTTTTTTTTTTTTTAAGCAGTTCATTACTTTCTGGCATAACATAATTTTCTCAGGTTTATTTTCTAATTTCATTGCCTTAGCCCCTTCTTTAATGAGTCCTGGTTCCTTTTAATGGGGAATACTATTTAGAAATTAATATTTGGATGCCGGCCATTGCTACACTGGTCATCATTTCTAGGCTCTTTCAGTGAAGAGAGGTAACGGAGAGGGAATAGGGAAGATGGCTTAACACACCGGGTAAGATCGCACTGATACCTCCAATTCCAGTTCAGTGCCGTAGTAGCTAGTTGAAGGGGCTTCAGCTGTCCGGATATGGTACAACTTGAGTATCAAAAGGAGTTATAATCTGTTGACTAGAATAAGAACCCTGAGTGCATGCTAATAATAGAAGGGGATTTTTACAGTAGAATGCCAACCAATAAATATACGTGCATATTAGTTATCCTCTTGTAACCTTGTAATATTATTTGATTAAGAATTATTGATGGAAGCTAAAACCATTGAGTAAAAAGATATTAGAGAACAACATATTTATACAATCTCAAAGTATGTCTCCCATGATTACTTATTAATTGCAGAGGGCAAAACAGAACTTTTGTATTTGAGTTTTTTGGCAGATACCACCTTAATCAGGTCACCAGGGTTATTTTCACCAATCATGGGAGATAGTGACATACTGAGACTTTATGTACTCTTTATGTGACGTACTGAGGACACATTGTCACTTGTGTAGTATCTCTGCCCCAAATGCTTAACCTGAAATCCAATTATAGGGAAACATCAGACAAATGAAAATTGAGTGACATTCCCTAAAACAATTGGCCAGTGCTCTACAAATAGCCTTTTTTTCCTCCCTACAGATAGACTTTCTATGTCTTTTACAACGTTGACTAAGGAACTACTCAGAGTTAAAGAAGACTAAAGATACATGACATCCAAATGCAATGGATGATAATACATTGGATCCTAAACCAGGCAGGAAAAATGCCAATTGGGACAATTGACAAAATTGGAAAATGGATTATTTATTAGATACTGTATTAGGGCTCATAATACTGTGGTTATATAAGAGAATATCTTTAATCTTAGAAAATTCACACCAAATTATTTAGGGATAAAGGGACTTATTGTCTGCATATATCTCTTAAATAGTTAAGGGGAAAATTGCACGTTATGTATGTGTATGTGTATATATATTCATTCATCTGTATCAACAACAGAGAGAATAAATATGACAAAGTATTATTTATTAAATATTACAAAGTAAATATGACAAAATGTTAACACTTGAGTAAAGTATTTTTAAAAAACAATATGGAAACACTAAATTTGTCATTATATCTAGGGGATGATATAGGAACAGTGAGGAAAATGTAGGCAACTTTACCGGTAGTGTCTTATCTTTTTAAGAAAGCAAAACAAAACTTTAATGCAAATATATACCAGTGTTAACTCTTGTCAGCTGTGGATAGCAAGATCATGGATGTTTTGCTATATCATGCTTTAAAAATCATAGCAGAGTATGATCATTACCATGTGAGAATATGAACATATGCGTGTAAACACACAAAACACTTAAAAGTAATATGTACCGAGATACTGGTACTGTCAGTCATCTTTAGTTAGTGGGTTTATGGGTGATTGTTATTTTATAATTTGTGCTTTGCTCACTTTTCTTCAATAAACATAACTTTGTTAACCAGGAGAAAAATATTTTTCTAAACAATTATTGAAAATCTAACTAAAAGAAAAACAATTCTTAACAGCCATCAGCATGGAAACACCAGGTAGGTAGATGACATAAAGTACAAAGAAACTGATTCTGACTGGACAGGATAAATTTAGAGTTGGTAAGTCTGTTTCTCTGCTCACTTTTTTAAGATAGCTGGTGTAGGTTTGTTCCAATTCTTGGTTTCACTGTTTTGGGTTAAGAGCTTATCTGCAAATGGAAATTAGACTCTCTGGGTAATCAAAAACAATTTGTGAATGAAATAGTCACAAGAATGCCTCCTTGTGTATCTGCTATGCAATCTGAGTGATGAGTTAAGGGCTTTTTGCCGCTAACTGAACTGAAAGCCTAGAGCCATATATAAATTCTTTAAAAGTTTGGCTTCAAGATAAGATTGATGATGATTAGTGAAAAGATACCAGAGTGTACCTTAGTAGGTTTTATTAAGTATTTTACTGGCCAGTGTAGTATACATACTGACTTTTTAAAGATAATAAATTTATATTTATATATCTGAGCAGTCTTGAATAGTCTCCTAAATTTGAAAAGCAGATACTTTATTGTTCTTAGAATGACACTAAAGCCCAACTGCTGGTATCTCTGTCCAGCTTCCTGAAACATAGTCAGTGCATTTTAAATGTTCATTGTAAAATGAGATATAAGAAAAAATAAAATGGGATATAAAATATACATATGTATTTGAATTTTATTTTAGTAAAAATAAACAAATGTATTTTAATTTTATAGTGAACGTGATGCCCTTGAACAGGAAATAATTGAGTTAAGGAGAAAACATGAAATACTTGAAGCCTCTCACATAACTCAAGCTAAAGAAAGAAGTGAATTATCGAAAGAGGTAAGCTTATAGAGTCACGTGTATTTTATCTACAGTGATTGTGGACATAGCCTAGGGCAGAATTGTGGGAGGGACAGTTTTCCTTTCTGATGTAGTTAACAGAAAAAGGGACTTTGGTAGCTCTGTTTGGATGGAAAATTGCAAAGTAAGAATTAGCCCTTTTTATGTTTCAAAGCCCAAGTGAAAGAAAATAAAGTAAACCTTGAAAAGTAAGAGGAAGTTGCTTTGGACACTGTCTCTCTCTGCACCTATGTAGGTAACCACCTTACAGCAGACTGTTACTTTACTGCAAAAAGATAAAGACTATCTCAATCGCCAAAACATGGAGCTTAGTGTTCGCTGTGCCCATGAAGAAGATCGCCTTGAAAGACTTCAGGTTCAACTTGAAGAAACCAAAAAGGCTAGAGAAGAGATGTATGAAAAATATGTAACATCGAGGCAAGATTTACATTATTTTTCACATAAACAGATATAAATAAACACCAGCTTCTCTGAGGGAAGAACAATGATTTTTTTTTTTAAGATAAATAGGACTGTATTAAGAAAATAGTTCATTTTGTTTCCTTGTAATATATTCTTATTCTAGTTGGTTTTTTCTTAAGACATAGTGGGGTTTTTTCCCAATAATGTAAAGCCTATTTCTTTTAGGTCAATGTATATATGCTATAACTACTGTGTTTTCTTATGACATAAACTTTTTAATTCCCTACAACTAAGATCTCTGTATAAGTGTTTTTTGAAAGAAAGTACGTAAGTATCTCTGTAGAAGTATCTTTTTGAAAAAAATCTAACCGTGCAGAGCCTAGCTAAGCTGACCTTTTCCTGACTGTATGTAAAACGTAAGAAAAGAGAGGAGACAGCACTGCATAGGAGCTCTGGAATCAGACTCCTGCATTTCAATCCTGTCTTCTCTCTTCAACTAGATGTATAAGCTATTAGAGTTCCTTTATGCCAATACCCCTTATAATCCTTGAGATTTTTATTTTTATCAGCACATCAAAAACTAAAACAAATTTAAAATTTTATTCTTCAACACTTCACACATTCATAACTTATTCCCTAGCCTATGGTATAATACATCAGTTTTTGCTCCTGCTAATGGCCTAGGTAATGTTTTGTGACTTTGGTAAGAGATTACAGTGGTTATGGTTGTTGTGCTTAGAAGGAGAGGATTTATAAGGAGTTGATTAGAGTTATTTTGGTTTTGTTTTTAATTTTATTTGTATCTCAACATGTATCACACCAGATTATTTTTAAATGAAGGGCATTCCATGTGCATCAGTTTTCAAGTCTCTGGTCATATGCATTAAAAACTAGTAAAATATTTTTGAAGATTAATGGTTATTCAACATGAATTAACCTTTTATATAGTAATTAAGCCTTTTGGGCAATATATCCAACAGCTGTGCTTTTCAAATAACATTGAATATAGAACATATTCAACATAAGATAATAAATCTTACATGAAGGGCAAAAATGTTTCTTTTACAAAAGCAAAATTCATGGATGTTACTTTTGACTCCTTGCAGAGATCGTTATAAAACAGAATATGAAAATAAGCTACATGATGAATTGGAACAAATCAGATTGAAAACTAATCAAGAAATTGATCAACTTCGAAGTGCCTCTCGGGAAATGTATGAACGGGAAAACAGGTATTAAAAGAAATTTGTAGGTAAAAGTAGGAAATTTGTTTCTCTTTGCTTGAAACTTATATTTTATTGAAATTAAACTATTTCTATGACAATCTCTTTTTCAATTCATTAAAGAAAATTTGTCAAATCTAAATCAAAATATAATGGAACATTAAAGTTCTAAGATTTTTGGTAACTAGCTCAGAACAAGGTTTATCAGACCTTAAGTTAAGCGTCTTCACTCTGGTATTCCCATTATCTCTTCATTACCCTGGTAACTTTTCTTTTTGCCTTTATGGCAGTTCAGATTGAGGACAGAGATAAAAGGAAATAAGAGATACCAGTAGTTCTTCCTGTAACATGCCAGTGATTTCTCCAAGGAATTCTTAAAAACTGGAATAATACTATGAAATATACCTCATTTATCTGGTGGCCCTCATTATATTAGATAATCTTTTTTTTTTTAAGATTTTATTTATTTATTTGACAGAGAGAAACACAGCGAGAGAGGGAACACAAGCAGGGGGAGTGGGAGAGGGAGAAGCAGGCTTCCTGCGGAGCAGGGAGCCCGATGTGGGGCTCGATCCCAGGACCCTGGGATCATGACCTGAACCGAAGGCAGACGCTTAATGACTGAGCCACCCAGGCGCCCCATATATTAGATAATCTTGGAGATGATCATTTTTCTTCATTTTAATCACTTTTAGATTAGTATATATTAGGTTCCCTTAGTTGGTGATCAGTAGTATTAGGGGCAAATAAATACTACTTATTTCGATAGCATTTATTTTTATATACTATCATTATACTTCATATGACTTTTGAAAGTTTATATTTTAGGGGAAAAATTTGAAATTGACTTAATTGTCATACTAGTTTATCAGTACTGATTTAAGTATATGATATTCTGAAGTTTGGCAGCAAGCAAGACTTTAAATCAGACTTAATTCTGTAGTTATCACTGTAACATGTTATTCGATTAGAAGTACAGTAGCAAAAACTTTGAGAGTTACACCCTTCGATTCTGTGGGGAAAATCTCAATGTCCTTGGCCTCTACTGGGGAAAATATGTAAGAACTACATGTGCGGAATTATCCTTTGGGTAGAAAACCAGCAAAGGTAACTTTTAAATCATTGTTAAATTGTTACTTTTTTGTTGTTGTTGTTAAATTGTTACTTTAATAAAACAGATTGAGAGAGATTTTTATGATAATGCTGAAATACTTTTGAGCAGTTAAATAACTGGACAACCACATGGAAAAAAATGAAATTGGACCACTATCTTACACTATACATAAAAATTAACTCAAAATAAATTAAAGACTTGGGGCGCCTGGGTGGCTCAGTCGTTAAGCATCTGCCTTCAGCTCAGGTCATGATCCCAGGGTCCTGGGATTGGGTCCCGCATCGGGCTCCCTGCTCCGCGGGAAGCCTGCTTCTCCTTCTCCCACTCCCCCTGCTTGTGTTCCCTCTCTCGCTGTGTTTCTCTCTGTCAAATAAATAAATAAAATCTTTAAAAATTTAATTAATTAATTAATTAAATACTTTAATGTAAGACCTAAAACCATAAAACTCCTAGAAGAAAACATCAGCAGTAAGGTCCTCAACACCAGTCTTGGCAATGATTTTTTTTAATCTGACACCCAAAGCACAGGCAACAAAAGCAAAGCTGGCTGTCCAGTTTTCCCAACATTTACTGAAAAGACTCCTTTATTTTTGGGCTTTCCACTCTGTTCCATTTATCTGTGTCTATTTTTATGCCAGTGCCAATACTGTTTTGATTATTTTAGCTTTGTAATATAATTTGAAATCAGGGAACACAATGCCGCCTTCTTTCTCAAGATTGCTGTGGTTATTCAGGTACTTTTGTGGTTCTGTACAAATTTAGGAGTTTTGTTCTAGTTCTGTGAAAAATGCCATGGGGATTTTTATAGGGATTGCATTGAATCTGTAGATTGCTTTGGGTAGTATGGATACTTCACCAGTCCTTCTAATCCATGATCATGGAATATCTTTCCATTTATTTGTGTCTTTATTTTCTTCAGTCAATTAAAGAAGTATATATTTAAATGTACATTTATAAGTAATTACAAATTAAATACCTGTTTAACCACCATCCAAATCAAGAAGTCAGTGTGAGCACCATAGAAATGTCCTTGAGAGCTTCCTGCTTAACTTCTTCCTTCCATAAAAATAACTACTGTTTTGATTTTTGTGCTAATAACTTTCTTGCTTTTCCTTATATTTTTATTATCTAAATTACCAATAAATACGTACCTCTGAGAAATGTAGTTTAGTTTTTCATATTATATTAGTGTCACATAAATGGGATCATGCCATATATATTCTTTTGTGGCTTTATGTGATTCTTCATATAGCCTTATGATTTTAAGATTCATATGCTGTTGGCATTTAGCTCTTCACGGTCATAACTGAAGTATACCATTTTTATGAATTCATGCTTAGAACAGCAGAGACATTAGAAGATTAGAGAGACATGCATACAGAGAGATTAAAAAATGACAAAGAAATTCTTCCATGTTTTTCAGAATTTTGGTTAGTCCCAACCCTGTATTAGGTAGGAACGACCCTGGACCTTGTGGTTACTTGCTCTTAAGGTTCAAAATGCACACTAAGGTTGATGTTCAGAAAGTTTACATTTGAGCTCTCCAAGCAGCATATCCACTAACTGAGCAAATATTTATTGAGATCCACCAGATGCCAGATACATGCCATAGATATAGCAGTGACCTGTCTTCACACAGTTGGTTGTCTAATAGACATAAAGACAGTAGAGAAACAATAATTATAAGTATGATGATAATGGAGAAGATGACAGGAAACACAGGATGAGACCATATAGAAGCAAGGAAGACTTCCATGACAGAAGAAATACCCATGCTGATACCTGTGTGATGACTAAGACTGAGTTAGGGGAGGGAAGGGAATTAGGGGAATGAATGTCCAGCATGGATAAAACCTGGAGATTAGACAATATGAAGCTTTTTGAACAAATTGAAAATAATTCAGTATGGCTAGAGTGTAGACTGAAAGGCAGAGTTCTACGAGTTAAAAGGGGGAAACAGAGGTCCAGATCATACATTTGGACCGTTGTCTCGGTAAGACCAGCAGGGAACAACTGAAAGATTTTAAGGATATGTGCGATATGATTTGGTTTTATATAAAAAAGAGACTGCTAAGGGTGCCTGGGTGCCTCGGTTGTTTAAACATCTGACTCTTGATCTTGGACCAGGTCATGATTTCAGGGTTGTGAGATCGAGCCCTGTGTCCGGCTCAATGCTTGGTGTGGAGCCTGCTTGAGATTCTGTCTGTCTCTTTCCCTCTGCCCCTCCTCTCCCCCTACACACACACACACACACACACAGACACACACCCCTCACATGTGTGCACGCGCGCGCTCTCTCTCTTTTAGAGAGAGACTGCTCTGCGTTGTGGAGAGATTAGAGAACTGGACTATATAGCTGTAGACATAGAGACTACTTTTTGCGGTTGTTTCTGTTACCAGAATGAGAAGTGATGATGAAACTGGGTTAGTATCAGTAGAGATGGAGAGTAATGGGCCAGATTGGAAACCTGCCTAGGAGGTGGATTCACCTCCTAGATTGGAGGATTCAGTGACTAGATTGGATTAAGAAGTGAGAAGATGCCTGTACAGTACTACCAACCAACCCACGTATTCTGAATCCATTTCACTTAAGAGATCATTTCTAATAACCATCAATGAATCCTTCCTTGATAATCAAACATAAAGGTACCTAAAGCCTTTGGTAACCATTTATAAAAAAGGGCTTCTGGTTAAAGTTTTACTACTAAATAACCATCCCTGCTGTATTAACACCAACTGACTTCAAATGCTAACTGACAACCCTAGTGTTCTTTCAAATCTTTGTATTTTTACTCAGTTATTTTAGCTGGGTATACGAATTACTGGTAGAGATGTGTTTAAAAGTCTCAATATGGTCTTGGATTTGCAAATTTTTTTTTCTGTAATTGAACTTCATATTAGATGCATGTAAGTTTAGAATTATCTCTAGTAATGTGCTTGCTTTAAAATCTATTTTATGCTGAAATTAGCTTTGCCATTTTCTTTGGTTGATATTCACCTGTTATACATTCCTTTTCCTATGTTTTTACTTTTAACTTACAAATGTTCATATTTTAAATGTGCCTCTACTCTGACAATCTTTTTTTTCTCAATATATTTTATTTTTATTTTTTTAATGTATTTATTTTTTGAAAAAAAATGAGAAGATGTAAAGTATGTTATCAGGTTTCTGGATTGGGTAGCTAATGTGGATGGTGATGTAGTTTTTAAGAATTAGAAAAAACAAGGCTTTAGTAAGAAAACATGATAAATTTAGCTTTATTTGAGGTTTCTGTGTAGTAGGCAATTGAAAAATTGTATAAGGTTCTAAATCTCAAGAGAAAGTTTTGGACATAAGATAGAACTGTGGCATAAGGGATATTATTTCTATTTTACAAATAAGTACTTTTAGTCCTGTGACTCAATTCTGTTAGGGATTTTATAGGCTTTTATTGACTGACTTAATAACCTTAAAATTCATGGGATTATTTCTATGATAACATGCATAATTACTTCCAAACAATCTACATAGCCACATAAACTTTGGTATAATAATCATTTTGAGAATTTCTTGATTTTTTTTAGCTTTCTTTAAAAAAAAAAATCCTTTAAAATGCATGGTAACATAGATTTAGACAAATTAGCCCGTATTCTGTAGGATGCTTGATACAGGTCGGGTTGGGAAAACAGCTGACAGAACCATTTCTGGAAGCAGGGAAACTGAAAGCAGGTTTCCTTTTCCCCGGTGTTGTTCTGACTCCATATGTGCATCAAAATGGATACCACCTAACCAGGAAATTCCTGGGACTGGGGCTGCTGCCCTGGAAGCCTCACCCAGCCCCGGGACGCAGAATTACCCCATGGATATTGAAACTAGAGTGGGCAGTTGCCACCAGATGGTGCCAAACTGCAGCACAGATCCAAATGGATTTGAATTGCACAGAGACCCCTAGCCAGCTAGTGAGCATAGGCTCACCTTTGTCATTTTATTAACCTCACAGTAATCCAACCCTGTATTTTATATGACTGAAACTTTTTGAATCACATTTTCTGCATTATGGCAAGATTTAACTGTACTTAGAACTTATATCTCACTAGTCTTTTACAAAGTAAAAATAAACTATAAATTATTTCTTTTGAAATTTCACAGTATGAGTTAAACAGATGAAGTATTTACACTTGTATATTTGTACTTAGTCTCCTTACCTCTCCCTCAATTAACATATTTAGAAGAAAATTAAATGGTGAGATTAGAGAAATGTTATGCCTTTGGTTGGCTTTCTGTACACTGGGGGGGATATTAAGAGAATGCCTTTTATTTTCTCCTCTTAGATGTGGAAAAGAAAGATGGAACTCATGCCATCTGATCTTGGCATCTGCCCCTGTAATCATACCAGTAGTTTGTGAAGTTAAGGGGTTGAGAGGAAGGGGAAGAGATAAAGACTTAAGAAAAGGCACAGATAAGCAAAGAAAGAACTTGGGTATTTGGGTACATCAAAAATACTGTAGTTGGGATTATAACATGTTATATATGCTTTTGCTCAATCTGTGAGTTACGTTTCTTGTCTTCTTCTGTACTTTATATTTGCTTTAAAATCCAGTTTGGAGCTGTGGGAAATAATGAGTGAAATTCACTCTAGTGGTGAGATTTGTTATATAAATAACTTCTTGCTTAGTAGATATTTTGTAACTGAAATGTACAGACCCTCTTACACATTTGGAAAAAGAGCATTATTCCCTGAACAGGGAGTATACTATGAAAGGGATTTGGATCAAAAGACTAAACTTAAATTCTGCCTCTGCCACTAAACTAGCTGAGTGAATGTATTACTTAATATCCCAGAAGTGTGATTTCCTCTTTTATAAAATGAGCCAATAATACTATTTCACAAGGTGGTCTGTAAGATCTAAATGAGATCATGTATGTGAAAAGTACATTATAAATTATTAAGCTATGTATAAATGGTAGTTCTTTTGATACCTTTTATCTGTATGCAGTATGTTAAAATTTTTTCTTTTATTGATTTGTTCACAGTATAAGTAAAATGCACATGCCGTAAAAGTCAACCAAGGGGCACCTGGCTGGCTCAGTCAAGAGAGTGTGCAGTGCTTGATGTTGGGGCCATGAGTTCGAGCCCCACATTGGTTGTAAAGATTACTTAAATAAATAAAACTTAAAAAAAAAAGCCAACTGAGGACATTATGAAATTGTTTATCATTAAAAGGCACTACTACAACATATGTGATTATTCTTAAGTATTGATCTCCATAGCATTGAATCGTTTTTTCTTAAATGACACAATATAGACATCAAGGATCTGAATGTCATTTGTTTCAGTCTAAATTTCTACATAAAATGCTAACTGAGTTGTTCCTAATTAACACTATGAGATAATAAAGGGGAGATAAATTCAGCTGAATAAGTTTTTCCAGAAAGTAAAACTATCTTTACCTAAGGTATTGTGAACCCAGAAAGAACCATTCTCATAGTGATACTGTAAAAAGGAGAAGAATGAGTTTTTAGAGGTATATTATGCTTTTGAAAAAGACAAGGCAGTGGGGAAAAGGAGATCGAAAATACGCTTTTAAATGTGGCAGTATTGCTTTAGTGATTTTATTTTCCCACCATGTCAATAAAAACCATCTTGATCAGAATTTGTCATCTTCCCAAAGTACTCAAGAAGAAACCTTAATGACATAAACTTGGAGGATATTAAACACCTTTCAATCTTCAATCTAAGTTTATTTATGAAGGTTAGTTTAGTATACATAATGCATTAGAATAGATGACTGGACTAGTGTATGGAGGCTCCATTCATCCTTTTAATAGTGTATGTCCTCATTAGTGCTTATACTTTTTTCGTTCATGTCTGATTAGGTATCTGTATAATTTTTTCAGTTCTTATATGGAAAAACTTAAGAATATTCAACTTTGTCTTTTCAGTTCAATTATTCTGAATGTATATGGCTTTACAGATAACTCTTTCAATATATTAACTTATCAAATAATTATAAATGAAATTTTATTGTTAGCTATATTTTATTATTAGCTATATCCTTTATACCTATAGGTGATTACCATATGTGTTCACTGCTTAGTTAATAATATTTAATTATTTCAAGGTATATATGGTGTTCCAGTATGAAGCGAGGTGAGTTCAGGTTATGCAGGAACTTAAATTTAACTATTGTGTAGCTCATAGGGTGGTAAGGGAGGTAGTCACATTCATGACAGGGTCAGATTTTAAAAGGCCCTGATGTCAGTGGGGAATTCTTGGAAGTTTCACAGTAAAAGAGTAACATGATATATTCATTTTTTGTAACTGGTTGCAATGTGGGGAGGATTATAATTGAAGAGGGCCTGGAGGTAGGGAGATTGGTTAGGAGAGTATTGCGAAGTTTAAGGGAAGATGAGAAATGGAAGGAGAGAATAAAAGCTGATTTTAAATAATATGTAGGTGAAAGAATTGGGATGACCTGATGATGGACAGTAAGTGAACATCAAAAATGACTCCAGCTTGTCTATTTTACTGGTCTCAGAGAGATGGGTCATCGGGCATGGCCGTTAACCCAAGGTTGCAGACAAGACTTAGAAAGGAAGATGACTATTAATTCCTGATCTTTTACAGATACAGCAGCTCTGACCAAGCCTAAAAGTACTTGTGTAAGATGACATTTAATACCAGAAATTTTGGGCACCTGGGTGGCTCAGTTGGTTAAGCGACTGCCTTCAGCTCAGGTCATGATCCTGGAGTCCCTGGATCGAGTCCCACATCAGGCTCCCTGCTCAGCAGGGAGTCTGCTTCTCCCTCTGACCCGCCCCCCTCTCATGTGCTCTCTCTCCATTGTCATTATCTCAAATAAATAAATAAATAAATCTTTAAAAAAAAAAATCTGTTGAGAAAAATTAAAAAAAAACAACAACAACAAATTTTTCTCTACTTGCACCCCAGATGTCACTACCTTTAGCCTTAGGGTGCCAGAAGGGCATTAAGCTGCTGATGTCCCTCCTGCAGTCTTCTCTGTTTACCTAGGATGCTCTTATATATATTGTCTTTTTCTTTTTATATAATAAAAAATCTTGGGAAGCACTCCCCCAATTACCATTCTCTAAACAACTACCTTCATAATTTTTAATGTAGACTTTCATATTTAGATAACATACTAACAATATCTACTATTTATTGAGTGCCTGTTACACATCAGGTGTTGTAGTCAACACTTGACATACGTTGTAGAGAGAATTAAATGGGACATTTTATGAGGTTGTAGGTATTAGTTTCCCTGCTTTACAAATGAGGAATCAGACACAGAGGGTGTGATTTGCCTATGATTATAGGTTTTTTAAATGATGAAACTAAATACATCTGATTCTACAGTGCAATGTAGATTCCTGTGTTACTGGTCAAGGTTATGAAAATTGGTAAGAGATTTCTTATCAAAACTGTAATTTTCGTGGTAACTTATTTGGGAAAAATGATTTCTTTTTAAAGATTTATTTATTTATCCTGGAGAGAGAGTGTGTGCACAGATGCACGTACGCATGCGAGAGTGAGTAGGGGGAGGGGCAGAGGGAGCGACTCCTAAGCAGACTCCCCACTGAGCATGGAGCCTGACCCCATCCCAGGACCCACGAGAGCATGACCTGAGCTGAAACCAAGAGTCGGACACCCAACTGACCGAACCACCCAGGTGCCCTAAGAAGTTTGGTTCTTTTAAAAGAGTTTGCAAACCCCACTCCTACTTTAGGGCTGAGTCTGGATCATTAGAACTTCACAAAAACATTTATAATTTTGAAAGTTAATAAATAGGCCTTTATTTTTCCATAAAGTGGTATAATTTTTTGACAGAACCTGTCTCTCTACACTATGTCCGTAAGGCCAGATTCTTCACCTGTGACTAGACTGTCCTCTTTCTCCTGCTCAGGGACACATCTCCAGCAAGTCCCCCCGGTCTCCTGTATTGCTGGTTTTCCTTTTCTACCAGATAATCCCCAACTGTTGTTACTAGCAAACATACCATTTCTCCCATCATTAAAAAGCCTTTTTTATTGCCACTTCCCCTTCTAGCCGTTGCTCCATTTCTTTATTTTCCATTGTAGCCAAATTCCTGTAGAGTTTTAAATATTCATTCTTTACCCTCATTTTTAGAAATCTGTTACAAAGCTTTTACTTCCCCGTACCACTCCAGCAAAGTTCTTAATATCAAAACCCCCAGAGATCTTCATGTTGCCGAAAATTTGGTGGTCATGGTGTCAGTTCCTGTCTGACTGGACCTGTTAGCAGTATTTAATACAGTTGATCACTGCCTACTCCTGGAAATTCATCTGTAACTGACTTTCAGGACACTACACTTTGACTTTGCCCCTTTCTTACTGGCTGCACCTGCTCCTTTTATTGGTCCTCTTCCTGTCCTTGTCATCTTTTGCAGCCGCTTCATGGCATTTCTATTTGGTTATCTAGTAAGCATCTTAAATTTAATGTGTGCAGAAGCACACTTCTGCTCCACTGTCACTATGACCCCAGATCAGTTACAGATAACTCTGTTCTACTTGCTCAGACCAAAAACCTTGAAGTCATAAACCTCTTCTCTTTTTTTCACATTCCGTATTCTGTTCATCAGCAGATGCTTTTGGTTGTGTCTTCAAAACTTAGGATTCTCTTACCATCTCAGAGACACCACCTTGGTCCAAGCTACCATTATCTTTTGTCTGAATTACTGCAAGATTCTCTTAAGTGGTCCCCCTGCTTCCTTCCTTGCCCTCCCAGGTCTCTTGTCAGTCATTCCTCTGCTCAACTGAAAAGGCTCCCATCCAACTCAGTAAAGTTTGATTGACTATAATGCCCTGTTACACGACATGATCTGCACCCAGTTGTCCCATCCTCATTTTTACAGCTCTGTTCTAGTCCCTCATCCAGTCACACTGCCTCCTGTTCCCTTAACTGGCATGCATACTCCTCAGGTCCTTTGTATTTACCGTTTCCACTGCTTAACCCTCCACTCCTGGATACCTTAGAGTCTGGTTTCCCTACTCTCTCCATGTCTTCAGATGTCACCTGCTTTCTGATGTCTTTCCTGACCACCCCGTTTAAAATTGTGAAATTGCCATGCCTGTTGCCCACTAGCCCCTTCTTTGCTTTTTCTTCTCCAGAGCACTTAGCACCTACTAACATACTTTGGTTTCTTTCATACTGGCATGTAATCTCCATGTAAGTAGAGATTTCGTCTGTTTTTCAGTGCTGCATTCCCAGGTATCAGTACCTGGTACATAGTAAGAGCTCAATAAGTATTTGTTGAATGAAAGAATTAGTTGGAACTACTTTTGAGAAATCAGGTAACTATTGGTTTAGATGAAAACCTATACAAAGACTTATAATGAGATGGATTTAATAGAGTAGTCACTCAGTTAACCATCCACAAGATTCACCCAGTTTCAAACTGAAGGTTGCTGGAGTGGAGGGGGATGGAGGGATGGGGTAACTGGGTGATGGACATTAAGGAGGGCATGTGATGTAATGAGCACTGCGTATTATATAAGACTGATGAATCACAGACCTGTACCTCCGAAACCAATAATCATTTTATGCTAATTAATTGAATTAAAAATAAAATTTAAAAAAGATTCACCCAGTTTCATTTTAATATATTACATTGTGTTTTATCAGCTACTTTTTAAACCTCAACAGGTTTAAAAAGTTAGATTTTAATTTAATTTTAATTTAAAGTGAAAAGATTTTAAATAAGTTTTTGCATTTTGATGCTTAAATTCTTCATAATTTGTTTTAAACCATGGTTTCGCTAGATATCTACTCTGGGATAAAGTTTTCACATCTATAAAATGAAAAAAATAATCTGCTTAAGCACCAGCTAAAATAAAAGGTTAGGAAAATACAGTATGTTCAGTCAACAGTAATCTCAAAAAGTTTCTCCTCTGAAAATGCATAGCTTCTCCCAAGAAATTATGTTACCTAAAATTTCCACTTTGCTTTTTTGCTATGTCCTGTTCATTCATTTTCAACAACTATGTTAATTAAAGGAACAATTATTGGTAATTTGATTATAAACAGTAGATAATCCACTTGCAACCCTTCTTGTTCATGCCATCTTAAAAACAAAGGCATCAGATATGGAAATGAGCAGTTTTATATGTTGTCCAGGAGAATAATCTAGAGGTAGAAGTGATTAATTCGAACATTTTCCCTATAAATAAGCTTGTCATATAAAGAGCCTGTTTCAGTCCCTTTTTGTTACAACTGGAAAAAATGTTTTATTAACCAAAAATATTTTTACATGGAGGCAGAAGGAGGATGGTTGCTTAGTTGTGCCTGCTGAGCTTTTCTGACAACCATGGTTTTTCACTATTTATTCTTGGTCAATTTCAAGTTTTGAGTTGTTAGTGATGTTTATTCAGGCTAAGCATGCCTTTGGCATTCCCAAACACTGATTTGTTCCTACTAGAATTTCAAAGGTTCCCAAGGTTTTTCTCATTCTTCCAACATTTTTCTTGCCTCTTTTCAGGTATAAATTTAGATTGGGCATATTGATCTTCTAGTCGTAGGAAGATACATTCCATGTACAGAAATCTATTGGTACGTTTTGTACTGAGGCTTCAGGTTTTGGTTGTAAGATACTTCTGGCTAAACTTTATATACATGAAGTCATCTCTGCACAGATACATTAGTTTGCATATGAAATACATCTATTATATTATAATATTGAAATCCTTTTATTTAGAGAAATAAAACTTAAGTTTCTTGTTTGAATGTTGTAATTTAAATAACAGTATCTCCCATTTGTTTGTCCCCTTAAGTCCTGGTTTATGCCTATTTCTCTAACATGACTATTAATAACACCCCCTTTCACTCATAAGAATGCCTCAAGTTGAAAAATATGTTTTTTGGATACGAGTTATAATATATCCTAGGTCACTTTACTTTTGCACTTTACATAGGATTGATCAGATTTCTTTTCCCTTTTCTGCCATCTTTCCTCTCTACCTCCCATGCACAAATACAGGATGGATAGGAGAGAGATGTATGTGTATATGGGGGACGGGGTTTATAGGAAACGACATGAAAGAATCATGAAAAACAGTTTTGAAATCAAATGTGAGCTTTTTAAAGATTTTGAGAGAGAGAGAGAAAGAACATGAGCTGGGGGAGGAACAGAGGGAGAGGGACAAGCAAACTCAGTGCAGAGCCCAACACAGGGCTTGATCTCACAACCCTGAGATCATGACCTGAACCGAAAGTCAAGAGTCAGGCACTTAACTGACTGAGCCACCCAGGTATCCCTCAAATGTTAGCTTTTTAAAAGCATTTTTAAGGTTGAAATATTTTAGTTTTATATTTAAAACATTTGTTATAATGCTGACCAGTTGGCCAACTCCCAACATCATTCTCTGTTATTATAATTACATTTGATTATATATTCAATTTGGACTTTTAAAACATTAGCTTCATTAGCTTGTACATGCTGCGGATAGTCTATCAATTTTTCGAGTTTCTTCTTTTGAAGAACATTAGAATTCCTGCTCTGCCATAATTGTGTTGTTACATTTTATAATGCATTTAACTTTTTAAAAATGGATAATTTATTAGTTATATGGCAGTTAGGGTTTTGTCTGTGGCCGGAATATACTCCATCTGTTGTTTTATCAAACGAGTCTTAAGTCTGAGGGAGCATGGGCTATAAAAACAATTGTATATATAATATAGTCAGTTCTTTCAAGGCTTATTTTTGATTTAACATTTGTGCTATGAGATTGATGAAGGATAATTGGAAGGCACACAGGCAAGGACCAGGGGCCCCTGCCCTAAGAGGAAACCACCCTTAAAAGGATTTTGTACCACCCTGGAAGGAGCCCTCCACTCTTTCCCATATGACAAAAATCTGACTGGATGACAAGCACGGGGTGGGGGGGTTAATCAGATTAAAACAGCCCCGCCAACAAGCCCATAAAAACCCCTAGACTTAGAAACTCCCATGGCAAACCCCTCGGGTCCCCTCCCTCCTTGGGAGCTTTGTGCTATCACTTTGCTATCGCTCAGTAAACCTTGCTTTGCTGCGCACCACTCTGTCTAGTCTACCTCTTCATTTTTCCAAGTGGCATGACCAAGAACCACTGGAACTGATGGAGGAAAAAAATCCTGTAACAAGATGGCTGCAACAAGTTTTCTCAAGGAGAAAACTGTGAAACAAAAGGAATCTTAAGAAAGGCATAGTTTGATGAAGAGCATGGACTCCAGAACCAGATGGTTTGGGCTCCATAGCTTACTTAAACTTGTAACCTTAGATAAATACTTCTCTGTTTCCATCTTCTCCTTTGTAAAATAGAGATAATGATGGGGTTGTTGTGAAAATTAAGTGAATTATTATATGCAAGAGCCTAAAATAGTTCCTAGCACATGGCAACCCCACCTATTTTGTGGGGTTGTTGTGAAAATTAAGTGAATTATTATATGCAAGAGCCTAAAGTAGTTCCTAGCACATGGCAGGCACTCTATATATGTTTGTTATTGCTATTATTGTCAGTGGAATACATTCAGTTTATCTCAGACTTAATTTGAAACCTTAAAGGTCGATTGATAATATGAAAGGAAGTATCTCTATCTTTATGTTAAAAGGAATTGTGTGACTTCTTGTATGCAGGTTGTGGGTAGAGATATGGAAGGTATGGTAACTGATAACGAGGTTAGGTTCACACAGAAATCTTACCAGAAGACATCTGTGAGAGGACCTGTACATAGAAGCCTCAACTTCTAGCACTTTCTCCGATTCATTTTAGTTTTTTTTTTTTTAATTGCCTTTACTTATTTGTCCTTCAAGGTCCAACTTACATATCCTCCCTTCATTCACTCTTATCTCTCTTCCTCCAGTTAAAGCATAATCAACTCCTCTTCTTTGTGGCCTTGAAATTTTTTTATGCCTTAATATAGCACTAATTATAGTTAGCTGGGTGGTACAGATTGTAGCATCATGAATGCACAGGAACCTTCTAATCATACCTCCGCTCACAGGCCCCTATTGTTAGTTTTTTCTGGGTTTCATTTCATTCTCTGTGACTGCTTTTATTTCTAATGCCCATTATTGCCAGAAAGGAAATATAGTTAGGGACTGAAGCTTCTCTGCTTACTAAGTAAGCGTAAGTGCAATCTACTTGGAATTTTGCTTTTGAAATAACTTATAGAATAATGAGGCTATCTTTGAGAAATGAAAATTACAACCAATTTGTGATGATTTACTGACTGAAATATATAGATCACCTAGGAATGAAAAATATATAAATGTTTAATATGCCTGAAGAATTTAATTCTATCTATAAAACTAAATTTTCATGTTTCAGGGGCGCCTGGGTGGCTCAGTCGTTAAGCGTCTGCCTTCAGCTCAGGTTATGATCCCAGGGTCCTGGGATGGAGCCCCCATCAGGCTCCCTGCTCAGCGGGAAGCCTGCTTCTCCCTCTCACTCCCCCTACTTGTATTCCCTCTCACTGTGTCTCTCTCTGTCAAATAAATAAATAAAATCTTCAAAAAAAAATTTTTTTTTCATATTTCAGTTTGATGATAGAGGGTCATTGCAGTCAGGATGATGTCAGAAAATAATGACATGACATTTTGTGATATCTATTTTAAAATGCACTTCCACTTAGATAATAGTATACAAAAGCTATTTTCTTTTTAATAAGTTATCTGTACTACAGTTTTTTTAAACTATTTTATTTCTGCCTCATAACCATTTGACTGATGAATCTCCATTGGTTGATATGTTTTAAATTTTAACTTTGTTGTTAGCATCACAGTGTAAAAGATGACATTTCATACTGGCACAGCAAGTAAGCATTCCTATCCAATAGTTATTACATAGATTTATTCAAACGATGTGGGGTTTCATGACTTTCTACTGACATTCTCCATGAATAATAAACACAAAATTCTAATACCCAATCCAGTTCTTTATGGGAGATGTGGTTATATGATATAAAAAACATTTGCTTTGCAGTAAAGACATAGCTGGGCTCAAATTATGGCTTTAACATGGGCTGTGACTTTGAACTAGGTTACTTAAGCTCTTGAACTTCGGTTTACTTCACTGTAAGACAGGTTGGAAAATACAACATAAGGGATTTGTAGAAATTAGGTGAGCAAAATCATTTATGTTGCACTCTACATTTATTTATAACTATATTAGAGAAGAGGATTTTTTTAAAAATTAAGTGGCTCTCTGAAAGAAGCTTCCTGTTGGTATTTTTCTTGACCCAGACTTCTGCTTTGATTCAAAAAACAAATGAGATTTGATCTTTAAAGGCTCATATCTTGTTGTGGCACTCTTGTTACCTTCTGCCTTTTGGACGTTACCCTTAACCGTCACTAAATGTATCTTTCTCTCAGTTTCAGTTCCTGCTGTCATCAGTACTGTAAGTGGATGACTTACCTAATACTCTGGCTCCATACTTTCTGGAGCCCTACGTGAATATTGACCTTTATCTCATCTCTCCTTCACTTAGCTACTTTACTGGTCACACCCTTGATCTTGGTATCAACTAAAATGGTGTCACTAAAAGTACTATTCTACCTCCACATCACTATCCTTTAACAGCAATCTCTAGTCTTCCATCCTGCTTGTACACTACTTAAATTTGTTTGTCATCTTATCCAGACTTCATGTCCTTTGCCCCTTCTATTTTGTCAGCCCTGAGTTCTTGAGTTCTCTTCTTTTCCATTCCTCTGTAAGTGAGATCCCAAGGGCCATCACTTCAAGTTGCTCGTATCCCAGACGTTGTTCCCATTTTGACACTTGTGATCTCTATATTATACGCTTCATTTAAAATGTTTTAGAGAACATTTATTAACTTCTCAAGACCTTGGTTTTCTTCTGGATACTGTGTAATCATACCTACTTCACTAGATTATGGTAAGGATTAAACAAGTTACTGTATATATAAACTGTTGAGCCTACCTTCAACCCGTGTGGAGATAAGTTATAGAGAAAGGTAATGTGACATTTAGAGATAGACCATGTTTGCACCTACATTACTGTGCTGCTACAGAAACACCAAGCCAGGTAAATTCATATAGTAGACACCTTGGGTCACCAACCTCCAGTGGGTCCTTAAGATTGTCAGATAGTCCAATTCTAAGCAAACACATTTATGAAACTTTAAAAGATAGATACTTTGTATTTGGAATAATGGAGTACATGTTTAAATTTTAGAAATCTCCGAGAAGCGAGGGACAATGCTGTGGCTGAAAAGGACCGAGCAGTGATGGCTGAAAAGAATGCTTTAGAAAAACATGATCAGCTCTTAGACAGGTAAGCATTCTAAAAATCTGGAAATGTTAAAAACTCTTTTGATTTTTGTTGCTGTAACTTTTTCTTTTAGAAAAAAATATTTTTAATAGAAGTATAATTCAATTCAGTTACATGCATTATTTTTGTAATATGTAATTATTGCATATACTAAAGGAAGATATAGCACATGCAGTCACCCTACAGTTTTCTTATATGCCTTTTCTCCATCTCAATCACTACTCCTCAAGAGGCAGACACTCTCTCATTACTGTCACTAGAGCTTAGTTTTGCTTGTACTGGATTGAAAATAAATGGAATTGTACAGTATGTATTCTTTTGTGTCTAGTTTCTTTCACTCAACATTATATTTTCATCCATTTTGTTGTTACATCAGTAGTTCATTCCTTAGTGTTGCTGGGTATGAATATACCACAAGTTTGTTTATTCCTTTACCTATATCAGTGGACGTTTAGGTTGTTTCCATTTTGGAGCTATCATGAATGAAGCTGCTATGAACTTTTTTATAAAGTCTTTTTTGGGTATATGATTTTTATTTATGTTGGATAAATTTTCTCTAGGAGTGGAATTGCTAATCATAAAGTAGAAGGACTTTTACTTTAAAAGAAACTACTAAACTTGAGTCCAAAGTGTTAATACCATTATGTGCTCCCCAGTTCATTTCTTAAAAACCTATATGTTCTGGTTCATGTGTGTTGGAGGAAGGGGAAGAGAGAAAATTATTTGTCTTTAATTTATCAATAGAAAACTATATTTATTTTTAGTAGCCTAGCTAATAGTAAAATCACTGATGATTATTAAGGTAAGTGCTATTGCACACCCTAGATTTTCAGTGGTTTGACTACAGTCGGAGTAAACAGAATCATTACCTTTTTTTTTTTTAACTTTTATTTTGAAAATAATTTCAGACAGAAAAGTTGCTAAACTAGTACATCAGGTTTCCATACACCTTTCACATACTGATAAACTTTGAAAATAACTCAGTGGAGCTTTTAATTATTAAATGAAGACTTGCATATCCATTTGTGATTTAAGCAATACCTCACACTAAAAATTGAGGTAAGTCTTCATATAATTAACCTATTACCAAAATCTCTCAGAAATGGCTCAAATTGTTATACTTCTGAATTCACATCAACTTTATAAACTTGGTACATTAATAAAAATAATATTAGAGAAGTCTCTTCTGTAATGTGAAAGTATATCTAAGTCTAAACGTTTTAATATAAATTTATAAATCAGCTGTTTTTATTGGAGTGCTGTTAAAACCTGCTGTAAAATCTTTTATTATGTTTAACCTTTCCATTTATAAAACTATATGGTGTACGCAAAAGATTTATTTGGCTTTTTGTTGATGTTGTTTTTTAATGTGATTTATTTAGGAATGGCTCTAGAATAATATTTATGGACAAACTAACAAACTTTAAAAGAAAGTGCAAGATTTTAGGTAGTACACCAGAACTATTATATTTGGGCAGAATTTCATAACTTACTAGCCTCGGTATGTTTTTGTGAATTTGGAGAAAAGAGAATAGTAAATCTGACCTTAAAATTGGCTGTTTAATATTTATACTCATATCTGTTATGTCCTAAACTCTGGCACTTTAAAATCCTTCTTAATCTTACTTGTCCGTATACTAGCAACTGGTATTTATCCTAAAGGCCATGGGATGCCCTAGTACTTAAAGGGATCTTTTGAATTATTGAGAATTTAATGTTTGTGAAGTGTGTAGAACAGTGTCTTGCACATAAGTAGTAATATAGAAACGTTTGTTATTGTTATTATAAAATAATTGTTCAATTAGTTCTGTTTACTAACTGAACTTTTGCTATTTAAAAGTTGATCTTTCAAAATAATTTTCCACTAGAATTTTGAATAAAATGGAACAGCTCATTTTTTTCATTAGGGTTTAATTGATATACAATATTATATTAGTTTCAGGTGTACTACATAGTGATTCAGTACTTATACACATTACAAAATGATCACTACAATAAGTCTAGTTAGCATCTGTCACCCTGAAAAGTTTTGTTTTTTTTTTTTAAAGATTTTATTTATTTATTTGGCAGAGAGAGAGATAGAGCAGGAACACAAGCAGGGGGAGTGGGGGAGGGAGAAGCAGGCCTCCCGCAGAGCAGGGAACCCGATGCGGGGCTCGATCTCAGGACCCTGGGATCATGACCTGAGCCGAAGGCAGACACTTAACGACTGAGCCACCCAGGCACCCCACCATGTAAAGTTTTTAAAATGTTGTTGGCTATATTCCTTATGCTGTACATTACATCCCCATGTATTATTTATTTTATAACTAGAAGATTGTACCTCTTAATCCCCCTCACCTATTTCCTCCATCCCTCTACCCTCCTTCTGCACTGGCAACCATCAGTGTATTTGAGTCTGTTTCTGCTTTTTGTTTGTTCATTTGTTTTGCTTCTTAAATTCCACATGTAAGTGAAATCATAAGGTATTTGTCTTTCTCTGATTTATTTCACTTACCATAATAACGCTGTAGGTCGGGGCACCTGGGTGGCTCAGTAGGTGAAGCGTCTGCCTTCGGCTCATGTCATGATCCCACGGTCCTGGGATCAAGTCCTGCATCGGGCTCCCTGCTTAGCGGGGAATCTGCTTCTCCCTCTACCTGCTGCTCTGCCTACTTGTGCGCTCTCTCTCTCTCTCTCTCTCTCTGTCAAATAAATAAAATCTTAAAAAAAAATGCGCTCTAGGTCTATCCATGTTGTCATAAATAGCAAGATTTTATTCTTTTTTAGAACTAATATTCTGGTGTGCGTGTATACACATATCTACGTACATTTACACACATGCATACACGCTACATCTTCTTTATCCCTTCAGCTATCTATGGACACTTGGGTTGCTTCGGTATTTTGACTGTTGTAAATGATGCTGTGATGAGCATAGGAGTGCTTGTATATTTTCAAATTAGTGCTTTTGTTTTCTATGGATAAATAACCAGAAGTGGAATTGTTGGATCATATGGTCATTCTATTTTTAATTTTTTAAAGGAAGCTCCAAACTATTTTCCATAGTTGCTATATCAGTTTACATTCCTACCAACAGTGCACAAGAGTTCCCTTTTCTCTACATCCTCACCAACATTTATTTCTTGTCTTTTCAATAGTAGCCATTCTGACAGCTGTTAGGTGATACCTCTTGGTGGTTTTGATTTGCATTTCCCTGATGATTAGTGATGCTGAACATTTTTTCAAGTGCCTGTTGGCCATCTGTATGTCTTTGGAAAAATGTTATTTCAGGTCCTCTGCCCTTTAATCAGATTGTTTCCTTAATATTGAGTTGTGTGAGTTTTTTTTATATATAGATATTAACCTCTAATTGTATATGTCATCTGCAAATATCTCTCCCATTCAGTATGTTGCCTTTTTGTTTTGTTGATGATTTTCTTTGCTGTGTAAAAACTTTTTAGTTTGCTATAGTCCCATTTTTTTTTATTTTTGCTGCTGTGTCCTTGTCTGAGGGGACGGATCCAAAAAGGGTTAAGATCAATGTCAAACAACTTACTGCCTATGTTTTCTTCTAGGAGTTACGGTTTCAGGTCTTAAATTTAGGTCTTTAATCTGTTTTGAGTTTATTTTTGTGTATGGTGTAAGAAAGCAATCCAGTTTCAATCTTTTGTACGTGGCTTATCAGTTTTCCCAATACCATTTACTAAGAGACTCTTTTTTTCCCATTATATACCCTTGCTTTCTTCATCATACGTTGATTGACCATGTATGCATGGGTTTATTTCTGGGCTCTCTAGTCTGTTCCATTGACCTATGTCTGTTTCTTTGCCAGTGTAATACTGTTTGATTACTTTAGGTTTATGGTATAGTTTGAAATATGGTTATGATAATTGAGGCTTTGTTCTTCTTTCTCAAGATTGCTTGGGTATTCGGGGTCTTTTGTGGTTCCATACAAATTTTGGTATTATTTGTTCTAGTTCTGTGAAAAATGCCCTAGATATTTTGATAGGAATTGCATTGAATTTGTAGATTGCTTTAAGTAGTATGGACATTTTACCAACATTAATTCTTCCAATTCGTGAACATTGTATATCCTTCCACTTATTTGTTTTCAGTTTCTTGCATCAGTGTGTTACAATTTTCAGAGTACAGCTCTTTAACCCCTTGGTTAAATTTATTCCTAGATATTTTATTCTTTATGATGCAGTTGTAGATAGTTTTCTTAATTTCTCCTTCTGATAGTTTATTTGTGTACAGAAATGCAACAAATTTATGTATATTAATGTTGTATCCTGCAGGTTTACTGAATTCATTTATTCTGATAGTTTGGTGGAGTCTTTAGGGTTTTCTCTGTATAGTATCACATCATCTGCAAATAGTGACAGTTTTATTTCTTCCTTTCCAGTATGGATGCCTTTTATTTCTTTTTCAGTCTAATTGCTGTAGCTAGGACTTCTAGTACTGTATTGGATAAAAGTGGTGAGAGTGAACATCCTTGTCTTGATCTTAGAGAAAATGCTTTTAGCTTTTCACCATTGAGTATATTAGCTGTGAGTTTGTCATATATAGCCTTTATTATATTGAGGTACCTTGCCTCTATACTCACTCTGTTGGGAGTTTTTATCATAAATGGATGTTGAACTTTGTTGAATGCTTTTTCTGTATCTATCAAGATCATATGATTTTTATTCTTCATTTTCTTGTTGTAGTATATTGTGTTGATTGATTTGTGGATGTTGAACCATCTTTGTATCCCTGGAATAAATCCTTGCTTGTGGTGTATGATCCTTTTAATGTCTTGTTGAATTTGGTGTGCTAATATTTTTTGAGGATTTTTGCATCTGTGTTCATCAGGGATACTGACCTGTAATTTTCTTCTTCTGTGGTGTCTTTGTCTGGTTTTGGTGTCAGGTTAATACTGCCCTCATAAAATGAGTTTGGGAACATCCTTCCTCTTCAATTTCCTGGAATAATTTGAGAAGGATAGGTATTAACTCTTTTAAATGTTTGGTAGAATTTACCTAAGGAGCCATCTGACCCTGGACTTTTGTTAAGAGTTTCTTTTATTACTAATTCAGTTTCCTTACTAGTAAGTAATTGGTCTATTCAGATTTTCTATTTCATCATGATTTAATCTTGGAAATTGTATGTTTTTAGGAATTTACCCATTTCTTCTAGGTTGTCCAATTTGTTAGTGTATAATTGTTCATAGTAGTTAGTCTCTTGTGATCCTTTGTATTTCTGTGGTATTGGTTGCAATTTCTCTTTCATTTTTTATTTTATTTATTTGGACCTTCTCTCTGTTTCTGGATGAGTCTACCTAAAGGTTTATCCATTTTGTTTATCTTTTTTAAAAGAACCAGCTCTTAATTTCATTGATTTTTTTTTTTTCTTCTTCCTTTTTTTGGGGGGGTTCTCTTTCATTTATTTTCACTCTGATCTTTATTATTTACTTCCTTCTTGAACTTTGGGCTTTGTTTTATCCTTATTTTTCTGGTTCATTTAAGTGTAAAGTTAGATTGTTTATTTGAGATTTTTGTTGTTTCTTGAGGTAAGCCCTTATTGATATAAACTTCCCTCTTAGAACTGCTTTTGCTGTATCCTGTAGGTTTTGGAACATTGTTTTTCCATTTTCATTTGTCTCAAGGCATTTTTTTTATCTTCTCTTTGATTTCTTTGTTGACCCTTTGGTTCCTTAATAGCATGTGTTTAGTTTCCACGTGTTTGTGGTTTTTTTCCAGTTTTCTTCCCATAACTGATTTTGTAAAGTCCATCTGGTCTAGTATATTGTTTAAAGGAAGGCTAGTATTTCCTTGCTGATTTACTGTATGGATGATCTGTTCATTGATAGTATTAAAGTCTTCCACTATTATTGTGTTGCTGTCAATTTCCCCCTTTATGTCTGTTAATATTTATATTTAGGTGCCTCCTATATAGGGTGCATAAATATTTACAAATGTTATATCCCCTTGTTGGAGTGACCCTTTTATCCTTGTGTGATTCTCTTCTTTCTCTTTGTTATATAGTTTGTTTTAAAGTCTATTTTGTCTGAAAGAAGTATTGCTACTCCAGCTTTTGTTTCCATTTGTATGGTATATCTTTTTCTATCCCTTCACTTTCAGTTTTGTATATCTTTAGATTTGAAGTGAGTCTCATATAGGCAGTGTGTAGATGGGTCTTGTTTTTTTTGGTTTATTGTTTTGTTTTGTTTCCATTAGCCACCCTGTGTCTTTTGATTCGAGAACTATGTCCATTTACATTTAAAGCAGTTGTTAGTAGGTGTTCACTTATACCATTTTGTTCATTGTTTTCTGATTATTTTTATAGTTTCTCTCCATTTTTTTCTTCTTTTCTTGCTCTTTTTCCTTTATGGTGTGATGCCTTTGTTTGGGATCATGTTTGTATTCCTTTCACTTTATTTTCCTTGTATCTATTATAGGGTTTTGGTTTGTGGTTACCATCTTTCTCTACATATATTTATAACAGTCTGTTTTAAGTCAATGGCCGCTTAGGTTCAAATGCATTCTAAAAGCATATTTTTACTCTGCCCCCTACCACGTTTTATATTTTAATATCATATTTTACATCTTTTTATTTTGTATATTCTTCAGCTAATTATTGTAGTTGTACTTGATTTTACTTCTTTTTCTTAACCTTCATACTAGCTTTATAACTGGTTAGTCTATCTTTATAATTACCTTTATTAGTGAGATTTTTTTCTTTCATATATTTTCTTATTTCTAGTTATGGCCTTTTCTTCTCTGCTTAAAGAAGTCCGAATCTTCAACATTTCTTATAAGACTGATTAAGTGGTGGGGAATTCCTTTAGCTTTCCTTGTCTGGAAAACTCTCTCTCCTTCAATTCTAAATGATAACCTTACTGCGTGGAGTATTCTTCATTGTAAGTTTTTTCCTTCCAACACTTTGAATATATCATGTCACTTTCTTCTGGCCTGCAAAGTTTCTGCTGAAAAATCAGCTGATAGTCTTTTGGAGGTTCCCTTGTATGTAACTAGTTGTTTTTCTCTTGCTGCTTTTAAGATTATCTTCTTATCTAATTTTTGACATTTTAATTATCATGTGTCTTGGTGTAGATCTCTTTGGGTTCGTCTTGTTTTGGACTCTTTGGGTTCGTCTTGTTTTGGACTCTTTGGGTTCGTCTTGTTTTGGACTCTCTGGGCTTCATGGACTTCGGTATTTGTTTCCTTCATCAGGTTAGAAAAGTTTTCAGACATTATTTCTTCAAATAAGCTTTCTGCACCTTTCTCTCTCTTTTCTCCTTCTGGGACCCCTATAATGCAAACATTAGTACACTTGATTTTATCCCAGAGGTCCCTTTAACTATTCCCATTTTTTTAATTTTATTTTAATTTTTTTCTGTTGGGGTGATTTGCACCACTGGTCTTCTATTTTTCCTTATCATCTAATCTGCTATTGATTCCCTCCTCTGTTTTTCATTTACATTTAAAGCAATTGTTAGTAGGTAGGCAAATATTGCCATTTTGTTCATTGTTTTCTGGTTGTTTTTATATATACCAGCTCTGGTTGGTATATTCTTATGTTTTCTCTTTGTTAAAGTTCACCCTGTGTTCATCCATTCTTCTCCCAAGTTTGCTGATCCTCTTTATGACCATTACTTTGAACCCTTTATCAGGTAGATTATTTATCTCTGTTTCATTAAGGTCTTTTTCTGAGTTTTTGTCTTGTTTTTTCATTTGGAATTATGTTCTTCTGTCTCCTCATTTTGCCTGATTTTGTGTGTTTGTTTCTATGTATTAGGCAAATTGGCTACCTCTCCTTGTCTTCAGGGAGTGACTTTGTATAGATGTCCACTGGGGCCCAGAACTGCAGTCTCTCCTCCGCCCCCCCCCCCCCCCCCCCCCCACCGCTCACCAGACCAAGTGTGGTGTGCACCCATCTGTTGTGGCACAACAGCAGCTGGAAGAATTCCCCTGCAAAGGCTTAAAATATTCTTGGATGAAGTAAAAAAAGGATTCTTGATGTCCCTGCAATTTAATTCTTAATTAATCTATAAATTCAGTGTGATTCATGTCAAAAATTTCAAAAGACTTTTTAGTGAAACTTGACAAAATGACTAAGATTCTTTTTCAGAGTTGTTGTGGCTATTCTTGTTCCTGCCTATTCTTGTACCTTCATTTTTCCATGTGAATTTTTATAGTTATATTTTTTACATTGTACCTTTCATCCATCCAAAGTTCATTTGTGGGTATGGTGTAGATAGAGAACTAATTTGTTTTTTCATGAAAATGTCAGTTTCCTTAAGTTAAACTATACATTTGATGGGATCCAAGTAGAAATATCAGCAGGTTGTTTGTTTGTTTGTTTTTAAGTATAGACTCTAACTTCCTCTTGTGTTGGTTGGTGTTAGAGTAAGCACAGGTTTTTTGGGATCTTGATAAGGGAAAGTAGATTAGGCATGCATTTGGATTAAGTGCTCTACATTCATTTCTGTTTATAGTAAAATTATTGCTAGCCATTTCTTACTAGCGGTGACTTCCAGGACAACTCTTGTTGTCTATCCAACCCCCATAAGTGGTGAGAACCAGGAATATGTCTTAGGTACCCATTACTGGAATGAGGCATTGTTGCCTTCTTTCTTTATGGAGGATATGCAAGATGCAATAATAACTTATTTTTGAGGAGATTCCCTGGCATTTGTCAGACATTGGGTTACATATGTGATGGGTTCCTGAATCTCATAGATTTTTTTTTTTCTTCCAGCTTTATTGAAGTATAGTTGACAGAACTGTAAGATGCTGAAAGTATACAAACTGATGGTTTGTTATAGGTATACATTATGGAGAGATTTCCCCCCATCAAGTTAATTAATACCTTTCTCACCTTACATGTTACCATTTTCTTTCTTTTGGTGAGTTTTTTTTTTTTTTTTTTTAAGATTTTACTTATTTATTTGACAGAGAGAGAGAGAGAGAGAGAGAGTGAAAGCAGGAACACAAGCAGGCGGTGTGGGAGAGGGAGAAGCAGGCTTCCCGCCGAGCAGGGAGCCCGATATGGGGCTTGATCCCGGGACCCCAGGATCATGACCTGAGCCAAAGGCAGACGCTTAACAACTGAGCCACCCAGGTGCCCCTCGGTGAGATTTTTTAAGTCTTACTCTCAGCAACTTTCAATTACACAATATAGTGTTAGCAACTATAGTCACCACATTATACATTAGATCCTCAGACTTTATATAATCTTACAGCAAGTTTTTTTAAAACAGACATATTAAATCTATGGTTTATGTGGAAAAATTAAATAAATGAGTGTCTGAATAAGAACCTACAAATTTCATCTAATCACTATAGTAACCAGACAGGTAAAAAGGAAACTTTGGACCTATTTCTCACATTTTAACAGGGTAAATTCCAAATAGATGAGAAATTTATTTTTTTTTAAAGGGTTTTCTTTTTATTTATTTATTTATTCATTTATTTGAGACAGAGAGAATGAGAGAGAGAGAGAGAGCACATGAGAGGGGGGAGGGTCAGAGGGAGAAGCAGACTTTCTGCCGAGCAGGGAACCTCATGTGGGACTCGATCCAGGGACTCCTGGATCATGACCTGAGCCAAAGGCAGTCGCTTAACCAACTGAGCCACCCAGGCGCCCTAGATGAGAAATTTAAATGAAAATAGAGTAGTAGAGAAACTATAGGAGAATATTTTCATAATCTTGGATTGAAGAAGTCTTTTGAAACTCAAAAGTTGTAAAAGAATTAATGTGACTACCTACAAATGAAAAATGTTGATGTAGCATTACTACCATAAAGAAAGTCAAAAGAAATGCAATCTGGGAAAAGGATTTGCATCTCCTATCACAGTCATGTAACTAATTTCCCTCTAAGAAGACCCTCTTTCAAGTCAATAATAAGTGAAAATTAGTTTCACATTAAAAGTACACTGATGTTTCTGAAAAAAACAGAAAGGTTGACAATACACTTTTTGTGGATATGGAAAAACTGGGAATTTATACATTGTTAGTGGGATTTTTTTTTTTTTTTTTTTTTTAGGTTTTTATTTATTTGCTTGAGGGAGAGTGAGACAGCCAGGAGCGAGAGAGCACAGAGGGAGAGGGAGAAGCAGACTCCCGCTGAGCACACAGCTCAGCATGGGGCTCAATCTCAGGACCCTGAGATCATGATCTGAGCTGAATGCAGACACTTAGCTGACCAAGCCACCCAGGCACCCCTGTTAGCGGGATTTTAAGGTGATACAACTCCTAGGGAGAGTTATTTAGTAACACCAATCAAAAATACAAATGCACATTGGTCTGGATCCAGGAGTTCACTTCTAGTACATTATCCTGCAGATATTCTTGCTGGCTACAAAATTACATATACACCAACTTATTCTCTTTTTTTATTTAAATTCAATTAATTAACATATAATGTATTATTAGTTTTAGATGTAGAGTTCAGTGATTCATCAGTCTTATATAATACCCAGTGCTCATTATATCACATGCCCTCCTTAATGTCCATCACCTTATTACTCAATCCCCCCACCCCCCTCCCATCCAGCAACCCTCAGTTTGTTTCCTGAGATTAGTCTCTTATGGTTTGTCTCCCTCTCTGGTTTCATCTTGTTTTATTTTTCCCTCTCTTCCTCTATGAGCCTCTGTTTTGTTTCTTAAATTCCAGATATGAGTGAGATCATATAATTGTCTTTCTCTGATTGACTTATTTCTCTTAGCATAATACCCTCTAGCTCCATCCACGTCATTGCAAATGGCAAGATTTCTTGTTTTTTTGTTTGTTTTTTTTTTTTTTTTTGATGGCTGAGTGTTATTCCATTATATATACACCACATCTTATTTATCCATTCATCTGTCTATGGACATCTGGGCTCTTTCCATAGTTTGGCTATTTTGGACATTGCTGTTATAAACTTTGGAATGCAGGTGCCCCTTCGGATCACTACATTTGAATCCTTTGGGTAGATACCTAGTAGTGCAATTGCTGCATTGTAGGGTAGCTCTATTTTCAACTTTTTGAGGAACCTCCATACTGTTTTCCAGAGTGGCTGCGTCAGTTTGCATTCCCACCAACAGTGTAACAGGGTTCCCCTTTCTCTGCATCCTCGCCAACATCTGTCGTTTCCTGACTTGTTAATTTTAGCCATTCTGACCAGTATGAGGTGGTATCTCATTGTGTATTTCCCTGATGCCAAGTGACGTTGAGCATTTTTTCATGTGTCTGTTAGCCATTTGTATGTCTTCTTTGGAGAAATGTCTGTTCGTGTCTTCTGCCCATTTCTTGACTGGATTATTTCTTCTTTGGGTGTTGAGTTTGATAAGTTCTTTATAGACTTTGGATACGATGTTGAACAACAGTGGTGATAATGGACATCCCTGCCATGTTCCTGACCTTAGGGGAAAAGCTCTCAGTTTTTCCCCATTGAGAATGATATCCGCTGTGGGCTTTTCATATATGGCTTTTATAAAGATATTGAGGTATGTTCCCTCTGTCCCTGCACTGTGAAGAGTTTTAATCAAGGAAGGATGCTGTACTTTGTCAGAGGCTTTCTCTGCATCTACTGAGAGAATCATATGGTTCTTGTCCTTTCTTTTATTAATGTAATGTATCACATTGATTGATTTGCAGGTATTGAACCACCCTTGTAGCCCAGGAATAAATCCCACTTGGTGGTGGTGAATAATCCTTTTAATATACTGTTGGATCTTATTGGCTAGTATTTTGGTGAGAATTTTTGCATCCATGTTCATCAGGGATATTGGTCTCCTCGTCTGGTTTTGGGATCAAGGTAATGCTGGCCTCATGGAAAGAGTTTGAAAGTTTTCCTTCCATTTCTATTTTTTGAAACAGCTTCAGAAGAATAGGTATTAATTCTTCTTTAAATGTTTGGTAAAATTCCCCTGGGAAGCCATCTGGCCCTGGACTCCTGTTTCTTGGGAGATTTTTGATTACTGCTTTAATTTCCATGCTGGTTATGGGTCTGTTCAGGTTTTCTGTTTCTTCCTGGCTCAGTTTTGGTAGTTACAAGTCTCTAGGAATGCATCCATTTTTCCAGATTGCCTAATTTGTTGGCACATACTCACTCATAATATGTTCTTATAATTGTTTGTATTTCTTCAGTGTTGGTTGTGATCTCTTCTATTTCATTCATGATTTTATTTATTTGGGTCCTTTCTCTTTTCTTTTTTAAAAGTCTGGCCAGGGGTTTATCAATCTTGTTAATTCTTTCAAAGAACCAGCTCCTAATTTCGTTGATCTGTTCTGCTGTTCTTTTTGTTTCTGTTTCATTGATTTTGGCTCTGATCTTTATTATTCTCTTTTCCTGCTGGGTTTAGGGTTTATTTGCTGTTCTTTCTCCAGCTCCTTTTGGTATAGGGTTAGGTTGTGTATTTGAGATCTTTCTTGTTTCTTGAGAAAGGCTCATATTGCTATAAACTTCCCTCTTAGGACCGCCTTTGTTGCATCCCACAGGTTTTGAACAGTTGTGTTTTCATTTTCATTTGTTTCCATGAATTTTTTTCTTTAGTTTCCTGGTTGATCCATTCATTCTTTAGTAGAATATTCTTTAGCCTCCATGTATTTGAGTTCTTTCCAAATTTCCTGTTGTGATTGAGTTACAGTTTCAAAGCATCATGGTCTGAAAATATGCTGGGAATGATCCCAGTCTTTTGGTACCAGTTGAGACCTGATTTGCGACCCAATATGTGATCTCTTCTGGAGAATGTTCCATGTGCACTTGAGAAGAATGTGTATTCTTGTTGCTTTAGGATGAAATGCTCTGAATATATCTGTGAAGTCCATCTGATCCAGTGTGTCATTCAAAGCCCTTATTTCCATGTTGATCTTCTACTTAGGTAATCTGTCTATGCTTGCAGTGAGTGAGGGGTTTAAGTCTCCTACTATTATTGTATTATTATCGATGTGTTTCTTTTTTTTTAAGATTTTATTTATTTATTTGACAGAGAGAGAGAGAGAGCACAGGTAGGCAGAGCGGCAGGCAGAGGGAGAGGGAGAAGCAGACTCCCCGCTGAGCAGGGAGCCCGATGTGGGGCTCGATCCCGGGACCCTGAGATCATGACCTGAGCTGAAGGCAGGCGCTTAACAACTGAGCCACCCAGGTGCCCCTCGATGTGTTTCTTAAATTTTGTTGTTAATTGGCTTTTATAATTGGCTGCTCCCATGTTAGGGGCACAAATATTTACAATTGTTAGATCTTGTTGGATAGATCCTTTAAGTATGATACAGTGTCCTTCCTCATCTCTTATTATAGTGTTTGGTTTAAAATAGAATTTGTCTAAGGATTGCCACCACCCCAGCTTTCTTTTGATGTCCATTAGCATGATAAATGGTTTTCCACCCCCTCACTTTAAATCTGGAGGTGTTTTGGGGTCTAAAATAAGTCTCTTGCAGATAGCATACCGATAGATCTTGCTTTTTTATCCAGTCTGATACCCTGTGTCTTTTGATTGGGGCATTTAGCCCATTTACATTCAGAGTAACTATTGAAAGATATTAATTTAGTGGTATTGTATTACCTTTAAAGTCACTGTTTCTGTATATTGTCTCTGTTCCTTTCTGGTGTGTGTTACTTTTGGGCTCTCTTTTCCCTTAGAGGACCCCTTTAAAATTTCTTGTAGGGATGGTTTAGTGATTACAAATTCTTTTAGTTTCTGTTTGTCCTGGAAGCTTTTTATCTCTCCTTCTATTTTGAATGACATCCTTGCTGGATAAAGTATTTTTGGCTCCATATTTTTCTCATTTAACACCCTGGATATATCATGCCTGTCTCTTCTGGCCTGCCAGGTCTCTGTGGCTATGTCTTCCGCCAGTCTAATGTTTCTGCCCTTGTAGGTTAAAGACCTCTTGTCCCGAGCTGCTTTCATGATTTTCTATTTGTCTCTGAGATTTGCAAGTTTCACTATTATATGTCGAGGTGTTGACCTAACTTTACTGATTTTGAGACTCATTCTCTGTGCCTCTTGAACTTGAATGCGTGTATCCTTCCCCACATTAGGGATATTCTTCACTACAATTTGCTCAATATACCTTATACCTCTCTCTCTTTCCCTCTCCTCTTCTTCTGGGATCCCAATTATTCTAATATTGTTTTGCTTTGTGGTATCACTTATTTCTTGAATTTCCCCTCATGATCCTGTAGTTGTTTATCTCTCTTTTTCTCAGCTTCTTTATTCCTCATCATTTTGTTTTCTATATCACTAAATCTCTTGTCTGCCTCATTTATCCTAGCTGTTAGTCTCCTTTTTTGATTGTGTCTCATTAATAGCCTTTTTTATTTCAACTTGATTAGGTTTTAGTTCTTTTATTTCTCCAGAAAGGGATTCTCTAGTGTCTTATATGCTTTTTGAAGCCTAGCTAATATCTTTAAAATCGTTATTTTGAACTCTAGTTCTGACATCTTACATATGTCTATACTGATTAGGTCCATGGCAGTCAGTACTGCCTCTCATTATCTTTCTTGAGGTGAGTTTTTCCCTCTTGTCATTCTGTCCAGAGAAGGATAGGTGAACAAAAGAACCAAATACTAAAATGGCAATAACGACCCCAGAGAAATATACACTAAACAAATCAGAAGAGACATGAAACCAGAAAAAAGAAATTAAAAAATATATATATAATCAGACAGGCAGACAGGTGAACAGAACAGAGCAATAGACTGGATCATGTGTGTATTTTAGTCTGTTAGAAAACTAGATCCCAAAATTGCAGTGAAAGAAAAACATATATATACAAAAATAAAATTAAATACAATGAAAGGATAGACTGTAACTGTAAAAATGAAAATTAAAAGACAAAAAAATGTAAAGAAGGAATATAAAAGACAGGTGAACAGAACAGAGCAATATACTATATCCCAGGTATATTTTGGTCTGTTTGTTAGAAGAAACTGCATCCCAGTGTAAAGAAAGAAAAATATATATACACAAAAATAAAATTAAATACATTGACAGGATAGAATGCAACTGTAAAGATGAAAATTTAAAAACGACTTTACTAAAAAAAAAAAAGAGGAAAAAATGAGAGAATATTAGACAGATGAGGAGAACAGAGCAGCACACTATATCCTGGGTGTATTTTGTTCTTTTTACTGGAGGAAACTGCATCCCAAAATTGTAAAGAAAGAGAAACGTATGTATACACAAAAATAAAATTAAATACAATGAAAGGATAGAATGTTACTGTAAAAATGAAAATTAAAAGACTTTCAAAAAAGAGTTGATAAAATAAGAAATTGAGAAAGGGAAGAGAAAAAAAATTAAAACTGAAAGACTAAAGAATCATGTGAAAAAAAACAAGAACTGTATTTTCCCCTAGCACTGAAGTTTTGCAGTTCTATGTGATCAGTAAACTTGGTCTTAGCTGGATGTTGTTGCTGATCATCTGGAGAAGGGGACTGTTGTGCTGAATCTCAGGTGTCTTTTCCCCAGGCAGGATTGCACTACCCTTACCAGGGGGCCAGGCTAAGTAATCTGCTCCAGATTGCTCTATGTGGCTTTTGTTCCCTGAAGCTTTCTGAGCTGCTTTCAAGGATGAGAATGAAAATGTCAGCCTCCTAATCTCCAGCCCCGGAGCGGAAAGCTCACGCCCCCCCCACTCCTCAGTGCATCCTTAGGGAAAAGCTGTCAGTCACTCTTGTCTCTCTGGTCCATGCTCCATGCTCACCCAGTCTGTGACCGAGCATTTCTTTCTCATCCATGCAACCCCATTTCTAGTCTCCACACCCTGCAGACTCCTGCAGCATGCACCCGTGCCGCTCCTTCCAGGGTTGGGGGAGGGGTCTCACCACGGTTCTGCCATTTGCTGGGCCCCTGGTCAGAGAGTGGTCACCCAGTCATGCCACGGTTCATGGTTTATGGCAACACTGAGCTGAACGTCCACTCCTGGGCTCACTGATTGCAACTCCAATGCCTGGGAGCTCTGCCTCACTCAGGTACCCCAGGCCTTCCTGAACCCCAGGGATCCTGAGACCACACTGTCCCACCTAGAATTCCACCCCACTTTGCCACCTGAGCACCTTTCAGGCAGGGAAGTCCCTCACCAGGGCAGCCTTCTAAAAGGTCTGATTTTGTGCTCTGCTGCTATTATCACTTTTCTGTAGCCAGCTGATGGAGGCTCCCTCCCCCCACGGTTTATCTTCCCATATATCCCCTCGGATTAACTTCGCCACACCTCCTACCTTGTAGAAAGTGGTCACTTTTCTATTTATAGAGTTTCAGCTATTCTTTTCTTAGATCTCTGGTTGAGTTTGCAGGTGTTCAGAATGATTTGATAGCTATCTAGCTGAATTCCTGGGACCAGACAAGACTAAGGTGGTCTACTCCACTACCATCTTGGACTCCTCCAACTTATTATTTATAGCAGAGGTTACAATTACAAAAGCTGAAAATACCCCAAATGTCCATTGACATTTAGGCAGTGGTTAAATAAGTTATAGTATGTAGAATATAATGTGTAGCTATATAAAAGGAATGAAGTATTGTATATCCTGATGAGGAAAAATCTTCAAGATATGTTATTAGGTGGAAGAAAGCAAAGGTATGTATATATATGACAGTACCAACATATATATATATATATATATATATATATATATATATATATGTATGTATGTATACACACACCAACTTTTTTCACCCAGGCTATTTATCACATATACATGTATGTGTAAATGTACACACGGACTTATGTACATATACACACACATTTATAAATAAAAGGCAGTTGTTTGTATTTAAATTAAGAACAAAACAGTACATGTTTGTATATATTTGCCTATGTATATATAAACACTTATTGCTTGCAGAACAGGAAATTAGGTGTCTGGTGGACAGATGTTGGATATAGATTTTTTTACAATATATTCTTTTGTACTTCTCAATATTCAAATTTGTGAATATGTTCCTTATTTTTTTAATGTTTTTAATGAAATATATAAACAAAGAATGATTTTTGTCATTAACTTGGGTAAAAATGAAAACATACTATAAAACAAGTTTGATATATAAAACAGAAGAATTACAAGTAAATTGTATTACAGAATGAGGATCCCAGTAGATCTTTTCAGGCAGAATTAATGAGCTGAATGAAAATTAATGAATAAACATAATAAGATCATGTACAAGAAAACATGTGCTTTTAGTATAGGCTCCGAATTGAAATGTGAAAATGACTTGGGAGATTTCAATATGGAGATATTATCCACACAAATGGAAGTTATACTTCCATGTATAATGCAGTTATACAAAGGACATAACTCCTTTTGTTGCACTTTACTTTATTGCACTTCACAAATATTGTGTTTTTTTTCCAAACTGGATGTTTGTGGCAGCCCTGCATCAAGCATTTCTGTCAGCACCATCTTTTCAACAGCATTTGTTCACTTTGTGTCTGTGTGTCACAATTTGGTAATTCTTGCAATATTTCAAACTTTTTTATTATTATTATATTTGTCATGGTATCTGTGATCAGTGACTTTGATGTTACTATTGTAATTGTTTTGGGGCACCATGAACTGCACCTATATAGGACAGCAAACTTAACTGATAAATACCATGTGTGTTCTGACTCCTCCAACCAACCAGTCCCTCATCTCTTGCCCTTGGGCTTCCCTATTCCCTGCGATATAACAGTACTGGAATTAGGCTAGTTGATATCCTGTAATGGCCTCCAAGTGTTCAGGTGAAAGGAAGAGAGTCACATGTTTCTCAATTTAAATCAGAAGCTAGAAATGAGTAAGCTTAGTGAGGAAGGAATATCTAAGGCCGAGATAGATTGAAAGTTGGGCCTCTTGCACCAAACAGCCAAATTGTGAGTGCTAAGGAAAAGTTCTTGAAGGAAATTAAAAATGCTACTCCGGTGAACACACAAATGGTAAGAAAGCAAACAGCCTTATTGCTTTTATGGGGAGAGGTTGAGTGGTCTGTATAGAAGATCAAACCAGCCATAACATTTCCCTTAAGCCAAAGCCTGATCCACAGCAAGGCCCTAACTCTCTTCAATTCTTCAAAGCTAGAAGAGGTAAGGAACCTACAAAAGAAAAGTTTGAAGCTAGTAGAGGTTGGTTTATGAGGTATAAAGAAAGAAGCTGTCTCCGTGACATAAAAGTGCAAGATGAAGCAGTAAGTGCTGATGTAGAAGCTACAGCAAGTTATCCAGAAAATCTCGCCAAGATCATTAATGAAGGTGGCTACACTAAACAACAGATTTTTGATGTAGATGATATAGCCTTCTAATGGAAGAAGATGCCGTCTGGCACTTTCATAGCTGGAGAAGAGAAGTCAGTGTCCGGCTTCAAAGTTTCAAAGGATAGGCTGACTCTCTTGTTAGGAGCTAATGCAGCTGGTGATTTTTAAGTTGAAGCCCCAGTACTCATTTACCTTTCCAAAAATCCTAACACCCTAAAGAATTAAGCTAAATCTACTCTGTCTGTGCTGTATAAATGGAAAAACAGAGCCTGGATAATAGCACATCTACTTACAGATGATTTTACTGAATATTTTAACCGCATTCTTGAAACCTTCTGCTCAGAAAAAAAGATTGCTTTCAAAATATTATTGTTCATTGACAGTGCACCTGGCCACCCAAGAGCTTTGATGGAGATGCACAATGAGATTAATGCTGTTTTCATGCCTGCTAACACAAAATCCATTCTGCAGCCCATGGATCAAGGAGTCCTTTTGTTGCAAGTCTTCTTATTTAAGAAATACATTTATTTTGTAAGGCTTAAAACTGCCATAGATAGTGGTTCTTCTGATGGATCTGGGTAAAGTAAATTGAAAACCTGGAAGGGATTCACCATTCTAGATGCCATTAGGAACATTCATCATTCATGGGAAGAGGTCAAAATATCAACATTTACAGGAGTTTGGAAAAAGTTGATTACAACTCTCATGGATGACTTAGAGGTGTTCAAGACTTCAGGAGAACTAGAAATAGAAGCAGAGCCAGAAGATGTGACTGAATTGCTGCCATCTCATGGTAAAACTTTCACAGAAGAGGAGTTTTTATGGCTCCTCAAAGAAGTGGTTTCTTCAGTTTGACTCTACTCCTGCTGAAGATAACTGTGAATATTATAAACAATTAACAAAGATTTTAGAATTTTACATCAACTTGACAAAGCAGTGGTGGGGTTTGAGAGGATTGACTCCAGTTTTGAAAGAAGTTCTGCTGTGGGTGAAATGGTATCAAACAGCATCACGTACTACAGAGAAATCATTCGTGAAAGGCAGAGTCAGTCAATGCAGCAAACTTGTCTTATTGTAAGATATTGCCCAGCCACCCCAACCTTCAGCTTCCACCAGCCTCCTCAGTCAGCAGCCATCAACTTTGAGGAAAGACCTCCCACAAGCAAAAGGGTTCCACTCAGTGAAAGCTCAGATGACCATTAACATTTTTTTAGCAATAAAGTATTTTTTTAATTAAGGTATGCACATTGTGTTTTTTAGACACAATGCTATTGCACACTTTGTAGCCTACAGTATAGTATAAACATAACTTTTATATGCACTGGGAAGCCAAAAATTTGACTTGGCTTGCTTTATTATGGTACATTATTGCAGCAGTCTGGAACTGGACCCACAGTACCTCTAAGGTATGCCTATATCTAGAATGTGGTCTGTGATTACCTTATCTATAAAATCATGCTGGGTGCTGGGCACCCAAGCTTTAAACCCAAGAGCTTAAAAAGAAAATGACCAAAATGGTGGAAAATTTTTAAAAGTCCTTTTAGTGCTCGGTCTACAAGTATTTGAAAGGTTCTCATATGAATGATCTGATTTTCTTACTTGGTAAGACCTCTCATAGTGGAACTGGGACCACTGGATAAACATTACAAAAAGGAGTAAAAGTAAACTTTCTAGTAGGACTTTTCGGAATGCCTTAGCATCTAATATGTTTTCCACCAGAAGTATTTAGGCATCAAAAAAAAAAAAAAAAAAAACGTGTTTAGGTATCAGCTGGCCAAGTGTTCAGCAGGAATATGCTCATAAGTATTGAAACATCAAGTGGGTAGCTCGATGAGTTTGAAGTCCCTTTGGATTCTGAAATTATCTGTGACAACAGCTCAAAAGAACTAATACACTGGTTTTGTTAACTTACAAAAGGAATGGTGAACCCAACGTATTTTTGAGAGTATTATTTTTTAAATCTCTGCAGTTCCTGTTTTTTCAAAATAAAAACCTAGGACTACTATATATCCACTAAAATTCTTTTAAGTTCAAATTGCCTAGGAATATTTGAACTCATATATATTGTAAGAGTATTGTATAAATTTTTGGTATATAGTGAAACCCAAGGAAAAATTTCTTTATTTTTCAGAGATTGAGTTTTTAATACTCAAATATGTGATTCTGACTACCTTTGTATCAAAAATAGAATAACGTGTTTCAATCTTTACATGGATTGTGATTTCCCTGAGTCATGCTTAATCAAGTAAAGCTTCAGACATGCCTATACACAATTTTCTAGTCAAGTGTAGTTAACCTCAACTTCATTTATGTTAAAGTCTTTCTTTATCAGATTCCTTTCATGGTTAAATGTCCTGTGTTTTTATAAAGAAAAATGTAAGGAAGTAGTATGCCACTTTCAGACATGAACGAAAGAAGGGTTTTCACTCAAGGACTTTAATTTTCTACAAAAAAAAATGTACTTTTCTCAGGCATAGAAAAGACCTATGTGTCTAACAATTCAAGTTCACCAGTTTAATAATAAGTAACAAATATCCATCTTTCGTATACATAAACAGTTATTATCTCGTGTTTTGTTGCTTTTGAATCTGCATGCACTCTGGGATTCTTTCTACCAAAATGGGGAAATTTTAAAAACTCAATGTGAACAGTAGAATAAGTTGAATATATTGTTAACTTTGGGATCCTACAAGAGAGGTCTATATATGAACCTAAATAGAAAGCTTGCAATCCAGAATTAATTTTAATAGTCTTTTCAGTTATGGTTTTAAAAAAAAAAACAATTCTTTTAAGGATTTTATTTATTTGAGACAGACACAGAGAGAGAGAGAGCATGAGCAGGAGGAGAGGCAGAGGGAGAAGCAGACTCCCTGCTGAGCCAGGAGCCTGATATGGGGCTCAATCCCAGGATGCTGGGATCATGACCTGAGCCAAAGGCCAATGCTTAACCAGCTGAGCCCCCAGGTACCCCCAGTTATGGTCATTTTAACTGTTTTAAAATATGTATTCCATATTTTGAAATATATTTGGAATCATTTTCAGTCCATAAGCATTTTTAAATGAATATTACCTGAAATTATTATCAGTCCCTACAATTTCTCTGGTAATAGCAGGATTTTGTCCTCACTCTTTTACTCATAGAAGATAGGAGAGAATAGGAGATCTGTTGGGTAGAGTTTGTGATTTTTGTGTCATACTGGGCTAGCTTAAACCTTAATACAGTAGCCAGCTGTCCAGAATTTCCATTCAGTGCTTTATCCCCAAGAGTAGACCAGTTTTGACATGTCTCCCTTATTCTGCCTTTTTTCATATTCATATATTGTTTTATCTTTGGTTATCTGCCTTTTAATCTGCTATTGGCTTTTTCAGCAAGCAAGTAATGTTTATGTCATTTGCAAAATAAACTTAATGAAGTAAAGTTACTAAGATTGAAATAAAAGCTATGGTATTGTACTTAAACTCTATTTTTCTTAATAAATTACAATAACTTCATTCATATTATTCTTAGTTTCATGGTTACACAAAATAATTCACATCATACTTGTTATTTGAATGGAGAAATTCCTAATTCTCAATCCTAAAATAAGTTACTCTTTTGTCTTTATGAAGGAAAGAATAATACAATAAATTTTTCTTTTTTTTTTTTCTTTAATGTAGGCTCCATGCCCCATGTTGGGCTCCATGCTCAGTGTGGAGTCTGTTTGAGGTTCTCTCTCTCCCTTTCCCTCTGCCCCACCCTCTCTCTCGTGCGTGCACACACACACACGCTCTCTCTCTAAAATAAATCAATGAAATCTTAAGATAAAAAAAAAAAGGAGTCAGACACCTAACCGACTGAGCCACCCTAGGTGCCCCAGGTTTCTACTTTTAAAATGAAATTTTTTAGTATCTGATTTTTTTGTTTGATAATTTGCAGAATATTCTCATTAATGGACTTCTCTAATGATTTTCCAAAATTTAAAAATTATCTTTTCTTTGTTACTTAATTTCTTTTATTCCTTGCAGTGTTCTTTTTGCCCATAGATTTGCTTTGTTTATATTGAAATAATCTAGCCCTATGTTGTTCTAAAATTTTCTCTTTGCTTCTAAGCCGCTATTCCATCTGACATATATTCGGCCACTTGCATGGGATTATAACTCAAGTGGGACTCATTACATGTTAAGTAATTCTGTTTTTTTTTCTAGTAAAGGCTTTGGAATTAGTGGTAATATAGTGTTCATGAAAGCATTAAGAAATTTATTGTTGAGATGTAAAATATCTATTCCTTTTTAATCTAGACTAAAGGCTCTGAAAGGAACTGATAAGAAACTCTCATAGTCACATCACAATGTATGAATTTTATTTTATGCCACCTTTCCTCTGTCTTCCTTTTTCTTTATTAGGTATTGGTATGATCTAATATTCCGTCTCCCACCGGGAACAGTGGCCTAGGGAATCCTTTCACCATTCATGGATAATTTATTTTTTATAATTAGTTTAAAAGGTACTATTCTAAAGTGATATGCCAATTCTTCACCTCAAAAGAACATATCTTGAATATTTTTGTGCAGCAAGTCAAACATACACACACACACACATACACACACACACACACACACACACACACACTAAGCAATTCGATACTGTTTTCTGTCATTCTTTTCTCTTAAAGAAGAACTGGCCGCTTTGGTGGTCAAAAAGGATATGTACTCTATATCAGGAGAATTAATGATGAATGCCAATGTTGTTATCTGAAATTTTGTGGGACAGAACATCTTTATATAGTAATGGACTAGAATTATCAGCATATTTTGTTGTGTAAATGGAAGAATTGCTATAGAGAAGTGCTCTTTCCATACCTGCCAACGTAAACCTCTTCTCAGTCCTGAGTAATTGAATGATTGTCACTTTCAGAGCATTGATTCCCTTTGTATCTTATAAAATCAACACTGTGCTCTCACATTCTTTCTTGGTTCATATTCTTTTTTAGCGTCTTCTTTAGCACAGAAGCTACATGAATGGTACAAAGAACTTGAATATAGTTGACCCTTGAACAACAAGGGTTTGAACTGCACAAGTCAATTTATATGCTGATGTTTTCCAATAAATACAGAACAGTACCATAAATGTATTTTCTCTTCCTTATGAAGTTTTTAATAACATGTTTTCTCTAGCTTACTTTATTGTAGGAATACAGTATTTAATACATATAACACGCAAAATAATGTGTTAATCAACTGTTTGTTACCAGTAAGGCTTCCAGTAATAGTAGGCATTTAGTAAAGTTTTGGGGAAGTCAAAACACACATGCCGATTTTCAACTGCACAGACGGTAGGTACCCCTGACCTCTGTGTTGTTCAAAGGTCAACTGCATTTCTTTTATCCAGATTCATCCCTTTTTAATGTTTTGCTACATTTATTTATCTTTCTTATTCTCTCTTTCTTCTCCCACCAAACCCATACACACACACACACACACACACATAATTTCTTTTCTGAATGGTTTAATAGACTAAATGGATTGTATACTTTTACTTCTTCACAGCTTATTTCCTAGGAATAAGAATATTCTCTTATATAACCACAGTACACTTATCAAATGCACCATAACATTGATAGCAATACTTTTATCCATTTTTGTCAGTTGTCCCAGTAATATATCTTTGTAACAGTTTTTTTTTCTGACACAGGATCCAATTCAGATTCATGCATTACTGTTAGTTATATATTTTCAGTCTCCTTTAATCTGAAACAGTCTTCAGGGTTTTGTTTTGTTTTTTTTGTTTGTTTTCATGACATTTGGTCCTCTTTTAATTTTATACACACACACACACCCACAGATGACCCTTGAACAACATGAGTTTGAACTACACAGGTCCACTTAAATGCAGATTTTTTTCAATAAATACAGTATAGTACCTAAAGTGTATTTTCTCTTTATGATTTTCTTGATAACATTTGTTTTTCTCTGGCTTTATTGTAAGAAGGCACTATATAATACATATAACATATAGAATCAACTGTTAGTCAACTGTTCATGTTATCAGTAGGGTTTCCAGTCGGCAGTAGGCTATTTGTAGTTATGGTTTTGGGGAGTCAGAAGTTATGCACGGATTTTCAACAATACGGGGGATGAGCACCCCAAACCTCCACATTGTTCAAGGGTCAACCATATATATCTAACTTTTGAGATCTCATCTCCTACTCAACTTAAACTGTAACCTTAGGAAATGACCACCAGTGTTTTTCAGCTCAAACCATACCTTTTTTGGTGTCTCAGATTTCCAGCTACCTGTTGACATTTTTATCTGAATGTCTTTCTGGAACTTTAAACTCAGTATTTTTGAAACAGACTCAGCTCCCTCCCACATTCATTCCTCCCGAAACAAAAATTTGCTTCAGCTGACTTCACTTCTGTGATTGCACCATTTTAAAGCCATTTCTGTTTGAGCCTTCAGAATAATAATCCTTTCCCCTTGCTCCTATGGGTAATTGCTTGTCATTCTACCCCTACTACATTCTGCTCCCCTATATATATCTAAAATCCTCTTCACTCTTTTTTTTTATATAAGATTTTATTTATTATTTATTTGACAGAGAGAGACACACGGTGAGAGAGGGAACACAAGCAGGGGGAGTGGGAGAGGAAGAAACAGGGTTCCAGCGGAGCAGGGAGCCCGATGCGGGGCTCGATCCCAGGACCCCGGGATCATGACCCGAGCCGAAGGCAGACGCTTAATGACTGAGCCACCCAGGTACCCCCTAAAATCCTCTTCACTCTTGTTGCCACATACTGGATCAGCTTCTCATTACTTCTTGACTGGTGTCATGTTGAAATTGTGTACAGTAAACTCCTAATTGGTTGCTCCATCTCTCCCCACTCAGTTAATCCTCTTGCTCAGACCTGTTCTTCCTCCCATAATTTTGCATTCTGACTAACATCATCATTTGCCCAGGCACTTGAACAAGAAAGCTGGTGATTCACAACTACTTTTTTTTCCCCTCACTTCACCCCACTTCCCATTTATTCAACTAATAAATATTTAGTGATAACTACCATATGCCAGTCACTGTGGTAGATGCTGGTATATATTAGTGAATAAACTAGAGCTTGCCCCTGGGGCACCTGAGTGGCTCAGTCATTAAGCGTCTGCCTTTGGCTCAGGTCATGATCCCGGGGTCCTTGGGATTGAGCCCCACATCGGGCTCCCTGCTCTGCGGGGAGCCTGCTTCTCCCTCTCCCACTCCCCCTGCTTGTGTTCCCTCGCTCACTGTGTCTCTCTCTGTCAAATAAATAAAATCTTGAAAAAAAAAAAAAAACTAGAGCTTGCCCCTGCTGAGAGTCAATTGAGGAAGACAGAAAGTAAACAAGCAATTAGATATTAATTACTGTATTATAATTATGCTTTCATGATTGTTATGAACTAGGTATTGTGAGGAAGAATAATGGCCTGGGCATGATACAACAATCAAGAAAGGCCTCTCTGACACTTAAGATAAGCAAATGTCATATTATATTCCATTTTTTTTTTAAGATTTTTGATTTTTTTAGAGAGAGCACACAGTGAGGAGGGGCAGAGGGAGAGGGAGAGAGAGTCTTAAGCAGACTCTGCACTGAGCACAGACCCCAACATGGGGCTCGATCCCATGATCCTGAGATCACGACCTGAGCCGAGACCAAGAGTCCAACATGCAACAACTGCACCACCCAGGCACCCCTGTTATTTTCCATTTCTAAGTGTAGCTAATCATTTTCCTTCTCTTAATCCCAGGTGCCACCACTTTAGTCCAGTCTGTATTTTCTCTGCCTGAACTATTTATGGTAGTCTCAGAACTATCTCTCTGCTTTTAGGTTAGTCCTTTTTGTTTCATCACTCACTCTTCCAGAGTAATTGTTCTAAAACTGAGAACTCTGATCCTGTCATTCAACAGGGTGTCATCCAGACTGCACAGCTTAGCACTTAAAGTTATTCACAGACACCCTGCCTATCTTCCCAGACTCAGGTCTTTTTCTTATTCTCCTCCATATACTTCAGACAAATTGATCTCTTGTAGTTTTATAAGTGTATGGTGCTTTCTCTTTTAACCCCTATATATGTGTTCTTTCCTAGGAATGGCCTTTTCTCTTCCCTTGTTCACATGTCTTACCATTCATCTACTAGGTAGATACCCATTCATTTGGTAGGACTGAACTCAGTGATCACGTCTTCTGAGCAACCTTCAGAAATATTGAAGTCTCTTCTGTTTTCTACCCATTATATTGTTAGTTTATTTACTAATTTCTCCCTGTGAAGTATTGGGGGTTTTTTTTGAGGTCAGAGATTTTTTTTTTTCCTTCTCCATCCTTGCTTCTCTAGAAGAACCTCTATTCATTGTCTTTGATAAGCAATTCTCAATAAATGTCTATCAACTACAATTGATTAGAGTTTTCTGTATTCGTTTGAACTTAAGATTTTCCAGTGTGAAAGCAGTTTGAATGCTGAAGAGTGCCCAGTGCTCTTCCTCATTTAACTACATCAGTGGTTCCCAAATACAGATAAATTTCAGTCACCTACAGAATTTCTTTTTTTTTCTGGAAGACATAATCCTTTGCCTCCCTCTACTCTTAGTAAATAAATATCTCTGTAGGGACACCTGGGTGGTGCAGTCGGTTAAGTGTCTGGCTCTTGGTTTTGGCTCAGGTCATGATCTCAGGGTGGTGAGATTGAGCCCCACGTCAGGTTTTGTGCTGGGCATGGAGTCTGCTTAAGATTCTCTCCCACTGCCCCTCCCATCCCCCACTTGCTGTCGTGCGCTTTCTCTCTCTCTCTCTCTCTGTCTCTCAAATAAATCTTTAAAAAAGTAAACATCTCTGTAGAGAGGGCCCAGGAATTTATACTTCCATGAAGTTCCCTAAATGATCCTGATGTATCCTTTCCTCAAACACGTACTCTGTAATAGTCTCTGAAAACACTTGGTAAACTGTAAATATTAAAGAAATGTTAGTTATTACCATTTTTCATTGTGCCCTTCTTGGTGCCTTAACCAGAAATATCAAAGATGTTAACTTTTTCTCAAAGACTAATGCTTTAGTACCCTAAGGTTTGAAAGAACTTGAGGAAGTGTTGGTTATCTTATTCAAATATTGTTATCAGACTGAGTACCAGAAGTCTGGAAACAAGCAAATGTCCTCATTCTCTGAATGGTTGAGGAGGAGAGATTTCAGAAACTATACACCAATAAAGTTGAGTACAATCCACCATAAACATTCTAAAATAATTGAAAAGATAGTGAGCATTTAGAAAAGGAGATGGTGAAAACTATAAGCCACCTTTAGTTACTGTTAAAGTCTTGACAAACTACTTTTATTTCTTCCTTGAAGTATTTACTAGAACCTCTAGAGGAGAATGTCAATGACAGAAGGTATCCAATTTCAGCAAAACATTTTATCAAGATTAAGAATATCTTTGTAGACACATGGAAAAATGTGAAAATAACAACACTGTAAATAAATGATGAATTGAAAGCAGTTTGAATATCAGTTTCAAAGAATGTTGATTAGTAGTTCAACCTCGAGGAACATTACTGATTAAATGCTTTCAGGCTTTTTACTTATTTTTTAACCAGTAATTGGTTAAATCAGATTGGTTAAACCTAGATTTCACATTGAGCCCAGTGGGTAATTCTTTACAAATTTTACACTTTAAACACACTTTCATTTAGTTAATAAATATAATAAATTGAGTACCTTGTACCTGTCTCATACCCTATTTTGATGTCCCTCCTCCCATTCCCAATGATTAACAGGGGAATACTAAGTTAGCTAGCTAGTTTTGCATAAAATAATAGTCTAGGAAACTCTGACCTATGGTTTAAAGAGGAATTTGCCTTTAAAAGAATTCAAAAGAATTCTGAAATGTTAAGTTAATGGAGGACTTCTAAAATTGAAGATTTTGTAACCACATTTTTGTGACATTCTGCAAGACAAAGGGGTCTCCCATTTCAATAGAATGTACATTCCTATGGCAACAAGAAAGCACAGACCTTATAACCAAAGATAGTTGACAAAGCAGAGGAAGAAAAAAAAAAGGACAAATTAGTAAGATGGCAGAAGACTGAATGTTGTTTTCTGACAATAATTATAAATGTAATAAACACTATAAGAAAAGAAATACAGTTTGGGTCAAAATCACACCAATAAGTGATTAAGGATGTTTAAAAATGGAAAAGATAAAAAGAGGGTTGCCTGGGTGGCTCAGTCGGTTAAGCGACTGCCTTTGGCTCAGGTCATGATCTTGGAGTCTCGGGATCGAGTCCCACATCGGGCTCCTTACTCAGTGGGGAGTCTGCTTCTCCCTCTGCCCTTCACCCTGCTCTCGCTCACTCTCTTCTCAAATAAATAAAATCTTTAAAAAAATGAATAAAAAGAAAAAGGAAAAATAACACAGAATCTAAAACTATTCTACAATAAATTTATTAAAAATTGTTTTAAATGTTTTAAAGTAAGAATTCAGCATCTTGAGAATAAATCTGTAATGACAGTGTGTACACAATGAAGATAGCTCAAGAGCCTTTATGTATCGAATTTCCCAAAGGGAAAGTGCTGTTTCCCGATTTGGGTTACGTGTTCATGCCCAGACTGCTCTATTGTTGCCAGAGGTGATGGTCACATTTTAAAACCGTAGTGTGTAAGGGTAGTTTCTAGATAAAATTCCTAGATAAAAGGGTGCTGAACAGATACTACAATGAATTATTTTCTATAGTAATCAATGAATAATTGATAAAATAAGGAAACAAAGCTCAGAAAATTTAAACAAACTGCTATTCATAAGCACTTTTTCATTGAATTCATCTTAAGGGCACATTTCATTTCATTGAATTCATCTTGAGGGCACATTAAAGTTAATGATCAAAGATATATTTAAGTGTGTGTCTCATTAACTAGCTTAAAGAGAATGTTTGTAGTAAGCCCAAGATTTCAGATTCATTCATCTTATAGACCTTTGGTACAGTGGCAGGGGTGGAAGGACGGGTGAGTTCCATGGCCTTTTTTAAGTCTAGCCAGCTGCCTCTGATATATGTAAAAAGTGGAGACGGTAGATAGAATCAGTACAAATATGTAAGTACTACTACAAAAAAACTCAAGTACATGCCCTCCTGGTGACTTATCAATAACATCATGTTTGTAAGTGAAGAAAAGCACACTATTATTATATGTTTACACAATTTTTAGGATGCTTTCTTAGAAGTCTAGAGTCATAGTTGGTCATTATGCATGTGAACTGAACCAGAGAGAGAGAGAGAGAGAGAGAGAGAGAGTGTGTGTGTGTGTGTGTGTGTGTGTGTGTGTGTTTATGTAGACTTTTTTTTTTTTTTTTAATAGGCTGCTGCTCTGTGTTGCTTTGGGGGAAATTTTCATAGATTTACATTTGGTAAATATACCCACGTCCAAAAAAAGATATGTATAAAAATTGGAATGCTAGCTAACTAACTCAACTCATAAAAACTTCAGTTAAAAGTAAGATATTTTCCACGATTATTTTAAAATATGATGTTTACTGGAAGGAAAGTCCAGAGAATTACCACAGATGAAGTGTGAGTGTATTTCTCCCACTTGTAAATGAGCTCTTATTTCCTACAGTGTATATTCTGGTCCACAATGAGTCATTTTCAACATGTTTCAATTTAACTCCTAATACATTTTTAAACTTGGCAGGCATATTTAGATGAACATTACTTCCAGTTTTAGAGACTGCTTCTAAATTATACTTCAGTGTTGCAGTCATCATAAAAAGTTCTTTCAGTGAAAAGGAAACAGGATTGATTGGAAGTGTGTGTTTTAGAGGAGCAAAAAAATGGTTAGCACTGAATAAAAGTCAGATAGTTAAGCTTTTAAAAACTTCATTACTATATAAACTCTTTTAACATTACCTGTAGTTATGAGATCATTTTTGTGGATAGAAGATACTTAAAGGAAGAAAAGATAACATTTATCCCAGACAGTAAAGCTAATATTTATTGATCTTTTACTATGCCTAGCACTATTTAAGTGTTTTTTATGTATTAACTTTTTTAATGCCCACATAATGAGTATTGTTTATGTTCTGTAAATCATTCAGGTTTTGTTTCTATTATGATACATGGAGCATGGCACATTTCTGGACATACAACTAGAGCTGTATGACCATATCTAAAAGCTAATGACTTTATGGAGAATTTTACATATTGCCAACTCTTCAAGTATTTAATAATTACCATTTATAAATTTGTGCAACCCTATGAATCTTCTGACAGATTTCAGTTAACAAACCTGTCCATCGTTACTATTTTAATATTCTTTATTTCTGTTATGATTTTTATACTGTGCCTTACTACTTTTAACACTTTGAAAGTTCCGAAAAGTTTAGAGTTGGGAAAACCTTTGAGATCATTGAAAACATTCAACTCATTTTGCAAATGAGTTAACAAATCCAAAGAGGTTATATAACATCCTCAGGTAGGTATCTGCAAGGCCATACACCCTCCAGAAACTCTAGGAGCGATCTGTTCCTTACTTCTTCCGTCTTCTGGGGGCTCCAGGAGTTCCTTGGCTTCATTGGATTCCTTGGCTTGTGGCCACACCACACCGTCTCTGCCTCTGTCTTTACATTACCTTCTCGTCTGTAGGTCTCATATGCATGCACATGATTGCATTTAGGGTCCATCCAGATAATCCAGGGTCTTCCTCTCAAGGTGCTTAACTTAATCAAATCTGCAAGGCTCCTTTTTCCAAATAACATAATATTCACAGGTTCTAGAGACTACTACATGGACACGTATCTTGGGGAGGGGCTACCATTCAACCCACTACATTAAAAAAAAAAAAATTTGCCTTTAAGTCACCTGAGTTAGTATTTATTCAGGTTCTTCAATATGAGTAACATTTTATTTTTACATTTTCCAACCAGAATTTTATAAGGTGTCAGCTAATTTTAGAAGTTGTTAAAATTCTATAAAGTTAGGTTACTATTTTAACTTTCTAACGTGACATTAAGCAAATTACCAGCTCTTCAACAAATAGCTCCTTAGAGATTCTAGACTCTGTACCATATGATATATGACATATATTATGAATAAAAAGTCATCTGACATGATTTTTAGTAAGATTTTTTTAAGAACATCATGGCAGTGACATTAAGGGTTAAAGAAACAGAATTGGACATTTTTAAGACACAGTATAAGAATATAGCTCTAAGGTAAGCTATATTAACTTCAGTTATACTATTTAATTGCTTTTTTTATATAGCAATTAAATTTTGCTTTACTGTATTTGAGATTCATTAAATAAGACCTCGAATGCTTCAATAATGACTATTTCAGATTTTATCTTTGTTCTACTTACTTTTTTCATCAAACTTTTAGCCCTTTCTAGTTTTAATAAATGTTTATGTATAACCTGTGTATTTCTATGGTATGTGCCAGATATGTGATCATTTAGTTTCTTCTGTAGAAGTCATTATTACTAGATGGGAAGATATTCTCAATTCCTTTTAGCCATCAAAGTGTTTACTGTAAAAGAAAGAAACATAACCAATATATTATATAATTCCTTGCTAGTATTAAATGAAATTCCATATACAATTTTAAGTTTTCAATAAATGTTAACTATTATTTATTATCATCATCCAGTTAGTTGATTTTTAAAGTAAGATATGCCTATGTTCTCTTTTAGCATCATAAAGATAAACGGTTAGGAGCAGGCTCTGACCAGACTTGGTAAAACTATTTCATGCAAATGCATAACCTTCACTGTTACAAAGCTCTCTAAAGAAGGAGGGCCCTTTCTTCATCTTATTATTTATTTTAATTATTAGTAATTTATACTATTGAAATTTTCTTTGCATTTTTTGTAAGTTTAAAAAATATATATCCACGTATTTTAAATGGATGTGTTTTTTTAACTTAAATGTTTTTTGCCTTTTTTAAAAATTTATTTATTTGAGAGAAAGAGAGAGAGAGAGCATACTCCATGCTAGCGCAAGGGGATGGGCAAGGGGGAGAAAGAGGGAAAGAATTTCAGCAGACTCCGTGCTGAGCGGGAGCCTGAGCCCCAGGGCTCAATCGCACCACCCTGAGATCGTGACCATAGCAGAAACCAAGGGTCAGATGCTTAACTGACTGAGCCACCAGTGCACCCCTGTTTTTCCCTTTTTAAAATGAGAAGTCTATATATTTGTAAAAAAGTAAGGAATGAATTAATGCATCTTTAAACCACAAAACTTAAGTGACATCCACATATCTATTATTAGAACTCACATGTTTTCTTTTAATTCACTGGGACCCCAAATGTGAGTTTCTATGGCTAGGTTATGCATAGGTACTCCAAATGTAATGATACCTATCATTTTTAAAATTGTTTTTGTCCAGTGATGGAAAATGACCAAAAGAATACATCTCCCTACCTCCAGGCAAGAGTGCACCCAGATCATTCTAGTCAGATAGGCTGTTCATATGTAAACCTGTAAAAGAACTCATGTACCTGTAAATGACAATGAAATGTTAGCTTTGAAACAATTGTTTAAAGTACTTTACAGGAAAATCAAGGTATGGTTTATGAGAATGGAATGTTCTGTATGCTTGTGCCACAAACATGTCTATTCTTATTCATTTGTCATCTTTTGCCATTGGTTAAACTGTGCATTTGATCCAGAAATAAGTCAACAGATGTTTAAATGAGAAATATGTGTTGTGAAATTCAATCATTCATATATAGTAAACACAGATTTTGTTAGTCCAAAGTTAAAGCATTTGCAAAGTAAATTAGTTTCTTTAACTAAAGCACGGATGTCTAATTTTTGAAAATGGAAAAATATTAACTGAGTGCTTCTAAAGAAAAATAATGTGTTAGCCAGTTTTCCATATCTCTGGCAGCTGTATTCTTCCACTTGGTATTCAGTATAGCCAATAATGCCTCTCTTCATTATAGAAACATCCCCTTCCCATCACTATCAGTAGACTTCCTAAGCATTCCACTTATAAGAAATTTGTAAGCTCTGCTTTTCTGCAGGCTTATGTATTTATCCTACAAATTTTAGACAGTATTACATTTACAAATTATAATTTATACCAAGGTAAAGCTAAAGTTTATGGCTTCTTAAGCCATACATATTTCTTTAATGATGGCACTAGAGCAGTGTTTTAAATGGCTCAAACTTTTCATGAACTTTCAATAAAAAGAATAGCAATAGTACTTCTTGGGGTTCATTTGGTAAGACTATGAAAAATATACCTAACTTTTTTCTTTTTATGAATTTTATTTTTTGAAGATTTTATTTTTAAGTAATCTTTACACCCAATATGGGGCTCAGACTCACAACCCCAAGATCAAGGGTCACATGCTCCACCAACTGAGCCAGCCAGGCACCCCTCTGAATTTTATTTTTTAAATTATGATTTAATTTTATAAACACGAATTTTTGACTATAGATACGATCTGAATATAGATTTGTACCTACATAATTGTACATAAAGTAAAATTCCATATAGATAAGCTGATTTTCCTTTATCATTTTATAGCTGAACCTAATGGAAATCAATTACCATGACTGACTTCCCTGTCAGAATTGACTCTATAGCTCAGTTCTATGAACCGTTCCCTGCTTTCCTTAATTCATTAACGGGTGGGTGGATGAACCTAAGGTTTCCTTCCTATGAATTCCAAATGTTTAACATTAGTTGCCTAATTTCCTTTTATTATAAATGAGAGCCAACATTATGAACTCTGCACTTTATGAACTACATCAAAAGGCAACAAGGAAACCTAGCTTTCCCCATAGTTTCAGCATTATAGAGAAAAATATGTAGTGTGTTCAGATTTCTCCTTGATGGAGGGTGGACTATGATAAGAGTAACAGGAACTAAAATATCTCTCTAAATTTTCCCAATCATGAGCTAGAAGTTATTCAACTCAAAATTCATTGAACCTTTGTTCATGATACTATAGAAGAATAAAAAAAATTTGTCCAAAGAGCTGAAAGAATAAACATGTATACATATTTGTATTTTAAAGCAAAATGTTATTATGTCTTGCAGTGTCCATACTGATCTATGAATGTCTCTATCTATGTTAAGGGAGTATCAGGAATGACCTTTTAGAGCAGGTGGTATATGATACAAGCATCTGAGGTATGAATTTTAATATTTTTTAAGTTGAAGTTTAATTAACAATACATGTTATATTTCAGGTGTACAACAGAATGATTCAACAATTCTATATATTACTCAGTGCTCATCACGATAAGTGTACTCTTAATTCCCTTTGTCTGTTCCAACCATTTGATACACAGATCTGAGAGAAGAGCATTCCAAAAACTTCATAAACCTAAATATAGGAGGCAAAAAATTAAAGGATTGTCAGGAAGCAGCAGATAATTCAGTCAGCTGATTTGGAGTCTACAAGTAGGGGGAGGTGTGGTTTCATATTTTGATAGGCCTGGAATGTCAGGAAAAAAGAACTGATGTTTATTCCAGTGAGAAATAAGAGGTAACATGATAAAAATCATGTCAAAGATCCCAGAGAGTTAACTTGGTAGTAATATATGATATAGATTCAGAGTAATATAAGATACTCTGAATAGGAGTTCCTAATGTCTAGATGAGAGGTAAGTAACAGTGGCCTCAATTGGTATGATGGCATAGGGAATAGATGGGAGATTTGGTTTTAGAAATACAACTATGGGATGATGAATGATGGATCTTTTGCTGCCCCCTCTGTACTCACCCACCCCTCTCTTAGAAAAAAAAAATGGTATGTTTGGGCCATATTCCAAGACGTAGTTTGGGCCAAGTTTCTAGTTGGGTAGTCTCTAACTGAAAAGTCACAATCATGAGTACACCTTGTTGTGACTGGAACAAAACAGAAGGTTGAAGCTCACTTGTACCTCTTTTCAGTCTTCTGCAATATGTATACTCTAATGTAGTCTCCAGGAGCCAACCGGTGTTAAGATGGGATTGGGGCTTAACAGGCTCTCTTAAACCTATCACATCCTCTATCCCTGTCTACCAGAGACCTCTGAATTGGGGTTTTCACTATAAGCCCAGCTATTAACATAATCATATTTCCCATTTGCTACTGACCCCTTTCTACCTGTCTTTTCAGGAACATCTTGGTGTGAGGGATGCTTATTTTAATGAAGCATTATACATTTTGAGGATTTCCCTAAATACCGCATAATAGCACTCAATCCCACTAATCATCACAAACAAGGGGAATCTACAGTCTGCATGCATTAGAGGCAATATAGTTTAAGATTACTTTTCCTGGGGGCACCTGGGTGGCTCAGCTGGTTGAGCTTCTGCTTTCAGCTCAGGTCATGATCCCAGAGTCCTGAGATTGAGCCCCACATCGGGCTCCCTGCTCTGCGGGGAGTCTGCTTCTCCCTCTCCCTCTGCCTGCCACTCCCCACTGCTTATGCTCCCTCCTTCTCTCTCTCTCCGTCAAATAAATAAATAAAATCTTTAAAAAAAAAATTACTTTTCCTGGAAGTAGATTGCCTAGATTATGATACTGGCTCTTTTGTTACCAGGTGATTGACTTTAGGAAAGTTTTTTAGCCTCTATGTGCCTCAATTTCCTCATGTGTAAAATAAAGATAATAGTAACTAATATAATTGTTGTGAGGACAAAATGGGTGTTTGATATAGTGTTTGTTACATAAGCATTAAATATTAGCTATTGTGGTTATTAAAAGATTTGATAACTGACTAGATTTGAGTGTGTCTTTGGAGAGTTATTAGTGATTCCTACAGAATTTACTGAGTAGTTGAGATGACAACTCAAAAGAAGAATCATTTCTCCAGAAAGCAGAAGTGATTCATGGGTGAATGAAGGTTATGATTTTGATTTAGGACTTGAATTTTAAAGCACCATTCACATATAAAAATATAGTTGATAAATGCAAATAAGAACCTCAAGCCTGGTTTGAAGATCAGGCCTAGGAGATAAAGATTTGGTATATGTTCACATTGATTAAACTTATAGTAAGAACTCTGAGATTTGGGAAGAAATAGTAAGTACTGAATATTTGCTGTGGGTCAGATACTATGCTAAGTATTTTGAGGGTTTTATTTTCCTTCTTTGAGTAATTTTATTCTATTCTCAATTTTATTTTTCACAGATGCTATTTTTTTAATGAGGAAATTAAGGCTGAAGGGGGTTGTTTTCTTAAAATGTCTTAGCTGGAGTCTACAAGCATACTACTAAAACTGATAAGTGACTTCAGCAAGATTGCAGGATATAGGGTCATTATAAAAGAAGCCAATTGTATTTCTGCATACTAGCAATAAGCAGTTGAAAACTGTAAAGTGAAAGTTCTTAAAAATATCATTTGTAGTAGTATCAAAAATATTAACTACTTAAAGACAATATTAACAGATAAAAAGCAAGCACAAGTTATTATACACTGAAAAGTCATAAATATTGCTGAGAAAAGGTAAGGCCAACCTAAATTAGAGAAATCATGTTTATAGATTGGAACACTCAGTATTGGTAAAGTATCAGTTGTGCCCAAACTGATTAACAGAGTCAGTGCAATCCTGATGAAAAATCCGCAAGTTTTTTTCTTTGTTTTGTTGTGTTGTGAGTTTTTTTGTTGTTGTTGAATTGACAAACTAACCTAAAATATGCATGGAAATTCACAGGACGCAGAATATCCAAAACAGTTTTTAAGAATGAAAGTGCCAGGATAATTCAACAAGGAATTGTTGAATCCAACATGCTGGAACATTTTTATATCCATATGCAAGAAATTGAACCTCAACCCTTACCTCACACAAAATACAAAAACTAATTTGTAATCATTTATAGATCTAAATATAAGATGTAACACTAGAAAACTAGAAAAGGCATAAGAGAAAATCTTAGTAACCTTTGGTTGATCAAAGATTATATAAATAGGACACAAAGAGCATGAACCATAAAGAAAAAACTTGTTACATTGGACTTCATCAAAATAAGAAAATGTTCTTCTGATAAGAAAGGAAAAGACAAGCCACAGACTTGAAAATATCTGCCAAATACAGATAATAAATATCCAGAACTCTTACAACATAAGACAAACTGCCCGCTTTAAAAAAAATTCTTAATGGCCAAGGGTTTGAATAGATACTTTATAAAAGAAAAAATGCCCAACATCATTATTAAGGAAAGTGAAACTAAAATCACAATTAGATACTACTACAACCCCATAATGACTAGCTTTTAAAAGACTGATATTACCAGATGTTGTCAAGATTTTGGGTCAGCTGGACCATCCATTGCTGATATAAATGCATAATTTATACAGTCACTTTGGAAAGCAGTTTGGTAGTTTCTCATAAATAGTGTTACACTTACTGTATGATCCAGCAATTCTTCTTCAAGTTACTTACCCAAGAGAAAAACATGTCCACACAGGAATTGTATAAAACTGCTTTAGCAGCTTTATTCATAATGGCTCAAAACTGTGAAAACAACCCAATGTACATCCCGCTAGTGAATGAACGAACAAATTTTGGCACCTACATATCACTGTGGACTACTACTCAGCAATAAAGAATGAAGTACTATGTGCAACAACATGGTTAATCTTTTAAAAAGTACTTTGTTAAATGAATGAAGGAAGCTACAAAAGACTACATACTGTTTGATTCCATTTATGTGACATTCTAGAAAAGGTAAAACTAATGACAAAGCATATCAGAGGTTGCCAGGAACCGGAGGTAGGTTGACAGAATTGAGTTCAAAGCAGCACAGAAAATTTGGGATGATGGAAATGCTGTGCATCATGATGGTGGTTATGGTTACATGACTGTAGACATTTGTCAAAATTCATAGACCTGCACATGTAAAAGTGTGAATTTTACATGTGTACCTCATATCCCAATAAAGCTTTTAAGTGGGGAAAAAAGGAATAGCAGTGGATGGTTGTGCCAATAATCAAATCTCTTTCTCTACTTCTATGGCAGCGGTGGTAGGGCCAGACCAAACAGTCATTGAAAATTTAAGATTTCTATTTTTGGATGACATTTGGAAGTGGAAACTAGCTTCTAAGAGGTTAAGTTGTGAAGATACAGAAGCAGCAACTGTAAACAAATGGGAGAGGGGGAGGAATCATTAGCTTAAGGGGATGACAGAGTTAGGTGAAAGTTGAGCTTTTTTCCCTTCTTTTGGACTCGGGAGCCCTAAGCGTGTTTGTGAGCAGAAGAGAGGCACTTTGAAAAGGAAACACTTGAAAATGTAATCAGAAAGTGATCACTGAGGAAGTTAGAGTATTTTAGTATTAGAAGGTTAAATGGAGAACTGTGATCTTGAACCAGAGAAGGAACGTTATCAGATAGGAGTGTTGGAAAAGAAAGAAAATTAGGGTAAAATGAACTTTTGAGGTAGAGACGAGGGAACCAGAAAAAGCCTTTGCTGGATAGATACCGATCTTAGTAAAGACAAAAGTCATCAAATGCGAATGATTGGGCTCTGAATGATCTGAGAGCCTTAAGACAAGACGACTTTTGGAACAATCACTACAGAGAATATAATGGTCTAATAGATTTGAACAAGTTTATTCTAAGCAGCAGTAAGAGCCAGGTCATGGTCTTGGTCAGCATGCTGTCACTAATGTTCTACAGCTTCTCTTAACTCAAATCATAAGTTGACAATTAAAACCAGAGGCAGACCAAATCCAGCCTGCCATCTGTTTTTCTGCAACCTGCAAGCTAAGAATGGTTTTTATATTTTTTAATTATTAGAAAAAAATCAAAAGAATAATATGTTACAGCACATGAAAATTATATTAAATCCAAATGTTAGTGTCCATGAATAAAGTTTTATTGGAACAGAACTACACCCTTTGGTTAAATATTATACATGCCTGCTTTTGTGCTAATAATTGCTCAGGTAGATTGTTGCAACAGAGACCATATGGCCTGCAAAGCCTAAAATTTTTACTCTCTGACCCTTTACGGAAAAAGTTTGCTGACCCATTTATCTAAAGCATTTATGCCAGCTTTTCAACAGCTTAAATTAAGTAGCAGTGGTCACTAAGCAGTTATCAATCTCTTTCTCTACAGCCGTTCACAAACCTGAGTAGATAGGTCACCATTTATAGATTCCTTCCTGGATATCAGCAGTGATTTTCTCATTTATCTCTTTGGCTGAGTAAATGGGAAGTTATCTGACTTTGAAGACTTAGTTCTATTTCTCTGTAAGGTTAAGTTGTTAACATTCCACTGACTGGAAGAAAAACAAAACTCTGTGCTTCCAAAATGTCCATATTTTAAACAATTAGAACACGCCACTGTTCATAGGAAAACATATGAAACATGATGAGACTTCTTGGCCAGACTGAAAAATGGAACTGCTTGGCCAGGAGAGCATGTAAGGTCACCTATCATTTTTCCCACAACAGGCTTTTTTTTTTTTTTTTTTAAGGATTTGGCAATCTCGAATATTTAATTTTATTCAGCAGCCACTAACATAGTACTATTTACTGTACCAGCAGTTTTAAGCATTTTACTAATATTCATTTAATCTTCATATGATGAGATTGTTATTATTCACATGGTATAGATAGGGAAACTGAGACAGACAGGTAGTAAGGGGCAGGTGTAGAATTTGAACCCACACATCTGGCTTCAGAATCCTTGTTTAATATAGTTATATATAAACATCTAAAATTATATTATGTAAACAAATACTCTTCAGTCTCATCACATGAACCTTCACGACCAGCGGAGGCACTTTCTGAATTATCCTACATACACAGTTTTCAAAAATACATCACCTTTACTGCTTTTTGAATTTTTTCACTGTTTGAATCCCTTGATAATACTGTCACTGGATTTTTATCTTTAGGCACAAGTATCCATTCAAATAATAGGGGGAAAATTTTTTTTTCTCTTTCTTCTTTTGGCATGTTTGTGATCTTCAAAATGTGACTGATTTAGATATATTTTTAAAAATAATCTCTAAACCTGTTTTCAGTGTAGTTGTGAAGCTGCATCCTAGAAATATTTGTTAAATCTGTGTTAAATGTCTTTGTTTTCATGTTCATAGATTCCTTCAAATGAACAATATCAGCATTCAAAATTTGCACTGATTATGGTTTTGGCAAGCCAATTTGTCTTCCCTAAATAGTATTTTATATTTCGAGATAAAGTAGTTGAGAGAATACTCAGTGAGAGAGATTTTATAAGAACTCAAAAAAGTGACACCTTTTTTGTCCTAAGGATAATTTTGAAGGAAAAGCCTTATCTTCTGTTCACACCCAACTCTTTAAGTATCAGTAAGACACGGAGCCAAAGCAAAGGGAAATAACATCTCTCGATTTCCTTTTGTGACAACCTTAACACCCTTAATGACCTTCAACCTCCTTAAACCTCTGACCTAAAACAAAGCTTTTCCTCTGCCCATGTAGAGCCTTTGTGTGTTTTATTCTTTTTGTGGAGAGCCTTGGACTGGTTTTCCTCTTCTTTGTTCACCTTTCAGTCATGTTGTCTCTAGTCTGTTTCTCCTTTAAATTGTCTCTGCCAGTGGTGTGTCAGTGAACATTTTGTGTGTATTTTGGGCACATGCTTTATTTTAACTTTTTAAAAATGTTTTTTTCTCTCTTGGATACATATATGTTGAAGGGTAAGAGCCCAGAAATTTGAGGCAGTCTTGGATGCAGATTCCAGCACTGCTACTTACTTGGGCACATCATTAACTTTTCTGAGTCTCAGTTTATCTCTAAAAAAAGCATAATACTAAATTCTGTGTTAGAGTTTTGAAGATGGTTAATTGAAAAAATAAATATACATGGAAAGCAAATATAAACCGAAGGCACCAAAATGTTAGGCTCTTTTCCTTTGTGTTGGTCTCCTCACATGCTGACAAGTCATGCCAATTCACGTTTCTCTTCGTAAATGCCTCTAGGGTTCATCTCTGACGTTTGATCACAAGCCTCTCACAGCCACTTCTTTGGGTCTTGGTTACAAAAGCAAGTGAGAGAAAAGGAAGAGGAGGCAGGGCAATAATAAAAGCACCCAACTTTCTACCAGCCTGGAGAAGAGGAGCAACGCTTTCTGGGATGTGGAAGCATAGGGAAAGTATAGGGAGAAGAGTGAGGGCTAAGAAAATATTTAAGAAAAGGCATTTCTTCAAAATAATAGTTGGAAGTTCTTAAAATGTTTGTTTTTTTATTCAATTAATATTTATTGAGTTTCTTTTATTATATTTATTGTTTCATTTTTATTCTGAATAAAATTTATAGCCATAAACATTGTTAAATAAATACCTAGAGATATAGACATTTTCTGGAATTTTATAAGCTTTCTCATTTGATAAATAGCTGTAGAAAATAAAAATTGATTATACATGATGTGTTAACTGTAAACTGGCATAATATTACATTTTATATCTGCTTGTTTGAAAACCTCAAATAGTGGTTTACAGAAAAACTAGTAAGTAGTTATTTAGTTGTTTAAAGATAGGGAAGTATACCTAACAAAGTGATTTAGTTCTTCTCATTATTGTCTTATGTTTTTCTTCTTCATTTCTGTTTTATTTATATGCCCTCATGATAGACTTCATTACATTCTTGTGGGTAGGCTAGTGAATTGCACTTACATTCCTAAAATTGTGTGTACATTTTGCAACTACTCTAACTCATTACAGAGCTTAGGTATTTCACACCGTCATATCATACTAACTTGGCTTCCTCTTTTGCACTTCTGTATTTAAAATGCTTTTAAGATGTTGTCATTTCTCCTTCTACACCTTAGTCATTAACCAAACTGTACATTTTTAGAAACTTTAACCTTTTTTGTAGCTCAGCCATACCTATCCTGTAATCATTTTGGTTTCTTTTTTCTTCACTCCCTATAATTTGTTCTCCTCTTACACTGACACCTAATCCTGGAAGTAATCATGTTAATTCACTGGTTTTGTCATACTTCAGAAAAGATTGCCCTTCATCAAATTAATTTATGATACTTTAGTGTTTTTTACCCAGGCTTGAACCTATTTAGTAATTTAAATTGTGTAACATCTAAAAATGGTTAATAGGACTGCATTCTTTAGTTCAGTAAATATTCATTAAAAGCTTATGATATACCAGGTGATAGATAAATCCTAAGAATCCAAAGATGCATTAAACAACATTCTAGCACTCAGGTAACTTGTTTTTTTAATGGTACAAGGCACTGTGTGAGCGTTTTACTTATATTAGCCCATTTAATCACTCAGAACTCAACATCCCCAAGTCTGTCCTCAGGAATTTTGATTCAGTAGGTCTAAAGTGGAGCCATGGCATCTAGAGTTCTTAGAAGTTCCACAAGGGGTTGGGCTAGATAAAGTTAAGCTTAGGGGTCATCCTCACCCTTAGAAAAGAAAAAATTATTGCTGATGATCCAGCTCTATTACCAGACATCTGGGTTTGAAGACCTAGGACTGTGGTTTCTAGATCCCTGTTCAGGAGTTTCCTAGAGTCCTCGTGGAATTCTGTAGCCCATTCTCAGAACAGTTCTGTGTTAAGATTTATAGCATTTGCCTGCTAATAGGAAGTTGGTCTAAGTAAGTATCTTTTACATCCCTTTTTGTCTTGTTCAGTACTTTGTGTGTTAACTGTAGTAAATTGATTTCCTTTCTTTGAGCTATATATTATGGAAAAATAAGACAAAACTATGATTAGCCTCCATCCCACTACTGTTCATACTTGACATTACTCCATAAAAATATCCTCTAAAAGTGCTTTTTCTTGTGACTTTTTTTTTTCTAAGAGCAGTTTTTAGGTTCACAGCAAAATCAAGAGGAAAATACAGAGCTCTTATGACTATTTTGGATTGTTTTCTATATTTTGATTTTTTTAGATGCATCCCAGCACTCTGCAGTATATATTAAAGGCAGCAGGAAATAGTTTGAGTGCTGTAAAGCACTGGTATAATAAATACTCTTGGTTCAGAGGATGATTCAAGCTGAATTTTAAGTGTTGTCACGTTGCCACATAAGGGAAAACAGCTATCCATTCAAACACTATTATAAAATATTTCACTCTAATTTTATCTCATGCATGCTTTGATTTATTTTAAGGCAACATTCTTCTCATTTATTTCACTTAAGTACTTTTATCCTCACATACCTGCAGCCTTTATAAGATGGCCAAATATTACTACATATTATTTATTAATGACATTACATATTTTATTTGATCATGATATGATAGATGCATTGAATTACTCTAAACGGATGCTTGAAATTCTTATAAATCCATGGTGCAGTTGTTAAACATACTCAGCGTTTTTAACCCAGCAAAATAAGATTTCTCACATTCATTTAAGAATTAGTCTGTAAGCCAGAAATGACAGATGTAGTCTTACAGCTGAGAAGTGAACTTGTTGAAGAAATTGAAATGGCAGAAACATTTGGAGAAATACCCCAGTACCTTTTAAATTCCTGTCTTTTGTCCTGTAGTAACCACTGTTGCAACATTGATGGTTGTTTTTATAACTCTTCTCTATCTGGTTTCTCTTCAATTTAGAAAATTTCACAACTGAAAGGAAAAGATCAGAACTCTGATTCTCTGTAATTTTATTATTCATATTTTTGAACTTAAGTGCTCTCCTAATTTTCATTAAAAATAGTTTTCATTCAATATCAGTGTATATATTTTAAAGTATGATAATATCAAGATGATAAAAACTGAGAAAACATTTGACAAAACAGGTAATAATGCAAAAAAATAAAATGTCAAAAATAACATTTTCTATTTTAATATCACTGAAAAGAAAACAATTTCAGATATATACTCTAATATACATTGTTCTGAGGTTTTTTTGTTTGGGTTTTTTTTTTGGTCTGCTTCAGGGACTTGGGGGGGAGTTGATTTTTTTTGCTTTTGTTTTGTTTTTGCTTTGTGAAGTACCGATTAGAAATTGTAGACTGGGTATGGTAGAACACCAGTGCCTATTCTTAGAATCAGAGATCTTTCAAACATTTTCAGGATATTAAAAAACCAGCTAAGACTTACTCTACTGGACATTGATGATATGTACTTCGTCCCTTATTTGGGTAATAACACTTTTATTGTTAGAAGTAAAATATATTTGAGCCAGAATTATTTATATCGAAAGTAATGTTTCATTTTTTAATTTGCCTATTTCAAAGACTTTGAGGTGTCTTTAGGAAAATACTTTTAAGTGAAATCATGTAACAAAAACAACTTTTTTCTCCAGCTTCCCTTTTCCCAGATATCTTTACCTATAGTAATAACATTTTTTTAGAATTTACACTTTTTCTTTTCTTTTTGTGTTAATGTAAATATCCTTACGTGATATTAGATATATCCATAACACATGTCTAGATATATACGTAAGTAATGAGTCAAGTTTATATTTTTTAAAGAACAGATCAGAATACATGGATCCAAACGAAAATATCCTCCACTAAAGCAGGCACATTTGGGGCTCATACACTTCTCCCTACCGTCTTGGCAGTGCTCAGTAGGGTTGCTTCATAGCAGTCCTTGGAGCAGCCCTCAATTGTAAAGGCCTTATTCCTTCGAAGACATATTTTGGTTCGAAAATTCAGACTTTATTCAGAGTAAAACCCATTGCATTGTGTGGGTGAATAAACTGGGTGCTACTATTTGGTGTGAAAAATGCGGTTAAGAAATTGGGGAGAGGCTAAATGTCTAACAATAGAGAAATACTTAATGGACAATTACAGGGCCAATAATAATACTTCTGAAAGGGGTGTAATAGTATAAAAGCTTTTTAAGTTATATCCGCAAAAACAAGGATAGCAAATTCTGTATGAAGGTATGATTTACATATATAATGTGCATAGTAAACATTTTATATATAATATCAAAGATTGGTGAGGATGTAGAGAAACCATATTTCATATACTTCTGGTAATATTTTAAATTTATATTGCTATTTGGGAGGAAAGTTGGGCAGAATCTACTAAAATTTAAAATCTTTTGACTCAGCAATTCCATTTCATGGTATCTCAGAGAAACATTCACTTGTGCATGGGAGGCATTATTTGGGATGGTCTTGGAAGCACTGTATGTAATAAAAAATTGGAAATAATCTGAATATTCATCAGCTAGAATTAAATAAATGGATTGAAATCAATTAAATAATTCTGTTTGCATAGTGATCTCCTGTGCAGCAAATGAAAGGAACGAGGTACAGACAGGGAAAGATCCCAAAACATATTCGTAAGTGAAAAAAAGAATTTACAGAGTATTTGTGACATGATGCCATTTTTGAAAAAAAAGAAAAAAGAGACCAATATATCCATCTGTGTATAATACATGCACATTGTTTAAAAAAAATCTAGAAATATACAGAAAATTGATAACAGTGTTTATCTTTAAAAGGAGAAATGAAGTTGAGAGTAGTGATGAAGAGACCTTTAATCTTTATTTGTGATATTTGAAATTTTTACCCTTACAGAATTGAAAATAAATTTGAAAATGTTTACTTGTGCAGAGAAAACAAGAAGGAAATATATAAAGATATAAACAGCAGTTATTATGAGCTTATGAATGATAGTTTTCTTCTATTATATAATCAGTACAAACATTAAAAAGACTTTTTTTTAAAAAAGACACATTGTAAATGGTGAAAAGAAAATTCTTATGTGGCTTATAATTACCTCAGCATAAAAATGAATCAAAATTGTTTATTTTAAAAGATTTATGTATGTATCTGAGAGCGAGAGAGTGTGCACGAGTGGGAGGAGGAGCACAGGGAGAGAATCTTAAGGCAGACTCCCCACTGAGCACAGAGGCTGACATGTCACAAGGATCGAGCTCAGGACCCATGAGATTATGACCTGAGGACGAAACCAGGAGCCAGACACTTAACCCACTGAGCCATCCAGGTGCCCCTCAAAATTATTTTTTAAATAATAACAGAATTATTTGTTCAAGTAAGTATCTGTTTCCCAGTCCTGTAAAATAGTTGCACTCGTCCTGATACCACCGGTGCATTCGTTAAAAATTCAGTCCTCTTTCTTTTAGTTGCAGTTCATGTAATTCATGTAGATTAGAGTCTAGTAAATCCATTAGTATAGTTTTGGCACATAATTTTAACTACTGGTTTAAGGAACCAAGTTTCAAATAAGTGTGAAGGACTTTTGCCTTCCTATATTTGATATTGTATCTCTTTAAACAGAAAGTGTCTGGGGGCGCCTGGGTCGCTCAGTCCTTAAGCATCTGCCTTCGGCTGAGGTCATGACCCTCTCTCTGTGTCTCTAAATAAATAAATAAAATCTGTCAAATAAAATAAATAAAATCTTAAAGTGTCTATATTATATAAATCTTAAATATGATACATGGCCCACAGGTGTTTTCTTACCAATCAATTAGTTAAGTTCTAAAATACAAGTTTTAGTAAACGCTCATATACTTGTCTTTACTGAAATATCACCTTAACAGAAATGCCTTCCCTGCCCAAGGTCTTTTTTTTTTTTAAGATTTTATTTACTTATTTGTCAGAAAAAGAGAGAGCACAAGCCGGGGGAGCGGCAGGCAGAGGGAGAAGCAGGCTCCCTTCTGAGCAGGGACCCGATGTGGGACTCAATCTCAGGACCCTGGGATCATGACCTGAGCCAAAGGCAGACGCTTAACTGACTGCTGCCCAGCGTCTTTAAAATAGCACCATGACTATCTCTATCATTCTCTGTTCCCGTACTCTGCGCATTTTTATTAGAATTTATTAGCATTATCACCTTACATTTGTTTATCTCCCACCGTTATAATGTGAGTTCCTTGGAGAGTAGTGATGCAGTTTGTGTTTCACTGGTATCTAATAAGTAATACCTAACATAGGTGTCCAATAAGTATTTTTAAATGAATTAGATGTTGATGAATGAAATATTTTGGTTAATGGAAAGTTAGCCCTATAGAAAATAGCAATTTTAAAAGAAGAAATTAAAAATATACTTTTGTAAAAAGTATTGTGTCTTCTTGTGCCTCACTCTGAGTATGCTTTAAATATGTAGTTGGTAGAATACTAGTTAATGTACTATTAGATATAGATCTATAGCTATAAATATACAGATAAATATATACTGTTGAGAACCAGAAAAAAAAAAGCTTTAGACATAATTAAAAACTCAGTGGTTTTGTTTCTTTAACCTGCAACAATTAGGTTTTTCTCAGCCACAGAAGCAGAAAATCCAAATGAACAGGAGATTTTTTTCTCAATTCTTAGTTGGAGTAAGTGAATCTTAGGGTTTGGTTAATTATTCAGTAATTTATCTAGAGACATTTTGAACATGTGATACAAGTTTAGAAATACAGGGTGCCTGGGTAGCTCAGATGGTTAAGCGTCTGCCTTCGGCTCAGGTCATGATCCCAGAGTCCTGGGATCGAGTCCCGCATCGGGCTCCCTGCTCCTTGGGAGCCTGCTTCTCCCTCTGCTTCTCTCTCTCTCTCTCCCTCTGTCTCTCATGAATAAATAAATAAAATCCTTAAAAAAAAAAGTTTAGAAATACATGTGGTATAAGTCTAGAAACACAATCAAAATTCTCTGTAAAAAGAATGAAAAATGAGCCTTATCCCATAGGAATTAGAAATAGCAGGCGCACAGATTAGTTGAGGTGTGGATTAGTTATTAGCTTAACCAAAATGAATAATTTGAAAAGGAACATCAACTCAGTGAGGCCTTATTAAAAGAATAAGGGGGGCACCTGGGTGGCTCAGTCGTTGGGCGTCTCCCTTCGGCTCAGGTCATGATCCCAGGATCCTGGGATCGAGCCCCGCATCGTGCTCCCTGCTCAGCGGGAAGCCTGCTTCTCCCTCTCCCACTCCCCCCCTACTTGTGTTCCCTCTCGCACTGCCTCTCTCTCTGTCAAATAAGTAAATAAAATCTTTAAAAAGAATAAGGAAGAAGGAGCCCCTGGGCAGCGCAGTCGGTTGAGGAACCGACTCTTGGTTTCAGCTCAGGTGGTGATCTCGGGGTCATGGGATTGGCGGCACCTCCCCCCACCAGCATTGGGTTCCAAGCTCATTGAGGAGTCTGCTGGGGTCTCTCTCTCTCTCATGAGTAAATAAAATCTTTCAAAAAAAAAAAAAAAGAATAAGGAGGAAGAGGAGTTGCAGACAGCAAAGTAAAATGAGATTGGTAGCCCACCTAGGTAAGACTGATTCTCAGTTGATTAGAGATGTCAGCCCTCGTCAACTCCGATTTCCCACAGCAAAATCCACCAAAGGCTTCCTATCTGGAGACTCAGGTGCATCTCCGTTTCAAAGCACTTCTTTTACATGTGGCAAGTTTATCAGCAGCCTCTGCCCCATTGATTTTGAAATTTAGAATTAGATAATCCTCCTCACACAAAGGATGTAGTGGTCCAACTGTGACTGTTTTGTATTTTTCTGAGTCCCACAGTGTTTTCGCTGTATTGACCCAGAATACCTTTCAATCCTTTCTCTCAGTTAATCTACCTAATGCCTGACTACTAAAGATCCCCTGAACCTTTGCCGGTCACTGGAAATCCTGTTACTCTGCTTAGCTTCTCTGCCATTCTTCTTGTGCAGGTTTTGCTTCCTATACTCTGTCCACACGCGGCTGTCCTCTGGCACCCAGACAAACGCCTTGCCTCCACTGCTGCGCTTCCTTCCTTCCAGATTGGACCAGCTCTTACAGTTTCTTAACAGAAGGACCACTTCCTGGTCCTGGTGATTACAGAAACGTCACTCCTGAATATAATCTGCTTGGGTATCTAAATATCCAGTTTTAATATTGGGATAGCCATGAACATTTTGTGGACAAAATTCAAAGATTAGTTGCTGTTACTTGTTGGAATAAAAAAAAAACTGAGATTAAATAAACGGTTAATAATTATATAGGTCCTTCACCTTTTTACCCGATGATAACCTTGTTGATAGAGTTGGAAATAAACCATATACATTTCTTGGCTTAATAATCAGAGTGTAATGAGCAAGACTTTCACCATAGTGTATATATAAAGACTGCTCATATAAATATTGTTATAAAAACCTGTTGTTATTGAGGCGCAGTCAGTTAAGCATCCGACTCTTGGTTTCCGTTCAGGTTGTGATTCCAGGGTCATGAGATCAAGCCCGGCTTCCAGTTCCATGCTCACTCAGCACAGAGTCTGTTTGAGATTCTCTCTCCCTCTCCCTCTGGCCCACCACTCATGTTCTGTCTCTGACTCTCTAAAATAAATAAATAAACCTTATTTATAAAAAAAACAAAAACCTGTTGTTATTTAGTATTTTATGCAGTGCTTTTGTTCCGATGAGTTCTACCATTTCTGAGAATTGAATGCCATGTTGATCTTTCTCCTTCAGTTATTTCTTAGCATTGCAGAACATACTATGCTACTTGGAGTTACTTCGCCATAGCCTGAGAGCGTTTCTTATGGTCAGCATGTCTGTAGCTCTCTGTTTAATAGGTGGTTTTCACCTTTTAACCTGTCTCCTTATATCTCCAGCTTAAAAATCTGTTGTAGTGTATTCTTTAAGAGCAAACAATTAATTCTAGAATTTTATATTACTATTTTTAAAGCACTATGTGATATATGGGTGAGTCTTACAAAAACTAAAAACCCAGTTACAGATGTAGCATAATCTAACTAAATTGGGGCCTGGGATGAGATCATTGTGAGGATAGTTGGAGATTCTGATTATACTTTTAACTTTATAGGAAATTTGACCTCTTAGGGTTACTACCCTATTGGAATGTGAAACATACAGTTGTTAACATGTGAATAATAATGACTTCGTTCAAATAAGATATTTACATTATGAGAATAAGATGAGAAGTCAGAATCAACAAAGTAAAATGTGACAGGTTAGATTAGCAAAGCAAGCAAGCGGGAATTTCCTGGGATGGCGGTGCTCGCTCTTATTGTCCAGTCCTCATGCTGGAACTGCTTTTGCCGCTCTAATGTTTCTTCAGCATCATCGCAGCTCACTTGAACAAATTCAGAATTTTTACACAGGCATCATGACTGGAGACAGAGTCTTTCATTGGATAAACAATGCAGGAATAGAGTCGTCCTTTAGAATTATCACTTGACTTTTCTAGAAGTGTCAATTTAGTAAACCTAGTGTTCTCAAATTTCTAGGAGATAACTATCGTTATTTAACTTTTCAATATAGGGAAGAGTAATAGTGCTAAAAGTAACTTTCAAGTGCTGTGTAATGAATAAGAACAAGTGGAGCTAAAAGCTGAGCATGTAATTTCCCATTTGGAGTTGGCATTGATTACCCAACAATGTCTTGAATCCATAAGAAGGCAAACTTCGCAGTTTAATCTTTTCAAAGCAATTTTAAAGATCAATATCACCTTCTAAATGACTTATTTAGAATTTATTTTGCTAATGCAGTCTAGTGTGTTCCCTAGTGTAGCACACAAAATAGATATTGTTTTCACACATGTTTTATACATTTATATTTATAAAACAACCTACCCCAGAGACACTTTCATGTCAGTAAAATGTTGAATTAATAAATGTTTGAGTAAGAATTTTTTTTTTTTTTTTGCCACTTCACACCCACGAGAATGGCTATAATAAAAGAAAAACAGACGATAGCAAGTGTTGATAAGGATGTGGAGAAATCAGCACCCTCATAACTGCTGGTGGGAATGTAAAATAGTCCAGCCACATTGGAAAGCAGTTTGGTGGTTCCTCAGAAGTTAAAAAATAGAATGACCGGGGCGCCTGAGTGGCTCAGTTGGTTAAGTGACTGCCTTTGGCTCAGGTCATGATCCGGGAGTCCCGGGATCAAGTCCCGCATCGGACTCCCTGCTTCTCCCTCAGACCCTCTCCCTTCTCATGCTCTCTCTCTATCTCACTCTCTCTCTCAAATAAATAAATAAAATCTTAAAAAAAGTTTTTTAAAAAAAGAGGTTGAAGTTTTTAAAAAAAAAAAAAATAGAATGACCATTTGACCTAGCAATTCTTTTCCTAGGTATATAACTAAGAGAAACAAAAACATGTTTACACAAAAACTTCTACACAAATGTTCATGGTAACATTATTCGTAATAGCCAAAAAGGTAGAAACGACCCATATGTCCAAGAGCTGATGAATGGATAAACAAATTATGGTATATCCATGCAGTGGAATATTATTCAGCCATAAAAAGGAATGGAGTACTAATTCATGGTACAACATGGATGAACCTTGAAAACATCAAAAAGCCACATATTATATGATTCCATTTATATGCGTTGTCCAGAGTAAGCCAATCCATACAGTAAGAAAGTAGAGTAGTGGTTGCCAGGGCCTGGGGGGAGAGGGGGATGGAGAGGGATTGATTGCTAAATGAACACGAGTTTCCTGTTTGGGGTGATAGAAACAGTTTGTAATTAGATAATGGTGATGCACAACTTTGTGAATATACCAAAAACTATAAAAAGTGAATTATATACTTTTAAGGGTTAATTTTACAGTGTATATATTATGTCTCAATAAAAAATTATTGTCATTGTTTGCTTATCTGTATAAAAAGATATTTTTAAAATAAAATTGTGGAAAGTTTTATATATATATATATATCACATATATATATATAATTACTGGCAGGACTTTCCAAAAAGTTAAACACACAAGCTGGCATTTATTTAAAAGCCTTGCTATATCTTAAATCATGTGTACCAATATACATTGAACTTCCACCAATCTGAATGTGAAATGTTTTTATCAAAGACAAAAAAGTATCAAGAGTGAAGTAGCCAAGAGCAAATACCTAATCCATATCTTCTCTGACTGTACTTTGAATGTTTTTGTTATTGTCACATAGCGAAATGACCTTTAAAAAGCTTATCTGACCTCAGAAATCTCAGTTAAGAATATCACATAGTCATGGAAAGATCATTGCTGTAGAGTCTAAATAGAGCTGGATTTGAGACCCAACCTGAAATTTACTGGCAGCTTCTTCCTGTTAAGGAAATTCTCTGACATCACCTGAGCCTTTGGTTCTTCATCTGAAAAATCCCTAATAGAGTTGTGATAAGGATTACATGAGATACCCTGGATAAAATACACTGTGCTGCTTCCCTGCTGTACACATACTCTTGTTTCTTCTCTCTACAGCACTTCCCACCCCAAACCTCCTCATACACTCCCCACCACACACGTACATCCATACAAACCAAATTATGTCTCTCCTTCCTCTATGTTCCCATTGAACCTAGGGACTACCCTATTGAAGCACTTGCCATACTCTATTGAATTTTCATGTTTATTTGCCTATCTTCCCCAGAAAACTAACTTGTTTAAGAGGAGGGAAACCATCTTGTCTACCATTATATATACATTTACCTAGCATAGTGACTAGCTAAATATTTGAATAAATGAATTTTAATAACATAATCTAGCATTCTATTGGGCTCATAATAGGCTCCTAAAACAGTATAATGTTTCTGTGTTTTTCTCTCTAGAACATAATCATCCTAAAAAATTTTCAAATTTATAATAGGTGGTGATTTATATATGGAAAGGGTTTTATTACTAGTTAGACCTATGGAATGAAGAAAACGTTCCTTATCTGTGTTGTAATATTACTACTTGTTATATATTTATCTCAGTAATCTGTGCATTATGTTTTCTTGTAATATCCAAATATATATATTTACTAACTTAAAAATTTATTTTACAAAAGTCCTAAGAATTTGCAGTCCAATGTGCATATTTCCTGCCATCCTCCATCTGACATTACTTAGAAACAGCAAGCTTGGAATCAGTTTTGCTATAGATTTAAGAAGGCCTTTGAAATGTATAGAAATTAAATCATTTTAAGCAATATAACTGAAACTTGCTCTTACTATTTTTTATTTTAAATGTCTTACAAAATAATAGGCAATAATTATTTGGGGATGGAAGGAATAAAAATAAGGGAGCAATAGAAGTAGTTTAGTTAGTATGTTTTCTTCTCCAGACTTAGCATATTTCCATACATATGCCCTTCTAAATTATTTACAAAAGCTTTGCTGTATAAATATAAGTTATTAACTACATAATAATATGGGGGTGTAGAAAAAGTAGAAGTAATGTTTATGTTTATATAAATCATTGAGATTTCTGTAGAGTCTCATAATCATTCTGCTTCTTTCAGGTACAGAGAACTGCAACTTAGTACAGAAAGCAAAGTAACAGAATATCTCCATCAAAGTAAATTAAAATCTTTTGAAAGTGAGCGTGTTCAACTTATCCAAGAGGAAACTGCAAGAAATCTCACACAGTGTCAATTGGAATGTGAAAAATATCAGAAAAAATTAGAGGTACATATATAGACTTTTCTTTTAAAATTAGCAGAACAGGGGCACCTGGGTGTCTCCATAGGCTAAGCGTCCAACTCTTGGTTTCAGCCCAGGTCCTGATCTCAGGTTGGTGAGGTTGAGCTCCATGTTGGACTCCATGCTCCGCATGTAGTCTGCTTGAGATTCTTTTCCCCACCCTCTCCATCTCCCCTTTGTTCCCCACCCCTGCTCACACACTCACCCCCTCCTCCCTTTCTCTCTCTCTCATAAAAAAAAAAAAAATCTTAAGAAAAAAAAAAATCTTAAGAAAAAAAAAAAGTAGCATAACATGGGGCTCCTGGCTGGCTCAGTTAGTGGAACATGCATCTCTTGATCTCGGGGTCAGGAGTTAGAGCCTCACTTTGGGCATAGAGTTTAATTTTAAAAAATAATTTAAAAATGTAATAAAATTAGCTTAACACGTAAGCTTAATAAGTACAAGGTCAAAATCATATTTAGTTTTATTTTACCTGTAAGACCTAGCACTGCCCTGCATGTGTACATGTGCACACACACACACAAAATATGTATATTTCAGAAAGACGTGTAACAAAAAGGACTAGAATTGCTAGGAAAAAGAAAGAAAGAAAAAGATCATTCACAATAGCAACTAAAAATATATAATTACTTGGAATAGTGCAGAGCCTATATCAAGAAAAGCATACAACTTCACTAATATATAAGAAATACTATCTGAAAGGTAATATGCAATATTACATATTTTTCTATTTTTATCAAGTGATATATTTTTTTTTAAGATTTATTTATTTATTTGAGAGAGAGAGAGCACATGAGAGGGGGGAGGGTCAGAGGGAGAAGCAGACTCCCTGCCGAGCAGGGAGCCTGATGCGGGACTCGATCCCGGGACTCCAGGATCATGACCTGAGCCGAAGGCAGTCGCTTAACCAACTGAGCCACCCAGGCGCCCTCAAGTGATATATTTTTAATCAAATGCTAGCATGCTCTTTTTTAACTGAACAAAGTAATTTGTAGTATAAGTAGAAGAAAAAACAAATAATCAATTTTTCAGGTTTACTTATTTATTAGAAAGAGCACGTGTGCATATGGTGGGAGGGGCAAAAGGGGAGAATCTTCAAGCAGACTCCCCACTGAAAGTGGGGCTCAGTCTTTCAACACTGAGATGATGACCTGAGCCAAAACCAAGAGTTGGATGCTCAACCGACTGAGCCACCCAGGTGCCCCAAGAATAATCAGTTTTTGAAGAAGATTGTTAAAAAGAAATAAGAAATATGTATCACATTTTAAAATTCATTCTGAGGGCACCTGGGTGGCTCAGTTGGTTCAGCAACTGCCTTCAGCTCAGGTCATGATCCTGGAGTCCCGGGATCGAGTCCTGCATCGGGCTCCCTGCTCAGCGGGGAGTCTGCTTCTCCCTCTGACCCTTTTCCCTCTCGTGCTCTCTATCTCTCATTCTCTCTCTCAAATAAATAAAATCTTTAAAAAAAAAAGAATGTATTCATTGTAAAGGTTATATTACAAATTGGGGGAAAAGTGGATTGGACAACAAATAGTGCTGTGATCATTTTAGTATTTAAAGAAAATAGTTACTTGTATGCTTCACATTGCATATCAAAGTAAAACTCAGATGGATCCTAGCTAAATGTAAATACAGAACTGTAAAACTATTAAAAGTAAATACAGGGGCGCCTGGGTGGTTCAGTCGGTTAAGCAACTACCTTCAGCTCAGGTCACGATCCCAGGATCCTGGGATTGAGTCCAATTGGGCTCCCTGCTCAGCGAGGAGCCTGCTTCTCCCTCTCCCTCTGCCTGCCGCTCTGCCTACTTGTGCTGTCAAATAAATAAAAATTTTAAAAATCTTTTTAAAAAAGGTAAATACAGATGAAATTTTATATTATGTCAGTTTGGGGATTAATTCTGTTGATCTGTTGATTAAAAACAGGAAGAAATCATATAGGAAAAATAAAATCTTTAATGCTTCCGTGTTTAAAAAAAAGTTTGAATAATATTAAAGGGCAAAATGAAGACTGAAAAGTAATATTCATGTTATGTAAGAGAAAAGGCTTGTCTCCTTACTTTTAAAAGATCTCTTATCAAAAGGACATACCTTCCTCTTCTAGAGAATAGGTGGGAAGAAGGAATGAACTGTTTCCAAGAAAAGACATGCAAATTGCCGAGAAATAGACAAAAACATGTATTCTCCCTAAGCACTACAGAAATGTAAAATTAAACTCTTTTCTACTTTTACATGGGTCTGTTTGTTGTTTTCAAACTGCTGGCAAGAGTACCCTTAAAAGGGAAACCTCAAGCAGTTAGAAAACAGAACATCTCTTCTGGAGGACAATATGGTGACCTATGTTAAAGTCCTTAAAAAATCGATCCAGTAGGGGCACCTAGGTAGCTCAGTCCATTAAGCAGCTGCCCTCAGCTCAGGTCATGATCCTGGAGTCCCGGGATCGAGCCCCACGTTGAGCCCCACATTGGGCTCCCCACTCAGCAGGGAGTCTGCTTCTCCCTCTGCCCTTCACCCTGCTCGTGCACACCCTCTCCCCTCTCTCTGTCTCAAATAAATAAATAAAATCCTTAAAAAAAATTTGATCCAGTAATTTTAAAGGAATTTTACCTGAAGAAATAATAAGAGATGCTTGTAAAGGTTTATATTAATGGACTATATCATGGCATTATTTATTATAGTAAAAATTGGAATTTATTTAAATAGTTGATAATTAAACAATTTTCAGTTAGTATATTTTGAACCAAATTTTTTGCTATATTCATGTATTCTATGGTTACATGTAGTCATGTTCCTGAATATTTTAGATTTGTGGGAAATACTCATTTAAAAAATTGAAAGATGTAATAATGTCATTAGCATGATTAATTAGCTAATGATGTAAGTTTTCATTACAATAATCTCTCAGAGATTACATTTCTGAAAAGTAATAGGTAAAACTAGGATTAACAAGATAAAGGTTCTCACAGAAAATAAAGCCTTAGGAAAAAAAATAAAGATGATATTAAATACATATATATTTAAAAAAACAGAAGCAAAAATTGTAGGTGGTGTATACTTCTAAAGCAAACCAGTGTTCAGCATTTAAAACTTTTTCAAATACCTTCTTCTGGAACCTACTGTAGTCATAATCTGCAACAGCAGATTCTCCCACACATTTTCAATTAGACTATTTGATCGGCTCTAATTTGAAATTCATCTTTTACAAGTTATATTTTCCATGGTTCAGATTTCATAATTCCTAGCAAAATGCCTTCCCTTTTTTGTTGTTTTTTTTTTCCCCAAATTGGATGACTGTGCTTGAGGGTGTGTCTCAGGGTAGGTAGAAGGGGGATGGGAGGTATAGATAGGAAGACAGGGCAGCACTTCCTTCTCTGTACTTCTGACACAGACATTTCACTAAATAATACTTTACAACACACGGTACTGATGTTTCCTGAACCATTCTATTTTACTATTTTTAGATGGTTGCAGTCCATATTGATTTCATGATCTCTTAGGTTACAACTTGCAGTATGAAAACCACTCTCCCATAGACCTACCCACTTGGTTAGTGAATGAGTTGACTAGCAATTATTGTGGGGTTTTTTGTGTGTAAAGGTTATGGAGAAACAACTTTGTAAAACATACTATGATTCTGAAAACTGATTGATAAAACTGAGGCTTTAGGGGAATTTCTTTACATTTTTTCTTCCATTAAACTGGGAGCCTTGAGGGGACAGGGACTAATCATTTATCATTGTGTCACCAATACCTAACACAGTGCTTTGCTGATGGTAGACGCTCAGTAAAGAATGAATGAATGAATGGTTTGACAAGTTTTACTAAACTGTACTATTGTTCTAATCCATTTTTCTGTAATACTGGAAAGTATTTCTAAAACAGTTCTTTTTTATAATGAATTTAGAGAGAAATAAATTTGTGAAGGATAAAGTTTGTTGTATTTATATACTTTTCTGTGTCTTTTACCCAATATTCTCATTGATTTATAGCTTGGAGACAATTTATTGTACTTTAATTATCAATTGGCAAAGTCTCCCAGAACACTGGCTTTATATTTTTATCTCTTTTTAAAGCAATTATTGACCTATAGTTTTGTATTATCATTCTGTTTTTAAAGGAAGGAAATATCCACTGTGAAATCTTAATATCTAATGGATTTCTAAAAGCAGCTGATGATCTATTTTATGCATTCATGTTCAAACTCAAATGTTCATGTATTGGTTTTTCCTAAAGAATCTTTCCTATGATAACCTTCCATAGGTCTAATAATCAAGATCTTCTTTGGCTTTTCAGTAATAAATGTATTTATAGCAACCACTCAGACAAATCCACAGTAAAAGGGAATTCTCCACCATAGAGTACAGAGGTGTCAGGTGTTTCTGGCGATCTCTCCTCTGTGTTATGAAGAGAGAATTTTAAATTGTATCTCTCAATTTAATACTACTTTTAAAATCTCTTATTAAAATAATACTTTATGAAATACCCCATCTTCAACATTTTGATTGTTTATCTCTTTAGAGATCCACTTCTGCAGTTTTTCATTGTGTGGTGTTTTTACTGAGGGAGGTGGGGTACAAATGAAAAGTATCAGCTGTGCTGTGAGAATAATCATTTAGCAGTGTCCTTACTGATCCTCTCTTTTGACCGTGGAATTAGTGTCATCAGCCACCAAAGTCTTAATGAATTACATCTCAATATAATAAATTATATGAAAGCTCTAGATTATTTCACTGACTAGCAATTTAGTTATAATGAATTAATAAGTCTCTAGAAAACATATTCCCAGCTGGCAAGAATAAAGAAGAAATAATACTAAAAGATGAATTTTCTTTTTCTGATCCAGTCAGGGACACTAAAATCATCCCATCATCATCATTATAATTATCATCATAATCATCATTATTCCCGTGTTATTCTTTCTTTATCCTCCAAAGGAGTAAATGTGGAAGGTGGGGGATAATGTTTAATTTACTTTGGGGAGAAGTTTTGATGGAAATAATTAAAGGAAAATAAGATAGAATAGGTTAAGGAAACTGTAATTTCTGTTTGTAAAACCTGGAAATAGATCTGCATCTTTTCCTTTTTCCACATCTTGGAAGCATACAATCACATACATTTGTTAAGGGAACTTTATGTCATGAGAGAAAATAAGTTGTGTTAAAAATTGTTTCATTATAGAGAATTCCAAGCAATTAAGCAGGTGGATCTCTATGTCTGCGAGCCATTTAATACAACGTTCTCATAATTCTTACAGTAGTAATTGTATTTTTCAGACTTACATACAGACTTGTATTCTAGGCACTGTGCTAATAATTAGCTCTGCGAATATATCATCTTATGTAATCCTTCCAACAATGTTTTGAGGTAGGCCTAGACAGAATAATTGCCTAAGATCCACAACTAATAAGTGTCAAAGCCAGCATTGAAATACAGCTCTTTCTGGATACAAACCCATACTCTTAACCATAATATTCTGTTGCTTCTAAGGAAGTACTACATTGCTTATGCTGTACTGGGAAGCAAGTGTAATACCACTGCATAATTTAGTCTGTTCTAGTTAGTCAACTCTCTAGATAATTGGAGTATAATTTAAGCATTAAAACATTTCCTGTGCCACTAGAAATATCTCCTTTTTTTTTAGTGAATTCATTATCATCATAGTGATTCCTTCAACATATCACCATTGAAGAATGTAGGATTTTTTGTTCTTATACAAAATAACTCCAATTTCCATATCTCTTTTTTTTATAATTTTTTAACTCCTTCCTTTCTATACAAAGGCATTTTTTGTTACTGCCCCAAGTGCACTTCATATTTATCATTTTAATTTGTTGCTTTGAATTTATGATTGTTCAAGAAACCAGAAATCTCATTAAAACCATGGTAAGCATAGATGAAATAAGCTCTGATGGAAAACTGAAGGATGAGTATATCATTTTTACACACAGCTTTGTAAGCCTGCAAGCCTTTCTCCAGTGGCTAAAATTGCCAAATAAATGACCTTCTGGTAAGTATGGCACTCCTGCATTTTCTTAGTTCTAACAAGTAAATGCTAATCTTACTCCTATAACTATTTCAAAGTTTTAAATTTGTTTTTTATTCACTTCATACAATAACGTGCTTGATAATTTTCAGTTACAGATGAATGAATTATTTGCCTTAGAAATAAATGTATCCTACGTCCTCAGTCATCTCAATCGAGCTACTTTCTCATATTAAAATCATTAGAGGGGAAAAAATGTGAAAGTATTTTTGTGTCACATATTTGTCTTTAACTGTTAACCTTGTTTAATTCTGCCTTTGCAATTTTTTTTCTTCCACTGTTAGGTTTTAACTAAAGAATTTTACAGTCTCCAAGCTTCTTCTGAAAAACGCATTACTGAACTTCAGTCACGAAACTCTGAGCATCAGGCAAGGCTAGACATTTATGAGAGATTGGAAAGAGAGCTCGATGAAATAATAATGCAAACTGCAGAAAGTAAGTCTCCCACTATCTCACACACACAACTCTTTTTCTGGCAGCACAAGGAACCTGGTATTGTTTCTAAAACCGCTTTGGTATGTTTCTTTAAAATCCAGTTGGTGACTTTCAAAAAATATATATCTTACATTTTAAAAATTAATCTTAATTTCAGTAGTTGGCACTTAAAAAATCAGTTAACTATGACAGATTTTATCTTTTCATTTATACAGTTCCTCATCGAACAGTTAAAAGTTTACATGTGCCAGGATCTGGGGCTTTGGAGTTCACATGGTAATTCTTCCTGATGAGAGTTCCTAACCTAGACCACTGGAAGAAACAAACATATTGGGGCGCCTGGGTGGCTCAGTCGTTAAGCGTCTGCCTTCAGCTCAGGTCATGATCTCAGGGTCCTGGGGTGGAGCCCCGCATCAGGCTCCCTGCTCAGCGGGAAGCCTCTTTCTCCCTCTCCCACTCCCCCTGTTTGTGTTCCCTCTCTCGCTGTCTCTCTCTGTCAAATAAATAAAAAATCTTAAAAAAAAAAAAAGACAAACATATTGAAGATAAAGTAGCAAGATACATGCTATTAGCAAGAAATAGGCATTTCTCAGTGGAAATACAGAAGAGGTTGTAAGTTAATTCCACCTTGGTGTTGAGGAATACAGTACCTAAGAGGGGAGGTGATGCTTTGAATGAGTCGTAGAAAACAAATTCCTTGAATATACCTGGTTATAATCCTGGACCTTCAATTTCTACTTCTTCTGTTTCCTCTAACTACACAATCTTCCTGTGTTATCCTTGGTGTTAAGGAATATTTTAAATTAACCTTTCACCATCGACTGAGATGTTTGCTACAGCACATTATTTTTGTTCGAAAGTCAGAAATATCAGGGACATTCTTATCAAGTGGGTTTAAACTTCATTTGAAGTTGAATTCAAATCCATTTTGTGCACATTTTCTTGTAAAGGGTATGTTATATTTGTAGGCCCATTTAAGGAAAACTTTTGTTTCATTCCTATCAGTATCTTTCTTCCACTTCTAGGGTCAATATCTGATAACTGCAAGTTTCCAAATTTGTCTTCAGTGTCTTCCCTGGAGTCAGAGGAATCTCTATAAAATACAGATTTGATTGTACCTACCAAAATGGCTGAAGTTAGAAAGACTGGTTATAACAATGTTAGTGAGAATATAGAACAACTGCAATTTGGTATAAAACCAAACAACCTATCCAATAACACAGCAATTCTATTCCTATGTATTTTGCCCAAGAGAAAAGAAAGCATATGCATACAAAAAGAGTTCTACCTGGATACTATTAGGAGCTGTATTCATGATAGTCAAAAACTAGCAACAACCCAGGAGACTATCACAGGAAAATGGCTAATCAAACCATAATACATTTTATATTGTAGACTACTACTCCTCAATAAAAAGAAACAAACTACTGATGTCTTCAGCAAATGGATGAATCTGAAAAACTTTATGCTTAGTCCTAGAAGCCTTGTATGACTAAATTTACATAAAAATCTAGAAGAGGAGAAACTAATCTATAGTAAAAAAAAAAATGCAGAACAGTGGTTGTATCTAAGGATGGTTGTCACCAAAAATTAAATGGGAAAAGAGATATTAAGGAACTTCCCAGGGTGTTGGAATTCTATATCTTAATAGGGTTTGTGTTACACATGTGTATATTTCTCAGAACTCACTGAATGGTAGACTTAAGATTTGTACCTCTTAACATATGTAAACTTAATTCTTTTAAAAAAGAACTATAAATAAATATTGAACTATAGTTGATAATTTACATGTTGAACTGTTGAGAAGTGAAGGACAAATATCTACAACTTACTTGGAAATACATTAGAAATGTAAGATAGATTTATAAATGTATATAGTGATAGATGTGTGATAAATTATGTACAATGCAGTGTTTAACTTAGAATCCAGATGTTGAGCTATACGAGTGTACACTATAAACATCTTTCAGCTTTTCCAGATGTGTAAATATTTTCTTAATAAAATTTTTTTTTTTTTTTTGAGAGAGAGAGAGTGAACATGCAAACCAAGCAGAGTAGGAGGGGGTTGCTGGCAGAGGGAGAAGGAGAGAGAGAATCCTAAACAGGCTCTATGCCCAGCACAGAGCTGGATGCAGGGCTCAGTCTCACCACCCTGAGGTCATGACCTGAACCAAAATCAAGAGTCAGACACTTAACTGACTGAGCCACCCAGGCATCCCTCTTAATAAAATCTTTAGAAAAAATACAGAAATACATTTTTGCTTTGCTATTGTTTAAACCACCTTAAAATCATCTTAGAATAAAATATATTTTACTTGGAAGATAAGAAACTAGGTTCATCTCTATCCGTTCACAATGGAAATTAGAATATTCCTATCCTTAAAGAATACTTAGTAACAAAAATTTCAAAGATGTAGTACAAAACATTCTTTTTTAGTACTACATTGTGTACAATTTTCAAAGGATCACCATCTAATACAGCAAATTTCAGCTGATATGAAGATGGTTAGACTTTATTTATTAGGGTGTAATCGTGGCAAATGACATAGCCTATTTATACTTGAATTGCTCTTTATAATTAAATAAGTGTATTATTTGGATATTTGAGGAGTTTAGTTTTCAAAAAGCTCATCCAGTTGTTAGATGTATTGTGGGGTGCCTGGGTGGCCCAGTTGGTTAAATGTTGAACTCTTGATCTCAGGGTTGTGAGTTCAAATCCCACATTGGGTTCCATGCTGGGCATGGAGCCTACTAAAAGAAAGAGAAAGAAAAAAAAAAAAAGAAAGAAAGAGAGTGTTGCCCAGAAGCTAAATAAATTCCAATATAAAAAGAAAACCAGATTTTGGAAACCTGCTATCCATCTCATACTACTTGTAACCTCTGCAAGGCATTTGTCACATTTCTTGAGACACTGCTCTTGCTTCTCCAGAGTCACCTGCCTTTCTTTCTTCTCCATTGATTTTGTTGTCTCTTCTTCGAGCTAAAGAGTTAGCTAATTGTTCACCGGGGGTTTTCCTCCTCAACAACTCTTTAATTCTTACTTACCTTCTCTCTGGATAATCTTATCCCTTTCCACAATTTCATTTACTGTCTGTAGGCTAATGATTCTGTAGATCTGTAAAGAGTTCTTGCAGTCATTAAAAGTGTAACATTTCTTACATTTTTTCTTCTGTCCATGAAACTTAACTAATTTTCTTGTATTCCTGATCTGTTAATTAAAGTCTAATCACCATCCAGCTTTTGTCAACCTTTATCTAGTGCCTTATCTCACCTCCACACCTATTCATTTGTCTAGAATCTAGCTTCTTTTCTTCATCCTCCATTGCTCTTAGGGACCATGTCTCAACTGGATTATTACTATAACTTGTGAGGGGTTCTCTGTGCCAATATAGGCGATTCTTTTCCCCATTATTAGAAGTTATTTTTCTACAATGTCAGCATCAACAACAACAATCTTTTGGTCATGTCACCTTCCTATTAGTTCCTTGTTGACTGTGGAATAAAATCCAAACTCCTTAGCCTAGCAAATAAGACTTTAGTTCCATTCCCAGTTGGAACTGAACCTACCTCTCTACTACTATTGTTCTCTAAGCTAACCCCATCCACTTATCTCACAGTTACTAAAATTCACAGCTCTGTGCCTTTACACATGCACAGGCCTTCCTGTGCCTTCTCTATGAATGTTAGTCTCCCCACACATTGTCCTCCTAATGTTTCTAGCTTAAGAAAAATGGTGGCACTCAGATATAGTTGCTCAGTGCTCTGTACTATTAAGACACATTCATATCGCTTTAGTACCATTTACCATGTTGTATAGTACATTGTTTCTGTACTTAAATCACCACTAGATTAGTTATCCCATGAGTTATCAATCCATTAGGTATTAAACTCAAATTTAAGATGTCCATTAATATCTAACTGATGGGTTTTTGAGATGTTAACTACATTTACCTTCTTCCTTCTGAATTTAGAGACAAGAGTCAGATAGGTATCTAAATGCCAGCTCTAACAGAGCCATTCTGCCATTCTGATAGAGCTGAATTGGAGAACTCATCTTGGATCTGAAGCCATGACAGCCGATAACAGTATTGGCAATGGCATATGTCATCTCTTGCTTCCACATTTCCCTGACAACTAATAATTCTGCCTCTGAGAACTGACCCTTGTTCGCCATGAAAAATAGGGATAAAATTGAAGGAAAACTGAAAAAATTTAAAATTCTTAGTGTGCCATAAAAAGATCAGTCAACAAATATATGCATATTACAGTAATGGACCTGCAAATAGCTTCACTTAATAATGTGAACTATGTGACTTTGCTTTAAATCTGGAACACTTCTGAAAGGTTTTGCTGGAAGCCTGCGTGGCTCAGTCAGTTAAAGCGGCTGCCTTCGGCTCAGGTCATGATCCCAGGGTCCTGGGATCGAGTCCCACATCGGGCTCCCTGCTTCCCCCTTCTGCCTGCCACTCCCCCTGCTTGTGCTCTCTCCCTCTCTCTTTCTAACAAATAAATAAATAAAGTCTTTAAAAAAAAAAAGATTTCTCTTTTTAATGTTAGAATAATGGTTGTTGTTAATGATGTTATAAAAATTGTTATATATCATTGACTGCTTTAATTTGAGCTAGTAAACCTTTAGTTTTTATGGACTTTATTTTTTAATCCCAACTGACAGTAAAATTGCCATTGCCTTTAAACTTTTTAACAATGAAATGTTAACCTGTCAGTTAAAATTCCTTCTGAAAAAGAGTGGGGTGACTGTGGCAGAATTTAGAAGTAAATGGTTTTGCTGAATTTTTTTCTAATTAAAAAAAAGGCCATCAATACATTGTTAGTACTGCACATTTTTCTCAGATTAGCCTACTTAAATGCACAGTTTCATTATTACTAGTTAAGATAAAGTTGTTCTGATAAAATAATGCACATCTTTCCTAATTAAAAATAGTCATTTCTTTTATCGAGAAGTAGTCAAATTGATGTTATCATTTCTTATTTATAATTATATAACATACATTCCATGTAAAAAGCCTTAGAATCATTCAGAATAACCAGTGTCTATATTATTATGCTTTATAACAAGAAACTTTAACATGTCATATGATGCAAGCCCTTACACCTTTTAAAAATAAATGGAACAAATTTAAGCAACCATATACTTTAAGAAATATGCTTCTACTTACAAATGGACTGTTTGAGATTATGCGTTAGCCCTTTCTAATGTTCTTATGCTCCCTGATTCATTAATATGACCCCTTTTTTTAATTTTCACTTCTGCTGTGCTTTTTAAGAAAAAAAAAAGACTTATTTTACATCATACACTTTAATACTTTTCAGTTGAAAATGAAGATGAGGCTGAAAGGGTTCTTTTTTCCTATGGCTATGGTGCTAATGTTCCCACAACGGCCAAAAGACGACTAAAGCAAAGGTAAAATCAATATATATTTGTTTTACTTATCTACTCAAGCTAAATGTAATTACATTATGCTTTTTGATAATGTGCAAAGTTACTTTATTCTTAGTATGCATAAATATTAAATTGCTCACAGAATAAAGCAGAGTAAGTTATAATCATGCATTTCATGTATTTTTAAGTGAGTTTAATGGTCAGTAAAATAGAAGTGTACATTAGAATTTTCCTAGAATTAGATTCAGTGGTAATGACACCATTTTAATTTTATTTTCACATTAATTTCAAGTGAGTTACAAATGCTTTTGTACCAACAGTTTTCAGGTTAAAATTAATTAATTATGCTTCCTGTTCCTCTTGTTTTTTATTCAGCTGTGTATATTCTTTGACATATTTTTGAGAAAAAGAAAGAGGGAAGCAGGGAGAGAAAGAGATGAGATAGAATGTGTATTATGATTGAAAATGTAAAAGACTGTGAAGCCCAGAAAATTCGGGGGAGATCCACTCAAGATACTACTTAAAGTACACTAAGAGAAAAATTATATTAATCAGTTTTCTGGTTGACCTAGCTGATTTTTTTTTACCTAACTCCTTTCTCTCACTTTTTAATTCATCCTTCTGTGCAAAAACATCTCACTGCCCCATTTTCTACCATATCAAATGTAAATATTTCTGCCAGACCTCCAGGCCCCCCCTCCACCTGGCCCCACCTCTCCAGCCCCATTTGCTTCTCTACCCAAAATGAGGGCAGTATATCTCTGTGCTTATAAACATCTATTTTCTCCATAGGACACAACAGAGCATCTCTCTTACCTCATTAACTCTTGTTTCCCATGTCATTTCCCCAGCCATTTGGAAGGTTCCTCAAGGTCAGCAACTGTATCTTATTCTTGTTTATTCTCTTTCTTTATGTAGCATGATGTAAGATACCTAGTAGAATTGTCTCTTCATCTGAGTATTTGAGGATTCAAAGCTGCTTATCTTTTATTTTTATATGAGTTGATTGAAACATTTAGAGACATTACACGCTGAGTAAGAAAAACAATTCATCCCAACTCTAATACTTTTGTAGAAACTTTGAAGTGATGGCTCAGAGAATAGAATGTCTTTAAGGCCGTGATGTAAGATATAGGCCATTTTATAACAAAACAAATGGATGCTTTGAATTTGTGTCCCTTACTGGTTAAAGAAAATATCTGGAAAAATTTTAGATCAAGGATAGGTGACTGTCAAGTGTCATTTTGTAGTTGGAATGGTTAATTCTGTCTGGTGAAGATGCACGTATTTCTAAATTATATATTATTTGAAAAATCAGTTAAAGCCCTGTTCCATTCGCATTCTCTGCCCACTCCCTCCATAGGTCACTAAGAGTGACCTCGGCTATTTTGTAATTATCAGCATATCACTGTTTTGGAGCATCATGTTGCCTAGGGAGGAGTAGAAATGTACTTTTGTGAGTAAGAGACTTCTTTGTCAGTGGGAAATGATTGGTAAATACTAAAAATTGAAATTTGAAGGAAAAGGTCTATTCTCTTCTTTTTTTAGCATATGAATCCTTCAAAAGAATCTTTGTCACAAGGGGGGGAAGAAAAAGGAATTTTGCTGTTGCAAGCTTTTTTCTTCAGCCCTAAATGCTGGGTTCTTCTAAAATGGAAAGCAATTATTGCTGTTACCTTACTTTTTTTTAAAGAATTTCCAAAAGCAGATGTTGATTTCTTAATAATTAGAGTGAAGATTTAAGGAACCACAACTGATTCATATTCTGAATAATCTTAACTATCCAAATATTTCTAAAGATTTTATCACTGAGCTATCTATGTGCCTTGAACAAGTGCCTAATGGGCATACTATTAATATCTCCTACCAGCTGGTGCCAGGCATTCATCTCATGGTGAACCAGAGGGTTATTTTGAGGAAGTGCTTCTCAGGTCATCTAAACTGAGTGAAGGGAAAGTAAGTCTAGATATCCAAAGAGGACATTTATGCATTCCTTTGCCCATTCATTCAACATCTTTTATTGAGTGTCTACTGTATGCACAAAACTGAGCAGTGGCAAAGAGGGTCGCTCTTTTAGGATCTGACACATTTCCAAAGTTTGCAAAGTCTATATTTCATTTTTTAGTAGATATTTGTAAAGAAGTCAGTGACTTTATGCTCTGTTTAACTTATTTAAGATGAAAGCAATGTAGCTTTTAAGAGAATCTGTATTTAATTCTTCACATTTAAAATTAAAGCAGTGGAAACTGAAGGTACATTATAAAACAACTCAATCAGAGCCACAAATGAAATGTTTGCGTAATAGTTTTCATTATACATTAGTCTATACCAAAATATATTAAAATTTCAAAGGAACTTATTTTCAACTGCTATACAATACATTCCATTCATACTGTGTTTGATGTAAAATCTCATACATTCAGCAACCAGATTTAGGTATGTTAGGGTAACGCTTAATTGGAGTAAATTTCTGATTATAAAAATAATACGTTTATTTTAGAAAATTGCTGGTAATCCTACCATCCAAAGATAACGATTCAAAATTTATATAGACACATATTTTCTTGCATATTTAAGATATTATGGTATGTAACGTGGAAGTTTAATTTATCTTATAATTCCATCTTGAACATTTTCTTGTATCATTGAATAGTCTCCAAAAAGATAATTTTTAATGGTTATCCAAAACTTTAATTTTTAGGCCTTTGGTTTTTGAGTTTCATGTTGTTAATAAATTCGATAGTCACTGAAAATTTTCACAGGTTGCCTGTTGCTACTCAAGGTATATTATGAAATTAAAATGAGAAAATGGATGCAGAGTTCATCACACAGTGCCTGGCATATAGTGGGTTATTCAGTAAAGGTTAGTTAGACTCATTAAGGTTTCCTAGAGTAAATTGCACAGTTGACTTTATTATAATTCTCAAATCAGGCTTACTCATATTTTGAAGTTTCAATGGAGATAATCAACAATAACAAGATATCACATCAAACTCTTGCTGGGACAAAGTTGTGGTAGGTTAAAAGGGCTTATACAATGAGAGTAAATTAAAATGAAATGGGCTCTTCTTGACTTGACTAAACTTGAAAATCTGAAGTAATGTTTTTGTTTCGGTCATGATTGTTTTGAAAATAGCAAACAAGATTTTCTGGTTACATGTTTTGGTTATGCTCTTTAACCTGCAGCTTAAATGGGTAACACCCAGGCAGTAACGTGGTCTCAGTGTGTGCTTCTCTGTTTGCTTTGGCAGATCTGAATGGATAGCCTTTTCTGAAGGTTCTAAACTTTCAAATGGCAAGATTTACTGCATACTGTAGACCTTTTGTTTTAGTTTCCGTCTAGTTTTATAAAACTTTAAGTTGAAACTCTCACAGTAGATTGAGCTTTATAATAAAGGAAAAAATTAAAGCAGACGAAACTTTTTTTCCTCTAGCAAACTTTGGTGTATAATGAAAATTTGGTTTTCTCTCTTTATTCTCATGTAGATGAGTTCTCATTTTTGTCCTTGGGGAAAGTTGTACTTACTTCATTTGGGTTGGTTTTAGGAATAGTCCTTTAAAAAGTACTGATGTTCTATTCATTGTTAACTGGAGAGTTTAAACCTGTAGAAGAAACTAGGGAAAGTATCGTATGACTATAGATAGTCAGCATGAGACCGCTGTTTGGTTCTCAAGAATTTACCAGCAGAGCAGTAAGTACAGGCACCAACCTGAAGAGTTCTGAAGCTGGAATCATTCTGGCATTGGTGCCCTTTTATTGAACAATTTATTTTTTATGCCATACTAATAAGAGACAGACCTCTGACCTGCTAAACTTGAAAAAGACCAAAAAGCCAAATGTTATTTCAGACAAGTAACTAATTAGCAAGTCACTAAATAAATGCACTTACTTATTTGGAGTTTTGACAATACTAAGAAAATCATACCAAGATTGAAGGAATTGGGACAGAACATCAGTCCTCCATTGTGCTTTGACATCTCAGATATAGATGAAGATCCTCCATGTCCACATTGGCTGGGCTACACTATTATGAAATTATATGTAATAACCAGCAGTGCTACTGCCATTGACAGCTCTAAGAGAATAACTTTCATTTGGAGTCAAGAAGTGATAAGGGAGCTAGGAGATAACCCTGATGAGAAAATTTTACCAGCTAACAGCTGAAATTTTTGTTTAATATTTAGATACAAAACTGTACTCTTGTAGTAGTTTCTAGCTGATGTTGAACTTAATCTTGGTGCAGGTAAAAATCACATGGCAATGAATATAATTACAAAGAAGTATTGTTAAGTTGTACCTATGTTAATGTCCCAACACATAGCCTGTAAAAGCGTGCTTTCTTGAGTTCAGTACATTCTGTACAAAAAAAATAATAACCTTTAGCAGGAGTCATTTTTCCTGACTGTATCCATAGTTACTTTTTGTAAAGAACTTGGGAAGGACTTGTTTTCATTCTATGTGCATTGTGCTTAAAGAAACATAAACTCAGCTATATAGATGAGAAATTCTTCATTTGTCTTGCTTTGAATTTCAGTTAAAGTGAATTTCTTTCTTCCCACTTCTAACACCCCAGATTTCTACACAGAATCCACTTATGACACCAAATCATTGACCACAGCAATATGCCGCATTTAAAGATACAGGAGATTAAAGTATAGAAGACATAAACTGATACCTGTAATATTTGCCTGCTTTTACTAACTTTATGCACATTTTTATTTCAAGTTCAGTGCTTAGATGCTGAGCATTAGTCATGCTTTAATATTGAAACTCTGCAGCCTAAGAATATGGTTTCTACCAGTGTGTTCATATGAACAAAATTCACTTAGAACAAAATCAATCCAGAAAGATTTAAGTGTGTACTCTGTTTAGCACATGCCACTGTTTAGCACACACCATAAGACCGTATCTTCATGTAAGTTGCATCTGTTGGGAAAGAAAAGATTAACACACATGAAAGAATATCAAGAAACATTGAAAAATATATAATTTAGTGCCATATTGTATGCTAGACTGTGTCAGAGAAACAGAGATCAGTGAAGACTAGCATGGTCAGAAATAGAGGAAGTGGAACTTGAAGGGAAATTTAAGAAAAAGTTGGGTCTGGGTCGCCTAGGTGGCTCAGTTAGGCATCTGACTCTTGATCTCAGCTCAGGTCTTGATCTCAGGGTCCTGATTGGGCTCCACGCTGGGTGTGGAGCCTACTTCAAAAAAAAAACGTTGGATCTGTCAAGCAAGGAAATAACCTGTCTTCTTCAGACTGGGGGACCAACAGAGGTATAGTGGAAGGAATATACAAAACATGTTTATGGGACATTAAGAAGAGTAGACGTTAATGGAAAATAAGTTGGTTCAGTTGAGATTACAGAAGGCCTTGATATTTTTAAATAATTTAGACAGAGTAGAATTAACCATGTAGGTAAGATTTGAAGTGGGTGAGAAAAGGACATAAATATCACTTCATTAAATAAGAAATACAATGTCTGACTGACATATGAAAAGATGTTTAACCTCACAAGTGAAGAAATTTAAAGTAAGATTCTATTGTTTATATAAGGTTATTAGCAAAACTTTTAAAGATTGATTATGCCCATTGTGAGCTAGGGTATGAAGAAACAGGAGGTCTTATATAAAGTTCAGTCATTCAACAGTTTATTACTGAACACCTCCTTTGTACCAGGTATTATTCAACGTACTTTGACTACATTCAAGAACAAAATAAATAAAAATCCTAGTCCTTGGAGAACTTTCATTCTAGTTCATGGGAATTTAAATTTATACCAGCCTTTCAAGGGGAATGTTTGAAAATCTGTAATACAGGGGCACCTGGGTGGCTCAGTCGTTAAGCGTCTGCCTTCGGCCCAGGTCATGATCCCAGGGTCCTGGGATCGAGCCCTGCATCAGGCTCCCTGCTTGGCGGGAAGCCTGCTTCTCCCTCTCCCACTACCCCCTGCTTGTGTTCCCTCTCTCACTGTCTCTCTCTCTGTCAAATAAATAAATAAAATCTTAAAAAAAAAAAAGAAAATCTGTAATACATGTGTGTTTGACCCTATCATTATGCTTTCTGAGGACATGGAAGCATGAGGAGTGCAAAGATATATTTACGTAATTATTTAGAACTTTCTGCAGCATAAGGCACTGTTGTGAATGCTGTAATTGGATTGTCTTTTTATTATTGAGTTATAAGAGTTCTTTAGGGGCGCCTGGGTGGCTCAGTTGGTTAAGCGTCTGCCTTCAGCTCAGGTCACGATCCCAATGTCCTGGGATCGAGTCCCGCATCAGGCTCCGTGTTCAGCAAGGAGCCTGCTTCTCCCCCTCCTTCTGCACTCCCCCCACCACCACTTGTGCTCTCTCACATTTGCTCTCTCTCAAATAAATAAATAAAATCTTAAAAAAAAAAGGAGTTCTTTATATTTTCTAGATACAAGTCCCTTATCCGATACATATTTTGGAATGTTCCCTTCCGTTTCATGTGTTGTCTTTTCACTTTCTTGATGGTGTCTTTTGAAGCACAAAACTGTTTAAATTTGATGCAGTGCAGTTTATCTAATTTTTCTTTTGTTGCTTGTGCTTTTAGTGCAATATCTGAGAATCCTTTGCCAAATCCAAGGTCAGGAAGATTTACTCCTGTGTTTTCTTCTGAGAGTTAATATTTTAGCTTTTACATTTAGGTCTTTGATCCATTTTGAGTTAATTTTTGATATCATGTGAGGTAAGCATTTTGTAATATTTTTAATGTGGCTCCTAAAAACTTTTAAATTACATGTGTGGCTTGCATTATGTTTCTATTGGACAAAACTGGCCTAGACCAATGGTCTCCAGACTTTTTGATACAATTCCCTATTGGGAAAAAAATAATTGAGCGTTCACCTACCAATACATTTATATATATTTACTTATCAATTACATACATGTATTATCACATGAATAACATGTACATTAAAATATAAAACCTACATAGAAAATTAAAATTTTAAAGACACTTGGAACTCGGTGGTTCAGTCGGTTAAGTGTCTGCCTTTGGCTCAGGTCATAATCCCAGGGTCCTGGGATCGAGCCCCACATCAGGCTCCCTGCTTGGTGGAGACTCTGCTTCTGCCGCTTCCCCTGCTTGTGCTCACTGTCTCTCTCTTCCTCTCTCTCTCTCTCTCTCTCTGTCTCTGTCAAATAAATAAAATCTTTAAAAAAGTAATAAAATTTTAAAGACATTTAATATTAAAATAAGTGTAAGAAAAATTTCCCACACTTCAATGGATTATTTTGCACATAATTGCTTTTGGAGACCACCAGTCTAGACTGTGATCTTAACTTTATAATTGGCTCAAGTCTTCTTCCTTCTCCACAGTGTTGACAGAGAACTGTCTCAAGTGCAAATCTGAGCATGTCATGCCTAACCAATTTAAGGATAAAATCCAAACTCAGCTTAACATTTAAGGCCTTTCATCATATATCCCTTCCTTTGTCTCTCTAGCTTCAGCTCTCACCACACGCCATGTGTTTTCTCAATCCATATCATACCCCCGCACATCATCCTTTACCTATGCTTTTCCCTCTACCCAGAATGCTATTTGCTTCCTCACCAGATTAGTCAGTCTTAGTTTTCATCCCTCAGTGTGCCCCTTCTTAGCATTTAACACACTATGGTAATTTATTTGCTCATCTTCCTCAGCAGACTATTAGATCCTCCAGGTAGGCACTGTGTATTCCCAGTGCCTATTTAGATTACAGGCTTTTTATAAATTTTGTTAAAAGAGAATGTTCTTGAATGTCTTATTGGATGAATTAATAAATAATGTTTCTTCTAATTCAACCTGCTTTTCTACAGTCATTGATATTTGTGAGGAAGAAAAAAATGCTAATATTATAAGCATTTTTGTTTAATTGCAGGTATGATAATGATGAAAAATTGTATGTCTTGTTTTTCCTGTGTGTTCTAGATTTCACAATATTTTGTTTTCTTTTTCTTCTTTCTTTTTTCCTTTTTTTTTTCTGTAACATCTGTAATCCATGGACTAAATGGGTCATTTAGGACAACCTGAGAATCTTAATACCATTTCTGAAATGTCTTAATACCATTTCTGAAGTGTTCTGCTGTCTTTACAATGACTTTAGGAGTAAAAGTAAATGTTTTATTTTTTTTAAAGATTTTATTTATTTATTTGACAGAGAGATAGAGAACACAAGTAGGCAGAGAAGCAGGCAGAGGGAGAGGAAGAAGCAGGCTTCCCGCTGAGCAGGGAGCCCAATGTGGGACTCGATCCCAGGACCCTGGGATCATGACCTGAGCCGAAGGCAGCCGCTTAACTGACTGAGCCACCCAGGCGCCCTAAAAGTAAATGTTTTAAATGTGATCCGTGCATCAGTTGGAGACCAGTTGTACAACAGTGTCTTCTACATTATAAGCATTATGTGTCGTAAGTGAGATCAACATTCATAGTAAAAGTCACAGTCATTTCTGTCAGCATCAGTTCCTAGAAAGTTTTTCTAAATAAAATGGTTCTATACTAGTAAGTAGAACACTGTAAAACACATTATGAGCTTTCAAGGCATCAAGGTAACTTCCTTCTCTTTAGAGTTGATTTTCCTCTCTTAGAATCCTCAACTAAAATCAGGCCAATTCTTAGTAGAAGGAGGTAGCCCTGGTATTAGGGCATAAGCACCAGCATACCAAGAATTTCTTGAATTCACTACTTTATGTCATGTGATATTTTGCATTGATAAGTGGTATCACACCATATCTGCATAAGAGCATTATGCAGTGTCCAAACAAAACAAAAAGCACCCAAACCAAATGAGCTACTTACTTTTATTAAACGTGTTGTCTTCAAGTCATTATCTTCCTCAAAATGTTGGTAATGGGTGACCTTTGCATCTGATTATTTTCTTGCATCCCTTTTTCTTCCATTTCATATCATCCGCAACTGTTTTCTGTGTAATAGCATTTGATTGTGTTCATTGTTCCATACTGAGCATTACACAGATATGGTCTGTACCTTCAACATGCATTTACTGAGAAATTACCATGTACGAAAAGAACCTCATGCTGAGTTCTGTGAGAGACAGAAAGATGGAAAGACTTATTCCTAACATATATGAAGGATGGGAGAGAAAATGAAAATATGAATGAAGATAACTCAAAGAATTTTATATTAACTTCATAAAAAACAGAGTTAATGATATAAAGTACAGATATTTGCAAACATATAATAAATCCAACAGATTAAAACTGTAAACATAACATAAAATAAGCATTAAGACTTATTTGTAGAGATCTTATTTTAGGGTCAAATTTGAGAGAACTTAGCATGTTTTAGATTGGGGGATAGAAAATTGTGTAGCCATAACTGTAAATATCTTAAAAACCTATAGAAGAAAGTAGCTTAGTGATTCCCTACAGATGGGCAGGAGGATGGGGAACAAAGCTAATGGGGAAGATTTTTTTTTTGTGATGAAAATATTCTAAAATTGGAATATAGTTGCATAATTGTAAACGTACTAAAAACATTTAATTGGACACTTTAAATGGGTAGGCTTTGTGGCATATAAATTACATAGCAGTAAAATTCTGTATCATTTTTAAAGCTATTTTTTATAGAAAATGATTGTCAAAAAATAAGGACTGTCTTTTCCCTCTCTAACTTCAGCTGATTATTAAGGCAAAATCTTATGCCAGTAGAAACTTAGATATGAGCATATCTAAACAAGCTGCACAATTCACTATATAAACTTTTACCACAACTCATCTTTTTCATTTGGGATAACAAGTTCTTAGAAATGGATGTGTAGGAAGATGTTTAGCATTATTTTCAGAGTTTTGTCTGCATTCCTTTATCCAATGTTAGGAAATATTAAAAATATAATAGAATTATTTCTGTTCCATAAATAAATAAAATAATTTTATTTAAAGTGAAAATATTTTATTCCATGTCATTGTATAACATCTCGTCTTCTCAGATTCCACAGATTTTGCAGTTCAATAATAGATAACTCCTCTGAACGTGAAAATATGATAAATAGGAAATTTTTAGTTTTTTGGAATCACAGAGAAGGTCTTCGGAGCAACATGTCTTCCCAACATTATTAGCAGTTCTTTAAAGAATTATACCATGTTTTTTTCCCTAGTAGGTAGGAGAAATGATTTTATAGTTGAGCCTTTTTTTAATTGTGTCTTAAAAGTGGAATTGGGGCATTTCACATTTAATGTGATATTAAATACTAAAGGTTACATACACTCAGTACAAGTTGTGATCATCATGTGATGGTCAAAGTGTGATCTTTTAGTACAGAATCTTCCTTTACTATAGACATTTCCACTTTTCATGCATCTTTTCCATCTCTACTTTCAATAGAAAATCTATTCAGTTGTTTTTTGTATAAAATGCATTTTGTTGTCTGAGGTAAACACTGAAGCTTTTCAAAGTACAGACTTATTATTGTTTCAACTAATTGCCTGATTTGTTTGTAAATGGGAAATTTTTATAAAAATGGCGAAAAGCTGTAAATTGCTATCTTGTGGTCTTTTCAAGCAAGTATAATGTAGCTCTCTACTTTTATAGCAAGGGCTAGAAACCATTACTGCAGTAATCAATACATCACAATTATATTATTATGGAGATTTTAATGTTACTTTCAAAATTCTGAGCTGTTGGGATATTGGTCTTCCACTGTTGACACCTGAAAATATTTGACTCCATATTTTTTCTTTAAATATTTAAGTGTTACTAGGAAATGGCAAGTCAGTTTTCAGGCATACAAACACATTTTTAATATTTTAGAAAACATTCCTCTTTTTTAAGCATTAATTTTCTTATTTCATTCACCTAGTGTCCACTTGGCAAGAAGAGTGCTTCAGTTAGAAAAACAAAACTCGTTGGTTTTAAAAGACCTGGAACATCAAAAGGAGCAAGTAACACAGCTTTCAGAAGAGGTAAATAACTTAAAAGAAACACATATTAAGAATCATGGTGTTCATTTTAATTCTTTGTCACTCCTTTGTATATTTTCTGAGCAGTTTTAAAATAAGCTGTTTGCTAGTAGAAAATGATTTTACAACTTACGAAACTAACTTAATGTTAAAGCCTTATAAAACAACTCATAGTGTATGGCAAAACTAAGATCAAAAAAAGAGATTAAATGCCCAGACTAAATATAAATGCAGACTAGACAGACAAAGCTTTGATTTCTGAGAATATCAACTGGCAAAACAAGTTTGGCAATTTCAGGTAGCATTTTGAGTTTTTAAATAAAACCTCATTTTTTTTTATTTTATTTTAATTCCAGCATTGTTAACATACAGTGTTATATTAGTTTCCAGGGTACAATATAGTGATTCAACAGTTCCACATATTACTCAGTGCTCATCATAAGTGTGTTCTTAATGCCTATCACCTATTTCACCCATCCTCCCACCCACCTCCCCTTTGGTAACCATCTGTTTAAAACCTCATTTTTGTTTGTTCGTTTATTAACATATAATGTATTATTTGTTTCAGGGGTACAGGTCTGTGATTCATCAGTCTTACACAATACACAGCACTCATACAACACGTACCCTCCCCAGTGTCCATCACCCAGCCACCCCATCCCTCCCACCCCCTCCACTCCAGCAACCCTCACTTTGTTTCCTGAGATTAAGAGTCTCTTATGGTTTGTCTCCCTCTCTGGTTTCATCTTGTTTCATTTTTCCCTCCCTTCCCCTCTGATCCTCTGCCTTGTTTCTCCAATTCCTCATATCAGTGAGATCATATGATAATTGTCTTTCTCTGACTGACTTACTTCACTTAGCTAATACCCTCTAGTTCCATCCACGTCATTGCAAATGGTAAGATTTCATTTTTTGATGGCTGCATAATATTCTATTGTGTATATATATATCACATCTTTATCCACTTGTCTGTTGATGGACATCTAGGCTCTTTCAGTAGTTTGGCTATTGTGGACATTGCTGCTGTAAACATTGGGGTGCCCATGCCCCTTCAGGTCACTACATTTTAAAACCTCATTTTTAAAATTGGTTTGCTTTTTGACTTTTTTGATGAAAAATTATTTTTCTATTAAACATACTTAACTTGGTATTCTTTTTTTTAAACTTTTTTTTAAGATTTTTATTTATTTATTTGACAGAGAGAGAGAGACAGTGAGAGAGGGAACACAAGCAGGGGGAGTGGGAGAGGGAGAAGCAGGCTTCCCGCTGAGGCAGACGCTTAACGACTGAGCCACCCAGGTGCCCCTTAACTTGGTATTCTCAAGCTCTCACATTATTTGGTAGATGATAGTCCCAAATTATCTTTTAAAAATCAGATTCATATTTATTTTCTTCAGCCTTACATTACATCATTTAAAAAAACGTATATATTTTTACATGGTGTTTTTAATTCTTTTATTTAACATCTAATTACATTTTTCTGTCCTTCTGAAATTCAAATAATAAAACAGTTAAAACCAAAGATGCCAACTCATTAGGATTCCTTTTACTTCCTGAGTTTCAGCATAACAGCTTTATTATGTTAATGTTTTAAAACGTGGATCTTACAATAAAGGGATTTTTAAAGACATATATTAAAAACTATTAATATATATGATGTAGTCTGTTTTCTGAAGGACCTGTTCATATTTATCTTTATAGTGATAGTGCCCTCTATTAAAGTACTTTTAATAATGTAACATTAGGAGGATTTTTATACTCAAATTCCAAAAGACCAGAAATACTTCCTATCACTCCAGTGCCTGACATGTAGTTACACTCAGGATGGAAGCAATGTGGTGCTGGCAGATGTTAACCACCAGCTCTCCAGGCGGGAGCATGAGAGAAGCTCTGATTGGTAGCATTTGCTTGTGTCCCCCCTGTGACTAACTCTGAGCTGCCAACATCATGTTCCTGAACACAGAGTAAAGATGTTCAGTAGCGCACCACTACATAATGTTTCCACTACACAGATACGGTAGACACAGATAAACTCAAGAGCACAGCAAATAGTAAAACAATTAAAAATCAGTGAGTTTGAATATCTGTTCCCTTTTTTAAATAAAATTGATTTTATCATACATTTAAATAATTTTTAATAATGGTTGTGTTTAACATCCGGCTCGCAGAATTCCTAAAAATTTACTAACAGTTCGCCATCACAAACTGCAGGAAGCCAGCTCCAGCACAGCATGGAAGGATAAATAAATAAATGATTAAAGAAACAAATGAGAGGTTAAAGAAACATCTGTTTGCTAATATTTTATACATCCCTCATGTTTCTTTTAACTTCAGAATGACCTATCAAAAATATTTCTAAAAAAAGCTAAACTACATACACATTTGTGTTGGATATGTGTGTCATAATATTACTTAAAAAAAATAAAACTTCCTGAGTACATCAGTTAATTAAAGTAGGAATTTCTTTTCCTTTGAAATAGGAGTTTCTAAACAGCACACAGCCCCAAATTGTATGGGTGAAATGTAAGAAATTAAGTATTCTTGTAATGAAGTATAATTAACTTTTTAACTTTTTATGAAACAATTTTAAAACAAGCTGTTGGCTTATATTGAGAAAAAGATTTAAAAACTGAATTATAGGGGCACCTGGGTGGTTCAGTCAGTTAAGGGTCTGCCTTCAGCTCAGGTCATGATCCTGGAGTCCCAGGAGGAGCCCCGCCTTGGGCTCGCTGCTCAGCAGGGAGCCTGCTTCTCCCTCTGCCCCTCCGCCTGCTCATGCTCTCGCTCTCCATCGCTCTCTGTCTCCCAAATTAATAAATAAATAAATACTGGGGCGCCTGGGTGGCTCAGTCGTTAAGCGTCTGCCTTCGGCTCAGGTCATGATCTCAGGGTCCTAGGATCAAGCCCCACATTGGGCTCCCTGCTCAGCGGGAGGCCTGCCTCTCCCTCTCCCTCCCCCTCTCCCCCTGCTTGTGTTCCCTCTCTCGCTGTGTCTCTCTTTGTCAAATAAATAAATAAGATCTTTAAAATAGATAGATAAATAAATAAATACTGAAATATATGTGATATGAAATGATACGAAGCCTAGAATTTGCTTTTAAATATCCCATAAAAAGTGGGGGAAGGACTCATAGTTAAAAGAAGAATTTCAAAATATTGATCATGTTTGAAGCTGGGTAAAGGTTACATATGGGTTTGTTATTCAGTTCTGTACTTTTGTGTATGTTTGAAAATCTTTCATAAGACATTGGAAGAAACAATTAGTAACCTTATATTAAAATTTTTATGGCTATCATAGTGTATAACCTTTCCCTTAAGATTGAAAATAAAGTATTATAGTTTGAAATATTCCATGGATTTAAAAATCTGTTTTCTGTCTAACAAAAATTATGTTGTTTAAGTTGAAAATAATTATATAAACTAATTAGCTAAAAGATGATAGTATTAGAATGCTTCTATAACAACTGACTATGCGTGATACATGGTGAAAATAATTGAGAAGGAAATTCTCTCAGGATCTATAGTCTTTAAGTAGTTTATTTAAACTAGCTTGGAGTTTTGAGGGGTGCCTGGGTGGCTCAGTCTGTTAAGCCTGTCCAACTCTTTATTTCAGCTCAGGTCATGATCTCAGGGTGGTGAAATCGAGCCCCACGTGCTCAATACAGAGTCTGCCTGAGATTCTCTCTCCTTCTCCCTCTGCACCTCCCCCCCCCCGCTCATGCTCTCTAAATAAATAAATAAATAAAATCTTTAAGAAAAAAATAAACTAGCTTGGAGTTTTAAGAATAACACATGGATGAAACAAATAACTAAAGCAATAACCATTGAATTATATATGTTGTTGAGAATATATCTGAAATTAAACATAAATGAAGTGCCAAAATGAGAACGCTAAAAAATATTCAAAAGAACCATTCCTTTTATAGTAGCTTTATTGAAGTATAATTGACATACAGTAAGCCGCACATATTTAAAGTGTACAATATGATAACTTTTGACACATATGTATACCTCCGAAATCATTACCAAAATGAAGATAATGACATATACATCAGCCTAAAAGTTTCCTTTTGCCCCTTTGGAATCTCTCCCAACCATCCCTATCCCCAGATAGTTCTCAAGCATTCTGTCACTGTAGACTGGCCATGTTTTACATTTTATATAAACAGAATCATGCAGTATATATATATATATACACACTCTCTTTTTTTATCTGACTTCTTTCACTCTGCATAATTATTTCAAGATTCATCCATACTTCTTTCCTTTTCATTACTGAGGAACATTCCATTTATGGATATACCACTGTTGTTCATTCATTCACCTGTTGATGGACATTTGGGTAGTTTGCAGTTTTTGCCTACTACGAGTAAAGGTGATCTGAATATCCATGTACAGTCCTTTTATGAACAGAAGCTTTTTATTTCTTTTGAGTAAATACCTGGGAGTCGACTAGGTGGATCTAATGCAAATGGTTAGGTATCTACTTAACATTTTGGGAAACTGCCAGACTGTTTTCTGAACGTTTTTGCCATTTTACATTTCCACCAGCAGCGTAGGAAAGTTCTAGTTCTTCTACCGCCTTGCAAAAGACTTGATATAGTCAGTGTTTTTAATTTTAGCCAGTCTTATGGGTATATAGTGGTCTCTCATTATGGTTTTAATTTGCATTTCCCTAATGACTAATGATACTGAGCATCTTTTCATGTGCTTCTTTGCCCTCTGCTCTTCTTATTGGGGGAAGCATCTTCAAAATTTTTGCCCATTTTATCACATTGTTTTCCCATTATTGAGTTTTGAGTATTACTTATATATTCTAGGTACAGGTCCCTTATCAGATATATGATTTGCAAATATTTTCTCCCACTCTTTGGCTTGTTTTCCCATCTCTTAGCACTGTTTGAAGAGCAGTTTTTATCAAATCCAGTTTATCAGTTTGTTCTTTTATGGATTTTGTTTTTAGTGTTGTATCTAAATTATCTTTGCCTGACCCAAGGTCACAGGGTTTTTGTCTTGATGTTTCATAGTTTCAAGTCTGTAATCCACTTTTAGTTAATTTGTGTATTATATGCAAGGTATAGATTGAAATTCGTTTATTTGCTTATTGAAATCAAATTATTCTTGCATCATTTGTTGAAAAGACCTTGTTGGAAATCAGTCATAAATGTGCGAGTCTGTTTCTGGACTCTCTGTTTCCAGTTATCTAATATGTTTATCTTTATGCCAATACTACATTCTCTTGATTACTGAAACCTTATAATGTCTTGAAATTAGATACTGTTGGTCCTCCAACTCTGTTCATTTTCAAATTTGGCTATTTTGTGTCCTTTGCATTTCTGTATGAATTCTGTAATCATTTCTACAAAAAGTTTTTTAAAAAGCTGCTGTGGTTTTGATTGGATTGCATTGAATCTATAGATCAAGAGGGGAAAGTTGAAATCTTTTTTTTAAAGAGCAAATTTTTTTTTTTTTTTTTTTTTTTTAAGATTTAGGGGCACCTGGGTCGCTCAATTGGTTAAATATCTGACTCTTGATTTAGGCTCAAGTCACGATCTCATGAGTCATGGGATCAGGCCCCACATCAGGCTCTGCGCTCAGCGGGGAGTCTGCTTGAAGATTCTTTCTCCCTCTCTCTCTCCCCCAGCTCACTCAACCCCTCTCCTTAAGTAAATAAATAGATAAATAAATAAATACATAAATAAAATAGCTTTTAAAAAGATTTATTTATGTATTTATTTATTTATTTTAGAGAGTGTGAGCAGGGGGAGGAGCAGAGGGAGAGGGACAAACAGTGCAGTATTCATTGTACATTATTGATAATAGCCGAGATATAGAAACAACCTAAGTGTTGATCAATGGGTGAATGGATAAAGAAGATGTGGTATGTTTACAATGGAATACCGCTCAGCCATAAAAAAAGAATGAAATCTTGCCACTTGCAACAACGGATGGAGCTAGAGGGTATTATGCTAAGTGAAATAAATCAGGCAGAGAAAGACAAATACCATATGATCTCACTTATATGTGGAATCTAAAAAAACAAAACAAATGAACAAACAAAACACATGGTCATGGAAAAGAATGTTGGTTGGCAGCAGAAGGGAGTTGGGGATGGATGAAATAGATGAAGGAGGTCAGGAGGTACAGACTTCTACCTACAAAATGAATAGGTTGTGGGGATGTGGTGTGCAACATGGTAACTATAGTCAGTAGTATTGTCGTGCATATTTGAAGGTTGCCAGGACAGTGAATCTTGAAAATTCTCATCACAAAAGAAAAAAAATTTAACTTTTTATGGTAACAGATGGTAACGAGACTTATTGTGATCATTTCAAAATATATACACGTGTCAAAACATTACGTTGTATACCTAAAGCTAATATAATATTGTATGTCAGTTATATCTCAGTTTTAAAAAAGGAAAAGGGGAAGAAGAGGGGTGCTGATGTGGGGTCGAAAATCTAGGCTACATCATAAAGCATACCATGTTACCACCAGAATTGCTGCGCCTTAGCTACCTTGAATCTTGGTGTTTGCTTTCTCTTTCTAGTCATTCAGTAAATATTTCTCAGACTCCTACTGTCTTCAACCACTGATGAACAAAAGAGGCATGCTCTTGCCCTTTTAACATGTACAGCCTTGTTCACAAAGGCCTTGTCTTCTAATCTAACCACTTAGAGATTTATCTGTTATAACTTAATTTTAGAAATCTTATCTAGAAAATGGGATATGCACGATCTCAAGTGACCAAATGGCAAGGTTTTAGTTACTTGAAATTCTCTACCTAGGAGGCATTTAGCAGAATCCAGGTCATTCGTTACAAAACTTTAGATTGCCAGATTTGAAAAAGACTATAGGATGCATGGGTAGAATAAAGTAGAATTCTGTGTACTAACCTTAAAAGACATCTAAACTATATTGATAATTTTTTTCCAAAAAAGAAAATTGCAGGATAATTTGTATTGTATTTCTCTATATTGACCTTGAGTGTGTATGTGTCTGTCTTTCTAGGGATGGGATTGTGTTTCTGTCTAAGCATAGAGAAAAAACTTTACATAATATACAACTGTCATGCCAAGGGCACACAAATACCATTAGTATTTGCCATATGAATATAAAAATGTTTGGTTGGAGTAACCTTACAGGCAAAGAATTAACAGAGTATATACCATCCCCAAGTTTTCTTTCCACGGAAAAGTATGCTTAGGTCTGGCATAGGTACTCTAGATGTGCCACAGAAAGGGATCTGATAGAGGGACTCCACACCAAAACATTGTACACATCTAAAGAGAAGGTTAAGGAACATCTAGTTGCCTAAGTCATAATGGGAGCAGGAGCCTTTGTAGGTTATAATCTCTATTAGCTTGTTCTAGTAGAACAGAAAATGAGCCCCCAGGACCATCCATATTTATCTCTCTAACATCAAACAGTGCTTACCTCTGAGATTGGGAGTGGGGAAGAACAGAATGACTAATTTTTGCCTTATGCATTTTTGAATTCCTTGAATTTATTCCAACTCAAATGAGATTTTTTTTTTTAAGGCATAGATTTGGTGATCAACAGAGTATCTGACTCATAATAGGTATAAAGTAAATGTTGAATCATTAGATAGATCATTGACCTAGCTGCTCCACCAAACTTAGGTAGATTATAAAGATGGAAGTAAGAGGCAAAATTCTACTTTTTAAAACAAATCTATAAACAGAGATTACATTCCAGCAATATTCATTGTACCCAAAACTTTATTGCCAAGGAAATGCAGACATATATATACTTGGATACCCATACATAGATCTATATGTATGCTTTGATACATGCATAGAAGTATCTGGAATAATAAAAACCAAAAGAAATCATTCGTTGTTGCTGATTATCATTGTGGAGGGGGCACTGAAGTTCTAAATGGAAGGAAGAGATCCTTTCAGTCTATGTTCCCTCTCTGTAGTTTAAATTACTTAGTATGTGCGTGTGCTATTCCCTTCGCCCTTCACTTTCTTCCTCATCTCCCTCCTTCCATTTCATTATCAAGAGCAAGTATTTGAAAGGATATGGAAGTGTTTCAGAATATCAGGGAAAGGATTTGCTATAGGAAAAACTCAGAAGCCTCTAAAAACATGACATGCATTTGAAAGTTTTAGGACTAAGAAAAGCAAACAGGAAGGATGTCTAATGTATGCGCAGGCAAGGAAAAGATGTGGCAGGACTTTCTGCTTGATGGAGTCTTTGAAATATTTGCCAGTATGTTCTGTATACCAATAATACTGGGATACATGATTTCTACAAACATAGTAGAAGTATCTAGATGAGTAAAACGTGTGCCTTCGTCCTTTGAGTTATCTGACCTGAGCAACTGCTGGGGGTGTTCTGTCAGCACCCTCAGTGTACCGTCTCTTGGAAGGACTCTGTAGCCCACAACTCCTACAACTCCCATCTCGGTATTTTAAAGAGACTCACTTGCCAGCCACACCCCTAGAAGAACTAAATCTCTCTAAACTTCAAAGCCAATTTTTTTTTCCATATTTCTAAGCCTTCATTGATGTGAAAAAAAATCCACTATTTTATGTACCATCAAGGAGTAAAAGAGTAGGAGATGCTTCCAATTAAACTATGATACAATGCTTTATCACTTCAAATTTTTTAGTTTTAAGCACACATTCTTTTAGACCTTAGGCAATGATTTTTATCATTTATTACATAACTCAGTTTCTATCCTTCTAACACAAACTGTGCTGAATGTGCCAAATCCCATTGGAATCTTTTTGGAGATGTTTTAAATGGCAATTAAACTGAACCAGTGACAGATAAGCCATACTGAGAACTCAACTGAAATCAAAATATAAACAGCTGAGATCAAATTTACATGTGTAAACTTGACCAACAGCAATTGTAAGATGCATCCATTTTCATAGAAAATATGAAAAATAGTATGATTGCGGGGTCCCTTTGCCTCCCAAAGTGTTTTCCTGAAAGTTTGTTGATGCTTAAATTCTTTTAATAAGGAACAGTGCTTTTATTTCACCGTTAAAAGTACAAGGCTTAAAACATAAACACATAGGATACTACACTGCCTGACAGTTTTGAAATTTGGCAAGGTTTATCAGCCCATCACAATTCTTTCTTCTAGCCCAAACTGTCCTTCATACTGTGGATCATGATTTCATTTTAAAAGGTCTGCTGCCGGGCGCCTGGGTGGCTCATTTGGTTAGGTGACTGCCTTCGGCTCAGGTCATGATCCTGGAGTCCCGCAATCGAGTCCCACGTCGGGCTCCCTGCTCAGCGGGGAGTCTGCTTCTCCCTCTGACCCTCTTCCCTCTCGTGCTCTCTCTCTCTCATTCTCTCTCTCTCAAATAAATAATAAAATCTTTAAAAAAAAAAAAAAAAAAAAAAGGTCTGCTGCCTACCAGACAATGCCATGGCAGAGAAGGCCAGTTTGATCCTAACCTACTTCTCGTCCTCATCTTCTACCCCCTCTCCCCGGGTCCTCATTTGCAGCCCCTCCTACACCAAGTAGTGTGTCTTTTGCTCCTGTCCACCACTTTGTTACCCTCCTACTTCTCAGTCTCCTTTGTTGACTGGTTTCTGATTGTTCCATAAATGTGGACATGCCCCAGACATCTGTCTTGGCACTCTTCTCTTCTTACTGCGTCTTACTTCATCTTGTTCCATGGCTTCAGCTACCAGCTACAGTAGCTTTTCATTGTCGCCTTTCTTGAGTAAGTCCAAGATTCATGTGGTAAGCATGTCTATCATCAGAATTCAAAGAGTGCAAAAGGAGTGTTCAGCAAGTACCAGGTGCTCCCTACTGTCTTCATACCACCTTCTGAACATCTTTACTCAGTCTCCTGCTTTAGTGGTACTGACTTGGTACAACCTCTTATCTATCATGTGAATTAAATTAGGAACCAGCTGACTGGCATCATCTCTATTTAGTCCTCCACCTTGTTGCCAAAATACTCTCTCTAAATACAAATCTGTTTTTGTTTCTCCCACAGTTAGACTTGTCTCTGTTTGCTAAGACTAATAACATAAGACCTTCTATTATCCTTTTTTTAATTTAATTTTATTATGTTATGTTAGTCACCATACAGTACATCGTTAGTTTTTGATGTAGTGTTCTGTGATTCATTGTTTGTGCATAACACCCAGTGCTCCACGCAGAATGTGCCCTCCTTAATACCCATCACCAGGCTAACCCATCCCCCCACCCCCCTCCCCTCTAGAACCCTCAGTCTGTTTCTCAGAGTCCATAGTCTCTCATGGTTCGTCTCCCCCTCTGATTCCCCCCCTTCATTTTTCCCTTCCTTCTCCTAATGTCCTCCATGCTATCCCTTATGTTCCACAAATAAGTGAAACCATAGGATAATTGACTTTCTCTGCTTGACTTATTTCACTTAGCATAATCTCCTCCAGTCCCATCCATGTTGATGTAAAAGTCGGGTATTCATCCTTTCTGATGGCTGAGTAATATTCCATTGTATATATGGACCACATCTTCTTTATCCATTCCTCTGTTGAAGGGCATCTCAGCTCTTTCCACAGTTTGGCTATTGCAGACATTGAGATGCATATGGCCCTTCTTTTCACTACATCTGTGTCTTTGGGGTAAATACCCAGGAGTGCAATTGCTGGGTCATAGGGTAGCTCTATTTTTAATTTTTTGAGGAAACTCCACACCGTTTTCCAAAGTGGCTGTATCAGCTTCCATTCCCACCAACAGGGTAAGAGGGTTCCCCTTTCTCCACAACCTCTCCAACATTTGTTGTTTCTTGCCTTGTCAATTTTTACCATTCTAACTGGTGTAAGGTGGTATCTCAATGTGGTTTTGACTTGGATTTCCATGATGGCTAATGATGATGAACATTTTTTCATGTGTCTGTTGGCCATTTGTATGTCTTCTTTGGAGAAGTTTCTGTTCATGTCTTCTGCCCATTTTTTGACTTGATTATTTGTTTTTTGGGCGTTGAGTTTGAGAAGTTCTTTATAGCTCTTGGATATCAGCCCTTTGTAGTGTCATTTGCAAATATCTTCTCCCATTCTGTGGGTTGCCTCTTTGTTTTGTTGACTGTTTCCTTTGCTGTGCAGAAGCTTTTTATCTTGATGAAGTCTCAAAAGTTCATTTTTGCTTTTGTTTCATTTGCCTTTGGAGATGTATCTTGAAAAAAGTTGCTGTGGCCGATGTCGAAGAGATTATTGCCTGTGTTCTCTAGGATTTTGATGGATTCCTGTCTCACACTGAGGTCTTTCATCCATTTTGAGTTTATCTTTGTGTATGGTATTAGAGAATAAGACCATCTATTATCCTACCCCTGCCTATATATCCAGTTCCATCTTACATTATACTGTGTGCACGCATGTGCGCGCGGACGCACACACACACACACACACACACGGCCATGTATACAACTACTTGTGCTTCTCCCCACGTATGTAACTTCTTGGGCATTACTTGAATTCTCCAAGCACTCTATGTTTTTCATGCCTCTGTGCTTCTGCGCACTCTGATCATTTTTCCCAGTGTACCCACGTTTGCATCAGAGGTGCTTGTCTGTTTAATATCAAGTGTGATTTACTCTCTTAAGCCTATTTTGAACCCCAGGCAAAAATGACTTACGTGGGGTGCCTGGGTGGCTCAGATTGCTGAGCGTCTGCCTTCAGCTCAGGTCATGATCTCCTGGGATCGAGTCCCACAAGGAGCCTGCTTCTCCCTCTGCCTGCCACTCCCCCTGCTTGTGTTCTCCCTCTGTCTCTCTCTGGCAAATAAATAAATAAAATCTTTTAAAAAAAATGACTTATGTATCCCCATGATACCATATATACCGAGATATATTTAGATAGGTGGAGATGTTGTTGACATAGCTATCTAGATGCTTCTTAAAAGGAAGGATTCTTTTTTATTGTTCTATATATCCTCACTGCTTAGCACAGTGCCTGTTTCTAATACATAGTAAATAGATGTTGTTGAAGGAATAACTTCTGTTTGTGATAGGTCAAAGTCTATGAGAGTGGGGGATACGAGAATGAACCTGAAGCAGATTGGAAGTCCCAACCAAGAGGAGCAGAGGATGAGGAAGAAATCAGACCCACTAATTAGAAAGAAAGCTTTAGTTTCTAAGTGTCAGAGACTCAGTCATATGCTTTATGTCACATCTGGAACCAAAGCAGGGTATATATCAGCTCCACCCACCACCACCATGAAAAAAATATTCCAATTACATGGAATCAGTAGGATCCATCAACCTTTACTGAAAACACTAGAGTTCTTTCGTTTGAATTTATTTCAGTGTAAAGGGAAGAAACTAAGAACAAAGTTGAGTAATAAAAGGAGATGATAAAGGTAACACTTTAGATGTGTGTAGCACTTAATCGTATGTTAACTTTATTCATTAACCATTGGGATATGAAACTAGATTTTCAAGTTAGGCAGACAACTGGCTTGTATGATTTTAGGCAAGTCCTTTACCCTCTGTGGGCTTCAATTTTCAACCTGTGCAGTGGGAGTAATAATATTATATACATGCTTACCTCAAGAATTAGAGATATCTTAATCTAAGATACGCACTTACCATACTAACTGGCATATACTAATCACTCAGTAAATGCAGATGGGTTTTTTTGGTCCTGTGTTTCATTTATTTTTCTGCTAATGGCAATAGTATCAATAAGAATTTTTATTAATAAACTTGGCATTTTAAAGAAATAGGTTCAGAATTGGAGTAAATAATGCTTATTCTGCTTATGTGGAAATATTCAGAATGAACTATTCAAATGAATTTTAACACAGTATAGTAAGATTTTGTGCAATTTAAGTAATTTTTATGAAGAGGTACATGATAGTAAAACTGCAATTCTGGAGAGTAATCACCTGCTCCTTTCAAATGTAAAAGTATATTTAATCACATACAAACGAAGCATTTTAGGAAAAGTATGGAAAACTGGATATTTTAAGACTAATAAAAACTTCAGGGGCGTCTGGGTGGTCCAGTCGTTAAGCGTCTGCCTTCGGCTCAGGTCATGATCCCAGGGATCGAGCCCCGCATCGGGCTCTCTGCCCCACAGGAAGCCTGCTTCTCCCTCTCCCACTCCCATGTCCTGGGATTGAGCCCCACATCAGGCTCCCTGCTCCGCGGGAAGCTTGTTTCTCCCTCTCCCACTCCCCCTGCTTGTGTTCCCTCTCTTGCTGTGTCTCTCTCTGTCAAATAAATAAATAAAATCTTTAAAAAAAAAAAACTAATAAAAACTTCGAATTAACCAGAATTGTTATATTTAAATTAGAGAACAGGAATTACTGATAAAATTCAACAAATTTATTGGATCTGTATAGAAAAGCAAAAAGTAAGCAATAATAATATGCAATAAGATGATGAAGATAAACATTATTTAATAGCAATGATAACATAGTCTCAAAATTTTTGAGTAAATATTTCATTAAAATCAAAATTATTACATGAATAAATGATATTAATAATGGCTAGCAATTTTGAGTGCTTACTTAATACCAGTCATACTACTTTATGAAACCATAGGAGTGTTGCTAGGGCTAACTGGGATCTTAAGAGTGTGAGATCCCTGGGTTTACCAGCTTCCCAGGCTTCCTGAGGACTAAAGAAGCTCTTTTGTCTGAGTGGGCTTCCATTAGATTGGCATGTTTATCAGAGAGGAATCAAAGGAGAAAAATGACTCAGATGCAAATTCTGCTCAGTCTGCTCTTAGGTTTTTGATGGATATGCCGTAACATATCGAATGCTATAATATATAACACCTCCACCCTTCAGATCTGAAATTTTCAGCAGGTGATGAAACCCACAGAAAACTTGCCACAAAATTGACCTGAGACTGATTTGGATTTGGACTGCTTTTAATGTAAATTTTGTCCTTTATAATTAAAAATGTTAGGGCGCCTGGGTGGCTCAGTTAGTTAAGTGACTGCCTTCCGCTCAGATCATGATCCTGGAGTCCCGGGATTGAGTCCCACATCAGGCTCCCTGCTCGGCAGGGAGTCTGCTTCTCCCTCTGACCCTTTTTCCTCTCGTGCTATCTCTCATTCTCTGTCTCTCAAATAAATAAATAAAATCTTTAAAAATAATAATAATAATTTAAAATGTTAGCTATCACCTGGACAAACAGCTTTTGTACTTTTCTTTGGCCATTACCTATAGTAAGAAGTACACCTTACTTAGCATCCCAGTGTATACATGTGTGTGTATTTGTGTGTATGTGGGTAGAAACATACACATGTGTGTATTTGAAATAATTTCCACAGGAATGAATACCCTTATGACATGTAGCGTATTCTATTAGTTGCCATTCTGTTCTGTTTCTTTTCTCTTCCTTTTTTAATACTGCTTGCAACCCACTGTGTGAAAACACTCATCTGGACAAATAGGTGACACATTTTCCTCTCCTTACGGAAGCCTTCTTGAGAAATCAGCATAGAGATCGAGAAGAGAAAAAAGGTGAAGCCTATTCAAGAAATACAGGGACCTCTGGTGTGACTATCATGTGAAAACCTATAATGCTTCCCAGTTTATGTGTCTACCATATATAGGAGCAATGCTAATCTAACCTCTATATCATTTTGAATTAACACAGTATGCTGCTGAAGCAAATGTTACTATTTCCCATATTTTTGTCCTGCCTTTTTTCTGTTCCACTGAACAATTCTGAACAAATTTACTGTGGTTTCTCCCATTGTTTGGAATTAGTACCTTTTACAGATTTGCATAATTTTAGTCTTTAACTGTGATCCTGCCAGTTATTTACAATATGTACATATGAATAAGAATCTGAGAACCCTACTCTTTTCTTCTTTATTTATAGAAAGTGTTTAGGCTTCATCTTCACAAAAAAAAAAAATCCCTCTAGTTCTGTAGTGATTCCTTTTTTTTTTTTTTGGATTTTATTTATTTACTTACTTATTTGAGAGAGCCTTTGCAAGCAGGGGGAGGGGCAAAGGGAATGAGAGAATCTCAGGCAGATTCCGTGTTGAGCGCAGAGCCCTACGCAGAACTCAGTCTCACGACCCTGAGATCATGATGTGAGCTAAAATCAAGAGGCATTCGCTTAACTGACTGAGCCACCCAGGCACCCTGTATTGATTCCTTTTTTTAAGTAAATCTTGTTTTGAACTGTATTGAGTTTCTTTGAACTGTATTGAGTTTCAGATCTATGTGTTAACATTTTTATCACTTAGTTACATAGACTTATTCTTGAGGAACTCCAGTAAACAGCAAGATTTCCTATTGTAGAAACTGTGTCGCTTTTCCCCAAATAAATTTATTTCCTTATTGGCTCTTTACACAGGAGGAACTTATGTAAGAATAATTTATAAAGGTAATGTTATTAAAAAATGTTTTAGTCCATTCTGTGCCATTTAACTCAGCATAAGAAATAAAGTATATTAAGAAAAGGAATTTTGTTAAGTGTTAGGTAGTACTGATACATAATTCAGTCTTTCAGTAAATATTTATTCACTACCAGTGTGTCAGGTGTTGTTCTAGGTTCTTGGGATAATCATTGAATAAGACAGACATGAATTCCTACCCTTTGGAGCTTATATTCTAATCGGGGGAAACAAAGGTTTTTTTCAAGTAAGATATATATTCAATTAGAACTTGATAAGTTTTATGAAAGAAGTGAAGCAGGGAAGAGGATAACAGCCAGTTATCACTGCCTGTAATTCCCAGCCAAATGGACCCACAGAAGGCACAGAGTGAGCACCATGGTTCTTACATCTCCTCTGGAAATGGCCAGAGCAGCAAGGGAAGGGGCATAGAACCCGTAAGTCCCACAGGAGCATGGCACCTCAGTAGAGACAATTAGATAGCTTTAATATGGAAGAAGAGCTATGAAGCATTTTTCTGTGTGGATAACTGGTCACGTTTCTTTAGTGTTTGTGCGTTGTGCACACCCATGCCTTTAGTGCACATTCTTTATTTTGAGGTAGTAGGGGAGAGAAATGCTTAGCTCTTCACATTTTGTGCTACTCTTAACATATTATTGCTTTCTTTTCTGCTACTCTGAGGCAGTAATGAATATTGGCTATTAAGGACATGATTCTGGAGCCAGACTCACTGGGTTAAAATGTCATTTCTGGTAATTACTTGCTGTGTAAACTTGGATAAGTTGTTTAACCTCTCTGTGCCTCAGTACTCTCAGTTGTAAATTATTAAGTTCCAAATAAAATAATTTGCACTGAAATATTTTCCAAGCAAATGAGTGGATTACTTTTAGTTTTTAAAACAGTATGTTTGGGGCACTGGGTGGCGAGATCGGTTAAGCATTTGGCTCAGGTCATGATCTCAGGGTTGTGTGATTGAGCCCTGCGTTGGCTCTGCGCTCAGCACAGAGTCGTCTTGGGATTCTCTCTCTCCCTCTGCCCTTCCTGCTCCTTCTCTCTCTCTCTCTCTCTCTCTTTCTCTCTCGCTCTCTGAAATACATACATACATACATACGTACGTACAACAGAATGTTTTGTAACATTTGGTAGAGAAAAAACAGAAGGTGAAAAAATAGCTTTTGAAAACAGGCAACGACAATCTGAAAAGGCTGGGGTTAGGAGGGCGGGAGGGATGCATGGATAGAGCAACGGGACTCCTACGGTAAACTTTTGCTTATGATATTGTACCTGCGGACACATGTCCTTACCCATTTGTGCAAACCCATAAAATGCACAGCACCAAGAGTGAACCCTCATGTAAACTCTGGACTCTGGGTGACAATGGGGTGTCAGTGTATGTTCGTCAGTTGTCACAAACGCTGATGCTGGGGGAGGTTGTGGGATGGGGGAGCAGGGAGTATATGAGAACCCCCTGTGTTTCCAGTCAGTTTTGCTGTGAACCCAAAAACTGCTGTAACGGAGTCTTAAAAAACAAGATAAGAAAGGGAATGAAATATGAGTACCACGGAGAAGAGAGAGATGAAAAGGAAAAGGAGGGAGAAAATGTCAGGGGCTCCTTTTCTATGAAGGTAACTGTGGCCACCTTTTGCCACTTGTACAATTTGGCAGTCCTTGCAGCTGGTTTTGTTGGTAGCAGGAAAATGCCCCCTGGAAAGTCTCTTGGTCTAATGAGAAGTTAGCTTTTTGACATAGGTGACAATTTACTTTTTTGTAATGTTAAAGAATTTGGGGGATACTGCATTTTCTCTGTGTGTCTTTTTCATGTGGTGCTTCACCCCTTGGGAGTTAGTGTTCTCCTGTATTTTGTGGATGCTCGAGATACAGTGTAACTGGACATAAGGGATAATTAAATTGTTGATCCATGATAAAGTTCCATGGAGAAGACCTAATGTGAGGAGGCTGATTATTGCCATTCTGTCTCTTATTTTTTGAGGTTCTGATGTGGAATTATATAAAGGTTAACCTTTTTATTTTAATGGTAAACATGTATTTATCTACCATATGAATGACCAATTTGTTTTATGGACAAAACATTCACTTTCATTTTTCTAACAGATCTGTGTCTAACCTTGCCAAGTGCTTAAGCCAAGAAGTCTTTGTTATGGTTCATTCTGGAAAAAAACTCAATTACATGAGTTCGGGACAATATACTAGAATTTGTTCTGTAAGCGTGCATTTTGTATGTTCACATACCAGCTCATGTGAGTGTGTGAGTGTGAGTGTGTGTGTGTGTGTTCGTGTACCAAATGCCGGCCACCACTGAAGTAAGGGAAGACAGTGGTTTATCTATAAAGTGTATCCTGTTTACACATCAAACAAATTGTTTAAACTGTTTACCTTACTGGTTTGCCTTGATAACTCATGAATGACTATGTTTTTTTATTTAAGAACTATTAACAACTTACACAGCAACACCCTCCCCACTGCTGTCAGGATTGTTATACAATTGAACCACATTAAAATGAATTTCTCAGGGGCAAGAAATCTAAAACACTTGACCTTGACAGTTCCATTCTCTGACTCTAATCTCCCGTCCTTCCAGCTCTCCCCGTCCTTTCGTTCCTACCAAATCTGTGCTGTATTTGACGCATGGTGTGTTCCGCATTCATAAATTCTTCGTATTTCCCAATCCGTCAAGCCCCTCTTGGCTTCACTTTTCTTCCTACCAACCTTACCAACCATCTGAGCACTCCATTCACTAGCTTGTTGGGTCACTAAGTCACCCATCAGGCTCTTCTTGACATTCCCTACCTTTCGCATATTCCCTTACAATATGAGAGTTACCCTGTAAATGCGGAATGGGAGGAAGGAGAGAGAGAGGGAGAGAAAATTCTTTGGTTTTGTGGTAATGTGCTGAAGATCTCTTGTGGAAACCTGTTACTTTTGCTGCTTGAAAGTATTCCAAATTCATGTTGTTGAACATCAACCAGGCCCTCATTCCTGCTGCCCTGTTTTTATTTTTCTGCATCTGTCCTGTTACCCACTTTCCCCATTGCAGGTCACTTCCACTCCTCAGAACCATCAGTTCCATCATCTGCCATCATCTGTAGCTCTGTCATTATAATTAGGTCATCTAAATTTCTTTTCCTTGAGCCTCTTTCACCCGAGGATTTTTTAGTATCTTCACTTACTCTTTTTCCCCCTTTTGGTCCCGCTTCAAAAAAAAAAAAATGAGAGAGAGAGAAAGAGACTGTGTGTGGGTAGGTCTGTGTGTGGGTGGACATGGGTAACTTTCCAAAAGTCACCCATCTCGGTGTACCTAATCCCTTCTGCTGTCCTCCCTGATCATCCGTTCAGCTATGCCCTTCCTTAGTGATCACCAATGACTTCCTAATTGTCATTATTCTCTTCTCGGTCTCCTGATTTATGGCATGACATTATAGATTTTATAGATAATCTAGAAATTCTGATTTCCCTTTGCTTGACGACACCATTACCCCTCAGATGTCTTCATCTTCTTACAACACTGGCATGTAGGTGTCGCTTGCGTGTCCGCCGCTTCGCTCTGTTCTTACACGTCACTAATGATTCTCAAATGGTGGTGACTATAAGAATCACCAAAGATTCTTGTTTAATATGTAGGCTTCTAGATCCTGCCCTCAGAGATCGTGATTAAGTAGGTCTGGAATGAAACCAATGAATCTGCATTTTTAACTAGCTCTTCTTGTGACTCTAATAAAAGTGATGCATGGCCACACTTTGAAAAAAAATAATACTCTACAGTCCTGTGTGCTCTGTGACTTATGAGTAAATAGGCCATCACATCCATGCTGATTACTCTGAAATATTTAACATTCTACTCAAGAATTTCATCTTGTTATCTATTATTTCTCCTTTTATCTTGTTAATATCTCCTTATTACCATACTTTGATGATCAGGATCAGAGCAGGGCTGATGATCAACTAGCATGCACTTGCTTTTGGTTATTAAAATAAAATATTTGGGGGCGCCTGGGTGGCTTAGTTGGTTGAGCATCCAGCTCTTGGTTTCAGCTCAGGTCAGGATCTTGGGGTCCTGGGATCGAGCCCTGCATCAGATTCCACACTCAATGCAGAGTCTGCTTGTCTCTTTCCCAGCCCATCTGCCCCCACACACACGTGCCTGAGCACATGCTCCCTCTCTTGCTCTCAAATAAATAAATAAAATCTAATATATATATATATTTGCAAGAACCCTGTACACAGCTGTTGTTCTAAGCCCCTGCATATCATTCCTGTCTGTCCTGGTGCCTCTCCTGAAACCCCCTGGATCTCCTCCCCGTCTACCAACAAAGAAGTAATACCTGGGACCACACAGTTTCTCCAGGAACCTGCTCCCATGCAAAACTGGCATCTTAATTAGTTGAATTGTATCAGTTAAATGTCACTCCTCTTAAAGATGATGGTATTATTCACCATGTGAGACACAGGGATAAGAAAGTGGTTTTAGTGGAAAGGATGGTAAGTTCAGGATATAAGATGATTTATGTGTAGTGTTAAATCTACTAAAATAGTTGGATGGAGTGGCCTGCAGCAAGTCCAAGATCACAAGAGCTGTGCTTTCCAGATTTGACTGATAGAATCTAAGACTAGCCCTGAGACATTTTGATTCATTGGGACTGGGGTGGGGCCCAGAAATCACTGTTTTTTAACATTTTCCCCAGTGATCTGATGATTTAACTAGATTTGAGAACTACTCCTATAGATTGAGAACACAGAGAATTGGTACCAAAGTGTTGTTCCATACTGGACCTCAAATAGGCATTTTACATTCCATGGCACAATCAAGAAGATTAGATAACAATATGTGGAATTTCTTCAAAAACTACCACCAGGGGCTCAGTTGGTTAAGCGTCTGCCTAAGGCGTAGGGCATGGACCCAGGGTTCTGGGATCCAGCCCAGCATCGGACTCCCTACTCCTTGGGGAGCCTGCTTCTCCCTCTCCCTCTCCCTGCTGCTCCCCCTGCTTGTGCTCACGCTGTCTCTCTCTCTCTCTGTCAAATAAGTAAATAAAATCTTAAAGAAAAAAAAAACTACCACCAGTACTAGAAAGTATCACTTGTATATATTTTATCCACAGAAACTAATTCAGTGTTAAATTCTGTTCAACAAAATGCATTTTGTCTCTGGCAAGAAAGAGCTCCATTTCCAGGAGTTTCTTTAAAAATAAACCACAAGAAAAAAAATCCCACATTTAGGAAAATCACAACAAAATGTGGTCACCTTTATATATATTTTTTAATTTTAAGAGAAAATATATCATTTTAGATTATCATCCAAAAGTAAGTTAGAATTTGAATCAAAATATGTAATTATGTTTTAATCAGGTCTTACATTTCTCTGAATCATATGTACAATTTATTGAAACAAAGGCAAGATAACAATTCTGTAAAATGTTGTGTCATGGGTTTGCTCCTGAGTCATTTATTACGTATATGATTCTTGAGTCACTAATTACTAAGGCTTTCCTATAAGGAAAAGATTACTAACAATAGGCAAAGTGAGTGATTGTGTAACTTTTTGAACACTAAGTATTATAGTTACAGAAAGGCTTTTTTAAACCGTACTGGAGGAATTAAATTCTGTCAAATTACAATTATTTCAAAAATAGGTATTAGCATCACTTTTCATTGACAGACATGTATTTTCCCTAAGAAATTAAACTTTAGGATTTAAAATCTTACAAGTTTATAAAGAAATACATTTGTAAAACTGACAGCACTTTAGTAGTTCTTATCCAGAGGAGGAGGAGTTTGTAGGTTGTATATTAGAGATACCTTTTGAAACTAAGGCTTTGGGGAAACTTAATTTTGTTTATAATACTAAAACCTAACATGTAATTGCTGTGAGGAAAAAAAATGGAACTAAAATAATTAAGACTAATGACTGCTGTTACACTTTTTAGGCAGTTGAATTTAGATCTGATAAGTTTCAAGCATAGCTCATTCTAGACTACAGCTAACTACAATTTGTAAATGCCCTTAGTGCTTCCCTGACGTTGCACCCCAACCACCACCACCCCCCTCCACCCCCAACTATTCTGCACTTTGAAACACAAAGCAACTTGTCAGTTCAGTTTATTCAGTTAAGGTCAGTTCCGTGAAAACAAAGTCGAGGCAATTGTTTGATTTAATTGACTAGTGAAACTGGTTATACAGGTAAGTAGAACTTAGTTTTATTTTTGTCCGGCTGCATATTTGAATGTTAATAAAATAACTTAGTAAAGTAAGTAATAAGATTCCAGTGACATTGTAATAGATTTAAAAGAATGATTATCAAAGCAAGGAAAAAGGAACTAAAACCCAAACCATAGAAAATATTCATGGTATTTTTTTTTTCTTTATGGCTTTGCTTTTACTGTAATGAATCATGTCCAAAAAATGAAGTCTTCTTTTCTTTCACTGTTCATTGAGGAATTTTCTTTGAGGAATTTTTTCCTGGGCTAATGTAACCAAAGGGAAATTTTCTAATTTAGTTGAATCATTTAAATAACTTTTATAAAGTAGTCTTCAATCTGCAAGCAGATATTCTCTAACAGCTACCTGGTCAAGCACCTTTTGCATTCTCTTTCCTCCTTACACACCTAGATCACATGACTGATCATTTTAACAATGATTGTTTCTGCCTTTGATTCTTTCTGCCTTCCACTCTACCTTCCACTATACCCTTCCTACTGTTCTCTACACCTTCAGCTTCTAGGCTGCTAATCACTCATTTATTTTATGTGAGTAGAAAACCAAAAAATTGCAGTACCAAAATAAACTCTATGTTTAGATCTTAATAAATAAAATATATATAAATCTTGTAAATGTAATTCACCTGAGAAAAAAATATAAATCATTTCTTGTCCCAGAAAGAGCGAGCAAATCTTTAGCCTCCATTGAACTCGTTAGAGACTATGAAGGAAAGAAGAAAAAACATTTAAACATATAAAAGGTTAGAATTTTATTGTCAAAGAACATTTTAAGGTCATAAAGTAGGAATTTTGTAGTATTTTTGTTCTGTGTAATAAAATACTCCCTTCCCCACCCCTCAGTCTTACAATAGGTATCCACCACTTTTGTAGTGATTGTTCAGTTTTTGCATATCCAACTTTAGAATACTTTTTCTGAGAACTCATTTAGGTACCAAAGTATGGGCTTGCTGATACTGACAGTGCTGTGTTTAGTTCTATACTGACGTACATTTTATATTTGCTTAGGAAAAGAGCAAACACAATAAACAAAAAAACTAAGGTTGGTTGAGTACAGAAGTTAGTAAAATCCTTAAGGAGGGTACCTGGGGGGATCAGTCCATTGAGCGTTTGCCTTGGCTCAGGTCATGATTGGGCTCCCTGCTCAGCGGGGAGTCTGCTTCTCCCTCTCCCTCTGCCCTTCTCCCCCGCTCATGCGTGCTCTCTCTCTCTCTCTCTGTCTGTCTCTCAAATAAATGAATAAGATCTTTTTAAAAAATGAACCAAAAGCATAGGCAACAAAACAAAAACTAGGGAGGTTGGACTTCATGAAAATTAAAGACTTTTGTGATTCAGAAGACCCACAGAATGAGAAAAAAATATTTGCAAATCATATGTCTAATAAGGGTTTAATATCCAGAACGTAAAAGAACTACTACAACTCAACAACAAAAAAGCAGACAACCTAATTAAAATATAGGTGAAAGACTTGAATAGATATTTCTCAAAAGAAGATATACAATGGCCAATAGGCACATGAAATAACAGTGTTGGTGAGGATGTGGAGAAAGTAGAATCAAGTGCATTGTTAATAGGCATGTCAAATGATGCAGCCTCTGTGGAAAGCAGTTGCCAGTTCCTCAAAAAGTTAAATAAAGGGGAAAAAATGTAATTTTTTAAGAAGTTAAATATGTAATTACCATATAACCTGGCAGTTTCACTGCACTCCTAGGTAGATACCCAAAGGAACTGAAAGTGGGAACTCAAACAGATATTTATTAATACACCACTATTTGTAGCAACATTAGTTAACAATAGCCAAAAGTGAAAACAACCCAAATATTCATCAACAGGTGAATAAACACACAATGGAATATTATTTAGCCATAGAAAGGAATGAAGTTCTGATACATGGTACAGCATGGATGAACCTTGAAAACATTATATTAATGAACTAAGCAGACACAAAATGACAAATATTCTAAGATTCCCCTTATGTATCTAGAATAGGCAAATTCATAGAGACAGATAGTAGAAAAGAGGTTTCCAGTAGCGGGGGCATTGTGGGGAATGTTTTTACTTAATGGATACTTCTGTTGGGATTGATAAAAATATTCCAGAAATACTAGTGATGGTTACACAACATTGTGAATGTGCTTGATGCCACTGAGTTCTACACTGTAAAATGGTTAAAATGATAAATTTTATGTTATTTATATTTTACCTCTAATTTTTTTAAAAACTTCATTATACATAATGATTTAGCTACAGCTCATCAATTTTACATTTAATAAAGACGGAAGGGTATATGAAGACATGAGAAAAATGCTAAATTGTAATGTCATTATGTTATTTTGAATAGAAATAAAGCTCAGATAAAAGATTTTTATTTTAGCTAAAGGGTATTTATTAAAAGAAGATAAATTTTATGTCACATATCTTTTCAAACCAACAAATGGCAAAACATTTAGGTGACCCATCCCTAAAATTGGTAACAATTCATATTTTATTAAAAATTTTTCTTTCCTATTTATGTATTACTTATTATTATTATTATAAAGAATAGTTATATTGATTAATAATTTTTAAAACCTTCAAAGTTACACAAGAAAAACTTTTCTGAGTAATTCACGTAAGGGGGTTTTGGTGTACTGTGTCTATGCCACAGCATTTTGAATAATCTTGCTTTCTTGTAAAATTTTTTAGATTTTCACGAAATCTGTTTTTCTTTAGCTTAACAGGGCCAATTCTCTGTTAAACCAGACGCAGCAACCTTACAGATACCTCATTGAATCAGTGCGTCAGAGAGATTCTAAGATTGATTCGCTGAAGGACTGTATTATACAACTTGAGAAAGATGTCAGGTAAATCATCTATAAATCTTTTATTTGAATAACAAAGGCAGTGCTATCCATGAATTAAGTGTGTACACTGTGAAGAAAAAACGTACCTAGTGAACATGGTCTTAAATGTAATTTATCTTAGAGAGCCTGGGTCACATGACATTAGGCATCCGCATTCCCCCTTAGGATCAGCGGTCTTGGCCGGGAACGAGCAACGCTGCGCTGGCGGCCAAGCGCCCCACCAACCCGAGGACTGGAGCAGCTGTTCTGTCCTTGTTTCCCGAGAATTCTTTAATAGGTTGGTGCTTGACCAAAGGGAGAAGGGAGAAGAAGAATATAATCAGATGCCATTTGTGGAGTCAAAATGACTTTTTTTTTTTTTTTAAGTGGGTTCCATGCCCATTGTGGAGCCCATCACGGCGGGGCTCAAACTCACGAGCCTGAGATCAAGCCCTGAGCTGAGTTTAAGAGTTGGTCACTTAACCAGTTGAGCCACCCAGCCACCCCCAAAGTGACGGGTTTTTTTTTAAGATTTATTTATTTAGAGAGAGAAGGAGCGTTGGGTGGGGGAAGGTGCAGAGGGAGGATACATCAGGATCATTTAGGGAACTTTGTAGGAAGTATCAGAGACATTTTTTTTTTAATTTATTTCTTTATTTTAGAGAGAGAGCAAGCAGGGGGGAGGAGCAGAGAGAGAGGGAAAGAGAGTCTCAAGCAGTCCCTGCATTGAACGGGGATCCCGAGATCACGACCTGAGCCAAAACCAAGAGTTGGACACTTGACCAGCTAGGCCACCCAGGCACCTCCCCCCAAAAATGGCTTTTTAAACCAACAAAATATACACATTTGCTTATAAGATTCTTTTGAATCTAAAATTGCCAAGCAATTTTTTAGACTTTTCTTCCCCTGACTCTACATGAAGTAACCTATGAATTACCTAAATGTAAATAAATCCCTTTCACTTCCTTAAATTGAAATTGTTTTCTGACATGACGCCTTACATAACCAAAAGACTTGCTCCATTTAATAATCATTGAAGTTATTTACCTGTTCATCTGTGTAATCATTTTAGTCTTTTTAAGTTGAAGTAAAAGAATGATGTTACACAGAAAGATGTTTTAACTCATGGATGGTTGATTAGTTGGCTTAGTTATTACTGGATTTTAAGATTGTTAGAATAATTTAGATAAATTATTAACCAATTCATAAATGTAGAAGCAGAGAATTAGATGGGAATAGAAACTGTTAAATTAAGGAATTGGAAAACAATAAGGAGAATATAGTTATTAAATTCAGATTTCCTAAGGTATATAATCAAAAGTATAAAACTAGCGGGAATTAACTCTAAAGTATGGGTGGGTTTTTTTTTGATGAATCAGAATAATTACCTTCTCTTATCTCAACCCCACCAAAAAATTGGCTCAGGATGATATGATAAAATAATTTTAAATCACACTTATGCTTTAAAATGTTAATATAAATAATAATTTAGTTCTGGATTAATTTTAAAGGTAAAAATTATATTTTGAATATATATAACCTACATTAATTAAACTTATTAAATAATAAACCAAATTAAGAAATTATTAATTAAAATAAGTCAGTGAATCAATTAAGCCATTCTTCTGTAAATAGCTGTTGGGGGCAATAGAAATTATGTTTTATCACTCACTGGGCACTTGATTATCTTAAGGAAATTGAGGGAAGAACCCTAAATATAAATTTTTCTTCCTGTATTATATATTTCTTCCTATATTATATTTGAAATTTTGTATAGAATCTCCTTTTACCTTTTTAATCTTGGAGCAGGAACATAAAAGGCCTGTGGAAAAATTACCTTTCACAGTTACCTTCAAATAAATTTATTTGAGTTATTTATTTTACTAAAAATTAATAGCTGAAAAGATTTAATATAGAGAAAAATAATAGCTGTAAGAGGAAACTATTAAGATGGACAAGTTCAGCCCTAAAGAAATTAAGCACCTTGTTATCTAAGAACGTACAGCTTTGTGGTAGGGTCAAAATTTGAATCCAGATCTGTCTGCTTTCTAATTCTGTACTCTTAAACATTATGTTATACTGCCTCCCTATGTTCTAGTCTGAATAAGGGATAATTTTTCATTAACTAATATAATTAAGGAAGAGAAGTAAAAAAAAAATAATGTAGAAGAGTGGTTAAAAGTGGAGCTTTAATGAATTGATAATTGTTGAAGCTAGGTGATAGATACTTAGGGTTTGTTACATTTTCTTTCTTCTTTCGAAATAATCCAAATAAAGTTGTCTTTAAAAAACAAATTTTAAAAGGGAGTACAGGCTCTGTAGGTAGGTTGCATGGGTTTAAAGCATGCAACCCCATGACTTACTCAAAACAAAACTTAGTTTTGAATTGGAGCCGGTCAGTTAAACTCTCTAAACCTCCATTGTCCAATAGAACTTTCTGTAATGGTAAAAATACTCTGTTTCTGCACTGTCCAGTATGGTAGCCACTACCCATATGAGGAACTACATTTTTTATTTTAATTAATTTTAACTGCCACCTGTGGCCAGTTAATGGCTATGTTATTGGACAGTATAGCCAGTTTTCTTATCTGTGAAATGAGAGTAGTACTCTAGTAACTAGCAACACCTAATTCATATAGTTATTCTGAGGATTAAAGGATATAATCTTTGTAATATATATATATACCACTGTTCCTACACATTATGAATACTGGGTAAATTTTTGCTATTATTAGCATATCTTACATGAAACAAATTTTTATGTTGAAAATTACCTTAAAAATGAGAAATAACATTTCTCAAAATATTTTGAATTTGACAAAAATTAGGACTCCCTTAATAACAGCATCATCATAAAAACTATGTCAATTATGAAATTAACTATAAAAAATATTTTTATGCTAAAATCTGAGTCCTTTAAAGCTATGTTTCATGAATTTACTGTATAAATATTGTAATAGATTCTGAACTAGTATTTCACAGGATATGAAACCTTGCTCTTAATTGAAACAACTACCTTCGAACATGAAAAATTAAGGTGCTTTCAGTAGTTTAATTATGGCCTTTGAGATGCTGTTGAATGTACCCTCATGACATGAATGAAATACCATAAAAAACAGCCCAGTCGACAAGTCAGATCCAGCAGTCTGTCTGCCATCACTCTTACTTGGAGCCGATGACATTTCAAATGTAGAGGAATTATCCTGGGCTTTGAATACGTATCAGCCTGGTTTCTTTTGTCATGGTAGATGTGCCTGTAAAATACAGATACTGATGTGAATACCAAGGGTTAGATGTGAAAATTAAATGAAATAACGTATATAAAGCTTCTGGCACATGGGAGAAACTCAGTAAATAGTACTTCCCTTCCTTCTGTCCTTCATTAATTTGAAATTTAAACATCAAATGTCCCATTCAAAACAATTAACAAGTGAGTATACCTTAAAAAGGCCTATCCTTTTTGCTAGGTGTTGATTTTAATTGAAAGGAATATTTACATGAATTGATTACTTTTTAAATTGAAGTATAGTTGACATGCCATATTATATTAATTTCAGGTGTGCAGCATAGGGTTTAAACATTTATATGTATTACAAAATGCTCACCATGGTGTGGTTACCATCTGTCACCATACAAACTTATTACAATATTATTGACTGTATTCCCCATGCTGTACTTTTCATCCCCATGACTTACTTATCTTATAGCTGGAAGTTTTTACCGCTTAATCCCCTTCACGTATCTCTGGCACCTACCATTTCTCTGTATTTATGAGTCTTTCTGTTTTGTTTTGTTTGTTCGTTTGTTTTGTTTTGTAGATTCCACGTGAAAGTGAAATCCTGCAGTGTTTGTCCTTCTCTATCTTACTTATTTCATTTAGTATAATACCTCTAGGTCCATCCATGTTATTTATAGCAGACTAATATTCCCGTGTGTGTGTGTGTGTGTGTGTGTGTGTGTGTGTGTGTGTACACACTTGGTTTGATGTAGTTCTAATTATTTATGTCTGTTTTAGCTGCCCTTACCTGAGGAGACAGATCCAAAAAAATAATCGCTAAGACCGATGTCCAAGAGTTTATTGCCTATGTTTTCTTTTAGGAGTTTTATGGTTTCAGTTAAATGGTTACTTTTTTAGATTTTTTTTTTTTTTGAGAGAGAGAATGAGATAGCATGAGAGGGGGGAGGGTCAGAGGGAGAAGCAGACTCCCTGCTGAGCAGGGAGCCCAATGCGGGACTCGATCCCGGGACTCCAGGATCATGACCTGAGCCGAAGGCAGTCGCTTAACCAACTGAGCCACCCAGGTGCCCCTAAATGGTTACCTTTTTAAGTATGTCTCTAGCTTATACAATGAAAGCTCTCTAAGGAACTGAATAATTTTATCATTTTCTTAGAAAATAAAACAATACCACTATAGCAACCCCCACTTGAAAATTTAGCTATTTATATTCAATGTCTAGAAAGGTTAGAGTAAATATGTACAAAATGAAATCATTATAAACACATTAAAAGCTAGCATTTTGAGATATCACTATTAACCACTTTAAATTCCCCTATCATTAAAGTAATAATCCATTCTAGAGGTAGTACTGTTAAACTCTCCTCTACCAAGCCACAAGAGACAGTCTGGGTTATATAGTTTGATCTATGGCCCAGAACTGAAGGAAGCACAGAAAGAGAATAATTAGCATAAATTTCCTTTCCCCATTGTCAGTTCTTAGTTTATTCTTAACTAGTAGTTTAAGAAGAAAAGACTACTTAGCCTTGTAAGGCTAAGCCAGGGTATATTGATCCAGGAAGTTAAAGAACAGTATATCAGGAATATGTTTTCATATAGCAGGTGACACAGAGCCATAAACATGAATTTCTGAGTAATAATTAACAGTGAATTGAACAGTTATGGGTGTAATATACCATTCAAGATAGATATGCTTATAAGGAGATTTGTTTTGTAGTTGCTTTATGAGTCACGCATGGAAGCTTTGTATTTTTAAAGGTAAATTTCCACTGTTATGAAATGTGTCTTATGGAGACTAAACTTCAATTGAGTAATTACCTACATACTGGAAGAACACAGAGTATAAAAATCATCATATGCAGTTTTAGAGACCCATGTGTTGAAGATGGTCTCCCTTGTGGTTTAAGAGTATATTATAGAGAAGGCTGAGACTTTGAAAATATATACCCAAGTGTTGTCTGAGGAGCCTGTACTGTTTGTGATAAATGCACGTCTTGCAGATAGAACAGAGTTGCTCTGTGAACCAGTTTTATCTACCCACCTTTTATTCTATATTATACTATTATTTTTGCTATTTGAATATGGAATACTTCCTTCATTCCGGAAAAAATTAAGCACCTACATATAAAACATTTCTAACGAATTACCCAGTCAAAATCCTTTATTACATCAACATTCCATTCCTATTGCATACATTTTATTTAAGGGCCTGTTGGTATTTGAGAGTATGTGTGTGTGTACATGTGTATACTTCCCGTGGGTGTATGTTTACATAGTGTGTGTCTAAAACATGTATATGAACATTAACATGTATACATGCATGTGAACATTAACACATTTCTGTTCCTCGAAAAATCCTATTCCTGTGTTACTGGATGTTTATTTTAATTTTAAAAAATATTTCATCTTCAAGGTGATTCTAGCTAAAGATAGATTCGAATTTTACAGTTACAGAAACATCTGATCTTTACCATGCTTTGGAGAACTCTGGCAGAATCTGACACTCAGTTACCTTTATATCATTTAGTTCTTTTCAACTCCAAGGCTCATTAGGATCTCTGATGCCTAATTCTGAAGGTCAGTCTGTTTTGCTGCTGAGCGGCTAACCTGTATGGCATTTAATTACTGTTTTTCTGGGATACCTGTTTTTCATCTAAATTAGTAATACCATATGGCATTTATGTTGTGTTTTATATGTTCGATTCTCATTCATTAGGTAATTCATATATCCCTTTGACATACATGAGTATTGTTTTACACTTTTACAGATGTGAAAACTGGGGCTTAGTAGGGTGGTGTGTGTTGTGCTCTATACCACACACTTGAGTCAATGTCACAGTTGGAAACAGAAGTCAGAATTGCATCTTGTTTTTCTCTCAGAGGACAAACTATGGTGCTTCCTTGGGGAAGTTCATTTACTAGGAAAAAGGGGAATGTGAGTTGTTTCCTCTTAAGTCCTTGGAATTACCTGTTCTTTCAGAATACCTACTACTATTCCTTGAATATTGAAAAAACTTCTGTCTGATGTTTTTAAAATTGGTGGCTTTCCATTTTCTTAAAGGATAATTGAAAACATCTTACCTATTCAGCAAAACAGTCCTCACTAATTTTACCTTCACAGATTTTGTTTTGATATTTATGGAATTATGTTGTTTTAATTCATTGTTGCTTTTCTTAATTCATGATGTGGTGCTGAGTAGATTCATTCCAGTGGTTTTCAAAGAGTATCTCACTTAATGGTTCTAATTAATTTTTATATGTTGAATAATAAAACTCCAGACAATACAAAACAGGCCTCAAATATTTATCTCTTAAAACCTTAATATGTTCTTCCATTTAGACTTCTCACCCTTTCCTGTCAGAAAATAGGTCCTGTCAAAGGGCAAATTCACAATGCAGACTTAGAAATTAAAGACTGAACTAAGAATTTGGAGGCAAAAATTGTTTGCCCAAGTTTATCACAGACTGAATATCTGATTCATTTATCTAACTTAATTATATACCTGGTAATTTAGGACATGGTAAATTATAAAATGCTACTTTTAGTTTTAAGGATAAATGTTTTAATTTGACTTCAGGTGTCTTGAGTTTTAATATTTTGCCCAAACATGCTTTTTATCTTTTATATAAATCCCACTTCATCTTTTTTACATTTCAGGAGTAAATAGTCATCTTTAAAACACTAATTTTTATGCCCCTACTAGGCAGGAAAGGATTCTCAGAACACATCTCATTTGCACTGTCAAATGATTATTAAAAGAAAAAGTCTTCTTAGAAAATAGTTAGCTGTTGATTATATCAAACATTACAGTGACTGGTCTGATATCCTTATGGACTATAAATTTAATTTCTCTTTAATTCAAAGAGATTTGTCAGATTAGTCTTTTGCTATATACTATTTGTTAATTAAATTTACACCAATATGATGACTTTAGAACTTGATTTTTTTTCCAGCAATTTAAATAAAGAAAAGTCAGCTTTACTACAGATGAAGAATCAAATGGCATTAGATTTAGAACAACTTCTAAATCATCGTGAGGTACTTTTTCCATTTTGTCATAATTTTTACTTTAAGCTTTTTCAAAGTCCATGTTGCATTAAGATTACTGGATCCCAGTCATCCGTGTGCATTAATGACTTCTCATATTTGCATCTGACTGTGATCTGGTCCTTTATATTGAATGTGTGATACACTTTATTATTCTTTATGAATTAATTCATACTTTATTCTTTGTGTTAATTCTTATTCCTGGAATGCCCCTTCTTGTTGACGCCTTATTGCCTTGTTCAGTCTCTGTCATTGAATTTCCACATTATTTAATAATGATTTGTTTTACCTCTTTATCTCACTAGACAGTAAATTTCTTTAGTGTATCTCTGTCTTAATTCATCATTGTATTGCCCGTATGCTCCATGTATGCCTAGAGTCCATAAAGTATTTTTTGTTGCTGTTCCTCTCAAAAATCTTTCAGAGCTAATATAAAATTCCTCATTTTATAAAAGGAGAAATGAGTTTCAAGTGGCTTGTGTAAAGCCAGTTAGTAACTAAGAGATAACCCCATTTTTCTTATTTTTTGAGGCAGACTTACTGAAATACAACATACGTACAGTAAAATTCATGCGCTGTTTAGCAAACATTTCTGATTTTTGACCTACACACCCAGTTTGTAACCATCACCACAGTCAATATATAAAATAGTTTCATCACTTCAGAAAATTCCTTCATGCCCCTTTTATATTGACCCTTTTCCTCAACTCCAGTCCTAGCAACCACTGATCTGTTTTCTATCCCTGTAGTTCTGTCTTTTCCAACAAAACGTATTACATTTTCCCAGAATGTTGTATAAATGAAATTACCAGTCTTTGAGACCAGTTTTTTTCACTTACCATAAAAAAGATTCACCCAGGGGGGGTGGGGGGATGGGTTAGCCTGGTGATGGGTATTAAAGAGGCCACATTCTGCGTGGAGCACTGGGTGTTATGCACAAACAATGAATCATGGAACACTACATCAAAAACTAAGGATGTGTAATGTATGGTGATTAACATAACAATAAAAATTATATAAAAATAAAAAAGATTCACCCATGTTGTTGCAAATATTAGTCATTTATTCCATTTTGTTGCTGAGGAATATTCTATTGTATGGATGTACCAGAGTTTGTTAATCCATTCACCAGTTGATGGACATTTGAGTTGTTTCCATTTGGGGGCCTCTATAAGTAATAAAGCTGCTGTAAATGATTTGTATACATGTTTTGGTGTAAATGTAAGTTTCCTTTTCTCTTGGTAAATACCCCAGGAGCAGGATTTCTGGGTCCTATGGGGAGTGTATGTTTAACTTGATAAGACACTACCAAACTCTTTTCCAAAGTGACTGTACCTTTTGCATTCCCATCAGCAATGAATGATTGTTCCAGTTGCTCTGCATCCTCACCCACAGTTGGTACTGTGAAGCCTAGTTTTTTAATCCAGTGCATTTTTCCACTGAACTATCAGTGCCTTGTCTTGGCCATGTTTTTACCATTTTGTTATCCTAACAGAGAAAGAAATACAGAGAAAAAACAGATCATTGGTTCATGAGTATCCTGAAGACATTGTTTCCTAGTCGGGGAAAGATATATCAGGTATTTGGGAAGAAATTATTGGAAGGATATTATTGAGAGAGATGAACTGGGGAATATTCCTGGAAGCAGTTCAAAGGTGCATATCCTAGAAATGGTGTCAAGGGAATTGCAGGGTTGTCTCTGTCTTAGAAATGCCCTTTGAAGTAGGTTTTCTTAAAGGTGTATTTTATTTGACAGGCGAAAGGGATAAGAAGGTGTCCCTGGACTAGATTTCAGAGATGACTTTTGCGTAGATAACTAGATCTAACAACAGGTTATATAGACTTGGAAGAGCTTCTGTGAAGATATTTTATTCTTTTTCTCTGACTTCCAGGCCTTATCTGTTCCCTTTTGTGTCCTAAGATTCTGCCCTCAAGTAATTGTTTCTTCACTGTGGAAGCCTGATTCATTCACTATGTGGATTTTCACAAATGTTTTAAAACTTGAATATTTAAGAAATAGTAACTACAGGGTTGCCTGGGTGGCTCATTCAGCCAAGCATCTGACTCGATTTCTGCTCAGGTCATGATCTCAGGATATGAGATTGAGCCCTGCCTTGGGCTCCATGCTAGGCATGGAGCCTGCTTAAGATTTTCTTTCTCCCTCTGCCTCTCCCCCCTCCCCCGCCCACCACTTGCAGGCATACTCACGCATACTCTCTCAAAAACAAGAAAGGAAGGGAGTGAGGGAGTGAGGGAGGGAGGAAGGAAGAAATAGTAATTGCAGATGTCCATTCAGGCATACCAACTTTTTTTTCACAAAGCTGCATAACAAGTATTTTTTTGGAAGGGCAATTCTCATTTGTTTTTAGAAGATTATGCTAGACTCTGAAAAATATATGAGCAACTTTATATATTTTGTACATCATGCTTGGAATCACATTATTCATGAGTCCAAATAAAAACTAAAAGTTCTACTTAGTGGGTTGAAAATTATGTGAGTTTAGAAGGAAATATGTTTAAACATAGAAGTTAAGTACTAGCAAGATGAAACTGCAATGTGGCATCAATGAAATTTGCATGGATGCATATCTAATTATCAGGTAATTTTCATGCATTTGATAGTATCTTTATTTTGACAATTATATTTTAATAATCCAACATTGTGATTTTTCTTAATGCCATACATCAAAAGAAAAGGAGCTTTTTTCTTTTCAAAGCAAAATAAAAATTAAAGTTTAATAAAACAAACGTGATACAAATTTTTCATCTTTTTCCAAGAAACAGTTTAATTCCAACTTGTATAGAGCATGCAGATACAGAAGCAAGTGTAAACTGCTTATATGGAAAGAGAATGGTAGGTGACCCAGGGCAGTGCTTGACTATTCACTTAAATATTTACCTGATGAAACAGAGAGTCGGGGCACCTGAGTGAGCTCAGTCCGTTAAGCATCTGTCTTTGGGCTCAGGTCATGATCTCAGGGTTCTGGGATTGAGCCCTGCTTTGGGCTGCGCGCTCAGCGGGGAGTCTTCTTCTTCCTCTCCCTCTGCCCCTCCCCCTGCTCGTGCTCCCTCCCTTTCTCTCTCTCTCTCTCTCTCAAATAAATAAAATCTTTAAAAAAAGAAGAAGAAGAAACAGAGTCTGCAGGATTGATATATTCGTTTTAAGGCTATGAGAGTCAAGTTCTTAAAATAGCCAATAAATAACAGTTGGATAAGAATACCTCTGATAAATAAAATTTTTTGAAAGTGAAAATCAGGGTTAAGACTAAGGTGAGGCCAGCAAGGCCCTAGGGCACAAAATGTAGGAGAGGCCCATTCCCAGAGTCATGCACAGTGCACATGAGAGCTTGCCCCACACTAGGCAGGACCCTGGGAAAATTGTCTAATATGAGTCACTGCTTTAATCAGCTAAATTTTCTGAGTTTAAATCCACATGTGATCAAATGCACATTTTAAATTTTTCATTGTCTTTTTTACACTGGACACCTCTAGCTCTAACTTTTTAAGCAGTGTCATTTAGTTCCAATAAGACTTTAGACGGTCGTGTAATATAAAATGAGATCATCCACTCATTTACAGTAGGCAAGTATGTGTTAGATGAAGAAAGAAAACAGATGAGATAATTCTAGGTTGACAGTTCTAGGACATTGGGGCATGGCCATAAAGGGTTTTATTTTCTATATTAGTGTTAGATCAAAATGATTCACTTTAAAAGTAGCTAAGTTAAATATCACAGAATTAAATCTCATTGTCCCCACTTTTACAGATGAAACTGAGGCTGATAAGAGTTACGGACCTGAACCATGATTACCTACTTACTGTCAAAACTAAAAGCAAATACTTTTTTTTCCTGAAACAAAAGTTTATGATCTTTTTCCTTAGTCCCATTTAGACAAAAATCTCACGATGAATTACTGCTTGCATTAGTTCCAGGAAAGTTTTTGCCTCTGTAGATGAAGTTATATTCTTTCTTTTTGTCAGAAAGTGAAAACTGTGTAATTTAATGTGTTTCCTTTTTGTCTTAGGTGCCAAAAAACTCAGAGCTGAATATCTTATCCAGGTGTTATGATCTCTTTTTTTCCTCTTTCACTTTTGATGCCTCCGAATAACTTTTTCAGTTTCCTTTAAGTGGGTTGTGATCTTTTTTACCCTTAAATGTTTTCACTTGTGCTAACACATCTTAGGTATAAAAATATAAAATAATATAAATCTTAAATAATGAGAAAAAAGAGGTAAAGGCAAAGAGCAACTGATAGGATCTCATTCTTGGAGAAGGGTAGCAGGGCTTCAAGTTCAACATTCAGTTGAGTATAAGAAATGTAATTCCTTAGAATGTTAGAATGAGCAGGGAGCCCGATGTGGGGCTCGATCCCAGGACCCTGGGATCATGACCTGAGCCGAAGGCAGACACTTAATGACTGAGCCACCCAGGCGCCCCTAGAATATCTTCTTTCTTGTTGAGTGTACTTCTCAGGAATCGTTTCTTAAGTGGCTTTCATTTTTCATCCATTTTTACCCACTCATCTTTGCTTTTTAAAATAAGATTTGCTGACTTGGAAATTCTCATTCTGCTTTTCTGAGTATATATTTCATCATGTGCCCTCAGAATATAAGTTTTCAAGGGTAGGAAAAGCATCTTTAATAAGCCAAATGTCTACTAGAATACTGTGCATAATTTTAAGAAGCTGATGTAAAACCCCTTTGTGATTTCTTCTGTAACTGTATTAAGGGTAGTGGTTAGAACCCCGATTAGGAAGCTTTTCCAGTATTTCAGTGAGTTATGAGGGTGTCTAGAACCAGACTGGCGATGATGGTGTCCAACAAGAATGGACTAATTTGAAAGCTATTTAGAAAGCAGAATCATGGGGCGCCTGGGTGGCTCAGTCGTTAAGTATCTGCCTTCAGCTCAGGCCATGATCTCAGGGTCCTGGGATCGAGCCCCACGTCAGGCTCTCTGCTCGGTGGGGAGCCTGCTTCTCCCTCTGCCTCTGTGCTCTCTCTCGCTCTTTCTCAAATAAATAAATAAATAAATCCAAAAAAGAAACAGAAAAGAAAGAAAGCAGAATCATAGGGTTTGGTGATTGGATCCAGGAAATGTTGAAGAGAGGAGGTATGAGAATTGATGCCCAAGGTTTTGGCTTTTGTCCTGGGTTTATGGTGGTGCCACAAAACACATGGGAGAAATAGATTTGGAGAAGAAAAGCTCAAGGAAATACCTAAGTGGATATGTCCAGTAAAGATGGTGCTTTATATGGAAGGGTTTAAATGACCTGGTAAATGAACTACATAGAATGAGAGCAGAAAAAGGCCTAGGCCAGAATCTTGAAGAGCACCAACATTTAAGGGATGGGCAGAGGAAAAAGAGTTTACACAAGTTAGAAGGCGGGGTAACCAGAGAAATGACAGGAACATCAGAAAGAGAGTAGAATCTGACCAGTGACAATGGGCTGTCAAGGGGCCAAATCAAACAAAGATGAAAAGAAAGCATCGATTGAATTTAACAAAATGGTACATCAGTTTCAGTGGAGCCAAAAAGCAGACTGCAGTGAATTGATGAATGAGCAGAAGTTGAAAAATGGTCGTAGGAAAAATAGACAACCATTAAGATATTTAAATCAGAGAATATAGGATGATGGGGGTGGAGGGGCATGAGGTCAAGGGCTTTTACCTCTCACAGCCAGAAAGTATCCAGTTTAAATGGTGATGGGAAGGAGCCAGGTAGAGAGAGACATTGTAGGTACAAACAAGAGAATCAGTTGAGCAAAGTGTTGGGGAAGAAGGAGATCCAGAGCACAAGTGATGGGATTCAACTTTAGACAGGAGGGGCACCTTTTCTATTTTGAAGATAGAAATAAAGATTATGTAAAGATAAAAATGAGTTTGTGGGTTTGGTGGTAAGAATATAGGCAGTTCCCATCCAATGGCTGTGCTCTAATGGCAGGAGATTTGCTAGCGTCAGAATTTTGAGGAAAATAGAATTTTCAAATAGCTACACAGTAAATGAGCAATATGTATTATGGAAACACCAAATAATTGCCAAGTTGAAACACCATGTGTTTATAGTAGTACCATTCTGCGCAATTTTTCTCTCATAGCGTTCAGCATGGTAGGTATAAACATGGAGAAGATGGACAATGGGATTGGTCCAGAATTACATTCTACCTTCTAGTGTACATGCGTATATATGTGTTCAGATCTCTTGTTAGAATTGTAAGGTAAGGTTGGAATTACCTTTATATTCTTTATGTCACCTACATTTTAAACTACTGTGGAAAAAGCCAAAGTCAGACAAGATATGAGTTCCTATCACAGCTCTACCACTTGATAGCTGTGGATTCTTGTGACAGTAATTTAACCCCTCTAAGCTCCCTTTCCTCGTGTGTAAAGGTAATGTCTACCTTGCAGGACTATATGAGAATTAAATACTGTAGTAACATTCCCGGCGTGTAACAGGCACGTGACTCAATGAATGTGGTTCCTTTTTCTATTTTCCTTCTGTGTCAAGAGTCAATCCAAATGTTACATATTCTTTGAAGTTCTCTCAGTTTGACAAAGAAAAATTTATCCCTTTTTTCTACTTCTTTCCAGTAATTTTTAAAATATTTCTATTAATGTTCACATCACTATATAATTACGCATATGACTTGGCCAGTAAAGTGCCTCATTTTTCCTAATATATTAGCCTTAAGCACAGTATTTAGCACATAATAAGTACTCAGTTGAATGTTTGTTATGGTCCTTTATCTCTTCAATTGTAATTGCACTTGAAACTGTCAAATAGAATAGTCAAATAGAAAACTTCAGAAACTAACCTTTAATATAGCCTCATCCCCTTCCCTCAGATAGTAAAATACACTGACAACTGATATCATTTTAACTGAAGAAGCTCTCCTACACCCAAGAACAGTTTCAGAGAATTATCTAAAAGTAGCCGCTAGGAAGTCATATCTGTAAAGTTTGTCTAAAATAAAGCTACTCCTAAAACCCTGGACATGGTACCTGTACCCACAAGCAACCTTATGGGTATCAAGCCTCTTAAAAATGATACATATTTGTATCAAAATTTGTATCATATCTGTATCAAAAATGATACATATTTCTAAGACCTGAGATTCTTCTACCCTTTTAGTTAGTGCTTCTACCAATAATGTCTTTCAGGGTCTACTGGCATTTCAGTTAGTATGTAACCAGAATTAACTAACCACTCCTTACTAAGGTTCCTAGAATATGCAGAGCCCTATTCTTGCCTGAATGTTGGACTCCCATTAGCCCAGAATACTTGCCTCTTACTGCAGTGTGTATCACTTAACAAGAAAACAAACCTGCAGTTAGCCAGGTTTCCTAAAAGTGAAGTCACAGTATAATTATCATTCTTTTATGGTATGTTTATGTTCCCAGATTCTAACTTGTATGTTCTTTGTGATTTCTCGGAAAGTTTCAGGGACGTTTCAGCACCACAAGTGCCCCTTAGGCAATCCACTTCATAAAGGGTTCAAACAAATTACATATTTCTATATGTGTGTCATGCCTTTTGGTTCATACTTAACTGTTTTGACATTTTCTTAAGAATACCTTTTACATGTTTTTCTTATATACCTATGTAGTTAAATTTTACATCAGCATGACTAAAAAAAATACTGAGTAAGTTAATTTTTCTTTAGATGAAGTTGTAATTATCCTCAGATTCATACGTTTCTCATCTTAGTGATGCTCTGCCAGTTAAAATTTGTTTTGATTTAGTGAGTTTAAGTGAATTCTCTTTTAAGATTTATTATTTGAGAGAGAGAGAGAGTGCCCGTTCGTGTGGGTTGGGGGGTGCAGAGGGCAGAGGGAGAGAGAAGACCTAGGAGACTCTGCACTGAGCATAAACCCAACACAGGGCTCGATCTCATGACCCTAAGATCAGGGCCCTAAGATCACAACCCTGAAATCACGACCTGAGCCAAAACCAAGAGTTGGATGCTTAATCCACTGTGCCACCCAGGCGCCCCTTAAGTGAGTATTTTAAAGAAGGACAATTATTGTAGTGAAAACCTAAAACACACATAACAAGGGAAGTCATATTTTCTCTGTAAAGTTTTAGAATGCTTATTTTTTCCACATAAAGGTATGTGAATTCAGGTCCAAGGAAATTCGGGGACTAAAATATTGCAAAAAATAACTCATTGCTAATGTCGAATTTACATATACTTTTTTTTTTTAAGATTTTATTTTTTGACAGAGAGAGAGAGACAGCGAGAGAGGGAACACAAGCAGGGGGAGTGGGAGAGGGAGAAGCAGACTTCCTGCGGGGCAGGGAGCCCGATGCAGGGCTCGATCCCAGGACCCTGGGATCATGACCTGAGCCGAAGGCAGACACTTAACGACTGAGCCACCCAGGCGCCCAAGTTTACACATACTTTTAAAAGTATGCCAGAACCAGGGCCTCCTGGGTGGCTCAGTGGGTTAAGCGTCTGCCTTCGGCTCAGGTCATGATCCCAGGGTCCTGGGATAGAGCCCTGCGTTGGGCTCCCTGCTCAGCGGAGAGTCTGCTTCTCCCTTTCCCTCTGCCTCTCCCCACCCCGCACCCCGCCCCTGCTTGTGCTGTCTCTCGCTCACTCTCTTTCTCTCTCTCAAATAAATAAAATCTTTAAAAAAAATTTTTTAAGTAAGAAATAAAAGTATGCCAGAACCAAGCCTATTATATATCAATAATAATATCTTGAGTTTTTATAGCTTCTTTCTTCCAAAATGTTTAAAACATTTTCAGATCAATTATGATAGACTAACATACTTACAAATCAGTTATAGATTGCTTTCAACCGAGTATATCTAGAAACTAAGGAATCAAAGAAAGGAAAAGTTTTAAATTATTCCTCCATGCTTCTGCCTTCTAGAATTTTCAGTTAATAATAAGAATGTTTAATATTTATATGTGACTTTGGAATTTTTTTTTAAGATTTTATTTGTTTATTTTGATTGAGAGAGACACAGCGAGAGAGGGAACACCAGCAGAGGGAGTGGGAGAGGGAGAAGCAGGCCCTCTGCTGAGCAGGGAGCCCGATGTGGGGCTCTCGATTCCAGGACCCTGGGATCATGACCTGAGCTGAAGGCAGACGCTTAACGACTGAGCCACCCAGGCGCCCCGTGACTTTGGAATTTTTTAATACCCTTTTTTTTAAGCCTCACAGAAACCTGTGAGGGTCTTATACCCATTTCACAGAAGGAGCAGCTAAATCTCAGTCCATCTCGTGGAATGTTAACTCTCCTTGATTTTGAGTTGCATAAAAGACACATGAATTTCTCTTAGATTGTACTCTGTGGGCCTCTATGTTTATGTGGACTTGTACAGAACTTAGTAGAACTAGGTTAAATTATTTTGATTTTCATAAGTATTTTGGCTGCTTTAATCTTTTTCATCATCTTTAAAATTACAAATATCTTTGTTGTACCTTGCAAGTGAAACACTTATGTGAAGCAATATAATATCTGATCATAAAAGTATTTTATCTGTGTATAATGCCCTTTTAACTTTTTTCACATCACATTTTCACATCTCTTAGGTATCGTATAGGCTTGTTATTACCTAGTTTTTTGATTTTGTATTTTAGAATGAAATATTTTTTCCCACTGTATTTTAGAAGTTTGGCATATTTTCTTTTAAATAAGTAAGTACAGGGGCGCTTGGGTGGCTCAGTCGGTTAAGCGTCTGCCTTCAGCTCAGATCATGATCCCAGGGTCCTGGGATCAAGCCCCATATCGGGCTCCTGGCTCAGCGGGGAGAGCCTGCTTCTCCCTCTGCCTGCCGCTCCCCCTGCTTGTGCGCTCTCTCCCTCTCTCTGTCAAATAAATGAAAATCTTTAAAAAAAAAAAATAGTAAGTACACTTCTCTGACTTTTTTTTAATCAGTGAGGAACAAGTAAAGACCTCTTGCTATCATTTCTATCCCTGTGTTTTTATGATTCTCTTAGAATTGTAGAGGTTTTTAAGAAACCAAACAATTCTAGAACATGAGGAGACACACAAAACTGCAAAGCTATAAAATAGGTCTCTGGAAACGTGTGGTGGCCAGGAGAGATTAACGATATGAGGTAATTATATCATAATCCCGTCAGGTACCATATTGGCAGTATTTTAATATAAACTTAAGTCACTGATCACGTATCAGGGAGCTAACACTGCAAGAAGGCTGGGAATACAACATGGAGAAAGTACAGGCACTGGAGTGAGCAGTACTCTGGAAACAGGTCCTCAAAGTAGAGCACAGTGTTTAGAGTCTGATGTCGATGATGGAAATCAGCTAGAATATGCATCAAAACCTGTCAGATTATACTGAGATAGTAAAGGCCAGAAACTAGACAGCAACTAGATGAAGACTGTTACAGAGGGAGAGCGGGGCACCAAGAGAGCGTGAATACCGGAAGGCAGAGCAGTCAGAAGTCCAAGATACACTATCCAGCAATCAGAGGACGTAAAGGGTGTGTACAAGCCAATGAGAACAGAATCAAAGGGCCCACACTTCTGTTTTGTCAACCATGGCAGTGATTTCAACTCAGGGGCCTACTTTATTGTGTTAATACTAGCTTCCTCTACTTGGATCACTGTTGAGCATGACCTTAGATTATATCCAAGTTCAGGAAAGAATGTACCAGGTGATTAGTTATGTCCCTTAGGCTATGACAGCACAGTTGTCTCTCATTCATGTATATACTTGAGCTCTTGCTAAGCTTTCAGTCATAGATAAGGTATGGTTCCAAAAATGTGAATGTCATCTTAAATGCTTTAGAATAAGGAGTTGCTAAGCTAGATCTTACTCTGCTCTGCTCTGCTCTGGCCAAGACTCCTTTCTTTGTTCTGTTCTAGGCCCAAAACTTCTCAATACTAGAAGGTATTCTGAGGAGAACAATCAGGATGGTGAAAGAATTCAAGAATTCTTTTTAGTCATAATAGACACGAGTGAACTGGGGGTGTTTACAGAAGAAATGATTTAGAGAAATCTAAGAAATTCAAAGTAAGCATGTGAAAGAGGCAATAATAGACTTGTTATACACGTCTCCAAAGGCTAGAATTAAAACCTAAGAGTAGAAATTATAAGGAGACATGTTTTATTTGTTTTGTTTTGCTTTGTTTTTTTGTTGTTATTGCTGTTGTTTTGTTTTGTTTTGTTTTGTTTTGTATAGAGGCCAGGTTAAATAACTTGAAGATCCCTTCCAAACCTGAATTTGTATGTGTGTATCAAAGCCTTTGATAGAAGATAGATGCACTATTTTATAAATAATAACAGCTTTGAATGCAGAAAGACCTACATTTGAAAACTGGTTTCATTTATTAGTAACTAATGGACTTGGCTAAATTTCTTAAAACCTTCTAAGCTCGTTTCTTCATCTTCAAAACTGAAGTAATATTTACCTCTTGGTATTTGGAAGAGCATTAAATTATTATTTTTTTCAAAGATTTATTTGAGAGAGAGAGTGAGTGCAGCGGGGGAAGAGGGAGGGAGAGAGAGAGAGAGAGAGAGAGTCTTAAGCAGCAGAGCCCGATATGGGGCTTAATCTCATGACCCTGAGATCAAGAGTCAGACACCCGACCAAAAGCACCACCCAGACGCCCCTGGAAGAGGATTAAATTATTATATAAAATACGTAGCACAAAGCCTAGCACATAGTAGATACTCAGTGAATGTTAGCTCTTGTCCTCTCTCTTCCTCTCCCCACACCTAAAAACCTTATATTCTCCCCTTGAGGCAAAGGGACAACCCCAGGGAAAGGTTATCCTACAAATGGGAGCAAGTATTTCGAAGGGAAGACTGAGGGAGGGACTGAAAAATAGGAGTTTGCAGTTGTAGATACTGATAACAATTCTCTCACAGTTCTGCCATACAAAATCTGCTTTGTCCATTGTTGAGAGTGTAGTGGCATTGACATTCAAGGTATATTTTAACATCCTCAAAAATCATGTATTAAAAATCTCTACTAAAGTATTTGTAAGTGAAATCATCTACAGGTCTGAAATCTGCTTTGAAATATTTCAGAAAAACTGGTAAGGAAATAGATAAAACATTGTTGACAGAACAGTCTGGCAGTCCCTCAAACAACTTAACAGAGATCCATATGACCCAGCAATCTACTCCTAGGTATATACCCAGGAGAAATGAAGCATGTCCGCACAAAAACTTGTGCATGAATGTTTATAGCAGCATTATTCACAACAGCTAAGAAGTGGAAACAACCCAAATGTCCATCAGCTGATGAATGGATAAACAAAATATGGTATAGCCATACAGTAGAGTATTATTTGGCCATAAAAAGAAATGAGGTACTGATATATGTTATAACACGGATGAACCTTGAAAACATTATGCTGAGTGAAAGAAGCCAGTACCAAAAGACTACATATATTATGATTCCATTTATATGAGATGTCTAGAACAGGGCAATCTATGGAGGCAGAAAGTAGATTAGTGGTTGCTTAGAGCTGGGAAGTTGAGAGGAAGATGAGATCGAGGAGTAATTCCTAAAGGAATCCAGGTTTCTTTTTGAGGTGATAAAAAAGTTTTAAAATTGACTATGATGTAATGTGCACATATCCATGAATATACTTAAAACCATTGAATTATACAGTTTAAATGGATGATTGTATGGTTATGAATTATATCTCACTAAAGCTGTTTTAAAAAACAATATGGACAAAATGTTGACCATTGTTACAGTTGGGCAGTAGAACTGAGAGCTTCATATATTCTTTGCATATTAGAAAGTTTCCATAATAAAATGTTTTTTAAATACCCTTTCAGATGAAATTTAAATATCCAAAATATGCACGTACTTGGTTTAAAACAAGGTTGGTTTTTACCTCCTGTGTACCTCAAGTGGGAAAGATGCACAGAATTTCCAGACTTGTTAACCAGAACGTTGTTATTCCTATGCAGAAACACTTACATTTGACCTCCCGTGGAGCACATACTTTGCATTATACTTGTCAGAGCTATTTTCATCAAGAAATGCCATCTATGTGTCCCCTTGCCAGCATCTTTGCAGAGTTTACAACTTTCAGCAATTTATTGGCATCAGCTCTGCAATAGTGTTAAGCAGCTGCTCTGCAGTTGAGCTGTTTTAATATACCACCACTCTGTGCAAATAGTTTATATTAAATGGCCAAGATATGTGATTTGGGATCCAGGAGAGCAGTTTATCTCTTTTAGAGAGATTATTTATGCAATGAGAGTCATCCTCCTCCTCCTCATCATCATCTGCAAGTTTCATAAGAATGTCCTTGCCCTTAATTCTTCCATTTTGATAGTAATTATTTTACTGCAATGTGGTTTTGTTTCATTTTATTTCAGTTTTGTCCTAAGTCTCAATTGTATAGCCAGATGCAATTCTAGAGTTGTTAATTTTAATGAATGGTTCATCATTCTTGAAACTGTAATTTTTTTATGTATTTGAAATACTAGATTATAACATATATACTACTAGCTTTTTGAAAAGCAGCATAAAAGTGTCAGAATTAATGACTGTTATTGTAAATCACACTATGTATGTAGAATAGTATTTAAATATCTCAAACTAGTGGTTAAAGGGAAAGAGGATTGGGGCATGTCACTTTTACGGTATTTGAATTTTACAATGAATAAGTAATGCTTGTATAATTTTAAAAAATGGGAATTTTTAAAAATATTTTGAGAAATTAATGGAGAATTTGCCAAGAATAGGCTAAAACAGCCAAAATAAAGGACTCCAGATTAGGGCAATCTACATTTTGACATTTTGGAGAAGAGAGCCTGCTTTCTGCATGAACCCTACAGTGAAGCCTACTCAACACATTTTCTCGTCCACGTATTCAGAGAGAGTACTCCGTTGTTTCATTCACATGAATGAAATGAAAAACAGAAAGAAAACTTTTAATCTGGTTCTTTGTTCATAATTTGGAACACACACCAAAGACTGTCAGAAACTAGAAGAAAATTAGTAACACAAAAGGGAAAAAAAATCACAACAGAGAAACTGACCCTGGTCTCCAAAGAAAACAAAAACAAAACTCCATAGCAGAAAAGAACTTATAAGGTGTAATTCGTTTTTTCAGAAAAATATGAGAAAGTAGTATTTCCATAAAATAAGAAACAGAGAACAAAAAAAAAAAAACATTGGTGATATTTTATTTCCAAAAATTGCTAAAATAAAAATCATGAAATTCTTGTAAGTAAGTAAAAATGCCAGGAAAAGGGTACAGAGAGTAGGAGAGTCGGGGGAGGAGGTAACTGGGTGATGGGTATTGAGGAGGGCACGTGTTGTGATAAGCACTGGGTGTCATACTTCCCTAATGAATCATTGAACACTACATCAAAAACTAATTATGTACTATACAGTGGCTAACTGAACATAATAATAAAAAAGAAAAAACTTTGGGAAAGAAAAAAACAAATGAAATAAGAATCAGCTTGGCATCGTAGTTCTCAGAAATTTGACTTTAGGAAACAACGAAGTAATACCATCAAAGTCCTGAAGAAAAGCACAATACTTTCTTCCACAATACCCTCTCAGAAATAATAAAACTTGCCAAGATAAATGATGAAGAAATAAAGTAATAAAAAGAAATTTCAAAATAATAACTGGGCATCAGTCTTAAAAGCAGTCTACAAAATGGAACCCAACTAATAAATAGCATGATTAAGAAGCTAGATAATCTTAGGTAATATGGGAAAAGGCATGTATTGTTTCCATCAATGAGAAAAAAAAAAATAAAAGGCAGGAACTCTAAGGAGGAGGGAAATCTCTTTTAGAAAGTCAGAGTACAAATAGGAACCCAGGTAAATTGCATGATTTTAAGCAATAGATGCAATGTAAGAAAAAGAATTCAATTGAACATGATACTTGAAACATTCTCCTTTGAACATCAGAGGTTCCTTTCTTGTGCATCTAATCACATTCTCTGCTCTACAGTGAACAGTATTTATAAGTCATCAAATATAAGCACAAATAACCCTACTGACCAATCAGAAAAGGATGGTTTAAAACCAGAGAAAAGCAGAATCAAAAGCTAGGGAAATGAAATGCAAAAGTCAAGTCCAAACAATAAGAGCAGAATCTTAAATAGGAGATGGAGCCAATAATCAAGAGCCAGACAAGAACATGGTAAGAACCAAACCAGATCAGGAACGAACCAGAAGATCTCCAGGTGACTTCATCTTACCAAACGATTCTGTTTTGTAGTGACAAGTTTTCTAGCTCGTATATGTTAATGTTGGTTTATTTATTTTTGTTTTGTCAGTCTGAGAATTGAGATCTCATAATTACAACCATTCTGTTTATAATTATAATACCAATAAGGGCATGACAATTTATGCCAAAAATGTAGGTGAAAGATCTATTAAAATATTGTCATGGATAGAAAGACTCAATATCATAAAAGTCAGTTCTTCTAAGTTTTTCTTTTAATTTAATATAAGTCCACCCCTATCTCTAAGAATAGAGCCAAAAATATATCCAAATCATTAAACATTACAACAGTGTGACATGAGTGTATGAATTGGCAGACTATTGGAATAGAGTTTAAAAGTCCAGGAATAAATCATCTACTTATGGAAGTTTAGTGTATGATAAAGATAAGCATCTGAAATGGGTGAGTACATAATGTTATCACAGAATAGCTTTGGGGGAAAGATGTGGAATCCACACCCTTCACCATAATCCAGGATAAACTTCAAACAGATCAGAGGTCTAAACGTTTGAAAAGGAAAAGTAAAAGAAAGCATAAAAGTAACTTGAGGAAAATGGAAGAAGAAAACACAGAGAAGGCTGTAAAATGAGAGACTGACATATTCAGCTACATCAGAATCAGAAAGTTCGGCATAGCCAAAAAAAAAAAGCATAAACATAGATAAAAGATAAAGGGGGGTCTCCCACTCATATTACAAAGGGCTAAAATCTCTAACATATAAAGAGCTTCTTGACATGTGCAAGAAAATGACCAATCACCCAGGAGAAAAATGGGCCAAGAATATCAAATACCCTTAAATATATGAAAAGCTGCTCAACCTCTCCATAGAAGAAATGCAAAATAAACATACTCACTTATCAGACTGGCAAATATCCAAAAAGGTAACACAAGCATACGTTTTATCAATTAGGAAACTGAAGCTCATTGAACCAGAGTAGATTGCCTAAGTTTACATAGTGAATAACAGAGTCAGGAATAGATGTGTCTTTGACTTCTAACCTAATGCCAAAATATTTCCAGTACATGTGCTTGGCTTTCTGTGTGTTCAGTACATGATGGTATTGTGGATACTATTTGATGTTAAAGGGGAATTTTCATTCCCCACATTTACCATTGGCATAAAAGGGATGGATCATTTATGTAACCAAACATAATAAAACTGAGCAAAACTTTTCTACATGTTCTCTTGGTATCCACTGTAGCTGCATTTTTGTAGTGGGAATTTTATAGAACTGTGTTACTTGTACAGTGTTCTTTACCTGCATTTCAGAAACCATGCTAACATTGTCTAATGCAGCCAGAAGAATGAAAGTAGACTGTGCCAACACCCTAAATTGAGGTGATCCTAGTCTGGATGAAGCAAAGACCTATGAATTTCCCTTCTGTCTCCTGACCAGCGTCAGGAATGAGCTGTTTCCTGTAACTGCTCCTCTACCAGCAGGAGAAGGAAGGCAAAGAGAAACAAAATGGTGGCCTCCTCCCCAGCACTTAGGGGCCAAAGCCCTCTGCCTAATGTACCTGCACCTCCTTCCTCCTCTCCCTCCTCATCTTTATTGCCCCACCCGTCCCCTTCGCCAACAAATATGATCCCCTTTACCTTACTAATCTGTAGATTAGTAGTAGGTTGTGTTAGAGGTTAGTTTTTCCTATTATTTTATCTTCATGCCAAGATACAAAAGTTACGGCAAGTAAACGTAGGTTCTTTCAGAGAGAAAGTTTTCTTTCGATAGCCTGAGAGCCCATCATCTCCCCTTCCCCTTCTCCTTACAGTGGTAACTAGAACAGGAGCTAAAATCTGCCGTGTTTTACCAGACATGTTTAAAATCAAATCAGTGATTATGTACTTCACTATGGAGAGCATATAAATGACATAACATAATCTTGAAAGCAGAAGGATCCCTCAAAAGGCTCAAATGATATTATATCAGATTGGCAGTGTCTGAAGGTGCACACATTCTCATGTGCCTCCACCAAGCCAACCCCAGGACTTCAGAAAGGAGAAGAACGATTCCAGCAGCATTTCATCCAGCTCCTCTGTTGGCCCTAAGATTTATTAAGGCTTGGTGGCTTGAACTCAACAGCTCTGTGTTAAAATACCCACTCAAGCGAGATGGTTCTAAATAGAACTAATGACAGCCAGGGGGGAAAAAAAAAAAAAAAAGGCCTGTAGGAACTTGCTGTGACCCAGAGCTGATGTCTATAAACAGATTAGTAGAAGGGAGCAGAATAGCTCTCTGCCACCATAACTTTGGTGTCTTGGCATGAAAATGAAATAAAATAATAGGGGAAAAATGACTTCCAACCTAGCCCACCACTGTCCTACAGATAATAAGGTAAAGGAGAGTTTAATCTGCCCTCTCTCCACATGCTTGTATTTGACTGAATGAATTTAGTAATTAATCATAAATATCCACTAAGTAGTGTTAGATGCTAACAGTTTGACTGTGGGGAGAAATAAAAGACAAAATAGACTGAGAAGGGGAATGACTGAAAATTGTGATCTGAGCTCTTTAACAAGTTCAGCAAAATTAATTCTTAGTTCAAACAGCAACTGCTAAAGCCAACTCCAGTTTTCATTTGTAAAAGAATAGGGAATGACATGATTGAAGAAATCCTGAAGTTGTATTAAACTTAAGGTTTGAACTGGTGATTAGTAGTCAAGAAAAAGAGTTTTGGACTCTTTTTCCCTACCATCTTCTTATAAAACTTCAAAAGGAAATTTTGATAATTGAAGAGGAGGAAGAGAAAAAATGAAGTGCCTAAATCATCGACTCAACAAACAGGTGTAGAAAAGCTTCGGCGGAAAGTAGCTCTGCCAGTGGTTCCGAGGTTTGTCCAGTTAGAATCACTTGGAGATCTTTAGAAAATTCCAAAGCCAAGGCCATCTCCTTGCCCAGTTACTCACAATCTCTGCTGGTGGGACACAGACATCAGTAGTTTTTGAAGTGCCACAGGTGATCCCAATATGCAGAAAAATCAGGGGCCCACTAGAGCATGGAATGATATATTTATCACTTACCATCCTAAAAATACTAATGGTATGAATCGATAATTATGTGCAGCATTGTACATTGACATGTTGTTAGTTTCATAGCTCACCTCATTCATATAGTGATTGCTTCAAATGTTTCTTCTACTTCAAGAGTAAAAATAAATGTTTTACCATCCATCATTTTTAGTCTGCTTGCTAAAATCACACTTGCCATTATCTTCTGTTTTCATCTATCAACAGGAATTGGCAGCAATTAAACAGATTGTCACCAATATGCGTAGTAAGCACTCTGAGGACCAGTTACTTCTTACTAAAACAGATGCAAAAAATATGACAGAGAATCATAAATCAAAGACTTTAAATGTGCCTAGGGAACATGAAGACAATATATTTATACCCAAACCAACACTCTTTGTAAGTACAACCAATATTAACTTAAAATTTTAATATCTCTGATTTTCATAAGTATATTTAAGTTTCTTACCTCTTATTCATATTGGCTTTAAACTACTTTTCAGTTTTATTAAAAGGCCTTGAGAGATCTATTATTAATCCCTTTTCTGAATGTATGTATTACCTACCTTACAACTGATAGTTGGTTTTTAGTTAACATATTGGGCTTGCCCAGAAATGAGCCTTAATGTAGCATTTACCTCCTCTGGTCTTCAGGACTTGTAGGGGACTCAGAGGGACATTTTGTATAAGATACGAGTTTTTAATTTACCTAAGAATAAAAAGACATGCAAAATATCTCCTTCCCCCTCTTACTTGTAATTAGTATATTTTGCTCTAAGAGGCTCTTCATAAAGTACAAAACCAATCATATTAACATAAACTAAAATGCATTTTTAGGTAGAAATGTACATGTAATTATTCAAAAAACAGAAAATTAGAAAAATTTGGATTAAAAGAGAAAATACTGAAAATGATGTTTTAACAAATAAGAATAAAAATAAAAGGCAACAGAATCAAAATAGTAACATTATTAAATATTACACTTTAACATGGTTTCCCATCCTTGCTTTAATTTTCCAGAAGAAATGTGATTTTTACCATCTGACCAGACACTTAAAACCAGACAGATTTTTCTCTGTGATACTCTGATTTAGTGAAACCCCAGAATCGTAGTTTTTTAAAACTTCCAAGATGATTATAATAATTGGTCGAGTATGGGAGCTTCTGATCTAAGCTACTTCATTATACATTCAGATAATGCTGCTCGAGATCAATGTGTTATGAGAGATTGCTTGGTGATTATTACATGGTTCAACATCCTTTTTTTAAAAATGACAGAGAGTTACAATTTAGATAGAATAAGGGATAATTACTGTAAGGATCCATGTGGCGGTAATGGAGACTGAGCTGACAGGAGAGAGAAAACAGGAAGCCTAGATTGACCAGCCAGGAAACAAGGCAGCTATACGGATTTCCGGATTTCCGCAGCTGTGTCCTGGGATCTTTTCCTCTGGTGGTACACCAGCTTCTCTTTGTTTCTCTCCCAGTTTCTGCTTACTCATAGTTTCCACTTCCTCATTAACTTGCTCTTGGCCCCTTGTCTTGAGACATGCTTCCTTCCCACATCTACTCTCTTATAACCTAGTTCTCTGTGTATTTTCCAAAAACAAGAATCTAATTGGCGCAGCTTCTTTTTGTTGGGTGATACGCCTTTGTGGCAAGTCTTGGTAAGGTTATTTATTAGTCGGGCTACTGAATGGCCGCTCTTACTAGTGAGCAGAAATCGCATGGTACCAAATAAGCTGCCTACAGCTATTTATTCCAAAGGACCATGGCTCAGAAACTGGGCTAAGATGATGGCAGACAATATGATATGTCTATTATATTATAATCTAATACATAGATGTTGATAGGATAAGTAAGGTCAGATGAAAACCACAAGATACAGCCAATTACTTAAAGCCTGTCACACCGTCTGATCTGCCTTTCTGACCCTTCTCTGTTCCAAGCAGTGAACTATTCCTTCTGACCCTGACCTCCTGCATTTCTGACTTTGTCTGGTAACCTGATTCTGATATCTTGACTACAACCAGTATATAATTAACAGTAAAATTTCTCCAGTGCCTCAAAATGTTATTCAGTGAGAATAAAATTAAGAAGATTCAAAATATAAAGTATTAATTGGGTGGTTTTTATTTCCTTCTTTTTGCCTATGTGTGTTTTCTGTTTTTTTTTTTTTCTATAATAAACTTAATTTCTTTTATAATAAGGGAAAATTTTTCAAAAGAGGTATGAGCTCAGGAGTGCCTGGCTGGTTCAGTCAGTAGAGCATATAGCTCTTAATCTCAGGGCCATGAGTTCAAGTCCCATGTTGGGTGTGGAGCCTACTTTAAAAAAAAAAAAAAAAAAAGCATGAGCTCAGCTATACCCTAATGAAAAGTGAGAGCTAATACTGTAAACCAGTCAAACCAAGACTGTGCTAATGCAAAATTGTTAATGTGAATTGACTGGGTGACCTGGAGGGAGTCATTTAAACACTCTAAGCTGGTTCTAATCTGTAAAATGGGGGGGGGGGGATCATATGAAATGAGGTCCAGACATCTTTTATACTAATATGCTATTATTCTTTTCAGGCATTATAATTTTTATAGTTACTATTTTGAATATTTTCAATTTTCCATAGCAACATTTTTCTTACATCTCATCTAATCTTGTTAATAAGGAATTTATGATGCACATATTTGAAAATAAGATCTAGTTATTTTATAATCTTAGTTTTTTTTTAAGATTTTATTTATTTATTTGACAGAGAGAGATAGTGAGAGCAGGAACACAAGCAGGGGGGCAGTGGGAGAGGGAGAAGCAGGCCTCTTGCCAAGCAGGGAGCCCGATGTGGGGCTCTATCCCAGGACCCTGGGATTACGACCTGAGCTGAAGGCAGACACCCAATGACTGAGCCACCCAGGTGCCCCAGTCTTACAGTTTTATAACTAAAATGGAAACATTTCTAATTTGCTTCCAGATCCTTTGGCTGAAATTATTTGCTATTGATATTTTTCCCTGATACCAAATTTAATGCTGAATAGATGGATGGATGTGTGTTCATATATGCATTGAAAAGATGAGGAAAACACAACTGCTGTCAATGGGGCGATAGGGTAGAGGTAGAGCTGTGATGTAGAAGAACTTGAGATACTTGTCTTTATATGCTTTTATATTCATATGAGCCTTTTACAGTACCCATGTGATAATTTATGTATGAAGGGAACCCCAAAAGGTGCATTTGATAGACACCTTTCTCAAATTCTGGCCATTAAAATCACAGATAGGGCAGAGTTGTTTTTCAGGCATTGAATGCCCCAACAAAGACTAGATTGAGCCATGGAATGTAAGTGCTGTTAAGTGTAGGAGCTGTGTTTCCACTGCCTTGCACAGCCCAGGAACAAAGTTGATACTCAATAAATATTTGGAATTGAGGACTTAAAAAAGAAATGGTTAGGTGCCTTCCTGATTTACTTATCTTCTTAGCTGTTAAAACTCTGCTGGGTGGGGTACTTAAGTGTTAACACTAAAAGGACAGGGACAGTGAAAAGCAGCAACTCCCAAGGCTGTGTGGTTAGTGCCCAAGACTATGGTTAGTGCTACTTCTACAATGGACAGCACCAACTCGGTCCCTTTCATTCATAATCACCCAGTTCATTCCCGCTAATCACCTACTTTCTCTCTCAAGGTAGCTTTTAGCTGTGCTAGCCCTTTTCTCTAGGCTTACCTTGCTCCTTTCTAGAAAAAAAATTGGAGCTGTTCTAATGCTCTTTGGAGCAACTTTCCTTTTTCCTTCCAGAGCAGCATGGAACTAACTTTTGCTAGTATTCTGCTACCATCCTTTTCCAAACCAGCATTTTTACTCAGAATTCATATCATTGTCACTATTTTCTTAATAAAGGTGCAGATGTTGGGCGCCTGGGTGGCTCAGTCGTTAAGCGTCTGCCTTGGGCTCAGGTCATGGTCCCAGGGTCCTGGGATCGAGTTCCACATTGGCCTCCTTGCTCAGTGGGGAGTCCGGTTCTCCCTCTCCCTCTGCCCCTGCTTGTGTCCCCTCTCTTGCTGTGTCTCTCCCTGTCGAATAAATAAATAAAATCTTAAAAAAAATGCAGATGTTAGCAATCCTGCTCTTAGTCTTTTCTCCAAGCAGATTGTCAGCATTGAAACAATAAAAAACCTTAGGCTCCAGGGAGGGCAGGGAACATCACAAGAATAGTAGCACCAGTACTTTGTGTATGAGGTTCCAGATGACAGTGAGTTTATGATAGGGTTCAGACCTTAATTTCAATTGGTTATCTCAATGGCTAGCATCTCTTGGACAGGTAAATTACGTTTATGTAATGTAAATGGCTATATCACCACATGACTCTGTAGAAGTGATTTAGAAGGCTACATGTGGTCATCTGGAAGACAAAAAATGTTCAAATAAGTACAACTTAGTTCAACAGGTTTGTCCTGACTACATGTAGGAACCCTTGCTAAACATTATAGAATATTTGATCATTTTGATACAGATGAAATTGGGTGGACTACTTTAAAGTAAAATAAAATGCTAAGTGCTATGGAAATTTAAAGAAAGAAGAGATACTATGATGTTGATGTGCTCCTGCAGAAAGAAAGTATTTGAGATTCAGGCCTTGAAGAATGTGTAAGATTTTGACAGGTGAAAATGAGGGTTAGAGAGTGAGAAATTTCAAAGGCAGAAAAAGTACAATATTCACAAATTATTTTCTGATTTGTGCTTCTTTCCATTATTCAGTAATAGGATGTCTAATATGTACTTTTTATATCTAGAGTTTATTCCTTTCTTTTTTTTAAGATTTATTTATTTATTTGACAGAAGTAGAGAGAGCATACGCAGGGGGAGTGGCAGGCAGAAGGAGAGGGAGAAGCAGACTCCCCACTGAGCAAGGAGGCCAACTTGGGACTCGATCCCAGGAGCCTGAAATTGTGACCTGAGCCGAAGGTGGATGCTTAACCAACTGAGCCACCCAGGCGCCCCAGGACTTTATTCCTTTCTTACTACATTCTTATCCCTGACTTCAGTCACTTCATGACCCATTAACACTTTCCTTAGGACAAAAGGGGAAATAAAAGTAGATGGCATAGGGGCGCCTGGGTGGCTCAGTCGTTAAGTGTCTGCCTTTGGCTCAGGTCATGGTCCCAGGGTCCTGGGATTGACCCCCACACGGGGCTCCCTGCTCCACGGGAAGCCTGCCCCTCCTCTCCCGCTCCCCCTGCTTGTGTTCCCTCTCTAGCTCTCTCTTTCTCTCTCTCTCTCTCTCTCTCTCTGTCAAACAAATAAATAAATAAGTCTTTTAAAAAAAAAAGTAGATGGGATATACCTACAGTAGTCAGATTCATAGAAGCAGAAAATGGACCAGTGGCTGCTAGGAACTGGGGGCGTGGAGAGCTACTGTTCAACGGGGACAGAATTTCAGTTACACATGAGGAAAAGGGTGTTGTGGATGGATGGTGATGATGGTCGCACAACAATGTCAATATACTTAAAATGACCTGTACACTTAAAAATGATAATGGTGGCAAATTTTCTGTTACGTGTATTTTAACCACAATTTAAAAATTATTTTTTCTAAGTAGATAGGTTATAAAAGCAGTTTTTCTCATCACGCATCACAAATGAATTTGGCAGTTACTTGTAATATGGTAATATAATGAATACAACTGGATGTATTAAGACAAGTGACACAGGATGCCGCGCTGGGGTAGCCTTACTACAGGGTTGTGTGCTAACTCTGTACCTCCCAACCTTTCTCAAGACATAACCACACATTTGTGTGGCACTCCAGGTTAAAGAACTTTGCTGGTGGATTGAAGCCTCCATCTCTGGAGGCTGAGGGGATCAACAGTTCATCATACCTATGACGCTTCCTTGTGACATTTGTACTGAGACTCTGGACTCAACTTTTTTTGATGATGAATCTAGATTTATCTCACCAAAGTATGCTCAGACCTCAAGATATGTAGCTATGCACATTTACATTTCAAAAAAATGACTTTTCAGTTCCTAGCATCATGAATTCTAATTGCAACGTCTTCCTGATGTACTTTAGCTGGTAAGCTAGTTTAGAAATAAGGAATTTCTTTGTGAGAATGGAAGTAGGGCAGTGAAGGTTGAATGATACAGGACAGTCTCTCATTTAGTTGGTAGGAAAGCCAGGTCAGCTGTCCTAGACTCACTTAGGTTGGGCCCTGCCTGTGAAGACTCTTTAAATATTTATTTCTGGGATTCCCAGCTTATATCTTTTTCTGGAAAACAAAGTTACTATATCTACTAGACAGCATCTTTCTTTTCTTTAGAAAAGTGGCACTTTTCTGGTGGTTGAACACAAATAGATTCTTAATTTCTAGCTTTTTTTCTAGATTCCAGGAATAATCCACCAGGTGTATGATATCTGTATCATCATCATTCTTTCTCATTTTTAAAATACTTTCTCAGTGTGTTAGAATCCCCAAGGAATATATTAATGTTTTAGTTGACTGCTTGTCGATGACACAAAGGTACCTATCTTATCAGTTATTTATCTCCAGAATCACATTGTAACAAGGTAGATTAGTCCTGGTAGGTTTCCAGTTAATCCTGTCATTTGTTTCTGCCACAGCCCTCTGAGCGCTTCCCTAAATCTGGAGTACAGTTTACTTAAGGTTTGTTAACACTCAACTGATAATCCAAAGTTTTCACTAATTCGTACTGTTTCTTTGTAAAATCACAAATACAATTAACCTAAACCAGCACATAAAAATTAGAGCTATATGCCATATATACATATAAAAAGGGTTTCATGTAATGGAACCTATGAGAGATCAAATATCTCAAAAGTCAGTTTGTGCAGTGGAAAAGCAGCTAATCCCTGGAAAGAGGCACACTTGACTGTGGCAAATCTACCTCATTAACACATCTGATAAAGAATGTATTGGTGGGGAGGGGAGGGGGGAGGTGGTCTGCTGTGGACCAAACACAGATAAAAGGAGTCAGGAAGAATTGTCTGCTACTGAAATTCTTGTACTGTCCTTTTTGGATCTTAAGATTCCTTTTTAATATCGAAAGTTTTATTTATCTTCTTCCCATGTACACAGAGCAATAATATTTTTTGTATCAGTCAAATGAGAAAACACAGATGTACAAATTCTCTACCCTTGACTATAAGCTTGAAGGTCTGTAGCTTGGTCTGTAGAAGCTACTTTCAGATTTTTTTTTGTCCAGGAGCCACAGTTAAAAAACCAGTTCGCATTGTGACCTAGTGATGATTACACACTTTCTCAAAACAGAATTTACCCCAGCTATGGCAGGTACTCTGACGTTTTCTTTTTTTTTTTTAAGATTTTTATTTATTTATTGAGAGAGAGAGAGAGAGAATGGTAGAGAGCATAAGAGGGAGGAAGGTCAGAGGGAGAAGCAGACTCCCTGCTGAGCAGGGAGCCCGATGCGGGACTCGATCCTGGGACTCCAGGATCATGACCTGAGCCGAAGGCAGTCGCTTAACCAACTGAGCCACCCAGGCACCCAACTCTGACGTTTTCTATCTATTCTAGTCTGTTGACTTTTTTTTCTCAATTCTGGTCTTTAGCCGTTTAATTGATTTTCATACTTATGGGTGGGGACCCAAAGTTTCATTTTTTTTCCTTCCAGTTTTATTGAGATATAATTGAAGAGGCCTACAGTTTCAAAAACACTGACATAGATGTGCTTCTGAGACTGTGCGAACCTTAGACTTTTAGCTGGCTCACCTTTTCCGGTCACCCAAAACCTCGCCATCTGTTTATCTGAGAACCACGCAATTTTTCAGTTTTACTGTGGCTTCTTATGGTCTGTGACTGTTTAAAAAAAAAAGGAAAGAATGCTGGTAAAATTAGCAGGCATTCCTGGCCAAATGACAATTATATGTCTCATTACCAATTAATAGCATTCTGATTTGTACTTTGGTTTCTTCTGGATTTAGTTAGCCTCGGTCACCTTTTTTTTTTAAAGACTTACTCATCCATTAGAGAGAGAGAGAGAGAGCATTCATGCGCTCACAGCAGAGGAAGAGGGAGAGAAGAGAATCCCAGGCAGACTCCCTGCTGAGCACAAAGCCCAACTCTGGGCTCCATCCCGTGACCCCGAGATCATGACCTCAGCTGAAACCAAGATTCAGACAGACACTCAACCAACTGAGCCATCCAGGCACCCCGCCACTTTTTTTTTTAAGTCATCTCTACACCCAACATGGGGCTCGAACTCACAACCCCAAGATCAAGAGTTGCATGATCCACCTTCTAAGCTAGCCAGGAGCCCGGCCTCTGCCAATTTTCAGTTCTCTTAGCAGACAGCATCTGGCCTTCCCAGTGATTTCTTGATTTTGCCATGGAAGCTTCTTTGACTTTTTTTTTTAATATTATGCATTTTATTTTTTTTTTAAGATTTTATTTATTTGACAGAGAGAGCAGCAGAGGGAGAGGGAGAAGCAGACTGCCTGCTCAGCAGGCAGTCCGATGTGGGACTCAATCTCCGGACCCTGGGATCATGATCTAAGCTGAAGGCAGATGTTTAAGCGCTTAACCAACTGAGCCACCCAGGTGTCCCTCTTTTTTTTTTTTTAAGATTTTATTTATTTATTAGAGAGTGAGAGAGAGAGAGATCATGAGCAGGGGGTAAAGGTAGAGGGAGAAGCAGACTCCCCACTGAGCAGGGAGCCCGAAGTGGGACTCGATCCCAGGATCCTGGGATCATGACCTGAGCCGAAGGCAGACGCTTAAACAACTGAGCCGCCCAGGTGCCCCACCTTTTTTTTTTAAGTAGGCTCCACCCTGAGGTCAAGAGTTGCATGCTCCACTGACTGAACCAGCCAGGAGCCTTTCTTTTCCCTTTAATACTAAGGACTTTGAACTTTCTTTTTAAGAAGGAAATATGAAGTGTTTTAATACAGATTTTCACTTTAGAAAGATAAGCTTGGAAGAATTGTGGATGATTAATTGAAGAGAGAGCCAGATCAGAATTAGGAAGCTCTTGCAGGAATCAAACCAGAAACAATGAAGGCCCAGTGCTGTCAAGATAGGAACAGAATGAGTTAAGAAGATATTTCAATAAAAGCTAAGTTTTAGACTGCTTAGAATGAATGTAGTAAGTGAAAAGAAGAAATCTAAGATGAAGAAGAATCAAATATTTCTGGTTGAGATTACTGAATAAAGTGTGATACTATTCACCGAGACAGAGACTATGGAGGTTTGGGAGAGTTCATTTGACATACTGAATTTCAGTCACCCGTGGAGACCATCCTGTGAAAGAATCTATAGCTCAAGTTAGAGCCATAGTGTAAAGATTCGGGAGTGGAGGAGAGTCTACCAGCTTAGTTAGTGGTAATTGGAGTTGGCCAAACCATGAATAAGGTCAAGAGGAGCTGATCATTGAAGTCACTTCCTACAGTTTGTACATCAACGATCAACTATAAAACAATATAAAAAAGATAAAATTACAAGCTGTCATACTTATCTATATGCCTACACATACATATATTTAGAAATATGGTCCTTCATAGTTTGAAGCAGATCTAAGTGGGAAAGAAGTAAACTGCTTATTTATTGTAATATATTGTATTAAAATAGGACGTTTTGATAGGAATCAGTGCCTTCTGTGAGAAGTTCTGAGTGCTATCTCTGTAACAGTCCACCTCCCCTCTTTTTTGTTACTATGTACAGCAAGGCTCTCTTTAGATTGAAATGATTGAGCAGTAAAGCTAAGAAGTTCTCTGGTAAATACTTAGCAATTCAGAAGCTCAAAGTACAGTGATTTGGATCTAGTAATTTTTTAGTAAATATCCATTGCATGAATAAATATCCATATATAGACAGATAAGACAAATGAAAAGATCCACGTCTTCAATTTTTTTTATAATTCTCTTTGAAAATAAAATCAATTCATAAATACTTACCTATGTATGATATGTTAAATACAGGCTTTGAGCCAGAAAACACAGATGTATATTTTTTCTACAGACATACCAGGTGGGAGATTATTTCTGACAAAAGGAAGAACCTTTGCCCTAAAGTATCTTTCTGAATTAAGAAAAGCAATTATTTACTGTAATTTTACATACAAAGCCCCAATATTATATAGGTACTTAGTTCTCTGAACTGCCTCTCTTATTTTCCTTATAAGCATTTTACTTGATTTTTGTGGGGTTTTTTTCTTTTTTCTTTTTTCTTTTTTTTTTTAACAGACCAAAAAAGAAGCACCAGAGTGGTCTAAGAAAGAAAATATGAAGACCTAGTGTTTTGGATGGATTTGCTCTATCATTATTTACTCCCGAAGTTCTTTCTCTGATGAACAGAAAGTTTGTCATAATCATGTACTTGGCATTTTTTTAAATGACTAAAGTTTATTTTAACTGAATGTTAAATTAACAGATTTCAGCATGATAATCAAAATGTATGAAGTGCAAACAGTAGTATGCTTTGTATTTGGTTTTATCTGTTTTGTTACAAAATAAATATATACTCTTCTGATTTAAATTTTAGAGCTTTCATAATTCTCAATGCATTTTTAAAGTATGTGGCTTATAAATATTTGGCTAAATATTGTCATATTGGTGAGTATATTTTCTAACTATATAAATACTAGGTTTAAAAGTCATAACAGAAATACCAAGACACTGTACATTTTTTAAAATTTAGAATCATTTGTGAAATCTAGTAGAAGACACTACAAATGCCCAGTAATGTTGGTCAGATATCACATAAGTAGGTGGATATGAATTGCTGATTGTTTCTTTTTTGTTCAAGATTTTATTTTATTTATTTATTTGACAGAGAGAGACAGTGAGAGAGAGAACAGAAGCAGTGGGGAGTGGGAGAGGGAGAAGCAGGCTTCCCACAGAGCAGGGAGCCCAATGCGGGGCTCAATGCAGGGCTCGATCCCAGGGTCCTGGGATCATGACCTGAGCCGAAGACAGTTGCTTAACAACTGAGCCACCCAAGCGCCCCTGCTGATTGTTTCTTTGGGCTGTTTTTCCTTATACTTCAGATGATCATTAATCAATAAAATCGAGGAGAAAATCTTATTTTATTGGCCAAGTAAAAATTTGGTGGAAAGTCTCTCATTACATTGGTGAAAACAATGCTGATTCAGATGCAGCAGGATGGACCAAATTTCTAGTCAATGAGGAAAAAAAGTAGCATTTTCTCTTTTTCTCAACATAAAATACATTCCATTTCTCATTCAAGAGATAAAAGTTAAAGAAGAGGAGGAAGGAGGGAAACAGAGTAAGAAAAGAAAAAGAAATATACTTTTCTGTATCAGGTTTTCTCAACTACTGTTGAACATAGTGGCTGGGTAATTCCTTTGTTCCAGGTGGGAGTGGGGAGCAGCCCTTTGCATTGCAGGATGTTTACCAGCATCTCTGGCCTCCACCACTAGATGACAGTAGCACCCCCCCCAGTTGTGATAACCCAGAAATGTCTCCTGTCCCCTGGGGTAGCAAAATCACCCCCTGCATCCTAATGAAGAACCAGTGATATCGATGATTATCCTTGCAGATACAAAACAAGAATACCATCTGTTCAGTGTGTTCTTTGAAAATCACAATAGTACAGAACTATTAGTTGAGTGAGAGAACAGAAAAAGTAATAAGTAATATCTCCCCCTTTGATAGTAATATATACTTGTAAATCTGTCGTTGGCCTGAAGACCCTAATCCCATTCCCCCTCCTTGTTCCATTTAGCTAAGTATCTTCTAACATATGATTTTCTGCAACAAAGGTTTGTGAATATGACCTTTCTTAGGCATGCATTTTAAATCCAGAATGTGTGTATAATTCATTAAAACTAAATTAACTTGTAGACATAATTTGTTTCCTTCTAAAATGATAGAAGAAAATGTCTTATTTTACTTTCAACTCTAATTATAAAACTGAAAGCATTTTATGATTTACTTTAGTCGGTTCATTATTATATGATATTTTAATATAAAGGAATACTGATTGATTATCCAGGTTAAAGTAATGGTGTGGACAAGGGCACAGAAGTAGGAAAATTAGGAGCTCATTTAAGAAATAGAAACTACAGTGATGAAGAAATTGAGGAAGTCTTCCTCGCTCCAAATCCTTAATTTTCTTCCCTCTTCCTTTCATTTCTAGATGTAATTACGTTAAAAAAAAAAGTTCCTACTATCATTTCTTACCATAATAGCTATTAATAAATCTCAGAGTTAGATTGTTTTTTTATTGAATTATATTTGACATACCATAATAGTTTCGGATGTACAACATAGTGAGTTGATGTTTTTATATGTTATGAAATGACCACCTCGATAGGTCTAGTTACCCTCTGTCACCATATGAAGTTAATACAGCATTATTGACTATATTCCCCGGCTGTACATTACATCCCAGGGACGTATTTATTTTATAACTGGAAGTTTGTACATCTTAATCCCGTTGCCTCCTTCACCCAACCCTTTATCTCCTGATAGATTGTGATATGAAAGCTTCTTGGAAGACCTTTGTGGGTTTCTAATTCAGATGTCACTCCTTCCAGAAAGCTTTATCTGTTCTACCATAATAATCTGTGTTAAGTTCTCTGTACTTTATATCTCTTTAATTCTGTTTACCATATTTTACAATAATTGTTTATACTTGTCCATTTCTTTGAAGGCAAGAATTGTTTCTTAACGCTTTTTTTTGGTCCTTAGTATCTAGCACTGTGCCTTGAACTTAAGCAGTAAATGTTTACTTGATGAATTTGACCTATAAATTTTTATTTTATTAATGTCTTAAAAATTAGAGATGGGGCTTGTTTTAGTATCATGCAATCTATTGTAGCTCATTTCTTAACGTCACTACAACCCTTGCCTTTTCTCCAAATTTCCAGACCTTTACTTTTTCACTTTTTTTTCTCCTTACCACTTCCTTTTTTTTTATGGTAAAAAACACATAACATAAAATTTACTGTCTTACTCATTTTTAAGTATGCAGTTCAGTAGTATTGAGTATATTCACGTAATTGTGCAGCAAATCTCCAGACTTTTTCATCTTTCAAATCTGAAACTACACTCATTCAGGAGCTTCTGTTTTCCTCTTTTTCCCTCCCTGGAAATACTTCTATTTCTATGAATTTGACTACTTTAGATTTCATGTAAGTGGAATCATACAGTATTTGCCTTTTGGTGACTGGCTTATTACGCTTAGCATAATGTCCTCAGGGTTCATCCATGTTGTAGCATATGTCAAAATTTCCATCTTACTTAAGACTGAATAATAGTCCATGGTATGTGTATACCACATTTTGCTTAGCCATTCATTCTTTGATGGATATCTGGGTCGCTTCCACCTCTTGGCTATTGTGAATCTCCTTGCTTCCTAACTTTATCATATCCTTTCCTGGCTTTGGCATTTTCTTACTAAAAAATAAATAAAAACAAAATTAACATAAAATTCTTTTTTTCCTTGCTAAATGTTTTATGAAATGTCGTCCAAATTTAGAGTAATAGCTACCATTATCAAGCTCATTCTATCAGCCAGTTGCTGCATTACATGCTTTCTACTCCTTAATTAACTTAATCTTCGCAGTAACTTTGCCAAGTAAGCATTATCTTCATTTTTACAATGAAGAAACTGAGATTCAGAGTAACTTAATGGCCCAAGATCAGACACATAATAAACAGTAGAAGTAGATCTGAACCAAGACTAATTCTAACGGCCATGCTCTTTCCAGTATACTCTACTGCTTCTATCCCCACTCCCCACCCCAGTGAGATAGAAAGGATGGGGAAAAATCTTGATTTATCAGCTTTCTTGGGGGGGGGTGAACTATATATATATATATATATATATATATATATATATATATATAGGACTTAGCATAGTTGGATTTTCATTCAAGAAAAATCCATGGATATAAGATCTATTCCTAAAGATAATAATGTTGCAGTGATAAAGGATTCTGACATGAAAGAATTCCATGTTCTTCTAATAGTCTTTTCTAAGTTAATAGTATATAGTCAACTTTGCAGAACCAGCTGAATGTTCTATGCGTTAATTCACGCATTCATTCAACAAGCATGAAAAATCTAAAATGTATAAGGCATTTAAACTTTGAATTGTTTGTCCTCACCCTTTTCTCAAGGGGCTTTGAAAAAGAACTCTATGATGTCTCAAACACCAGAGGAGAGGTTTATTCTTATCAACCTCGATACAAGAATTTCAGAGTACTCCAAATTCACTATCTTGCACCGACAGTGAATGGATAATCACCCATCAGAAATTTTAAAGCAAGATTCCCACACTTAGAGAAGGTTGAAGCTATTAATGAGACAGATGCCCTTTTACTCTAAAATCTTGAGAGGCTAAGAATATGCAAAAAGAAAAGGGGGGAGGGTGGGAGAAAAAATATAGTTTAATCTCACTTATTTTAGAAAGTAGTAAGTACTATAAATGCTTCAAGGAAAGATTTCCTGAGGCTTGGAGGTCACCCGACAAAGCCAGCCAGTTAGCTATCAAAGAGTCCTCACTAGATATCATTTACTTTGGTTGATTTACAAGAGTCCATAGTCCAGACCTCAGCTCTATAGGCTCAGAAACTTAATTTTATTAATGCATTGAAGGTGACATCTTTCAAGAGTATACCCCCACTTACTGGTGTATAAATCATGTATTTTGAACAAAAAGTAAAACTACAGACTATGACCCTAGGATCAGTGCAGATGGAGGATTCTCTCCCTGTTCCTCCTTGGCTTCTGCTATACTGTATACTCATCATTTTCCTCCTTCCTCCTCTTCTAGCTGATCGTAAAACATGAGAATTTTTCAGTTTCTTTTTCCCCTTAAATCTTTTTCCTATTCTGTACTTAATGTCTTGATAATTTCTACTCCCTGGCTTTAGTTACTATGTGCCAATATTCCCAAATTTTTACCTCTAGGCCAAACTGTTCCTTTTAATTTAACACCTGCTTACTTGACATCTCTACTTGGATGTCCTACTGTGACCTCAAACTTGACATATACAAAAATGAGTTCAAGTTTCTTCTCTAGTCCCTCAGTTTCAATAAATGGTACCACCACCTACTCAGTGACTCCTCTCATGAACCTAGGAATCATTCTAGACCCTTCTTTCATTAACTCCCAAGCATTCGGTCACCAAGCCTTGTTGATCTGCCTCATAAATATTTCCCCTTTTTACAAAAATTTTGATTATGAAAATTTCCAGATATACAAAAGAGCAGAATAAACAGTGGTGGTACAAAGGAGGAGACAGACATGTTCACTGTTTGTGGTAATGGTTTAATGGGTGTTTACATGTGTCAATGTTTATCAAATTGTACATTTTTTTAAAAGATTTTATTTATTTGAGAGAGTGTATGCACAGAGCAAGAGAGAACACAAGCAGGGGGAAGGGACAGAGGGAGAAGCAGACTCCCCATTGAGTGGAGAGCCCGACGCAGGGCTCAATCCCAGGATGCTGGGATCATGACCTGAGCCAAAGGCAGACGCTTAACCGACCAAGCCACCCAGGTGCCCCAAACTGCACATTTTTTAAATGTGCAGTTTATTATATGTCAATTGTAGTTTAATAAAGATGTCTAAAAAGAACAAAGAAGGGCACCTGGGTGGCTCAATCAGTTAAGCATCTGGTTCCACATCAGACTCTTGGTTTTGGCTCAGGTCATGATCTCATCATCATGGGATCAAGCCCCACAATGGTCTCTGCACTGACCTGAGCATGGAGCCTACTTGGGATTCTCTCTCTCCTCTCCTTCTGCCCTCTCCCCACCACGTGTGAGCTTGCTCTCTCTCTTAAAAAATAAATAAAATTTGTTTTAATTTTATTATTTTTTAGTTTTTTTAAAGGTTTTATTTTTCACTTGACAGAGATAGACACAGCGAGAGAGGGAACACAAGCAGGGGGAATGGGAGAGGGAGAAACAGGCCTCCCGCAGAGTGAGGAGCCCGATGTGGGGCTCGATCCCAGGACCCTGGAATCATGACCTGAGCCGAAGGCAGATGCTCAACAACTGAGCCACCCAGGCGCCCCTTTTTAATTTTAGAAAAAAAGAAAAACAATCAGGAAATCACTACTTAGTAACCCCTGATGAAATAAATGATTCAGGCATCAAACACCAATGAATGCTAAAGCAATGAGATACAAGGATAATAGGGAACTTACTATCAGCCATAACCACCTAAATTTTATTTATTTTTTTTATTTTTTAAGTAGGCTCTACACCCAGCGTGGGGCTCGAACTCACAACCCTGAGATCAAGAGTCATATTCTCTACAGTCTGAGCCAGCCAGGCACCCCCTAAATTTTCTAATCAACCTTAGCATCACTAAAAGTGGGGTGAGCAAAAATTACGTGCCTATTGATGTGATGTAATGTGAAGTAGAAAACACCACCTTTGCAGTATCCTTGGGGAAAAAAATGTAGCCTGAATCAAATCAAGTCTTCAGATCTAACGTCAGTCTACAAGCAAAACAAGAAATAGATCAAGCTGAATGACACCATGAAGAAGGAATTGACTAAATCCAAAATGTAGAACATTCTGGCCATTGGAAATGTCCAATGTTTCTAGGTCTTTCTTATTCGTAGGCTTTTTTGATTGACAGAGCTATGAAATAAGTGTTCTTAAATGGAGGGGGGAAATCATGAGCTCTGATATATTCAATCTAATTTAAGATTTTGTGACGATTTCAACTTCTTTGATTTTATATTTTGTATTTCATTTCCTGTGTGTGAATTTCTGTCAACCTTAGTTTAAGCCCTCGTACCCTCTTCCCTAAGTTATGTCAATAGTCTTCTAACTGTCCTCCATAAATCTACTCATGCCTCTCTCCAAACCATTCTCCACAGAACAATAATCTTTTTCTTTACACTGTGATTTTTTATTTAAAATTTAATCTACAGTTTATATACAGTACTTACAAGTCATGAACTTGAAAACAGAACAAAATGCAATTGAGGTATAAGCTAAGAGCACATAATGATACATAATTTAATGAAACATAATGCCATGTTTCAATAAATTTAATTCAAAATTTTTATTTTTTTTTAAACTTTTTATTTATTTATTCATGAGAGACAGAGTATTGATTTCTTTAAAGAGATTTATTTATTTGAGAGAGAGCACAGGTGGGGATAAGGGGCAGAGGGAAAGGGAGGAGCAGACTCCCCACTGAGCAGGAAGCCCAAGGTGGGCTCAATCCCAGGACTCCGGGATCATGACCTTAGCCAAAGGCAGATGCCTAACCGACTGAGCCACCCAGGCACCCCTAATTCAAAATTTTTAAATAACCAGATAGATGAGCCTTGTTTTTTACTAAACCCATGTTAAATATTGGTTTCATATGAGATAGAGAATAATTTTATTTTTCATTTAATGCAATCATGACCATTTTAATCATAAAATTGTACATCATTGGCAAATTTTTAAGTTATTGACTATATTGATCATAATTTAAAAAATTTTTTGCAGTAGTTGCCAAAGGTGTTTCACTTGTTGCCTTCATAGACTAGAAGTTCAGAATTATATTTTCTTTCTTTTTTTTTTTAAAACCAACAAAATGAGTTTATCTGGAATAGCAGATAAATTGCAATTTAGGACTAGAAAACTATGGTGAACCATAGGCAAGTTCCCAGAATTATCTTAACTTTTTTTTTTTTTAAGTAGTCTCCTCACCCAACGTGGAACCCAACATGGGACTTGAACTCATGACCCCAAGATCAAGATGTGAGCTGAGATGAAGAGTTGGATGCTTAACCAACTGAGCCACTCAGTTACCCCTGGCAATTATCTTAACTGTAAAGACTACCATGGAAGGGGTTGACATCCAATTCTTTTTTAAAGAACATTACACAGCTCAGGGTGCCTGGATGGCTCAGTCAGTTAAGTGTACAACTTGTGATCTCAGTTTAAGTCTTGATCTCAGGGTTATGAGTTCAATCCCCGAGTTGGGCTCCATGCTGGGCATAGAACCTACCTAAAAAAAAACAAAAAACAACTTTTACAATTCAACACACACAAAAAAATTCCAATTAAAAATTGGGCAGAAGACCTGAGTAGACATTTTTCAAAAAAAGACATAAGATGGCCAAAAACACATGAAAAGATGCTCAACATCATTAATCATCAGGAAAATGCAAATCAAAACCACAATGAGATATCACCTCACACCTGTCAGAATGGCTATTGTCAAAAAAAAAAAAAAAGAAATAACAAGTGTTGGGTAGGTTGTAGAGAAAAGGGGACCCTCGTGCACTTTTGGTGGGAATACAAATTGGTGCAACCACTGTGGAAAACAATATAGAGGCTCCTCAAAAAATTAAAAATAGAAATACCAAAGAATTAATTAAAAAATAGAAATACCATTTGACTCAGTAACTCCACAATGGGGTTTTTACCCCCCCAAAAAAAACAAAAAAATCTGATTCAAAAAGGTATACACACCCCTATGTTTATTGCAGCATTATTTACAATAGCCAAGATATGGAAGCAGCCCAAGTGTCCATTGATAGATGAATGGGTAAAGATGTGGTGTATACATATATAAGGGAATATTACTCAGCCATAGAAAAGAATGAAAGCCTGCTATTTGCAGCAACATGGATGGACCTATTAGGCTAAGTGAAATAAGTCAGAGAAAGGCAAATACCATACGATGTCTCTTACATGTGGAATATAAAACAAAACAAATGAACAAACAGACTTTTAAATACAGAGGACAAACTGGTGGCTGCCAGGGAGGAGGTAGGTTGAGGGCTGGGTAAAATAGGTGAAGGGGATTAAGAGGTACAAACTTCCAGTTATGAAATAAATAAGTCATGAAGATGAAAAGTACAGCAAAGGAAACCTAGTCAATAATATTGTAATAACATCGTATGGTGACAGATGGTGAACATCAAGTAAGATAGAGAAATGTCAAATCACTGTGTCGTACACCTGAAACTAATAGAACATTGTATGTCATACTTCAATAATAAATAAAAATACATTTAAATTAAAAAGACTGCTGTGTTGGCATAACATTATTAAGGTAAATACTTCTAAGTAGATGGATAAAAATATATATTTTATTACCCCCACTCTATAGATCTCAAAACTATTCCTAAATTTAGCCAGTTTTAGTTCTTATACAAGAAGTAGGTCATGCTTCCGTTATGTGGAAGGAGAATATCTGTAGTTTAGAAAAATCTTCATAAATTTCTTTTAAGCACATGTTGATACATTATTTTGTCTTTTGCGCTTTACTTTTATTTTTCTTATTTTATAGTTGAGCACTTCCCAATTCAAACACGTAACACTACCTAATACATTCAATTCTGTGACTAATAGTCTCCAAACTGTATGAAGCAGTTTAGAATCTAACATATTGTCCTAAATGGAATGAGGTGGAATAGAATAAAAATGACCATCCTTTTAACCCAGATACAATATAAAGTGTTCCTTTTCTTTTAATAATGGAAATGCTTATGTACTGCTTACTAGGGGGGAAAGTTTTAAGCTCTGATAAATCATCCAATTCCACAGCATGTAGCAGTTGTATTCCTTATTGCTGACAGCTTCATAAAAACTATTAAGTAGTTTCAAGCACAGAAAAAGAGTAAAGGTGTAGATATTGTTTTTAAGTTTCTAAAATGCCCTCTCCTGTGGATAAATGGATTAAGAGCAGAGAAAATATTAATTGCAATCTGTCCTTCAAATAATCAAAACAGGGGGCGCTTGGGTGGCTCAGCCGGTTGAGCATCTGCCCTTGGCTCAGGTCATGATCCCAGCATCCTGGGATCGAGTCCCGCATTGGGCTCCCTGCTTGGCAGGGGAGTCCGCTTCTCCCTCTGCCTGCCGCTCCCCCTGTTCGTGCTCTCTCACACTCTGTCAAATAAGTAAATGAAATCTTAACACACACACGAATAATCAAAACATGAACTCCCAAAAATGAAAAGAAATGTTAGAAGTTGATCAAAAACCTTGACTATCAGCTTCGCCCTTTTAGGGAAATGCGTTAAAAACCCTTCAGTTAATTTATCACTACAGTTTCCTTCCATGTAAAGCCAGGGATGGTGGGAAGATTGTTGGTCATGACTTCTAAATATTTGTAAAAACTTGTATTATACTCTTGCTACCATACGATTTATTAAACACTCTAATTTTACTCTATCACCCTGTACTTAGCATGTGCAATGGTAAAACCTCGGCCAGGTCTTCGACATTTTTTTTTTAATTGTAGAAAAAAACGCAAGAGAAGTTTACCCTTTTAATTTTTAAGTGTCTGTTACAGTATGAATGGTGTGGTCGTGAATGTTTAACAGGCGGCTTCTGGGGGAGGGGGGAAGACCGGAATTTGGTAAGACCCAGATTTCCACGGTGGGCTGCAGTAAATATTCCCACGGGGGCCAGCATCACACCCCGACAGAGGCGCAGAGACGCGCTCGGTGGGCTGCAAGGCGCGAGCCGACTGATTCCAGCGCCCCTGCTGACGCCCCAAGAGTGCAAAGCCCGCGTGCTTTCAAACTCCTCTTGAGCTACTCCCTACGTTACTCCGTGACCTTTTCACAGTTCCTTATTCTCTCCCAGCTCTTTCATTTCTCAGGGTTTTCACCACATGCTGCTTTGCTTTCTCTGCCCAGAAAACTGCATCCTCCAGTCCCGGGGTGCTCCTCCTCGTGCTTTAGATCTCAGGCTTCCGCTATACACACGCATTACAAGAGACCTCGGGTCATGACACAAAGTGTAGGAGTTTCTTTGTTTTTAGTTCTCAGGGGTTTTTGTTTTTGTTTGGTTGGTTTTTTGGTTTTTCCTTTGTTTTTTTAAATGTAGGTCTTTTTTTTTTTAAAGATTTTATTTATTCATCTGAGAGAGAGGGAGGACGAACTGGGGAGAGGGGCAGAGGAAAAGGGGGAAGCAGAGTCCCCTCTGAGCGGGGACCCGGATATGGGGCTGGGTCCCAGGACCCCGGGATTACAACTAGAGCAGAAGGCAGATGCTTAACCGACTGAGTCACCCAGGCGCCCCTAAATGTAGTTCTTTAAAAAGAAAAAAAAAAAAATCTTTCCAAACCATTGCCCTCCACATACTAGGATGGGCATTGACATACAGATTATTTTATAGGTCTCAGATTGCCAGTCCTGACCCCATCGCTGCCATTACTACATCTCCTTAGCTGGGCTAATTTCTCACATCCGTTTACATTCTAGTCCTTCTGTTCTGGGAGCCTGTGAACCCGTGAACCTGCCTTCCAGCAGATTTTGCATATCAGCTCTAATCCAGTAATTGGTGATTTTATAGTTTCACTGGCAGAGGACTACTTTATTCTTATGGGCCACAAAGCTTCACTCCCCATACCAGCCAGCTACACAAGGGGTATTTCATTTATTTCCAATGTTCCTATTGTAACGTGATTTTGTCATGAGACTTCTAATGATCTAACAACCCTCTTAAAAAAGAAGAGTGGAGGGTGCCTAGATGGCTCAGTTTGTTAAGCATTGGACTCATGATCTCTGCTCAGGTCTCCATCTCAGAATTGTGAGCTCAAGCGCCCTGTCAGGCTACACTCTTGGTGTGGGGCCTACTTAAAAAAAAAAAAAGAAGAGTGTACCTCATTTCTTCCCTATATCATTTAAATACAATGGAAATGCGTCCGCCTTCAGCTCAGGTCATGATCGCAGGGTCCTGGAATGGAGTCCCACATCAGGCTCCCTGCTCAGTGGGGAGTCTTCTTCCCTCCCTGCCCCTCCCCAACTAGTGCGCACGCCTCTCTCGAAAAAAAAAAAAACTAAAAAATCTTTTTTTTTAGATTTTATTTATTTGAGAGAGAGAGAATGAGAGATAGAAAGCACGAGAGGGAAGAGGGTCAGAGGGAGAAGCAGACTCCCCGCTGAGCAGGGAGCCCGATGTGGGACTTGATCCCTGGACTCCAGGATCACGACCTGAGCCGAAGGCAGTCGCTTAACCAACTGAGCCACCCAGGCGCCCCAAACTAAAAAATCTTTAAAGAATTTAAAAAACTAAACACAATGGAAGTATAAGTCATTTTAATCATCTTACAAACATTGTCTTCATAGTAATGGGATTTATTTATACCAGTATATATTCCCATTGACATCATTTTCAGGAACGTACTACAAAATACTCCATGGGGCTATTAAGTTTTCTCCTCTCTCTCCTTCCCTTCCTTCCTCCCTCCTTCATCTTGCCTTTTTTTTTTTTGCCCTTTCTTTTTCTTAAGAAATTTCTCTTTTTTATTTCCTTTTGTTAATAAATTGGTACCTGAGTAAGAATGAGTCGGTGTTTGTATCTTCTTTGCTCTGTTACTTTGTATCTGGTATTTATTGAATATATGTTTTCTCTATCTAATCATGCTTTATCCTCTGTTTAATAACTATAGAACAATTAAAACATTTATTGAGAATCTAAAATTAAATACCTATCCCCTAAACCTTCAAAGTTCATAACATTTGTAATTCCTTAAACACCATCTGTGAGTGCTTTCATTAGCAAGTGGTTCATGTTATATAGCTGAAATGTCACTAACATTAAAAATTGTGCTCTTAAATGTGTTTAGACATTCTACACTGCTGATGACTTCTCTCTCATTACTCTCCTCACTTCTCTGCAGTACTGCACTCAGAGTCATAAATCTTCTGCCTCTTTTATTCCCAGTTCTTTCCATTTATTTCTGGTACGATCATCTTGATTTGCTATTATTGGTGTGATTGGATCATTATCATTACTGGTTACTAGTACAGTTCCAGGAACATACTGTCTGCTCCGTAAAATGTGAACTCCACTTTTATTTTCTTCTTTCTAGTGTTTTATAAGTTTTAAAAAGCGCTTTCCCCCCAAAAGGCCTTCACCTGGAGCTAGAACAGAGCTATGACCGTAAGGACCTAGAACAAATAATGAAAACATTTATCTCATTCCTATTACCTTTGGTGACTAAAAGATAAGACACTATGTCCATTAGAGCAAACTCGAGGAGGGCAAAAATCTTTAGGGTGGCATATTTACTGCTGGTATCCTCAGAGCGTAGGTCAACACCTTACACGTGAATACTTAATAGAGGATGGTTTTATCAATGAATCTGTGGACAGGCAGGGAAAACAGCCATGTCTTTACTCATGTGGTGCTGAATGCTCACAAATACATATGTATTTCCTTTTTTTTAAGACTTTATTTTTAAGTAATCTCTCTACCCAATGGGTGGCTTGAACTCACAACCCCAAGATCAAGAGTCACATGCTCTGCTAAGCCAGCCAGGTCCCCCAAATATGTATGTATTTTAATTAATTGTAGAATTAACAGTCCAGTTTCCATCTAGTTTGATTAAAGTGTATGCATTGATCAAAATAAATTATATGGCCAAATACCCCACATCTCCACGTGGGTTCCTAAGTCACAGGTTCATTGTGTACCTGTTGTTTCAATAAAGGTGAAATAAAATTTAGCATGTGATTGTTCTAGCAAATATTCATGCAGACAGGTGAATTGAGTGTTTAAGAAAAACCCTGATACTGATTTGTTTTGGTTTTACAGAATCAGGAGGAAGTGGTTTTGGCAGAACTATTCAGATGTTGATATGATTTTCTTTGCTCTTATAAATAGTCTTGCATTTAATTTTTTAAATACAAGGTTTTTTTTAAAGATTTTATTTATTTATTTATTTATTTGAGAGAGAGAGAGAGAGCATGAGAGGGGGGAGGGTCAGAGGGAGAAGCAGACTTCCTGCTGAGCAGGCAGCCCGACGCGGGACTCGATCCCCGGACTCCGGAATCATGACCTGAGCCGCAGGCAGTCGCTTAACCAACTGAGCCACCCAGTTTTTTAATTTACTCAATATGTAGACATATAATTCCTTAAATTCCTATTTTGAAGCTTAGGGTTCAGTCCCTTCCTCCTCACATACATACCTGCCACTCTATATTCCATCTCTGTTTTACTTTAGAGCAATATCGGAAATTCTTATTTATTTTTTTATTTGTTCATAGCCTGTCCCTCCTAAATAGAATATACATACCGTGAAAGCAGACAATCTTATCTGACACTGCTGTATCCCCAGCACCTAGCACAGTGCCAGGCACAGAAAAATTGCCCCTGCAAATTGTGTTGAATGGTAGGAAGAAAGGAAGGAAAGAGGGAACATGGCATTTGCTTTCCAATTTTTTTCCTTCATATTGCATTTTGTTTGGAAAAATGCCTTAGTCCATTTGGGCTGCTATAACAAAATACCATCCACACTGGCTTATAAATACCAGAAATTTATTTTTCCGTTCTGGCGGCTGGGAAGTCCAAGATCAAGGCACCAGGAAATTCAAAGTCTGGTGGAGTCCCACTTCTTGGTTCATGGGTAGCTGTGTGTTGTTGCTGTGTCCTCACCAGCAGAAGGGTTTAGGGAGCTCTCTGGTGTCTCTTTTATAAGGGCACTAACCATATACATGAAAGTTTGACCCTCATGACCTAGTCACCTCCCCAAAGCCCCACCTCTAAATACCAAAACACTGGGAATTGGGTTTCAACATAGGAATTTTGGGGAAAACAAAGTCTGTGGCAGAAAAAAAAAAAATTATTAACTAATTGGATACTCTTTCTCCCGTGTTACCCAGAAAAACAAGGTCATTATTCAATCCCTTTATCTTTACATCTTCTTTCTGTCCTGATCTCAAAAGAAGAGGTGTTTCTCCCTTCCAAACTAGCACCATTATACTTGCACTCTTTACTTTATATCAAGGTCCATGGGTAGGCGTGTGAGGGTCCAGAGGAATGCAGAGTACAAAATGCAGAGCGCCAGAGGCAAGATACTGACGAATACCCACATGTGAGGATAGGACAAAGGAAGGGAAAACCCGAAAGGAGAACCTCCTTCATTCTCAGTTACCCCTTGCCATCTGGTTTCTGCCTAAACCACCAAATTAAGACTCTCTTCCCAAAAAGTGCTTACTACACCTCCTATGACTGAATTTCTAAGCTTTCATCTCTCACTACTTCCGTCTAAACCCTCTGCCCCTTGGATAGTCATTCCTCAATGTTCAATCATGAGCCTCCTGTTTTGTTTTGTTTTTCTCTGTTCTTCTTTGAGGAAAAAAGCGTCACAGAGAAATAAATGTATCTTCCCTTGCCCTCCTGCCACCCCATCTCCATGTCTTTCACAAGGAGGAATTTCCTCAAGGAGTCTTGCCTCTTTCCACCTCCTGATTGGTACGTTTTATTCAAGGGACAGTGCTTGTATCCCTTTCCTCCCCCTTTCCATTTTTTTTTTCCTACAGAAGAACCAGCCTATTCCCAGAACAGTTCCCTGTACCTCTTCTAAGTCACAATCATCACCTTGTGGCTGAACGGGTAAGTCAGACCCAGTAGGGAGAGAGGTAAGGGCTGAAGCCTCACTTGGCCTTCACGTTGAAAGACTTCCTCCAATATAGCATTTAATAATAAGAAAGATGATATTTTAAATCTCTGCCCACCACTTTTGTTTTCCTAACCTATTTGTTCAGACCCTGCCTGGGAAGAAAGAAGCTATTCATTGAGCCCCTCACATCTCCACAGCATTAAAGATTTATCTATGTGTGTATTTTATTTATTTTAAGGAAGCTCTCTGCCCAACACGGGGCTTGAACTCCTGACTCTGAGATCAAGAGTCACATGCTCTACCAACTGAGCCAGCCAGGCACCCCAGATTTTTTTATTTTTTAAGGAGATCTGTATATTCATATGTGATACAGTGTGAAATCCCCTTTTTTTATCCTTTCTCCTCCTGAGATACCTTTCTGGTCTCTGTTCAAATGTATAGAACTTGTTTCTCCCAAATCAGTGAAAACTAAGTTTTAATTTGATCATGGGGGCCTGGCTGGCTCAGTCGGTAGAATGTGCAACTCATGATCTTGGGGTCATGAGTTTGAGCCCCACATTGGGCATGGAGCCTACTTTGGAAAAAAAATAATAAAATAGGGGCACCTGGGTGGCTCAGCTGGTTAAGAGTCTGCCTTCAGCTCAGGTCGTGGTCCTGGGGTCCTGGAATCGAGCCCCACATCAGGCTCCCTGTTCAGCGGGGAGTCTGCTTCTTCCTCACGCTCGCCCCTCCCTGCACTTGTGCTCTCTTTCAAATAAATAAATAAATAAAATCTTTAAATAATAACAATGATGATGATGAAATAAAAAGTAAATAAAATTTAAAAAACAATAAATTTATTTGAAAAGTCTTCATCACTTTGGGAAAAAGGTGTTGGTAAAATCTAAGTTAGTACAACTATATATTTTTTAAACATTCTAAAGGATGATAAGTATTTTTCTGAGAAAATGGACAAAAGGAATGAAACAATTGTTATCACATATGACTTTCAAATTCTGTAGCCTCTATAAATACTTGGAGTCTTCTACTTTCAATCCCACTTTACCAATTGTCCACGGAGTATTTCCTCCTAAATTTATTATTTTTTCATCACCCTACCTATTTTTTAATTCTTTGAAACTTTTTGAATTTACAGAGAAGTTGCAAGAATAATGCAAATAATTCTCATTTATCCCTTACCCAGATTCTCCAAATGTTAACATTTCATCACATTTGCTTTATCCTTCCCCCACCTCTTTTTGTTGGTGGGGGTGTTGCTGTTCTGAACCTTTGAGAATACTTTTGAAGATATGATTTCCTTTCCCTGCCAAATGTTTCAATGAACATCTCCTAAAAACAACATTCTTTCACAGAAGCACAGGATAATTATCAAAATCAGGAAATTAACATTGATACAACACAATTATCTAATCTAAAGACCTTATTCAGATCTCAGCAATTGTCCCAATCATGGCCTTTATGCCAAGAAAATCTCCAATTATTCATTGCATTCACTTGTTCTATCTCTTAAATCTCCTTTAATCTAGAATAGTTCCTCAATCATTCTTTGTCTTTTATGACATTGATGGTTTTTTTCAAAGAGTACATGTCAGTTATTTTATAGACTGTCCTTCAATTGAATCCTAATTTGATTTTATCCCTTGGACATTTTATGAACATTTTCTATGCCCATATTCCAGCTTCCTATTCCAGTGCCACTTCTTCCTAGATGTGTGACCACTTAACCTCCCTGAGCCTTAGTTCCTCATCTTTAAGCTGGGATAATAAAAAATAAATAAATAAAATAAACTGAAAACTGGGATAATTATATGTACCTAATGAGTTACAGAGAGGATTAAAGGAAGTGATATATTTAAGAGGAATTCCTTCTAAACTCATCAAGTTATATACATTAGGTATATACAACTTTTTGTACACCAATCATACTTTGATAAAGTATTTGTTTTTGTTTTTAAGGAATTTACCCAAGGCGCGTCGCAAAGTCATTTGCTTTTCATGTGATTTGATTTCTCAACTCTTTATCACCTGGCCACGAATGCATAGATGCATTCTCATCTGCCCATGGGTCTCTAAAAATGGGGTTCTAGAACTACTTAGAACTCACCTAAATAGTTGTCATCCTCATCAAAGTATTCACTACTATTGAACCTGTAGTCAGTTAAAACCCCTAAGCTTTTTTCTGTGTAACTTTTTTTACTATTACTAGTATTATTAGTCTCTTGATACTACTAGTGCTAGTACTTATTGACCTGACCAGCTGAGTGTGTCAGGATCTGCACTGGATACCTCCTTAAGCGGGCCCTTTGTATTATGTAATTCTCCCAACTCATGAGGTAGTTATTATCTGCATTTTTGAGATGGGGAAACAGATTCAAAGTACTTACGTCACAGGACTTACATAAGTGAGAGAGCTGGGATGCAGTCCCAAATTGAATTTTCAGGACATAAGTGAAATCTTTCTGTATTAACTATCATTTTTAATTCTACTCATCACTCTAGCCTGTTGGAACCTTTATGATTCCTGATTTTGCCATCCAGCGTATAAGCTTTTCCTCCCAACTGAGATCTTGTGTGACTCCCCTGTTTTCCTCCAAGTCACTGATTAAAATGTTGTTCAAGAGAGAGCCCTGTGATAAATGCTCACATTTCCTTCTAGGTTGAAATAAGTCACTCTTTTGGTACAGTTTTTTCAAATAGCTATAAATAAATCTTGCTGGATTGTGGGCTACTTTACCTATAACCATCTTATTCACAAGAACAACTAAAGATATTTTTTTTCTCCTGCCTCTGGCATCCCCCCTGGCTATGAATCTAATAGCACCTCTGGGAAAGAAAAAATGCTCGTCTTAGTTTGGCCCAACTTGTTTATACTGAAATAATATTGGTCCCTAGTGACTATTCCTTTTCTTCTTACAAATCTTCTCTTTAATGAACCATTCTAGAATTTCGAGAGAGGTGAATCCAAACGAGAGTAGTATCCAAAATTCTGGTCCCTTTCTAACAATGTCATCGAGTTGCTATGTGACCTAGAGAAGGTCACTCTTTTAACCTAGACATTTCCGAAAAGAGAATGAGAACATTAAACCTACCATTTATTATTCTTTAAAGGGATTTATTTGATTTGGGCCACAACTTAATGCAGTAAATATTATCTCTGTCTTACAGATGAAACTAATAAGACTTGGAGAGATTTGCAAACCTACCTAAAGTCGCTCAGGTTATAAATGGGGGAACTGGGAGCTATACTGTCTCAAAGTGGCAGTTTGTTGCAAACTCCTTCTGCTGTGATTTATTTTAGGACATTCTGCTGCTACTAACTGTTCATTTGTACCAAATGGTATAGACTAAAAAGTAGATTTACTTGAGCATCTAAGCACCTCCTACCCAACTAAATCAGCAGCACACCAGAAGGCAACAATTCCCAAAGTGTTTTCGAAGGAACACTCAGTCCCTCCAGCAGCCTGAGGATAAAGTAGTTCTGTCAAATGTTTGACATACGTCTCGTACTACAGCCATTCTCTTGGAGATTCAAAAGGTTCTAAGGGGCCCTTTAGAAAAGAACTCCCTTTAACTCTCTTGAACCACAGAGCTAGAGTTTGATGAAAAAGATTTGGCTTAAACTGTCATAAATGTTAGGGTTTTGTTGTTGTTGTTGTTGTTGTTGTTGTCTTTTTAAGTTTTTACTCTTTGGGACTCCAAGGATGTCTATCCAAAGATACAATGAGGTTTCAACATATATTCTTATTTCAACGAATATTCCTCGTCTTTGGGAAGTGTTTTAAGGTTCACCGAAAGCTTCCTCCTGCCTGAGGGATCCTTTGGCCTTCATAACCACCGAGGTTAGGGTTGTGCTGGGATCCTTATTTTTCATTTGCAGAGAAAGGTCTGGAGTTGTTAAGGAAATTCCCTCAATGCTGTACAGCAAGAGAAGAGGCCAAACTCCAATTCAGAATTTCTCACACCAAAGTCAGTACTCTCACACTCCACGAGTATCTTTGTTTCTCTGCCTTTGATCATTTAACGAGCTTGTTGACGTGCTCAAAACAAGCAACTTTGGAAAAATGAACAAGGTGACATTAAAAATGTCAGACGACCTTGACATTATGACAGTTTCAGTCCTCAAAACGGTATTTGGAATTTTTCCCTTATATAAAGTTACTGTTCCTCAGCACGGTCAGCTTGGGGTTTGGAATGGAAAGTGGGGTATAGCCTACTAAATTTGAGCCATGTGGGAAACCCTTGGGATCCTGGAAACAGCAGATTAGCCCACAGCTATCCCTGTTTACATAGTCGATGTGTGTTTGTTCTGTTTGAAGATACTTCAAAAATAACAATTGTAAAAGAGATTACTGCTTTGATCAGAGAATCTGAATCTCTTTTGTTTGACCGTGAATAATTGGTCTTTGTAATGTTAATGCTTCTTTTAAGGAATATCAGATCTGTAAATGCACCTTAATTACAGGCGAGCAGTTTTGGAGGGAATTTGTGACAGCATTTTACTGACGGTCTTTTCTGGTTCCCCTTCAAATCTAATTACAGTAGAAAGATTATTTTAGGCCAAGCAGTAAAAAGCTGTAATTATTAGTGTGTGGATTAATGTTCCCATTGGTCAAAATAGTTATCTTATTGAAGAGCAAGATCTAAATCTTTAAAATGTCCTATTTTTCCTATAAAGCACGGAATAAAAGGTAAAGCCTTAACTGAGATGCACTTGCTAACCTGTTAATCGTAATTCTGTTCACTCAGAAATCTGTTTTCTCCAGTCTCCACCTTTAGACACACCCCGCGGGAATCCACCACTTAATGTTTGATTCCTAAAATGTTTCATTTTAATTTGAAACCAACTAAATAATCCCATCACAGTATAGGAGTGCAGTAGGGAGAGAAGGAAATACTTTTTTTTTAAGTTGTTCCATTTTAATTTTGTTGATGTTGGAAGAAAATACATGTTAATATAGAATGTTAGATGTTGCTGAAGATGTGAGGAAATGGGATTGCTACAGTGCAGATGGGGCGATTTAGTTAGATAGGAGGAAGGATTTCTCAACAGCAGAGTGAAATTTCCTTATGTGGAGGTGGTTTGAAAGTTGCGTATTTTATGAAACGGTGTGAGGCAAAGCCTGCGTGCCAAGCAAGGCCTGGTCTGAGAAGAGAATGTTTCCACTGATTGTACTTGTGATCATACATCGTATTAAATCCCAAAATGGGATTTTCTCCTCACCTGGCTAGGCTGCTCGTGACAGTGAAGCACTTGTACCTGGGGCTAGCTGCTACTTCGAATGTGGAGGATTTTTTTCCGGGATCGCGATAACATTTAAACTTATCATTTAAAAACTATGAATAGAGCCAATCACACCTGTATAGGAGGGCAAATGTCTCTGAGATCTAAGCCATATTAAATTAGCACATTCCAAGTTGTGTGTGTGTGTGTGTGTGTGTGTGTTTCCTAATTATGGCAGCAATTAGGTTTGCAGCATTGCATTCATTCCAAGCAGCAGGAATGGGGAACAATAATCTTGTTTACCCGAAGCTGGAGAGAGTACACCTAGCTTTGTTCCCTCCACAGCCTAATCTTAAATGCTTGCTAGGTGCCATCCCACACAATAGAGTGTTACTGGCCCCCCTCAAGGAACCTCCCTCGCCTGGTTAATTCAGTTGTCACTGAAAACCTCTACAAGGTCAAGGAAAAACAGGTAACAGGCCATTTCAAACTTAATAAAGTGGCACATTTTATTTACATTTATTTGGAAGGTAGAGACCTCAAATATAGGAACACTTTTTTTTTTTAATCACTTAATCTATTAAAATTATCAGAGGGAAAATAATGGAACTCCTTTGAATTGTTGTTGACAATTAATGGAATAGGAAGGTGGCTGTTGTAAATGGCTCTCTCTCGCCAGTAATGGGGAAAAGCAAATTATTAAATGGACAAGTTATTTACGTTTGAAAATAAACTGCATCTCACACTGGGAAATTCGGTTATAGGCGATTCTGCATTACAACACGAACAGGTCATTAGTTTTAATTTTCCACAACAAAGATTTTAGGGTAATTTGCTTTCACTGAGTAGTCTCTCTCCTACACACATTATCATTCAGCCCCTCTGTTGTCACCATTAGAGTTCTCCCCCCCCACCCCCCGCCCTAATGTGTAAGAAGAATATCCTTGATTTTTCTGAGTGTCTAAATATTATGGCAAAAGTTTTATTGCATTCAGCAAAGACTGAAATGCTAGGTGAGCACAGTGCAAATGTATCACCAGTGTTGTAGAATGTCAAACGTAATCACACTAGGACGGTGTACTACCAGCATTTGACATGTTTTAGTGTTTTAGTGTGCTTAACGTACATAGTGTATTTCTGTACTGTAAAATGTAGGCTACTACAGAGGAAGAACAATAATCAGTTATACATTAACCACAAAAGGTCATTTCTTGTGGCAAATGCAAGGTCTATTGATCAAGTAATATTTGTCAGTAGAAATGAGTCTCATTACTGAATGCAGCTCATGAAGGAAACCATTGTCTAGTAGGACATCAGGATAAGTGCAAACCATCCCTTTGCTTGGGGTGGTTTGAATATCATCAAATGTTTATCTTCATTTTTATAATATAATTTGCTAACTTTTCAGCTAATCAATCCCTGAAGCTGCATTCTTTGGTTAACTCATGATGCTGCCCATTCAAACAATGATTAATAGCCTACTGTTAACTATAAGATAAGAAAAAAATAAAGAAAATGAATGACGTATTCACTTGTGTCACAAAATTGTCTATAAACTAGTTTCCCAGCAGGAGCTGTGGTTTGCTTTCAAACTTAAATAACTTGTCTCTGTAACCTTATCTTCTGGGTACGTCCGGCAAACTTCATTATTATGCAATCGAGCCCATAAATATAGGTAGAAGTTAACTTGAATGGCTAAAACAGAGTTAACCACACACATGTCATTAAAGCTTTATCACCATTTCTGCCATAAACCTCTCTCGTTTCTTTAAGAGATTTACCAAGCTATCATAAAAATGTACTATGGCTCTTTGCAAAACATGAACTCCTGAGAGGTGACTTGCCTCCTTAATTAAACGAATGAGGCTGCAGCTTAGCATCCCATACGAGTGCAACGTATGTGCTGCTAACATGTCAGGACAGCCTATGTAGATCAAATGTCACAGGGCTGACGTGGCACCAAATTCCCCGAAAAGTCACCCAGTAATTCCAATGATGACATATTACTAGAGGCATACAATTAAACACATTTAACCAGTTCACCAAATAAACAAGGAAAAGCATAAAAGGATGCTTTGTGGGGGGAAAAGTGACTATACATGAACAAATATCTGTAATAAGAGAGAGATTTTTCAGGGATATTATCAACCTAAAATAATGAAGCAGGAAAATTGAAAGGATTAGATCTCCTAAATTGACTTAGCAAAAGACTCTAGCAAGCATAATAACTGATGATTCTGCTGGTATCTTTCCAGGAGCCACTTCCAGTAGCATTATATCTTACAGTATATGTACAGTATATTGAGAAACTATACTTAGTTTCATATATATATGTAAATATATACATATATATTTTTTAGATTTTTTTTTAAGTAATTTCTACACCCAACATGGGGCTTGAATTCACAACCCCAAGATCAAGAGTCACATGCTCTTCCAACTGAACCAGCCAGGTGCCCCTCAAATATATATTTTTAAATGGGTAGACACAAGGCCTCTCTTTTTATGGATGACTTCCCTTTAGAAATATGAAATTATTTTAATTACTTCTTACTTTCTATGTTCCTATCATAGAAGCCTAAGGGTCATGCAGTGGAAGATTACTCGACTTGCATCAAGCAACTGAGTTCAAATTCTTCAGGGCCCTTCTCATAGGTCTCTTCCTCCAAGAAGCCTTCCTTGACTAGCTGGCCCAGATAATACTTTATCTTCTGGGTTTTTATAGTATTTTATGGTTAACATTTAATAATGCTTTTGGTCTTTGGATTCCCAGTGCTCATTAGCACAGTTTGTGTCACTCAGTAAATGTTTATTTAATAATGGATTTTTCATTTCTTCTAAATTGAAAGGTTGTTTTTTTTTTTAAGATTTTATTTATTTGAGAGGGAAAGAACAAGTGGGAGGAGGGGCAGACTCCCCACAGAGCAGGGAGCTGGATTCGGGACTCCATCCCAGGACCCTGGGATCATGACCTGAGCTGAAGGCAGATGCTTAACCGACTGAGCCACCCAAGCTCCCAAAAATTGTCTTGTTTTGTTTTTGTTTTTTTAGGATAGATAAATCCTTTGGTTCTTTTCAGACCAATAAATTCCATGAATCCGGGCTTATCTCCCTAGTATTAGAACATTCATGAAGGTAGGCTACTTCATGCATGGAATTGCCAGTGCTTAAGAATAACAATATTGATGTCTTAATTACTATCAGGACATAGGTAGCACCTCCCTCACTTCCTGCCATCCATGATCTCCGATCTCTTGCTTCTTCCCAGAAGAAAACTATTGGTAATTTTGTGTTAGCTATTTTATTTTATTTTATTGTTAATTTATTTATTTAATTTATTTTATTTTTAGGTAGGCTCCATGCTCAGCATGGAGCCCAGTGCAGCACTTGAACTCACAACCCTGAGATCAAAACCTGAGCTGAGGTCAAGAGTGTGATGCTTAACTGACTGAGCCACCCAGGCGCCCCATGTTAGCCATTTTAGACAACATATATTTCATATAAATTATTTATGTGAATGGCACCATGAAATAGTATTAACCAGTGACATTTTTAAAAATTGTCATGCCTTTAGAAATCTTTTCATGTCACTACAGATATAGTTACTTTGTTCGTTAAAATTGTTGGATAGGATCCCATGATGTGGATATATTAGAATTTACTTAATCATTTACTTGGTCATTATGTTACTTATTGTTGAATATTTAGATGGTTGCCAATTTTTCATCATTACAAACAATACTTCAGTAAACATTCTGATATGTCTATCTATCTTTGTGCATTTAAGTGATTTTGAGGAATGAATTCCTAAAAGTGGAATTTCAGAGTGTATGAAAATTGAACCTTTTGATAGATGCTCTAGATTTCTGTACAGATAAACATTTTACAAAATCATACGAAGTTATATTTTTACTAACACTATGAGACTTACAGTTTTCCCCCAGTCTCACTGAATCTTTTTCATTTTTGTACATCAGTTGAGCAAAAATGGTATTCCATTGCTGTTTTGATTTGCATTTCTCCCTAGTAGTGAGGTTGAGGCTCTTCTTGTATGTTTGTCAGCCACTTGTATATCTTCTTTTGTGAATTGCTTATTTACCATGCTTGCCTAATTTTCTCTTGGGTTCTCTTTGCCTTATAGATTTTTCAAGATCTCTTTTATGATAGTGGATATTAATCCTTTGTTGCAAACATTTTCTCCCAGATAGTCTCTTACTATTTTGGGTGGTTGGAAGTTGAGGGGTCACTTGTCTTTTAATATTATGGTCACATTGATTTCATGAGACTCTCCACTGTGTTAGACATTCTCCTAGACTGTATTACATAAATTCTTTATATAGCGTGTAGAAACTGGATTTGATTAATCCATGTGCCCGGTGCTCTCACCGGTAGATCCAATTTGTAATTTAAACCCTAAGTGCCATGCCAGTTCTTGCCTGGAATTCCCTCCCCCTTCCTTCTAGCTACTGTTTCAGAGAATCTTGTCTTTTCTTTAAGGGACAATCCAAGAATCAACTTCCACGGTGATCTCTGTGATCTCTTTTTTCCTTGTTTACCATTCATTTGCACATGATGCATTTATCTTGTGTGTGCATCTATTGTAACTTCAACCGGTGGGAAGCTATTGGGAAGCTATTCCACTAAAGGACCTTGCTTTCACCATAACTTCTCATGTTTTACACATGGTAGGAATCTAGTAAATATTTGTTGGTTGCTTTAAAAAAAATTTTTTATAAAGAAATATTGAATCTGCCCTCTACCCCCTATACATACACACTGTGGAGAATTTGCCTATGCATTTCTTCATTTTCTTTGTGTAATTGGTCTTTTGTTACACTTTGTCATTAGGCTACACCTGCTTCTTTTTTTTTTTAGCTTTTTTTTTTTATTTTATTTATTTATTCATGAGAGACAGAGAGAGGGGGAGAGAGAGAGAGAAAGAGAGGCAGAGGGAGAAGCAGGCTCCCAAGGAGCAGGGAGCCCGATGCGGGACTCGATCCCAGGACTCTGGGATCATGACCTGAGCCGAAGGCAGACGCTTAACCATCTGAGCCACCCAGGCACCCGCTACACCTGCTTCTAATGTCTACATTTTAAAACCTCAAAAATAAAGTTGTGAACAATATTAAGGGTCTGATTTTCTCAAAATTCTCTGGTGGCACAAAGAAGAATCTAGTAGTTTTCAAATTTGAAAGACACATCTCTAAAGCCCAACTAATTCCCTGGTATAGGTCTTTATTTCATGCTACAAGAGATCTGTTTTCTGAAACACAATGACAGTGCTCGTTGGGATCTAACATGGGCCCACTAAAGAGGAACCCTGACCTTGCAGCAGTTTTTTGGTCTATTTGTTTGTTTTTCAAAATGAAAAGGCAAAACTGAATCTAAACCAAATTAAAATAAGATTGAGATTTCATTGCTTCAACCATTATTAACTCAAAGTCAATCTTTCATTCATACCTTCACTCAATGCTCACCGTGTGTGTGTGTGCACGCATGCGTTCTTCATTCAGTCATACATTTTCTTTTACTGCTCTACTTGGCAGAGACCAGGCTGGGGAAACAAATATGAATGCAACATGGAATATAATAAAAGCAAATTTGATAAGTGCAGTGATGGTGATGGTACCCAGGACATCAGAGGCGTCGTGACAGAGAAATGTTAGGTCCATGAAGGCTGAGGGAAGGGATGTGTTTTAGCTAAAATGGAGTTACTTTGTGGGTTTGTGATGGGTTCGCTTGGATTTAACTCTTAAGACTGCTACAAATACAAGTCTGTGAAAACCAGTCCCAGAAAGTAGGATCTTAACTTTTGAAGTAAATCAAATATTTCCCCAAATTTTATTCTTTTAATTTCAAAATCCTTTCAAAATTACATAAAAAGTTGCAAAAATAAACAAAGAATTGCCATATACCTTTTACCCAGATCACCATTTTGCCACATTTGCTCTGTTTCTCTCTCTCTCTCTCTCTCTCTACACACACACACACACACACACACACACACACACACACACACACACACACATATTTGCGGGAGGGGGGGCTTGATTCATTCAACTGTTACAAACATCTTGACCTTTTATCCATAAATATTTAGGATGCATGTTCTAAGAACAAGGATATTCTCTCTCTCTCTTTTTTTAAAGATTTTATTTTAAAGTAATCTCTGCACCCAATGGGGGTCTCATACTTACAACCCCAAGATCAGGAGTTGCATGTTCCACTGACTGAACCAGCCAGGTGCCCCAAAAACATTCTCTTAATAGAGAGTTACATTATAAAGTTTAGAATGTACCATTGTCCATACTCAAATTTTGCTAATTTCCCCAAGAATGTTCATTACAAACAATGCTGCAATAAACATTCTGGTAAGTCTGTCTTTGTGCACATTTAAGTGATTTTGAGAAATAAATTCCTAAAAATGGAATTTCAAAGTGTATGAAAGTTTTACTTACAGTCCACACTGAAATTTTGCTAATTTACAGTCCATAGTCAAATTTTGCTAATTACCTCAATAATGTTCCCTATAACAATCTCCCCCACCACATCTGTTTCAAACAGATCAAGATCAATTTGATCTTTCATGATATTTACATTTTTGAAGAGTACAGTAGGGTGGGTTTGTAGAAAGTTCCTGAATATGAATTTGTCTGATCTTTCCTCCTGGTTGAATTCAGGGTATGAATTTTTGGTAGGAATGCAAGATAAGTAATGTTTCATCCTTCTCAATTCATCGCATCAGGAAGGACATGAAGTCAGTTTGTCCCATTAATGATGATGTTATTTTTTTTTTTTTAGGTAACCTCTACCCCCAATGTGGGACTTGAACTCACTACTGTGATATTAGGAGTCTCATGCTCTACTGAGCTAGCCAGAAACCCCTGATGATATTAATTTTGATCATTTGCTTAAGGTAGTATCTGTCAAGTTTTTCTACTGGTAAGTTACCATTTTTCCCACGAGGTAATTAATACCTCATCTATGGGGAAATACTTTATGACTATGTAAGTATCTTATTGCTCATCAGAATTTCACCCAATTATTTTAGCTTTCATTAATTCTTGCCTGAATCAATTAATATGATATTGGTTGTAAATGTTATAAATGGAGATGTTTCTCTTATTTCTTCTACATTTTTAGAAGGCATTCTATCAAACTTTTTTTTCTTAATTTTACCTTTTATGTATATAATGAATAAAATTGAGTTCACCGAACATCAGTTGCCTATTTTGTATGGGACACTGTGGTAGGAGACATCATACAACTCAAAGACAAGACCATTTGGGTCCTGCAGGAACATATGATTTGTTGGTTGAGATGGATACAAGGCAGATAGTAAGAAATGCTTTACTGGAGAAACAAAGCTAATGGGAAGGGGAAGAAACCAAAAGAGAGTAATTCTTTTTTTTTTTAAGATTTAATTTTAAGTCATTTTAAGTAATCTCAATGTGGGGCTCAAACTCACAACCCGAAGATCAAAAATCACATGCTCCACCCACTGAGCCAGCCAAGTGCCCCAGAAGAGGGTAATTCTTACTGGAACATATGGAGTGACATTGGGAGAGAGGTGGGATTTTAGTTGGGCTTGTGATAATGTGGTTTTTTGGTCAAAGAAAGACATTAGAGTTGGAGGGAACAGCAGCGATATTTGGGAAATGACAAATAAGCCCCACGGTTAGAGCCTAAGTTTCTTGGGAGGGGGGCATAGTGGGATTCCAGGTTGGAAAGGTCAGATGGGGGCCAGCTCAAAGTCCCACTCAGAAGAGTTTTGACTCGTCTACTGATTGTGAGAAGTAATGAAATATTTGGGGGGGGGTTACTTTTCAGATGATGCCGAGGGCAGGGATCGTGTCTAATTCTTCTTCATAGATCCAAGGCCTATACTAGTGCTCAGCACATGGAGTGTGTTGGATACATGTTTGCAGGCACCAATGTACAGGATGATTTAAAATAGGGACTGGTGTGTGTGTGTGTGTGTGTGTGTGTGCGCGTGTGTGTCTGTGTGTGTTTTACATGTGGGTTGATACCATGATCAGGAGTTGGGGAAAAAAGGGGGGCCCTTAATTCAGAAATCAGCTCTCTGTTGAATAGTTTATAGAAAATGTTTTAAATATCAAGTTCCTAGGGGTACCTGGGTGGCTCAGTTGGTTAAGTGTTTGCCTTTGGCTCAGATCGTGATCCCAGGTCCTGGGATTGAGCCCTGAGTTGGGCTCCCTGCTCAGTGGGGAGCCTACTTCTCCCTCTGCCCACCCCCCTGCTCATGCTTTCTCTCTTTCTCTCTCAAATAAAAAAATAAAAATCTTTAAAAAAAAAAATCAAGTTCCTAGACCACCAACGCCACCCTCGCCCAGCATTAATTTTCAATTCCCAGTAAGCAAATTTGGGAATTACTTGTTTATTTTTTAAGATTTATTTATTTATTTGAGAGAGAGACTGAGAGTGAGAGAGAGAGCATGCGTAATCAGCAGGAGGGGCAGAGGGAGAGGGAGAGAATCTCTAGCGACTCTCCACGGAGCACAGAGCCTGACTCCATAAGGCCTGATCCCAGGACCCTGAGATCATGACCTGAGAGGAAACCAAGAATCCAAGGCTTAGCCGACTGAGCCACCCAGGCGCCCCTTGGAAATTACTTTTGAACAACTTTGGGTGCTGGGAAGGAGAACAAGGAAGAAGGAAGTATAAACATCTCATTAGAAACTATTTCATTCTATATCTCCTCTATGAATATTTTAGAATTAAAAAAAACAACACAAACAGCTCTTTAAAGATGTCTATAAATTTTATCTAGCTTTAAGAGTCTATGCATTTTGTCAAAACACTGTAAATAAGCTTTAATAGAGGAAAACAAAGCAAGAAAATGAGATACCCAAAAGACCTCAGTAAAAATCACTGTAGAAGTCTTACTGATCACTTAGGAAATGAAACATACTTATATTTATATTTCAAACATTCCCCAGGTTGTCCCTTTCCAAGTTCAAACTTTGTAATCTCCAGCTTATTTATTCTGCAGTGAGTCTTGAAAATCTAAAAGTTTGGTTAAGAAAGTTTACATATCTTCACAGCACAGGGTGATCACAAGTTGTGGCTTTACTTGTTGCTTTCAAATGGAAAATCATTTTTTTTTTTAAGATTCAAAAAAAAATTTTTAAGTGATCTCTACCCCCAGCTGGCGCTTGAACTCACAACCCTAAGATCAAGAGTCACATGCTCTACCCACAGAGCCAGCCAGATGCCCCTCAAATGGAAAATCTTGGTCATTATCTGCAGGCCCAATGAACATTTATCTGTGTAAAGGCAACATTTACTTACATTTTTATTGAAAACATTTATTCTAGTGGCAACTGGGTGGCTCAGTCAAGTGTCTGCCTTCAGCTCAGGTCATGATCTCAGGGTCCTGGGATCCAGCCCCGCACTGGGCTCCTTGCTCAGCAGGGAGCCTGCTTCTCCCTCTTCCTCTCCCTCTGCCTACTTGGGCTCTCTCTCTTTCTGTCAAATAAATAAATAAAATCTAAAAAAAAAAAAAAAGAAAACATTTATTCTGATTATGAATGAAACACATGGAAATTGTGGAAAATTTAGAAAATATTGAAAAACAATGAAAAACTACCAATCCTTTGACCATCCCATGGTAGCCACCAAAAACATACCTTTTGCATTTTCTTTTTGTCTTTATGTGTGTGTGTTTATAAAACCTCTTAATTTTTTTACTTGACATATTATGTGACTAAAAATTTTAAATAATGTAATTTCTGATGGCAGAACTATAGCCACTGTATAGATATATTGTTGAACTATTCTGTTGTTGGTCACTTGGGATATTTCCAATTTTATTTGATTATATATATATATTTCCTAGAGGGGGAATTATCTATCATGTTAAAGGTTATTTCCATTTTTTTAAGATTTTATTTATTTATTTGATAGAGAGATACACAGCGAGAGAGGGAACACAAGCAGGGGGAGTGGGAGAGGGAGAAGCAGGCTTCCCTCAGAGCAGGGAGCCCGATGAGGGGCTCGATCCCAGGATCCTGGGAGCAGGACCTGAGCCGAAGCAGACGCTTAACGACTGAGCCCCCCGGGCGCCCCTATAAATCTTTTTATTTTGTATTTTTTTTTTAAGTAATTTCTACACCCAGTGTCGGGCTTGAACTCATGACCCTCAAGTTCAAGGGTCACATGCTCTACTGACTGAACCAGCCAGGAGCCCCAAGGTTATTTGCATTTTTAGCCTTCCTCATACTTATTGTCAAATTGTCCTCCTCAAAAGTTATACGAGTTTTCACACCTATCACCAGTGGATAGAAGTTAAGGTATGAAGGGCCAATTGGTCTCAGCACTACTTTTACACATTTCATTTACAAATTAACCTCCAAAAGGGTCTTCCTTTGTGACCCCTGTGCAGTCCACTTGAGCACTCATTGTGCATGCCCCACACCCTAGGACCATTAGTGCTTTTGTCATCACATGAACAGCAATTGGCTCAAAACACTTCTCATTGTGATGATGATGTGGCCTGGTGATGTGGCCTCCCTAGTGTTCTAAAAGATTGTTTGGTATAACTGCTTCAGTTCAGGATTTTTCTCTGATCTTTCCTATCATGTTTAGAGTCAGAATTCAAATGCTGTACAGTTTAAGCTACAGTATGCCTGGCCTATAACTTGGTTCAAGGCATTTATATTTATGTCATTTTTGTCTGCTTATTATACTAACGAGGTGGAAAAAGCTATCCCAGTCCTCCCCAAAAGGTAAAATTCTGGGGTTTTTTTGGTCTATTGCTAGAGTTTTAAAAATAGGTTAGATAAATTATAGTACATTTAGGAATAAGTGCACATTGAGAGTTTTATGAAGAACACATTTAAATCCAAACTTAATATAAAATTTAATTTCTTAAGAACTACAGTGGGAGATAGTACAAAAATAGAGTATTAACTTTTTTCTTAAGACAGCATTTTAATTTATACAAATAAGAGGTATATTAGTCCTATTAAATTATATATTTTTTCAACAAAAAGGGATGAAATCTTTTCTCATGTCTGTTAACCTTTGAGTCAAAATGGTTTGACTAATCTCAATTGAAGCTTCTATTTACTGTGTTCTTTCCTCGATGACTTTTTTTTTTTTAATTTGAAGTGTGGTTTAAAGCAGTTGCCATTAATGAAAAAATTAAACGTTAAAAATGTGAAATGTTTTAGAGGACAATAATTATGTTTTTTATGTTTCTGTTGATACAAAGTTTAACACTAGGTAGACAATCAGTTAATATCAAGAAAGTCACTTTAAATGGAATAATTTTACCCTAGAGAAGAGTGTACTCCCTTATAAAAAAGTATTTTTACTCATTCTCGTGCTTCTTCTGTAGTCCGATATCACTCGGTAATTTGATTCTGACTTTACAGAAATAGAATATTCCACAAATATTTTCCAAAGTGAACAAAATCCTGTCAAAATTGTCTTAATTTCAAGCTCTCCCTGACATTTTGGCTGAACAACTGAATACAGATACTTCTTTTGCCGTGTCTTCGTGTGAACATTGCCCGAGTGATAGCTTCATATTTCTCTCATCTCATCATTCAGAAGCTATTTATCCATTTTTTTCCACTGCCTCCTTTAAGCCTCCTCCCTGCCCCCCCCATCACTGAATGCCTGTTCAGCCCCCACACATTCAGGCGTATTTATTCCCGTAAAGATAGTGACACTTATGGTTTATTCTAAGACTAAATCTGTGTTGCCCAGTGACTAAGGACTTAAGCATGCACACTGCTTCTACGCTTACCCTCCTACCTAACTTGACTACTCAACTTTATTTCTTTCCCTCAGATTTCTCTGTTTTGGCACAGTTCAGTTAACATACCACTGCCAGGCCACTAATTGATTTCTGAAACCTGACATTTGTTTTTTGTTTTCTCCTATCTTCCCTAATGGTACAGCACTACTAAGCAGGAAAGAATGCAAAGAACTAGAAAGTTCAAAGTAATTGAGGATCTGTCCATTCACACTGTCTGGCATCATGCCAATGTAGAACCTGGAACATTTGAAAAATATTTATCAAGTTTTAACCCTTTTTGTTAAGTCGGTGAATCAGCTTTGCAGCTGTAGCATGTGTGCTAACAGCAAGTAAGCTTGGTTGAACATGTTCTTTCTATGTTCAGAATAGCATGGCAAATGTCTCAGAAAAGGATTACTTTCCAATTTCCGTACTATTGTACAGTGCTAAGCTAGTTATTTTCTGTGAGATTGCAGAGCTGGGCGTTTCAGAGAAACCATTACTTAAAAGTAGCAGCCCTGTTTTATGAATCCTTATGTCAGAAATGAAATTTAAATAAATGCTACTATATTTGAACAACAAAAAAAAACCCAATTGAATTCCGCTTTTCTAATGTAAATGTACTGGGAGCCCAACCATAGCTAGGTTCATATCTTTATTCATTACAAAAAAATGGAAACGTGAAAAAAAAGAACAGGACTATACAAGTATTTTATTAAAAACTTATCCAACAGTTGGGTTTTATTTTGTTTAGCTATTCGGAAAGCATTTGTAAATGAAAGCATGTTAAAAAATGGTGTGAAATATAGAAACATTTCCAGTAAAATAACTGGATTTTATTGTAGTGAAAACAGGTTGAAATAACAGGCCACTGATGCTCTGATAAAACAAAGACAAAAGAAAAGGTGTAGATGGGCTGAGAGGCAAATTAAAATATAAATAGATACTAAATTATATTAAACCTAAGTTAAAAAGAATATGAAACTTCTGTTAGGACTTTATATCACACTCAGGTTTGATCATGTTTTCAGCATTATAACTAAAAATCTGTCAAAGTTCAATTTTTTAAAAGGTAATTAAATCCCATACCAATTCTATAATCTGTTTTTAAGTTATTTAATTACATCCTTGGGTTCAATCTTAGAGAAAATCAGGACAGCTTTTTAAAAGGTGGCGGTGGATACTATGGAATTGTTTGCTTAGAAAAAAATTTGCAAAAACACTTATTAAATACTACTTAGGTAACGTGAAAGTAGTCGTCAACCATTCTCTGAAAGAAGTGATCACAGCTATAAAGATGAATCATTTATTAACAAAAAGGAAATGAAAAGGAGAAAAAAATTTATAGCATAATTTTGTTTTCTAATAATAAATACCTCTAATATTTCATATGTATATTTTTTTAATCTACACACTGAAATGAGATCCATACTTTTAATAGGTCCACCTCTTTGAAGTGAACATTTTTCTAAGCTCGTTTTTTTTTAGGCTGTTTTACTGTGAAGTGATGAGTAGGCTATTGTATATGTAAAATTGTCTAATTGTATAGTGTGCTGTCAACATATATACATATGTAGTAATATACCAGGCATTTTTATTGCAGTTTATTGTTCCGGCTTCTCAATAAGCCAGATAAAATCATATACAAGAACATTAAGGATTAGAGAAGTGGTTTCCTTAGGTGATTGCTGGCAAAACTTCACCTTCCCATTATAATGTGGTTAATGGATGGTCATATATTTGACTATTACTTTCCTACAAATTTGGATTCCCAGTTTTCAGAGCTGCTGCGCGTCTAGTGTTTGTGGCTGCTTTGATTGTCTTTTCGTAGGAAAAGGTGCCATAGTGTTAGGTAAATGTGCTACGTTGTGTTTTGTAAATATTAAAAAACTCCATTTTTTTTGAACATACAGTGCTAGCAAAAACAAGTCAAAGATGTAATCTCTATGTAAATACATTGGAAGTAGTCAGTCGTTAGTGCTTAAATTAGATTCCATGCTTCGGCTACAATCAAAAGTGTAAATATAAAAACCTTCAAAATTCGTATGGCCCATCCCCCTCCTCTCCATACAGGGATACGAGGTAGAAATGTGTGAGAAAACTTCTTCTAACCATTTAAATGCTGTAGGGAAAAACAAGCTTTTAGGCAAGGACTTCAAAAAATTTTTGCCATTAAACCTTTTATTCAGGACATTCCGGATTTGCTTTGCTAAATGGACATGTTCACTGCTAAAGATACAAACACAAGAGCTGTTTTTAAATTTGTTTATCACACCGCCCCTAGTTTTCCGCTAAAGAAAAGTACATTTTGTATATTTAAAAATATACACTCATGAAACAAGTCTCTAAAATCCGTGGCGCCCCCACCTAGCTGCCTTCTGGGTTTCAGCTTTTGAGTTTCAGGTCCTTGCACAACACCTAAGACGTGCAAAACTCTTTTTCTCCCTAATCCTGGTAGAGAACAGTCCGAAGAGATCTCCCTCCACGTCTCCACCCTAATTCCCTCTCTTCCTAGATTCCACCCGCTTCTCTCCTTTCCTCCGCCCCCGGCTCCGTCAGCCCAATCTGTCAGAGAAGTTGTGTACAAACTGCGCGGCCGCCCTGCGCGCGAAAGCTCGTGGCCCGAGAGGGCGGGTCAGCCCGGCGAAGGCGGGGCCTGGGAGAACTTCTCCCTTCTCATAGGCTGCTCACTCCAGCCAGGCCGGCCTCAGGGCTACGGGATTCGCCCTAGCGCTGCCAGTCAGGTTGGCGGGCCCCGCCCACCCGGAGTTGGGTAAAATAGAGGCGGGCGTCAAGTGTCAGTAGTCGCGGGGCAGGTACGCGCGCTCGCACCTCGCTCGCGGAGACCGGCGGTGGCGGGAGCGGGCTCCGGCGAGTGAGAGAGCGCGGTGGGGCGGGGCGGGGGAAAGTGGCCGTCCGGAGGACGTTGGCGTTTACGCGTGGCGGAGCGGAAGAGTTTTGCTTTTCGTGCGCGCCTTCGAAAACCGCGCCTGCTGTTGGCTGAGGGGGTCCGCCCGGAGCCTCCCCTTCTCCGCCCGCGGCCCCGCGCCGAGCTCGCCGGCCCGAATCAGCGTGGGCGAGGTGGGAAGCGCTTCCGACCCGCGTCCCGCGCCCGGAGCCGCCCCCTGAGTGCCAATGGCCACGCGGGTGCTGACAATGAGCGCCCGCCTGGGACCCGTGCCCCAGCCGCCGGCCCCGCAGGACGAGCCCGTGTTCGCGCAGCTCAAGCCTGTGCTGGGCGCCGCGAACCCGGCCCGCGACGCGGCGCTCTTCCCCGGCGAGGAGCTGAAGCACCCGCACCACCACCCGCAGGCGCAGCCCGCGCCCCCGCAGCCGCCGCAGCCGGCGCCGCCGCCCGCCGCGGGCCCGCGGCTGCCCCCTGAGGAGCTGGTCCAGGTAGGAAGAGCCGCTCCCCTCCCTCCGCCCCCCTCCCGGAGCTCGGGCGTGTCCCGCCGCTGCGACGCGCGGGCGACAGGGGCCGCTCCAGGCTGGGACGTGCGTCGGGGCGCTCCGGGAGCCGGAGCTGGGTGGGCAGCCCCTCCCCGCCCTGCCCTTCTGGCCTGGGCACCCGCAATCCGCAGGGAGAAAGTAGGGGGCACCGGAAGAGGTGGGGTCCCAGATGAATCTCCCCAGACGTGTCCGTCCGGGAAAGGTTAGAGGCAAGTGGCTGCTCACAACGCACCTTAAGTGTTTTCTTAGTTTGGGGGATGAGACCGCGTACCTCACGTCCAACCTTAAATTCCGCCTTTCACCTTAACCCCCACGCCACCCCCCGCAGTGCTCTGCCCTTGGAGGTTCCCCCACGTCGTCTCGGGTTCAGTGGAAACGCAAATCGGGGTGCCGGCGAGAGGCGCCTCCGGGTGCTGGTTTCATATCTCTTGGCTGAGCCTGCTTTAGACGTGATCTTGGGGCTGCCTTTGGGAAACGAGAGTTAGGAAAGCTAAGGTTGTATTGGAGCGTTTGTTTTTCCTTAAAAAGAAAGACCAAAAAAGACCGGGGGTGGTGTTTTCTTCATGTGCGCGTAAATTTGCTCCCGGAGCCGTGTTGAAAGCTGGCAGTTGGCTTTTACACTTGCCCGGCAGCCGAATTAGAGCAACCGCCTGTTTCTTTCGCCCACGCAGGGAGTCATATAGCCCAGAAAAAACTTCCCGGGACTTTTAGCCTGTCCCAAGGAAAAAAAAAAATTGGAAACATACCCACATGCAAACAGCTGGAAGAGCTAAAATCAGAAACCACTAACCACCACGGGAGCGAAGTGCACGAAAGGGTTTAAGTTCGGTTTATTTCGAGACGCTTCATTTAATAGCCCCTTGGTATATTGCGTATTTGCTCCTCAGCTCCTAGCCCGGGTGGTCTGCGAGTTTCGTCGTGCTGTGGAAGGGCAGTGGCATTTGTCAGAGATGTGACTCACATGACGAGAGCGTTAATTTTTATTTTTAAATCGTGTCGATCTGCATCCAGCCCGAATGATACGAGGTCCGATATGAAACGCTTTGGAAATTTAGTAGCAAAAAATGACTGTAGTATTCACCAGTTTCGGTGCCACGGTTAATAGTTCCATGAGCCATTTGATTGGGGTGGGTTTTTCTTTTTTAAAATTTACTTTTCAGTGTTAAAAATTAAATACGTTTATGTTGCAGTAGAATAGAAGATAGCTGTAAAAAGACTGAGGGAGACTAGTTACAAGCTGGATTATCTAAAAAAAAAAATCACCACTTGAAAACGATTTGGTTATTTCAGGTTTGTCACTTTTCTGCTTAAGAGACACCAAGAGGATAAGGGATGATTGAGGTTTTTACAGAGTAAGGGGGAATGTAGCGTTGGCCCACTGAGGAGGACATGATAAATGTTTTGCTGATGACTGTGCTGGGGATACAGCAGCCTCTCCCCACCCACGGACTCCTTAGCACCACTCTACCAAGGGAGTGATTTTCCCCTAGGTAATTAAAGATCTGTTTTAGATAGGGATATGAATAGGAACATTTCATTATCATATTAACCAATTACAGAATCTGCTGATTAAAATCAACATTTAGATCAAATGTTGAAAGTGAAGTTGTTTTGTTCTCTCAGTGGATACTATGTTTTGCTCAAGACGTTGTATTTAAGTGTCCAGTGACCTATAAATGAGAAAAGGCACTGGAATAGCCAAGGAATATGTTTTATATTAAATATTTCAATGATATCTGTCTAAGCAAACAAAACAAGAGAGAACTTTGTGATATTTTTAAGGTTGGTTTGCTTAGGTTTTGTTTAAACATACCTATATTAATATAAATATGGCATGAACAGAAATGAAGTGGTTTGGCAGCATTACAATACTGTTTTTAAGTTGCAAACTCGACTGTAATGGGGCAGAGAATCCTGCTTGTATGTGAGCTCTAAGAAAAGTATATTATTGATTAGAAAGGAATATGTATTATTGATTAGAAAGGAATGTTTTCTGTGTGCTGCTGCTTTTTCTTGATTTGCCTCTTTCACCTTTTGTCCGGGGCTGATTGTGCGAGCGATTTTACCAAATAACACGTTATAGAGAGTTTCATAAGGCTTTTGGTAAACCAGTTATTACACAGTTGACAAACTTGATATGTTTAGAAGCGACACTTAGGAGTTTGCCCTAGTACTTTTCACAGGTATTGTTGGGAATTTTTAGTAAGTTCGTCCTTACTCAGATGATGAAATGGGTGGATTATGCATGTTTGTATCTCTTCTTTTTTTAGACAAGATGTGAAATGGAGAAGTATCTGACACCTCAGCTTCCTCCAGTTTCTATAATTCCAGAGCATAAAAAGTATAGACGAGACAGTGCCTCAGTCGTAGACCAGTTCTTCACTGACAGTGAAGGGTTACCTTACAGTATCAACATGAACGTCTTCCTCCCTGACATCACTCACCTGAGAACTGGCCTCTACAAATCCCAGAGACCGTGCGTAACACACATCAAGACAGAGCCTGTTACCATTTTCAGCCACCAGAGTGAAACGACTGCCCCTCCTCCGGCCCCGACCCAGGCCCTCCCTGAGTTCACCAGTATATTCAGCTCCCACCAGACCGCAGCTCCAGAGGTGAACAATATTTTCATCAAACAAGAACTTCCTACACCAGATCTTCATCTTTCTGTCCCTCCCCAGCAGGGCCACCTGTACCAGCTACTGAATACACCGGATCTAGATATGCCCACTTCTACAAACCAGACAGCAGTAATGGACACTCTTAATGTTTCTATGTCAGCTGCCATGGCCGGCCTTAGCACACACACCTCTGCCGTTCCGCAGACTGCAATGAAACAGTTCCAGGGCATGCCCCCTTGCACATACACAATGCCAAGTCAGTTTCTGCCACAGCAGGCCACTTACTTTCCCCCGTCACCACCAAGCTCAGAGCCGGGAAGTCCAGATAGACAAGCAGAGCTGCTCCAGAATTTGACCCCACCTCCATCCTATGCTGCTACAATTGCTTCTAAACTGGCAATTCACAATCCAAATTTACCTGCCACCCTGCCAGTTAATTCACAAAGCATCCAACCTGTCAGATACAATAGAAGGAGTAACCCTGATTTGGAGAAACGTCGCATCCACTACTGCGATTACCCTGGTACGTGATTTAACCCGGTTGAAGCAAGTGTGTGTGTGTGTGTGTGTGTGTGTGTATGTATGTATGTATGTATGTGTGTATGCCTTTTTAAATCTCGGGTTTTAAATTTACATAGGAAAGTAATACTTGACAATGAAAAAACCACCTACTTTGTTCTTTTCATATCTCGATCTCTGTACTGTACCCTGGAATGTAACTGTTTGTCTATCGCTGGTTTTATGTATTAAAAAAAAAAAATGGCTAGAATATTCTGGAGAAAAGTTACTTTGGACGTCTTTATTTTTAATACTGAATAAAAATTAGAATTTTGAGTTATGCCAGAGTTACTTTGTTTAACGTCTAAATTGGGGTTTTTAATTCTAAATTAAGTGCCCTGAAAAGAGGGTAAGGTAGGGAAAATAAGGTGTGGTAATGAAGTGGGGATTGAGTAGGCTGCTCTCATGGTAGATTATTACAAGACTCCGTACAGAATAGATTTAAGGATAGTTCTGCTAGCATATGAGCATATGTTCATTCTTGAAATGAGATGTGGCTCAAAATCTAAACTGATGATGGTGATGACTATCTACTGGCATAAGCTAGTTTATGATTAATACAGGGTATAATTTATTGACTATGGTACATGGTACAGCATGATAACACTAAATGAAAAAACCAATGTAGTAGTACAGAAAATTGCAGTCATCTTGGGTAATGGTTTAACACTGTCAGCTCTAGAGCCATTAAAAGTTTTAAATCACTGAAGTATGTGTTACTAGTATAAAGCACCTACTGTAATATAAACACACATTTCCCATTTGTAGCTTCCTTGCTTATCTGCTTTTTCTGCTAAAGTGGTACATAAAGTAAATCACTTTATACCTTTAATAAGTTAACCGGGGAGCACTCTTTGACGCTTCAAATATCTAGCATGAGAGATTTCTTCTTTAAAGCCAGATTTTAAACACTGAATCATCAAATGTAAAGATTTCAAAAGGATCTCCAAAATGACAAGCTGTTCTTCCTCTCCTTTATTTCAGGCTGCACAAAAGTTTATACAAAGTCTTCTCATTTAAAAGCTCACCTGAGGACTCATACTGGTATGTAATTTTCTGGTTAATTCTGTGAGTTGTGTAAATAGTGTAAGTGGTATTCATCCTTTTAAAAGCCAACACGTGTTTGATCTCTTCTTTCTTCTGTCAACCTTTATTTTTTAATGGCCTACCTTTTCAGCACTGGCTTGGCTCAAAATTCAGTTCAGCGAAAAAGTCTGGTTCCAGGAAGGCTGATATTCCCTTACCAAGGCCTTTCCCTGTCACCTCACGTAGAATGAATTACCCAAAAATGTAAACAACAATGTTTACTAATGGATTTAAAACTTTAATGGCACTGCTATTCCTATCTCGAAGGGGAAAAAATGTAACTCATTTTCTTTCTTCCATAACAAATCATTTGGCTTCTGTAAGGTATATTAAATGCTAAAACTTTTCCATTTAGGATGTAAAGCATAACCGCTTAATACATCATCTTTAATTTCACCTTTAACCTAAAATCTCTGTTCAGCATATTTTCTGTGGCTGATGAAAGGTAGGGCCGAAATTGCAGACTATTAAAATCAGGCAAAGATGGGGTCATGGTTTAAAAGTTACTCTATACCCTGTGCCAGCCCGGATTTGAGGTATTTAAGACTATCTTTATTCTAGCTTATATCTAGTCCTTGTTTAGAATGTGCCTTTACATGGAGTCACTTTAATTTTATAAATATTTTGTCAACTCCATACATCCACTTTTGAATGCTTTTTAATTTTAAAACTGTATATTAGAAACCATTTTAGGACAAAACTACATGGCATGCATTATAAAAGGCTTCCAAAAAGACCCAAAATATTTTCAAATATATAGATGGTTACTGTGTGTGATTTTCTTAAAAGGCCAGCCCTAAAGGAAAGAACTTATATGAAACGATTGTGTGGGTTTTTTTCTCAGTAAATTCAGCCTTACCTAAAGTTCAAAGAATAAGTTTGCTAATAAAAGCAATGACCTAGCAAAATGTTTTATTCCATCATTGCTATGGAAACCAAAGTATTCAACGGTTCCTTTGAATGGGTTGTTGGATTAGTGTGAGGACTTGAATCTCCCCAGGCTAGATGTTACTATGGAAATTGAGTTTTGATAAATGAAGTAGTTATCTCTAACTGCTGCATTAAAAAGTAAAAGCCTTTGAACAAAGGTCAGTGCTGAGATAGAACACTAGGAGGAATATGGCTGCAGACATTTTGTATGCATGTAAGAAAGTATTACTTGATATCTCAGTGATAAACACTACTTATTAAAATCTAAATAGTATTTGCGTCAATGGTAGATTTCAGGACTTTCTGAGAAATTGCTTTTAAAGAAAAGACAGCTCATGTATTTATCAATGAAATGAATCGGTTGTTTTGGCCTGATGTTTTTAGATATAGACAAAGTGATTTATATGAAAGGCAAGATCCTGTATAAGCAACTCAGAGTAGGAATTACATTTATAGTTAAACAACCATTAAGTATATAATAAACGCAGTCTAAAGTAAATGATGGCCATGAAAACATTCCATATAGAAATAGTAAAATAGCCATTTATAGAATAAATATTCTCTGAGGGAAGGAAACATTGAAAATGGCTTTTTACCTCAATTTTGACTAATGGGAATAGAAATTAATTTGAAACATTTGAATGATTGTTTTTTCTTCTTTGAAAGTCCTTCAAATGGGAGATAGGAAGGAGGGAACATGTTTTTCATGAGGTTAAAGTCTCCTAATAAAAAGAGTGCAATTGCATATCACACTGTAATCAACTGCTTATTGCAGGGATGTAGTCAGAGCATATCTGAATGGCCTTGCAACCCCTGTCGGGAGTTAGTGCTCTGAATGCTTATAGCCGGGATTCTGGAACTTGAACTGCTGGCAAAGAAATTTAATAGCGGGCTGTCTTAACAATGATCATACTAATAAAATCAAACTAAAAAGACGACCCAGGCCTAGTTTGAGTCCCATGCATCACCTTTTTCACCTGACCATAAATGTGTGGCCATCGACATCTAATGAATGAGACCGTGTAATCCAGTTTAATAAAGTTTTGTTTGATAGTCTCTCAAATGCCTTGGGGAGGGTTTGTAGCTGACTTGTTCATCTGGCTAAACCCGTTCTTGGGTAATCACAGAGCATTGAGGTTGTTTTCTCCTCATTTCTAGTTTCTAGACAATGTCTTTTAAAATTACCTGTGCTCTCTCATTGCATCCTCCCCTGCTTGTTGTTTTTTAGTGAATGTATCTGAAGCCAGAAAATCCTTGTTTTTGTTTTTCCTCTTTTTCCCTTTAAGGCCCAGGTATTTCTAAATAACTTCTCTTATTTAATAGCTGTTTCTCGTTTGTTTTGTATACATGTTCCCTACTGTGCCCTCCATCCGCCCCCACCCTATACAATTTATTAGGAGATTTTTAAAAAAATCTATGGGATAGATCTTGTATTTGATAAAAAATTACTTTTTAAGTGATTGCCATCTTGCAGGCAGAATGTGAAAAGCCACCCTAGCATTTCCATGGAATATAATTGTAATTGCTTTAAAATGTCAGGTTACCTTATGTTTTAAAAATGATTTAAGCAATTAAAACTACATCTGAATTCTATTTAATTGCTTATTCTGGATTTTTAGACAGTAAGTACTTCTTGACTTGCAAATTGAACATAAAGGAACGGTCTTTCCAAAACAAGGCCTTTTCCAAAAAATTTAGAATGAAAGTAGAAGATACCAGTTTCTTGAACCAGAAGTCCCATAGCATTCTTCTAAGCATTTTTCTAAGCTCATACACTCGATTTCTTTATTCGTACACAAGTAGTACAAAGTTCTGTCTTTGTATGGTCACACAAAATACCTGAAATGTACTTTTCCTGTATTTTAGGAAATGGTTATATATAACTTAAAAACATGTCTATATATACATGATACATATTTATAGGTCTGTAGAGGTACCCCTTATATGGGTGTGTGGGTGTTTGTGTTATTTGTAATGTGTGTGTATATACATATCATGCCTCTGGTTAGAAATAATTATGCAGTGTCAACTGGTATATTGTACTTTCAAAAAAAGCATGTAAATGCAAACATTCTACTGACATTTGTGTATGCCTTTTGATGTATATAAGGGACTATACCCATTGCCATCATATAAAAGTTGCTCCTGAGCACTTTTAAGGAAAAGATTCACATGCCACTTGGCCCTTACAAATCAACATGATTGTTAAACTGATTCATAATCTAGTAGAATAATCTGCAACCGGCAGGATAGTTGTTTCTGCTCATACACTTTGCTGTCTTTTCTTTAATTGTATTGAAGATTTAAAGTAATTCTAAGCATGGGCTTGAGGCCAAAAGTAAAATGCAGTAGGAAAAAAGATTAAGGCTGTATATACAAGGAAAAATTTGCAAGAAATTGAAAATTTTTCTTATTTACCACTACTGGTTTCTTGGTGTGCCTATGAAATACTGCTTTTACTTTAAGTTTGGAAATTCCTTTGAAAATGGTATTTATGGTTTAGTAGAAAGTACTTGCCAAAGAGAAAGTTCTGAAAACTAGTGAACTCAGTACAGGTGTTTAAAATCTTAGTGGTTTTAGTCACATGTGTGAGATAGTACTTAACCCTAAAGAATACCCGAAAGTGGTTGAGAAATTAGGGTATGGAAACATTTTTAGATGATTTATCAGTCTTAGCTACCTGGAACAGGGCAGAAAATGAGCAATTGTACAGAGAAAGTCTTTGAGCAGCACACATACTTGGCTCAAGTATCCCTTAGACCGAGACTGTATGCACAGGCCGTTACGTGGGCACTAAATCGCAGAACGACTTGCCAAGGGTTGACAAGGAAAGGACAATTGGAAACACCCCCACAAAAGAAAATGGAAACCTACAATAACATAGGAACACAAAATGGATTCAGGGAAGCACTGTACTGTTGGTGCTGCATTTTACAGTGAGCTGTTTGCGATGCTTTGTTTAATTAAGAAAAATCCACAGTAAGTTTTGGAAAGATTTTTAGGCCAAGCTTAGTTTTAAGGAGGTAAATTCCCATATTCTGTCTTAATTGCTTATGTTAGAACACTTCATTTCCTAATGACATTTATATTAAGCTGTTACTATGTGTACTTTAAAATGCATAATCTCTGCTCGAGGTGATTTTAGTTTCAGTTTAGGTACTAAACACCTTATGTATAATTTTCTTACCTAGTTCTTTGTTCTACACTTAATCTATTTAATGTATTAGGTATAGATTTGCACCTAAAAATATTGACAGTGTTGACAATCGATTTTCATTCATGGTACTTTGCCACTAAAAGAAACATTCAGAATGTTCAGAACAGGAGTTACTCCTTTTTTTGTGGAATTGTGGAAGGGAGGGAAAGTCTTCAAACAATCTTCCTTGGAAAATTATTTAGAGCAAAAATCAGCGTAAGTCTATTTTCCTCTCTAGATAGTAGGTAGGTGGGTAAATAGATGGCCTTAGTGGAGATCCTACAGTTTGGATCTAGAGGTTAGTACATTGCTGGGTAACTTGGTAACCTGTGTTACTGGTAGAGGTGGAAAAGTTGTGCAGGATGAAATTACTTAGTATCCAGTGTATTTTTTGAGTCTATATTTGAAAACATGCAGGAAAAAGTACCACATTTAGCTTATACTATATATACTATACAGATAATTAACTAGTTATTTTTATTTGCAGCTTTGAAATTTATTCTCTATATTGACAATTGCAAGCTTATGTAAGAAAAGTAGTGGCTTAAGAGACTTGCTAGTTCAGACCCCTGGAAAGGTATTTATGAGCTTGAAAGCTTAGAAACAATTTCTTTTTAATGACTCACTGGGAAAATTAAGCTTTGCTTCTAGGACTTTCATCTGAAAAACATTTACATAGGAAATTGATTAAACATTGCTTTGAGATGATAAAGCTTATCGAAGGTTAAGAAGTATAATTTGATTAAGCAAACATTTTGACTGATCTTGTGGAGAATCCAGAGAATCTTTTTCTTCCCTTCTGTTTTTTTCTCCCCAGTGGGAGAAGGTAGTTCTTAAGCAGATTAAATGGAATTGCTGAAGCTCGGATATAAATAATCAGCTGTGAAGGTAGACTGTAATGCGCCTTTTTTAAATGAAATAATCACCCAAGATTTTTACTTCGGCAGGTATTTTTAGTTATATAGAATGCGGCAGCTGTTTACTGGATGACTTTTTACATTGTTTTCTGGTGGAAGATTAGAAACAAAAGTAAAGGCCTACTTGAGTAAAAGTATATCTGTAGCAGTAATCCTGTTCTGTCAACCTGTATTATTTATATTCAAGGATCTTTAACTCTGATTAGGGGGAGTTAACTGTTTTAGAAGTGCACTTTAGGTAACTTTCAGTAAAAAATAGGCAGAAGAGTGTTTCTTTTTGACTACTTTATAAATATAAACCCTTTAAAAGAGTTGGGAGAAATCTTGTCAAGGTAACCACAGTAAGTGCAAGTTAGAGGAAAGATTATCTAGTAGTCACTCAGTGCTAGAAAAGTTAAAATACAGAATTTCTCTATTTTGGTTAAAAAAGCAAAGGTAAAATCTTTCATTGAGCGGTTTAAAAAAAATCAGTTTAGGTTCTTACTACAATAAAGTGAATCTGGGTGTCCTCTTTTTGTCACGAGACTCAAGAATTGGTATTTCATTAACACCATTAATGAGCGAGGAAGTGGCAGAAACTTAGGAGCCTAGAGATTCACTCAGGAAGGAGACTGCAAATGTAACCCCTGACTGCATGTCCCCACCTGTTCTCCTTTGAATTTATCAGGTTCTGTGGCCCCATAAGTCCCTTTGGTGTTTGAAACCAGCAGTAGGAGCTTCAGAACTCCTTGGTTTTCATCAATTCTAGTCCAATTCTGTAAGGGAAAACTTGTTTACATAGAGTTTGTTTATCCTTGTACAACTTCATATGATGGATAGGATAATAAATGGGTTCCTTGCTAAGTGGATTCTGAACATGTCCTAAAAGCATGGTTCTCACCTGAACACACATTTAGTGAGAGTATGCTCAGTGGTCCTAGGCAGAATAGAACCAGGCAAAGCCCTGCTGCAAGTGGGGGAAAAGAGAGACAATCTGGTAGACTCCAGCATATGCTTTCCTGTCTCTTATCCCTTCCCTTCTTTTCATTAATGAAAATAACAGAATTAGTCAGACTTGGGCCAAACATCCAAAGATGCATTATGAGAAGTGTGGCATTGCAGCTGGAATAGAAGATAGTCTCTGTCCTTGAGGAACTTCCAAAGCTAGTTAAGGAGGCAAAACACAGCTGTTTGAACACTCTTAGAGCAAAGTATGTCCAAGTGCAAACCAGTCATTCAAAACAAATATAAGTGGTGCTGGGGATACGGAGAAGTGGAGTAATCTCTCCTGGACTCTTCCTTCCCCTGGAAGCGTTAAGGTGAATCGAATTTCAAAGAAAGGGATAAGCATATGAACTGACCACAAATTGGCAGGGAGAAAGAAGGAATTTCTTAATTTTAATATACCCTTTTAATCAATCAGTTTCCTGAAAGAGGGTACTAATATTAGTTGCATTTTGCAAATACAAATACATACTATTTTTGAAATGAACTGCCTACCCTTCTGTTCCAAGTATAGATGTGCTTTAATAATAAGATGACTTTAATAAAAAGATTTTTTAAATGGAAAATTTACTGGCATAGATACATAAAAATAAGGAGCCCAAATCATCCTCCCTTACCTTTTTTTAGATATTTAAACTTTAATCTTGTGATTGTTTCCCGGTTTTTTTTTGACCTTTTACTATAATATATAGAGACTGTTTCATCAGACTAAATTCCCTCAGTCTCTACTGATGGAAAAAAGTCTATCATTAAATTACATAAAAACATTTTCCTTCTGAAATAAGAGCTGATTTGAGCTGCAAGGACTTAAATAAGAAATACCAACTATTGAAATAATTTATTCCACTTTAACTGTTTGCATTGTTTTGTTTTTTTTCAGAATGGGAAAGGGATTTTAAGTTCTTTGAGGCCAGTGACTTTTTTTTTTAAAGGAGAAAATTTTAAGTCTTAGTTGTGTTTTTCAAGTCATTCAGTGCAGATTACACTCTCATTTACTAAACATTGGTTTTAATTCATGATGGTTTTTAGTCTGTATTAGATATAATTGAAGTACCTTTTAGGTATCAGGCAGGGGATCAAATGTACAAATTTGCTGTAATAAACTTTTATAGAAAGTTACCTAAAACAACTATTCTGAGAAATATTTCCATCTATGATAGTCTTCTTTTGTTAGAAGAATCTGTGTGGAACATTCTAGGGAAAGGCCTTGGTATGAGTCTATTGAATATGTTCAGCAGAGCAGAGAAACCTCCCATTCTGTTATGGTAGGTTCAGAAGTCATTTTTTACCTGTTTATCAGAGGAAAAAAAATTTTTTAGATTTTCAAATACGTTGTAAACATGTTCTCCTAACCTGAAATTCATTTAGCCTGGGGTAAAGGGAAACAATCATTAAGGGATATTTGGGGATTGTTAGAACATGTTTTCAGGACCCTATGGGTCCTGGATCCACTGAAGGCTGGCTCAGATATGCCCTGTGCTTCACACTGTCTGCAGTTTAAGGCCTGCTCTGAGTCCATTAAGCTGTTCCATAACTGACCTTCTCAAGTGGCTTTAGAATCTTTAAATAAATTTGAACAATAGGTGTTCCTTAAATCGTTCATATAGAGTGAATGAGTGTTGCTAATGGAGGACGTAAGGAGGACACTAAGGAAAAGTGGCAGGCTCAGATTCTTAAATCTGGAGCTCATTGTTTCTTTCACTTCTGTCTTAACTCATGGAGTTACTGTGAGGATTAAGTGAAATAATGAGAAGTACCTGGTTCTGGAGTTGGTACTCAACAAATGTTTGTGCCTGCTCCCTCCTCTTACTGGTAATGCTTTTGCTTCACGTTTTTATGAAATACTTTAATTGGCTTTATCAGTACCGATAGTGTGTATGTTTAACTTGAACAATTTTTAAAAAGATAAGGGATTCCTAGCAGAATACGCCTAGTTAATTTTAAAGTAGAATAAGAAAATACATACTTTTTTTGAGATAAAGTTGAAGCTTGTTTTCCATGCTGTTCAAACTTGTCACTTTTTTTCTTTTAGCCTTCGGAAAGTTTCACATTAACAGCATGAGAACTTAAAAATACAGTTGATGTTGAAAGAGCTTAACTAAATATTTTAAATTGGTGGTATTGGAAAGAGATTCTGTAAAAATCCAATTAAACTTTTGAAAGCTCTGTCCTGTTGAAATAACTTAAAGGAAGTCAGTTTGGTTTCCCAGAAGTACTGTGCATAGTGTTTCTGGCTTAGGAAGAAAGGCTCAAATCTACTATTTGGCCAGAAATTGGGTACCAGCTTCCTCTATGATGTTTTACTTGAGCGGTGTTGACACTTGAACAAATCCCATAGAAACTGCTCCAAGTAGGGAATAGTTGTCCTTGCTTTTATAGTAAAGACTTGGCCCCATAACTAACGTCCCAGACACTGCTAGTATTCTTGGCTGAATAATCTATAGATGTGCATAAATTGAGAGCAAAACCCCAAATGTTTTAGGAACTTTAATGGCTACCGTTTTTCAACCAATCAGTAAAGTAAACTTTTAAAAAAATATGGTGCAGTTTATTGCTTCATAGCCAATAAAAATAGTGAACAACAAAAAGAGTCTAGTGTCCCTTGTTTCTTAAATAAACTCTGAAAATTCAGTTCTCTTGCTATTTAATTATTAAATGCAAAAGACTAGAATGATTTCTTTAATAATTGAAGCACTGTAGGAATTTTCTTCCTTGCCTCAGACATCAGAAATAACTTTCTCTTTCCATTAATTGACAGTGAAGTATTTAACCAACATGTTTGTTTTTGCGATTTATTTTTCATGAGGAACAAAAACAAATGCTTGGGCAAAAAGTTAATTTTTTCTCTTTGATTTACATTTACAAGACTGAGAGCTAGATTTACTCTTAGTATTAAATATATGTGAATATAAATGGAGAGAAAAGGTTTATGTTACTTAAAATATTTGTGTTAGCTTAAATTCTTAGAATTTATAATGAAGAAAATTAAAACGATATATTTTTTAAATGGAAATTTAAAAAAAAAATTGTGTCTTGGTTCAGAGCCAGAGGAAAGGAGGTTTGGGGATGCATACCATAAAAGTTGAAAGAAAAATCTCCTAGGAGATAATAGGTACAAATTTCCAAGAGCTATTCTGGCCCTTTCTTCTTTGTCCTTAAGACGGGATTTTGTTTAAGAGTAAGAGTAGTTATCAAGACAGCAAAAATTAACCACAAGCTATAGAAATCTCAGTTGATGTGGACAGTGTCTTAAAATTTGGACTTAGTTGAGTAATCTTACAACTTCCTGAATATGATGCTGCTAAATCAGACGAAGATGGTTGGGTTTCATTTTGGTACTAAGTAGAGTGTTCAAAGTGACTTGGAGGCTCTTCTTTTTCACAAGAAAACACGTTTTAAGGAATTTAGGAGTTTGACTATTCAGAGTTTTAAAAGATACCCATATAAAACTGAGCAGTAAGCCAACAGTAGTACTTTAATAAGCAAATTTATCTCACAAACTTTCAAACTAACAAATTCATAGAAAATTCTAAAATAATGAAGCATAAATACAGGAAGTTACTAGTTAATGCTCAGTGAAACATCCTCAGGTTTTGGAATTCATTTAGGGGAATACCTGATCTCAGTTAAATAGGGCTAGGGCTAATTAAGGAGTTGAGACTGCATTATCAATATTAAGTGGATTTGAAAGATGAGCAACTAGCAAACTCCAGACAACATTAAGAATAATACAAATTGTAGTGGGGCTGTGGCCTAAATGTTATTCTAAAGTGAAAAAGTGCTGTGAAAGAATAGGGAGATTGAATGATTAGAGACTTAAGGTATAATGTGTGTAAGCTCCATGAGGCCAGGCATTGTTTGTTGACCATTGTGTCACAAGCACTCAGGACGGTGCCTGGCAGGTAATACACATGTGGCAGATACACGTCTATATCAGCAAATGTTAGAAGTACTACAGTTGTTTCATGATTCTTCACTAAAGTTAGTGGTATCAGACTTTCTAATGTGGTTGAGGAATTTATCAAATACCAAATACATAAAGCTTCAACACCAATTTCAATATTTTTCTAGCTTTGTTTTGCTTTAATCTGACTGAAAAATGGGAAGATGTGAATGTGTGTGTGCTAGTGTGAATTTCGAAGAGTGAGTGCCCCTTAATGCCTTTTGGAGGCCCTATGTTTAAACGAGCTAACTCGTTTATGTGAAGGTTAGACTGGCTAATCTGGAAACAGGACCGGTTTGATTGTGGTACGTTCAGTTGGGCGCATTGGTGATTTGAGCAGAAGGTTTTTCCCTCCCTCGGCCGTCTGACGGCCATTAGTCCTGTACTGGTTTAATTTGGGTTTGTTGGTGTAGAAGTTGTATTCCCATCGCAGTGATAGAGCCCCCAGAGCTCATCTAGTCATTTCCTGGGTTTACATGTTGGGGAACAGTATACGCACCCATTCGTCTTGCACATTCGAAATTGCCATTTTCCCACTCTTCAGAAGGACTCCAGATTTCTGCTTTCTGTAATTAGGTCAAATACTACCTATGAAGCAGTGACTCTTCACTAGATTCTTCAAGGAAATGTAGGTCCTAATGGAATTTATGAACCAACCTTCTCTTGGACCATGATTTTTTTTTTTTTAAGACAGGCAGTGTCTGCGACGTTTGTCTTGCAAGCAGGCCCCCTCACCACCTCTTGGTCTGTTGTCACAGGTGAGAAGCCGTACAAGTGCACCTGGGAGGGCTGTGACTGGAGGTTCGCGCGCTCGGACGAGCTGACCCGCCACTACCGGAAGCACACCGGGGCCAAGCCGTTCCAGTGCGGGGTGTGCAACCGCAGCTTCTCCCGCTCCGACCACCTGGCCCTGCACATGAAGAGGCACCAGAACTAAGAGCCCCGCTGCGGCCTGCCGTGCCTATGCAATTCACACTGACCTTCTGCAGTTCCTTTGGCAATGGCAAAGTTTTCAACTACAAACTTAACCTATATATATAAAAAAAAGAAAACAAAAAACTGGAAATGTATATTTTGTATATTTGAGAAAACAGGGAATACATTGTATGAATACCAAAGTGTTTGGTCCTTTTGAGAATCTGGAATGCTTGCTGTAATGTATATGGCTTTACTCAAGCAGATTTCATCTCCTGACAGGCAGCCACATCTCAGTGTGGGTAGGTGGGTGGGGGTGCAGGGTGTGTTTGCAGTGTTTCTACCTAAGCACCATCATTTAACGTGACAGTGTTTAGTAAACAAGTCAGTTGGCAGGCACAGGAAGAAGGCTGGATTGTATGTCAAGATTTTACTTGACATGGAGTAGGTTGTTTTTGCTTTTTTTTTTTTCAATATTAGATAATTCCTTAGAGGTGCGCAGTGTACCTGGCAATTCACAAATAGCCATTGAACAAATGTGTTTTTTGTTTGTTTTTATATGAGTTGCCTATATTTGCTATTCAAAATTTTGTAAATATGCAGATCAGCTTTATAGGTTTATTACAAGTTTTCTAAGATTCTTTTGGGGGAAAATCATAAATAATTCTGTTTGAAAATAACCATGAAGACATTTACAGTTAGAATTTGTGGTAAAATACCTCTACAAACCTCACCAAATTCATTTCTTTAGGAGGAAGAAATCATCATTCAAATGAAACTTAAAAAGCAGATTCCATGCACTGATTAAAATAGGATTGTTTTAAATATGAAAGACGTTTTATATGAATTGTGAACGCAAGAGCTTAAAGATACCATACATAAAAGTTAAATGGCTAACAATAAACTGAACAGTATCATTTTAAAAAAGGACTACTTGAGCTCTCATGTGGCAGTGTTGAATTTATGATGCAGTTTTCACATACCGAAATGTTGCTCGTGCAGTACTGTTGGTTGAACGACAATTTATATGGATTTTGCATGTAATATACAGTGAGACACAGTAATTTTACCTAAATTACAGTGCAGTTTAGTTAATCATTGTTAATACTGACTCAGTGTCTGCCTTTAATTATAAATGACATGTTGAAAGCATAAGGAAGCAAGTGCTACATATATGCAATATAATAGTAACGTGATGCTGATGCTGTTAACCAAAGGGCAGAATAAATAAGCAAAATGCCAAAAGGGGTCTTAATTGAAAATGAAAATTTAAGTTTGTTTTTAAAATATTGTTTATCTTTATTTATTTTGTGGTAATATAGTAAGTTTTTTTAGAAAATTTTCATAACTTGATAAATTATAGTTTTGTTTGTTAGAAAAGTTGCTCTTAAAACGTGTAAATAGATGACAAACGGTGTAAATATTTTGTAAGGCTTCAAAATGTTTATACGTGGAAACATGCCTACATACAAAGCATAAATTCGTTGCTGTTTTGCTTCTTTTCCCCTCTTATTTTTGTATTGTGGTCATTTCCTATGCAAATAATGGAGCAAACAGCTGTATAGTTGTAGAATTTTTTGAGAGAATGAGATGTTTATATATTAACGACAATTTTTTTTGGAAAATAAAAAGTGCCTAAAAGATTCATGTTTTGCCTTCCTTCTTCACCTACAATAGCAAAAACAGCAAATTCCATTCCCAAAACTATTTAAAAGGGTCTGTCTAATCAGGGCAGTTAATAAAAAAACAATTCCCACATTGAACCAAAGCTACCTTTGTTTAAAACAAAAAAGGGGTTTGTTTTAGAAACATGATTACAAGTATAAAGGAAGATACACACACATAGTTCATGAATGTTGATTTTTTTTTTTCCTGGTCACTATACAGACACACATTGCATTAACCTTTTCAAGACCGTAGAGGAAACTTGTATATGCTAGGTTTTTTTTTAACTTTATTTTTTATTTGTTTGAGAGAGAAGGAGCAAAGGGAGGGGCAGAGGGAGATGGAGAAGCCGACTCGCCCACTGAGCAGGAAGCCCGGACCTGAACAGAAGGTAGAATGCAGACGCTCAACTGACTGAGCCACCCAGGTCCCCGCATATGCTAGTTTTATTGTCTGAGGTAAATAAAACGAATTGGGCTTTCAACCAAGGAAAAAAAAATTTGTCAAAAAGTTTAATGTAGTAGCAGCAAGCACAACTAGGGGTTGGTTTTTAATACCATTTAACAGTAAAAAGGATGGGGCTCCTTAGATGGCTGATTCTAGGACTGGGTTAGGAAGTAGACAAAATAAGTCGGGAGCGTTTGACAGCACCAGAAAGTAAGGAAGTCATTCAAATCCCACAATGATAGCGGTATGTCAGAGCAACAATAAAAAGCAGGAATGAATTACAACCCAGAGTATAAAACAGCCATGAGCCCATACTGAAATAACTGAGTAAATAGGGGAGAGGAGATAAATCCGCAGAACTCCAGTTTTTGCAGACACTTTACCCTGAACGGTAGAACATAACTCCCCACTCCTTAAAGTGCATGTTGCACAGAAGGCAGTATGGCCAAGAGTGGAGGGAAAGTATAGTGCAGAACCTGCCCAACCCCACCCAACAGCCTCAGCCAGGTGGTCAAGGTCCACACTGGCAGTGACAAGTCATGTTGATTGTACGTAATGTGACGAGAATGGAACTTTGCCTCCACCATCTTCCTCTTGGAAACATAACCTCAGTCCAGTCCAGACAAAGCCCAGTTGAGGGACCTACAAAACACCAATACTCAGAATTGTCAAGGTCTTGAAAACTGTGAGAAACCGTCACAGCCAAAAGAAGCCTGAAGAGACGTGATAAGTATAATGTCAACTAACGGGGATTCTGGAACAGGAAAAGGACATTAGGCAAAAACTGAGGAAATCTGAAAGTAGAGAATTTAATGTATCAATAACATTGGTTCATTATGACAAAATGTATCATACTAATGGGAGATGTTATAGGGGAATTCTGTATTATCTTTGCAGTAATTCTATAAACTTAAAACGAATAAAACATTTTTAAGAAAACTGAAGGAAAATCTGTGTCACTATTACATTCAATAAATGGGAAAATCCCTGATGTAGGAGCTAAAGTGAAAATTGTAGTTACATAATTTGGCATCATTGGTTTATTCAGCTTCTCATCATTTGACTCCTCATTCTTCCTGTCATTCAAGTTAATACCCAGCTTAAGAACACTGCACAATTCATTCTCCAGCCGGAGCTTCTCATTCTTTATGAGGGAAAACATGATTTCTTTGGCTTAATTTTATTTCTAGAAATTGAGATTGTAAGGCTGCAGGCTTCTTAAAGCAAAGACAACTCCCTATGTCTAGTAACAAATCAGCTGTATCAGTATTAAGTCATAATTGATAATTCTATGAATGAAGCAGCTTTCTTGTAAGTAGAAACCAGTCTTGCTTTGGCTCCCAGCACTTAATTGTATTTAGCTTCTTAACAACAGAGGATGGCTGTTTCCAGTTCTCTTTACCTCTCTGAACTTTTTTTTTTTTTTCCCCTTTTGTAGGCTGCCCTTTCCCCTCTCAGGCCAGCTACCTGTCCCAAGTCCTTGTCTGCCAAAGCTCAGTTCAGACCCTCCATCTTTATTAGCCACACTCACTGGAACTTGTTTTTTTATCTGGAAACATTATGGTACTTCAGCATTTGAATTATTTTCCGACTTCTATCGTATGTTTTTCTTCCTCAGATTGTCAAATTTTTGGAAGAAATGCCACTCCTGGATTGCCTTTGTCTTCCTGCTTTTATTGATTGATAAATCAGATGTCAAAAAATAACTTTATGGTGCTGTGTGAGTTGTCTTAAGCCTGGAGTAATTGAATCAATGTAATGTTTGCCAAATTTCCTCTTCATGTTGTACTATTGATAGAGTGTTGGTGTTGGATTTTTGATAAGGTATGTGACTGAAACTGATTATAGTGTGAGCAAACAGGTAATGCCTTGTGAATTTTTTTAGCCTTAGTAGTGAGTTTCAAGTTATTGTAGACAACTATGTTTAACACACCTTTCAAAGCTACAAGTAATTTAATTGCTGATCATCAGCATGTCCATTACGTGAATGTCTGGTTTCAAACACATTCTGACCAATCTCTTGGTAAACAAGCTACCCCAACTAGACCAAAATCGAGTAATGCATCAGGTTCCGATTGACCAGAATGCAATTATGTAATTTGATTTCAAGTTAGTAATGCTCTGAGTTTTCAATGTCTTCTGTTAGTTTTTATTCTCCCCACGCCTAACCCCAAGTTAGCTTGTTTGGTTTTGCTTCATTTTGTCATTTCATTCCTGTGTTGTGGTTTGTGTAAAGTGCATCACTTCATGGCATCCAATTAAAGAATCCTTAGATAAGCATGACCTGGCCTGCCTACATAAAAATGTTCTTCAAAATCTAGCTAGATTCCTTTTCCTATCTTGAACTAAGCCCACCAGAGCTCTTTGGATTAACTCATGGGCCATAACATAACAAAGAGGGGCTTTATTCTCCATTACTAAGTCTGGTCTCTACTTTGAAGTTGACCAAATTCCTTCCTTGGTTATATTCTTCACTGCAGTGTGAAACTAATCAATAGGAGACTTTTAAATTTAATTTTTTGTTATTCATACCAGAGTTATAGGGACAAAACCTGGCAATTGTGTGATACTCATTTTAACAGTGACAGGGATAAAAAGCATAATAAATCACATGAGAGCTCTCTGTGATAGGAAGAGTTTGTTATATTCTTGTAAACCAGCATTCGTTATCTATTCCTCTCAGTGTGTATCACCTCATGAAAGCATTTGGGGTCATGGAAATGGTAATATTCTTGAATTGAAAGTAAAAGCTTAATGCTATTTGGCCACTGATGTTATTTAAATGATGATATATATGTAAAGAATTGAATAGGAAACTAAGAAGTTCATATAGACTTTGAGTAAAAATGGTAGATTACATGCATCTCATTTTGCAGCCTCTTAAAACCCCACTAAAACAAAGGGACTTTTTCCTCTAAGGCAAACTATGAGAAGAACAGGAGAATAGAAACACTTACAAACCTGAGGGAGCTGGAAAGAGCTAGATAGAAGAGGCAACAAGCTGAGCAGAACTGAAAAAGCTAAGTCTTTTTTTTTTTTAAGATTTATTTGTTTATTTTAGGGCAGTGGGCAGAGGGAGAGAGCCTCTTAAGCAGACTCCTTGCTGAGCACAAGGAGCCCAACACAGGGCTTGATCTCATATCCCTGAGATCACGACCTGAGCTGAAACCGAGTTGGACACCTAACCAACTGTGCTACCCAGGCACCCCAAAATTAAATCTTAAAGTAGTGGAGAAAACCAGAAACTAACTCAATTCTAACCCCCATAAAAATCCCAAAAGATCTCAGGAATTCATAGTATTCAGTACTCTTGGAAATGAAGCTAAAATACAATTGTTAAAAACTTGTCTAAGAAGCTGTTAACTCCGTGGTCTCTCCCCATACACCTCCACTGTAACATACACTGTGAATTGGAAATAACCAGTTAGTCTCCACCCCAACAGAAGAATGCAGGTTTATGTGCTTATTCACTGGAGGAAGTAAAGACAGAGAGTCTCTAAATTAGTAGACAACAGGCCCAGCTGAGGGCAGGAATGCCAAATAGAAAAAGGGAGAGTCGAATGAATGTGCCTATTGGTTGCTGGAACCTGTTCCTCTTCTCTTCCCCGTTTGGTTCCCAGGATGATGGAGACAGGGCCTTTATTCTCCAGGCAGGATAAAGTCTTCAGAATGGACAAGCCCAGGAAGAAAGATCAAAATATACTGAAAATCCCAAGTTCTCCAATAACATGGCTCAGTCAGATCACTCAAAGAAACCCATAGATGATTAGCTTCACACAAAGGCTCAGAGCTTCCAATCTTTGGTCCCTCACTATTAAATATTTACAGACAACCAAGAATTACAAGATGTCTGAGGAAACCATCTAATAGGAAAGATGGAGATAAAACAGAGAAGAGCAACTTGGAGAAACAAGACTCAATGTAAGGTGGGTGAAATATTAAAAAGAGCTAGTGTTAATAGCCTCAGAGATAGAAGATATTAGAATTATGAAACAGGATGTTCTAAATAACATGCAGAGGATAAAAAATTAAAATGGGACATATGAGAGCAGGAAGGAGAGAAATAAATTTGAACAGAGAGATGTAAAAGAAGACCAGTAAATTATGAGTTCAAATCTAAGAGCCTTATTGTCTAAACAGAAGTTCCAGAGGGAATAGAAAGAAGGAGATAGGAATAGAAATTAAGAGAATAATTCAAGTAAATTCCTTACAACTAAAGGACATGAATTTCAGGAGTGAAAGGCTTTTGAGATACCCTAACACCAGTGTAAATAGATCCACATCAGTATGAAACTTCAAACCCTGGGACCAAAAGAAGTTCCTGAAATTCCCAAAGAGAGGGAAAAAAAATCATATATAGAGGAAACTGAATTGCTTCAGACTTTGTATCAGTGACACTGGACTCTGGAAGGCAGTGGAGAAATGCCTTTAGAATTCTGAAGATAAATTTTTTTTAAAGATTTCATTTTTTTTTAAGTCATCTCTACGCCCAACATGGGGCTCAAACTAACAACCCTGAGATCAAGAGCTGCATTCTCCACTGACTGAGTCACCCAGGCACCCCCAGAAATTATTTTTAGTTTAGGATTTTATACCCAGCTGCACTATCAAGTGTGATGAAAGATTAAGCCATTATTTGGGGGTGCCTGGGTGACACGGTTGGTTAAGCATCCAATTCTTGGTTTCAGCTCAGGTCGTGATCTCAGGGTCGTGAGATCAAGCCCCCCATGGGGCTTTTCACTCAGCGTGGAGTCTGCTTGAGCTTCTCTCTTCCTCACCCTCTGTCCCTCCTACTCCTGCTTTCTCTCTCTAAATTAAATAAATCTTAAAAAAAAATGGACTTTTTTTGATATATAAGCTCTCAAAAATTTTACTTTTTTATCACTCAAAGACTCTTCACCAAAATGAGGGAATAAAGCAAGAAAGAGAGACATGGGGTAATGGGAATGGGATCCTGCACAGACGAGAGGGGAAGAGAACCCTCAGGATGAGGTGAGAGCAAAGGATCCCAGCTGTGTACTAGACAGACAGGGCAACCAGCTTGATTAGAACAAGTGAGAAAGTTTCTGAAGAATCTCCAAGATTATGGAACTAAATAGAATATCAGATACACCTGAATGTCTTTCAAGGAGATTTAAGCCATGGGGTGGCAAACTACAGCCTGAAGTCCAAATCCAACCTCAGGTTGGATTGTTTTTTTCCTGCCTGTGAGCTATAAAGGTGTTTTTTACATTTTTAAAGGGTTGGGGAAAAAATATGTAACAGAAACTGTATGTGAGCCACAAAGCCTAAAGTAGTTACAATCTGTCTCTTTTACAGAATAAGTTCGTAGAACTGGTGCAGATTTGGGATTTTAATTAGACATCTGCATATAGGCAACAAAACAAAAACTTACCGCACACACACAATTATTAATTCCATGTAAAACCAAAAGTTGTCCGGCTGAGATGGCAGGTGCACACCTGTTACGTAGAAATAAGGAAGTAAACATTGCAGATCAGCTAAAATGGTTGAATGTGGATGCCTCTAAGGATGGGGGTATGGCGGAAGGAAGGAAGGTGGGATTATTGCTTTTCCATTAAAAAATACATGTAGAAGTAATGAACGTTTAGGACAATATTTGTGTATAATTTTGATCAAAATAAACAGGAGCAGAGGAGAAAGAGGAGGGAAAGGGGGACAATGAGCTTCTAAGAAAGAATTAAATGCATACCCCATGGTTCCTTTGGAAACTGCTGGATAATTTTGAATGGTTTACTCTATGTCCCCTAGCATCAAGCCCATCTTTGGTAGTTTTTATGAAAGGAGGCTCAGTTTCCAACATGAAGTTCAGCAAACAATACAAAAGAAAACTGAAGTGTAGTTTAGGAGGACTTAGAGTAATATTTGAGGTTTCTCTGTTATACACAATGGTTCAAAGCAGTCACCACTAATATTGGGGTCTTTTTTTTAAAATAATTTTTTATTGTTATGTTAATCACCATACATTAGTTTTTGGTGTAGTGTTCCATGATTCATTGTTTGTGCATAACACCCAGTGCTCCACGCAGAATGTGCCCTCTTTAATACCCATCACCAGGCTAACCCATCCCCCCACCCCCATAATATTGGGGTCTAATGTTTATACAGCACAGAGTTGAAAAGGAAGATGTTGATCTTGAAAAAACAGGCTCAGGGCAGAATAATTTTTCCCACTGATTCTGAATTTTCCACACGAGGAGTGGCATATGGTAAATAATCATTAAATGTGTATTGACTAAATAAAGGAGTCTGTAAAAATACTTCTAAATATAGAAGAAGTCTCAAATATTTAGACTAAAAAAATTAAGGTGATCTAAATCTGAGTAAAAAATATAAACACTGGTCATGAATCCTCACCAGAAATTATTAAAGAGTTATTGTACTATGTTAGAGTAGGAAATGTCTTGAATCAGTATAAGAGCATTTTAAAGTTTGAACACTATAAATTGCAGTATTTGGCAATATTGCTCGACTGAAATAATGGATATACTGGGATCTACATAATAGGACTCAAGGCCACTTTTGAAATCTTTTGGATGTAAATGGACTTACCTTGTTAGTGCCTCAATTACTTGGGTGCTTGACAGATACAAAGATAAAAAATTATGAGGGTATATTTATTCCTCTTTGACCCTAAAATAAGCAAAGAGAATAATACACTGTGTTTACATAGAAAATGTTATCTAAGAAGTCACAACTCTGAAAATAGCCAACGATTAATCACCACTGTACCACTGTGAATTCGATGAGTATCTTGTTTTATATCTACTTGCAGAGACATCTAAATGAAAGCATGACAATAAACGCTGCTAACGTTCTCTGTGGTTAGGGTATGGAACTTTACTTTTAAAAAAAGCGTGCTCGATTGTACAGCAAAAAAAAAAAAAATCTTTTATTTAAAACATTTATTTAAAAACACTGTTCAAACTTTTAAGTTTTAAAATAAAGAAATGACCTTCACAACAACTAAACCATGACAATATTCTAAATTCTTGGGGGGCTGTATTTTATCTGTCTTTGTTTTACTTTCTAACATTGTCAGGAGTGAAGGGGGCAGGCTATCTCGTCCTAACCTTAGAACACCTGTCTGAGGGTGACTACGACTAAGACCCATGTGCATTCCTGGGCCAGAAGATGATCATTTCTTTATTCTCCAGAGAAGGTTTTTCCTCCTATCTCTCCAAAAAATGACACACACCAAACAAAACCCTTTCTAAAACCACCGTAATAATTTTCTGTCAAACACAAAAGGCTTTGCAACTGAAACTTTTGTTGGAAATGTTACCAAGTCTTCTTGGAATTGGAATTGCTTCTAGGTTCTGAATGGATTCCCACTCCCTTGGGTGAATGGGGGGCTGCTGCTGCCACTTTCCCTGTTCTACCGTAAGGACTCATAGGACGTGGTGCAGAACCAGAGACCTTAGAGGATGGCAGTGCCAAATACACATGCCATCATTGTCACAGGGGCTGGGGACGATACTAGCTCCCCAGCCTGATTCCCCACAATATCTCATAAATTCTACACAAGAATAACTAAAAGCTTTAATTGGCTATGTGTACAACCGTTGCATCCTTGGAGAGACACTTTGGGTGTCTTCAATGCTGTTTTGGCCATTGTAAAAATACCTCGCCAAGTGAGCAGATTATTATAAAATTGGAAAGGCCAATAGAACATTGAAGATGTTCCCCCTTAAGGCTTACCTATCAGAATGTGAGGTATTTCTTTGGTGAAAGATGTGTTAAGTTTCTTGCCTTGACAATGTGATCATTGTAAAATATTGACAATGCTAATGTTTTAGCCAAAAGTGAAACAAATGGAGGAGATTTTGTTTAATGTTTTGTTTTTCCAAATGGCTTATAATCCTGGAAAGGCATCAGATAAGCTGTCTAAAAGACTAAAAATTAGAAATAAAGTCAGATACTTGGGGATAATAAGAAAGAACCGAATACTATGATATGTTAGGTATAAAGTACTAAGATCTAGGCAATTTACTAAGAATATTTTCCTTCGAGAAAATTAGAGATATTTTACAAATGTTATTTTTTCCTGTTAATTTATTTAAATTTTACAAGTGTTTAAAGCAAAAATGATCATGCTGTCTTGTGGGGCTTATAACATAGATGTGATATGTTTGACAAATATACCAAAAGGCAAAAAAAAAAGCCAATTTACATGGTAAATGGACTCATATGGTTGCAAAGTTTCTGCATTTTACAGGAAATAGTATAATAGTAACTCTAGACCATGAAAAGTTAAAGATGTATATTGTAATCCCTAGAATAACCAGTAAGAAAATACCAGGAGATACAGCTAAAAAGCCAATAGACAAATAAAATAGAATTCTAAAATTTTCTTTTCAAATTAAAAAGGAGCCAGGAGGGGCGCCTGGGTAGCTCAGTTGGTTGAGCGCCTGACTCTTTTTTTTTTTTAATTTTATTATGTTATGTTAATCACCATACATTACTTCATTAGCTTTTGATGTAATGTTCCATGATTCATTGTTTGAGTATAACACTCAGTGCTCCATGCAGTACGTGCCCTCCTTAATACCCATCACCAGGCTAACCCATCCCCCACCCCCTCCCCTCTAGAACCCTCAGTTTGTTTCTCAGAGTCCATAGTCTCTCATGGTTCGTCTCCCCCTCCGATTCCCACCCCCTTCATTTTCCCCTTCCTGCTATCTTCTTTTTTTTTTTTTTTTAACATATAACGTATTATTTGTTTCAGAGGTACAGGTCTGTGATTCAACAGTCTTACACAATTCACAGTGCTCACCATAGCACATACCCTCCCCAATGTCTATCACCCAGCCACCTCATCCCTCCCAGCCCCCACCACTTCAGCAATCAGAGAAAGACATGTATCATATGATCTCACTGATATGAGAAATTCTTAATCTCAGGAAACAAACTGAGGGTTGCTGGAGTGGTGAGCGCCTGACTCTTGATTTTGATTCAGATCATGATCTCAGGGTCCTGGGATTGGGCCCGGCCTTGGCCTCCTTGCTCAGCAGAGAGTCTGCTTGGGATTCTCTCTCCCCCTTTCCTGCTGCCCCTCCCCCTGCTCCCACACTCACACTCTCTGTCTCTAAAATAAATAAATCTTTAAAAAAATATAAATTACATTAAAAAAATAAAAAGAAGGCAGGAAAGTAGGAAGAGAGGAACAAGAACAACAAAACCCAGTGGGGACACGCAGAAAACAAATAGTAAAATGGTGGACCTGAAATGCAAAATGTTAATGGACTAACAAGCTACAGACTTTTTTCTTTTAAAAAGTTAAAGAAGTAAGTTCATTTTTGGAGCTGTTTATCCCTTATTTTTAGAAAAATACAGCTCTGGATAGCCCCTTTAATTACACAGATATAAAGCAAAGGATCTACCCATTGTTCTGGGGGTAAATTTTGGATGTAACTGTTATTAACCATCTGATCCTGGCCCGGTGACAACTAGACCTTGATAAGGGGCTTATTCCCTTACTTCCACTAGCAGGAGCTGAATCAAAGAGCTGAAACAGTTGGGACTCAGCATATATTTCTCAGGTTTCTCTGGACAGAGGGCTAACACAAAGGAAAGTGACATTGTCTTTCTTTTTGAAAAATCAGTAGTTTTATTTCCATAACTACATTTCTGTAAGTGCTCTATGAGGTGTAGCCATCATACCATGACTGGCAACAGTGAATGAAAGATAACACAATAGGGGCTGCCTGGGTGGCTCAGTCGGTTAAGTGATTGGCTCTTGATTTCAGCTTAGGTCACGATCTCAAGGTTTTGAGACGGAGCCCCATGTCCGGCTCTGCACTGAACATGGAGCCTGCTTTAGAAGCTCTCTCTTCCTCTCCCTCTGCCCCTTCCCCCTCCCTCTATAAAAAAAAAAAAAAAAAAAGGAAAGAAAAGAAATAAAAAGATAACACAATAGCACTGACCAAGAGAACTGAGATTTGTTGAAACAAGAAGGGGCCAGTTTTTGGACAGTGGTGGTAAAAATGAGTCTGGGCTCAGGTGATTTGACACAATCTTGCAAGTTTAGTGGTTACAACCAGAGTGTGTTGAAAACCAGGCAGTTTGTCAGACATAATCAACATGTACCGCTGGGACAGGATATTGTCCTAAGTCCTTTAACACACATTACCTACCTTACTGTAATCCTGTAATGTGCTTATTATTATAATACCAATTTTATATTTAATTTATATTTATATTAATGCCCATGAAGATTGACTGACCTGTTTTTTTCTCATGGAATCATAGCTAGTAAGAGACGGAGCTGGGTGTTCTGATTTCAACTCCTTGACTCTTTCCACAATAGCATACTCTCAAGAGTCAGGAGACCCACTCTACACATAGGCCAGCCATCTGAGTCAAGGAATTAGGGAAACTAGACATGGAGGTGACTTTCAACTCATCTAGAGAGCTTCCCAGTCTCCCTTTGGGGCAAGAGTCCATTCCAGGGGGCAAGCCTGCGGCTGCCAAGAGCAGCAGGTGAGCCCTGACAAGTGGATTAATCCAGTCATGGAGGAAAGTACAGATCCTGACTGTGCCTTGGAAGAGCCGTGGAGGATCAGAGCCGCCATGTATAAGAACAAACCCCAGTGCTTGTAAGGGCCTCAAGGGAATGCTTTGTCCACTGACTTGAAAAAACTTCATCCAAGCCAAATAATACAAGTCACTGTAGGAACAGAATGACAAGCACATTCCTTGAGATTATACCTAAAAGGGAAGCAAGAATAAAGAGAAAGTGGGGGATGTTCCCAGGCCTTTGATCTTGTCTACCTGCCACAGGCCTCTCCTCCCCCTCCAGGAGACTTCCTGAGGCAGGAAATGGTGACATCACCCTGTGTTTGTCAGCACTCTCTTGTTTTGAGTCATCAGGATTGTTGGCATGGTTTTCCATAGATTTCCCAGTAGATGATTTACTCCCCTTTTAGGGGCTTGGCATTGTGTTGGGCAGCTCTCACTCAATGAACTGCCAGACTTCCATTCAGTGTGGGATTTCCTCCTCAGAATGTCATTCAGAATCCTTACAAGCAGTATCTTCCAACTTTTTTTTTTTTTAAACATTACCTTTATATTAACTAACTCCGAGTTCGGGGAGGAGGTCATAAAAATAGAATATGGTTTCCAATTATTGGTTATGTCACACAATGTCATAGGAGACATCTTTCTACCTAAATGTGTGCATGTGGATGAGTGTTTCTGTAGGACAGATCTTTAGATGGAGAACAGAGGGGTCGTGCGATATAAGCATTTATGTTGTTTTAACTGGTCATTTTAAAAATCTTTTGATTATGGAAACTTGAAAACAAATGTGAAAGTAGAGAGAACAGTATAATGAACACTCACTTAACCTTTTATGTAGCTTTCACAAGTATCAATTCACAGCCAACTTTAATTTATTTATACTCCTACCTTTTTCCTTGTCTTCTCTCCCCTGGAGGGAATAATTCCCTTTGATTATCTTAAAGCAAACCTCAGACATCATATAATTTCATTTGTGACTATTTCAGTATGCATGACTTAGAGATTATTCTTTTTAAATAAACAGAATCACAACACCTTTTTCATACTTCAAAAATTAATAATTTCTTCATATCATCTTGTTAGGTCATTTTAAGTCTGAGTTGGTTCTCAAAAATTGTCCTTCAAAAAAAAAAGTACTAATTTATCCTTCCACCAACAGTGCTGCTCTTGGGAGCAGAATTCTGGAGGGAAAGGCAGGGTACAAGGGAAGGAACTTGCATTAGCCAATGTTGAAACGTAAAGAAAGACACCAAGAAATCGCACTGTAGCAAGAGCGGAAACTGAACCCACCAGTGCTCTATGAGCTCTCATACATTTAACTCCCCTAAAGAACAGTCTTGAATAACAGACAACATCAAAAGGCAGCTGTGCTTTTCTCAGAATAAAACAGCTGAGCCAAACAACCAAAACCAAACAGCTGTACTGCTTTTGGATTTAGTGTTACATTAAAATTAGATGGTTTCTTTCTCCAGCCTTTTTTTTTTTTGGCAGAAAGAAACAATTGAAGAGTTTTATTTCAGACATAAATGTTGTGTTCAAATCATTTGCACACAGCCCACAGTAAAATGTTAGTTATTATGGAAATTTGACTGATAGCATTGTCACTTGTAAGTATAGATCCTCTCTGTAGTGTTTTCATTATTCATACTACTTAATTATTTAGAATTTGCCTGTGTACAGTGAACACCATTTATGATCCTGAAGTAGAAGTTCAGTTGCAAATTTCTCAGATATTTTATTTGTAAAAAATATGAAAATATTCTGTTGGATTAAAACAACTTAAATTTGATTTCTAAACAAGTATTTTTTTATTATTTTATTATTATTTTTTAAAACAAGTATTATTTTAACAAGTATTATTCCTTTTGTTTATAAAAAAGCTATTACCCATCAATCTAAACTGAATGGAACCATGCACGCAAAGACCAAAACAAAACATGGTCTTAATTCTCCCTTACAATAGACTTCCCCCCAAAAAGTAATAGTATGCATTAATTTTTCACATTACAAAATATTACATGTCCACTGGGAAAGTAGAGCTAAGCTAAAAAAAGAAACGAAATGCTCCACCATTTATTCTTCAGATATTAACCTGGTATTGTATGCTAGAGATAAACACCCTCCATATTCTGCCATTCATAAGTCCATTTGCAAATCCAAGGTTATACTCTACATTGTCTTCTGTAATCTGCTTTGTTTTCTACATATGTCAGGATAATTTTTCCATGTCATTCAACTTTTTTCACAGTGTAATTAACATAGCTCCATTGAAGTGTTTTTAACCTTTTTCTTCACATGCGTCCATTTTGGGCATGAGAATGTGCGGAAGTAGGCAAGAGGAGATGGACTTCAGACCAACGCTTGTCAAATCATCTGTGATGAAGGACCAGTTTTCAAAATTTCCAATCCATTGTGGACTGATATTTCTGAAACATGTGATACAAATAAGAAAAGTGAAATATTAACAGAAAAATGATTTTTGAGAAAATATTAAAAAGGTAATAGAAAAATGAGATAAAGTAGACAAAGTACCAGCCCACATCTTTTTATTATTAGATGTGATAGATATAAAATTCCTCTGTGAAATTGTTATATACACTTCTGATTATTCTCAATATTTGTATTGATATCACAGACCAGTGATAGTTACATGGACTACACTTTGATTACACTGCTTTACACTTTACCATGAACACTAAATAAATGTTTCTCTCCATAGAGAGTCATGAATGGAAAGCTTAAATAATACTATCAATTTATTATTTGAGATTAAAGCCAGCAACCTTCCATTTTTCCACAAGAAGGCCCAGACTTAAAGAATGATTCCAGACTACTCTCCGGATGGGCCAACCAATAGAGAAGTCCCACATAGATCTTGCTTTTGCTGAGATTGATTCTTTTAAGCAGCTTTATTGAGGTGGAATTGACATATGATTAGCTGTACATATTTAAAGCATACAATCTGATAAGTTTTGATGTGTGTATATACCTATAAAACCATCTCCACAATCAAGATAATGAACAGATACATCAACCTAAAAAGTCTCCTCATTACCCTCTTATAATTTCCTTCTCCCCCTCTGGCTCTCCCCTTTCCCCAGGCAACCACAGATCTGTTTTCTGTCACAATAATTATGCATTTTTAAGAGTTTTATATAAATGAAATCATACAGTATGTACTCTTTTGTTGTCTAGTTTCTTTTAATTGTTTTGAGTATATATGATATAAATACTTCGAGATTTATCCACTTTGCATGTATCAAGATTTCATTTCATTGTCTGGATAGACCATAGATTCATTATCCATTTTCCTGTTGATAGACATTTCATTCGTTCTAGGTGTCACTGATGATAAATAAATAAAGCTGCTATGAACATTTGCGTAGAAATCTTTGCATTGACATGAGCTTTCTTTTCTCCTGGGTAAATACCTAGATGTCAAATGGCTTGATCATATGCTAAATGCATCTTAAACTTTTTAAGAAACTGCTAAACTGTTTTCCAAAGGGGTTATATCATTTTATATCCCCACGACAGGCAGTGAATGAGAATTTCAATTACTCCACATCCTTGCCAACACTTGTTTGGTCAGTCTTTTTATTTTAGCTATTCTATTAGATGTGAGGTGGCATCTCACTGTGGCTTTAATTTGCATTTCCCTAATGATTAATGAAGTTGAGCATCTTTTCTGCGTTTATTTGCTATCATCAGTACATCCTTGGTGAAGTGTCTGTTTAAGTCTTTTGCCCGCTTAAAGAATTGTGTTACTTTCTTCTTAAGATTTCTTTTTTTTTTTAAGATTTTGTTTATTTATTTGACAGAGAGAGACACAGCGAGAGAGGAAACATAAGCAGGGGGAGTGGGAGAGGGAGAAGCAGGCTTCCCACTGAGCAGGGAGCCCAATGCAGGGCTTGATCACAGGACCCTGGGATCATGACCTGAGCCGAAGGCAGACGTTTAACGACTGAGCCACCCAGGCGCCACCATCTTCTTAAGATTTCTTAATATAGTCTAGATACAAGTCAGATTTGTCACATATATGCTTGGCAAATTTTTCTCCCAAATGGTGCCTCTTCTCTTCATTCTTCTAACATATCTTCCAAAGGGTAGAAGTTTTTAATTTTGATGATGAATTTTGAAAGTTATCATTGGTCCTAGGTGACTTGCTACCGCTAGAAGAGAAGCTGAGTTCCAGAATGAAAAAATAAGAACAAAACAATTCAGGAAGTACCTGGTGTTGTGAAGTCTCACCACCAACCACAGATGAAGGAACAGGCAGGACAGCTGTTTTATACTGAAGAGGGAACATTGAGAACCTGTCACAACTTATAAGAGTGTAGAGAATTTCCCTGCTTAAAGCAGCAGTTTAGAAATTAAGAACGCCTGAAAACACTCTTTGATTTGGTTTAAATGATTGAGGATGACCGAAAAATAAGCCATTGCATTAGTTTGCTGGGGCTGCCATAATAGAGTGCCACAGACTGGGTGAATGAAGCAACAACAATGTATTTTTGTCTCACAGTTCTGGAGGCTGCAAGTCTGAGGCTACAGTGTTGGGCAAAGTTGAGTTCTGATGCCTTCCTCCTTGGCCTGTCAATGGCCACCTTCATGTTCACATGGTCTTCTGTGTGTGTGTGTGTGTGCGCGTGCACACCCTAATCTCTCCACAAAAGAACAACAGTCAGGGGTGCCTGGGTGGCTCAGTCAGTTAAGCATCTGCCTTTGGCTCAGGTCATGGTCCCAGGGTCCTGGGATCGAGCCCCGCATCGGGCTCTCTGCTCAGTGGGGAGTCTGCTTCTCCCTCTCTCTCTGCCCCTCCCCCTGCTCGTGCTCTCTTTATCTCTCTCTCTTTCTCTCTCACTCAAATAATAAAATCTTAAAAAAAAAAGAACAACAGTTCTACTGGATTAGGGGTCATCCTAAAGATCTCATTTAACCATAATTGTTTCTTTAAAGACCCCCTACCTCCAAATACAGTCACATTTTGAGGTAGTGGGAGTTAGGACTTCAATATATGAATTTGGAGGGACATAATTTAGCCCCTAACACCCACCTAAATGAAAGACTAACCACTCATTCAGAAGGACTGTATTTTGAACCCATTCAGCACTGGTATAGAATGAAAGTGAGTAGACGTCCTGAAGGACCCTAAGAATGTACAACCCAGGTGGCATTAAGCAGCAGCTATTTGTAAGCAAATCTGTATAACAATGTAGATGAACAGTCTCTTAGTAACTTGTCCTGAACTTGTCCATTTTAAGGAACTGGAACTGTGTATAAACTTGTGTTCATACTCTTCCCAGGCAACTGAAACAGTAAAGTATGTGAGTTAATTCTTTCTGGAATTAACCAGCCACCTTTACCTACATCAGGGTTTCTCTACCTTGACACTATTGACATTTTATTTATTTATTTTTAAAAATTTATTTATGTTAAGTAGGCCCCACGCCCAATGTGGGGCTTGAACTCACAACCTTGAGATCAAGAGTCGCATGCGCTACTGACTGAGCCAGCAGATGCCCCGACACTATTGACATTTTAGGCAAGATAAGTCTTTGTTGTGGGGAGCTGTCCTGTATAGGATGTTTAGCTGCATCCCTGGCCTCTATTCACTAGATGCTAGTATAATCTTCCCATTTGTGACCACCAAAAATGTCTCTAGATGTTGCCAAGTTGTCCCAAATCAGAACTGATCTAGATAATATGCTTCTAGGTTCTGAAAGTAATTCAGCTACTGGACAGTATGAAAAAAAGGTGATATTTTGTGTGAACTGAAGCAGGAGGGTCTGGTCTGGACACACAACATTTTGCAAAGCCCTTTCTATCTCTTCTAACCCAGCAACATTGGACACTCAATGGTTATTAGACCCTACTTTTCTCTAAGTCTCAGGGATATAAAGATTTACTACACATGCTTTCTGTCCAAGATATTCTTTGAAGTGTCGCCTCTTTCTTGGGACTGATCCCTCTGGATCAGTTGCCTAAATCTACTAGCTAAAGCTGGAAGGAATTACAGATGAGGGTGCCTGGGTGGCTCAGTTGGTTAAGCAACTACCTTCAGCTCAGGTCATGATCCTGAAGTCCCAGGATCGAGTCCTGCATCAGGCTCCCTGCTTCTCCCTCTGACCCTCTCCCCTCTCATGCTCTCTCTCTCTCATTCTCTCTCCCTCAAATAAACAAATAAAATCTTTAAAAAAATGAATTACAGATGCTAAAAGCTGTCAAGAATTATGAGGCTAAATTTGCAAGTTGTGTTTACTGTTTTTAAAAAGGGTAGTTCTTTGGTAACTCCATAGAAGATTCTTTAAGTGAACTTCAAGTAAGATGACATGTTATTTGTAGAACATGGATTCTTCTCTCTAGGGGTTCAAATTGCATGACATTGGCCATAGTCTAACCTCACCAACAGGTAAGCCTTTCCAGAAAACACCTCTTTGTGAATTGTGAGTCATTCTCCCCCTTTGTTAGCTGCTGGGCACTGAAGAAGTTAAGCAACACCTTACAGGTTGTAAACTGGAGGTAATAATAGTACTTGCCTTATAAGGTTATTAGGAAGATTCAAAGAGATAATCCACATAAAGCCCTTAGAAGAGTGCCTAGCACTTATTGAGGGCCTAAAAATGTTAGCTATTGTTATTTGTTCATCAAATATATATTGAATTCTGGCTTTGAACTAAGCATTGCACAAGGTGATGTGACAAGAGTCAAAGATCAATCACGGATTCAATAGCAAAGAAATGATTAATGTATCAGTAGTATTAATAGCTACCATTTACTGAGCACCTCCTGTGGTCAGCTTCTATGCAAGGGTGCCTTGTATTTATTATTTTGTTTATTCTTCAAAAAGACCTTGCAAAATAGGGCTTTTTTATCCTATTTTATAGATGAGGAAGCTGAAACTCCTTGGGGTTAAGCAAAGTACCATAAGTTAGCTATGTAGTCATGGATATGAGATTTATGTAAGACCTGGCTGATGCCTAAGTTCTGCTCCTTTCTTCTGTGAGTTTGTGGTCTTAGAAGAGATACTGCACACCCATCCCAGTATTCTACCAAGGAAAAAGTGCTATGTGCCTTAGGAGAGATATTGATAAACTGTGAGAGGGATTAGAGTAGGAAGAGATTTTTCCCTTTGGAATTTTAGGGAAAACCCATAGGAGAGATATAATTGGGGCTGAATTTGCACGTGTGGAATTGGCAGGGTTGAGGTGGGTGGGAACATTCCTGAATATAAGAACAAAACCATACAACAGGAAACTGTGGTTTTTAAATGAGGAACAAGAGGGAGTTTGGTTTGACTAGAATTATGAAGGAAACCCTAATCAGCTCTAGCTGGAACTGTTGCCCCTTTGTTCTCCCTCTGACTTGCCCTCTGTCTCATCCTTCTGCGGACTTGGTCCTCCATATACTGTCTACACTGCTCTACTGCACAAAATTCTTCAGTGTCTCCCCATCATCAACATGATAAATATCTAAATTACAGAGCCTTCATAATGTGCCTCCTACCTACTGCCTGGTCATACCCCCTTATATTTTCCCTCTTCCATGTTTTGTCCTGCAATACTGAACTCCCAACTGAAGTAATTCAGTTTTTTAAAATTTGCTTTATTTCGTTCTGCACCGGGTAACCAGGGAACATTTTTTGAACAAGGGACGTTAATTAGTATGTAAAGCCTATAGGAAAGGCCAAAGTCAGGAAGACTAGGAAGCTATAATAAAAACATGGAAAAAGATAATGAAGGCCTGAATTGGGGTAGTGTTAGAAAAACATTTCACTTTACCCTTTTTTCTTTTTAAGATTTTATTTTTAAGTAATCTCTACACTCAACTTGGGGCTTGAATTTACAACCCTGAGATCAAGAGTCTCATACTCTACTGGCTGAGCCAGCCAGGTAACCCCACTTTGCCTTTTTGACCAAGTAGATGTTATTGGGAAACTAAGTGAGCTTCCCATTTATCAAACTTTTAAAAAAATATCCCCGAGTTTAAATAAGAAATTCCTAGATGCTCCTTTCTTCATGATCATCTGTAAAATGAGGTTAGCATTGATGTTTTTCGATTCCGTGTGGCTGATATAAGAGGGTTTCACTGAGTTAAGCTCCCTCAAGACAAGGACTTTGAGCCCATGGCACCCACAGAACCTTGAACAGAGCTTGGCAGATGGGTGCTCAATATGCATTTGTTGAAAAAATGCCTTCCGGTGTTGCTTTGTTCAGTTTAATGGCTCTGCTGTGATTGCTCCCATGTTCTCTCTTGTCCTCTCCATTCAGACAAACAAAACCTTTCTTTCTGATGCTTACATTTTGATGGTGCCATTTCTCCAGCTTGTGTTGGCCTCTTTGTCTCACTAAATCGTATTGTATATTCTTTAAAACAACAACAAAAAAGCCCATTAGCTTTTCCCAGCTGAGGTCAACCCCCCACCTTCCTCCACTCTTTTCTGACCACACTCCTGAAAACCACTGACTTTAGGAGTCAAGAGTTAAGTCAGGTGCTTGAAACCTGCCAGGTTGTGAAATCCTTGAAAAAGTTTTGGCTTTTGCAGTGAATCTCGCCCTAGGTCCTTGGTTCCTAGTCTGGCCAGGTGTCATCATCAGAACGAGTTAAACATCTACATTCCTGGGGCCATTCCAACTTCACTGTCTCAGAATTTAGGATGGGGTGGGGCCTGAGGAGGACAGCAGGAAGCCCAGGAATCAAAATTTCACTTGATCTTAGCCAAAAGGCCGAGAAGCGATAGGAATCAAAATTTAATAAGTATCCAGGTGATTCTGACATCCAGACAGGCAGTCAGAACACTTGGTGTAAATGTCTTCCAGGGTAAGCAAAGGGGTGAGGGAGAAGTATGTTCGCACTTCAGCGGAAACTGGGGGAAGAGAGGAGAAACTGTAGGCTTTGCTTAGTCTGACTCTGCTTTTGAGGGTTATCCATGCATTTTAAATTTTATATTTACATTCGACATTTTCTTTCATGCTTTTCATGGTTAACACGTAGATGGAGTCTGGAGGCCCTGGGACTTGCTACTATAACTGTATTAAAAACAGGAATTTCCATAAAAACTAACAGACCTGAATTCTTTTCTCTTATACAATCCTAGAAATGTTAGGAATCTTAAAGGTCATTTAGTGGGACATGCAAATTTTTAAGACGATCTTAGATACCCAAGGGACAAGCAATGACATCAAGATTAACAATGCACATAATTGTGGTGAGTAACCCAAGTCAAGCTTTACCTGAGGCTTCCTGCCACCAGCATTGCTTGAGGAGAGATCAGGGAGTCCGAGACTGAAAGCTGAAGGGGCCTAGCTAGCTAGATCTGGAGTGTTGCACATGAGAAAATGAGGGGAGACAGGACTGTATACGGAGCACAGAGGGGGCGGGACAGAAGTATGGGCAGAAGCAAGCTTTCAGTGCACTCACACACAAAGGAATTCATTCACTCCTTCACCAAACATTTATTAGTCATCTGCTTGGAGCCTGATACGATACCAGCCACAGTTCCTACCCTCAAAGCGCACTCACTCTAGTGGACCGACAAATACACCTGACAATAGAGGCGGTAAGTCTCACAACAGAGGCTGATACTAGGAGAAACGTATGGATATGCTAAAATACTACACCCCCGTATCTCTTTCCCACCCTTTTTTTTAAACACCAACTTTCTTTTGTGTTTCTTTTCTTTAAAGGCACATTTCTCTCTAACGGGATGCCACAAACGAATACACTTTGCCTTCAGCCCCCTCCTCCACCCTGCCCTGTCCTTGCAAAGCTATTGCTGGATGCTATGGACCAAAGGTATTTTCTTGGTGTGATATAAAATGGCAACTGTGTGAAAGTAGCTTTTAAGATGTTTCAGGGACGGACTGGATAGAAGAAAGAAATTAAGAAACAGATTGAAGGTGCCCGAGACGGATATCAGGGCAGGGAGATTCAGGGAAAAGAGGAAGGAATGAACTGGAGGATGAGAAAGAAAAAAACAACAACATTATTCCAAACATGGAATAATGCAGTTAGGAAATACCAGGCGGCATAGTTTAACCTGCAGAGTGGAAGATAAGCATTCAGTGTATTATTTTACCGATTAGCAAGGGGGAAATATAGCTCGACCTTTTAATAAAGAATCACCAAACTTTTAATAAAGAATCAGAAGTGCTGAGGGAGATTTCAAGGATCCCAGGAAAGATGTTATGCTGTTACAATCTACTGTTATAATTGTTAGATTAATTGAGGAAAATTAATAATCAAATTGGTATAATCAGTGGTACATTTAGTCTGAATGACACCCAATGATTAAAATTACTCTCTTACTGTAATTTAGTCAGTGGATGCCAACTTCAAATAAAATTTAAATAATAAATAGCTTCAAATAAAATTTAAAAGATTTTAAAAGGTCCTGGTTTTTTTTCCCCCCAAAGATTATTTAAAATATCTTATGGCAATGAATCCTAAATCGCTTTATAAAGCTTTTCATTTCTAACAGCCAGGTTGAACCTGCGCTACACAGATTTAGTTATTATTAGATATCTTATAATTCAGCCCTTTCCACTGAAGTCAGTGCTTCCTTTTTATTTCTCTCCGCTCCTGATTCACGACAGGCACATCCCAGGCGTTCAAAAAATAATCATTGGCTGTTGAAAACCTTGACTAGATATGCACAGACTCAGAGTTTATAATTTCGATCGGTTATAGAGAAGAATGAATCCATAGACATTTCAACAGATTCATTTTTGTCCCCCTTAGTACGTATCAGGAAAATATTTGCATTTCCTGGACACATTCTTCCGATAAAATTGAGATCAAATTCAGTGTGCATATTCGGATTAGAGGAGGCCCCACACTTAGATGGTAGGGGAGCATGTCTGACTCAGAATCCACTCCGAGGGCACAGTCAGCTGGAGAAGCTGCACAATGGCCTCAATTCTCTCACATACTTCCCTGTTGCAGCAATCAGTCACCTGGACTCCAAAGTGTGGCCCGGTTGCCACGGGCAGACTTGTTAGCATGCAAAAGATAGCACCTGTGACTGTACATATTGAAAATGCAATTGCAGGTGTATTTGCAAATTGGATTTTGAGGGGGAAGTTTAAGCAAATCCTTTTGAAAGTGAATCCCTCCAAGGCGCGAGTAATGAAAAAACAAGAAGAAAAGTGACAATCAAAAACCTATTAAAATCTGGTTTCCAGAGAAGAATCTGACTGCCTAATGACATTTATGCTTTCATAGCTAGGCATTTAACAGTCATTTTGTGTCAGTTGCTTCCTTTATAAACGCACATGACAAATTTTTCAGTTCTCCGTGTTTCTGAGGCCTTAATCCCTACCACTCTTGGATGCTTGGAATGAGCTGATGGGCCTAGGAGACGAGGTTCTCTGTCTCTCTGAATTTCTCCACAGGAACCTACGATGGCCGCTTCAGTCACCAATACAAGAATTCAGTCACTTGTTCAATTCATTCCTTCCTTCTTTTTTTTTTATTCAGTCCTCAAAATTCAGGGTAAATTAGGGGCGCCTGGGTGACTCAGGCAGCTAAGTGTCTGCCTTCGGCTCAGGTCATGATCCTGGGGTCTTCTCCCTCTCCCTCTGCCCACTTGTGCTCTCTTTCAAATAAATAAATAAAATCTTAAAAAATAATAATTCAGGGTAAATTATTATGGCCAAAATAAAGACCAAATGAACAAAGCTGAAAGAAAGGCCAAACCAATGAAGCCAAGATAAAGGCCAATGTTTAAAAACTTTAGCATTTGGGATAGCAATGGATTTCTGCGTTTAACTAAAGGAAGCAATTATTCTCACCAGATTCATCACTCATACTTTTAGTTTACATCTCTGTTTTGCTTTCATTAAAAAAGCCACTGCATTCTCCAGCACCCCCCACCCCCGCCAAAAAAATCCCCAAAGTTTTAGTCTAACTACTCTATTTGGTACCTGGACTCCATTTGCTGCTGCCCCGATCCTTCCTGGGACAAATGGAACAGTTGAGAAGGTAGGAACAGAGAAGAGCAATCAGAAACAATAGAAACCCAGATCAGACATTCTGGTCAGACTGTAAATGCGTGATGAGGGCTGTGTATGCTCAGCTTTCCACCCTTGCCCTGAGCTCTCCAACTGACATTGATTCTTGGGAGGGCCTGCAGGAGGGGCTGCAGGAACGGCTGGCTCAGGCTCCAAATCTCTCCCTTTCCCTCCATGGTAAAGATGGGAGTTAACAAGTTTCAATACTTCAACCAGTTTATAAGATAATCTTGACTGGTCTAGTATGAATGTATTTAAAAAGTGAGTTGGAATCTTAATTGTTCTCTGTCTAGATTCTATGAATTGTGGTACTAGGACCTGTTAAAAATAAACGCCGCACAGGAAAATGTTTTCTGAAAGCAAAACTTGATGTTTGCAAAATTTATAGGCTCATGGGTTTTTGATTGGGAGAGTGCACACAGACCCCTCCAATGTAAATACATACATTCTAAATTTACCTGAGCGCTTTAAGCAGCTCTTAACATCATATGACAAGGAGAACATTTGTTAATCAGAAATATTACAACCTATTCATACTTATTGTTTGATTATTTCTTTGCTGACCTCTGAGGTCCCATGGTTGATTGAATTAGTTATAGTAACTCATATTTATTTTAGCAACTAGCTATTATGAATGCAAACTCTTTTTATCACCAGATGATTGATAGGCACATTAAGAAGTTGTTCAACAGGTTGCTTGGTTTGAAGAAATGCTTAAATCCTGATCGGTTACTTCTTTTTATCAGCAAAGAGTGGGAATTAGCGCAGATAAGCCCTTAGTAACAAAAATTTTATTTTCAGAGTGGAATGTTGTCGTTTCTTTAAATTAGAGTCTTTAAAGCAGTAGATTCTTTCAGTTCCCTTTTATATATTTCACATATAAAGCTTTGGTAGGTTGAAAAACGGTCTGAAATTAATTGTCTTCCTAGTCTTGGCTGGAAAAAGTATGTAATGAGGAAAATTGTCCAGCAGCTGAACGAAGGTGATGAAGTAGCTGTCGGTACTAATCATGTGGACTTTTTTCTTCTTTTTAGAAATTATTATTCTTTCTGTGCTGTTTAGTTATTGCGTAAGGGCCTCCATCTTGTAAAGGCTTTCGGGTCCTTAAAATAAGGCTCACAGACGCCTAACATTTTTTTGCTGGTAAAAGTATTGTTTTGATTCTTTTTTTAAATGGAAGCATAAGCACAATAGAGTAAGGTAAATTACCCATGGCGATCTGATAGGTGAGTCACAGGGTTAAAGTTCATAGGTCCTCATCTTTAATGTAGTCTTTGGTTTGCGGGCCTAGTGGAGCTTCTCAATCAAATTGTCTGTCATTTTGTCTCATTATAATACCTCTTCCTGAGGACACAGGCGTTGTGGTGGTACGTGAGGGTGATAAGGCCTAAATATGGACCTAATGGGTAAGTCAAAACAAAAGACTGAACAAGTCTTCCTGAATGGAAGCTGAACGATGTTGCTAGAAACTTCTGTCCTGGAATGCTTCACCTTCAAAAAAGGTGTCTGATGGCTTGTCAGGGCTTTTGGTAGGACCTCAGTTTCCGATGGTGACTTTTTTTTTAATAGAATTGTTTGGATTACCAGTGTTGGGAAGGCAGATACCAAGGAAATGCAATATTATACACAACCATAGGCAGGGCAATTTTGAAATACAAAATTACCAAAGGAATATGAAGATCGATGGCACGGTGTTCCTGAAAATGGAACGAGCCTAGCGTCGTGTGGTCAGGATCCGCTGGCCCTTTGGTGCGGGCCCCTGGTGCGGACCCTGGAAGCACTTCATCTAATGGCATATTCACGGACGATGTGGAGAGTGACAGAACGGCAGAGTGTCTAATGATTAAACAAATCACAGGTTCACGTCTTCCTCCCCTCCTCCACTCGTTTCCTTGGAGACACAGTTCCTTGTCAATTTTCTGAATTACATTAATATTAAACTACGACTTTGAATCGGGAAGAATGCGAAGTATCTGAGGAGTAATGTTTGTATCCTCCATGTGACATTTGCATCACATGGATCAACGTTTAAAATGTTCTTGAGAACGCTGAAAAATAAGGAAATAGAATTCAAAAATAAAGTATAGAACTTGTTAGACTAGTTTCTGTTTAAAACTTGGTGGATTACACCTCTTTGTTTTAAACCATTAGAACAGCAATGATTAAGTATCAGATTCTTTAAAGAGGCACTAGTTCCTTTTGGAAAGTTTTGATTAAAGCATTGTATTTATTAAACTGTTCTACCCACACATCTTTCCTTCAAGATGTTGTTTTTCCCACGTCTGCTGTTTTATTACATGACAGTTATTGAAAGGTTAGATGCCGTTTACTTTCTCAAGGTTTATTTTTATATCATATAAATTAGACTTTTTTTTGCAGCTCACAAGAAGCAGTGTGGTCTGTTCAAACTGGGCGTCAGGAGAGGTGGGTTCTATTTCCGACTCTGACATGTGACTGTGGGTAGGTCAATGAATGCAAGTGTGTCTCTGTCTCCCTCCATGCATAATGGGGATAATAATATCTCCCTTCTACCTACTTCACAGAGGTGGGTTTTTTTTTTTTGAGGATTAATTAGTTAATGTTTGCAAACCATTCTGAGCTCCTTTGATAAAACACAAAGCACCATTATTTATGACAATAATAATAGTGTCTTGGACCTGTAGGCTTCCTTTCATCCAAGGATCCCAAAGTACTTTACCACTGGGATTGTAACTTTACAGAGGGTTACTGTGTAGTGGCTGGCTCTCCTTGAAGAAACAGATGGTAACAAGCAGTCTGGGTTTTCACTAGAGAGTAATTAAGTCTCCCACCAACCTCTTGCATCATTTGCATAAACTTCCCAAGACAGCTCCCAAAGGAGAGCCCAGTCTGACTCCTTATCCTTCATCACTATTTATAAATAAGCCGCAGGGGATTTGGAATTTGGACTATCAATGTTTGCAACTCCCAAATCTATTTGTTGAGAATTAGGTAAAGCATGGGAATATTTAGACGGCAGGTAAATTAGTTTCAGCAAAAAAGTAAATGTAACAAGTGTGGGTTACCTGCAGGTCTTTCAGGTTGCGGTCCCCAATTATGGACGAGTTCTGTGATCTCTCCCTGGCAGTCTGGTTAGCCCAACTTTCGGTTAACTGACAAAGATGAATTAAGTGCGTAACTCATGTGCATGTCTGGAGTTATTAAGGAGAAAAGTGTACAGTGTGGTCCCTGCCCTCAAGTTGTTTACAACTATTTGAGAAGATGAAACTGAGATACAGGAAACAATTAGTGGACCGTGGAAGACAGCATGTAATTAAAGGCTAAATTGTGTGGAACAGACCACAGGAAGTAGGAGAGGAGGGAAGCGATCAATATGGACCAACGTCTTTCGGGGAAGATTTAGCCAAGAGGTAGATGTAAAGGGGCGCGTCTCCCACAGGACAGATATCACAGAAGCGATCTGTGTAGTGCATGGATGGATTGTGTGTGCCTCTGTTGGGAGACATGGGGGACACTCTGCCCAGGGAACAGGGTGGGCGTTGGTGGGGGGTGGCTTTGGGGCAAGCAGAAAGAAGGAAGCTCCCAGGGAATGGGGAACTTTCATAGGCAGGCAGAGTTTGGACTTAATTTAAGTCACTTAAAAAAAAAAAAGGCTTCAGAAACCTGGGGACCTGATAAAAGGAGTATTTTGGAATGGTTCTTTGGCAATGGCATGTAGGGATCCTTGGAGCAGTAAAGAGACCTGAAGCTGGGACGCTGGCTGGAATCAGATACAGCAATCCGGAGGGGTGGAACGTTACCTGGAAGGGTTGTGATGGACATAGAATTGGTTAAAAGTAGAGCTTTTAATGAGAGCTTAGCATGCACCGGGAATGTGTGTTCTCACAACAATCCGAGGTGATACTAATATTAACTCATGGGAGACTTGGTTTCCTGATGTGGAAACTCTGGTTAAGGGGGCTGAGGAACTTGCCCACAGTCACAGAGACGGAATGAGTTAGAGCCCGGGTGTGAGCCCAGTATGAATCCATTACGGGTTCCAGATGGGCGCAGTAGACATTTTGATGAGCCGTCTGGTCTATAGCAAAATGCTGGGTTAAATAAAGTTAAAACCAGCCATTTCCTCTGCTTTACTCCTACGATGCCTTTGGAGCCTCAGCTGTGCCACTTACAGCACACTGTGAATCTGCAGGAGAATTGAGTGCGAGGAGCACATCCCCACACCGGTGTCGTGCAGAAGACATTGGGAAGCGCTGGCTTGGAATGTTCCCTCATAGCCACGGTAAGCTCCAGGGTTGGGAATCTGGGAGGTGAGGAGCGGGGAGGCATTCCAGTCACTAAGAGAGAGCCCCAGCTTAGGATCGGGGTTAAGAAAGGCAGGAAGCGAGAAGGGAGGCAGACCCAGGAGGCTGCTATCGGGTCGCCGGATGAGGTTTAGGGACCTGGGAATTCGAAGTGCGAAGGCTGAGGTCACAGGCCACTCAGTAACGGAGAGAACCTAGAGCCTACAAGTTCAGTGCCTGCTGTACCTGAGACTGGATCCTCCCTTCCCTCACCCGCTCGACCCTGCCCTCTTAACCTGTCTCCACTTCAAAGTTTCTCAAAGTGCTAAGGCTGGCGGCCGATGCTCTTGATGTGGGATTGAAGAGAGGCAGAAGTAGGTTTTCTGGTGGGAAAAGATTTTAGAGAGTTCGATTGCAGGCAGCAGTGGGTTTGGGTGACATCCTGGAGGCCCAGGATTGGAAACTTTGATTTTGACTCAAGGTGAAACTGGGAATAATTCTAATCAGATAAGAAGTTTCTTGGAAAAGAGGGTTCTTGCTGCTCACATCTGAGGTGTTGAATGGGGGAAAAGGTTAGAACGAAACTACAGCTGACTCGAAAACCCCAAGAAACCTTCAGCATGGGCTGGCTTTAAAATTCTACGAGCATTAGCCATTATTTCTGAAGCTTACAATTTGATTTACGAATCTACTCACCGATTATTACATTTTGGATACATTTGGCAGCCCAAGTAAAGCAGGAAATCATTATTGGATAAAAAGGGCCACACAGGAGGAAGTTTTTATTGGGAAATACCAGCTTATATATTCACAAAATCCTATCATCTTAGTACAGGGAGTCTATCCCCTCCCTCCTGGAGGCCTTCACTAAAATGTGTCCAAAGAACTAACAGGTGCCTGGGTGGCTCAGTGGGTTAGCCGACTGCCTTTGGCTCAGGTCATGATCCCGGAGTCCCGGGATCGAGTCCCACATCAGGCTCCTTGCTCAGCGAGGAGCCTGCTTTTCCTTCTGACCCTCCCCCCTCTCATGTACACTCTCTCTCAAATAAATGAATAAATCTTAAAAAAAAAAAAAAAGAGCTAACAGTCTGTTTTTTTGTGTTTCATGTGACGCCTCCCCCAACCAACTGCCCCAGCACATGGGGCCCAGCTCTCTGAAATGTATTCCAGCCTCCAATACTGCCATCATGAAATCCAGCCACATATCAATTTGGATTTATTTATTTATTTTTTTTGTAACTCTTCGGGGAGCATGGAAAATAGTTATCTTTTCTTTCAAAACCCTTCATATACTAGAAGGCTATAATTACACTACCCTTGGTTTTCTCAGCTTTAGATGCAATAATATACATGTGTTAAGTCTAACATTTGGTGACTCCTGGAGATGTGCAGGGCACTGAGCGTGTCACAAAAATTATCTCATTTACTTCTGACAAAATCCTGGGAATCAGGCATTTTTATCCCCATTTGAAAGATAAAGAAACTGACACTTGAGGTTCAGAGGTCAATAACACCTTTCAAGTAGTTGTTAAATAAAGAGCCAGGACTGAAAAACTGCCCTTCTTATTGGGAACTCATGGATTGAATTTTGCAATCCTTTGAGTCAACTCTCCCGCAATGACCTTCCTTTTCTTGGATTCCTTTTGCTTTTCTTCACGACCCAGTTGTCCTTGACCCTTTTTTCTTTCCTCCATACTTTTTTGGACTATTTGAGGCCTCACAGTTCTTCTTTTTAGCTATCACTTTTAATATATTAATATTTGCATTAATATATATAAATTTGCATTAATATATATAAATTATTTGCATATTTTATATTTGTACATTATTTAGCCCCCCCATTCTATCTAAAATAGAAGCTCCTTGCAATTTGGAACCATGTCTTGTAATTCATTGACTTCTCAGCCAAAACATTGTACTTTGAGTGGATATTGTCCAGTTATGGAATGGGCAACAAAGAGATCAAATTAAGGCGATGATGGAGACTTTGACCCGGCCAGACCATTCCTCCTTCCTCTGTGCTCAGAAAGCATCTTGCAAAATGCAACCAACTTGGCAAAAAGGAGGTGGTGCGGGGGTCGAAGGACTTGGGTTGGAATCACAGCTCTGAAATCTGCTACCTGTTTGACTTTGGGAAAGTTACTGTAACTTTCTAGGGACCTGTTTTCTTCTTGTAAAATGGGGCTGATAATATCATTAAGGTTCTTGTGAGAATTTGAGATGGGATGAGGTGGGCACTTTGCACAGAGCTGGGTACACGGTAGCTGTTACAACTACAGCTTTTAGAATTACAATGTATTCTCTTCTTGTATATTTCCAACAGAAATCATTCTCTCAATAGATAGTAAATTCCTCAAGGGTAGAGAATGTCCTTCATTTTTAAAAAAAAATTTCCTACACCCAATGTGGGGCTTGAACTCAGGACCCCAAGATCAAGAAGAGTTGCATGCTGTACTGACCTAGCCAGCATTTTTATTTCCCACTCCCCCAAGTTCATCACCTGCGGCATAGTAACATTCAATGCTTTTTTTTTTTTTTTAATGATTATATGAGAAGGAACTCTAGTGAAGGGTCGAAATTGGACGACTCTGTAAAGGACTCTTTAAAAAGCTGAATGCAGCCAGGTTCTATAAACTGTATTTTTTACTAGATCCTAGCATGGGGCTCTACCCACAAAAAAAGGTGCTCAAGGAAGTATTGTTTACTTACTTGAATTTATCCCACCAAATGTATTTTTGCTTCTAGTATTTCATTTGGATTATTTTCAAATATGGGTATTCCTGTTTTTTTTTTTAATAACGTCCTGCCCTTGCCTTATGGATTCTGTTCTTCCTGTAGCAATTTACACATTTTAAACAAACTTATTTTAATGTCCCTTTCAGATTGTTCTATTACTCCTAGTTCCTGTATTGTAAATTCTTTATTTTTTGGATTTGGTATATCCTTTTCATGGCGGTCGGTTTCCTCTTGTGTTGTAATTTTTGAGAGTGAGCTCATCTTCAGTGGGTGTTGTCAGAAAGGGTCCAACCATGCTCTGGATTGTGGCAGTATCTCGTGGAATGGGTTTCCATTTGTCTCTGTTGTGATCCTCAAGAGAAAACAGACACAGTGCAGTTTCTATTACTTATAATAAGGCCTAGAGTGCAGACCCAAGAGAGAGACCTACAGATCACTTCTTCTGTGCCTTCCTAGTCTATTTTGACAACCAGCATATGGTTATACTTTCTAAGATATTGATAAGGGCTTTGTAAGTTACCCCCTTCCTCTTATACTTCCAGAACTGTCACTCTGATGTGGAAACTAGATGATCCGGACAGGATTAGTTGTTAGGAGCCATTCTGATTATTATTCAGTACTGAGTTTTCTTAGTGTTTACTAAATTGATTGGGTAGTGATTTTTTTTTCCCCCTCTAGCATAGAAGTGAAGATCATGGGTGGATATATTTCTAGTCTTATTTTATTTTATTATTTTTTTTTGTGGTGATTACAGATAGTTTATTTTCTTCGCACTTTTTTATATTTTCCAAATTATCTACAATAAATATTTTTAACTAAAAATAATTTTAAGTACCTCTCTTCAAATTCCAGTTTTCTTAGATTTCTCAAATCGTCAGTCTACTTTTCAACTTCCTCAAGATATCCCAAGCACAGCTACTAGGCTTTCTTCATGTGTCGTGATAAGTACCTCTCTTCAAATTCCAGTTTTCTTAGATCTCTCAAATCATCAGTCTACTTTTCAACTTCCTCAAGATTTCCCAAGCACAGCTACTAGGCTTTCTTCTTCATGTGTCGTGATATCTCTCTCTGTAAATTCCCATTAAGATTTCATAGAATTAGGGGGCGCCTGGGTGGCTCAGTCGTTAAGTATCTGTCTTCGGCTCAGGTCATGATCCTAGGGTCCTGGGATCGAGCCCTGCATCAGGCTCCCTGCTCGGCGGGAAGCCTCCTTCTCCCCCTCCCACTCCCCCTGCTTGTGTTCCTTCTCTCGCTGTGTCTCTCTCTGTCAAATAAATAAATAAAATCTTTAAAAAAAAAAAAGATTTCATAGAATTAGGAAATCGTATATCTCAAATATGCCAGAGGAGTCCACTTTCACTCTCATCCTTGTAAAATCAGTATTTAATTCAGAAAGTGTGTTTATTGTACTTATATGGTTTTTCAGCTTCTCCCTAGGCCATTGCCCCCACCCCTCTAATTTTCTCTGCATTTTCTTTCTAGGGTCTTATTCATTTAATAGCTTAAGGAAAGTTTTCCAACTTTTTTTTAAATAATTTTTTATTGTTATGTTAATCACCATACATTACATCATTAGTTTTTTTTTTTAAGATTTTATTTATTTATTTGAGAGAGAGAGAATGAGAGATAGAAAGCACAAGAGGGAAGAGGGTCAGAGGGAGAAGCAGACTCCCCGCTGAGCAGGGAGCCCGATGTGGGACTCGATCCCGGGACTCCAGGATCATGACCTGAGCCGAAGGCAGTCGCCCAACCGACTGAGCCACCCAGGCACCCTACATCATTAGTTTTTGATGTAGTGTTCCATGATTCATTGTTTGTGCATAACACCCAGTGCTCCACGCAGAATGTGCCCTCTTTAATACCCATCACCAGGCTAACCCATCCTCCACCCGAAAGTTTTCCAACTTTTATTGCACAGAAATAATAAGTATGTTCAGTGCTATGTTCATACACAGAGTTTACTATGCTTTTTGTCCCCCAACACACAAGCACCTCCTTAGACATTTATAGAGTTTCTGGAAGGTGACGGTAAGTAGTCCTTTGATGGGGATAGCTGATTCTTATCATAGACTGGATCCAAAAGATTGGAGATACTGGTGTCTCAAGGACAAATAAGACATTGAGTTTTCCATCAAAGAGTTTAAAATCTAGAAGAGATCTATACATCTAAGGCAATGACAAGGGCACCACAGATCAAAGTAATGTCTTGGAGGTAAGCGTAAAGAGCTATGGGAATGAAATTGCAAGAGTGCCATGTGAATTCTGCCATGCGAAAAAGAATAAGGGGAAACTAGAGAAAGCAGGTGACCTTCTGGCTGCTCTTGGAATGAGGATTTCATCAAGAAGGCAAGGCTGGAGGGCATTTGTGGCAGAAGAAATAGCTTGTAAAAGACAAGTGTGACTACCACGATGCTTAGATGCAAGAAATAATATATCTTTTTATTTTTTCTAAATAAAATGAAATCTGATTCAGAATTCCAAACCCACTTGTCAGGAAGTACAGTGTGTCATTTTTGGGGGGTGGGGACACCAGTAGCTAGGGTCGCCACTACAAAAATTTGGGCATGGCTGTCTGGTCTTGGGGCATCATGGTTGCCACTGGGATGTTTGTTGTTTGAATTCCTGGAGTCCATAGGAATGTGGTCACGGTGCCTACTGTTCCTGGGTGCTCCTCTTCCACGAAAACAGAGGTTTTCATGGGGGTTCGCAGACTTCCTGGGAGTTTTTCCTAATGCCCCAATTTTCCATTCAACCCCTCATCCCTGCCCTACACCACGCCTACTGCCTAAAGATCAGACATCCCCACTTGGTTCAGTAGCTCCTGAGAATGAAGCCCTTGCTTCTTTCGAGCCTGGGGAAGGATAGAGCACAGAGGGTAGCATAGGGGTGTGGGGTCCAAATGCTCTTTGTGCAGACTTTGCAGCAATTCTCAGCACCTCCACTCTCTCACCATCCTCAGTGACTGATGCTTCCAACACTGGAGCCTGAGGGCCAAAGTAGCTGCCTTCTGGTGCTATCCCCTCTGCACGTTGTCAAGTCTTACCTTCCCCCACAGGGCCAAACTAGTTCCTGCCTCTCTCCACTTTGTCCTCACGTTTTACTGTTTGGGGCTACAGATATGTCCTAGTTTCACTGGTGAGGAAGTTTTTATTGCCTCTTGTCCTTTTTGTTGGTTTTGGATGATATCTGAGGAGAGGATTACTCCACCATCTTTGAAGATCGCATTCTTCAAGTTAATTTTTTCTTTCCTTTATTTGCTAACTTTCTGCCACTTAGGAGATTTTCTTCTTTTTCTCCCTTCTTAGGCCATAGGCTTTCATTTACTTTTCCTTGTATTGAAGATGAGAATCCACCCTAATATTGTCTAATGTTTAAAATGTAATTTTTATTTTTATCAGTCATTAGTTTATTTTTTTAAAAGATTTTATTTATTTATTTGAGAGAGAGAGGGAGAATGAGAGAGAGCACGAGAGGGAAGAGGGTCAGAGGGAGAAGCAGACTCCCCGCCGAGCAGGGAGCCCGATGCGGGACTCGATCCCAGGACTCCAGGATCATGACCTGAGCCGAAGGCAGTTGCTTAACCAACTGAGCCACCCAGGCGCCCTATCAGTCATTAGTTTAAAGAGTTAAGTAGTCCTGTAAGGCTTATTTATGAGAATTAGCTGTCATCCGCCTGCCACTGCCCTCCATCCTCCATTTTCTAGCTCTCTAGGAGCATCCTCTAGCAAAGATTACATTTGACACATAACTATATCGCTAAGCAACTGCTTATAGTGTCATATCTTGATTGTTCAGTTAAGGTATTGTCTATTTACTTCCTGCTGTGGAAGGTGAGAATTTAGCTCTTGTTTACCCCCTATTCTCAAATGCCCACACCATCCCCTGCATCTGCCCTGTAGAGATATATCATAATTTTGTTTAGATTAGTCTTTGGCATTTAGAAGATTTATAACTATTTGTAAGATTATGACTTTATATCTATGTGCTTATTACACATTAGCTATGAGTATTCTATGATTGTTCTGTTCTTGAACCATTTTGAAAATTTCAATGAAGTACATAATTGTCCTGTTCTTTAGTTTTCTTTTTTTTTCCCCTTAATCTTTTCTAAACTTTCCTCTGCATATATTCAAGCCTCTCTTCTATCCAGTTCTTGGACACACCCCTCTTAAAAATTCTTGACCTCTAATCTTAACTGAGGCTTTTATCCCTGGTACACACCTGCCATCTTGAACTTCTCTTTCATCATCATTCTGGGACCCTGTTTACCTCTGTCTTGAATTGGTTCCACTAATTTTTGGATCCCGTGTCTTCTTCCTTGGTTTTCTCATTTGTTATTGTGAAGCACCTCTTCCAGTAGCTTCCTAAGTAAGAGGTCATAGGAGGTAAACTTTATAAGCATATCTTTAAGTGCCTGCACAATTTATATTTTGGTTAAGTGAATAATTTCAAGTTGGAAATAATTTCCCTCAGACTTTGAAGGTATTGTTCAATTGTTTTCTAATTCTAATCTTGGAGGTTGACAAATCTGGAAGTGTTTTGTCTCTTGACTCACTGTATATATTTTTTCTCTCAAAGCTTTTAGAATCTTCTCTTTATACCAGTTTTCTGAAATTTTATGAGGACATGTCTTGGTATAGCTCTATTTTTATCTCTTGTGTTAGGCACTCCATTGGACTTTCCCATCTGGAAACTCATTTCTTTGGGAATTTTATTGAATTACTGTTTGATTTCTTCCTCTCCATTTGTTTTTTTCTCTCTTTCTGGAATGCCTATTATTTGGATGTGGTACAATCTGTACTGATGCTTTACTTTTCTAATTTTAAAACATTTTCCATTTTTCATCTCTTTGTCTTTTGCCCTACTTCCTAGGGGATTTTTTTCAGCTTTATTTTCTAACCCTTCTTGAGTTTTCATTTTTGCTGTTATATTCTTGATTTCTATAAACTTCCTTTTTGTTCTCTGTTTGTCTTTTTTTTAAAAAGTTATCCTATTCTTGTTTTATGGTTATGGCATATTTTCCTATCTCTCTGAGGATACTGAGAACAGCTTTTTTTATTTAACTTTCATTTTTTTTAGTAGGGTCTCTGTTTCTTTCAAGTTGCTTAATTATTTGTTTCTTCTCTCTCACAGTAGGGATTTTCCTCACAACCTTGGTGATCATATTTAACACTGGGCCCTAAAAAGCTGATTGGAAATGCTGAGCCTATGGGTGGGCTTTTTGACCGAAGGCTTCATGATAGGGTGGTTGGCTGGGTCATTTTGGGGGATAATGATCCTGATGTCTGAATCTTCCGGTTTTTCCTTGAGGGTTTTTACAGTAAACAGTCCAGTCTCCTGTGAGAGCTAACGCTGCTCAAACTTCAGTGTATATGCTAGTCACCTGAGTTATGGTTGAAATGCAGATTCTGATTCAGTAGGTCTGGGGTGGGGCTGAGATTCTGCATTTCTAACTGCTGCTACTATCCACAGACTTGATCTTGAATAACAGGGAAAGGGACTATGATCCTGGCTGCCAGTTCTGGGAGTCATGTTGGAGAAAAGGACGGTGAGGCCTCAACGTTCAGTATGTAATGTTTGCCTCCTTGGCACAGAGATCACTTAATCCCCTTGCTTTTAATATGACGCCCTTGCTCTCAATGGGGCATCATGCCCCATCCACAGAGCCTGTGCCCGCGCCCCCCGCCCCCCAAGAGGAGAGACCTCCACTGGTTCTGCTAGGGAGGGGCAGGGGCAAGAAAAGCAACTGCTTGGTCAAAGGTGAGCCAGGAGAGGGGTAGGGGTGGGGGTCTGATTTCTTTTAAACAGGCTTTTCTCCCATTCTGTTTCACTCTTATTTTTGCCCCTGTTTCCAGAGGTACCCGGTTCTGCCAATTTTTAAGGATTGAAAGAAACTCTATGGCCCAGCACATCGGGTTGCTGCTAGACTCCCTCAGCTGTTGATTTTAGGATTCGGCTTTCTTGGACTCCTTACTTTACTTTAGCAGCATTTGTCCTTCTACTTTCCAACCTCTATTTTAAATTTTTAAAAGTGTTTTGCCATTGTGTCTCTTCTCCCATTGCCCTCGGGAATGATGCTCTTAATGAAAGTCTCTTTACTGAAGTTTTAGGGAGTTTCAGGAGAGAGAGAGGATAAACATGTCTGTTTAGTCCACCATCTTTAACTACAAACCCTCCCTAATTCGTTTTTTGCTTTAAGCTTCTGACTGTTGTCCCCAGAGTCCTTGAAAATATAGCTCACGGTACACAATTTATGGGATTTTATTTCCCACTTGAGGTTGACTTGCTTGCCTTTGCAAGGTTGAGTAATCTGGGCTCAAAAATTTTGATGTATAGTCTCAAAGTTTCTGTATGCAAATGAGACAAACATCACTATTTTATTGACCAATTTCCAATATTTCCTCTGGTCTGAGGCTCATAAGCACCATTATTCTTTCTCCATGTCTGGGAACAACTACAAGGGCATAATTCAATTAATATGAGGCTCCTACTTGTCTTAAAGCTGATTTGTTTATAGCTGAAGAGAGAGCTAGTTTTACATTACTATCTCGGACTCTTGCTCCCCTCCCCCACTCTCCAAATAAGTATGCAGATGAAGGGAATATCACAGAGAGATGTCCCACGATAATCCACAACTCTTTTCTCCCTTTTCTTTTCCTCTTCTACTAAACATCCCCACAGGGAGCTGAGCCTAGAGAGTTAACACAAATAATATTTGGGATGTTGAGGGACTTAAAATATGGTAGAGGAGGGTGACCACTCTGAGATTCCATTATTCTATGAGAACATGAATTTCTGAAGGTGTGCCCCCCAGTGACTGTGGGTTTTGTTGTTGTTGTTGTTGCTGTTGAACTTGATGGTATGAGGAAGTAGAGAATAGTGGCTAAGAATATACATCTAGCCTTTGGAGTCACATAGACTTGAGTTTAGTCCACTTACGAATGGGAGTGACTTGCACAAGATACTTAATCTTTATAAGCTCCTGTTTCCTCACCTGTAGAGTAGGTGCCTGCCCTACAGGTTATTGCAAAGATCAAATGTGATAATGTATGTAAAGCATGTAGGGCAGTGACTGGCCCTTAGGATGCACTTCTGTTTGTGGCTGTTCTGGGGTATTACCAGTGCCTTTTCCTCTCTTTCAAAATAGACTCTGCAATTCCAAGAGTTCAAGTATTTCCTATTTCCATTAGAAAACAGAACACCTTTGAGTCATAACTGTAATGATATATTTGGCAGCCCTTAAAAAGTTAATTTATAACATAGACTTTTAAAAATCTCCCCAAAGATCCAGAATCCCCTGACTCTTAAAAAAAATAAATTAAATAGTTAAAAACAATGTCTTGCCACTTTGACTCTATGAAACCCATTTAGATTAAGACGTAGAATTAGGTATTAAAAGAATCAGTGCATAGTGCCAGATCAGTTCTGAAGGGTGTAGGGTTAAACTGTAGCTCCTCAGGTCACTTTTAGTATTCAAATCATTGTTTGGTGTATTTATTTTTATGAAATATTACATGAGAAAACATTGAACAGGTGCTGGAATGGATTGGCTTTTCCCTTCTTCTTCAAGATAGAAAAGTGATTGGTGTACTCCATTACTTTGTTTTCCCTTGCAATCTCTCTCTTTTCCTTCCTTCCTTCCTTTCTCCCTCCCTCCCACCCTTCTTCCTTCCTTCCTTTTCCTTTCTTTCTCTTTCTTTCTTCCTTCCTTCCCCCTTCCTTCCTTCCTTCCTTCCTTCCTTCCTTCCTTCCTTCCTTCCTTCCTTTCTTTCTTTCTTCCTTCCTTCCTTCCTTCCTTCCTTCCTTCCTTCCTTCCTTCCTTCCTTCCTTCCTTCCTTCCTTTCTTTCTTTCTTTCTTTCTTTCTTTCTTTCTTTCTTTCTTTCTTTCTTTCTTTCTTTCTTTCTTTCTTTCTTTCTTTCTTTTTCTTTCTTTCTTTCTTTCTTCTTGAAGGTGGTGACAAGATGGAAGGCTATACCAGCTAAATTAGACAACATGGAAATACTCTGCTGGCCTGGTTCACTGTAACTTTCCTATATGACTACACTGTACAGCTAGGACCTAGAAATACCTGTCTTGTTACTTCACCTGTCATTTAAGACAGCCTCAAATGGTTTAGTGTGATTTAATCACTCATTCTCTTTCTCTCTCAACCACTTACTATGCAGTCATTATCATGGCTTCTTATCAATATGGGACGCCAGTTAATGCTTTTGAATTCTTATTGCTTTGGAAACTCTTGGCATTGGGTCTAGTTGCCTGTGGATTGAATGCACCACCCGTATCCTTTTTACACATTTCATACAGTCAGTGCTCCCTCAGTGTCTATCCTGACTCCAGCTTGCAAATGATGCTCCCACCAGGAGTCTTTGGGTTGTACAAACCTTTAGCTCCAGCAGATCCAACCATCTGGGAAGGGTAAGAGGTGCAGTGAAGATGAGGCAACTCTTACAACAGACCAGGGCTCTGCCTGGAAGGCACTGTTTGAAACCAAAAATTCCCCTCTACCCTATTAGGCTCTCTCGTGGTGCCAAGAGGAACCAGGAAGGTTCCTGGGCTTGGGCCTGTCTTTGGTCTTGGAAATCCTGTGTCACATTTGCCCCATGACATTGGTTTTTGGATCAACCTGGAATGAATTGTATGAGTTCCTAAAAGCTTAGTAATTAGAAGAAAAAGGCCAAGAACATAAGTTTCTATTTTTTATTTTTTATCGACAGAGGAGAAAACACTAGTATTTAGTATTATATACATTCACAGCTGAAAATAAAACTGCTTTGGAGCCTAAAACTTTATTATGAAAAAAGCCACTTTTCACTTTTTCCAAAATCGGACCATCACAGTGTTCTGTCTTCCTAATTTTACTGTTTTCCTGGAGTGTTGTTTATGTAGAAAGTAGTTTCTTCCATTTTTTTTTTTAAATCACATGATTCAACATTTCAAGATTTCTTGGTTTGATCGCCTTAAAACCTTTCTCCTGATTATCAGTGAAAGCCTTCAGGGGTCTGGGGACCTAGCCTCTTTCCTTTCAAGTATGCTTGGAATCAGCAGGCTCTTACATTTCAGAATTTAATTTGAGGGCTGTAAGAACAATTCAGCATCCCAGTTTTGAAATTTGATGCCACTTTCTAGTCACTGCTTTTCTTTTCTCCTTTTCTTCCTCACTTCTCCATCCCTCCTCACTGAACTCTCCCATGACATCAAAAGGAGCCCTGCTTTGAAGGGGCAAAATCACACTCACAAGACATTCTGTTTTAGTGTTTCAAATTGAAATTGTGATTCTACTTGATAAGGACCATGTTTCCTTTTCTGTTTTTCCTAGAACCCAACCCATGCCTGAATTTTAACAAATGGGAAAAAATGCTGAGAAGAAATTAGTTAAATATTGTATTGGAAAATGCTCAGAAAATGTTTAAAAATTATAATTATTATGGTCCCTGCTTTATCTAAAGTCATTTTATTGTTTAAATAACATTGCTTAGTTGTAACTTTGTTTTAAAGCATAGAACTTACACGGAATTCAATCAGCTCAACCTAAATCACTAGGGCACATTTAAGAATTAATGTTACTTTGTACCTCTACATTAAAAAGCAGTTCTTAGGTTCATAAAAAAACAACAACAACAACAAAAAAACACATCAAACGGAGATTTGGCTAAATATATCCTGGCTAAACTCTTTGATATTGGAAAGAGAATAAATGAAAAATAGTCACTTCAGGTACAAGTGGTGGGAAAGGCATACATTCTGGACAACTAAGAAGAGTCATGGAAGATTTGGACAGAGAGAGAGAGAGAGAGAAAGAGAGAGATGGAAGTAGAGTGAGTGTGTGTGGGGGAGTGATTGAACTCCTCTATTTTTTACCTTTGCCCCACATCTTGGTGTGGCAGGTGCTAGAAATAGAGAGAATCGAGCTCTTGTCCCATTCATGTACCCAACAAGTTATGGATCTCTGGTCAGGAGGCTACTACTAGACTGCCCCTCTAGCCCTCAGATTTTTCATCCCTTAAATAAAGAGTAGATTCTCTGTCCATCTGTCTCTTCTCGGGTCACCTTTTCATGCTAATCTTTGGAAGTATTTCAAAGAAAGTATCTTAGCATTAATTTCAGCCTATGTTTTTTTGTTCCTGTTCTTGGACCATTGGTTGGTTTCTTTGGAGACAGTTTCTGACTGTTATGCCAATTGTTACAAAGTTGTGAATATCAAATTACAACCTATAGTTAATATTCAGCATTATTAGAATATTTTAAAGCAAAATCCACCAGATACAGAGTTTGTGGAGAGAATAGGGCATTGCCTTTCTCCCCGTAGTCCTTTAACAAAATCTGGGTTTATGGAGCTAAAACTTAAAGTGTTTATAATCAGCCTTGGCATTTTTGTACTGTAGTAACTGCTGTATGAAAAAAGAATTCTCTAGTATTAAAAATTGAGAAGAATTTAAGTTTCAGTGGTAAGTGAATAAATATAAGAAATAAACTTCCAAAGTAATGAAAAAATTTATATGAATGCCCTCCAGTTTGTGATAGCAGCAGTACACAGAACCATTTTAAAAAGAACTTTTATAGATTAAATGGGATTATCATGTGAATTTTGTATTTAAAAAAATTGAATCGGGGGGCGACTCCTGATCTCAGGGTTGTGAGTTCAAGTCCCACATTGGGCATAGAGCTTACTTAAAATAAATAAATAAATAAAGTAAGTAAGTAAGTAAATAAGTTTGTTTCTGTCTGGTCTTACGGAATAAGTGTATTCCCTATTTTCCTTTAAATAGACACCATAGTACTATCAGAACTGTTTGCTTCTATCTTACAGAAATTTGGATATGTATATAAAGAATTTATTTAGGGGAAATGTTTAAAATGAAACCGATACATACTCTTCTATTTAATTTCTAATAAAAATAAAACAAAAATTCGACTTATTTCTTTATAGAAGTAACTCTAAAAATAGAAAATAAAAGCTGTTTGGTATTAAGACAGGAGACTTGATTCTCTCGGATAATAGTTGTCAATTTTCAAAATTTGGAAGCTCCTGGAGGACAGAGGTCTTATCTGTTTTGTTTATTGCTGTATGACCAGTTTTATATGTGGTATATGCTTAATATATGTTTAATTATTGACGAGGTATATATGTTTCCACTGAAAATCTTCCTTTATATTCCTTTATACAATGATTAAAGATCATTATATACTAAAATTATTTGATTCGTATATTCTGGACTTTATGCCTTTTTTTTTTTAAGGTTTTATTTATTTATTTGAGGGAGAGTGCAAGAAAACATGGAGTGGGGGGCAGAGGGAGAGGGAGAACCAGGCTCCCCACTGAGCAGGGAGCTGAATGCAGGGCTCGATCCCAGACCCTGGGATCATGACCTGAGCCAAAGGTAGATGCTTAACTCACTGAGCCACCCAGGCGCCCTGGCTTTATATCTTATTTTGACTAAGCTATCATTCATAGGACTGACTTGACCTTAGGTAAAGTAGTCTTGTCTAGTTTTTTTAGTCTTTTGGTCATTTTTTTTTCTTTCTCTCAGTGATTAAAAAATGTTTCCAAATTTGTTGCTGTGTTCCAGACTCAAAGTGATTTAGACATATATTCACATTTGGGCATTTCTTGAATTGTCTGCCTCAGGCACTCGGAGAGTTTTCTCTCTGTGAGACTGAGGAAGTGACTCTGACATCTTGTTTAAAGTAATTATGTGGAAAGAATATGTGGCCTTTGTGATTAGGAGCTGATAACGAATCAATGAACAAGGGTTGATTGGTAAACCACTGATAGCTTGAGTAAAAGGAATTGTTGAGTTAATTTAATTACATATATATTTAATTATAAGATTTGAAATAATAGCTATCGTTACTTAGAAACAGGAAATTTTTGACAATATATTTATAAAATGGTTGTATGTTTATTTAGAACATATGCAAATTCTTTATCTGAGCATTGGCTTCTCAATGTCTCACTTCTCTAGGCGTTTGATGGTTTTTTGCTTATTGAAACCATCTCTTCAGACGATTTTTGAATAAGAAATCACAGAGAGTGGTACTCCCATTCGTGTGGCTTACCCTTCTCTCACTTCCTGGGTGAGGAACCAAGTCAGAGAATTGAGCTGAATTGCTTGGCCTACTGATGAGATTTGTTTCTTGGGCAGAGTCGAGCCTTTTGGCCTCCCCAGTCAGCCTCCCCAGTCAGCCTCCCCCGTCAGCCTCTCCATGTACATTTCACACTTGCAAATGTGCTCACACAGGAGTCTTCCCTAAACAGCTAGTTTTATTTGAGCAGTCTTACAATTTGAAGATAAGCAATGCCAAATTTAACCAGATGGTAAGTATGGAATAACTTATAGATAAACTTGACTTGATGCCAACAGTTTTGCATACATCCAACAACTAATTAATTTTAAAAATGCTTTCCCCAAAAAAGCATACAAAACCTTATCCATTTGGCATTAATGATGTGAGATAAAGACATTAAAAATGATCAGTGTTGTGGTCTTTCCTTTTCCCTGTTTAAGGGAGAAATGTGATATGCTTGTTGGTACAAGTTTAGTTTCTGCCTTTCAAATGCCACACTTTTCTTCAAGCACTTATTTTATCATTTTTTATGCAAGAAAATAAATTACCCTTGTAAAAATTCAACTTACATAAAAGTATACAACATACATGAAATTCCCCTTTCCTAAAATGCCCCTCCCTACCCTGAACACCATATCTCACTTCCTTCCCAGGAATAACCGCTGATAAGATTTTGTTGTACATTCTCCTTGACCTTTATTCTCTGCATCAGCATAAACAATTTTATCTGTTTTGAATTTCATATGTCGAATCGTATCACACATATTGTTCCATAATTTAATGTTTTCACCTGCATTTTTTCATATCAGTACACAGAGATCCAGCTCAATGTTTTTTAATGCTGCAGAGTCAGTAGTCAATGCACCTTTTTTGGGGTTTTACCATTTCTCTAGTACTAAATCATTCGTGTTCTCCCCCCAATATTTCAGTTATAAAAAAAGTTGTGGTGAACTTTCTTGTACACATTTTCTCAAGTGCTTCCTTTTTTTGTTACTTCTAATGAATTGCTTTAGTAGATTCACTCTGCATTTTTGGTCTTACCCATCGAATGCAAAAGCTGGAATGTGAAATTCTGGGGTACTACTTTTATTTTTCTGAACTTTTACAGCAGCATCCAGGATGAGGACCTATTAGAGTTATTGAGTTATTGAATTCGTCTTTCCGCTGAGATTCCCCATGAACTCTGGGGAGGGGAGAACATGGTAATGGCAGGAAACTCGGAGATCCACCTGTTGGTTCATCCACCAATTAGCTCTTATCTTCGACATAAACAACTCAAAAAACCTTCCCTGACATGACATAGCTCTATAGTTGTGGCTTCTCATTGCAACTTTCTCTTCACATCACAGTCAAACTTCACCATGGAGGAATCTTTGCTTGCTCTGAGTGCTCACTTCCCATTCAGCTTTCCACCCACTGCAGTCTGGGCTCTGGCCCACCTCAGCTACCACCACGGACACTGCTCCATTCATGACTTTCTGGTCCCCAGGCTCTTGCAGGCATTTCTGGCCCTTCTTCACCTGGCTTCTAGGCACCCCTCAAGACTCTATTGCTTCCTGCTGAAGGACCTGCCTCCTTTGATTTCTATGACACAACTGTATCCATCTGTTAGTGCTGCTTCAGAAGAAAGTTGCAGAAAACTCAAGCCAAATTGGTTTAAGCAATAAGGAAATTCGCAGGAAGTTCACACAAATGGAAGTCCAGAGGTAGAGCAAGTATCAGGGTTGGCTCTAGCTCCAGATATCTGTGATTCTTCTGGCTTGGTTCTCTTCTTTCCGTTGGTTTCCTTCTCAGACTGGCGGGGAGCGAGGGCTGCAGCAAGTCTGGGTTTCATAGTTACTGAGGATGCCAACTGGAGGAAGGGAAAGCGTTGCTTCTTGAAGTTCTTCTAAGAGAATAATGAAGAATTTTGCTGGAGTCCCATTACACTTCTTTTTTTCTTCTTTAAAATATATTTTTCCAATTTTAGTAAAATAATTGACGTGTAATATTGCATAAGTTTAACTGTGTACAACATGACTTGATATATGTATATATGGCAAGATGATTACCACAATAAGTTTGGTTAATGTCCATCACTCAGTTATAATTTTTTTCTGGTGATGAGCACTTTTATTTATTTATTTTTAAGTTTTTATTTAAATTCCAGTATAGTTAACATACAGTGTTAGATTAGTTTCAGGTGTACAATATAGTTATTCAACAATTCTATACATTACCCGGTGCCCATCACAAGTGCACTCCTTAATCCCCAACACCTATTTCACCCATCTCCCCACCCACCTTCCCATTGGTAACCATCAGTTTGCTCTCTAGGGTTAAGAGTCATTGAGAACTTTTAACATCTACTCTCTTAGCAGTTTTCAAATATGCAGTACAGTATTGTTAACTACAGTCACCATCCACAATACATCCCCTGTACCCACTTACCTTATAACTAGAAGTTTGTATCTTTTGACCAACTTCACCCATTTCATCAAAATTTCTTGAATCTCATTGAATTACTGGTTCCTCATAGTCCCCAGCTAAGGGGGTAAGATTATCTTTAGACTAGTTAGCTCAATCCTGGGAATTGAGACCTTTAGCCTTCTGAGAGGCCCATGCACTTCACGGGGGGTTGGGAGGAAGTATGTGAAGGAGAATAGGAAATTGATACTTGTTTGGAAACCAACAATGTCCACCACAACTTCTATTTCCTGGTTTTTGTTTTAGTTTTCTTGTTTTGTTTTAATCTCAAGTTTTCTCTACTTGGTTCCCTAATGATTTCCTCTTCTGCCCAGCCCTTTAATATGATGGTCCCCAGAGTATCTCTTGTGCTTTCTTCTCTTCTCACTGTTCATGTTATCCCTGGGACAATTCATTCACTTTCAAGGCTGAGTATGCTGATGACTCCTAAATCTACACCTCCAGACCATGGAGTTCCTATAAACGGTAGATTCTTTTATCCAGTTGTGTATTGTACATCTCCACTTGATTATCCCATATATATTTCAAGTTCAACGTGTCCCAAACTGAGTTAATCACCATGGTCCAAGACCACCACATCCTTCTATATTCCCAATCTCAGTCAAGAGCCTCATCAAACACTATTCCTTAAGTCATGGTAGACCCCTTTTACTTCCTGACATTGAAGCAGACACAAAGCCTTACTGATCTAGCCATCAAAATTGAATAGGGCCACAGGCTATGAGAAATCCTTCCCATATATTACCCTTTCTTTCCATTTTGGGTTGTGTTCTCGTCTTCTGATCTTATGCACTTCAAAGATAATTATAAGAGCACTAATGTTGTTCACTAACTTCTTGACCGTAGGTACCACATCTTATTAGTTTTTAATATCCCTGTTCTCAGCATAGCATCTTGAACACTGTAGGTGTTCAGGAAATGTTAGACAATTATTAAATGAGTTTAGTCTTTAAACACTTATTAGGTCACTATTATTTTTCAGATACTCTCCCAAGCTCTGAATGTCTGATGCTCTTCATTGACAGACTTGATCCTGCTCTGTGGTTGGGGAGGGTGGAGTCAGTGGGAAAATGCCAGAAGCTGTGTCCTCAGGCAGTGAGTGCCAGGTCAGGGCCAGGGTAAACAATTTGAAACTAGGTCACAGATCTCAAAAAGGGCTGGATGGGTCTAGGAAGTTAAGGCATGAAGCCAAATGGGTTGGTGTCTGAGTTTTTGAAGAGGCCGATGGGAAGAAAATCTTAGAATGAATCCCAGGTCCATGAGAGACATCTATGGCAGCTTTTTACCCACCTTAAGATGCTCAGTGTCATAGTCATTGGGATACAGTGATAAATAGGAAATGATTCTTTTTTTTTTAAGATTTTATTTATTTATTTGACAGAGAGAGACACAGCAAGAGAGGGAACACAAGCAGGGAGAGTGAGAGAAGGAGAAGCAGACTTCCCACGGAGCAGGGAGCCCGATGGAGGGCTTGATGCGGGGCTTTATGTGGGGCTTGATGCGGGGCTTTATGTGGGGCTTGATGCGGGGCTCAATCCCAGGACCCCGGGATCATGACCTGAGCCGAAGGCAGATGCTTAACGGCTGAGCCACCCAGGCGCCCCTATAGGAAATGATTCTTAACCTAGTAGGGACTTATAGTTAAGTGGGAAAATGGATATGTAACAAAAACTTACACTTTAATGTAAGAAGTGATAGAGTGAAAAATACATATACAGCATTAAGGAATCCAGAAGTAGGAGCTAATGCATGTGTTTAAAAATTGTGATGACCTTGAAGGGATCTTTTCTTTGTTAATTGATTTTTTTTTAAAGAAAACACCTTTTCCCCAGCATAAATCACTTCCTTTAATACATAGGCAAAAATTTGTTCCACTGTATCTATATGTCATAATTTTTTTCCAGGGCTCTTAGTAGCTTGGTACTCAAGCTATAAATATAAGAGTTTTTTTTTTTTTTTTTTGAGGATGGTTTTTACGCAGAGAAAAGATTCAGAATTTACTTTAGATATATAAAAATTAATATTCAGTATATTACATTTATCAACTATACCTTTAAATTACTCTTTTAAGGTTAGCTTATAAATCTTATTCTACTTAAAAGTCTAGCAAATTTTAACATCACTTTATAGGAATTTAAATGTTTGTAAAATAAAAACCCTTAAGCATTTAAAATTGCATTTATAAATTTAATATATGTGATTTTCATAGTAACTGCTACAGTTACATGATTTAATAAAGAAAGTTCTTAAGTTTTAAAATAACTCTTCTAAATCTAATTGAACACAAATGTGGATAACCTTAAATATTCCAATGTTATGCATAAAGTTAGATTTCAACAAGTCTAAATCTGTCATACAATTATATACATTTTAAATTCATAAGGTTGACACTTTATTGTCAGGTCAAATTTTCTTTCACATCATGAATACTTAAAATAACCAAGCATGCTCAGATTGTTTGTTGTTGTTTTTTTTTTAACTTCTGCTGTTTACTTATTTAGGAGAGACAGGATTCTCTAAATCAGGTAGGGGCAAAAGAGACAGGGTTCAACTATGTTGTCCAGCTGGAGTACAGTGACTGTTCACAGACACAGTCCCACCATGAATCAGTACAGTTTTTTTGACCTGCTCTGGTCCCGACCTGGGCGGTTCACCCCTCCTTACTTAACCGGTTGGTTCCTGCTCTAGGGCAGTCACTATGGATGCCGAACTTAGTGCGGACGGCGACACCGGAAGGGCATAGCAGACCACCACCCAGAACTCCTGGGCTTTAGCGATCCTCCTGCCTCAGCCTCCCAGGTAGCTGGGATTACAGGCACATGCCATGTCCAGCTAGATTTAAACGTAGAAATATTATTCATCGGGGTTTGATTTTCTTAACAATTTCTCTACTTAATTGGAAACTATTCCAAGGCTGGGAGATGCTTACTCTATGTGGACAGGATTGTATCTCAGTTTTTTTTCTCCTCTCAATGCAGTTGTATTCTTAGAGACTTCGGGATACCCTGCTTTCATTTGTAGTTGGGGTGGTTTCACGTTCCTAAATGCTGGATTCAGGAGATGTATTTCCTAATAATTCCATCTATTCATTCACTTTGGCAATCGTGGCCTGGCCTGCTTTCATCACTTGATTGAATTTTGCATTTCTTTGACTCTTAAATAGCTTAAGATATTTAAATGACTTGCCATCTACTGGATCTAATGACTATTGTACTTGTGAATTTTTTGCATTCTTTTTATATCCTTCCTCTTTTTTAGGGCCCCAACACTCCCATAATATAAGTTCATCCCACTGAAATCTGGCTATCCTTCAAGGCTTTGCCATAGTAAAGTCATAAATTTGAAGGTTATCCTGACTTACTCCAGGCAGGAATTTTACTGTGTTTGCTTATCGTCTCTCTAAGCCTTGCTGGCTCATTCTCATTTTTATGGTCTCAGTTTGAATGTAACTCCCTTCAGAGTTTTTCTCGGATTGCCCTTTCCATGAGAGGGCTCCTTGATTATTTCATATATCACATAAAAACATCTTGAGGAAGAAGAACAAAGCTGGAGGCATCACAATCCCAGATTTCAAGCTGTATTACAGAACTGTAGTCATCAAAACAGTAGGGTACTGACACAAAAATAGATCAATGGAACAGATTAGAGAGCCCAGAAATAAACCATGCTTATATAGTCAATTAATCTACAACAAAGGAGGCAAGAAGATGTTATGGGGAAAAGACAGTCTCTTCAAATGGTGCTGGGAAAACTGGGCAGCTACATGCAAAAGAATGAAAGTGGACCACTTTCTTATACTATACATAAAAATCAACTCAAAATGGATTAAAGGCCTAAATGTGACACCTGAAACCATAAAACTCTTCGAAGAAAACATAGTCATTTCCTTGACATTGGCCGTGGAAACATTTTTCTAGATATATCTCCTGAGGCAAGGGAAACACAAGCAAAAACAAACTGTTGGGCCTATGCCAAAATGAAACACTTTTGTACAGCAAGGAAAATCATCAACAAAATAAAAAGGCAACCTACTGAATGGGAGAAGATATTTGCCAATGATATATCTGATAAAGGGTTACTATCCAAAATATATAAAGAATTTATACAACTCAACACCAAACAAGCAAATAATCTGATTAAAAATGGGCAGAGGACCTGAATAGACATTTTCCCAAAAAAGACATACAAATGGCCAACAGATACATGAAAAGATGCTCAGCATGACTAATCATTAGGGAAATGTAAATCAAAACCACAACAGGATATCACTTCACATTTATTAGAATGGCTAGAATCAAAAAGATAAGAAATAAAGAAATGTCGATATGATGTAGAGAACAAGAAACACTCACGCACCGTTGGTGGAAATGTAAATTGGTACAGCCACTGTGGAAAACAGTATAGAGGTTCATCAAAAAATTAAAAATATAATTACCCTATGATCCAGTAATTTCACTACTGGGTATTTACCCAAAGAAAACGTAACCTTAATTCGAAAAGATATATGCATCCCTGTGTTTATTCAGCATTATCTACAATAGCTAAGATATGGAAGAAACCCAAGTGTCCATCAGTAGACGAATGGATAGGAAAGATGTGGTAAACACACACACACACACACACACACACACACACACACACACACACACACAGGAATATTAGTCATAAAAAAGGATTAAGACCTTGCCGTTTGCAACATGGATGGACAAGGTATAGAGCTAGGTGAAATAAGTCAGAGAAAGACAAGTACCATATGATTTCACTCATATGTGGAATTGAAGAAAAAAACAAATGAACAAACAAAGAAAAAAGAGACAACCCCCCCAAAAAAAACCCAGAGTCTTAAGTACAGAGAACAAACTGGTGGTTGCCAGAGGGGAGGTGGGTGGGGGGATGGGTGCAATAGAAAAAAGGAGTTAAGAGTACTCTTACCGTGCTGAGAGTGTGTAATGTATGGAATTCTTGAATCATTAAATTGTACACCTGAAACTAATATAGCCCTGTATGTTAATTATACTTCAATAAAAAATAAACATAAAAAATCTGTGATTATTCATTAACCCACTTATTACTTCTCTGTCCCAGTAAAGTGCAAGCTCCATGTAAAGGCTTTTCTTCTTTTTTTCAATTAAGCATTTTATTTTGAAGTAATTTTAGAGTCATAAAAGTTGCAAAGATAATATAGAGTTCTATGTACTCTTCATCCAGCTTCCCCAAAGAATATGTTATAACTATAGTACATTATCAGAACCAGGAAGCTGACATTGCTACAATACTATTGTGTAGCCTTACAGACCTCATGGGGGTTTCATCAGGTTATATACACTCATGGGTAAATGTGTGTGCGTGTGCATATGCGTGTAATTCTATGAAATTTTATTCCATATATAAATTCATATAACCTACCACAATCAGGATACAGAGCTATTCTATGACTACAAGGACACTCTCTCCCGCTATTCCTGTAGGAGGACTAGTTTGTTTTATTCACTATTGTCCTGCCAATGCCCTGCGTCGTGTCGAGTACATGATGACATCCAATAAATATTTGTTGAGTATACCAGAACATGGCTAGATATTACTGGGGGAATTTACCTAATTTGTTTGGAGAAAGATGTATTACTTTGTTTATTGGATTTCAGTTACTAAGAGGTTGTTTGAGGAGAAAAATGTTATCAAACCCCATCTCATAATGACTAATTGGCAAAGAACATAAAAAATCCATGGCTACCAAGATCTCACAGAAATGTTACATCACTCCAAATCTTACAATCAAGCTAGTGCTATATCTATCTATCTCTATCTCTATCTCTATCTCTATCTCTATATCTATATCTTGCTGATGAATTAAGTGAAATGTCATTTCAACATCATCTGGAATCCAGACTAGAAGATGGTGGCCTGACCCGAGTGCAGAGCTCCAGAGCCCTGAGGCCTTGCTTCCTCCTGTTTCCGGTGCCTACTACCGTCCCAGAGTAAATAGAAACATGACCCTCCATTAACGTGCTTTAGACAGGCTACAATAAAATTTCCCGTAATGGGTACTAGGGGGAAATCGACTACTCCTGAAAGATATTTGCACATTGTTGGAGTTTCTTGACCTTAAGATATCTTTTTGGAAGCATTTAAAGAACTAAAGAAAGAAATTGCCCTTTAAGGAGACCTTGTGACAGAAGGAGGGGGAGAATAATTCCACTGCATACCAGACCTTACCTCTGCACAGAGTAACCACAGGACAAATGCTAAAGCAAACATGCTATAAGAATGCCACAATATTCATTCCCCTCTTTTCTGATAAGAAAGGTTTATGAATTTTTATATCTTGAAAACCTTTGTTTTGCAGGCTTTGCTTTAGCAGGTTGCCTCTTACTCAGCATGTGGAGACGGAATCACTTCGGAATCCATTTTTATTTAGTTACTGGAGGTGTAGCATTTAGTGTATTTTGTGTTGGAAACCGCAGGTAGGACCTGTTTCTGTAAATGATTTATTTCCATGGATCTGTTCCTTTAATTGATTTGATATTTACTTAAGAAAGTTCTTTCTTTGCTTGCCTTGTCAGCCCCCTCTGAGAACTATTGTAAAGTATGTTGCTGTCATAAGTAGGCTGATTCCTTCCCAGACCAGTTGTTTCTCTGAGGTTTGTACATCTTTAAATGGATTCTGGGCACCATTTCACAAGGATTTTTCTTGAAGTTCTCTTTTGGGATAAAACCTTTGGCTTGGGGAGGCTTTAACCTGGGCCCCAGTTAACACTATAGACTATTTTTTTAAAAAGATTTTATTTATTTATTTGGGGGGAAGCACGAGCGGGGACGGGGGGAGGAGAGGGACAAAGGAAGGGGCGGGCGCCCCGCGGAGCAGGGCGCCCGACGCGGGGCTCGATTCCAGGATCCCGGGATCACGACCTGAGCCGAAGGCAGCCGCTTAACCGACGGAGCCACCCAGGCGCCCCCAGCACTATGGGCGATTGACTTAGCCTCAGTTCTACTTGGATTTTAAATGAAAGCATCTTTAGAACACTTTGCTAGTTTCATTGATTTTAAAATGCAACCCAAATAAAAACAGGGTGATTGCTATAAAAACTCAGCTTTAAGAAAAGTCCTGTGCCAGTTCTCATAACCACACAGCCAGCCTTGAGCCATCCTGGAGTGCCCACTGGATACATAAGCTGTGATGCAAAGTCCTTAAGCTGGGAGGCCAGTCTAGAGTGCCTCAGTGTCTTCCCCTCTCTGGGTAATAGAGATTCCAAGGTCCTAAAAGGACTTGTGTGGGTTTCACCTCAGGCCCCATCCATACTGTGGGAGTGAGGTGGGTATGGGGCATACTCTTCAAGCTGAATTTCTGAGCTCCGTGGAGCTGGCTGTGGCGGGGTCCAGGCCCAGGGAGGAGGGCCTGGAGAAGGGATGTCCCCATTCCACACCTTGCCTCGCTTCCTCAACAGCAGCCGGAATGTGTTCTGTCACTTTGTACCACGCTTTCTCATCCTGTAAATGGACAAATGCACCTATGATGCTTGTCTCCAGCTCACTGAAAAGAAAGAGTGGTTTTTATATGGAGAGGAGAACCAAAGGCCAAGGCCACCGGACCTAAAGAGAGTTAAGAAAGAAAACTGCCTTCCAAAGCATCCAGCTGTTCCCGGCCACTGAATCCCATTGGTATCAGAGCTTATGGTGCAAGCGATTTCGACGCGGAGCCCCTGGCTGCCATCTTGGAGCTGGCCCCAAGAACCACAGGGAGTCACTGAGAATTTCAGCTTTGCTTAGGGAAGTCCACGACACAGGGGAAACCCTGTTCAGCCTTCCAGGGAACTTAAAGCCTCGTGTCTGACTTGGGTCAATTAGGTGCACTTTGCAGACACTTCGCTCTTATCAGCACAAACATTTTCCCCAATGTGGCTCTCTGCTTTACCCTTGCCTGTGAGGAGGAAAGTCTTGTTAACGGAGAGGGCAGACTAAGGGCAGGGAATTGCTCATTTTTCTGCATCATGGAAAATATAGGATGTGCAGGAAACATATCCTTTCAACTGGCTTAATCCTTCAGTGAGGCTCATTTCAATGAGCTCCATTGTGTTCAGTCCTTATTGGAACGCGATAAAAATAGAACACTTAGAGTGCTATGTCTGTGGAACCAGAGCAAAATAGAGAGTTGAGGTAATTGCCCAGATAATCCAAGCAAAAACAAAAACAAAACAAGATAAAACCAACCACTGTTGAGAAAAGAAAAAAAAAAAAGCAGTTTTAGGAGTTTGAATGATCTAGTCGGGTTCCCTACATTGTTCAAATTCACCAGCTCTGCTTCTATATTTACTTTTTCTACATAGACTGAGCCTAAGCTATGTTGAAGGGTTTTCTTCCCCCCATATTATCTCAAGTACCACGTCAAAAAAATGCTTTTGCTTTAGAGTATCCCACTCTGTCCTATTTCCCAGTAAGAGAAAAAGTAGATCTCACAATAGATTTATGCATGTTTTTAATATAAGACAGCAGGGTAAAGAATATGACTCTGGAGTGTCGGGGGAGATTTCTTTCTCATTTGTTTCTGTGAGTTCCCCTTAGCAGGTTGCTAAAGGCTGGAGATGTTTTATCTACACACTCACATGTTTTAGACCTGTGGCTTTATGCTTGGCTAAGTGCCTGTCATGTGTGTGCGTTGCCAGCCCAACAGCTTGGCTCATTTAGAAAATCAGGGAACCCAATTTCCTCTGACAGAGCAGCTGGTAATATTCCACTGGATGCGAGTGAGACGCTACCTGAATTGGAGATGTCGTCCTGGCCAGAGTTCTTAGACTGGCTTCCCAGTTTGGGACCTTGGGACTGTGACTGGTCTCTCCGATTATACTCCCTGACCCTGTTGTCTTAAAGGCACTGCTTCTCTCACCATCCCTCTTATAGGGACTCAAACCTTTTCATTCATTTTTCCGATTTTTCCTTCTGCCTCTTTCCCAATATAACCATCCACCAAGTACTGTGGATTCTTCTTTCCCAAAAGTTTCCATTATTCTGACCTTCAATTTTAGTCCCATTCCCTGAGTTTAGGTTCTCATTTTCTTATCCCTCCTAATAATTTCCTGTTTTTTTTTTTAGTCTCACCCGTTTCTAATCTGCCCTAAGTAAATGCCAGAACAAACTTCCTTAAAGCTCTCCTTGATTGAATTGTAATTCCTTGCAGAAAAAAATTCCTTCCTTGATAGCTCCTTGTTCCCAAAAAGTTCTGCCCAAATTCCTCACCCTGGCATTGAGAGCTTTTGTGAGTTTGGTTTTGATGACATTGGACCCTCACGTGAAAATTCGGCTCCAGCAAGTTGAGCTTATTGTCCTTCTGCATGAAATGCCCTTCCTTCTCTTGCTCACCCCTTTCCACACTTTGACCTTTGCTGGAACATGTCCAAGATGGGGAACACATATTCATGGCAACTCATTGCATTTTTGAAAAGTTATTATTGATCAGAATGCATGCCTGCCTTCCTCCCTCCCTTTCCTCCCTCCCTTCCTCCCTCCCTCCCTTCCTCCCTCCCTCCCTCCCTTCCTCCCTTCTTTCCTCCCTCCCTTCCTTCCTCCCTTCCTCCCTTCCTCCCTTCTTTCCTTCCTCCCTCCCTCCCTTCCATCCTCCCTCCCTCCCTTCCTTCCTCCCTTCTTTCCTCCCTCCCTTCCTTCCTCCCTTCCTCCCTTCCTCCCTTCTTTCCTTCCTCCCTCCCTCCCTTCCTTCCTCCCTCCCTCCCTTCCTCCCTTCTTTCCTTCCTCCCTCCCTCCCTTCCTTCCATCCTCCCTCCCTCCCTTCCTTCCTCCCTCCCTCCCTTCCTCCCTTCTTTCCTTCCTCCCTCCCTCCCTCCCTTCCATCCTCCCTCCCTTCCTCCCTCCCTCCCTTCCTCCCTTCCTCCCTCCCTTCCTCCCTCCCTCCCTTCCTCCCTCCCTCCCTCCCTTCCATCCTCCCTCCCTCCCTCCCTCCCTTTCCTCCCTCCCTTCCTCCCTCCCTCCCTTCCTCCCTCCCTCCCTTCCTCCCTCCCTCCCTCCCTTCCATCCTCCCTCCCTCCCTTCCTTCCTCCCTTCCTCCCTCCCTCCCTTCCTCCCTCCCTCCCTCCCTTCCATCCTCCCTCCCTCCCTCCCTCCCTTCCATCCTCCCTCCCTTCCTCCCTTCCTCCCTCCCTCCCTTCCTCCCTCCCTCCCTCCCTTCCATCCTCCCTCCCTCCCTTCCTTCCTCCCTCCCTTCCTCCCTCCCTCCCTTCCTCCCTCCCTTCCTCCCTTCTTTCCTTCCTCCCTCCCTCCCTCCATTCCTTCCATCCTCCCTCCCTCCCTTCCTTCCTCCCTCCCTCCCTTCCTCCCTTCTTTCCTTCCTCCCTCCCTCCCTCCCTTCCTTCCATCCTCCCTCCCTCCCTTCCTTCCATCCTCCCTCCCTCCCTTCCTTCCATCCTCCCTCCCTCCCTTCCTCCCTTCTTTCCTTCCATCCTCCCTCCCTCCCTTCCTTCCATCCTCCCTCCCTCCCTTCCTTCCTCCCTCCCTCCCTTCCTCCCTTCTTTCCTTCCTCCCTCCCTCCCTCCCTTCCTTCCATCCTCCCTTCCTTCCTTCCTACCTTCTGTCCTCCCTTCCTTCCTTCCTTCCTTCCTCCTTTCTTCCTTTCTTCCTTCCTCTCCCCCCTTTCTCCTTCTCCTTCTTCCTCCTCCCGTTCTTCTCCTCCTCCTCCTCCTTCTTCTTCCTCTTCTTCTGTCCCCTCCTCCTTCTTCCTTCTTTCTCTCCTTCTGTCTCTGTCTCTAATTTTGAGATAATTTCTGCCTGCCTGTGCCTTATTTGTTTTTCATCTGCCCTCAGAAGCAATACAAAAGAAATATCATTCGTTTATATCAAAGCCCCTTGAATATTTGATGAATGCCACCATAGCTGTCTTGACTAATCCAAATACAACCTTGTATTAAATGGTTTTCTATTTTAAAAAATCATTTTCTACTAAAATGGTTTCTAAATCATTCTCCATCTTGGCTGTTTTACCTGGAAGTGCTCCAGGGTGTTAACAATAATCTTAAAATACAGATTATCAGAAAAAACACAACTTCCTGATTTATAGTATTTGTTCCAGAGAACTTGATATATTTGTACCACTCATTTGGCTCATTATGTACTGTAGTATTTACAGGTTTTTTTTGGTGTAGAAGAGGGAGGGAATATTTCTGGTGCCTTTGTAATTTTGCTTATAAACTACACGATCAGACTCTGGAAAAAAGCAACTCAGATCTGTAAATCTCTGTGTCCTTTAAAGAAGGTCCTGTATCTAGGCATTCAATACTTTGATTTTGAAAAAAAAAATAATCTCTAGTCATGAACTTTGCTAAATCTAGTGTTCTCTTCTCTGTTCTTATTTGATCTCTTGGCAGTATTGACACTATTGATTACTTTCTCCTTCTGGAAACTCTTCCTTTGGTTTCCATGACAGTGTACTCTGCAGATTTTCTATCTAACTCTCTCCACTTCTCAACCTTCTTTGTGATTTCTCTTTAACATTGGTTTCCTGTGGGGGCTCTCTCTAATGCCTTATCCCCTTCTCCTCCCACGTCATTCTGGCATCATCTCCTATAATAAGATTCTAGCAGTTTGCGAATGCTTAAAAATGGTTCAGCTTTCCTTTCCTCAGAGGAGAGATGGTGGGAAGAAGAAAATTGAAGAGATTTGAGAGATATTTAGGAAGTGGGGTTGAATGACCTTAGTGATGTACTGGGTTCTGTGGTGGGAACAGGGAAAGGAAGAGGGAGGAGCAACAGGTAAAGGAGCATTGTGGACAAGGTGGTAGATTGTACTGGGGAGGAAGAGTGTGGGATTATCCACTGCACACATTAGTTCCCATCCTCACCATAATCACCTGTGTCCCTACATGTGCCCTGCAGTAGACCTTCCCTGCAAGGACTCACCATGGATCCTCTGTGCTCGTGGTTGTATCCCCTTGCCTCGTACAGCACACACTGTGGAATGCTTAAAAATATCTTTTTATTTTTTATTATTATTATTTTTAATCACGCTCTATTATCTTTCAATAAATATAAAGACTTCCAATCATGTCACCTAGAGACCATTTCACCCACTGCTCTATTTGCCCACCTGTCCCTGTCTCTCTCCTTAACAATGGTGAGGCAGATACCCTTTCCGCAGGGAAGAGCACTCTATGGTTTGTTGCCTTTGCCAATAACAAAAATGTTAGAGAGCCAGGTGGCAAAGCTGTTACCATTGGCATCTTTCATCTGAACTGCATCAAAAGAACCATGGTGTCTCTCTCTGTCGGTGATCACACCAGTTTCTTCCCGGGTTCACACCTCCGGTCACCACACACAGATTACCAGCGTCAAACTTGATGAAATCAGTCATCTTTCCAGCCCCCAAATTAATCTGAGTGGTGTCATTCACCTTGATGAGGGAATCAGGATAGCAGATGGTGTGAGCATCATGGGTCTCCGGATAAAGAATTCCTTTTGTCCCCACGAAGATCTTTCTCACTTTGCACAACTTATACTTGGCCTCCTCGGGTGTAATCTGGTGAATAGCAAAGTGACCCTCGGTGTCATAGATCAGACGGAATTTCCCCCCAGTCTTATCAGTGCTAATGACATCCATCAAACCAGCAGAGTAGGTTAAATCAGTTTGGACTTGGCCATCAATCTTAATGAAACGCTGTATACAGATCTTTACTTCACCTCCTGTCAGGCCATCCTTAAGTCTTTTCCTTAGGAAAATGATGAGAGGGAGATGTTCTTTCAGCTTATGGGGACCAGTAGATGGACAAGAGGCAAATACACCAGTTTATGTAGCAACCAATGCTTTGGAGCTGCTACACTCTTCAGATGGCACCATGAGCCATGGCTGCGCTGGGCACGAAAAGAAGATTGCCTCCTTCCAGTACAGTAGAAAAGAGAGCTAAAAGTATCTTTTTAGAAAAAGGTTTGATAGGGGCCATTTAAGATTGTTCAGAGAAGAATGTGCTGTCATATCTTGTTGCTTACAACTGGAGTTATAAAACAGAAGGAAAAAAAAGACAAACATTGGAATTTTAAAATGTATTACGGCGTTAACCGAACACCAGAAAGATGACACAACACATTGGATCCAATCAGTGCAGCGTTATTTGCTGAGCATCTATTGTGGACAAGGCTTTGTGTTAGGGCCTTTGGGTAATCATATAGGGTTTGCTCACCAAGGGCTTGCTCAGGGGAGGCCTGGCTTATACCTGTTGTCCCAGCTGAATTATTAACAGTTCTTTCTTGTGCTCTAATGTGTTTTTATCTGGACAATATATTAATTGATCACCCTATCCCTGGGGAATATGAATAATTCCAATTCAAATCAAGAAAGGGGATTGTTTTTGATATCAGATTGGATGAGGGTCAGAGTCAGCAGCCAGGCATGGGGGAATTTAGGGCTATCATGAGGAAATTCACCCAAAAAAATTATTGGGAGAAACAAACAAACAGACCTCAAACTCCAAACAGAATCAAGAAATCTCTAGAAGGACGATCTGGTGGCAGATTTTGACAGGTTTCTAAAATGGCCTCATTTTCCAGATGTTGCCATCCTTTCTTGGTTTGAAATTTCCACTGTAAGAGTTATTCCCTGGGTTTCTACACAAAAGCAGTGGGGAAGCAGCAGACACTCATCTTCAGAATTCCATTATAAAAGAACAGTATGGCCAGAGACGCACGGAGACCTCTCCCTCCCATTCCTGGAAAGTCTTTCCTCATTGGCTGATGAGCAACACTACCAAGTTTGGAGACTGCTTGGTTTTCCCCTTGGCAGGGGACAGGGAAAACAAGAAGGCATAAATCTTGGCAGAAGCTTGATCAAAACTCATGATTGCCAGGACCCCGTGTGAGCCTTGAAAGGGTAGGGGAGTTCGGTCTTGCGTACCTGGAAGAGCTGGGACATTGTAACTGAAAGGAGGTGGTCACGAGAGTGAAACCAGAATGAAATCAAGTATAATGATGCAGAGGACTTTTTTTTCCCATGAGAATTCAAGGGGCCGGTCCTCATGATCATGATGAAAACAGAGACGGGAGCACACTGTGATGAATGGGGGGTCGTCCCAGGAGCAGAGGAGTGCTAGACCGGTGCTAGAGAGGGAAAGAGCACTACTGGACGTTGTGAGTGGGAAATCAAGGGAGGGAGAGAGGTGCCTAAAGAGGATTTTTTTAGGATCTTTTACTGTGTTTGGGTTTGTAAAAACTCTTTTCCTGATCTATGGGAATTGCATAAGCTTTACCAGCTTCACCCAATAGTGTGGACTCTGGCAAGAGTCTGGGGACCTCCATATATGCCAAGCACATATTTGATAGAATAAAGATTGTAGATGTAATTAATAAAATATAAATGAGCAAAAGCATTACTGAAGTCACAATGAATTCTTGTTATATATATCTTCCCATCAATAGATAATAAAAAGAAGAGCCATTTTTGTGTGGGAGTGTGAGGACGAGTCTTGGAAGGTTTCAGAAGCAGGAAGGTGACATACGCAGGTCTAGGGGCATCCTCAATTCTTTACTCATCCTCCTGTGTCTTTACTCCTGTATTCGTCAACATATAGTGTCGAACTTTCCTATAGAAATGGCATACAGTTTTTGCTTTTAATAAAAACCTAGAGGTTATTTCTGACATAGGAATCTGATGTTTCCTTGAGTTTTCTCTTAGAAGATGGGATTAAAAAAAAGAGGCAAGTACATGTTTAAAGCATGTCTTGGATGTTTTCTTTGACTATGACAATGTTAAAAAGGTGCTCAAAACAAAATGGACTTCTCTCCAAATGGACTTAACTAATGTGGTGATTAATTAATAGCATTGTGTTCTGGCACATAATTCTTGTGTTTCCCCTCACAATGACCCTCTTCTCTCTGCTCTGGTTCAGCCGCTTAGCTGCTATACAGATTACTCTTTAAAAAAAAATTATTTATTTATTTATTTATTTGACAGAGAGAGAGAGAGAGAGAGCACGCAAGAGAGGGGACACAAGCAGGGAGAGTGGGAGAGGGAGAAGCAGGCTTCCTGCTGAGCAGGGAGCCCTATGCAGGGCTCGATCCCAAGACCCTGGGATCATGACCTGAGCTGAAGGCAGATGCTTAATGACTGAGCCACCCAGGCGCCCCTGTACAGATTACTCTTGCCATACTTTCTGCTCAGGGTGAGTGTTTAGGGATTATAGTACTGTGTGTGATGTGCATGCGTATTTTGGTTCCAGCTTCTTTCACTTAACATAGTGAATGTTCATTTTCCCACATCATTCAATTTTCATTTAAAATTACTGTTTTCCCAGATTCCCATATGTATATTCTATAATTCACTTAACTCTTTTGTGGGTAATTTCTAGACTTTTATCATTAGACATAACACTGTGGTCTCTAGCATTGTGGAGGCATGTTACCCGCCCCTTCCCCCCAGTTGTTCTTCTGGGAGTGGCAGCTTGATGTCCTCTGGGCCCCACATTCTGGCACTCTCAGCCACACACTCCAGAGGGGCTGGGGAGTTGAGCATAAGGCCTAGGGCTAATCACAGGATTCCCTTGCCCACAGCAATTGGCTCAGCCATGGGCTTGTAATCCAAACAGAGTCAGCTAGATGCAGCGAGTCTTGGGCTGAGATTCTGAGCTACTCATACTTTTTCCTCAAAGGATTTACAAATGAGAGGCCACAAAAGAGATACTGGTGGGACTGTCTTGCCACCACGGGGAGCCTCAGAATAACACCGATGAGGAAAGCAGGGTGGAACCAAAAGACCGAAACAACAGAAAACAACAACAAACAACAAACAAAACAGGAGTTTTGGCAAGGTCGGTTAACCTCTGGCTTCAACCTGTTCTGCATCTGGACTTTTCATTTGTTGAACCAAGAAATCCTGCAGCTACGTCCCTCCCCCCAACACACACACGCACACACACACACACACACACACACACACATACACACCCCTTATTTTTAGATGTGTTTGCATTGAGAGCTTGGTCTCTCGATGAGAGAGCCCTGTTGTCACCTTTTTGTTTTCATGTCATTGACTTCACAGCAAATTATGTCTTTTGGATGATAGGACCTAACATGTTGTCAGTGTTCACCTTGTGTCAGGCATCATGTTAAAGACTTTACCTTCATTATCATATGCAGGCCTTCCAAGAGTCACTGGAGGTAGCTACTATTGCAATCTCCATTTTACGCATAAGGACACTGAGGCTCAGAGAAAAGACCAGAACAAAACATTAGTGCTGAGTCACAGGCTAACAAATAGCAGAGCCAGGATTCCTCCCTAGGTCTGTCTGTCTCCAGAGCCAAAGCTACATCACAATCTGCCCTTCTGTTTCTCCTAATTTCCTTTATTTATTCCCTAAGAACAAAATGAATTTTGTGTGAAATCAGAAAGACCAGAGCAAGTAAAGCCCCTTTGAAAAGAAGTGTAGTTAAAGGTTTTGGTCTTGGAACAAGAAACTAAAAGACTGGATTTTAGAAGGAGCGTAAGAATTAGAAGGGTCTGAGAAAAGACCCGCAGGAGGGATTGACTGTGTTTGTGTGCGCATGTGTGTGTGAGTGTAATGGGTGGACATTAGGATTCTTTCCCATCACGGAGTCTCAGAGTCTAAGAAGTCTAGTCTCTCCAGACTGAGAGCTCATATGGAAATGTGAGTGATAAGATTAGAGCAGATTTTGAATCCTACTTTAAAGAGTCTAATTGTGATATTATAAGCAACGCCCTTGGTTCCTTCAGAAGGTGTAGTGGACTATTGCTTTGGTGTCCCTAGTATTCATGCCCTGTGTACTTCCCTCCATGTTGATTTAAGCCTGGCCGTTTAAGAAGCCTTGGCCAATATGACATTAGCAGACACAACGCAAGAGGAAGATCAGTAAGCTTTTGCACACTAGGGTTTATTCTCTTAGAGGGCTCTTTCTTAGAACCCAGCTACCACCTGGAAAGAATCCCCAGCAGCCAGAGAAAAGCCCATGGAGAAGTGAGGTCACCTGGCTGATAGTTGTAGCTCTGTTCCCCACTGGCATCCCATTCCCCCTTGGCAGCCATTTGAAATGAGGCCATTTGGATGGCCCAGTCATCCTAGTGTCCTGGTCACCACAGCATAGGGCAGAAGAACTGCCCAGCCAGCCCTTAGAATGGTGAAAAATAATAAATTGTTGTTATTTTGAGCCACTAAGTATGAGGGAGTTTGTGATGCAATAACAGATCATGGAAAGGGTTGAAAATGGTCTTCCTGCTTCCCACCCTCCCTTTCAATCTTCTGGCAATATAATGTGCTCTTTGGACAATGCAAAGATAAAGAGAAGAAAGCCTCATGACCCCTGTCCTGATTCTTGCACCTCTCGCTCTACCCTGCATTTTTTGAACTTCGGGCTTTTATTTACAGCTGACTGTCAATATTTCCAAGGCAGAATTCATTTTCTTTGACATCAAATCTTCCCTCTTCCTCCTTTCTCCATTTTGGTTGTTGATATTGCCCTGTACCCAGTTGGCCAAGTTAGACACCTCAGATGCATGTGACTCTCCCTCACTCTCACTCCCTGTGGTGAACAGCTCCTCCTGCTCACTCCCCATCACACGGCTGCCAGCCCGGGGCAGGCTTCCCTGGAGAGGGGAGAGCCTGCATGCCAGGAGATCTAACACAGCTCTAGTAGAAGGTGTAGCCCCAGGAGTGTTGCAGCTACAACACTGTTCTAGAAAAAAAGGGAGTGGCTCGGCCTCTGGCCAAGATGGAAAAATCTCTCTTCTGGCAGTTGTACCTCCAGAGAGAATGAGTATAGTTTCTGTCCCTCCCACCCCAGTCTTAGTTGGATGGAGGTTCAGTGGCAGTCGGGGCGGGTTAGACACAAAAGAGCCTGCACTCCCTGATCATTTTAGACCTATCCTGGCATCCTCCTTTATACAAAACTTGGAACACTCGCTCACATTTTCCAAAAAGTGTTTTTAAAAACCCCAGAACAGGGGTGCCTGGGTGGCTCAGTCGTTAAGCGTCTGCCTTCGGCTCAGGTCATGATCCCAGGGTCCTGGGATCGAGCCCCGCATTGGGCTCCCTGCTCAGCGGGAAGCCTGCTTCTCCCTCTCCCACTCTCCCTGCTTGTGTTTCCTCTCTTGCTGTGTCTCTCTCTGTCAAATGAATAAATAAAAGCTTAAAAAAAAAAACAAAACCCAAAACATATTTAATTAATATGGAGTTGAATCAACTGCGCTACATTTAGAGTGTGTTATATTGTAACAAGAATGAAGTATCCTGGCACATTTTTAGCCAGGCAATCTGGTTAATTGCCTTCTTCTTGGTATACAATAATATCCTAGAAACTAGAAGCCACACATCATTCTTGGTTTCCTTTCTCCATTTTCCAAAGACAGCTTATCCTTCCTATTCAGCACTAGATGAGGAGCCAAGAGACGTGGTCTCAGAGCTGCTGCTGGTCTGGATGTGGTGCCTTAGTGCATGTTAGAAGAAGGGGTCTTCTGTGAGTGACAGTGGCTGTGGGCAGATGGTACCCCTCCTTCTGGGTGGATGCTCCTCCCATCCCAAAGCATGGAGCTTGGCTGAGAGAGTACAGGCTGGATTCTAGTCTCCACTTGCCTCCTTGGCCATAGGCCTTTGCACAGTGCACAAAGCATACACCTGTTCTTACATCTCTCCTGGGACTCTGGTGCAGCACTACTATCAGCAGTAGTGGATCTGGGTTTCCTCAGTGTGGAGAGAGCATTGCATCTGGGGCCCAGATACCTGGGTTGGAGTCTTACTTCTTCTTCTTAATCACAACATGACCTTGATCAAGTCCTTGACCTCAGTGGGCCCTAATTTTCTGGTTTGGAAAGTGGAGGTGGGTAAATTAGAGAATTCCAAGAATCGCCCTCCAAATTAAAAAAAAAAAAACTTGGATACTAACATGTTGCAGAAAGGCAAGTATTCAAAATCTTCAAGTTTCATGACAGGACTTGCTTTTAATAGTCTGCTGCCATCTTCTTCCCCTTATGGCAAGTCAGTCAATTAGTCAATTTCTCTGCATTTTAGTTTTGCTCTTTTTGTCAAATGGAGATACTAAGAGATGCCTTGGAGGGATTCAGGGAGGATAAACCAATTAATGGTCATAAAGGCCTAGTGGCCGTGTGCCTGCTAAGTGGTCATGATTCTAAACAGATCTTTATAGTTCCTCGGCTGCTCACAGCCTGAGCGTCAGACAGCACCATTTATGACATGATGTTCTTTTTCATCAAAACAGACTGAGGCATTGAGAGGAAGCATGTCAGAAGCAAAAGCCAGAATATTGACTAGGATGGAGCAGGGGCGGGGGTGGGGGGTGCGGAGGGGAGGAGGCATGAGTTGAGAGAGGAAGAAATCTGTGAATGGAAGGAATTACTGTTGGGGTTGAGATTTGGGAAGGCCTGAGTTCGTGGGAGGTTTCTCTTGCTGCTAGGATTAGGTAAAAGAACAAAGGATGGTGCCATGATGGGCAGAGGCATACTTTGGCTCTGTGTCTGTCCTTGGTGCTCCTGGTGTTGGGTTCCACATTCTTTCCCCTGATGTATCTCGGTTATGTGGGATGGGGAAGGCAAGGAAGCAGCTATAAGGAAGGCAGAATCCACTTCTTTAAGAGTTAATCTTGCTATGACACTGAAGATCCTAGCCAGGTCATTCAAAATGCCAGTATGGTATTTAACTTTTTGATCTAAGTTAAGTTCTGGGCAGGTTGGCACTTCAGAAACTAGAAAGCATATTTCAGAATAGGACATAAACATGAGCCATTGTCTGTGTCTCCATTTTAATTCTTCCTTAAAGCTTTTTCAGTTGAAATTAATTTTTTTCTTCCTAACGTTTCCATATTGCTTTTCGGGCTGCTGTATATTAGAGGTATTTATGTAACTACCATGAGAAATTTGAAGTCCCTTGAGAGCAGAAAACATATTATTTATCTGTGAGCTTTTTATGGTATCTAGCATACCACTTTCAAACCAGAAAGTCTGCAATAGCTACTTAAGAAGCTCAGTCATGTTATGTGAAGAAAGAACATGGAAGAATTAAATGACAAGGTTTTAGAATTTCAGGATTTTAAATTTTTCTGGATTTATCTATCAGGTAAATCCCATCATTTTCTTTCTCCTTGATTTAACATCCTCTCTGAGGCTGGGATTCTCCTTTTGATGTAATAACACAGGATTGGTTTATTTGGTAATCTAATCATATCACATTGGAAAGCAGAAGGCAGTGATCTAAGGGAAAAAAATGAGATGAGATTAATTTTGTTGGGGGCAAGCAATGGGGGCGTATATCTACAATGGAAAAGGATGGATAATGTGACAGAAGTAGCAATGGAAAAGAGGAAAAGCAAAGCCTCTATAAGTTGGCCTTTGGGCAGATTCTTTTTTATTTATATAAACTTTGACTCAGATGGGTCCTCTCTGCAAGTCCCTTGATATGAAACAACGGATGTCCTTGGTTGCCCTATGTCACCAAGAACATTAAGTGAAATGAACACTGATTCTGTCTTACGGTTTGGTTGAACTTTGAGTAATGAAGTATGTTGTCAGCAGATCCTCGTAATTCTTACCAAATAAATCGCTAAGGAATATTTACCTTTGTACTCATTGTATCTAGAAAGGAGAGGTATAAGGTTGTATTTCCATGCATTTTGTGGGCAAAAGGAAAGTTTACTGACCCTTAAGTCATATGCTTTCACCTTCAGTGGGAAAATATATGGGATCAAAGATTGAAAATGTTTCAGATATGCCTTTGCATCAAGAAGTTATCTGGTCTCTTCTCTCCTTTCACAAATGAGGACACTGAGGCCCAGAGAGCTTAGTTGCTATCCCCAAGGCAGCAAGGCTGGGATCAGAACACAGATTTCTGACTCTGAGTCATGGACATTATGCTACTTTTTTCCTCCTGTGATGATATTGTCTGGCTTGAATTCATAGAAGTGACTATTATTGTTTGTTCTTATATTTTGCTTCATTCAGTGTATCAGATACAGTTCAACACATTGCCTTCTCAGTGGGCTGGTTCCCAGGATGTGCCTTCTTCTGGCACTGGGGTCTTTGTGGTAGGGTGGTTAGGCCCCTCCTACCCCAGAGCCTCTGTGACCATTCCCAGAGGTTTAACTTAGTATATTTAGAAGCTGGCAAAGGATTTTTTTGAATGATGGAATCCATAATATGCGATGTAAACCATTTATTGTTGCTATTCTATCAGTAAGGAATGCTTTATGGTGCAAGTATGCTGACTGACTGGCTTAAGCAACATTAAAATCTCATTAAAATCTCACATACAAGTGGATGAGCAGAGGCTCAACAATGTCTTCCAAGTCCAAAAATCTATCTTTCTTCTCCACCATCCTCAGTGTATTGGCATGCTTTTTTGTTGCCTCAACATTACCGAATTGTTTCTAGATACTACGTTTGTATGGCAGCAACAAGGGGAATGGGTCCAGTACTGGTGATCTTTTTTCCTTTTTTTGAAGAAAATAAGTGTTTTTTAAGCCTGTCTACCCCTGACTTATGGACTTCCTACTTCTTATTGGGGAGAACTGTATCATATGTTCACTCTTGTCTGAAAGGGGGCTGGAAAAGAGTTATATAGCTTTTTTTTTTAAGGTTTTATTTATTTATTTGAGAGAGAGAGATCATGAGCCGAGGGAGGGGGAGGAGCAGAGGGAGAAGGAGAGGCAGACTCCCCACTGAGCAGGGAGCCCGATATGGGGCTTGATCCCAGGACCCTGGGATCATGACATGAGCTGAAGGCAGACGCTTAACCGACTGAGCCATCCAGGTGCCCCAAGAGTTATATAGCTTTTTTGAGCCTCTGTAGTGGATGTGGGAAAGAGAAGTATTCTGTGTAACTGCTGGGTTAGCCAATCTTCAATGTAATGTAGCCCAGAAATAAATATATACAACTATAAGTAATATTCTATATTAATTTCTTTTTTAATAAAGTTTAAAAAGTTATTTATTTTTTTAGTAATCTCTATACCCAATGTGGAGCTCGAATTCACGACTCCAAGATCAAGAGTTGCATGCTCTTCCACTGAGCTAGCCAGATGCCCCTCTATATCAACTTTGAATTCTGCAGTTCATTGTCTGTCCATCTGCCCTCACGGAGAAGTCGGAAGATAGGCTTCTTTGTCTGGTTAGATTCAAGAGAACTGACTGGGCGTGCCAAGTAGGCTCAAACTGAGGAACATGCAAAATTAAAGGGTCAGTAGGCAGGCTGGGATCAAGATGTGAGTAAAAATAGGTCATCCAAAGGAGAGAAAGTACATCAAAGTGGTTGAAGTTATGGGCTCTCAAGCCAGATTATTCTGGGTTTAAGTTCTGGCTCTGTCACTTCCTAACTATGTGACTTCACCAAATTACATAACCACTCCAGGCCTCAGTTTCCTCCTGAGTTTAATGAGGATAATACCTCATGCATTAGGTTGTTGTGAGGAGTTATATTTGTAAGTCCCTCAGCATAGTGTGGCTTATAGTATGTGTTCAGTGTCATCATTATCATCATCGTGGTCATCATCCAAACTGGAGGGGTGTCAAGTCCAGGCATTAGGAATTGGCATATAGAAGGAAGAACTCTCAGAGCCTGAGGTATGAGAGGAGGTTAAATGGAAAAGCAAGAGAATGAAGTCAGGCAATACATATTCTCTGCAGTGAGGGTGGGCTGCCTCCATTAAAAGGATTCCCCGTTGCAAGATAATACGAATGACTCATATATGGTGGTATAACTCTTATCTTGTGGCTTAAACATATCTTCTGGAAGGTGTCATACTGCAGAGGATTCCAGAGTACAGAAATGGGATGGTGGAGGGAAGAAATGCTGCCAGTAGCGCTCTAAGGAGGGGGAGTGGGGTGGGAGTCTTTTGGTTATGGAACTTCTGCCAAGAATGCCACAGGCCTATGAGATCCATTCACTACAGAAACCATAAAGCGTTAGTTTCTCCCTTTGATCTCCTGGCCCTGCTTTGATAGATTGGTTGTGTGGGGGTGCACACGCACGTGAGTATGTGTGTGTGTGCTTTATGAGTCGCTGGAGATGCCCATTTGCAGAGCCCACTTACACAGCAGTAGCTCTAAGTAGGGTGGGCATTTGGGCTCATTGGAAAGTAGCTGGCTTCACAGAGCTGTGTGATATGTCTAAGTCTGTCACTGGCTAGGAATTAGGGTGAGGTGGAGATGCAAGGCAAAGTTTAGGTGGTTTCCACCCTCCTCTGGGGCTGTTTATCTGTCTCAATAACTGTGACTAGTCAGTTACATGGCTTTCCTCCCCTTCCAGAAAAGACCTGATGTATATAACTTTAAACACATATGCTAGACACAATTATTTGTGTTAGCTGACTTAATCCACAAAACAACCCTGTGAGGTAGTTATAGTGATTACCCCGATTTTTACAGATTAAAAAAAAAAACCCAAAAAACAAAACTGAGGCCAAGTAACTATAAAGATTGTAAAGGCATCTGGAAAGTTTGGGAAAAAACTTGTTTGGAAAGGAGATGTGGTTAGGTCCAAACCTGAGCTTCATGCTAAGACCCGTGACTTCAGCAAGGCTAGGAAAACTGGTCTGTGATTGTTCTTAAAGATTGTTTTCTTCTAACTTCTACACAAAGAAGTGGAGATTAATGAAGCATTGATCTAAACCCTTTGTACTATGACAGAAATAGTATAAAAAGAGAAGAGCGCATGTTCTGGGCCTTTCCTGACATATCTTAGCCAATGACTTGTTCAAGACTTTGCCCTCAAAGTATACCCACAGTGAGATGACTGACAGCAGGGGTTTGCCCTCCAGTTTGTAGGGGGACAGTTTTTAGGAGTTCAGCCTTGATGGAGAGGTTTGAAGTGAGGGAAGGTTGTTGAAGAAAAGGTTATGAAGATTGAGCTGGGTCTTGTGAAGGATGAAGAGAAGATGATTGGGCAGGAAAGTCCTAGTGTGGGTGAAGATATGGAAGCAGAAAAAAAAATATGGGGCTTAATTCATTTGGACTGGAATATAGGGCATATGAAGGGGAATGTTTGGAAGTAGGAAGAGTGGGCGATGGATCATGGAAGACTTTAAAGGTCAGGCCAAGGGGTATGAATTCTACTGAGCAGGCAATGGGGAACCTATTAAATAAGATCTCAGGAAAAATGTGGGCCCCGGAGAAAGGACAACTTGTATTTCACATATATCTCTGTAGAAACTCGACCTGGGCTATTCTAGTCACTGCCTGACTTGTGACTGCAGATTGCAGGCTGTGGCAGCCTATCTCTCTCTTCATTGAGGAGTTCCTGACCACCACCACGTGTCTGGGCATCAGACTAAGGCAAGGCACAGTTACGTACATGGTAAATGAGTGGGACTAGGGTTTGTATTTTCTGACTCTCAGATCAGTTTGTTCACTTCACAGATATTTTTGAGCCTCTTTTTAGGTATAGCAAATACAATCACTGTTTTAGGAAAAATGGTCATCCCCAAGCTTAATCTACTCATAGTTTATTGGCTCAGTCTTCAGATTCTTGGATCTGACCCTTTCATAGTGCTTCCGTGGGGCGTCCAGATCTGAGACGCCATTATCTCTTGCCCAACTCCATTCATAGCCTCTTACCAGAGCCTCATGGCTTTTGTTCTTGGGACTGTTTACACACACTGCAGCCAGGCAATCTCATGAAAGCAGAAGTCAGATCTTGCCACTCACCTTCATAAAACCCTTCAGTGGCTCCCATTACACTTACATTAAAATCCAAACATCTCTCCATAGGCCACACATCCTTGTATAAATATCCCCTGCCAAGACTTCTGATCTTACCTTTCACCTCTTTCTCCCTTGTTCTCCCTTGTTCTCTATGCTCACTGGCCTCTTGCTGTTTCTTGATCAGTGATGGGGTATTCCTGCCTCAGGACCTTTACTCTTGCCAGTCGCTCTGCTTGGAATGTTCTTCTCCCAGATTCCAGCATGGCTGCATACCACCTGCCCCCCACCAACCTCATGCCATTCAAATCTCTATTTGAATATTGAATCCCCAGAGAGCCATTCTCTGATTAGCTACCTAGCTATCTTTATGGCACCTAGCACTACCTGAAATCATACTTTTGTTTGTCTGTTTACTGTGTTTATTACTCGCTAGAACACTCTCTGTGAAGAGAGTGTTTGTTTACCTGTTCATTGTGGTGTCCTCAGCTCCTACAATAGGGCCTGGCCCATGACCACACAATAAATAGTATCAAATGAATGAATGATTATTATTGAGGCTTCTTTCACAACGTTGAAGGAAAGTTGTTTTATCCCTCAAAAACTTAACCTCTACTTATATGAAAAACAAACAAAATGAAAAACAAAAAACATCTATTTTTATGTTTTCCTCACTTACCACAGCTCTGAATTTGCCCCTCTTGACTCTTGCACCTCTCAAGTAAGTGACATCCATTTTGGCATGAAAATGGGCGGTACTCAAGTAGTAGAGTGCATTTCTGATTTTAATTCCCTTGGCTGCTGTGAATAGTTTTTCTCTGGTTGTTAGTAATTAAAACAAACAAGCAGAAAGACTCATATTATTCTAGCTCATTGCCAAATTGGATATTGCTCAACTCAAAATTAAATGTACACACACCCATAAAACTAGCCAAACTGGCTATTACAATTACATAAAGATCTTTGTGTTCATTAGCAGTGTTGCCTTTCAAGGGTTTATCCTGTTTGGCATAGACATCAAAGTAACAGTCATAAAGACTTCTACAAAAATTCGGAGCATGTAGATGTGGAAAAAATTTTAAAGATTTTTTGAAAAAAGATTTTGTTTCCAGCTAAACTGCAAAGCAGAGAGTAAAGAAATTCGGTGTTTTGTCAAAACTTGGTGCTTTATGACCAACTGTCACAGTCACCTAAAAATGGCAGATATGATTCAGCTTTGTATTCTGCATCTTGGGAATTAGTGTCAGAATACCAGCCCTGATCTCTTTAGTGAATGAATCATTCGCTAACGTGATTAACGACTCTGAAAGCCAGAAAATGTTGGCCACTAATGTCAGATTTTTAGAAGCTGCCTAGTTTAATGGCATTGGGGACATGTTCGTTTGTACTCCACGGGGGGAGAAGGGGTCCTGAATCTGCTGTTCTGATTTTCAATATTTTTATTTGAACCAGGAAAATGAGCTTCTTAGGAGTTCTATAGCTGTCCTTTTTTTTTTTTTTCTTTTAGAGTGAGAGAGAGTGTGCGCGCATGTGTGCGGTGGGGGGTGGAGGGGGCAGGCAGAGGGAGAGGGAGAGAAAGAATCCCCAGCAGACTCCACACCCCGCGCAGAGCCTGACATGGGGCTTGATCCCACGACCCCGAGATCATGACCTGAGCTGAAATCAAGAGTGGGTCACTTAACCAACCAAGCCAGCCAGGCACTCCTGTCCCTTCCTTCCTTCCTTCCTTCCTTCCTTCCTTCCTTCCTTCCTTCCTTCCTTCCTTCCTTCCTTCCTTCCTTCCTTCCTTCTTTCTTTCTTTCTTTCTTTCTTTCTTTCTTTCTTTCTTTCTTTCTTTCTTTCTTTCTTTCTTTCTTTCTTTCTTTCTTTCTTTCTTTCTTTCTTCTTTCTTTCTTTCTTTCTCTCTTTCTCTCTCTCTCTTTCTCTCTTTCTCTCTTTCTCTCTTTCTCTCTCTCTTTCTTTCTTTCTTTTCTTTTTAATGGGTAGTACTTATCCATGAGAAAAACAAAACAATACCACTCAGGAGATAGAAAAGAGTGACGAAGCCTCATCAAGAAAACCTTGCAAATTAAGTTCCTAGAGGTTTGATGAGTATGTTGAATAAAAAATATTTAGCTTCGATTCATCATTTGACTCCAGGGCATGGCTCTGTATCTTTTTGAATATAAGGAATTCAGAAAAATTGGGGCAGATGGTCAGATTGAGAATGTTATGTGACTGTGTGGTTACATGTCTATGTCTAAGGGTTGACTGTGAGCGCCTCAAAGTTAGAAGGGTATTGATCTTTACTTTCCACCGTCTGGCCTGGGAAGTTGTGTAGGTTCATGACAAGCATGATTGTGATGATGCTGGTAATGGCTAACGTTACTCAGCTTGCTGGATGCCAGACACGATGCTCCTTTGCATACACTGCCTTATTTAATTCTTATAATATATTCTGTCCCCATTTTGTGAAGAAACGAAGGCTTAGAGATGTTTGTAAATTTGTCCACAGCCCCAGAGCTAGTAAAGTACTGAACCAGGGATTTGAAACCATTTCTGTTCTTTGTCCTAAGAACATGTTAATTAGCACACTGTTTGTTGTCAGAGAGTGTAGTTAACCAAGGAGCCCCTCCTCAACCTGGCCGCATGACTCAGTCAAGAATTAAAAGGTGACAAATAGAATCAGACAATACTAATGTCCTAGAACTAATCACGAGTGCACCAACCAGTAAGGGAAGCGCAAACTTCAGTGTGAGTAACAAGAGATGGAAGGATTACCTGCGTCAGGGATTAGCTCCAAATGTGAGGAGGACGGTGGATTTAAGAAAAAGCCAAGAGAAAAGAAAGTGGCACAAAAGGGAAACCAAGTAGGGAATTTTTTTTTTTTTTTTTTTTTTTTTACGAGAAGGTAGATTTTCATTCCGGGAAGTTTCCAAAGTGTTGCTTTTAAGCCCCCATCTTGTTCAGATTCCTGCTGGTATGCATGGAGCTGGAGAAAAGAAAGCGAGTGGAAAGGTTTGAGCATGCCTCTGAACACTGAGCCGCGCTCCTCACCCCCTCCCAGTAATATGGGCTTTGGAAGCAAATGGGTGGAAAGTTTTGCCCACTTTGGCTTCCTTCACTTTTGTGTGTGGGTGTAGGTTTGTGTGCCCGACTCTTCCATGGGGAGTTCAGGTTGCTTTACCTGCTATGGAGTCTTAACAGGGTGAGACATGTGCCTGTGGTTGCAGGCCTGTCCTGGGAAAACTTGTCATACTGGATATGGAAATCGTTAGAGCAAAGTGGGAGGCCAGGTTGTCTTATTTTCATGCTGATACTTGGGTTGCTTTCCCCTGGCGCAGCCAGAGCATGGCATCATGGGATGAGTGGAACCAAGAGGAGACCATTTGCATGTAACGCTCCCCTGGCAGGTCTGCATATTTTAGCCAAGAGTGCCATTTGCACAGACAACAGGCATTAAAAAAGAATGTCCCCATCAGAAAACAAAGGGAAAAAAAAATCATAGGCTTTTCTAGCCTTTATTATCTCTCCTTGCTCTGGGTCCCACCATCCTGATGGCTCTCAAGCTTTTCAGACAGATCCTTTTCAGATTTCCTTCTTTGGTCTTTGATTCTCTGTCAGGACTGTCCTCTGGCTTCTACTGGACCAGTGGTTTTTGAAGAATTGATTTCAGCATCAGTATTAGGGTGCTGCGGACCTGCTACGTAGGAAAAGGTAGCCCGGTTTCATAAAGCCAGCATCAGCAGCAACTGATGGAAGGTGTTCTTTGCCTAATGTGATTACATAAAAATTAATGAAGGGGAAACATCATTGTCAAGAGATTTAATTTGGATAAACCTTATAAAGCTTGTCTGTTTAATTGGAGTTTATCTGACCCTTTCTGCTTTGTTTTGTTTTCTTTGTTCTGCAAATTTTCCAAAAACAGGTACCAGTGTGATAGTCTCCCTACTTCCTTCTCTAGAGCAGATGGGAACTTGGTGAGAAAAGACATTCTTCTGATACTTTTAACTTCCACTTCAGGGGAAACAAACAAGAACATACAGAGGCATGCAGATGCAAAACAGAGGGAGACAGGAGCAGAGCTGATTAAAAACCCTTCCTCCTCCCAAGTGTTCCAGTGAGAAGCAGCAGAACATTGGAGGAGTTCAGGTATTTTCTCCATCTTGGTTTACTTGGTTTATGACTGGTATCAGTCCAAAGGTGGAGAAAACATGAGCAAAGTGTTTTTGGCCATATTTTTCAGTGCATTTAGTTCTCGTGAAATGTAACCAACACATGGGTTCCTGGAACGTGGAATTGTCTTTCTTTCTTTTTTGTACCCAACAAGCAGAAACTATAAAATGAATGTAACTCTTCTTCCAATCGTCCCAATAGGGCAAATGGTCTTTAAAAGGTGTTCACTCCAGTTAAAAAGCAAAAAATTAAGCACTTCCACCAAACCATTTCCTTTCCTAGCAGGTAGCCGTGGATCTGTGAGAGCTGCTCAATTTTGAGAGCTCCTACCCAGAGGTTGCACAGTCTTGTCCGCTGCCTGTCTCCTCCTCTGGCTCTCGGGTCTTTCTGAGTCCATGTTTGTTTCCCGAAATGTACATGGGCCAAACCTAATCCATATCCACTGCATAGCTAATGTATATGCATCTTTCTCAAGGAGGTTGAGATAGTCATTGTTTCCAATCTCCCAATGTGATTTTTTTTTTCTATGACAGAACCTAATTTCTCACCTCTTTTCATGTTCACTGATTGGTAGTCTACTGTCCTACCTTCCATTTGTGCATCTCACACTTCGCTCATCCGAAAAGGCTCATCAGGTGGAACCATAAGTGGGCGCTGAGTAAGAGGTGACTTTTGGAGGAAAGGAAATGGTTTAATGCTTAATTTTTTGCTTTTTTTTTTGTTAAGTGCTTAATTTTTTGCTTTTTAACTGGAGTGAACACCTTTTAAAGACCATTTGCCCTATTGGGACGATTGGAAGAAGAGTTACATTCATTTTATAGTTTCTGCTTGTTGGGTACAAAAAAGAAAGACAATTCCACGTTCCAGGAACCCATGTGTTGGTTACATTTCACGAGAACTAAATGCACTGAAAAATATGGCCAAACACACTTTGCTCATGTTTTCTCCACCTTTGGACTGATACCAGTCATAAAACTCCATCTTGTATAGACAATCTGTTAAACTAAGTTACTAAGAAACCCGAACAGGTGTAAAGGTCATTCTTCATGTGAGTGGGCTTTCCTTTTGCTGTGGTGACAGCCAAACCCAAACTCACTTCAAGATGGTGTTTTATAGTTGATATTTTAAGCTGTAAACCACATTATGTGATTGTAGAACCGCACCCAGCAGAGTCAATTTTCCTGTTTCGGAACTCTTGGTGTGATTTCAGTGCATAATTCATGTTCATTCCTCATGTCCTCACTTTGTTCAGACCTGGAGCTTATAAGCAGGTTTGTGCCACTGCATTTTAAACATGTCATCTCTCCCAAGGTGTATTTTAGAAAATATATGGCAACGAAAAGGTAGCCAAAAGTGCCCTGAGTATGAGGGACAGAGGATGTTAAACTGGAAAGAATTCTATTTCGAGAGAGCCTGCATAAAATTCGTCAAACACAGGAAGGGCATATAGGTCTGAGGGCAAAAGCAAATGCATTTGAAGCGAAGAGACTACTCTTCTCTACTGTTCTCTGAGCACATATTAGATAACAGGCATTTCGTTAAGCACTTTAGATGCGTTATCTCATTAAGTCCTTGATAAGCTTTTATGAAATATCCAGAGCATGGGTTAAGAAAGGTGAATGACTTGCTCAAGTGCTCCTAGCAAGGAATTAGCTGATGTACCATTGCAGCCTAGTGTGGCATAACTCCTGCTCAGTCTGTGTCCCAAGGCCATCTCTCCATGGAGTCCCTGTGGTGGTCAGCCACATGCCTGCTCCCATGGGTTTTAACATTGCAAGGGCAGACGAATCGAAATGTCTTTTTGCATCTGGCTTGGCTTTTCAATGATAAGATAATGAATGGCTGGCAATAATGCTGAAAATGTAGATGCTTAGCCAAGCCAAAGAGCTTCTGTGATTATCTGGATAGAAAAGAAATAATGTGTGATATACAGACTTATCTTGCTTTTCTCTAAAGGGGAGCAATGGTGAGTCATTACTTTTAATAAAGTCAAAACAGATTTTTTTTTTTGCATAACAATCTATTGTTTTTCACAACCCACGCCTACCTTTAAATGAATCTGCTAAGCTGTCTACATTTTAAGTGAAACTTTTCAAATTCCTTTACTGATGGACCTAAAAGCAGGAATGTTTCTTTTCTTCTTCAGTCTTGCCTAAGGAAAAAGAACTCTTTCAGAACCTGATACGTGAAGTTGCCTTTGCTGACTCTGGAGATTTCTAGACCAATGCACTTT